>NC_091283.1:265262596-266645238 GCF_032444005.1 Ranitomeya imitator
TTTTTATTGATTTATTTAGATTGGGGCGAAAGGGGGGTGATTTAAACTTTTACGTTTTTTTTATTTTTTTCACATTTTTTTAAACTTTTTTTTTTAACTTTTGCCATGCTTCAATAGCCTCCATGGGAGGCTAGAAGCAGGCACAGCACGATCGCCTCTGCTACATAGCAGCGATCTGCTGATCGCTGCTATGTAGCAGAATTGCACGTGTGCTGTGAGCGCCGACCACAGGGTGGCGCTCACAGCGACGGGCGATCAGTAACCATAGAGGTCTCTAGGACCTCTATGGTTACCATCCAGACGCATCGCCGACCCCCGATCATGTGACGGGGGTCGGCGATGACGTCATTTCCGGCCGCCCGGCCGGAAGCGGTAGTTAAATGCCGCTGTCTGCGTTTGACAGCGGCATTTAACTAGTTAATAGGTGCGGGCAGATCGCGATTCTGCCCGCACCTATTACGGGCACATGTGGAGCCCTGCATCAAAGCAGGGGAGCCGGCATCGGACGGTATAGTACGTCCGATGCCGGTAAGGGGTTAAGGTGCTTTGTGCTATGTTCTTTATAAAATATTACACTTCCCCGTTATCTCCTCTGTTTCACAGACTATCTCATTAGCATATATTAATATTAATATTCATAGTGATCACACTTTATGACCCTCACCTTGCCGCTATCCGGTGACTCCACATGGAGGACTCTGTATCGGTCGTTATCGGCGTTCATACAACTCCATTGCGCATGTCTACAAATCCAATTACTATGTCACACAATGTCGGCCAATAGGAGTTCCAATACACTTTCATTTTACTAGCGCATGCGCACTAGCGTTATGTCCGCGCCGCGGCGCCATCTTGGTAGTGGCAGAACATTCCATTATATCTATATGCGCCACTATTACGATCAGGCACCAGCGCTCATTTTACTATTATATGGACCACTGATCTGATCTTGTATCAGCGCTCAAACGAGCGGCTTTGTACTTTATATAAAGTGAATGGTACTAAGTGCATTTAGGCTGTATGTCTAAAGAACGGATAATATTCCTTAATTGGATACCAAATGGCTATGAGGATATGTATATCACTCAGACATAACGGATGAAAGCCTTATTCAGGCTATCTCCCTTAGTCTATGCTGTTCCAAGAAGACGTACAGCCTCTCCAGGCCATAACATCGTACTTTAGAACAGACAAAGAAGTGAACATCTAATGTACCATATATCCAAATATCAGACAACAGCTATTGGTATTTCACTTGCAGACATTTTTATTATGAATAAGGAACTTTTACTATAGGTCGACATTCGTGACAAGCAAAAATAGGCAGAGCATTTTATAAAAAATTAAATTTCATTTTCCAAAGAGAACAGAGAAAAAAATTAAATGATTATTTTGATGCCTCCATATGGGTACTTCATCAAGCGGCTGGTGAGGAAATATATAAGACCCACCGGTCATACGGATATCTATGAAACAACAAAAAAATATTAAAATCATATTAAAATCAATGCACTCTTGAAAGTACAACCAGGAGCCTATATACATCCAATTCAGAGTTACATCATAGGAGATTATCACATACTTGACTGGATTTTAAATTCTACATTAAGTCCTTTTGGTTTTAAAGTGTTCAATTCGTAAATCCATCTCAATTCTATTTTTTTTTAGAAGGCATATTCTATCCCCTCCTCTCCTCTGTATGGGAACCCTATCTATTATTTTACATTTAAGGTCTTTTTCTGTATGTTGAAACTCTGTAAAATGTTTCGAAACCGGGAGATCTAATCGCTTTTTCCTTATTGAGTGCCGATGGTTGTTTAAACGCATTTTTAACTCACAGGTCGTTTCCCCTATATACCACAATTTACAAGGACATTCAAGTAGGTACACTACATAATCAGAGTTACATGTCAAGAAATGTTTGATTGTATATACCTTATTTGTCTCTGGATGTTTAAATGTAGAACCTTTTAATATATTTGGGCAGTTTACACAGGACAAACATGGAAAGCAACCTCTTTGAGTCCTGCCTGTAATCGTGGTCTGACTGGAATTTCTTTAAAATTAAAATCTTACATCAAAGACACTACAGATTTCTTAAACAAATTGGGATCTATAAAATTGGAGGACAATGTCATTTTGGCCTCGTTTGATGTCATTTCGCTCTACACCTCTATAGACCACACCTCGGGAATAAGGGCGGTTGATAAAAAGTTAAATACAACAAATATAACCCTTGAAGGTAAAATATTTATTATCAAATTGTTGGAAATAATTTTGAGGCGGAGCTACTTCCTATTTGGGGATACCTTTTATGGACAACAAAGAGGTACAGCCATGGGGGCCAATATGGCCCCCGCATATGCAAATCTGGTAATGAGTACCTTGGAGGAAGACCTCGTCTAAGAGGTCCCACCACTTCCGGCATGTTCTGGTGTGGTGGAGATACATAGATGATGTCTTCCTCCTATGGAAAGATACTGAAGAAGAGTTGAATAATTTTCATCAGTTCCTTAATGGAATAGATGATACAATCAAATTTACTTTAAACTTCTCCAGAACTAAAATACAATTTCTAGATGTATCTGTGACACAGAACGAGGGAGTATTAACAACTACATTGTATGTGAAAGAGACAGATAAGAACAATCTCCTCACATATGACAGCCAACATCCACGCAGTATGGTGAGGTCAATACCCCTTAGTCAACTTCTAAGAGTGCGTAGGATTGTGAAAGAGGACAAAGAGATGGATGGAGTTATGGATAGTTTAGCAAAAAAATTTCTAAAAAGGAAATATCCTCAAAATGTGATTGACATTGCTAAAAATAAAGTTATGCAAAAAGATCGAAAAGATCTATTAAGAAACAATGATCATGGTAAAAGAAGATTGAGTAGAGTTCCTTGTGTGATGACTTACTCAGAGGAAAGTGGGGCGGTGGCAAACATTATTAAAAAACATTGGGGGATGTTAGGCAATTGCCTACCAAGGATTAAGGAACTAGGGGAGCCCCCATTATTTTCATATCGTAGGGCTAAAAACATCAAAGACTATGTGGTCAAAGCAGATATTGGTTCTTTAAGAAATTCCAGTCAGACCACGATTACAGGCAGGACTCAAAGAGGTTGCTTTCCATGTTTGTCCTGTGTAAACTGCCCAAATATATTAAAAGGTTCTACATTTAAACATCCAGAGACAAATAAGGTATATACAATCAAACATTTCTTGACATGTAACTCTGATTATGTAGTGTACCTACTTGAATGTCCTTGTAAATTGTGGTATATAGGGGAAACGACCTGTGAGTTAAAAATGCGTTTAAACAACCATCGGCACTCAATAAGGAAAAAGCGATTAGATCTCCCGGTTTCGAAACATTTTACAGAGTTTCAACATACAGAAAAAGACCTTAAATGTAAAATAATAGATAGGGTTCCCATACAGAGGAGAGGAGGGGATAGAATATGCCTTCTAAAAAAAAATAGAATTGAGATGGATTTACGAATTGAACACTTTAAAACCAAAAGGACTTAATGTAGAATTTAAAATCCAGTCAAGTATGTGATAATCTCCTATGATGTAACTCTGAATTGGATGTATATAGGCTCCTGGTTGTACTTTCAAGAGTGCATTGATTTTAATATGATTTTAATATTTTTTTGTTGTTTCATAGATATCCGTATGACCGGTGGGTCTTATATATTTCCTCACCAGCCGCTTGATGAAGTACCCATATGGAGGCATCAAAATAATCATTTAATTTTTTTCTCTGTTCTCTTTGGAAAATGAAATTTAATTTTTTATAAAATGCTCTGCCTATTTTTGCTTGTCACGAATGTCGACTTATAGTAAAAGTTCCTTATTCATAATAAAAATGTCTGCAAGTGAAATACCAATAGCTGTTGTCTGATATTTGGATATATGGTACATTAGATGTTCACTTCTTTGTCTGTTCTAAAGTACGATGTTATGGCCTGGAGAGGCTGTACGTCTTCTTGGAACAGCATAGACTAAGGGAGATAGCCTGAATAAGGCTTTCATCCGTTATGTCTGAGTGATATACATATCCTCATAGCCATTTGGTATCCAATTAAGGAATATTATCCGTTCTTTAGACATACAGTCTAAATGCACTTAGTACCATTCACTTTATATAAAGTACAAAGCCGCTCGTTTGAGCGCTGATACAAGATCAGATCAGTGGTCCATATAATAGTAAAATGAGCGCTGGTGCCTGATCGTAATAGTGGCGCATATAGATATAATGGAATGTTCTGCCACTACCAAGATGGCGCCGCGGCGCGGACATAACGCTAGTGCGCATGCGCTAGTAAAATGAAAGTGTATTGGAACTCCTATTGGCCGACATTGTGTGACATAGTAATTGGATTTGTAGACATGCGCAATGGAGTTGTATGAACGCCGATAACGGCCGATACAGAGTCCTCCATGTGGAGTCACCGGATAGCGGCAAGGTGAGGGTCATAAAGTGTGATCACTATGAATATTAATATAAATATATGCTAATGAGATAGTCTGTGAAACAGAGGAGATAACGGGGAAGTGTAATATTTTATAAAGAACATAGCACAAAGCACCTTAATAAACACAGATATTGCACTAAAGAGATACTATATGCACGTTATAAGAACACTGTACAACTGTTTGTTTATACACTTATTGAATGCAATTGTAATATGCAAATTTATTGAAATTGTTTCTATAAAAGCACAGTCATTGTTAACACCCATTGCTTGAAATAGGCTCAGTGAGCCGAAACGTCACGCAGTGATGTGGGTCGATTAAAACTTCACCTCTTTTTTCATCTGAAACTTTTGGAGTGCTGCCTTCTTTTTGCTATTTGGTATATATATATATATATATATATATATATACACACACATATATATATATACAGTGGGGAAAAAAAGTATTTAGTCAGTGACCAATTGTGTAAGTTCTCCCACTTAAAAAGATGAGAGAAGCCTGTAATTGACATCATAGGTAGATCACAACTATGAGAGTCAAAATGAGAAAACAACTCCAGAAAATCACCTTGCCTGATTTGGCAAGATTTTTTTTGCAAATTATGGTGGGAAATAAGTATTTGGTCATAATCAAAAGTTAATCTCAATATTTTGTTATATATCCTTTGTTGGCAATGACAGTGGTCAAATGTTTTCTGTAAGTCATCACAAGGTTGGCACACACTGTTGGTGGTATGTTGGCCCATTCCTCCATGCAGATCTCCTCTAGGGCAGTGATGTTTTGGGCCTGTCGCTGGGCAACACAGACTTTCAACTCTCTCCATAGGTTTTCTATGGGGTTGAGATCTGGAGACTGGCTTGGTCACTCCAGGACCTTCATATGTTTCTTGCGAAGCCACTCCTTCATTGCCCTGGCCGTGTGCTTAGGATCATTATCATGCTGAAAGACCCATCCACGTTTCATCTTCAATGCCCTTGCTGATGGAAGGAAGTTTGCACTCAAAATCTCACAATACATGGCCCCATTCATTCTTTCATGTACACGGATCAGTCGTCCTGGTCCTTTTGCAGAGAAACAGCCCCAAAGCATGATGTTGCCACCCCCATGCTTCACAGTAGGCATGGTGTTCTTTGAATGCAACTCAGCATTCTGTCTCCTCCAAACACAGTGAGTTTTGTTTCTACCAAACAGTTCTACTTTGGTTTCATCAGACCATATGACATTCTCCCAATACTCTTCTGGATAATCCAAATGCTCTCTAGCAAACTTCAGACGGGCCCGAGCATGAAATGGCTTAAGCAGGGGGACATGTCTGGCACTGCAGGATATGAGTCCCTGGTGGCATAGTGTGTTTCTGATGGTAGCCTTTGTTACAGTGGTCCCAGCTCTATGCAGGTTATTTACTAGGTCCCCCCATGTGGTTCTGGGATTTTTGCTCACCATTCTTGTGATCATTTTGACCCCACAGTGTGAGATCTTACGTGGAGCCCCAGATCGAGGGAGATTATCAGTGGTCTTGTATGTCTTCCATTTTCTTATTATTGCTCCCACAGTTGATTTCATCACACCAAGCTGCTTGCCTATTGCAGGTTCAGTCTTCCCAGTGTAGGGCTACAATTTTGTTTCTGGTGTCCTTCAACAGCTCTTTTGTATTCACCATAGTGGAGTTTGGAGTGTGACTGTTTGAGGTTGTGGACAGGGGTCTTTATACTGATAAGAAGTTCAAACAGGTGCCATTACTACAGGTAATGAGTGGAGGACAGAGGAGCCTCTTAAAGAAGAAGTTACAGGTCTGTGAGAGCCAGAAATCTTGCCTGTTTATACGTGACCAAATACTTATTTTCCACGATATTTTGCAAAATAAATCTTGCCAAAATCAGACAAGGTGATTTTCTGGATTTGTTTTCTCATTTTAACTCTTGTGATCTACCTATGATGTCAATTACAGGCCTCTCTCATCTTTTAAAATGGGAGAACTTGCACATTCGGCGGCTGACTAAATACTTTGTTTCCCCACTGTAATATATATATATATATATATATATATATATATATACATACATATACATGCATACACACACAGTTAGGTCCATATATATTTGGAGAGAGACAACATTTTTCTAATTTTGGTTATAGACATTACCACAATGAATTTTTAACAAAACAATTCAGATACAGTTGAAGTTCAGACTTTCAGCTTTCATTTGAGGGAATCCACAATAAAATTGAAGGGTTTAGGAGTTTCAGCTCCTTAACATGTGCCACCCTGTTTTCAACCCCTTTAAGGTGGTTGGCATGTTAATGACCGGGCCAATTTTTACATTTCTGACCACTGTCCATTTATGAGGTTATAACTCTGGAACGCAACGGATCCTGATGATTCTGACATTGTTTTCTCGTGACATATTGTACTTCATGATAGTGGTAAAATTTCTTCGATATAACTTGCGTTTGTTTGTGAAAAAAAACGGAAATTTGGCGAAAATTTTGCAATTTTTCAACTTTGAATTTTTATGCCCTTAAATCACAGAGATATGTCATGTAAAATAATTAATAAGTAATATTTCCCACATGTCTACTTTACATCAGCACAATTTTGGAAACAAAATTTTTTTTGTTAGGGAGTTATAAGGGTTAAAAGTTTTTTTATGATTGGCAGCCATCACACACAAAGACGCTTTTTATTGCAAAAAATATTTTTCGCGTTACCACATTTTGAGACCTATAATTTTTCCATATTTGGGTCCACAGAGTCATGTGAGGACTTGTTTTTTGCGGGACGAGTTGACATTTTTATTGGTAACATTTTCGGGCACGTGACAATTTTTATCGCTTTTTATTCTGATTTTTGTGAGGCAGAATGACCAAAAACCAGCTATTCATGAATTTCTTTTGGGGGAGGCGTTTATACCGTTCCGCGTTTGGTAAAATTGATGAAGCAGTTTTATTCTTCGGGTCAGTACGATTACAGCGATACCTCATTTATATATTTTTTTATGTTTTGGCGCTTTTATACGATAACTATTTTATAGAAAAAATAATTATTATGGCATCGCTTTATTCTGAGGACTATAACTTTTTTATTTTTTGCTGATGATGCTGTATGGCAGCTCGTTTTTTGCAGGACAAGATGACGTGATCGCGTGTTATTCCACTTTTTACAATAAACAAAAGACAAAAGCGTAGCATGCAAACTGAAGGGATCACCACAAAAATTTGCCAAAATATAACAATTTTATTAAGCCACACACATAGAACACTACACAAAGCAGTTAAAAACACTTAAAATTTGCAAAGACATAGCAAGGGTAATAAAGACCAGACCTGTGATAAGGTCAAACCACAGTGCCACCCTAAGAACTACCTAAGGGATCAAAATGAAAGTCCCCCCGTGGCTAAAAATAGCCAAACCATAGGGCATCCTATACTACCAGACAAAATGTACCAGGTCTCCAAGGTAGCATCCCCACATGATGGATAAGGGCAATAAAAGGTGGTGAAGTGAGAAGGTGGCACCGGGCACTTTTTGTTTGGCGGTATGAGAATAAAGCGTTGTTTTTTGCCTTTTATTTATTTATTTTTTTAACGGTGTTCACTGAAGGGGTTAACTAGTGATATAGTTTTATAGGTGGGGTCGTTACGGACGCGGCGATAGTAAACGTGTACCTTTATTGTTTATTTTTTTATTTAGATAAAGAAATGTATTTATAGGAAGAATTTTTTTTTTGGGGGGGGGGAATTTTTTTTTTTTTTACACATGTGAATATTTTTTTGTTACACTATAACATTGCCCGGGGGGGAGGCAATCATGTTAAGGTGTAAGATCGCTGATCTGACACTTTGCTGTGCACTGTGTCAAATCAGTGATCTGACGTGCACTTCTCCTGGCTTCCCAGCGCCTGCTCTGAGCAGGCGCAGTGAAGCCACCGGCAGGACCCGGATGCAGCCCCGCGGCCATCTTGGATCCGGGCCTGCTGCAGGGAGGAGGAGGTAAGAGACCCTCGCAGCAAGGCGATCACATCGCGTTGCTCCGGGAGTCTCAGGGAAGCCCGCAGGGAGCCCCCTCCCTGCGCAATGCTTCCCTATACCGCTGGCACACCGCGATCATGTTTGATCGCGGTGTGCCGGGGGTCAATGTGCCGGGGGCAGTCCGTGACCGCTCCTGGCACATAGTGCCGGATGTCAGCTGTGATAGTCAGCGTGGCCGATCGCGTATGACGTACTATCCCGTCGGTGGTCATACGGGCCCACCCCACCTCGATGGGATAGTACATCATATGTAAGAAAGGGGTTAAAGGGACCAAAAGTAATTGGACAGATTCAATAATTTCAAATAAGATGTACATTTTAAGTACTTGGTTGAAAACGCTTTGTTGGCAATGACTGCCTGAAGTCTTGAACTCATGGACATCACCAGACGCTGTGTTTCCTCCTTTTTGATGCTCTGCCAGGCCTTCACTGCGGTGGTTTTCAGTTGCTGTTTGTTTGTGGCCTTTCTGTCTGAAGTTTAGTCTTTAACAAGTGAAATGCTGCTCAATTGGGTTGAGATCAGGTGACTGACTTGGCCATTCAAGAATATTCCACTTCTTTGCTGTAATAAACTCCTGGGTTGCTTTGGCTTCATGTTTTGGGTCATTGTCCATCTGTAGTATGAAACGACGACGACCAATCATTTTGGCTGGATCTGAGCACACAGTATGGCTCTGAATACCTCAGGATTCATTCTGCTGCTTCTGTCCTGTGTCACATCATCAATAAACAGTAGTGACCCAGTGCCACTGGCAGCCATGCATGCCCAAGCCATCACACTGCCTCCGCCGGGTCTTACAGATGATGTGGTATGCTTTGGATCATGAGCTATACCACGCCTTCGCGTGGCTTTTCTCTTTCCATCATTCTGGTAGAGGTTGATCTTGGTTTCATATGTCCAAAGAATGTTCTTCCAGAACTGTGCTGGCTTTTTTAGCCTTTTTATTCCTGATTCTTATGAGTGGCTTGCACCGTGCAGTGAACCCTCTGTATTTACTTTCATGCAGTCTTCTCTTTATGGTAGATTTGGATATTGATCGCCGACCTCCTGGAGAGTGTTGTTCATTGGGTTGGCTGTTGTGAAGGAGTTTCTCTTCACCATGGAGATTATTCTGCGATCATCCACCACTGTTGTCTTCCGTGGGCGCCCAGGTCTTTTTGCATTGATGAGTTCACCAGTGCTTTCTTTCTTTCTCAGGATGTACCAAACTGTAGATTTTGCCACTCCTAATATTGTAGCAATTTCTCGGATGGGTTTTTTCTGTTTTCGCAGCTTAAGGATCGCTTGCTTCACCTGCATGGAGAGCTCCTTTGACTGCATGTTTACTTCACAGCAAAACCTTCCAAATGCAAGCACCACACCTCAAATCACCTCCAGGCCTTTTATCTGCTTAATTGAAAATGCCATAACGAAGGGATTGCCCACACCTGTCCATGAAATAGCCTTGGAGTCAATTGTCCAATTACTTTTGGTCCCTATAAAAACAGGATGGCACATGTTAAGGAGCTGAAACTCCTAAACCCTTCATCCAATTTTAATGTGGATACCCTCAAATGAAAGCTGAAAGTCTGAACTTCAACTGCATCTGAATTGTTTTGTTTAACCCCTTAATCCCATATGACGTACTATCCCGTCAAGGTGACCTGGGACTTAATTCCCAGTGATGGGATAGTACGTCATATGCGATGGGCCGCGCTCACGGGGGGAGCGCAGCCGATCGCGGCCGGGTTTCAGCTGACTATTGCAGCTGACATCCGGCACTATGTGCCAGGAGCGGTCATGGACCGCTCCTGGCACATTAACCCCCGGCACACCGCAATCAAACATGATCGCAGTGTTCCGGGAGCATAGGGAAGCATCGCGCAGGGAGGGGGCTCCCTGCGAGCTTCCCTGTTGTGAATTCTGTTGTCGGGCTCCCTCCTGTGGTCATGAATGGTACTTCGGCTGGTTCTGTCCATGGACTTCCTCTGGTGGGTGTTTCTGAGTTTCCTTCCTCAGGTGACGAGGTTAATTCGTTAGCTGGCTGCTCTATTTAACTCCACTTAGATCTTTGCTCCATGCCACCTGTCAATGTTCAAGTATTGGTCTAGTTCACTCCTGGATCGTTCTTGTGACCTGTCTTCCCAGCAGAAGCTAAGTTCCAGCTTGTATTTCTTTGGTTTGCTATTTTTCTGTCCAGCTTGCTATTTTCATTGTTGTCTTGCTTGCTGGAAGCTCGGGGATGCAGAGGGAGCGCCTCCGCACCATGAGTCGGTGCGGAGGGTCTTTTTGCGCCCCCTGCGTGGTCTTTTTGTAGGTTTTTGTGCTGACCGCAAAGTAACCTTTCCTATCCTCGGTCTGTTCAGTAAGTCGGGCCTCACTTTGCTAAATCTATTTCATCTCTGTGTTTGTATTTTCATCTTTACTCACAGTCATTATATGTGGGGGGCTGCCTTTTCCTTTGGGGAATTTCTCTGAGGCAAGGTAGGCTTTATTTTTCTATCTTCAGGGCTAGCTAGTTCCTTAGGCTGTGCCGAGTTGCATAGGGAGCGTTAGGCGCAATCCACGGCTATTTCTAGTGTGTTTGATAGGATTAGGGATTGCGGTCAGCAGAGTTCCCACGTCCCAGAGCTCGTCCTTTATTATCAGTAACTATCAGGTCATTCCGTGTGCTCTTAACCACCAGGTCCATTATTGTCCTGACCACCAGGTCATAACACTTCCCTGAGACGATCGGTACAAGGCGATGTGCTCACCTTGTACCGAGCGTCTCCTCCCTGCAGGCCCCGGATCCAAAATGGCCGCGGGTCTACTTCCGGGTCCTGCAGGGAGTACTTCCGGGTCCAGAGCAGGCGCCTGTAAGCCTGCAGCAGGGCACGCCAGATCGCTGATCTGACACAGTGCTCTGCAAAGTATCAGATCAGCGATCTGTCACTATACAGTGATGTCCCCCCTGGGACAAAGTAAAAAATTTTTTTTAGATGTGTAAAAAATTTAAAAAAAATTCCTAAATAAAGAGAAAAAATATAAATTGTTCCCATAAATACATTCCTTTATCTAAATAAATAAAACATAATAAAAGTACACATATTTAGTATCGCCGCGTCCGTAACGACCTGACCTATAAAACTGGCCCACTAGTTAACCCCTTCAGTGAACACCATAAAAAAAGAGGCAAAAACATCGCTTTATTATCATACCGCCGACCAAAAAGTTGAATAACACGTGATCAAAAACACGGATATAAATAACTATGGTACCACTGAAAAAACCTGCAAAAAACGAGCGGCCATACAGCATCATTAGCGAAAAAATAAAGTTACAGTCCTCAGAATAAAACGATGCAAAAATAATTATTTTTTCTATAAAATAGTTTTTATCGTACAAAAAGCGCCAAAACATAAAAAAATGATGTAAATGAGGTATCGCTGTAATCGTACTGACCCGAAGAATAAAACTGCTTTATCTATTTTACTAAACGCGGAACTGTGTAAACGCGCCCTTCCTCCCAAAAGAAATTCATGAATAGATGGTTTTTGGTCATTCTGCCTCACAAAAATCTGAATAAAAAGCGAACAAAAAATGTCAAGTGCCCGAAAATGTTACCAATAAAAACGTCAACTCGTCCCGCAAAAAACAAGACCTCACATGACTCTGTGGACCAAAATATGGAAAAATTATCGGTCTCAAAATAAAAAGTGTATTTTAGTGCCTGACGGCTGCCAATCATAAAAATCCGCTAGAAAACCCGCTATCAAAGTAAATCAAACCCCCCTTCATCACCCCCTTAGTTAGGGAAAAATAAAATTAAAAAAATGTTTTTATTTCCATTTTCCTATTAGGGTTATTGCTAGGGTTAGGGTTGGGGCTAGGTTTGGGGCTAGGGTTGGGTTTGGGGCTAGGGTTAGGGTTGGGGCTAGGGTTTGGGGCTACAGTTAGGGTTGGGGCTAAAGTTAGAATTAGGGTTGGGGCTAAAGTTAGGGTTGGGGCTAAAGTTAGGCTTGGGGCTAAAGTTAGGGTTAGGGTTGGGGCTAAAGTTAGGCTTGGGGCTAAAGGTAGGGTTTCGATTACATTTACGGTTGGGATTAGGGTTAGGGGTGTGTCAGGGTTAGAGGTGTGGTTAGGGCTATGGTTGGGATTAGGGTTAGGGGTGTGTTTGGGATAGGGTTTCAGTTAGAATTGGTGGTTTCCACTGTTTAGGCACATCAGGGCTCTCCAAACGCGACATGGCATCCGATCTCAATTCCAGCCAATTCTGCGTTGAAAAAGTAAAACGGTGGTCCTTCCCTTCTGAGCTCTCCCGTGCACCCAAACAGGGGTTTACCCCAACATATGGGATATCAGCATACTCAGGACAAATTGGACAACAACTGTTGGGGTCCAATTTCTCTTGTTACCCTTGGGAAAATAAAAATTTGGGGGGCTAAAAAAAACTTGTGGGAAAAAAATTAATTTTTATTTTCACGACTCTGCGTTATGAACTGTAGTGAAACACTTGGTGGTTCAAAGCTGTCAAAACACATCTAGATAAATTCCTTAGGGGGTCTAGTTTCCAAAATGGTGTCACTTGTGGGGGATTCTACTGTTTAGGTGCATCAGTGGCTCTGCAAATGCATCGTAACACCTGCAGACCAATCCATCTAAGTCTGCATTCCAAATGGCGCTCCTTCCCTTCCGAGCTCTGCCACCAAACGGTGGTTCCCCCCAACATATGGGGTATCAGAGTACTCAGGACAAGTTGGACAACAACTATTGGGGTCCAATTTCTCCTGTTACCCTTGGAAAAATACAAAACTGAAGGCTAAAAAATAATTTTTGTGAAAAACATTTTTTTTTATTTTCACGGCTCTGCATTATAAACTGTAGTGAAACACTTGGGGGTTCAAAGCTGTCAAAACACAGCTAGATAAGTTTCTCAGGGGGTCTACTTTCCAAAATGGTGTCACTTGTTGGGGGTTTCAATGTTTAGGCCCATCAGGGGCTCTCCAAACGTGACATGGTGTCCCATCTCAATTCCTGTCAATTTTGCATTGAAAAGTCAAACAACGCTCCTTCTCTTCCGAGCTCTGTCATGTGCCCAAACAGTGGTTTACCCCCACATATGGGGTATCGGCGTACTCAGGACAAATGGCACAACAACTTTTGGCATCCAACTTCTTCTCTTACCCTTGGGAAAATAAAAAATTGGGGGCGAAAAGATGATATTTGTGAAAAAATATGATTTTTTATTTTTACGGCTCTGCATTATAAACTTTTGTGAAGCAATTGGTGGGTTAAAGTGCTCACCACACACCTAGATAAGTTCCTTAGGGGGTCTACTTTCCAAAATTGTGTCACTTGTGGGGGGTTTCAATGTTTAGGCACATCAGGGGCTCTCCAAACGCAACATGGCGTCCCATCTCAATTCCAGTCAATTTTGCATTGAAAAGTCAAACAACGCTCCTTCCCTTCCGAGCTCTGCCATGCGTCCAAACAGTGGTTTACCCCCATATGTGGGGTATCGGCGTACTCCGAACAAATGGCACAACAACTTTTGCGGTCCAATTTCTTTTATCCTTGGGAAAATAAAACAAATTGGAGCTGAATTAAATTTTTTGTGAAAAAAAGTTAAATGTTCATTTTTTTTTAAACATTCCAAAAATTCCTGTAAAACACCTGAAGGGTTAATAAACTTCTTGAATGTGGTTTTGAGCACCTTGAGGGGTGCAGTTTTTAGAATGGTGTCACACTTGGTTATTTTCTATCATATAGACCCCTCAAAATGACTTCAAATGTGATGTGGTCCCTAAAAAATATTGGTGTTGTAAAAATGAGAAATTGCTGGTCAAACTTTTAACCCTTATAACTCCCTAACAAAAAAAATTTTTGGTTCCAAAATTGTGCTGATGTAAAGTAGACATGTGGGAAATATTACTTATTAATTATTTTACATGACATATCTCTGTGATTTAACCCCTTCGCGACATGCGCCGTACTAGTACTGCGCTGCCGGCACTGCATTTGTGCCAGCAGCAGTACTAGTACGGCGCACCGATCACCGCGGTCTCGCGCTGAGCGCCGCGGTGATCGGGTGCGGGTGTCAGCTGTATATGACAGCTGACACCCCGCAGCAATGCCCACGATCGGCAGTAGCGCCGATCGCGGGCATATAACCCCTCTGATGCCGCTGTCAGTAGTGACAGCGGCATAGAGGGGGATCGCGCAGGGACGGGGGCTCCCTGCGCTCTCCCACCGGAGAAACGCGATGAGATCGCGTTGCTCCGGTGACCCGGAAGGAGTCCCCGGATCCAAGATGGCCGCCGGACTCCTTCCGGGTCATGAAATGACCTGGCTAGCCGGCGCTTGCTGAGAGCAGGCGCCGGAAAGCCAGCTAAGCTGCCTGTCAGATCGTTGATCTGACAGAGTGCTATGCACACTGTCAGATCAACGATCTGATCTAATACAGTGATGTCCCACCCTGGGACAATGGTACAAAGTAAAAAAAAAAAAATAGAATGTATAAAAAAAATGTAAAAAAAAATCGCCAAATAAAGAAAAAAAAAAATTTCCCAGTAAATCCATTTATTTATGTAAATTAAAAAAAAACAATAAAAGTACACATATTTGGTATCGCCGCGTCCGTAACGACCCGCTCTATAAAACTATCCCACTAGTTAATCCCTTCAGTGAACACCGCAAAAAAAAAAAAAAAAAAAACAAGGCAAAAAACATTGCTTTATTATCATACAGGCGAACAAAAAGTGGAATAACACGCGATCAAAACGACGGATATAAATAACCATGGTACCGCTGAAAACGTCATCTTGTCCCGCAAAAAAAAAGCCGCCATACAGCATCATCAGCAGAAAAATAAAAAAGTTATAGCTCTCAGAATAAAGCGATGCAAAAACAATTATTTTTTTATATAAAATAGTTTTTATTGTGTAAAAGCGCCAAAACATAAAAAAATGATATAAATGAGGTATCGCTGTAATCGTACTGACCTAAAGAATAAAGCTTCTTTATCAATTTTACCACACGTGGAACGGTATAAACGCCCCCCCTAAAAGAATTTCAGGAATTGCTGGTTTTTGTTCATTCCGCCTCATAAAAATCGGAATAAAAAGCGATCAAAAAATGTCATCTGCCCGAAAATGTTACCAATAAAAACGTCAACTCGTCCCGCAAAAAACAAGATCTCACATGACTCTGTGGGCCAAAATATGGATAAATTATAGCTCTCAAAATGTGGTGATGCAAAAACTATTTTTTGCAATAAAAAGCGTCTTTTAGTGTGTGACGGCTGCCAACCCTAAAAATCCGCCAAAAAAAACGCTATAAAAGTAAATCAAACCCCCCTTCATCACCCCCTTAGTTAGGGAAAATAATAAAATGTAAAAAAAATGTATTTATTTCCATTTTCCCATTAGGGTTAGGGCCAGGGTTAGGGTTAGGGCTAGGGTTAGGGTTGGGGCTAGGGTTAGGGTTACCATTGGGATTAGGGTTAGGGGTGTTGTTGGATTAGGGTTTCAGTTAGAATTGGGGGGTTTCCACTGTTTAGGCACATCAGGGGCTCTCCAAACGCGACATGGCGTCCGATCTCAATTCCAGCCAATTCTGCTTTGAAAAAGTAAAACAGTGCTTCTTCCCTTCCGAGTTCTCCTGTGCGCCCAAACAGTGGTTCCCCCCAACATATGGGGTATCAGCGTTCTAAGGACAAGTTGGACAACAACTTTTGGTGTCCAATTTGTCCTGTTACCCTTGGGAAAAAAAAAACCTGGGGGCTAAAATATCATTTTCGTGGAAAAAAAATATATTTTTTATTTTCACGGCTCTGCGTTATAAACTGTAGTGAAACACTTGTTGGTTCAAAGCTCTCACAACACATCTAGATAAGTTCCTTGGGGGGTCTAGTTTCCAATATGGGGTCACTTGTGGGGGGTTTCTACTGTTTAGGTACATCAGGGGCTCTGCAAATCAACATGACGCCTGCAGACCAATCCATCTAAGTCTGCATTTCAAACGGCGCTCCTTCCCTTCCGAGCTCTGCCGTGCACCCAAACAGTGGTTCCCCCCAACATATGGGGTATCAGCATTCTCAGGACAAGTTTGACAACAACTTTTGGGGTCTAATTTGTCCTGTTACCCTTGGGAAAATAAAAACGTGGGGGCTAAAATATCATTTTCGTGGAAAAGAATTTTTTTTTTATTTTCACGGCTCTGCGTTATAAACTGTAGTGAAACACTTGTTGGTTCAAAGCTCTCACAACACATCTATATAAGTTCCTTGGGGGTCTAGTTTCCAATATGGGGTCACTTGTGGGGGGTTTCTACTGTTTAGGTACATCAGGGGCTCTGCAAATCAACATGACGCCTGCAGACCAATCCATCTAAGTCTGCATTTCAAACGGCGCTCCTTCCCTTCCGAGCTCTGCCGTGCACCCAAACAGTGGTTCCCCCCAACATATGGGGTATCAGCATTCTCAGGACAAGTTTGACAAAAACTTTTGGGGTCTAATTTGTCCTGTTACCCTTGGGAAAATAAAAACGTGGGGGCTAAAATATCATTTTCGTGGAAAAAAAAATATTTTTTATTTTCACGGCTCTGCGTTATAAACTGTAGTGAAACACTTGTTGGTTCAAAGCTCTCACAACACATCTAGATAAGTTCCTTGGGGGGTCTAGTTTCCAATATGGGGTCACTTGTGGGGGTTTCTACTGTTTAGGTACATCAGGGGCTCTGCAAATGCAACATGACACCTGCAGACCAATCCATCTAAGTCTGCATTTCAAACGGCGCTCCTTCCCTTCCGAGCTCTGCCATGCACTCAAACGGTGGTTCCCCCCAACATATGGGGTATCAGCATACTCAGGACAAATTGGACAATAACTTTTGTGGTCCAATTTCTCCTGTTACCCTTGGCGAAAAAAAAAATTGCGGGCTAAAACATCATTTTGTGGAAAGAAAAAATGATTTTTTAATTTTCACACCGCTACATTCTAAACTTTAGTGAAACAATTGGGGGTTAAAAGTGCTCACCACACATCTAGATAAGTTCCTTAGGGGGTCTTCTTTCCAAAATGGGGTCACTTGTGGGGGGTTTCCACTGTTAAGGCACGTCAGGGGCTCTCCAAATGCGACATGGGTTCCGATCTCAATTCCAGCCAATTTTGCATTGAAAAGTCAAATGGCGCTCCTTCCCTTCCGAGCTCTGCCATGCGCTCAAACAGTGGTTTATCCCCATATATGAAGTATCGGCGTACTCAGGACAAATTGCACAACAACTTTTGGGGTCCAATTTATCCTGTTACCCTTGGGGAAAAAAAATTGGGGGCAAAAAGATAATTTCTTGTGAAAATTAATAAGAATTTTTTTTTACGGCTCTACATTATAAACTTCTGTGAAGCACGAGGAGGTTTAAAGTGCTCACCACACATCTAGATTAGTTCCTTAGAGGGTCTACTTTCCAAAATGGTGTCACTTGTGGGGGTTTCCACTGTTTAGGCACATCAGGGGCTCTCCAATCGTGACATGGGCTCCAATCTCAATTCCAGCAAATCTTGCAGTGGAAAGTCAAATGGCGCTCCTTCCCTTCCGAGCTCTGCCATGTGCCCAAACAGTGGTTTACCCCACATATGGGGTATCAGCGTACTCAGGACAAATTGTACAACGACTTTTGTGGTCCAATTTCTCCTGTTACCCTTGGTAAAATGAAACAAATTGGACCTGAAGTAAAAATTTTGTGAAAAAAAAGTTAAATGTTAATTTTTTTTTTAACATTCAAAAAATTCCTGTGAAGCACCTGAAGGGTTAATAAACTTTTTGAATGTGGTTTTGAGTACCTTGAGGGGTGCAGTTTTTAGAATGGTGTCACTTTTGGGCATTTTCTGTCATATAGACCCCTCAAAGTCACTTCAAGTGTGAGGTGGTCCGTAAAAAAAATGGTTGTGCAAATTTTGTTGCAAAAATGACTAACAAAAAAAAATTATGTTTCCAAAATTGTGCTGATGTAAAGTAGACATGTGGGAAATGTTGTTTATTAACTATATTGTGTGATATAACTCTCTAATTTAAGGGCATAAAAACTAAAAGTTTCAAAATTGCTAATATTTCATAATTTCTGACACATTTTTGTTTTTTTCACAAATAAATGCAAGTCATATCGAAGAAGTTTTACCACTTTCATGAAGTACAATATGTCACGAGAAAACAATGTCAGAATCACCAAGATCCGTTGAAGCGTTTCAGAGTTATGACATCATAAAGTGACAGTGGTCAGAATTGTAAAAATTGGCCCTGTCACTTAGGTGAAAACAGGCTTTGGGGTGAAGGGGTTAAGGGTATAAAAATTCAAAGTTGGAAAATTGCAAAATGCTCAAAATTTTTGCCAAATTTCCGTTTTTTTTTCACAAATAAACGCAAGTTATATCGAAGAAATTTTACCACTAGCATGAAGTACAATATGTAACAAGAAAACAGTGTCAGAATCATCAGGATCCGTTGAAGCGTTCCAGAGTTATAACCTCATAAAGGGACAGTGGTCAGAATTGTAAAAATTGGCCCGGTCATTAACGTGCAAATCACCCTTGGGGCTTAAGGGGTTAAAATTCATTGTGGTAATGTCTATAACTAAAATTTGAAAAATGTTGTCTCTGTGTATGTATGTATATATATATATGTATATATATATATATATATATATATATATATATATATATATATATATATATATATATATATACACATATACACACACACACACAGTACAGCCAAAGGTTTGGACACACCTTCTCATTTAAAGATTTTTCTGTATTTTTATGACTATGAAAATTGTACATTCACACTGATGGCATCAAAACTATGAATTAACACTTGTGCAATAATATACTTAACAAAAAGTGTGAAACAACTGAAATTATGTCTTATATTCTAGGTTCCTCAAAGTAGCTACCTTTTGCTGTGATGACTGCTTTGCAGACTCTTGGCATTCTCTTGATGAGCTTCAAGAGGTAATCACCGGGAATGGTTTTCCAACAATCTTGAAGGAGTTCCCAGAGATGCTTAGCACTTGTTGGCCCTTTTGCCTTCACTCTGCAGTACAGCTCACCCCAAACCATCTCGATTGGGTTCAGGTCTGGTGACTGTGGAGGCCAGGTCATCTGGCGTAGCACCCAATCACTCTCCTTCTTGGTCAAATAGCCCTTACACAGGCTGGAGGTGTGTTTGGGGTCATTGTCCTGTTGAAAAATAAATGATGGTCCAACTAAACGCAAACTAGATGGAATAGCATGCCGCTGCAAGATGCGGTGTGTTATGTAGGCAATCCAGTGACACAGTGTGCCAGCAATCAGAGCACATACAGTGATCTGACAATAACCCAAAAACAATAGAACGAGCACTGAGACGTGGAATCTCTGTAGACCGCAATACCTGAACCTATCCTAAGCACAACTAAAGGCAGCTGTGGATTGCGCCTGACACTACCTATGCAACTCGGCACAGCCTGAGGAGCTGACTAGCCTGAAGATAGAAAAACAAGCCTGACTAGCCTCAGAGAAATACCCCAAAGGAAAAGGCAGCCCCCCACATATAATGACTGTTAGCAAGAAGAAAAGACAAACGTAGGGATGAAATAGATTCATCAAAGTGAGGCCCGATATTCTAGATAGAGCGAGGATAGCAAAGAGAACTTTGCAGTCTACAAAAAACCCTAAAGCAAAAAACCACGCAAAGGGGGCAAAAAGACCCACCGTGCCGAACTAACGGCACGGCGGTACACCCTTTGCGTCTCAGAGCTTCCAGCAAAACGAATTGACAAGCTGGACAGAAAAAGTAGCAACAAAAGCAAAAAAGCACTTATCTAAGCAGAGCAGCAGGCCACAGGAAAGATCCAGAAGCTCAGATCCAACACTGGAACATTGACAAGGAGCAAGGAAGACAGAATCAGGCGGAGTTAAATAACAAAGCAGCCAACGAGCTCACCAGAACACCTGAGGGAGGAAGCTCAGAAGCTGCAGTACCACTTGTGACCACAGGAGTGAATTCAGCCACAGAATTCACAACAGTACCCCCCCTTGAGGAGGGGTCACCGAACCCTCACCAGAGCCCCCAGGCCGACCAGGATGAGCCACATGAAAGGTACGAACAAGATCTGGAGCATGGACATCAGAGGCAAAAACCCAGGAATTATCTTCCTGAGCATAACCCTTCCATTTAACCAGATACTGGAGTTTCCGTCTAGAAACACGAGAATCCAAAATTTTCTCCACAATATACTCCAATTCTCCCTCCACCAAAACCGGGGCAGGAGGCTCAACAGATGGAACCATAGGTGCCACGTATCTCCGCAACAACGACCTATGGAATACATTATGTATGGAAAAGGAGTCTGGGAGGGTCAGACGAAAAGACACAGGATTGAGAATCTCAGAAATCCTATACGGACCAATAAAACGAGGTTTAAATTTAGGAGAGGAAACCTTCATAGGAATATGACGAGAAGATAACCAAACCAGATCCCCAACACGAAGTCGGGGACCCACACGGCGTCTGCGATTAGCGAAAAGTTGAGCCTTCTCCTGGGACAAGGTCAAATTGTCCACTACCTGAGTCCAGATCTGCTGCAACCTGTCCACCACAGAATCCACACCAGGACAGTCCGAAGACTCAACCTGTCCTGAAGAGAAACGAGGATGGAACCCAGAATTGCAGAAAAATGGAGAGACCAAGGTAGCCGAGCTGGCCCGATTATTAAGGGCGAACTCAGCCAACGGCAAAAAGGACACCCAATCATCCTGGTCTGCAGAAACAAAACATCTCAGATATGTTTCCAAGGTCTGATTGGTTTGTTCGGTCTGGCCATTAGTCTGAGGATGGAAAGCCGAGGAAAAAGATAGGTCAATGCCCATCCTACCACAAAAGGCTCGCCAAAACCTTGAAACAAACTGGGAACCTCTGTCAGAAACAATATTCTCAGGAATGCCATGCAAACGAACCACATGCTGGAAGAACAAAGGCACCAAATCAGAGGAGGAAGGCAATTTAACCAAGGGCACCAGATGGACCATTTTAGAAAAGCGATCACAGACCACCCAAATGACTGACATCTTTTGAGAAACGGGAAGGTCAGAAATGAAATCCATCGAAATATGTGTCCAAGGCCTCTTTGGGACCGGCAAGGGCAAAAGCAACCCACTGGCACGTGAACAGCAGGGCTTAGCCCTAGCACAAATCCCACAGGACTGCACAAAAGTACGTACATCCCGTGACAGAGATGGCCACCAGAAGGATCTAGCCACTAACTCTCTGGTACCAAAGATTCCAGGATGACCAGCCAACACCGAACAATGAAGTTCAGAGATAACTTTACTAGTCCACCTATCAGGGACGAACAGTTTCTCCGCCGGACAACGATCAGGTTTATTCGCCTGAAATTTTTGCAACACTCGCCGCAAATCAGGGGAGATGGCAGACACAATGACTCCTTCCTTGAGGATACTCGCCGGCTCAGATGAACCCGGAGAGTCGGGCACAAAACTCCTAGACAGAGCATCCGCCTTCACATTTTTAGAGCCCGGAAGGTACGAAATCACAAAATCGAAGCGGGCAAAAAATAACGACCAACGGGCCTGTCTAGGATTCAAGCGCTTGGCAGACTCGAGATAAGTAAGGTTCTTATGATCAGTCAATACCACCACGCGATGCTTAGCTCCTTCAAGCCAATGACGCCATTCCTCGAATGCCCACTTCATGGTCAGCAACTCTCGGTTGCCCACATCATAATTACGCTCAGCAGCCGAAAACTTCCTGGAAAAGAAAGCACATGGTTTCAACACTGAGCAACCAGAACCTCTCTGTGACAAAACCGCCCCTGCTCCAATCTCAGAAGCATCAACCTCGACCTGGAACGGAAGAGAAACATCTGGTTGACACAACACAGGGGCAGAACAAAAACGATGCTTCAACTCCTGAAAAGCTTCCACAGCAGCAGAAGACCAATTAACCAAATCAGCACCCTTCTTGGTCAAATCGGTCAATGGTTTGGCAATGCTAGAAAAATTACAGATGAAGCGACGATAAAAATTAGCAAAGCCCAGGAATTTTTGCAGACTTTTCAGAGATGTCGGCTGAGTCCAATCCTGGATGGCTTGGACCTTAACCGGATCCATCTCGATAGTAGAAGGGGAAAAGATGAAGCCCAAAAATGAAACTTTCTGCACACCGAAGAGACACTTTGATCCCTTCACAAACAAAGAATTAGCACGCAGGACCTGGAAAACCATTCTGACCTGCTTCACATGAGAGTCCCAATCATCTGAGAAGATCAAAATGTCATCCAAGTAAACAATCAGGAATTTATCCAGATACTCACGGAAGATGTCATGCATAAAAGACTGAAACACAGATGGAGCATTGGCAAGTCCGAACGGCATCACTAGATACTCAAAATGACCCTCGGGCGTATTAAATGCAGTTTTCCATTCATCTCCTTGCCTGATTCTCACCAGATTATACGCACCACGAAGATCTATCTTAGTGAACCAACTAGCCCCCTTAATCCGAGCAAACAAGTCAGATAACAATGGCAAGGGATACTGAAATTTAACAGTGATCTTATTAAGAAGGCGGTAATCAATACACGGTCTCAGCGAACCATCCTTCTTGGCTACAAAGAAGAACCCTGCTCCCAGTGGTGATGACGATGGGCGAATATGTCCCTTCTCCAGGGATTCCTTCACATAACTGCGCATAGCGGCGTGTTCAGGCACGGACAAATTAAATAATCGACCTTTAGGAAATTTACTACCAGGAATCAAATTGATAGCACAATCACAATCCCTATGCGGAGGTAGGGCATCGGACTTGGGCTCTTCAAATACATCCTGATAATCAGACAAGAACTCTGGGACCTCAGAAGGAGTGGATGACGAAATAGACAAAAATGGAACATCACCATGTACCCCCTGACAACCCCAGCTGGATACCGACATAGAGTTCCAATCCAATACTGGATTATGGGTTTGCAGCCATGGCAACCCCAACACGACCACATCATGCAGATTATGTAGCACCAGAAAGCGAATAACTTCCTGATGTGCAGGAGCCATGCACATGGTCAGCTGGGTCCAGTACTGAGGTTTATTCTTGGCCAAAGGTGTAGCATCAATTCCTCTCAACGGAATAGGACACCGCAAAGGCTCCAAGAAAAACCCACAACGTTTAGCATAATCCAAATCCATCAGATTCAGGGCAGCGCCTGAATCCACAAACGCCATGACAGAATACGATGACAAAGAGCATATCAAGGTAATGGACAGAAGGAATTTGGATTGTACAGTACCAATGACGGCAGACCTATCGAACCGCTTAGTGCGCTTAGGACAATCTGAAATAGCATGAGTGGAATCACCACAGTAGAAACACAGACCATTCAGACGTCTGTGTTCTTGCCGTTCAACTCTGGTCATAGTCCTATCGCACTGCATAGGCTCAGGTTTAATCTTAGACAATACCGCCAAATGGTGCACAGATTTACGCTCGCGCAAGCGTCGACTGATCTGAATGGCCAAAGACATAGACTCATTCAAACCAGCAGGCATAGGAAAACCCACCATGACATCCTTAAGAGCCTCAGAGAGACCCTTTCTGAACAAAGCTGCCAGCGCAGATTCATTCCACAGAGTAAGTACTGACCACTTCCTAAATTTCTGACAATATACTTCTATATCATCCTGACCCTGGCACAAAGCCAGCAAATTTTTCTCAGCCTGATCCACTGAATTAGGCTCATCGTAAAGTAATCCGAGCGCCAGGAAAAACGCACTGACATTACTCAATGCAGGGTCTCCTGGCGCAAGAGAAAATGCCCAGTCCTGAGGGTCGCCGCGCAAAAAAGAAATAATAATCAAAACCTGTTGAATAGGATTACCAGAAGAATGAGGTTTCAAGGCCAGAAATAGCTTACAATTATTTTTGAAATTAAGAAACTTAGTTCTATCACCAAAAAACAAATCAGGAATAGGAATTCTTGGTTCTAACATAGATTTCTGATCAATAGTATCTTGAATCCTTTGTACATTTGTAACGAGATTATCCATTGAAGAGCACAGACCCTGAATATCCATGTCCACACCTGTGTCCTGAAGCACCCAAATGTCTAGGGGAAAAAAAAGACTGAACACAGAGCTGAGAAAAAAAAATGATGTCAGAACTTCTTTTTTCCCTCTATTGAGAATCATTAGGTTGGCTCCTTGTACTGTTATGTAGGCAATCCAGTGACACAGTGTGCCAGCAATCAGAGCACATACAGTGATCTGACAATAGCACTTGTGACCACAGGAGTGAATTCAGCCACAGAATTCACAACAGCGGTGGTAGCCATGCTGGTTCAGTATGCCTTAAATTTTGAATAAATCCCCAACAGTGTCACCAGCAAAGCACCCCCACACCATCACACCTCCTCCTCCATGCTTCACAGTGGGAACCAGGCATGTAGAGGCCATCAGTTCACCTTTACTGCGTCGCACAAAGACACGGTGGTTGGAACCAAAGATCTCAAATTTTGGACTCATCAGCCCAAAGCAGATTTCCACTGGTCAAATGTCCATTCCTTGTGTTCTTTAGCCCATAAAAGTCTCTTTTGCTTGTTGCCTGTCCTTACCAGTGGTTTCCTAGCAGCTATTTTACCATGAAGGCCTGCTGCACAAACTCTCCTCTTAACAGTTCTTTTAGAGATGTGTCTGCTGCTAGAACTCTGTGTGGCATTGACCTGGTCTCTAATCTGAGCTGCTGTTAACCTGCGATTTTTGTGGCTGGTGTCTCGGATAAACTTATCCTCAGAAGCAGAGATGACTCTTGGTCTTCCTTTCTTGAGGCGGTCCTCATGTGAGCCAGTTTTTTTGTAGCGCTTGATGGTTTTTGCCACTGCACTTGGGGACATTTTCAAAGTTTTCCCAGTTTTTCAGACTGACTGACCCTCATTTCTTAAAGTAATGATGGCCACTCGTTTTTCTTTACTTAGATGCTTTTTTTTCTTGCCATAATACAAATTCTAACAGTCTATTCAGTAGGACTATCAGCTGTGTATCCACCAGACTTCTGCAGAGCACAACTGATGGTTCTAACGCCATTTATAAGGCAAGAAATCCCACTTATTAAACCTGACAGGGCACACCTGTGAAGTGAAAACCATTCCCAGTGACTACCTCTTGAAGCTCATCAAGAGAATGCCAAGAGTGTGCAAAGCAGTCATCAAAGCAAAAGGTGGCTACTTTGAAGAACCTAGAATATAAGACATTTTCAGTTGTTTCACACTTTTTTGTATATAATTCCACATGTGTTAATTCATAGTTTTGCGGCCTACAGTGTGAATGTACAATTTTCATTGTCATGAAAATACAGAGAAATCTTTAAATGAAAAGGTGTGTCCAAACTTTTGGTGTGCACTATGTGTATATAATATATATATATGTGTATATAATATATATATATACTAGCTGAAGAGCCCGGCGTTGCCTGGGCATAGTAAATATCTGTGGTCAATTATAGCACCTCACTTCTCTTATTTTCCCATCACGCCTCTCATTTTCCCAATCACATCTTTCATTTTCCCCCTCACATCTCTCATTCTCCCCTAACACTTGTCATTTCGACCTCACATCTGTCATTTTTTGATCACTCCACTATTTTCCCTCACTCCTCTCATTTTGCACTCACACCTTTTCATTTTCACCTCACACCTCTCATTTCCACCTCAGTATATACATGTTTGTCATCTCCCTTATATATAGTATACACCTGTATGTCATCTCCTGTATATAGTATATACCTGTATGTAATCTCCCTGTATATAGTATATACCTGCTGTGTCATCTCCCCTGTATATAGTATATACCTGTATGTCATCTCCTTCTATATATAGTATATACCTGTAGGTCATCTCCTCCTGTATATAGTATATACCTGTGTGTCACCTCCCCTGTATATAGTATATATCTGTGTGTCATCTCCTCCTGCATATAGTATATACCTGTATGTCATCTCCTCCTGTATATAGTATATACCTGTAGGTCATCTGCTCCTGTATATAGTATATACCTGTGTGTCATCTCCTCCTGTATATAGTATCTACCTGTATGTCATCTCCTCCTCTATATAGTATATACCTGTGTGTCATCTCTCCTGTATATAATAATAATAATCTTTATTTTTATATAGCGCTAACATATTCCGTAGCGCTTTACAGTTTGCACACATTAACATCGCTGTCCCCATTGGGGCTCACAATCTAAATTCCCTATCAGTATGTCTTTTGGAATGTGGGAGGAAACCGGAGTGCCCGGAGAAAACCCACGCAATCACGGAGAGAACATACAAACATACTCCAGCGCTGCAAGGCTGCTGTGCTATCCACTATATCTGTGTGTCATATCCCCTGTATATAGTATATACCTTGTGGGAGAAGGGAGCTTCTTTACAGCAGGAGAATGGAGGGCTCTTGGCTGGTAAGGTTGCGTTCCTTAAAGCATTTATTCCTCCCAAAGTTGAATGGTCAGATGTCAGGTTGACCAGTGGGGAGGGAACGTCTACCCAACTTACGGACATGTCACCTGATGGGTACCCCAAGAAGACTATAAGTGTCGTGGTTAATAAAGCCTCTGAAGCCGACACCCGGTTAGAGAGCAACTGGAAGGTTCACCATGTTGTGGGGTGTGAGACTGACTCTGGGGGTGACTATTATTATTATTTTATTATTATTATTTATTTATATAGCACCATTGATTCCATGGTGCTGTACATGAGAAGGGGTTACATACAAGTTACAAATATCACATACAGTAAACAAACAATGACGGACTGATACAGAGGGGCGAGGACCCTGCCCTTGCGGGCTTACATTCTACAGGATTATGGGGAAGGAGACAGTAGGTTGAGGGTTGCAGGAGCTCCGGTGTTGGTGAGGCGGTAGCTCCGGTGTTGGTGAGGCGGTAGCTCCGGTGTTGGTGAGGCGGTAGCTTCGTTGGTGATGAGGCAGCAGCGGTGTCAGTGCAGGCTGTAGGCTTTCCTGAAGAGATGAGTTTTCAGGTTCCGTCTGAAGGATCCGACTGTGGTTGATAGTCGGACGTGTTGGGGCAGAGAGTTCCAGAGGATGGGGGATATTCGGGAGAAGTCTTGGAGGCGATTGGATGAGGAGCGAATAAGTGTGGAGGAGAGAAGGAGGTCTTGGGAGGACCGGAGGTCACGTGAGGGAAGATATCGAGAGATTAGTTCAGAGATATATGGAGGAGACAGGTTGTGGATGGCTTTGTAGACTATGACATGTCATGGCCAGTAACAAGCGCTAGAGCGGAGTATGACGCTGTGCTATCAGAGGTACTGACACAAAGAAACGACAGGGCTCTACAGGCTGAGGTCATGAAAATGGTGGCAGAGTTACAGGCCGAATTAAAAACACTAAAAGGGCATGTGGAACAAGAAAAGGCCCGAGACAAATGGCGGAGCACAGGTTGGATGAGCTGGAGGACGTCTCTGAGCTCAGCTGACAGCATCGCACAGTGTGAATGAGGCCTTAGGCGAAAATGTGGTAGTGCTCCAAGAAGCAGTAAGAGGTCTTCTGCCAGAAGAGAAGTTACGGGTCAGATGTACAGCAGCCATACCCGAGTGATAACAAGGTGGAGCTGCAGATCTCCATCTTGGTAAGGGATGTTGAGAAGTGTAAAACTGGGGAAGAGCTCGCCTGACCCTGGTATTGTCAAAGGCGCTCTATGGGACAGAGGGAAATACCTCCTACTCCCATCATTCGTTGCCCCTACCTTTTCGTCCCAACCCGACCACTCGACCACCATTTTCCCCAATTAACGACAGAGACAGATATTTCTTTGGAATTGTGTAGGCCACAGCAGCCTTTTTTATTAAACAATACGGTAGTTACTTACCGATAACGGTATTTCTCAGAGCCCATGACAGCACTACCAGAGAGAGGGAATCCGCCCTTCAGGGACAGGAAACCAAACTGACGCAGGAGAGAGGTACCGCCCTTTTTATCCTGTAGGTTTCCTGTCCCTGAAGGGCGGATTCCGGATTCCCTCTCTCTGGTAGTGCTGTCATGGGCGACTGAGAAACAACAGTTAACAATGAATGTAAAAGCATAACATTTTAAACTAGGAGAAGTCCTTGGAGCCCACAAGAATCTGGAGATTAACCATAACGTGAACATAACTCAAAACAATATTTTACTCCCAGCCGTTGTAACCCTGGCTCGGGAGCACCAAAAACCCCACAAGAGGGTTCACTGTTTACAGTAATAAACTGGAGATCCGACCACCCCTGCCGGAACTCCCCACCACCATTCACCAGATCCGAAACATATTAAACTCCAAAACAGAGGAGCCATATACCGATGGACCCCCCAAACCAATTTCCACCAACTCCAAGGACTCCCCCCAGCCGCCACAACGAGAGGCCTTTGAACACCTTAAAGGGAAGGTACCGCGTTTGTAGGTCATTAATAATAATAATTTTTATTTATATAGCGCCAACATATTCCGCAGCGCTTTACAAATTATAGAGGGGACTTGTACAGACAATAGACATTACAGCATAACAGAAATACAGTTCAAAACAGATACCAGGAGGAGTGAGGGCCCTGCTCGCAAGCTTACAAACTATGGGGAAAAGGTGAGACACGAGAGGTGGATGGTAACAATTGCTTTAGTTATTCGGACCAGCTATAGTGTAAGGCTCAGGTGTTCATGTAAAGCTGCATGAACCAGTATGTAGCAGTACAGACACAGAGGGCTAATACTGCATAAAGTGTATGAGAACATGATGCGAGGAACCTTTTTTTTTTTTTATTATTATAAATAGGCCACACAAAACCAGGGATTCAAGCTTGAGGAGGCTAATTTGCATATTCCAGGTGCCTTCTGGGAAAGCGAAGAGTCTCCCTAAGCTAGAAGATCGTTGGGTACAGCCGGGACCAGCTGCTTGGAAAGAATCACCAAACCAGGGATTCAAGCTTGAGGAGGCTAATTTGCATATTCCAGGTGCCTTCTGGGAAAGCGAAGAGTCTCCCTAAGCTAGAAGATCGTTGGGTACAGCCGGGACCAGCTGCTTGAGTTTTTGCCTGTAGGACATTATTGCAAGAGAGCTTGGCTGAGTAGATTACACAAGAAGGAAAACACACAGCAAGTCAGCAGGATCTAGGAGCAACATGGCAGATGTGACAACCTACATGGTGAGCTGCAGCATGTGCTACATGTTCACAGATCGACCAGAAGAAGAATTAAATTTCACCTGTCAGAAGTGTAGACTAGTGGCCCTTTTAGAAGAAAAGGTGCGGGGTCTGGAAGAAAGAATAGCAACTTTGAAACTCATCAAAGAGAATGAAGACTTTCTAGACAGAACAGAAGCATCTCTACTGGTCACAGAAGGTGAAAAAAGTGTCAGAGAACCTCCAAAAGCAGATGAGTGGAAGCATGTGACCAAAAGAAGCAAGAAGACCATGGAGAAATCACCAACCACACAACTGAAGAACCGATATCAAATCTTTGTAGAGGATGAAGATGGCACACCTAAGGATGAAGCAATACCAGCAAGCAAAAAAGAAAAGGGCACACAGCAACAAGTGACAGCAAAAAGTACAGCCAAGAAGCAACGAAGAGTGGTGGTGGTGGGAGACTCACTACTGAGAGGCACAGAAGCAGCCATCTGCAGACCGGACATAACTGCAAGAGAAGTATGCTGCCTTCCAGGTGCGATGATCAAGGATGTGACCGATAGGATACCAAAGCTCTTCAACTCCAAGGACGTCCACCCATTTCTTCTGATACATGTTGGCACCAATGACACGGCAAGGAAGGACCTACCGACAATCTGCAAAGACTTTGAAGAGTTGGGGAAGAAAGTAAAGGAACTGGATGCACAGGTAGTTTTTTCTTCTATCCTTCCAGTAGACGGGCATGGCACCAGGAGATGGAACAGGATCCTTGATGCAAACAACTGGCTAAGACGATGGTGCAGACAACAAGGATTCGGATTCCTGGACCACGGTGTGAATTACTTGTACGATGGACTCCTCGCCAGAGACGGACTACACCTCAACAAACCTGGGAAACACACATTCGCCAGAAGACTCGCTACACTCATCAGGAGGGCGTTAAACTAGAAGAAGAGGGGACGGGAAGAAAAACATTAGACTTGAACAAAGAAGATCCAGGAAAACATACTCAGAAGGGCGGTAAGAACATTTCTAAAACAATCCACAGCGAGGAGATTGGAACAAAACAAAATCCTCTAAACTGCATGCTTGCAAACGCCAGAAGCCTGACAAACAAGATGGAAGAACTAGAAGCAGAAATATCTACAGGTAACTTTGACATAGTGGGAATAACCGAGACATGGTTAGATGAAAGCTATGACTGGGCAGTTAACTTACAGGGTTACAGTCTGTTTAGAAAGGATCGTAAAAATCGGAGAGGAGGAGGGGTTTGTCTCTATGTAAAGTCTTGTCTAAAGTCCACTTTAAGGGAGGATATTAGCGAAGGAAATGAGGATGTCGAGTCCATATGGGTCGAAATTCATGGAGGGAAAAATGGTAACAAAATTCTCATTGGGGTCTGTTACAAACCCCCAAATATAACAGAAACCATGGAAAGTCTACTTCTAAAGCAGATAGATGAAGCTGCAACCCATAATGAGGTCCTGGTTATGGGGGACTTTAACTACCCGGATATTAACTGGGAAACAGAAACCTGTGAAACCCATAAAGGCAACAGGTTTCTGCTAATAACCAAGAAAAATTATCTTTCACAATTGGTGCAGAATCCAACCAGAGGAGCAGCACTTTTAGACCTAATACTATCTAATAGACCTGACAGAATAACAAATCTGCAGGTGGTCGGGCATCTAGGAAATAGCGACCACAATATTGTACAGTTTCACCTGTCTTTCACTAGGGGGACTTGTCAGGGAGTCACAAAAACACTGAACTTTAGGAAGGCAAAGTTTGACCAGCTTAGAGATGCCCTTAATCTGGTAGACTGGGACAATATCCTCAGAAATAAGAATACAGATAATAAATGGGAAATGTTTAAGAACATCCTAAATAGGCAGTGTAAGCGGTTTATACCTTGTGGGAATAAAAGGACTAGAAATAGGAAAAACCCAATGTGGCTAAACAAAGAAGTAAGACAGGCAATTAACAGTAAAAAGAAAGCATTTGCACTACTAAAGCAGGATGGCACCATTGAAGCTCTAAAAAACTATAGGGAGAAAAATACTTTATCTAAAAAACTAATTAAAGCTGCCAAAAAGGAAACAGAGAAGCACATTGCTAAGGAGAGTAAAACTAATCCCAAACTGTTCTTCAACTATATCAATAGTAAAAGAATAAAAACTGAAAATGTAGGCCCCTTAAAAAATAGTGAGGAAAGAATGGTTGTAGATGACGAGGAAAAAGCTAACATATTAAACACCTTCTTCTCCACGGTATTCACGGTGGAAAATGAAATGCTAGGTGAAATCCCAAGAAACAATGAAAACCCTATATTAAGGGTCACCAATCTAACCCAAGAAGAGGTGCGAAACCGGCTAAATAAGATTAAAATAGATAAATCTCCGGGTCCGGATGGCATACACCCACGAGTACTAAGAGAACTAAGTAATGTAATAGATAAACCATTATTTCTTATTTTTAGGGACTCTATAGCGACAGGGTCTGTTCCGCAGGATTGGCGCATAGCAAATGTGGTGCCAATATTCAAAAAGGGCTCTAAAAGTGAACCTGGAAATTATAGGCCAGTAAGTCTAACCTCTATTGTTGGTAAAATATTTGAAGGGTTTCTGAGGGATGTTATTCTGGATTATCTCAATGAGAATAACTATTTAACTCCATATCAGCATGGGTTTATGAGAAATCGCTCCTGTCAAACCAATCTAATCAGTTTTTATGAAGAGGTAAGCTATAGGCTGGACCACGGTGAGTCATTGGACGTGGTATATCTCGATTTTTCCAAAGCGTTTGATACCGTGCCGCACAAGAGGTTGGTACACAAAATGAGAATGCTTGGTCTGGGGGAAATTGTGTGTAAATGGGTTAGTAACTGGCTTAGTGATAGAAAGCAGAGGGTGGTTATAAATGGTATAGTCTCTAACTGGGTCGCTGTGACCAGTGGGGTACCGCAGGGGTCAGTATTGGGACCTGTTCTCTTCAACATATTCATTAATGATCTGGTAGAAGGTTTACACAGTAAAATATCGATATTTGCAGATGATACAAAACTATGTAAAGCAGTTAATACAAGAGAAGATAGTATTCTGCTACAGATGGATCTGGATAAGTTGGAAACTTGGGCTGAAAGGTGGCAGATGAGGTTTAACAATGATAAATGTAAGGTTATACACATGGGAAGAAGGAATCAATGTCACCATTACACACTGAATGGGAAACCACTGGGTAAATCTGACAGGGAGAAGGACTTGGGGATCCTAGTTAATGATAACCTTACCTGGAGCAGCCAGTGCCAGGCAGCAGCTGCCAAGGCAAACAGGATCATGGGGTGCATTAAAAGAGGTCTGGATACACATGATGAGAGCATTATACTGCCTCTGTACAAATCCCTAGTTAGACCGCACATGGAGTACTGTGTCCAGTTTTGGGCACCGGTGCTCAGGAAGGATATAATGGAACTAGAGAGAGTACAAAGGAGGGCAACAAAATTAATAAAGGGGATGGGAGAACTACAATACCCAGATAGATTAGCGAAATTAGGATTATTTAGTCTAGAAAAAAGACGACTGAGGGGCGATCTAATAACCATGTATAAGTATATAAGGGGACAATACAAATATCTCGCTGAGGATCTGTTTATACCAAGGAAGGTGACGGGCACAAGGGGGCATTCTTTGCGTCTGGAGGAGAGAAGGTTTTTCCACCAATATAGAAGAGGATTCTTTACTGTTAGGGCAGTGAGAATCTGGAATTGCTTGCCTGAGGAGGTGGTGATGGCGAACTCAGTCGAGGGGTTCAAGAGAGGCCTGGATGTCTTCCTGGAGCAGAACAATATTGTATCATACAATTAGGTTCTGTAGAAGGACGTAGATCTGGGAATTTATTATGATGGAATATAGGCTGAACTGGATGGACAAATGTCTTTTTTCGGCTTTACTAACTATGTTACTATGTTACTATGTTACACAGGGATCGTTAGGTTAATGCATTGAGGCGGTAGGCCAGTCTGAACAAATGAGTTTTTAGGGTACGCTTAAAACTGTGGGGATTGGGGATTAATCGTATTAACCTAGGTAGTGCATTCCAAAGAATTGGCGCAGCACGTGTAAAGTCTTGGAGATGGGAGTGGGAGGTTCTGATTATTGAGGATGCTAACCTGAGGTCATTAGCGGAGCGGAGGGCACGGGTAGGGTGGTAGACTGATACCAGGGAGGAGATGTAGGGTGGTGCTGAGCCATGGAGTGCTTTGTGGATGAGGGTAGTAGTTTTGTACTGGATTCTGGAGTTGATGGGTAGCCAGTGTAATGACTGGCACAGGGTAGAGGCATCGGTGTAACGGTTGGTGAGGAATATGATCCTGGCTGCAGCATTCAGGACAGATTGGAGCGGGGAGAGTTTTGCAAGAGGGAGGCCGATTAGTAGAGAGTTACAATAGTCCAGACGAGAATGAATAAGTGAAACAGTCAGAGTTTTTGCAGAGTCGAAAGTAAGAAAAGGGCGAATTCTAGAAATGTTTTTGAGATGCAGGTAAGAAGAGCGAGCCAGTGATCGGATGTGGGGGGTGAATGAAAGGTCAGAATCAAGGATGACCCCAAGGCAGCGGGCATGTTGCTTTGGAGTAATGGTGGAACCGCACACGGAAATGGCAATGTCAGGCAAAGGTAGGTTAGTAGAGGGTGAGAACACGAGGAGTTCAGTTTTTGACAGGTTTAGTTTCAGATAGAGAGAGGACATGATGTTAGAGACAGCGGTAAGACAATCACTGGTGTTTTCTAAAAAGGTCGGTGTGATATCAGGAGAAGAAGTGTATAATTGGGTGTCGTCAGCATAGAGATGGTACTGGAAACCTAATCTACTGATTGTTTGTCCAATAGGGGCAGTATACAACGAGAAGAGGAGGGGGCCTAGGACTGATCCTTGAGGAACCCCAACAGTAAGGGGAAGGTGAGAGGAGGAGGAACCAGCAAAACATACAGTGAAGGATCGGTCAGAGAGATAGGAGGAGAACCAGGAGAGAACGGTGTCCTTGAGGCCGATGGAGCGGAGCATAGTGAGGAGGAGCTGATGATCCACAGTGTGGAATGCTGCAGAGAGATCCAAGAGAATTAGCATGGAGTAGTGACCATTAGATTTAGCTGTTAGTAGGTCATTAGAGACTTTAGTGAGGGCAGTTTCAGTAGAGTGTAAAGAGCGGAAGCCAGATTGAAGAGGGTCGAGAAGAGAGTTATCTGAGAGATAGCGGGTAAGACGGTAGTGGACCAGGCGTTCGAGGAGTTTAGAGATGAAGGGAAGATTAGAGACAGGTCTATAATTAGCGGCACAGTTTTGATCGAGGGATGGTTTTTTAAGTAATGGATGTATGATGGCATGCTTAAATGAGGAGGGAAAAATACCGGAAGTGAGGGAAAGGTTGAATATTTTTGTTAGGTGAGAGGTGACAGCCGGGGAAAGGGACTGGAGGAGATGTGATGGAATGGGGTCACTGGTGCAAGTGGTCGGGCGAGAAGATGCAAGGAGCCTGCTTACTTCTTCTTCTGTAACTGCTTCAAAGTCAGAGAGTGAACTAGATGCAGTGGGGGAGGGAGGACAGTGCATGGTATGAAGAGATTGGGAGATGATTTCCTGTCGAATGTGGTCAATTTTTTCTTTGAAGTAATTGGCCAGATCGTCAGCACGGAGATCCGTGGTTGGGGCCTGCTCTCTTGGGTGGAGTAGGGACTGGAACGTGTCAAAGAGACGTTTAGGGTTATTGGACAGGGAGGTGATGAGGGTGTTGAAGTAGGTTTGTTTGGAGAGGTGAAGGGCAGAATTGTATGTCTTTAGCATGAACTTATAATGGATGAAATCTTCGGGTAGATTAATAAATCACTGTAATGTAGCATAACATGCTGCTATAAGCAAGTTTGAAATGCATGTGAAACAGATTTCATGTGTTATATGAGTTTAAAGAATGCACTGGGGGCTGACATCTTGGTTTTGCAGCAGTAGCAGGGCACTATCAGTGTCAGATTACGGCACCCCATGGACATAGGAGATAATAGACCGGCGCGGACCCTATCTGTAACATTGCAGCACCATTAGCAGTGAGCTGGGCACACCTCTGTGGGCTGCACAACTCACTGCTGTAGGTGTGACTAGCTGCCATTTTATTATAGCCCTGTGCTCTCTATCACAGGACAGAAGAAGCCCTCACTGCTCCTCTGTACTCCAGGCAGGCACATCCTCTGCTCCTCACAGGCTGCCCTGTGTGCTTCTCCTGCTGTGTCTCCCCCTCCCCCCACACACAGTCCCTGTGATCTCCAGTAAGCTGCACTCACAGCCTGCAGAGAGGGAGGTGACACCTGGAGAGAGAGCAGGGCAGCTGACAGGACAGGGATTAAGGTGGGGGAAGGGGGATGGCAAGAATGTTATTCACAAAAAATGCTGTTGAGCCCACTGTGTTCTGCTCCTCTGTAAACAAGCTGTGCGTCTGATGCAGTAACTGCTGGTGATAGCAGGTCACAGGGCAGTCACACACAAAGTGGTGCTGCCCTGTGATGCTGCTCTTCATTCTTACTGTTGGGGCAGTAACTGCTGACATCACCATTTCCCTCCCCTTTTGGGTGGTCTAATATCCCTGGGGCAGAGCTGCTAAATCTTACTATAGCTGCTTGAGGTCTAAAACGGAAAATGCTCCCCCTAGTGGTAAATATGTATATTTGTAGAAAAATATATACCGTATATACTCGAGTATAAGCCGAGATTTTCAGCCCAAATTTTTGGGCTGAAAGTGCCCCTCTCGGCTTATACTCGAGTCAAGGTGGGTGGCAGGGTCGGCGGGTGAGGGGGTGAGGGCGCTGAGGCATACTTACCTAGTCCCAGCGATCCTCGCGCTGTCCCTGCCGTCCCACGGTCTTCGGCGCTGCAGCTTCTTCTCCTCTTCAGCGATCACGTGGGACCGCTCATTAGAAAAATGAATAGGCGGCTCCACCTCCCATAGGGGTGAAGCCGCCTATTCATTTCTCTAATCAGCGGTGCCGGTGACCGCTGATAGAGAAAGAAGCTGCGGCACCGAAGACCGTGTGACAGGAGGGGAGCGCCAGGATCGCTGGGACTAGGTAAGTATGTAATAATCACCTGTCCACGTTCCAGCCGCCGGGCGCCGCTCCATCTTCCCGACGTCTGCGCTCTGACTGTTCAGGTCAGAGGGCGCGATGACGCATATAGTGTGCGCGGCGCCCTCTGCCTGATCAGTCAGAGCAGAGAGACGCCGGGACCGGACGCCGGGAGCTGCAAGCAAGAGAGGTGAGTATGTGTTTTTTTTTTTTTTTATTGCAGCAGCAGCGGCAATGGCAGAGCTTTATGTGGAGCATCTATGGGGCACAATGAACGGTGCAGAGCACTATTTGGGGCACAATGAACGGTGCAGAGCACTATATGGGGCACAATGAACGGTGCAGAGCACTATATGGGGCACAATGAACGGTGCAGAGCACTATATGGGGCACAATGAACGGTGCACAGCACTATATGGGGCACAATGAACGGTGCAGAGCACTATATGGGGCACAATGAACGGTGCAGAGCACTATATGGGGCACAATGAACGGTGCAGAGCACTATATGGGGCACAATGAACGGTGCAGAGCACTATATGGGGCACAATGAACGGTGCAGAGCACTGTATGGGGCACAATGAACGGTGCAGAGCACTGTATGGGGCACAGCTATGGGGCACAATGAACGGTGCAGAGCACTGTATGGGGCACAGCTATGGGACAAAATGAACGGTGCAGAGCACTATATGGGGCACAATGAACGGTGCAGAGCACTGTATGGGGCACAATGAACGGTGCAGAGCACTGTATGGGGCACAATGAACGGTGCAGAGCACTGTATGGGGCACAATGAACGGTGCAGAGCACTGTATGGGGCACAGCTATGGGACAAAATGAACGGTGCAGAGCACTGTATGGGGCACAGCTATGGGACAAAATGAACGGTGCAGAGCACTATATGGGGCACAGCTATGGGGAAATAATGATCTATTTTTATTTTTGAAATTCACCGGTAAATGCTGCATTTCCACCCTAGGCTTATACTCGAGTCAATAAGTTTTCCCAGTTTTTTGTGGCAAAATTAGGGGGGTCGGCTTATACTCGGGTCGGCTTATACTCGAGTATATACGGTAATATTTTTCATATAGAAATGTTTGCAAACAGTGCAAACATTGCATTAATACATTTTAATTACTATTTTAAGCTTAATTTCACAAAAAAACAAAATACAAGAAAACTGGTGGCACCTTCCCTTTAACCCCTTTACCCCCAAGGGTGGTTTGCACGTTAATGACCGGGCCAATTTTTACAATTCTGACCACTGTCCCTTTATGAGGTTATAACTCTGGAACGCTTCAACGGATTCCAGTGATTCTGACATCGTTTTCTCGTGACATATTGTACTTCATGATAGTGGTAAAAATTCTTTGATAGTACCTGCGTTTATTTGTGAAAAAAACGGAAATTTGGCGAAAATTATGAAAATTTCGCAATTTTCCAACTTTGAATTTTTATGCAATTAAATCACAGAGATATGTCACACAAAATACTTAATAAGTAACATTTCCCACATGTCTACTTTACATCAGCACAATTTTGGAACCAAAATTTTTTTTTGTTAGGGAGTTATAAGGGTTAAAAGTTGACCAGCAATTTCTCATTTTTACAACACCATTTTTTTTTAAGGACCACATCTCATTTGAAGTCATTTTGAGGGGTGTATATGATAGAAAATACCCAAGTGTGACACCATTCTAAAAACTGCACCCCTCAAGGTGCTCAAAACCATATTCAAGAAGTTTATTAACCCTTCTGGTGCTTCACAGGAATTTTTGGAATGTTTAAATAAAAATGAACATTTAACTTTTTTTCACACAAAATTTATTTCAGCTCCAATTTGTTTTATTTTACCAAGGGTAACAGGAGAAAATGGACCCCAAAAGTTGTTGTACAATTTATCCTGAGTACACCGATACCCCATATGTGGGGGTAAACCACTGTTTGGGCGCATGGGAGAGCTCGGAAGGGAAGGAGCGCCGTTTGACTTTTCAATGCAAAATTGACAGGAATTGAGATGGGACGCCATGTTGCGTTTGGAGAGCCACTGATGTGCCTAAACATTGAAACCCCCCACAAGTGACACCATTTTGGAAAGTAGACCCCCTAAGGAACTTATCTAGAGGTGTTTTGAGCGCTTTGACCCACCAAGGGCTTCACAGAAGTTTATAATGCAGAGCTGTAAAAATAAAACAAAAATTTTTTCCCACAAAAATTATTTTTTTAGCCCCCAGTTTTGTATTTTCCCTAGGGTAACAGGAGAAATTGGACCCCAAAATTTGTTGCCCAATTTGTCCTGAGTGTGCTGATACCCCATAAGTGGGGGGGAACCACTGTTTGGGCGCATGGGAGGGCTCGGAAGGGAAGGAGCTCCATTTGGAATGCAGACTTAGATGGAATGGTCTGCAGGTGTCACATTGCGTTTGCAGAGCCCCTAATGTACCTAAACAGTAGAAACCCCCCACAAGTGACACCATTTTGGAAAGTAGACCCCCTAAGGAACTCATCTAGATGTGTTGTTAGAGCTTTGAATCCCCAAGTGTTTCACTACAGTTTGTAACGCAGAGCCGTGAAAATAAAAAATCTTTTTTTTTTCCCACAAAAATTATTTTTTAGCCCCCAGTTTTGTATTTTCCCAAAGGTAACAGGATAAATTGGACCCCAAAAGTTGTTGTCCTATTTGTCCTGAGTACGCTGATACCCCATATGTTGGGGTAAACCCCTGTTTGGGCACACGGGAGAGCTCGGAAGGGAAGGAGCAATGTTTTACTTTTTCAACGCAGAATTGGCTGGAATTGAGATCGGACGCCATGTCGTGTTTGGAGAGCCCTGATGTGCCTAAACAGTGGAAACCCCCCAATTATAACTGAAACCCTAATCCAAACACACCCCTAACCCTAATTCCAACAGTAACCCTAACCACACCTCTAACCCTGACACACCCCTAACCCTAATCCCAACCCTATTCCCAACTGTAAATGTAATCTAAACCCTAACTTTAGCCCCAACCCTAACTGTAGCCCCAACCCTAACCCTAACCCTAGCCCTAACGGGAAAATGGAAATAAATACATTTTTTTAATTTTTCCCTAACTAAGGGGGTGATGAAGGGGGGTTTGATTTACTTTTATAGCGTTTTTTAGCGGATTTTTATGATTGGCAGCCGTCACACACTGAAAGACGCTTTTTATTGCAAAAAATAATTTTTGCGTTACCACATTTTGAGAGCTATAATTTTTTGATATTTTGGTAAACAGAGTCATGTGAGGTCTTGTTTTTTGCGGGACGAGTTGATGTTTTTACTGGTAACATTTTCGGGCACGTGACATATTTTGATCGCTTTTTATTCCGATTTTTGTGAGGAAGAATTAACAAAAAGCAGCTATTCATGAATTTCTTTTGGGGGAGGCGTTTATACCGTTCCGCGTTTGGTAAAATTGATAAAGCAGTTTTATTCTTCGGGTCAGTACAATTACAGCGACACCTCATTTATATCATTTTTTTATGTTTTGGCGCTATTATACGATAAAAACTATTTTACAGAAAAAATAATTATTTTTGCATCGTTTTATTCTCAGGACTATAACTTTTTTATTTTTTTGCTGATGATGCTGTATGGCGGCTCGTTTTTTGCGGGACAAGATGACGTTTTCAGCGGTACCATGGTTATTTATATCTATCTTTTTGATCGCGTGTTATTCCACTTTTTGTTCGGCGGTATGATAATTTTTTTTTTTTCTTACGGTATTTACTGAAGGGGTTAACTAGTGGGCCAGTTTTATAGGTTGGGTCGTTACGGACGCGGCGATACTAAATATGTGTACTTTTATTGGTTTTTTTTTTATTTAGATGAAGAAATGTATTATGGGAATAATATTTTTTTTTTTTCATTATTTAGGAATATTTTTTTTTTTTTTTTTTTTTTACACATTTGGAAATTTTTTTTTTAACTTTTTTATTTTGTCCCAGGGGGGGACATCACAGATCGGTGATCTGACAGTGTGCACAGCACTCTGTCAGATCACCGATCTGACATGCAGCAGTGAAGGCTTCACAGTGCCTGCTCTGAGCAGGCTCTGTGAAGCCACCTCCCTCCCTGCAGGACCCGGATCCGTGGCCATCTTGGATCCGGGCCTGGAGCAAGCAGGGAGGGAGGTAAGACCCTCGCAGCAACGCGATCACATCGCGTTGCTGCAGGGGGCTCAGGGAAGCCCGCAGGGAGCCCCCTCCCTGCGCGGTGCTTCCCTGTACCGCCGGCATCATGTTTGATCGCGGTGTGCCGGGGGTTAATGTGCCGGGGGCGGTCTGTGACCGCTCCTGGCACATAGTGCCGGATGTCAGCTGCGATAGGCAGCTGACACCCGGCCGCGATCGGCGGCGCTCTCCCCGTGAGCGCTGCTGATCGCATATGACGTACTATCCCGTCCGTGGTCATAGGGGCCCACCCCACCTCGACGGGATAGTAAGGCTAATGTCAGAAAGGGGTTAAAGGCCCTAGACCCCACCCGATCGAAAAGCTATGGCCCTTTCAATGCCCTCCTGCAACCCGAGAGCCCAAAAATCCATTCCCACAGCATTCAAATGAACGCCGTCCGCCAACCAATACTCCCCTTTTCCTGATTCCAATTCAAAATGTCTAACCGCCACGCCCCCATTCCTAGACACAAAGGCGGACACCGCCCTATTAACTTTTATGCGGGCCTTATCGATTTTCACCAAAGAGCGCATATGCTTCCATCGCTTTCGCGGCACGATTTCTGACCAAACGACGCTCAATCCTGGGTATAAAACCCATAACCGCAAACAATACTGGTTTATGTCTCTAACCAATTCCCGAAAAGGTCGGACCCCCAAGTCATTCCCCCCAACATGCAAAACCAAAACGTCCGGGGCTCGATCCAAGCTCACACTGTTATGGATCTCCCGCAACACTAGATTCCAGGCCATTCCCCGAAAACCGAGCCACCGGATTCCTGCCACAGTTCGGTCAAAACCAAGCTGCCTGCCCTCTGTCCGAACATCAGCACGCAGAGCTCCCCAATGCACGTACGAGTGTCCGAGAATCCACACCAATAATGCCTGGTGACCTGGAAAACAAAAGACAAACTCAACATATGTCACCAACTAAAGAAAAAAAACGCTCCAGCAAGACCTATAAAACCCCCTCGACCACCCCATGTGGCCGCACATAATGAAATCGATTAGAGCGGCACCTGCCAATCCTGCGAATAGCGGAAGCCCACAACCCCCCAATTGCCGCCTCGGTTGCGGCTCCTATCCGAAAAGAGTGAGGGGGCAAAACAGGCCCCATCTAAACCCAACAAAGCAATAGCCTTTTTGAAAACCGTCGTAAACTGATAGCGAGACAAGCAGGAACCGTCTTGATGACATAAAGACCGATCGCGCCTAGGCTGAAGGCCCCAAAAACTGTTAAGGCAAGAGACCGGACACATAGTAGAACCCGCGACTGAACCCAAAACGATTCTGCTACCCCAGCCTTCCTGATCCGACTTTGAACGCCGCAACCATAGCTCCACCCGACCGTCAGCCAACAGCACATCCCTGGCCAACAAGCCCCCCGTCCCTTTTTTGCTAGGTGCCACCAACTCACCCACTCTGAACGCCCCAAAAAAGGCCAACGAAAAGGCCAGCTGAAACAAACAAAGCTCAAAAACCGAGAAACACAACGATGACAAAACCTCGCCCAACTTTTCTAAAACGTTGAAGGAAACCGGCCGCCTCGAATCCATTTTCCCAGGCCGCCGCCTGAAACCTTTTACTGCCCTCTGCACCAAAAAGAACTTGGTGATATCATCCTGACCCCGCAATTTGTAACCAAATGCCAAAGCCGCCATGACTCTTGACACCTTAGAAGACGACCATCCAACCGATGCCCCCCGACTTAACCATGACAAAAAGATCCCCACCTGATCCTGTTGGCTCAACCCACAAGACGCCGCCGCTAACAAATCCTCCCACTCACGCCAAATTGTCTGATAAGCCTCCCAAATTCTGGGAGCCAACGACGCCTTAATCAACACCTCAGCGTCCCGGATACCACTAGCCAAAGTTCCGGAGGGCTCTCCAACCCGACCGTCTCCGCCTCCGGGGCCAACGACCGAAAACGATCGAACTGTAAACGAGAGAGTCAGCGATGGAATTATGAACTCCCGGCACATGCGACGCTGTGACGTGTGCGTTCAAGGTCAGACACAACAACACCAACTGTCGTAACACACACACCACCGGAGGCGATGATGCGGACAAACTGTTAATCGCGCAAACCACCCCCATGTTATCACAGTGAAACCGAACTCGTCTGTTCCGAAAAATCCCTTGCCACAAATGCACCGCTACCAGAATGGAAAAAAATCTCCAAAAGCGTAATGTTACGAACCAAACCAGAAGAAATCCAACTCCCTGGCCATTCTGACACACACCATTGCCCCTGAAAGTACGCTTCAAAACCCGAACCACCGGCTGTGTCGGTAAATAACTCCAAAGACTCATTGTGAATCACGCCCTCGATAAACAAGGACCTGCCGTTATAAGTCCTCAAGAACTCACTCCAAACCGCCAAATCCTCCTTGTGCTCAGCGATAACCGCACGAAATGGTGAGGAGCCTTACCTCCCGCCGTGGCGCTAGCCAACCTCCTAAAAAAAACTCGGCCCATTGGCATGACTTGACAAGCGAAATTAAGTTTCACTAGCAGTGATTGCAACTCTCGCAAAGGCAACTTGCGCAGGCGACCAGCCCGCCCAACATCTTCCCGCAGGCCTGCCACTTTGTCCTCGGGCAACCGAAACTCCCACCGAACGGTATCAATGACGATACCTAAAAAACACAAACACGTACTCGGGCCCTCCGTCTTGCCAGGGGCCAGGGGAACGCCGAAACGAAAAGCCACCCATTCAATTGCGCTCAAAATCCTGGAACAACAGTCAGACCCCGCCGGGCCGACGCACAAAAAAATCGTCTAGGTAGTCCAGAACCGAATCACAACCAGAAACATCCCGCACCGCCAATTCCAAAAAGGAACTAAACGCCTCGAACAGGGCACAAGATAATGAACAACCCATGAGCAAACATCTATCAACAAAAAAAATCGATCCTCCCAAAAACAACCGAGAAGTCTAACGCTCGACGGATGAACCGGCAACAATCGGAAAGCGGATTCTATGTCCGCATTTTTGCACCCAAACCACCGCCTCATCAAACGATGCGTAAACCACCGAACACAACTCGGGATCAATGCCTTCTTAAGACATTTTGCGGCTCTGTGGGACGAACCGCTGCAGTCGGAGCACAAATGCTTAAACTTACAATTGACTCCAAATTTGCACTGTCCCTCATTAAATTGCCAGCAGACGCCCAACTTCTGTCCGCCTGCCTGACCCGCGTTACCTGAGGTACCCGCGGCACCGGACTGTGAACCATGGCCGGAACCACCGGCCCCCCCTTGAAAGGGATGGCCGAACTTGTACTGCGCCATTACCCGCAACCAGAGACCAATATCTTTTTGGTTCCACCTAATGGCCGGCCGAACAGCTTTTCTCTGTCTGAACTGCTCGTCGTACCTAAGCCACGCCTGACCGCCATACACCCTATGAGCCTCGCTGATGGAATCTATGTAACAAAATAACCCCGAGCAATTCTCGGGAGCCTTCTCGCCAATGACACTGACCAGGATGGCGAAAGCCTGAAGCCAATTAGCAAAAGTCTGGGGAATCAAACGCCACCACCGTTTTTCTTCCTCCTTTCCCTTATCAAGATTACATTTTTCTAGCGGAAGCAGCGAAAAAATTTCCACATATTCATCCTTACTTATCCTTTCCCTAACCTCTTTCTTAAGATGCGCCCCCAACAGGCCCTCAAAACACACGTATACCTCACCGTGCGCCCTATCATCCAAGTGTATCCTGCACTCTTTTTCCTTCTCAGTCTGCACCGAAACGGAAACCGGTTCCGCCACCACAGCCGGCGCCGCCACCGCACTAACCAGCCCCGGCTGCGAGCCAGACCACGCTCCCAAATGTCGCTGCGCACCCGTACCACGATCCAATCTCGCCATCAAATTCTGCACATTCGCCAAAATCTCCCAGACCCCTGCCATGTCTCCGCCGCCTGCACTCCCCACCCCAGCTAAGCCGCTAAGCGCCCCCTGAACACCACTAACCCCAGGTGATCAAGCATCTGAAGGACAAAAACGTGACACAGACGCATACTCACCGAGCTGCAAGGGATCTGTGGACCCCCAACCGGAGTGCTGGCATCCTGACGTCCAAAAACTGTCCTCTCCGCCATCGACCCATCTTGCATTCGTCCTCCGTGCAGGCCGCCCGTCCCGCCGACATCCGGTGATCCTCCGGGCCCCGCCGACCGCGCGGACGGCGTCCACGCTGGTCATCCTGCTTCACAGAGAGGTGAGCGGGAACTGACCGGCCCCCGCCCCCTGACTCCTCTCTACTCCTCCACCACTAGCCCCCCACCTAATTAGCCTATTCCACCCACCCCCCCCTCTCAAACCCATTGTCACGCTGGCCTTCGCTTAGGCCGTGGGTGGAGGAGACGGCTCGCTCCGGCCTGTCCTTTAAAGGCAGAACAAGACAGTCACCCGGTCATGGCAGATGTCTTAATGGAAAGGTCCATGACAAAACGGGAGCCGCCCGTCCATGAAGAGAGTGAGACCCCGCTCTTTAAGTGTGTGATAGATGTACCCGAAGATGTGCAAGAAGCCTGTACCGGTGAAGGTGTGCATGAGGCCTTTAAGAAGGGAGTCGAAGCGCATAGTGTAAACTGGGCACCAGAGACGAAACAGTTGGTGATCCTGTCCACTAATGAAGTCACAGTAAAGCGGGTGGCTATCCTGAAGGATATGCGGTTGGAGCGCCCCCAGACGCAGGGCTGCGGGTTACTCGGTACCGGTCCTCTGCTGGCTCAGTTCTGGGGATGTCATGGTGGCTGGACCCGGTCCGTGACCCTGCTAAGGGGCGTCCAATGAAAGGAGATGTGAGTCTGTCAAGGTTTCGTGACGCCGCCTGTGGTGTTCGGTCAGGGTGACAGACGCTGCCTGGGGTCCACTGGGGTGATGTAATGGCAGCTAGATGGTGTTACTTCCCACAGGTGAAGTATGTCCCCAGGGCTTCCCAGTAAGGTGGATGGTGATGGTGTGAGGTGCAGACAATAACGAGGACACAGGGTTGCAGTCTCTTTACCTCTTTACTGAAGACTTCAGGATCCTCAATCCAGAGCACGATTAACAGAGTTGTCTGAGGCCGGCCGGTCCGATGGCACATCCAGAGTTCCCTTTACAGGTGGAAATCGTTGCCTACCAATAGCGCCTGTGTGTTGTACTGCTACCCTGCTGAGCATTCGGTATAGTCATCACAACTTCTGTTCTCGTTCTTTCTAGTTCTTTCTAATTCGTTCCAGATGTTTCTAGTTTCTCGTCCCCCAGGTATGTTATGGCTAGGACGCACCCGTTTGACGGGAAGGCTCGGAGCTCTTCCGGGACCCTAGAGACGCCCCTCTCCACGGTTGCCCCCTATGTCTGCGTAGGTGATGTAAGGTAGCCATCCAACCTATAATTAACTGTCCTGGGGAGTTTGAAGTAAGGCATAAAGTCAGTTACTTCCTCGGTGTTCCGGCCACGCGCCTCAGTAGGATGTTGCCGTTCTCGGGGCACGACTCCTACTGGCTCTACTTTGTGCTTGATCTCGTTTCTCACTGTTCCACAATATCCTTCGCTTCGTGTCTCTTTCTTAGGATACCGCCGCAAGGTAGTGCAGGCGCGGTTTCGTAACGTTCTGTTCTGTTCGCTAGGTACCTGCCAGGTTCCCACGCCTGACAGGGACCCCCCTGAATCTTCTCCCTGCAGCACCCCCTGCCACGGGATGCTGCCTGAATCCAACCCAGTCAGGGCTGAGTGACCGAGGTGGGAGACCCGGTAGCAGACGTAGTAGCGAAGGGTCAGACTCAGATCAGGCAGTCGGCTCAACTGTAAGTGGGACTTATGACCGTGTCAATCGGGGAAGCCGGCCATGGAAAGAAAGGTCACGTGAAGGGGTACACGTGGGTTGACCAAAAAGGGTCTGGTGACACAGACGGATGGTGACTCAAGGGCTGAAGCCCAAGGCCAACAAACTGACCGCTGGGGGCGGGGGAGGCCTATTAAAGGTGACGTGGGATCCCGGTATCGGAACCCCGGGTTTATGTCATGTGTCCACCCCAATAGGGTTGAACAAAGGGGGGAGGTATGTGGTGCAGTGACCAATGTTACAGCCAGGGGGCGCTGCGTATGCACTTCAAGATGCACTTTGAGGCATAATTGTGATGAGACAAAGTTTGGCAGAATTGTAGATGGCCGGTATGTGTGTCGCAGAGGAGGACACTCTGCGCTGTCAGTCTGAAGTTATGTTGTGGTCTGGGACCTGTAGTCCCACATGCAAATGTTTAATTCTAATGGGAGACTGGCAGGGCTAGTTATGAGAGATGGGCGGGTCAAACTAGCCACACCCACACTCCCACCCAGGGGAGTGGTTACGAGTATGTAATGTGACCAGGGTGTGGGTCACATGGTTCCTGTGTTTGGATCTGAGTGGTTCAAGTGCAAGGCCCTGGAAGCCTGTGTTGGAAGTCCTGGGGAGGATTCCTGAATAGCACATGGTTGGGTTTTGGCACTGAGTGGAGATGTCCTGGAAGCACCTAGAGACCGTGGACCTGGACGGTCTGTGTTAAGGACCTGGAACTGACGTGAAGTCAGTGTGAGGAGTGGAACTCCTGAAAGGTAACCCCGGACAAGGGGATTATAATATACGGCAGAGAGGCCTATCTGCTATATGAACTGACTGAGGTCCTATAATGATTTGTGGATGTATTGAAATGAACTGTATGTTATGTGGTTTATGATGGAACTTGTTGTGAATTCTGCTTTTGGGCTCCCTCCGGTGGTTGTAGGCGGTAATGCAGTTGTCCCTGGATTGCAGTCCTGGTCAGTTGTATCTGCTGATTGCAGTTCTGACTGGGGTATTTAGGTGTGCAGGATTCATTAGTCCTTGCCAGTTGTCCATTGTTGCTGGAGGTGTTGGACCTCTGTCTGGTTCCTCCTGCCTTACTGCCAATTCAGCAAAGATAAGTGTCTGGTTTTGTTTCTGTGGCACACATGCTGTGTGCTTCATAATTCAGTGCTATTCATTTTTTTTTTCTTGTCCAGCTTAGATTGTGTCAGCATTTGCTCAGTCTAGTTGGATTCTCAGGAGTTGCAGATATACGTTCCACGTCTTTAGATGGTGGAATTTCTTGTATTATCTGCTGTGGATATTTTTGGAAGGGTTTTAATACTGACCGCTTAGTATTCTGTCCTATCCTTTCCTATCTAGCTAGAGTGGCCTCTTTTGCTAAATCCTTAAATCCTGTTTTCTGCCTGTGTGTGTGTGTCTTTCCTCTCCTACTCACAGTCAATATTCGTGGGGGGCTGCCTATCCTTTGGGGTTCTGCTCTGAGGCAAGGTAGAATTCCTATTTCCATCTATAGGGGTATTTAGTCCTCCGGCTGTGTCGAGGTGTCTAGGGTTTGTTAGGCACACCCCACGGCTACTTCTAGTTGCGGTGTTAGTTCAGGATTTGCGGTCAGTACAGTTACCACCCACTCCAGAGAAAGTTTCATGCGGCTCCAAGGTCACCGGATCATAACAGGAACTACTATCAGCTGTGTACTGTGTATCCACCAGACTTCTGCACAACATAACTGATGGTCACAACCCCATTTATAAGGCAAGAAATCCCACTTATTAAACCTGACAGGGCACACCTGTGAAGTGAAAACCATTCCCGGTGACTACCTCTTGAAGCTCATCAAGAGAATGCCAAGAGTGTGCAAAGCATTCATCAAAGCAAAAGGTGGCTACTTTGAAGAACCTAGAATATAAGACATAATTTCAGTTGTTTCACACTTTTTTGTTAAGTATATAATTCCACATGTGTTAATTCATAGTTTTGATGCCTTCAGTGTGAATGTACAATTTTTATAGTCATGAAAATACAGAAAAATCTTTAAATGAGGTGTGTCCAAACCTTTGCTCTGTATATATATATATATATATATATATATATATATTTTTTTTTTTTTTTTTCACGAATATTTGAGCCCATGGATCCATTCTATCTCCATTTTGCAAGCTGGCGAGAAAATCTCGCTGTACGGATGCCATATGGATTATACACGGATAATTTTTGGAGAAAAAAAAAAAAAAAATCGCATCCTCACATTGAATACGGATCAATGTTCAGGAACTTTTCTGTGTAAAAAAGGGACCGTATTTTGATACGTTATGTCTGACCCCGTCCTTAGAGATATATAGTTTATCACAATCCACCTTGAAATTTTCAGTTTTAAAAGAAATTGAAAATTCCGGATAAAGGGAAACTCTGTTATTGTACAGAAATTCACACTTGGCCTCACTGCACATTTAATGCGGTCGATCATAAAAGTGAAGTTTGGCCAGAAAGACTGGACCTGGTCTTGTAGGGACCATATGATCACATTCAGCAGCACAGAAGGGAGAGAAGGGAGATTCATCCGATAAGATCTCAGGGTTCTAGGAAGCCAACAGCATCATTACCCTTCGCTTTCTCTTACAGGCCTATTATCATATTTTTCTTCAAGTGATTTTCTAACTTGTCAGCACATTCTACGTACGCTGTCTTGACTTTGTAATTTACAGATCTGGACAGGTTACGGTCAGCGTCTCTTAATTTTAGGGGGTACGGGTAGGTAGATCCTGCAGGCTATACGATCTACAGAAAAGGGCTTTCAATGCCCAAAGCCATGTGAACATTTTGGGTGGAGGAGAATGCTGTGGTCTAGAGGCAAAATGGAGACCACACGATTGTGATACGGCCGGACTACACCACCGATAAAGCAGCCACATCCAGCGACTGACAAAAATCTGTCACTTCTCTGCATTTAGTGGTCACTACTCACCTGGGTAGTCATATGTGGGAATCTTCTCTTTACTCTGTCCATCACCCCTCACATATGTCTCCGTAGTATTAATATGGGTCAGATCTTCACCCTGAAACAAATATTGTAAAAGTCACCGACAGATGGAGAAGTCACATCTATGATCAGCTCTAATCCTGCCATCTCCACCGTTCTCATTACACAAGTATAAAACATATAATACTGGTGGATAAAACAAGACTGAGCACATGACCTTCACCGGCGTCTACACATCATAGGGGAGATCTCCTGACACCTTCTCTCCATCTACCTGATGATCCTGAGGAACATTAGGATCTTCTTGGTTACAGTCCTGTGGAAGAAGAGGACATCTCTCTGGTGTTGTCCTCTTACTGGATAGATCTGGAGGAAACACATACAGGGAGTGAATTCATTCTTTACATACAGATAATTATAGGCCGTGTGTATTTAGTCCTGTCTATTACCTGGAGATGTGAGGGGCTGGGGAACCTCCATTATGACGTTCTTGTACAGATCTTTGTGTCCTTCTAAATACTCCCACTCCTCCATGGAGAAATAGACAGCGACATCCTGACACCTTATAGGAACCTATAAACATAAGGATGAATGACCTCGGGGAGATCAAAACATCCAACACCGCGGAGACACCATCACGTGTTTCTCAACGCAGTGATCCAGAACACTGCCCCCATCCCTTATGAGAAATATGCAAATGCATGTAGAAAAGCCGCGGAGGCACCATCACGTGTTTCTCAACGCAAGCAATAAATAGCCAAGTCTTTCACCGGGAAGGAACAACCACGGGAAGGGCAGCATCCAAAAAGGAAAACCACCTATGCCAAAACATGGTATCCATGCACAGACAGCTGTTTCGGGGTATTTGCCCCTCATCAGTGTGGAGTAGGAAACTGGCTATTAGGAGCAGTGCCTAGTAAAAGGACTAGTAACATAAGGATGAATGACCTCGGGGAGATCAAAACATCCAACACTGCGGAGACACCAACACGTGATTCTCAACGCAGTGATCCAGAACACTGCCCCCATCCCTTATGGGAAATATGCAAATGCTCCTAATAGCCAGTTTCCTACTCCACACTGATGAGGGAAAAATACCCCGAAACAGCTGTCTGTGGATCGATACCATGTTAATACAAATATCTTGCTGAGGATCTGTTTATACCAAGGAAGATGACGGGCACAAGGGGGCATTCTTTGCGTCTGGAGGAGAGAAGGTTTTTCCACCAACATAGAAGAGGATTCTTTACTGTTAGGGCAGTGAGAATCTGGAATTGCTTGCCTGAGGAGGTGGTGATGGCGAACTCAGTCGAGGGGTTCAAGAGAGGCCTGGATGTCTTCCTGGAGCAGAACAATATTGTATCATACAATTATTAGGTTCTGTAGAAGGACGTAGATCTGGGGATTTATTATGATGGAATATAGGCTGTACAGGCTCCTGTCAGGTCTATAGTATTGTAGATATATATTATATCAGGGAGACACCTATCAGGGAGACACCTACTGTATATATATATATTTAATGCAGCGCTAGATAGCAGAAAAGCCGGTAATTCAATTGCCGGCTTTTCATTTCTCCTTCACAAACCAGACATGATATGACACATGGGTACATACAGTAAACCATCTCATATCCCCCCTTTTCTTTTTGCATATTCCACACTACTAAAGTTAGTAGTGTGTATGTGCAAAATTTGGGCGCTCTATTAAATTAAAGGGTTAAATCGCGGGAAAAAATGGCGTGGGCTCCCGCACAATTTTCTCCGCCAGAGTGGTAAAGCCAGTGACTGAGGGCAGATATTAATAGCCTGGAGAGGGTCCATGGTTATTGCCCCCCCTTCCCGGCTAAAAACATCTGCCCTCAGCCACCCCAGAAAAGGCACATCTGGAAGATGCGCCTATTCTGGCACTTGGCCACTCTCTTCCCACTCCCCCACCGCCATCACCAAGTGATCGCAGCAATCGGCCCCTCCGCTGCCATCACCAACTGATCGCAGACCGAGGGGACGGACGACGGCAGACCGAGGGGACGGACGGCGGCGGCGGCAGACCAAGGGGACGGATGGCGGCAGACCGAGGGGACGGACGGCGGCAGACCGAGGGGACGGACGGCGGCAGACCGAGGGGACGGACGGCGGCAGACCGATGGGACGGACGGCGGCAGACCGAGGGGACGGACGGCGGCGGCTGAAGACCGAGGGGACGGACGGCGGCGGCTGCTGAAGACCGAGGGGACGGACGGCGGCGGCTGAAGACCGAGGGGATGGACGACGGCAGGCCGAGGGGACGGACGGCGGCGGCGGCAGACCGAGGGGACGGACGGCGGCAGACCGAGGGGACTGACGGCGGCAGACCGAGGGGACGGACGGCGGCAGCAGACCGAGGGGACGGACGGCGGCGGCAGAAGGAGGGGACGGACGGCGGCAGACCGAGGGGACGGACGGCGGCGGCAGACCGAGGGGACGGACGGCGGCGGCAGACCGAGGGGACGGACGGCGGCGGCAGACCGAGGGGACGGACGGCGGCAGACCGAGGGGACGGACGGCGGCAGACCGAGGGGACGGACGGCGGCAGACCGAGGGGACGGACGGCGGCAGACCGAGGGGACGGACGGCGGCGGCGGCAGACCGAGGGGACGGACGGCGGCGGCAGACCGAGGGGACGGACGGCGGCGGCAGACCGAGGGGACGGACGGCGGCGGCGGCAGACCGAGGGGACGGACGGCGGCGGCAGACCGAGGGGACGGACGGCGGCGGCAGACCGAGGGGACGGACGGCGGCGGACCAAGGGGACGGACGGCGGCGGACCGAGGGGACGGACGGCGGCGGACTGAGGGGACGGACGGCGGCAGACCGAGGGGACGGACGGCGGCAGACCGAGGGGACGGACGGCGGCGGCGGCAAACCGAGGGGCCGGACGGCGGCGGCGGCAGACCGAGGGGACGGACAGCGGAAGTAGCCAGCCGAATCAGCCGCTGTACAGACCTTATAATCACCAGCTCCAGCGGTAACGAGTTCACGTCTTCACGTGTGACCGACCAGTAACTATTCCACTAGATGGCACGCGTCTCATGAAGAGGTGGTGCAGCAGCTGAGGGTTATGGTCATGTGACTGCTGCTCTACCCCCCTCACCTGGTGACGTCACATCCATTGCTCACGGACTCGGTGCAGCCAATCAGCGAGCAGCTTTCATTCCGCCTCCTTCCTCACACAGAGAAGCTGGAATGTGACTGGCTGCAGCAGGTGACAATGTGGCAGGCTCCGCGCGCCGGCTCCTCACACACCCGCGGGCGCGTCTCCTCCTGCTGCCCCGCCGCCCTCCTCTTACAACAGCACCGTCTACGGACACCGCAGTGACCGCACACCCCCCACATCTTAGAGTTCTTTCACACTTCAGTTGTGTGGCGTCAGTTAGGTCCGACATCGTGGCGGATCGACGGATCCGTCAAATTTGGTGGAAAAACGGTTCTAACGGATCCGTTTTTTTGACGGATCAGCTGCCCCGATCCGTTTAAAAAACGGATCCGTTAGAACCGTTGCGACCGTTTTTACATCCGTTGTAACCGTTTTTTGACGGGGAGGATTTCAATGTGATTGGCTACTGGATACTACTGCAAAACTATATATAGCGTGTATTTACACCACATCTTTGAAAGGTTGTAGAGAAAGTGGCAGAAATGGAAGGAGTCCTGGCGAACATTGCAAAGATCTATGCGGATTTTACTTTTGAGGCAAATCAGTTGGCAGTCAGCGTTCGAGAGAGGGAGGAACAAAGACTGCGCATCCTACGGCAGCGGCGGAAGAGAAGGCTGTGGATCCATCCCATCACAGCACAACGTATGACCCGTGGTGTTTATTCCACGCTTTACATGGAACTTAAGGGAAAACCCTCAAAAGTTCTTCAATTATGTGAGGATGAGAGCTGAAAATTTCGAGTTTTTATTGGGCTATGTGGAAGACTGTATACGTAGACGAGACACCCAGATGCGATTCTCAATATCACCAGCAGAGCGTCTCATGGTGACTATTCGGTAAGTAATTTTTTTTTTTTAAATGATTCTCATTCATCAGACTTATAACTGTAATGTTGTTTTTTGAATTTTTTTATTAATTATTGTCTTTTCGTTTTGTTAACAGATTCCTTGCAACTGGAGAGTCGTTCTCATCCCTCCATTTTCAGTATCGACTTGGGATATCCACCATCTCGGGGATCATCAGAGATACCTGCCGGGCATTGTGGGAGTGCCTACAAGTGGAATATATCCCAGAGCCATCACAGGAGAGGTGGCTGGAGATCGCCCAAAATTTTCATCAAATTTGCCAGTTTCCAAATTGTGTTGGAGCAGTTGATGGAAAGCACATACGGATCGTCAAACCTTCAGGCTCTGGATCACAGTTTTATAACTATAAGAAGTACTTCTCTATTGTGTTGATGGCCATAGCCGATGCACAATGCAAGTTCATCGCTGTTGATATCGGTGCGTATGGACGCGCAAATGATTCACAAATCTTTAAAAATTCACCAATGGGGCGCCGTTTATATGGAGAGACATTTGATTTTCCGCCCCCTAGACCTCTCCCTGAAACCACTAGTCCACCATTACCATTTGTTTGTGTTGGAGATGATGCCTTCCAGCTTTCCCCACACTTGCTGAAACCCTTTGGAAGTAGTGGACTGACCCAGAGGAAAAAAATTTACAATTACCGCTTAACCAGAGCACGAAGAGTAGTGGAATGTGCTTTTGGCATCTTAACTGCCAAATGTAGAGTCCTGCTAACTGCAATTAAACTGCAGACTGAAACTGTCGATGATGTGGTCAAAGCGTGCGTTGTCCTGCACAATTTTGTTTTATCAAAAGAACAAGTTTCCCTGGAGGATAATGTTTCTGAAAGCACCTTACGGGATTACCAAAACCCCACTTTTCGCAGTCCAGTAGCAGTCTCCAGAATGCGGGACAGTTTTGCAGACTACTTCATGTCTCCTGCAGGATCAGTTGACTGGCAGTATGAAATGGTGTAAAAAATTTTTTCTTTTTACACTTGTAAAAATACCATTTTTTGTTTGCTTACAAAATCTTTGTACTTTAATGCAGCATTGTATGTTTTGCAACGGTACCCTTTAAACACTGTTATTGTTACTATTGCCATAACCTTGGTGATTTAAAAACTTTACAAAAAAAAAAAAAAAGAGAAAGACAATAAAATTGTTTTTAAACCAAAAAACTGTTTATTTATTTACAGATTCTCATAGTTTGGGGTGGAGATAGTAGCGGAGGGGCTGACAGGGCGGACCACGTCGAGAGTGGGGGACAGGACATCACGGGGAGGAACAGAAGTAGAATGGGTGGTGAAAACATGAGGTTGTGTAGAGAGTTGAGGTGCAGATGTGGTGTGTGGGAGGCATGAAGGTGTTGGTGGGATTGGGAACGGAGAAGTTAAAGGGGAAGAATGGAAGGGGGACGGTAAAAACTGGGAAAGACTAAGGGGGGAAGGAACAAATGACGAAAAAGTAGAATGGACGGGAGGAGGACGGACAGGAGGAGGACGGACGGGAGGATAGACGGTGGATTGAGAGGGGAAAGGTGTTGACACATGAAGGGTAGGTGGAGGGGCATGGGACATCGCCTGCGCTAGAGCAGTGTGGCAGCCTTGCATCACATGCATCTGCAGGTCAGGAGTTAGATTTTCCATGTGCCTGAGGACCGACTGAAAAAAACAGTGCCTTGGTGACTGATTTGCATCTGATTGCATCCTATCAAGACGACTGCTGAGTTCAAGTATGCTTTTGTTAAGCATATTGTACCCAGCAGACGTTTGCTCACTCAAAAGCTTGATGGCACTGTGAAAGGATGCATTCAGCTGCAAAAAGTCAGGCGCATAGCTCCTTTCCTGACCTCTCTGGCGCTGCCGTCCTGACCACAAAGTTGGTCTAGATGTTGCGGCAGTGGCAGAGGGGTGGGGTAAAGGGAACTCTAACTCATCACCTGCAGCTTCAAGTGACGAAGTCCGCCCTGCTGCTCCAGCGCTGGTGGATGAGGCTGAGGGATCAAACGAAAGGGAAGGTGCAGAAACAGAGGGGTCGACGTGGTCCCCGGTGGCGGACTCTTGAGGGATCGCTCCAGAGGGGTGCAACTCTGATGCAGGCTCCCGAGTGCTGCAGAAAGTGCTGTTAAAGAAGAAAAAAAAAATTAGTATCTGGATATTACAATTGCCCTTGCTGCAAAAAAATTTGAAGGTTACACATTTTTACAGTTTGACTGAAAATATGTGGTGTTGAATATTTACCTTCTGCTCAGCAGCGTCGACCGGAGGAACGACAGGGCTCTGGCATGTTTGTATCTGCTCCTGCGTCCTCTAGATCCACTCGGGGCCTGCATCTCCTTATTAAACTCCCTCTTGAAGCGATCCCTGAGTGACCGCCACCGCACGATAATCCTGTTACCTGGAAAGAGAAAGCAAAAATTGGTTACTATACACCACATTAAATCATGCCTAACATAAGGTTATGAAGTGTGAATACTTACGCGCTAGATCCTGGGCCCCAGCATCGAGTTCCTCCCAGTTATCCATAACAGCACTGCACACTTCCTCCCATAGCCGTCGGGTGATTAACTGGTCAGCATGGCGGCGGTCCGACATGTTCCACAGCGGCTCCCGACTTTGTACTGCTTCGATGAGGGTGTTCACATCGATGCCCTCCTCTTCATCATCTTGTTCGGGAGCACGCTGTGAAGCCTAACAAAAAGATAAGAATAAAAAGGGAAAGATTACAACACATGAATTTTACATTTTACTAAACACCAAACCAAAAAGGAACTTACTCTTCGGCGACCGCCGCGATTATCATTCCGACGACTATGGGAGGTGCTTTGAGGAACTCTACGTCGAGCCCCGGATTGTGAAGACTAATTTAAAAAAAAAAAAAAAAATTAATAATGTTCTTTGATCGAGGCATATGTATTGTGTGCTGTGCTGAATGTTTGTGTTGGGTGTAGTGCATTGTATGTGAGGATCGGTCTGTTCAAAACTTACACTATGCGCTCCCGCTCCTTGTATTTCTCCACCCTGTCCGTCTCCTTCTGTTAGCCCCTCTGCTTCATATTCCTGTGAATACAGAATAAACACATAAAGGCTTAAAATACAATTGCCATTGTTGCACCAAAATAAAAAATTTATGAAGAAAAAAAATTAACACCTCAGTTTGCTGATGATGTGCTGGGGGGCTCTCAGAAGAAGACATTATGATCTTGCGTCTATCTTGGGTTGGTCGGTCCCTTGCTTGGGTCCTCTTGGTCCCTAGAATCTGTAAGCATAAAGGGAGTTCTAAGCTACTATACAAAAGGATAGATAGATAGATGCAGCTTTCAGGACTTTACACTTACATCTGTTTCCAAAACTTGGGGCTTGCGTATAGCTTGGGTCGGTCGGTCCCTTGCTTGGGTCCTCTTGGTCCCTAGAATCTGCAAGCATAAAGAGAGTTCTAAGCTACTATACAAAAGGATAGATGCAGCTGTAGGGACTTTACACTTACAACTTTTAAAAAAAAATGGGGAGCCTGCTTGTGTACGTCTTGGGTCAGTACCTACTACAGTACCTACAGTGCCAACTTATTTTTGATTTCCCCCACCACAAAAGAAAAAAAAAATTCTACCGTCAAACTTGATGCACAAGCTGCCAAACCCTCTACCTCCTGTTTCCCCACAAAAAAACCCCCAAAAAATCCCTTTAAAACAACACCAAAACTACTTAGAACTTGATATGCGCAATGCGCATGCTGGTAAAACCCACCTAAACAAAGTTTAACCTTATAAAAAATGTTCCTCATTCGAAATTAAAATACCAATCCCCAAAATTGTTAATTATGATTACCCTACAGTTTGTATTTTATAAAACCAGATAACATATTCTATAGCAAAGATTTGCATTACACATTTGTATATATAACCTTTACTGTATGTTTACCCAATATTACATTTATCTTGAAATGAGACTACTGACAGTTTTGTGAAATTTTTATTACTATATTTTTTTAAATTTTCTTTTTTTTAGGGTACAGTAGGAGCTACACTGCTCTTTATTTGAAATACAAGTACATTATGGAAAACAACAAAGATGCAGAACACATCACACATCATTTATACACACACACAAAACAAATTTTACACCACAGCTATTCAAAATACCAGCATAGTATGAAAAACATATAAACAGGGCAGGCAGGCACACGCACGCACGCACGCACGCACACACAGCCACCTTCTGTCTGTCCCTCGGCACTCTGCTTCTCTGCCCTGTGTAAGCACAGCGGCCGGAAAGCAGAGTGGTGACGTCACCGCTGTGCTCTGCTTTACGGCTGGCTGGCGCTCACAATGCAGAGAAGGACAGCACGGGGACAGACAGCGGAATTTACCTTTTTTTTTTACTTTTACACTGGTAACCAGGGTAAACATCGGGTTACTAAGCGCGGCTCTGCAGTTAGTAACCCGATGTTTACTCTGGTTACCGGCATCGTTGGTCGCTGGAGAGCTGTCTGTGTGACAGCTCTCCAGCAACCAAACAGCGACGCTGCAGCGATCCGGATCGTTGTCGGTATCGCTGCAGCGTGTGACGGTACCTTTAGTAAATACATCAAAAATCAACATTAACCAATATGGCATTGACAAATGCACATGCAACCAACAAGATGCAAACAAACATACCTGCTAGCAGAGTCATAACGCAAGCATAACACATGAAAAGGCATAATATTGACGAAGGCATAATAAGGTGCAGGCACATGAACACATACATACAAAAGCACACAGCAGTACAAAAATACACACACACACGGCCATCAGTCCTCCAGCTGGAGCTTGATATATTCACAGTGGCAGGCCTCGGGGTGGATCTGGACTGTAGCAGGGCACTGGCTGTTGCAGGACGACGGCAGGCCTAAGGTTGGATTCAGGTTTTAAAAGCTCTTGCTGTACTCAGTACGTCATACACAAATGCGCACACACACACACACACACACACACACACACACACACACACACACACATGCACGCTGGATGTCAGTACTCACATGGCTGTCTCAGGCAGGGTCTGGCTGGCACGGCCTCTCTGGCTGGCTGGCAGGGCCTCTCTGGCTGGCTGGCAGGGCCTCTCTGGCTGGCTGGCAGGGCCTGGCTGGCAAGGTCTTGCTTGCAGGGTCTGGCAGTGTGTCACTGGCTGGCAGGGCCTCTCTGGCTGGCAGGGCCTCTCTGGCTAGCTGGCAGGGCCTCTCTGGCTGGCTGGCAAGGTCTTGCTGGCAGGGTCTGGCTGGGTCTCTCTTGCATTGAAGGGTCTGTCTTGCTGGCTGGTACATTTGGGAATGACCTGTCCTCTTTATATAGTTTTTGGGTTGTCTGGGCAAAGTATCCACTTTTTGGAGCATGCTCAATCAAAAAAAGCGGATTGAGGCGACGGATCCGCCAAAAAGCGGATCGCGACGGATCCGTCGCCCATAGGCGCCCATTCTAAAAAAAGGCGGACACGACGGATCCGCCGCGGTCCGCCTTTTCGGCGGCGCCAAAAAACGTTACAAAGTCCGTCAATGTCTAGACAACGTCCGCCAAATATCGACCGATCCGTCGCATGGCGGATGGAACGGACGGCCATCCGCCACAATCCGTCTCTAATGCAAGTCAATGGGAAAATAGCGGATCCGCCAAAAAAAAATGGCGGATCCGCCATTTCACGAAAATGGCGGTTTTTGACTGACGCCGAAAGACTGAAGTGTGAAAGAGGCCTTACCGGTCCCCTCAGAACTTGCGGTCCGCGCAGGCGGGAGGCGACTCAGGCGAGTATTGAATTCGCAGGTTGAATGTATTGTGGGCGTGTCAGGGGAGTGGCAGTCTCTGCGAGCTGCAGCGCTGATTGGTTCATCAGGGTCTTTGTGAGCTGCAGCGCTGATTGGTTCATCAGGGCATGGAAGGCGGTGCATTTAGGAGCGCGCTCTGTTCCTGAGACGACAGGCTTGCACTATGGAAGGAGCACTTTCAGGAGCGCGTATTTCTGCCTTTCGGCGCGCATTTCGAATGTAAGGAAGCGCGCATTCAGGATAGCGGATCCCTAGTCTGCCTATAGTAATCTGTTGCGTTTATTCCCAGCGGATCCGTATTCTGCCTATAGTAATCTGTTGCGTTTATTCCCAGCGGATCCGTATTCTGCCTATAGTAATCTGTTGCGTTTATTCCCAGCGGATCCGTATTCTGCCTATAGTAATCTGTTGCGTTTATTCCCAGCGGATCCGTATTCTGCCTATAGTAGTCTGTTGCGTTTATTCCCAATGGATCCGTATTCTGCTTGTAGTAAGCTGTTGCGTTTATTCCCAGCGGATCCATATTCTGCTTGTAGTAATCTGCTGCGTTTATTCCCAGCGGATCCGTATTCTGCCTGTAATAATCTGTTGCGTTTATTCCCAGCGGATCCGTATTCTGCTTGTAGTAATCTGTTGTGTTTATTCCCAGCGGATCCGTATTCTGCCTGTAGTAACCTGTTGCGTTTATTCCCAGCGGATTCGTATTCTGCTTGTAGTAATCTGTTGCGTTTATTCCCAGCGGATCCGTATTCTGCCTGCAGTAACCTGTTGCGTTTATTCCCAGCGGATCCGTATTCTGCTTGTAGTAATCTGTTGCGTTTATTCCCAGCGGATCCGTATTCTGCCTGTAGTAAACTGTTGACTTTATTCCCAGCGGATCCATATTCTGCCTGTAGTAACCTCTTGCGTTTATTCCCAGCGGATCCGTATTCTGCCTATAGTAATCTGTTGACTTTATTCCCAGCTGATCCGTATTCTGCCTCTAGTAATCTGTTGCGTTTATTCCCAGCGGATCCGTATTTTGCTTGTAGTAATCTGTTGCCTTTATTCCCAGCGGATCCGTATTCTGCCTATAGTAATCTGTTGACTTTATTCCCAGTGGATCCGTATTCTGCTTGTAGTAATCTGTTGCGTTTATTCCCAGCGGATCCGTATTCTGCCTGTAATAATCTGTTGCCTTTATTCCCAGCGGATCCGTATTCTGCCTGTAGTAAGCTGTTGCCTGTATTCCCAGGTGCCGCATCTCCTGGAACGTGTGGATTTGCCAGAGCTGCTGATTTACTTAGCAACATTGGCTATTTTGGAGACTGTGGATGACCTGAACAGTCAGGTAATGCCATGTACAAGCTCTCATCTCCTTCTCTATGTATCTATGATATTTTTGGGTGAGTGACCAGATGTCTCCTGATTGTAGGCAGCTTTGAGGACTCGTATCTCCAAGCATCACCTGGATTTCGGACACAACCGCCAGTCGTACAACGCTGTCGCGCATATTCTTGATCACAGCAGGTGAGATGGAGGTCCGATTACTCGTGGTGTGGGGTGCAGGGCTGACAGCTCGTGGTGTGGGGTGCAGGGCTGACAGCTCGTGGTGTGGGGTGCAGGGCTGACAGCTCGTGGTGTGGGGTGCAGGGCTGACAGCTCGTGGTGTGGGGTGCAGGGCTCACAGCTCGTGGTGTGGGGTGCAGGGCTGACAGCTCGTGGTGTGGGGTGCAGGGCTGACAGCTCGTGGTGTGGGGTGCAGGGCCGACAGCTCGTGGTGTGGGGTGCAGGGCCGACAGCTCGTGGTGTGGGGTGCAGGGCCGACAGCTCGTGGTGTGGGGTGCAGGGCCGACAGCTCGTGGTGTGGGGTGCAGGGCTGATAGCTTTTGTGGTGTGGGGTGCAGGGCTGACAGCTCGTGGTGTGGGTGCAGGGCTGACAGCTCGTGGTGTGGGGTGCAGGGCTGACAGCTCGTGGGGTGCAGGGCTGACAGCTTTTGTGGTGTGGGGTGCAGGGCTGACAGCTCGTTGTGTGGGGTGCAGGGCTGACAGCTTTTGTGGTGTGGGGTGCAGGGCTGACAGCTTTTGTTGTGTGGGGTGCAGGGCTGACAGCTCGTTGTGTGGGGTGCAGGGCTGACAGCTTGTGGGGTGCAGGGCTGACAGCTTTTGTGGTGTGGGGTGCAGGGCTGACAGCTCGTGGTGTGGGGTGCAGGGCTGACAGCTTTTGTGGTGTGGGGTGCAGGCCTGACAGCTCGTGGTGTGGGGTGCAGGGCTGACAGCTCGTTGTGTGGGGTGCAGGGCTGACAGCTCGTTGTGTGGGGTGCAGGGCTGACAGCTCGTGGTGTGGGGTGCAGGGCTGACAGCTTTTGTGGTGTGGGGTGCAGGGCTGACAGCTCGTGGTGTGGGGTGCAGTGCTGACATCCTCCATTTGGCTCCATACATGGCCAAATGGAGGATGGAAGCATATCTTTTTAGTGACAGGCCCTGATCATGAGCCGCTCCGTACACCGGCTCCTGGCCTGTAACTTACATGCACCTCAATGGTTGGGAATGTATTAAAGGCACCGCAGGAAATAGCAATGGGCAGAAATCTCACAGTGACCCCACTTGTTAAAGTGAACCTGTCATGTCGGTTTGCCCCTGTAAGCTGCAGCCACCGCCTTTCAGGGCTTATATACAGTATTCTATAATGCTGCAGATAAGCCCCCTTTCCAACCAGAAATAGAAGAAAAACAAGTTTTATTATACTCACCCTGGGGCGGTCGGTTCCGATGGGTGTCTCAGGTCCAGGTCCGGCGCCTCCCATCTTCATGCGATGACGTCCTCCTCCTTGCTTTGTGTCGCGGCTCCTGCGCAGGCGTACTTATCTGCCCTGTTGAGGGCACAGTAAATTACAGCAGTGCGCAGGTGCCTGGAAAAGTCAGAGAGGCCCTGCGCCTGCAGTACTTTGCTTTTAAATTTTAAGATTTTAAAACCCCATGTGTGTATTTATTTCATTAAAATACTTTATTCATATTGTGTGTGTGTTTTATTAACCATTTCATACAATTGGATTAATAATTGATAGGTGTCATAATTGAAGCCTCTCCATTATTAATCTGGCTTAATGTCACCTTACAATAGCAAGGTGGCATTAACCCTTCATTACCCCATATCCCACCGCTACACGGGAATGGGAAGAGAGTGGCTAAGTGCCAGAATAGGCGCATCTTCCAGATGTGCCTTTTCTGGGGTGGCTGGGGGCAGATGTTTTTAGCCAGGGGGGTCCTATAACCATGGACCCTCTCCAGGTTATTAATATCTGCCCTCAGTCACTGGCTTTACCATTCTGGTGGAGAAAATTGCGCGGGAGCCCACGCCAGTTTTTTCCGTGATTTAACCCTTTGTTTTAACACTTAGAGCTCCCAAATTTTGCACACAGACACTTCTAACATTATTAGAGAGGAATATGTAAAAAAAAACAAGGGATGTGAAATGGTTTACTGTATGTAACCAGGTGTCATATCCTGTCGGGTTTGATAAGGAGATAGCAAAAGCCGGCAATTGAATTACCGGCTTTTAAGCTATCTAGCTCTGTATTAAAAAAAATATATATATCTATATACATAATTGTCTAAGGGGTACTTCCGTCTTTCTTTCTGTCCTTCTGTCACGGTTATTCATTCGCTGATTGGTCTCGTCAGCTGCCTGTCATGGCTGCCGCAACCAATCAGCGACGGCCACAGTCCGATTAGTCCCTCCCCTACTCCCCTGCACTCACTGCCCGGCGCCCGCTCCGTAATCCCGCTCACACAGGGTTAATGGCAGCGGTAACGGCCCGCGGTGTAACGGACTCCGTTACCGCTGTTATTAACCCTGTGTGTCCCCCAACTATTTACTATTGATGCTGCCTGCAGCATCAATAGTAAAAATATGCATGTTAAAAATAATTAAAAAAACAAAAAACCTGCTATACTCACCCTCCGCCGCCTTTCTCGCTCCCCGGACCGCTCCAATTGCGAGCGCCAGCCTCCGGTCCGGTCCCAGGGCTGGTGTGCGGCAAGGACCTGCCGTGACGTCACGGTCAGGTGACCGCGACGTCATCATAGGTCCTACTCACACCAGCCCTCGGCTGGGGCTTCATTTTCGTGAAGCCCCGGCCGACCTCCGGAAGATGGCCGCCGCCAGCAATAATCCGGAACCTGCCGCCTGTACCTCGCACAGGCGGCAGAACTACAAGAGGCCCTCGGATCGGAAGGTGAGTATGTGTATTTTTTATTTTTTAACCGGTGCCATACCTGGCTAGGCAATATACTATGTGGCTAGGCAATATCCTACGTGTCTCTGTGCTGTATACTACGTCGTATGTTATGTTTGCTAATGACAGGTGTTATGAAGGCAATCCAGAAACACAGTGTGCTTAGCAATCAGAGCGCACACAGTGATCTGACAAATACCCAAAAATACAAGAACGAGCTCTGAGACGTGGAAACTCTGTAGACTGCACACCTGATCCTATCCTAAACACAACTAAAAGCGGCTGTGGATTGCGCCTAACAACTACCTAGGCAACTCGGCACAGCCTAAGAAACTAGCTAGCCTGAAAATAGAAAAATAGGCCTGACTTGCCCCAGAGAAATTCCCCAAAGGAAAAGGCAGCCCCCCACATATAATGACTGTGAGTAAGATGAAAAGACAAAACGTAGGGATGAAATAGATTCAGCAAAGTGGGGCCCGATATTCTAGGACAGAGCGAGGACAGTAAAGCGAACTTTGCAGTCTACAAAAAACCCTAAAGCAAAACCACGCAAAGGGGGCAAAAAAAAACCCACCGTGCCGAACTAACGGCACGGCGGTACACCCTTTGCGTCTCAGAGCTTCCAGCAAAACAAAAGACAAGCTGGACAGAAAAAAAGCAACAAAAAAGCAAAAGGCACTTAGCTATACAGAGCAGCAGGTCACAGGAACAATCAGGAGAAGCTCAGATCCAACACTGAAACATTGACAAGGAGCAATGATAGCAGCATCAGGCGGAGTTAAGTAATGAAGCAGTTAACGAGCTCACCAGAACACCTGAGGGAGGAAGCTCAGAAGCTGCAGTACCACTTGTGACCACAGGAGTGAATTCAGCCACAGAATTCACAACAGTACCTCCCCCTTGAGGAGGGGTCACCGAACCCTCACCAGAGCCCCCAGGCCGACCAGGATGAGCCGCATGAAAGGCACGAACAAGATCGGAAGCATGAACATCAGAGGCAAAAACCCAGGAATTATCTTCCTGAGCATAACCCTTCCATTTAACCAGATACTGGAGTTTCCGTCTAGAAACACGAGAATCCAAAATCTTCTCCACAATATACTCCAATTCCCCCTCCACCAAAACCGGGGCAGGAGGCTCAACAGATGGAACCATAGGTGCCACGTATCTCCGCAACAACGACCTATGGAATACATTATGTATGGAAAAGGAGTCTGGGAGGGTCAAACGAAAAGACACAGGATTGAGAACCTCAGAAATCCTATACGGACCAATAAAACGAGGTTTAAATTTAGGAGAGGAAACCTTCATAGGAATATGACGAGAAGATAACCAAACCAGATCCCCAACACGAAGTCGGGGACCCACACGGCGTCTGCGATTAGCGAAACGTTGAGCCTTCTCCTGGGACAAGGTCAAATTGTCCACTACCTGAGTCCAGATCTGCTGCAACCTATCCATCACAGAATCCACACCAGGACAGTCCGAAGACTCAACCTGTCCTGAAGAGAAACGAGGATGGAACCCAGAATTGCAAAAAAATGGAGAAACCAAGGTAGCCGATCTGGCCCGATTATTAAGGGCGAACTCAGCCAACGGCAAAAAGGACACCCAATCATCCTGGTCTGCAGAAACAAAACATCTCAGATATGTTTCCAAGGTCTGATTGGTTCGTTCGGTCTGGCCATTAGTCTGAGGATGGAAAGCCAAGGAAAAGGATAGGTCAATGCCCATCCTACCACAAAAGGCTCGCCAAAACCTTGAAACAAACTGGGAACCTCTGTCAGAAACAATATTCTCAGGAATGCCATGCAACCGAACCACATGCTGAAAGAACAAAGGTACCAAATCAGAGGAGGAAGGCAATTTCGCCAAGGGCACCAGATGGACCATTTTAGAAAAGCGATCACAGACCACCCAAATGACTGACATCTTTTGAGAAACGGGAAGGTCAGAAATGAAATCCATCGAAATATGTGTCCAAGGCCTCTTTGGGACCGGCAAGGGCAAAAGCAACCCACTGGCACGAGAACAGCAGGGCTTAGCCCTAGCACAAATCCCACAGGACTGCACAAAAGTACGTACATCCAGTGACAGAGATGGCCACCAGAAGGATCTAGCCACTAACTCTCTGGTACCAAAGATTCCAGGATGACCAGCCAACACCGAACAATGAAGTTCAGAGATAAGTTTATTAGTCCACCTATCAGGGACGAACAGTTTCTCTGCTGGACAACGATCAGGTTTATTCGCCTGAAATTTTTGCAGCACCCGCCGCAAATCAGGGGAGATGGCAGACACAATGACTCCTTCCTTGAGGATACCCGCTGGCTCAGATAAACCCGGAGAGTCGGGCACAAAACTCCTAGACAGAGCATCCGCCTTCACATTTTTAGAGCCCGGAAGGTACGAAATCACAAAGTCGAAGCGGGCAAAAAATAACGACCAACGGGCCTGTCTAGGATTCAAGCGCTTGGCAGACTCAAGATAAGTCAAGTTCTTATGATCAGTCAATACCACCACGCGATGCTTAGCTCCTTCAAGCCAATGACGCCACTCCTCGAATGCCCACTTCATGGCCAGCAACTCTCGATTGCCCACATCATAATTACGCTCAGCGGGCGAAAACTTCCTGGAAAAGAAAGCACATGGTTTCATCACTGAGCAATCAGAACCTCTCTGTGACAAAACCGCCCCTGCTCCAATCTCAGAAGCATCAACCTCGACCTGGAACGGAAGAGAAACATCTGGCTGACACAACACAGGGGCAGAACAAAAACGACGCTTCAACTCCTGAAAAGCTTCCACAGCAGCAGAAGACCAATTAACCAAATCAGCACCCTTCTTGGTCAAATCGGTCAATGGTTTGGCAATGCTAGAAAAACTACAGTTGAAGTGATGATAAAAATTAGCAAAGCCCAGGAACTTTTGCAGACTTTTCAGAGATGTCGGCTGAATCCAATCCTGGATGGCTTGGACCTTAACTGGATCCATCTCGATAGTAGAAGGGGTAAAGATGAACCCTAAAAATGGAACTTTCTGCACACCGAAGAGACACTTTGATCCCTTCACAAACAAAGAGTTAGCACGCAGGACCTGAAAAACCATTCTGACCTGCTTCACATGAGACTCCCAATCATCTGAGAAGATCAAAATGTCATCCAAGTAAACAATCAGGAATTTATCCAGATACTCACGGAAGATGTCATGCATAAAAGACTGAAACACAGATGGAGCATTGGCAAGTCCGAACGGCATCACTAGATACTCAAAATGACCCTCGGGCGTATTGAATGCAGTTTTCCATTCATCTCCTTGCCTGATTCTCACCAGATTATACGCACCACGAAGATCTATCTTAGTGAACCAACTAGCCCCCTTAATCCGAGCAAACAAGTCAGATAACAATGGCAAGGGATACTGAAATTTAACAGTGATCTTATTAAGAAGGCGGTAATCAATACACGGTCTCAGCGAACCATCCTTCTTGGCTACAAAGAAGAACCCTGCTCCCAGTGGTGATGACGATGGGCGAATATGTCCCTTCTCCAGGGATTCCTTCACATAACTGCGCATAGCGGTGTGTTCGGGCACGGATAAATTAAATAATCGACCTTTAGGGAATTTACTACCAGGAATCAAATTGATAGCACAATCACAATCCCTATGCGGAGGTAGAGCATCGGACTTGGGCTCTTCAAATACATCCTGATAATCAGACAAGAACTCTGGGACCTCAGAAGGGGTGGATGACGAAATCGACAAAAATGGAACATCACCATGTACCCCCTGACAACCCCAGCTGGATACCGACATGGAATTCCAATCCAATACTGGATTATGGGTTTGTAGCCATGGCAACCCCAACACGACCACATCATGCAGATTATGCAACACCAGAAAGCGAATAACTTCCTGATGTGCAGGAGCCATGCACATGGTCAGCTGGGCCCAGTATTGAGGTTTATTCTTGGCCAAAGGTGTAGCATCAATTCCTCTCAATGGAATAGGACACCGCAAAGGCTCCAAGAAAAACCCACAACGTTTAGCATAATCCAAATCCATCAGATTCAGGGCAGCGCCCGAATCCACAAACGCCATGACAGAAAACGACGACAAAGAGCATATCAAGGTAATGGACAGAAGGAATTTGGACTGTACAGTACCAATGACGGCAGACCTAGCGGACCGCTTAGTGCGCTTAGGACAATCAGAAATAGCATGAGTGGAATCACCACAGTAGAAACACAGACCATTCAAACGTCTGTATTCCTGCCGTTCAACTCTAGTCATAGTCCTATCGCACTGCATAGGCTCAGGTTTAACCTCAGGCAGTACCGCCAAATGGTGCACAGATTTACGCTCGCGCAAGCGTCGACCGATCTGAATGGCCAAAAACAAAGACTCATTCAAACCAGCAGGCATAGGAAATCCCACCATGACATCCTTAAGAGCCTCAGAGAGACCCTTTCTGAACAAAGCTGCCAGCGCAGATTCATTCCACTGAGTGAGTACTGACCATTTCCTAAATTTCTGACAATATACTTCTATATCATCCTGACCCTGGCACAAAGCCAGCAAATTTTTCTCAGCCTGATCCACTGAATTAGGCTCATCGTACAGCAATCCGAGCACCAGGAAAAACGCATCGACACTACTCAATGCAGGGTCTCCTGGCGCAAGAGAAAATGCCCAGTCTTGAGGGTCGCCGCGCAAAAAAGAAATAATAATCAAAACCTGTTGAATAGGATTACCAGAAGAATGAGGTTTCAAGGCCAGAAATAGCTTACAATTATTTTTGAAACTTAGAAACTTAGTTCTATCTCCAAAAAACAAATCAGGAATAGGAATTCTTGGTTCTAACATAGATTTCTGATCAATAGTATCTTGAATTTTTTGTACATTTATAACGAGATTATCCATTGAAGAGCACAGACCCTGAATATCCATGTCCACACCTGTGTCCAGAATCACTCAAATGTCTAGGGGAAAAAAAAAAAGTGAACACAGAGCAGAAAAAAAAAAAAAAATGATGTCAGAACTTTTTCTTTCCCTCTATTGAGAATCATTAGTCGTGGCTCCTTGTACTGTTATGTTTGCTAATGACAGGTGTTATGAAGGCAATCCAGAAACACAGTGTGCTTAGCAATCAGAGCGCACACAGTGATCTGACAAATACCCAAAAATACAAGAACGAGCTCTGAGACGTGGAAACTCTGTAGACTGCACACCTGATCCTATCCTAAACACAACTAAAAGCGGCTGTGGATTGCGCCTAACAACTACCTAGGCAACTCGGCACAGCCTAAGAAACTAGCTAGCCTGAAGATAGAAAAATAGGCCTGACTTGCCCCAGAGAAATTCCCCAAAGGAAAAGGCAGCCCCCCACATATAATGACTGTGAGTAAGATGAAAAGACAAAACGTAGGGATGAAATAGATTCAGCAAAGTGGGGCCCGATATTCTAGGACAGAGCGAGGACAGTAAAGCGAACTTTGCAGTCTACAAAAAACCCTAAAGCAAAACCACGCAAAGGGGGCAAAAAAAAACCCACCGTGCCGAACTAACGGCACGGCGGTACACCCTTTGCGTCTCAGAGCTTCCAGCAAAACAAAAGACAAGCTGGACAGAAAAAAAGCAACAAAAAACCAAAAGGCACTTAGCTATACAGAGCAGCAGGTCACAGGAACAATCAGGAGAAGCTCAGATCCAACACTGAAACATTGACAAGGAGCAAGGATAGCAGCATCAGGCGGAGTTAAGTAATGAAGCAGTTAACGAGCTCACCAGAACACCTGAGGGAGGAAGCTCAGAAGCTGCAGTACCACTTGTGACCACAGGAGTGAATTCAGCCACAGAATTCACAACAGTACCCCCCCCTTGAGGAGGGGTCACCGAACCCTCACCAGAGCCCCCAGGCCGACCAGAATGAGCCGCATGAAAGGCACGAACAAGATCGGAAGCATGAACATCAGAGGCAAAAACCCAGGAATTATCTTCCTGAGCATAACCCTTCCATTTAACCAGATACTGGAGTTTCCGTCTAGAAACACGAGAATCCAAAATCTTCTCCACAATATACTCCAATTCCCCCTCCACCAAAACCGGGGCAGGAGGCTCAACAGATGGAACCATAGGTGCCACGTATCTCCGCAACAACGACCTATGGAATACATTATGTATGGAAAAGGAGTCTGGGAGGGTCAAACGAAAAGACACAGGATTGAGAACCTCAGAAATCCTATACGGACCAATAAAACGAGGTTTAAATTTAGGAGAGGAAACCTTCATAGGAATATGACGAGAAGATAACCAAACCAGATCCCCAACACGAAGTCGGGGACCCACACGGCGTCTGCGATTAGCGAAACGTTGAGCCTTCTCCTGGGACAAGGTCAAATTGTCCACTACCTGAGTCCAGATCTGCTGCAACCTATCCATCACAGAATCCACACCAGGACAGTCCGAAGACTCAACCTGTCCTGAAGAGAAACGAGGATGGAACCCAGAATTGCAAAAAAATGGAGAAACCAAGGTAGCCGAGCTGGCCCGATTATTAAGGGCGAACTCAGCCAACGGCAAAAAGGACACCCAATCATCCTGGTCTGCAGAAACAAAACATCTCAGATATGTTTCCAAGGTCTGATTGGTTCGTTCGGTCTGGCCATTAGTCTGAGGATGGAAAGCCAAGGAAAAGGATAGGTCAATGCCCATCCTACCACAAAAGGCTCGCCAAAACCTTGAAGCTCAGAAGTTGCAGTACCACTTGTGACCACAGGAGTGAATTCAGCCACAGAATTAACAACAGTCGTACGTGGCTCTGTGCTGTATACTACGTGGCTGGGCAATATACTACGTGGCTAGGCAATATACTATGTGGCTGGGCAATATACTACGTGACTGGGCAATATACTACATGGCTGGGCAATATACTACGTGGCTGGGCAATATACTACGTGGCTGGGCAATATACTACATGGCTAGGCAATATACTATGTGGCTGGGCAATATACTACATGGCTCTGTGCTGTATACTACGTCGTACGTGGCTCTGTGCTGTATACTACTTGGCTGGGCAATATACTACGTGGCTAGGCAATATACTATGTGGCTGGGCAATATTCCACGTGGCTCTGTACTGTATACTACGTCGTACGTGGCTCTGTGCTGTATACTACGTGGCTGGGCAATATACTACGTGGCTAGGCAATATACTACGTGGCTGGGCAATATACTACGTGACTGGCCAATATACTATGTGGCTGGGCAATATACTATGTGGCTGGGCAATATACTACGTGGCTGGGCAATATACTACGTGGCTAGGCAATATACTATGTGGCTGGGCAATATACTACGTGGCTCTGTGCTGTATACTACGTCGTACGTGGCTCTGTGCTGTATACTACTTGGCTGGGCAATATACTACGTGGCTAGGCAATATTCTATGTGGCTGGGCAATATCCTACGTGGCTCTGTGCTGTATACTATGTGACTGGGCAATATACTACGTGGCTGGGCAATATACTACGTGACTGGGCAATATACTACGTGCCTCTGCTGTATACTACGTGGCTCTGTGCTGTCTACTACGTGGCTGGCCAATATACTACGTGGACATACATACTCTAGAATACCCGATGAATTTGCATCGGGCCACCATCTAGTGTATATATATATATATATATATATATATGTTTTTCAACGCAGTTTTTCAACGCATCCGCTGCCCATTCTGAAGTGCGGGGAGGAGGGGGTGAAGTTTCTGCCGCGCATGCGCGGTAGAAAATGGCGGGCGTGACGGCCAAAAAAATTTTCAATTGAACGTTTTTTCGTGCCGACGGTCCGCCAAAACACGGATCCGTAGCACGACGGAGGCGATGTCTGGCCATCCGTCACGATCTGTCGCTAATACAAGTCTATGGGTAAAACGCATCCTGCGAGCACTTTTGCAAAATCCGTTTTTTTGCACCAGATCGTTTTTTTCCGCCAGATCCGTTTTTTTCAACAAGATACGTTTTTTTTCCGCCGGATCCATTTTTTCCACCGGATGTTTTTTTTTCCGCCAGATCTGTTTTTTCTCATAGAGTTGTATTAGCGCCGGATTGTGCCTGATGGCCACACGTTTAATCCGTTTTTGCAGGATCCGTAAAAAAAGCTGTTTCCGCCAGACGGAAAACACATACAGAGGAACGGTTTTTCGGTACGTCGAAAAAATGCACAGCGACGGATCTAGCAAAAAACGGATGAAGCATGTGGCCATCAGACGCACTCCGGCGCTAATGCAACTCTATGAGAAAAAAACGGATCTGGCGGAAAAAAACGATCAGGTGGAAAAAAAAGATCTGGTGAAAAAAAATGGATCCTGCAAATCTGCTCGCAGGATGCGTTTTGTACCCATAGACTTGTATTAGCAACGGATCCATCGTGTTTTGGCGGACGTGACGCACAAAAAAAGTTCAATGTAACGCTCATCACAATGGGCAGCGGATGCATTGTAAAACTGCATCCGCTGCCCACGTTGTGCTAAATTTAGCATAACGTCCGTCGGTACGTCTGGCCGAAGGTTTGCGACGGCCCCGTACCGAAGCAAGTGTGAAAGTAGCCTTACATCTGAATTTGCTGAGTATAATGCAGCCACCCCAGAGTATAATGTAATCCCCCAAAGAATATAATGCAGCCCCCCATAGAGTATGATGCAATCACCCCTCATAGAATATAAATATAATACAGCCCCCCATAGAATATCATGTAGCCCCGAATAGAATAGAATGCAGCCCACCTCCCCATAGAATATAATGCAGCCCCATCAAAGAGTATGATGCAATCATCCCTCATAAAATCTAATACAGCCCCCCATAGAATATAATGCAGCCCACCTCCCCATAATATATAATGTAGCCCCCATTGAATATAATGTAGCCCCCATAGAATATAATGCAGCCCCCCATAGTATATAAGACAGCCTCCCCCATAGAATATAATATACCCCCCATAGTATATAAGACAGCCTCCCCCATAGAATAGAATATACCCCCGCAATAGTATATAACACAGCCACATAGTATATAACACGGCCTCCCCCATAGAATATAATATACCTCCCATAGTATATATCAAAGCCCGCATATAATATAGCACAACTTGCATAGTATATAGCACAGCCTGCATAATATAGCACAGCCCGCGTAGTAGTATACAGCACAGCCCACACAGTGATATATACACAGCACAGCCCACACAGTGGTATATACACAGCACAGCCCACACAGTGATATATACACAGCACAGCCCACACAGTGATATATACACAGCACAGCCCACACAGTGGTACATACACAGCACAGCCCACACAGACAGTGGTATATACACAGCACAGCCCACACAGTGGTATATAAACAGCACAGACCACACAGTGGTATATACAGCACAACCCACATCTCATCCCCCCGATAATGGCTCCACAGTCCAGTAAGGCCGGCGTCACACTCAGCGCATAAAAATACGGTCCGTAATTTACGGCCGTAATACGTTGAAAAGTCCCCAAAATAGTGGTCCGTATCTCCTCCGTAGGCAGGGTGTGTCAGCGCATTTTGCGCATGGCATCCTCCGTATGTAATCCGTATGGCATCCATACTGCGAGATTTTCTCGCAGGCTTGCAAAACCGACACACGGATATACAAGGGATCCATGTGCTCAAAAAATAATAAAAACATATGTACTGTCTATATATATATATATATATATATATATATATATATATATATTAGTGAGACACATATATGTATATATATTATTATTTCATACAGCGCGAGATAGCTTTAAACCCGGTAATTCAATTGCCGGCTTTTAACATAGTAACATAGTAACATAGTAAGGCCGAAAAAAGACATTTGTCCATCCAGTTCAGCCTATATTCCATCATAATAAATACCCAGATCTACGTCCTTCTACAGAACCTAATAATTGTATGATACAATATTGTTCTGCTCCAGGAAGACATCCAGGCCTCTCTTGAACCCCTCGACTGAGTTCGCCATCACCACCTCCTCAGGCAAGCAATTCCAGATTCTCACTGCCCTAACAGTAAAGAATCCTCTTCTATGTTGGTGGAAAAACCTTCTCTCCTCCAGACGCAAAGAATGCCCCCTTGTGCCCGTCACCTTCCTTGGTATAAACAGATCCTCAGCGAGATATTTGTATTGTCCCCTTATATACTTATACATGGTTATTAGATCGCCCCTCAGTCGTCTTTTTTCTAGACTAAATAATCCTAATTTCGCTAATCTATCTGGGTATTGTTGTTCTCCCATCCCCTTTATTAATTTTGTTGCCCTCCTTTGTACTCTCTCTAGTTCCATTATATCCTTCCTGAGCACCGGTGCCCAAAACTGGACACAGTACTCCATGTGCGGTCTAACTAGGGATTTGTACAGAGGCAGTATAATGCTCTCATCATGTGTATCCAGACCTCTTTTAATGCACCCCATGATCCTGTTTGCCTTGGCAGCTGCTGCCTGGCACTGGCTGCTCCAGGTAAGTTTATCATTAACTAGGATCCCCAAGTCCTTCTCCCTGTCAGATTTACCCAGTGGTTTCCCGTTCAGTGTGTAATGGTGATATTGATTCCCTCTTCCCATGTGTATAACCTTACATTTATCATTGTTAAACCTCATCTGCCACCTTTCAGCCCAAGTTTCCAACTTATCCAGATCCATCTGTAGCAGAATACTATCTTCTCTTGTATTAACTGCTTTACATAGTTTTGTATCATCTGCAAATATCGATATTTTACTGTGTAAACCTTCTACCAGATCATTAATGAATATGTTGAAGAGAACAGGTCCCAATACTGACCCCTGCGGTACCCCACTGGTCACAGCGACCCAGTTAGAGACTATACCATTTATAACCACCCTCTGCTTTCTATCACTAAGCCAGTTACTAACCCATTTACACACATTTTCCCCCAGACCAAGCATTCTCATTTTGTGTACCAACCTCTTGTGCGGCACGGTATCAAACGCTTTGGAAAAATCGAGATATACCACGTCCAACGACTCACCGTGGTCCAGTCTATAGCTTACCTCTTCATAAAAACTGATTAGATTGGTTTGACAGGAGCGATTTCTCATAAACCCATGCTGATATGGAGTTAAACAGTTATTCTCATTGAGATAATCCAGAATAACATCCCTCAGAAACCCTTCAAATATTTTACCAACAATAGAGGTTAGACTTACTGGCCTATAATTTCCAGGTTCACTTTTAGAGCCCTTTTTGAATATTGGCACCACATTTGCTATGCGCCAATCCTGCGGAACAGACCCTGTCTCTATAGAGTCCCTAAAAATAAGAAATAATGGTTTATCTATTACATTACTTAGTTCTCTTAGTACTCGTGGGTGTATGCCATCCGGACCCGGAGATTTATCTATTTTAATCTTATTTAGCCGGTTTCGCACCTCTTCTTGGGTTAGATTGGTGACCCTTAATATAGGGTTTTCATTGTTTCTTGGGATTTCACCTAGCATTTCATTTTCCACCGTGAATACCGTGGAGAAGAAGGTGTTTAATATGTTAGCTTTTTCCTCGTCATCTACAACCATTCTTTCCTCACTATTTTTTAAGGGGCCTACATTTTCAGTTTTTATTCTTTTACTATTGATATAGTTGAAGAACAGTTTGGGATTAGTTTTACTCTCCTTAGCAATGTGCTTCTCTGTTTCCTTTTTGGCAGCTTTAATTAGTTTTTTAGATAAAGTATTTTTCTCCCTATAGTTTTTTAGAGCTTCAATGGTGCCATCCTGCTTTAGTAGTGCAAATGCTTTCTTTTTACTGTTAATTGCCTGTCTTACTTCTTTGTTTAGCCACATTGGGTTTTTCCTATTTCTAGTCCTTTTATTCCCACAAGGTATAAACCGCTTACACTGCCTATTTAGGATGTTCTTAAACATTTCCCATTTATTATCTGTATTCTCATTTCTGAGGATATTGTCCCAGTCTACCAGATTAAGGGCATCTCTAAGCTGTTCAAACTTTGCCTTCCTAAAGTTCAATGTTTTTGTGACTCCCTGACAAGTCCCCCTAGTGAAAGACAGGTGAAACTGCACAATATTGTGGTCGCTATTTCCTAAATGCCCAACCACCTGCAGATTTGTTATTCTGTCAGGTCTATTAGATAGTATTAGGTCTAAAAGTGCTGCTCCTCTGGTTGGATTCTGCACCAATTGTGAAAGATAATTTTTCTTGGTTATTAGCAGAAACCTGTTGCCTTTATGGGTTTCACAGGTTTCTGTTTCCCAGTTAATATCCGGGTAGTTAAAGTCCCCCATAACCAGGACCTCATTATGGGTTGCAGCTTCATCTATCTGCTTTAGAAGTAGACTTTCCATGCTTTCTGTTATATTTGGGGGTTTGTAACAGACCCCAATGAGAATTTTGTTACCATTTTTCCCTCCATGAATTTCAACCCATATGGACTCGACATCCTCATTCCCTTCGCTAATATCCTCCCTTAAAGTGGACTTTAGACAAGACTTTACATAGAGACAAACCCCTCCTCCTCTCCGATTTTTACGATCCTTTCTAAACAGACTGTAACCCTGTAAGTTAACTGCCCAGTCATAGCTTTCATCTAACCATGTCTCGGTTATTCCCACTATGTCAAAGTTACCTGTAGATATTTCTGCTTCTAGTTCTTCCATCTTGTTTGTCAGGCTTCTGGCGTTTGCGAGCATGCAGTTTAGAGGATTTTGTTTTGTTCCAATCTCCTCACTGTGGATTGTTTTAGAAATGTTCTTACCTCCCTTCTTATGTTTTCCTGGGTCGTCTTTGTTCGAGTCTAATGTTTTTCTTCCCGTCCCCTCTTCTTCTAGTTTAACGCCCTCCTGATGAGTGTAGCGAGTCTTCTGGCGAATGTGTGTTTCCCAGGTTTGTTGAGGTGTAGTCCGTCTCTGGCGAGGAGTCCATCATACCAGTAATTCACACCGTGGTCCAGGAATCCAAATCCTTGTTGTCTGCACCATCGTCTTAGCCAGTTGTTTTGCTATCTTTTGCTATCTCCTTCCTAAACCCGACATGATATGAGACATGGTTTACATACAGTAAAACATCTCATATTCCCATTTTTTTTTGCATATTCCACACTACTAATGTTAGTAGTGTGTATGTGCAAAATTTAGCCTTTCTAGCTATTAAATTAGAGGGTTAAATGGCGGAAAAAATTGGCATGGGCTCCCGCGCAATTTTCTCCGCCAGAGTAGTAAAGCCAGTGACTGAGGGCAGATATTAATAGCCTGGAGAGGGTCCATGGATATTGGCCCCCCCCCTGGCTAAAAACATCTGCCCCCAGCCACCCCAGAAAAGGCACGTCTGTAAGATGCGCCTATTCTGGCACTTGGCAACTTTCTTCCCACTCCCGTGTAGCAGTGGGATATGGGGTAATGAAGGGTTAATGTCACCTTGCTATTGTAAGGTGACATTAAGCCACTTTAATAATGGAGAGGCATCAATTCTGACACCTATCCATTATTAATCCAATTGCATTAAATGGTTAAAAAAAACGCACATTATTAAAAAGTATTTTAATGAAATAAAGACACAGGTTGTTTTAATATTTTATTGTACTGCCAATCCACCTGAAGACCCTCGCTCTGTAACAAATAAAAAATAATAAACCAACAATATACATACCTTCCGTAGATCTGTAACGTCCCACGTTGTAAATCCATCTGAAGGGGTTAAAATATTTTACAGCCAGGAGCTCTGCTAATGCAGCGCTGCTCGTGCCTGTAAACCCCGGGGAATGAAGGTAATGTAGGTCAATGACCTATAGTTACCTTCATTCGCGGTGATGCGCCCCCTGCTGGATGTCCTCATATGACCTCGAGCCTGGGAACTTTTCCCACGCTCCACGGACAACCAGCAGAGGGCGCATCACCGCGAATGAAGGTAACTACAGGTCATTGACCTACATTACCTTCATTCGCTGGGGTTTACAGCCACGAGCAGCGCTGCATTAGCAGAGCTCCTGGCTGCAAAATATTTTAACCCCTTCAGATGGATTTACAACGTGGGACGTTACAGAGCCTCAGAAGGTATGTATGTTGTTGGTTTATTATTTTTTCTTTGTTACAGAGCGAGGGTCTTCAGGTGGATTGAGCGGGCAATAAAATATTAAAACAAACGGTGTGTTTATTTCCTTAAAAGACTTTTTAATAATGTGTTTGTGTTTTTTTAACTGTTTCATACAATTGGATTAATAATGGATAGGTGTCATAATTGACGCCTCTCCATTATTAATCTGGCTTAATGTCACCTTACAATAGCAAGGTGACATTAACCCTTCATTACCCCATATCCCACGGCTACACTGGAATGGGAAGAGAGTGGCCAAGTGCCCGAATAGGCGCATCTTCCAGATGTGCCTTTTCTGGGGTGGCTGGGGGCAGGTGTTTTTAGCCAGGGGGGGGCCAATAACCATGGACCCTCTCCAGGCTATTAATATCTGCCCTCAGTCACTGGCTTTACTACTCTGGCGGAGAAAATTGCACGGGAGCCCACGCCAATTTTTTCCGCGATTTAACCCTTAAATTTAAGAGCTAGAGTGCCAAAATTTTGCATATACACACTACTAACATTAGTAGTGTGGAATATGCAAAAAAATGGGGATATGACATGGTTTACTGTATGTAAACCATGTCTCATATCATGTCGGGTTTTGGCAGGAGATAGTAAAAACCGGTAATTGAATTACCGGCTTTAACCCCTTTCTGCCATTAGACGTACTATTCTGTCCATGTGGGGTGGGCCTTAATTCCCATGGACAGAATAGTACATCATATGCGATTGGCAGCGCTCACGGGGGGAGCGCCGCCGATCGCGGCTGGGTGTCAGCTGCTTATCGCAGCTGACATCCGGCACTATGTGCCAGGAGCGGTCATGGACCGCCCCGGCACATTAACCCCCGGCACACCGCGATCAAAGATGATCGCGATGTGCCGGCGGTACAGGGAAGCATCGCGCAGGGAGGGGGCTCCCTGAGCCCCCCGCAGCAACGTGATGTTATCGCGTTGCTGTGAGGGTCTTACCTCCCTCCCTGCAGCAAGGCCCGGATCCAATATGGCCACGGCATCCGGGTCCTGCAGGGAGGGAGGTGGCTTCACAGAGCCTGCTCAGAGCAGGCACTGTGAAGCCTGCAGTGCTCTAAGGCAGATCAGTGATCTGACAGAGTGCTGTGTAAACTGTAAGATCACCGATCTGTGATGTCCCCCCTGGGACAAAATAAAAAAGTTTTAAAAAAAATTTCCAAATGTGTAAAAAAAAAAAAAACATATATATTCCTAAATAATGAAAAAAAAAAATATTATTCCCATAAATACTTTTCTTCATCCAAATAAAAAAAAAACAATAAAAGTGCACATATTTAGTATCGCCACGTCCGTAACGACCCGACCTATAAAACTGGCCTACTAGTTAACCCCTTCAGTAAACACCGTAAGAAAAAAAAAAAAATAGGCAAAAAACAACGCTTTATTATCATACTGCCGAACATAAAGTGGAATAACACGCGATCAAAAACACAGATATAAATAACCATGGTACCGCTGAAAACGTCATCTTGTCCCGCAAAAAACGAGCCATGATACAGCATCATCAGCAAAAAAATAAAAAAGTTATAGTCCTGAGAATAAAGCAATGCAAAAATAATTATTTTTTCTGTAAAATAGTTTTTATCGTATAATAGCGCCAAAACATAAAAAAATTATATAAATGAGGTGTCGCTGTAATCGTACTGACCCGAAGAATAAAACTGCTTTATCAGTTTTACCAAATGCGGAACGGTATAAACGCCTCCCCCAAAAGAAATTCATGAATAGCTGGTTTTTGGTCATTCTTCCTCACAAAAATCGGAATAAAAAGCGATCAAAATATGTCACGTGCCCGAAAATGTTACCAATAAAAATGTCAACTCGTCCCGCAAAAAACAAGACCTCACATGACTCTGTGGACCCAAATATGGAAAAATTATAGCTCTCAAAATGTGGTAACGCAAAAAATATTTTTTGCAATAAAAAGCGTCTTTCAGTGTGTGACGGCTGCCAATCATAAAAATCCGCTAAAAAAAACGCTATAAAAGTAAATCAAACCCCCCTTCATCAACCCCTTAGTTAGGGAAAAATTAAAAAATATATTTATTTCCATTTTCCCATTAGGGTTAGGGCTAGGGTTGGGGCTACAGTTAGGGTTGGGGCTAAAGTTAGGGTTAGGGTTTAGATTACATTTACAGTTGGGAATAGGGTTTGGATTAGAGTTAGGGGTGTGTCAGGGTTAGAGGTGTGGTTAGGGTTACCGTTGGAATTAGGGTTAGGGGTGTGTTTGGATTAGGGTTTCAGTTATAATTGGGGGTTTCCACTGTTTAGGCACATCAGGGGCTCTCCAAACACGACATGGCGTCCGATCTCAATTCCAGCCAATTCTGCGTTGAAAAAGTAAAACAGTGCTCCTTCCCTTCCGAGCTCTCCCGTGTGCCCAAACAGGGGTTTACCCCAACATATGGGGTATCAGCGTACTCAGGACAAATAGGACAACAACTTTTGGGGTCCAATTTCTCCTGTTACCCTCGGGAAAATACAAAACTGGGGGCTAAAAAATAATTTTTGTGGGAAAAAATTTTTGTTTTATTTTTACGGCTCTGCATTATAAACTTCTGTGAAGCCCTTGGTGGGTCAAAGCGCTCACCACACATCTAGATAAGTTCCTTAGGGGGTCTACTTTCCAAAATGGTGTCACTTGTGGTTTTTTTTTACTGTTTAGGTACATTAGGGGCTCTGCAAACGCAATGTGACACCTTCAGACCATTCCATCTAAGTCTGCATTCCAAATGGCGCTCCTTCCCTTCCGAGCCCTCCCATGCGCCCAAACAGTGGTTCCCCCCACATATTGTGTATAATCGCACTCAGGACAAATTGGGCAACAAATTTTGGGGTCCAATTTCTCCTGTTACCCTCGGAAAAATACAAAACTGGGGGCTAAAAAAATAATTTTTGTGGGAAAAAATTTTTGTTTTATTTTTACGGCTCTGCATTATAAACTTCTGTGAAGCCCTTGGTTGGTCAAAGCGCTCAAAACACCTCTAGATAAGTTCCTTAGGGGGTCTACTTTCCAAAATGGTGTCACTTGTGGGGGGTTTCAATGTTTAGGCACATCAGAGGCTCTCCAGACGCAACATGGTGTCCCATCTCGATTCCAGTCTATTTTGCATTGAAAAGTCAAATGGCGCTCCTTCGCTTCCGAGCTCTGTCATGCGCCCAAACAGTGGTTTACCCCCACATATGGGGTATCGGTGTACTCAGGACAAATTGTACAACAACTTTTGGGGTCCATTTTCTCCTGCTACCCTTGGTAAAATAAAACAAATTGGAGCTGAATAAATTTTTTGTGAAAAAAAGTTAAATGTTCATTTTTATTTAAACATTCCAAAAATTCCTGTGAAGCACCAGAAGGGTTAATAAACTTCTTGAATATGGTTTTGAGCACCATGAGGGGTGCAGTTTTTAGAATGGTGTCACACTTGGGTATTTTCTATCATATAGACCCCTCAAAATGACTTCAAATGAGATGCGGTCCCTAAAAAAAAATGGTGTTGTAAAAATGAGAAATTGCTGGTCAACTTTTAACCCTTACAACTCCCTAACAAAAAAAATTTTGGTTCCAAAATTGTGCTGATGTAAAGTAGACATGTGGGAAATGTTACTTATTAAGTATTGTGTGTGACATATCTCTGTGATTTAATTGCATAAAAATTCGAAGTTGGAAAATTGCGAAATTTTCATAATTTTCGCCAAATTTCCGTTTTTTCACAAATAAACGCAGGTACTATCAAAGAATTTTTACCACTATCATGAAGTACAATATGTCACGAGAAAACAATGTCAGAATCAGTGGGAACCGTTGAAGCGTTCCATAGTTATAACCTCATAAAGGGACAGTGGTCAGAATTGTACAAATTGGCCCGGTCATTAACGTGCAAACCACCCTTGGGGGTAAAGGGGTTAAAGCTATATCGCCCTGAAGGAAATCTAAAAAAAAAAAAAAAACATAGACTTTCATTGGGTTTCGAGTTTCGGCCGATCCCCGACCCCGACTTTTCAATAGGATCGGCCGATTTCACTCGACCCGACTTTTGAGAAAGTCGGGTTTCGTGAAACCCAACTCGATCCTAAAAAACTAAAAGTCGCTCAACCCTAGTAGCTAGAGATGAGCTAATCAATTTGAGGCAAATCAAATTTGTGTTGAATTTCACAAAATATTTGGATTTATCAGAATTCAACTTTTTTGATTCACTACCTGCTAATCCAGCATCATGGCAGCTATTTATCTGGATTCTAAAGTGTCAGTAAGGAGTTAAAAATACTTTGCTAAATTATAAATGTTGATCTCTCTCTCACATGTCACTCTCTCCGATTCAGTCTTCTCCTCCAGCATCTCAAGTGTCTCTGGTGCTGACTAACATCATGATGCCATGGGGTGATATGTCATGAAATCATGGAATTCCTAGACTAGGAGGAGAAGTCCGGACCAGAGACAGCAACAGGAGACCTGAAGAGAAGAACGGACTGGAGGCAGCAACGGGAGACCTGAAGAGAAGAACGGACTGGAGGCAGCAACAGGAGACCTGAAGAGAAGAACGGACTGGCGGCAGCAACGGGATATCTGAAAAGAAGAACAAACTGGAGGCAGCAACGGGAGACCTGAAGAGAAGAACGGACTGGAGGCAGCAACAGGAGACCTGAAGAGAAGAACGGACTGGAGGCAGCAACAGGAGACCTGAAGAGAAGACCGGACTGGAGGCAGCAATGGGAGGCCTGAAGAGAAGAACGGACTGGAGGCAGCAATGGGAGGCCTGAAGAGAAGAATAGACTGGAGGAAGTGACAGGAGGCCTAAAGAGAAGACCGGACTGGAGGGAGCGACAGGAGGCCTGAAGAAAAGAACGGACTGGAGGCAGCAACAGGAGACCTGAAGAGAAGACCGGACTCGAGGCAGCAATGGGAGGCCTGAAGAGAAGAACGGACTGGAGGCAGCAACGGGAGACCTAAAGAGAAGAACAGACTGGAGGCAGCGACAGGAGGCCTGAAGAGAAGAACGGACTGCTGGGAGTGACAGGAGGCCTAAAGAGAAGAACGGACTGGAGGGAGCGACAGGAGGCCTGAAGAGAATAACGGACTGGAGGCAGCAATGGAAGACCTGAAGAGAAGAATGAACTGAAGGCAGCAGCGGGAGACCTGAATAGAAGAACGGACTGGAGGCAGCAACAGGAGACCTGAAGAGAAGAACGGACTGGAGGCAGCAATAGGAGGCCTAAAGAGAAGAACGGACTGGAGGGAGCGACAGGAGGCCTGAAGAGAATAACGGACTGGAGGCAGCAATGGAAGACCTGAAGAGAAGAATGGACTGGAGGCAGCAACAGGAGACCTGAAGAGAAGAATGGACTGGAGGCAGCAATAGGGGGCCTGAAGAGAAGAATGGACTGGAGGCAGCAACAGGAGACATGAAGAGAAGAATGGACTGGAGGCAGCAACAGGAAACCTGAAGAGAAGAATGGACTGGAGGTAGCAACGGGAGGCCTGAAGAGAAGAACGGACTGGAGGCAGCAACAGGAAGCCTGAAGAGAAGAACGGACTGGAGGCAGCAACAGGAGACCTGAAGAGAAGAACAGACTGGAGGGAGTGACAGGAGGCCTGAAGAGAAGAAGGACTGGAGAGAGTGACAGATGGCTTAAAGAGAAGAACAGACTGGAGGGAGTGACAGGTGGCCCTAAGAGAAGAATAGCCTGGAGAGAGCAACAGGTGGCCTGAAGAGAAGAATAGACTGGAGGGAGCAACAGGTGGCCTGAAGAGAAGAATGGACTGGAGAGAGCAACAGGGGGCCTGAAGAGAAGAATAGACTGGAGGGAGCAACAGGTGGCCTGAAGAGAAGAATGGACTGGAGGGAGTGACAGGAGGCCTAAAGAGAAGAACGGACTGGAGGGGGCAACAGGAGGCCTGAAGAGAAGAATGGACTGGAGGGAGCGACAGGAGGCCTGAGGAGAAGAACGGACTGGAGGAAGTGACAGGAGGCCTGAAGCGAAGAATGGACTGGAGGGAGTGACAGGAGGCCTGAAGAGAAGAATGGACTGGAGGGAGTGACAGGAGGCCTAAAGAGAAGAACAGTCTTAAGGCATCAATGGGAGGCCTGAAGAGAAGAATGGACAGGAGGGAGCAACAGGAGGCCTGAAGAGAAGTCTGGATTGGAGGCAGCAACAGGAGACTTGAAGAAGAACGGACTGGAGGCAACAACGGGAAGGCTGAAGAGAAGAATGGACAGAAGGGAGCAACAGGAGGACTGAAGATAAGAATGGACTGAAGGGAGCGGCAGGTAAGGGCAGGGGAGGGGTGTGCGTCATTCTTTTGCCCCATGTTTGCTGTACTCTGGGGTTTGGAGAGGCCTCGGAGTATAATAAAGTACATTTGATTGCTGATGAAATTTCCTGGGCAAATTCAAATTTTGTTAGATTTGCTCATGTCTAGCTATAGCTATATCTAGAATTTTATAAATATTTTCTAAGATAGGGAGGACTACCTTGGATGTTAAGGAGGGAATAAGACGGAGGATCACCAGACACCCATTAGATAGGAGAGGCTACCACCATCAAGGACACCTTCCAGCAAGAAGTTGCAGAAAGAACTCACACAGAGGCATAAATAGTGACTAAATGACTGGAAGAGTGACCAAGGCATCGAGAGAAGAGGATGATTGAGATAAGTGGGCAATCACTTAAGGAAACAATCACATGACCAGAGACCATGGGTTGCTGGAAGAAAATGTTAAATGCGGAAGTTTGAGGCTATGTTGCCGACTCTGGCAACTGTGCCAAAGTGGTGGATCCCAGTTTGTTGGTTCAAATAAGCAACTGTGGTGGTTTTGTCAGACTAGAACTACATGGATATAGAAAGGAGAAACTTACCAGTGCGATCAGACTTCCATAGGAACATAAAGGCAGTAGCACATTGAATCTAATTCCAAGTTGTGGGACATGACTCTCCCTGTCCTCTACTGAGGTTCAGTAATGGATCTTGGGACCTGAAATGCAAAAGAGAGAACACAAACACACAACAAGATTACTGCAAACATTAATATCAACTGAAGTCTTGTTGTTGATGGTTTATAGGCAACAACAATAGAAAATCATTTTGCCAAACTAGAAACGTCATTAGAGTCAATTGGAGTAGAAATTTCTGAATATGTTCGGAACCGTCATCAAACATACATTTGGCATTAGTAGTGTCCGAATATGGCATGAATATGTCAAAATCAGATTTGGGGACAAAAACCAAACAAATTCGCTCATCTCTACTGCTGAGCAGCAAGGTATGTTTTTTTTTTTAACCTTTTGCAGGCCTTTTACAATTCAACAAAATGGCGGCCACAGCTGGGATTCGTGCGGATCGAATTATACAAAATGCAGATTCTGAGTTGAATTCAACTCTACTCAAATACGTTTGCCCAAATCTGAAGATTTTTAATTTTTTTTTAATTGTTTTTCTGTTCTGGGCTTTGTGCTGTTGCTTACGTGAATCCGCTCTTGGTAGTGAAGGAGCCTCAGCCTCTGTCTTATATCTTCATGGTCCCTACAGTGACTTTATTCGGCTTCTGCCTGGATGATTTATAGTCACACTATGAAATGAACTGGAAACCGAACAGAAATCCAGGGGGTTCTCGAGAAATCCTCCTTGTGTTCTGCTTTGCTTCTAATTCCAGGATGGATTCTTATGGAAAACTATTCTTGTATTTGATTTCTCTGATGGCTCTTGTGGTAATTCTAATCTTCATTTCTAGACTATTTCATTATATTCTTATCTAATAAGAGGCTCGGAATTATTGGTAAACACGGTAAACGAAAAGATTAACTAAAATTTCCTTCTTCTTTTTTTTTAATTATTTTGTCCAGCATTGAAGGTCAGGAAACTTTGTAAATCACTTTATATAATGGATTTGTCTTCCTTCCTGCAAAAAACAATATAATTAAGTGTCTCCCAAATTCTGCTTTTCCCCAGTTTATTTGCTGCCACTTTCAGACCTGCTTTCAGACTCTTTCACTGCCATCATCTGTACTCTAAAAGAGTACGTTCTGATACCAATGCTATAGGGAAATAGACTGTGGAAAAGCCAACAAATATGATTTTTTTTACAAGAATGAAGACAAATCCCCAACTAAAGTGATTTGTAAAGTTTCATTCCATGCCTGACAAGGTTATTAAACTTTTTTAAGTTTATTTACTTTTTAAAAGAAACCTGTCACATTAGAAAATGCTATTTACCTGTAGATACAAGGGTCAATCAGCAGATATATATCGTTTTGATGCTGCCTTGCCACTGTACTGAAAGTGCTGCTACAGGGAGAAAATGTACTTATTTTCTCCTGGAAGCCGCCGGCTTTCAGTCATGGGGACGGTGCAGGGAGTGGCTACAGTCAACGCTTACTATGCTATAAGAAAGCCCTGGCAAATTTAATTGACAGCTCTCTGTTCACAGATGCTCCGCAGAGTCAGCTGTCAATCACAGTGTAGTATGCTGAGCGGTGCTGTGAGCAGTGACTGTAGCCACTACGTGCACGCCCCATGGACTGAAAGCCGGCGGCTCCCGGAAGGGAGCGGTCTGACAGCCTTGTAATGCATTTTACCAGCAGATTAACCCTATATCTCTATGTAAATAGCGTTTTCCACAGTGTCAGGTTCCATTAAAGGTAGTAAACTAAGGAAATGTAACCTTTTTGCAACCTGTACAACTAACATTCAGGTCCGGCTATGTAGCTGCTCATTGTTCTAGTGCAGAGCATCAGAAGATTAGTTTATGAGGACTGGATTATACCATATTCCTTAGCTGCCCATGGAACCAAAGTACCTCATTACCGTTTCGCCCCAGCACCTTCTGACTCTTCTTTGTCTCCATTAAATTGTATATAGGATGTAGCGGCACTTGGTGACAGTGTATTTCTCCGCTTTGGGGTAGTTGAAGAAAAACTCTCATTTGTGTACAACTTACAGGGAGGCAAAAAGGTTGATATTCTCAGAAGTCTAGTAAGAGGGAACAAAATGACTTGAAAAGAGGTAGACGGCTTTCACAACAGTAGGCTGACACGCCGCACAATTTAAAGTCTGCTACATACTTAGGCAGTTAACTGGTTCATGCAGCTTTACATGAACACCCGAGCCTTACACCATGGCCGGTCCGAATAACTAAAGCAATTGTTACCATCCACCTCTCGTGTCTCCCCTTTTCCTCATAGTTTGTAAGCTTGCGAGCAGGGCCCTCATTCCTCCTGGTATCTGTTTTGAACTGTATTTCTGTTATGCTGTAATGTCTATTGTCTGTACAAGTCCCCTCTATAATTTGTAAAGCGCTGCGGAATATGTTGGCGCTATATAAATAAAAATTATTATTATTATTATTATAAAGTCTGTTGGCAATCTCCACCCATGGTCTGGCATATTCCAGTACTTGCCAACTCTCTGAGAATATTTTGTGAAACTCCCATAAAAAGAGGACACTTACCAATGTTCCTGTGTTTCCCCTGAACTTCTAGGAAACAGGACTTTTGTAAGATTTCCTGCAGCTGTCCCTGAAATGCTTCATTATTAAACAGGGCAGGGGTTCAGTGCTTTCTTGTGGTGAAGAATGGTGGTGTGACGGGGTGGAAGTGGATCTGGAGGAAGTGGACTCCGAAGAGTGCTTAGTTATTCCTACTGTAATGCCCCAAAATTGTTGTGTATTTGCCTTTAAGATGTAGCAGAGCTGTCCGCTACCTCCTTATGTTTGCACAATGCTCACATTTCCCTTTTCAGATAATGTACATGAGGATTCAGTACATAGAAGTAGTTTATATACGCGAGAAATGAATAGTATTGATAAACACTGGCGCTCCACGCGTGAGTAACTCAAAGGTTAGATCTATATAGAGAGCTGCTGGTGGTTAGATCTATATAGAGAGCTGCTGGTGGTTAGATCTATATAGAGAGCTGCTGGTGGTTAGATCTATATAGAGAGCTGCTGGTGGTTAGATCTATATATAGAGAGCTGCTGGTGGTTAGATCTATACAGACAGCTGGTGGTGGTTAGATCTATATAGAGAGCTGCTGGTGGTTAGATCTATATAGAGAGCTGCTGGTGGTTAGATCTATTTAGAGAGCTGCTGGTGGTTAGATCTATACAGAGAGCCGCTGGTGGTTAGATCTATACAGAGAGCTGCTGGTGGTTAGATCTATATATAGAGAGCTGCTGGTGGTTAGATCTATACAGACAGCTGGTGGTGGTTAGATCTATATAGAGAGCTGCTGGTGGTTAGATCTATATAGAGAGCTGCTGGTGGTTAGATCTATATAGAGAGCTGCTGGTGGTAAGATCTATATAGAGAGCTGCTGGTGGTTAGATCTATATAGAGAGCTGCTGGTGGTAAGATCTATATAGAGAGCTGCTGGTGGTAAGATCTATATAGAGAGCTGCTGGTGGTTAGATCTATATAGAGAGCTGCTGGTGGTTAGATCTATATAGAGAGCTGCTGGTGGTAAGATCTATATAGAGAGCTGCTGGTGGTTAGATCTATATAGAGAGCTGCTGGTGGTTAGATCTATATAGAGAGCTGCTGGTGGTAAGATCTATATAGAGAGCTGCTGGTGGTTAGATCTATATAGAGAGCTGCTGGTGGTTAGATCTATATAGAGAGCTGCTGGTGGTGAGATCTATATAGAGAGCTGCTGGTGGTTAGATCTATATAGAGAGCTGCTGGTGGTTAGATCTATATAGAGAGCTGCTGGTGGTTAGATCTATATAGAGAGCTGGTGGTGGTTAGATCTATATAGAGAGCTGCTGGTGGTTAGATCTATACAGAGAGCTGCTGGTGGTTAGATCTATACAGAGAGCTGCTGGTGGTTAGATCTATACAGAGAGCTGCTGGTGGTTAGATCTATATAGAGAGCTGCTGGTGGTTAGATCTATATAGAGAGCTGCTGGTGGTGAGATCTATATAGAGAGCTGCTGGTGGTGAGATCTATATAGAGCGCTGCTGGTGGTGAGATCTATATAGAGAGCTGCTGGTGGTGAGATCTATATAGAGAGCTGCTGGTGGTGAGATCTATATAGAGAGCTGCTGGTGGTGAGATCTATATAGAGAGCTGCTGGTGGTTAGATCTATATAGAGAGCTGCTGGTGGTGAGATCTATATAGAGAGCTGCTGGTGGTGAGATCTATATAGAGAGCTGCTGGTGGTGAGATCTATATAGAGAGCTGCTGGTGGTGAGATCTATATAGAGAGCTGCTGGTGGTGAGATCTATATAGAGCGCTGCTGGTGGTTAGATCTATATAGAGAGCTGCTGGTGGTTAGATCTATATAGAGAGCTGCTGGTGGTGAGATCTATATAGAGAGCTGCTGGTGGTTAGATCTATACAGAGAGCTGCTGGTGGTTAGATCTATATAGAGAGCTGCTGGTGGTTAGATCTATATTGAGAGCTGCTGGTGGTGAGATCTATATAGAGAGCTGCTGGTGGTGAGATCTATATAGAGCGCTGCTGGTGGTTAGATCTATATAGAGAGCTGCTGGTGGTTAGATCTATATAGAGAGCTGCTGGTGGTTAGATCTATATAGAGAGCTGCTGGTGGTTAGATCTATACAGAGAGCTGCTGGTGGTTAGATCTATATAGAGAGCTGCTGGTGGTTAGATCTATATTGAGAGCTGCTGGTGGTTAGATCTATATAGAGAGCTGCTGGTGGTTAGAACAGGTTCTGTGTTTACCTGCTAAAAACCAAAACTAGTAAAAATCAAAGATAATCACGGCGCTACTCTATATGCATGAAATAATAGAATAGATGAGTGATTCGGTGAATATATGGGATATATATGGAGGAAAATTTACTGTTGTTACGCCAAAAATCCGGAATTGATGAATGGTGTTTGTTCAAAGGTGTAATTGTCCCAGGATTTAATGGAATATGTTCTCCACTATATAGAGAAGAACTTCACTGACGGGACTTTAGTGAGACTTTTATGATGGCACTGATTCAGAGCAATAAGGTATGATGATAAGTCTACAATTATACTCACCGGGGTGACAAAAGATGGTCTAACCAATTGATGATCCGTACTGATACATAGGTGATGGTGTAATCCGTGGATAGTGCGGGTATAGACTGCACTTTGGAAGCAGATATGGTTTCCTATTGGTTTACCCTAAATTGAGCAGGATAGATGTTCGTCCTAAGCTGTCTGATTAGAAAATCGAGTGAACTCCGTAATCAGTTTTTTTAACAGTAAGAATATGGCTAAAATTAGGGATTAAGGATTAGTGGTACTCACTGGTTTAACTGCTGGTGTAGAGAGGCGTGTAATGTGCCACAGGTCCAGGGAGATGGCCGCTGGGCTGTAGAACCGCTAGGTTGTATGCAAGGACCTCTACACTGGAAGCCGGCAGAACCACGCGTGCCCCGGCCGGAAGCACGCTGAGGGCGCGGCGGGAATACAGGGGGCGAAGTTTTGGGGTGACATCACCAGCTAGGAAAAGGACGGGTGCGCAGGACGAACAATTAACCTTCTGGCCGGGGCCCGCTATAGACTTGAATGGACCTTGTTATCTGTGCTGCTGGGAAAACACGGACATGAGTGCAGCACCGTAGGTCAAATAGGGCACACGTGGCATCCGTGAAAAACATGATAGGACGTGTGAAGGGGCTGTACAGTCACATAATATAAAATATTAGCAGAATTGCCGTCTTTTTCTACATCCTACCTCACTAACAGTAATAATCTTTATTTTTATATAATAATCTTTATTTTTATATAGCGCTAACATATTCCACAGCGCTTTACAGTTTTGTCCCCAATGGGGCTCACAATCTAGAATCCCTATCAGGCTGACTCTTATAAAAATGAACAAGGCCTGAATTGGGAAAGATTTCTGTACACCACCAAGTGAAAACAGTGAAACATAACCTCAAATACATTCTCTCTTTTGGGGAGGTGTATTCTCATGCACCTCTTCACAACCACACATGGGTATACGCTTCCAGATTTGGTCGATTTGTTCTTATCCTCCTTATCCTCATCCTCCTCATCCAGAACCACTATATCACCAGGGTGAACGAGGTCTGTACTGTGCATTTTGGCCAAGGGTGTTGTGATGGCACTCTTTTATTTTTTTAAAAAAGGACAACACATTGGAGAATTGGGCATGACATTACATCTGTACTGTTATAGGCCAGTGAATTTTGGGCAAGGGGCATGTGATGGCACTATTTTTTTAAGTTCAAAAAGGACAACACATTGGGGAATTGGGCATGACATTACATTGGGCCTACTTCTTAACTAGGTCGCCTGAAATCTGTCCTGTACCTGCCAGTAGATCACCAGAGTGAATGTGCTCTGTACGGTGCATTTTGGCCAAGGGGGTTGTGATGGCACTCTTATTTTTAAAAAAAGGATCCCACATTGGGGAATTGGGCATGAAATTCCATTGGGTCGACTTCTTAACTCGGTCTCCTGCAATCTAAAATGTACCTGCCACTAGATCACCAGGGTAAACGTGCTCAGTACTGTTATAGGCCGTTGAAGTTTGGGCTAGGGGCATGCGATGGCACTAGTGTATTTTTAAAAAAGGTACCCCCATTGGGGAATTGTTTGGCAGATCATGCACTGCATTACAAGTCTCAGAGACACACACCACTACATTGGCCCTAATTCTTAACTCTGTCTCCTGCAATGTCTCTTCCTTATCTCCGACGACATGACCTGGGTGAACATGCTTTGTACTGTTATAGGCCCGTGAAGTTTGGGAAGGGTGGCTGTGATGGCAATAGTATATTTTTAAAAAAGGTACCCCCCATTGGTGAAACCACATCCTTGATGGCAAACACTTCACATTTGTGTACCTTAAAGAGCTCACTTGAAAAGCTCATTTTTGTGTTGCCTGGTTGCTCAAATTGGACACAATACACTTCATATAAATTTGATAAAGCAATGCTGTTACTTTGCCTCATAGTTCATGAAAAATATAGCTTTGTCCACTATATTAGTTTCTCTCCTTGAGAGCCATAACTTTGGCTGCCTCAAATGTACAAATTGAGAATATACAAATGGCGATTTGTAAACAAGATTGAAATACTGTACAGTGAATGCATTCAGACAATCACATAGCTGATTTTCTTGTAAAACATTTAGAGATGTGACAGACAATGCTCATAGTGACACAATCTTGATAAACATTAAGGTTTACTGAAACTATGCCTGTAGTGGTTTGATCTAAATCCTTGTGGCTTTTATTTTCTAGGGGTTTATGGCCCCTCGTCTGATGAGCCCATGATATCTCAGGTACATCCAACCTTGAAAAGTGGCCACTTGAAAGTCTGGGTGAAACTAGAGTTACTACATAGCGTAAATCATGATATAAGACCAGAGAAACATGACTAAGACAGATGCCAAAACTGGGGTACCTGTACATGTAGAGTGCGCAAATACCTGCATAATTGGTGACGCCCATGCAGTGTAGGTAATCTCCCAGGGGATTTTCATGGGCCCATCCAGTATGTGGGTTCCAAGGCCTATTGGGGTGCATATGACTTTGCAGCAGGGCTGGCCTTGCCGCCAATGTGTAAAACAAAGGAGTACGGGAGTACAAAATGCATATTGTGAAGTAGATTTTCATGGGTACATCCACTATGTGGGTTCCAAGGCCTAATGGGGTGCATATGAATTGGTAGCAGGGCAGGCCTTGAATTCAATGCAACACTTTTGCAGGAGTCCCCCCTGGACATCTTATGACAGTGGTATTGTGGTGCATCGTATTTTTTGGCAGCCCATCCACTCACAGCATAGGCTACAACAGTTTAGGAGACCCACTGTTTCATAATAACCCTTTAAGAAGATTAATGCCGCCTGATGCACCAGTAAAAATAGACTCTGTGACTTTAAGAGTCCATCCTTCCTAAATGAAACCAGATGGGTCTGCTTATGTGTCACACACCACATGGCCAGCTAGGGTTGTTAAATGTTACAATGACATTTCCCAGTGAATGCATTTGTAGTGGTTGAAAGCAATGTTAAAGTTGAAAAACGAATAAAAAATGCTGCATCTGAACTAAGCCTAAGTGGGGGAGGAAATGTTTGGTCTGGGGTTAAATATTTGGCCTTACAGGCAAGTCATTAACCTACGAAGGATGTACCTTGACATATTTCCCAGCAAAACTCGTTTTGGTTTCATTTTAATGTGTCTTTTGTGGCACCGGGAAAAATGGCATGAATCTCGGGAAATATGATTAAAGCTGAGAACTAGGAGTCAGGAATGCTTCCAGGGGCAATCCCCATGATGTTCCTGTGTCATTTGAGCAGTGTTTCCATCATTTTCAGAGGTTTTTAGACCTTAAAAGGACCCCCAGGGGGGATTGCGGTAAAAATACTCAGGTCTCCCATAGACTTACATTGGGCTCGTTGTTCTGGCCGAGTACCTGAGTATCCCAATCTGCTTCACCCGAGCATTTTAGTGCTCGCCCATCACTACTTATTAACCATTGGGTTATGTATTTGTCTTTTTGATCAATGGATTCTTTTCCAATAATCCTACTTTTTCAGTCCAATGCTGATCCATCAAGCTCACTAGTGGTGCCCAGCTTTACACCACTATACCTGTGACTTCAGAACCTTCCAGAACACCAGATCACATCTCATATAGGAAACTACTGACACAACTCAATAACACCATTTATAAATTATCTATTTATTGGCAAGAACTTTCTCATTCACATCACATACATGTCTATTCATTGTTTTAGGTGACCTCACTTAATTCATAAGTACTTTTTAATATAATTAATGTACAGTACAGAGCAAAAGTTGGAGACACCATCTCATTTAAAGATTTTACTGTATTTTCATGACTATGAAAATTGTACATTCACACTGAAGGCATCAAAACTTTGAATTAACACATGTGGAATTATATACTTAACAAAAAAGTGTGAAACAACTGAAATTATGTCTTATATTCTAGGTTCTTCAAAGTAGCCACCTTTTGTTTTGATGACTGCTTTGCACACTCTTGGCATTCTCTTGATGAGCTTCAAGAGGTAGTCACCGGGAATAGTTTTCACTTAACAGGTGTGCCCTGTCAGTTTAATAAGTGGGATTTCTTGCCTTATAAATGGGGTTGGGACCATCAGTTGTGTTGTGCAGAAGTCTGGTGGATACACAGCTGATAGTCCTACTGAATAGACTGTTAGAATTTGTATTATGGCAAGAAAAAAGCAGCTAAGTAAAGAAAAATGAGTGGCCATCATTACTTTAAGAAATGAAGGTCGCTCAGTCTGAAAAATTGGGAAAACTTTAAAAGAGTCCCTGTTATGAACTGGTGGTTTAGGAGCAACATGGGACAAGCTCTGAAGGAGGTGGTAACTGTACTGACCGCAGATCCTAAGCTCAACACCACATTAGAAGCAGCCGTGGGATGTTCCTGTCACTCCCTAGACACCTCGTCACAGCCTGAGAATTAACTACCCCTAAAGATAGAAACAGGAAAGCTATCTTGCCTCAGAGAAAATCCCCAAAGAATAGATAGCCCCCCCACAAATAATGACTGTGAGTGGAGAGGGAAAAGACATACGTAGAATGAAACCAGGATGTAGCATAGGAGGCCAGTCTAGCTAGATAGATAGGACAGGACGGAATACTGTGCGGTCAGTATTAAAAACTAGAAAAATCCACCACAGAGTTTACAAAAATCTCCACACCTGACTAAAGGTGTGGAGGGTAAATCTGCTTCCCAGAGCTTCCAGCTTAACTGAATTAATCCATACTGACAAGCTGGACAAAAACATAGAATGTACCGAACAATGAAGTCCACAACATGTGGACAGAAAAGAGCAAAGCAAGGACTTCCCCTGACGAAGCCGCTGTGGCGGCGATACGCGTGGGGCTCACACACCCTACCCTACCCTGCCTTATGCCGTTCACATTTAGGCACTGGCTTCTATTTGACTTTGTGTAGTCGATATATTTTTGGGTTCCAGCCTGTCTTTTTTCTCCCCGCCTCAGATGAGTATGCTGGGCATTATATTGCCCCCCCTCTGTAACTATAGGCTGTTTTTCCTTGTTATTTGCTGGGCACTTTACTTCCAAACCAATTAGTAGATTTGATACGGACATCCTTTTTACAAGGTTTTCTTTGCTCTAGCTTTTCCAATAGGGGGCTTATGGTTCTTTGCACCTATGATCTTTTATGCCCTAAGCATATATGGAAGCGTTTCCCTTTCAACTAGGGGGTACTATTTCATCTATATAAGGTGACATATATTATGCTGACCCATTGTATTATGTTTCATGTCGACTTCATATTTATTTGTAGGGCATTTGAATAGGGGTGTTTTTGTACACTATTGATACATTTTAAATGTTTTTATATGTTTTGCTGTGATGTTCAATAAACATTGTGTTATTTTTCTACTTTCTATGGTTGTGCGGGCCTGTTTCATAGTCCATTCTGTTTTCTTTTTTTGGTTATGAAATTGTACTACAGTCCTTGTATTTTTTCATACATCTTCCAGCCACTTTCTGCCACTTACATTGTGTTGTTTTATGCACAGGGCCTGAGTTTTGGTTCAGTCTCCCATAAAAAAGGGAGATTTAAATTCTCAACAAGTTTATATACACCTTCTACCTTGTTTTACAGAACCATATAACGGTTGTTATTTTGGTTAGATTTTCCAAAAAATTAGGAAGTCTGGTGGAAGAGGCCGTGGGCGGAGGTTGCCAGCTGGTACTGATGGTGGTGGTGGTGGTATTGGTGGTGCATCTGGTGGTAGTAAAAAAGGGAAAAAATCTTCAGCTCACCCAAATGGAGTCCAAATTCCAAGAAGAAATCCAAACAAGGATCAAGCGTGCAGCCAACAACGTCATGAATACAAAAGAAACTAGGGAGATCCAGCTCCAGGAAAGAGAAATAGTCTCTGGTAAAATCCAAAATAGCTTTACTGTCATGAAAAAAATTTAAAATGTGGACTCCAATGACAAGTGGTATAACAAAGGAATCACATAGCAGCTCTCACTGCACTGGTGGTAGTGCCAAAAGCACAATAGCACCAAAGGCTGGAGGTGTTGAGCCAGCGTCATCGTCTGGCTACACAAGGCCTCGAAGGCTCTCTTATCTGGGAGTAGGAAAAAAGCTTTTAAACCTGGAGCAGCAGGAAAAGTTTTGGCTTTCCTTGCTGACTGAGCCTCTAGCTTTTTCGCCTCCTCTTCAGAAAGTTCCAAATATAAAAGCGGCGAGTCGTCAGTGGATGCTCCCGGTCAGGAACAAGTCGCTTCCTTGTGTCCTTCACCCAAGCCAAAAGTGAAAGATGCGACAGGTGACACTACAGGTTACTCCACGGAGCTCTTTACACATACCGTGCCTGGGTTAGAAAGGGAAATTGTTAACTGCCCATTACAAGATGAATCGGACATGGAGTGCACTGATGCACAGCCACAGCTAGATTATAATGCTGTTCCATTGACTCAGATCACTACATTGCCCTCGCAGTGTACTGAGCCAGAATCTGACCCTGATGAGACTATGGTGCCCCGTCCTGAACGCTATAGCACTTTACACGGTGACACAGAGGAAGGTGCACATGACATTGAAGAGGAGGTGATAGATGACCCAGTTATTGACCCAGATTGGCAGCCATTGGGGGAACAGGGTGCCACTGGCAGTAGCTCAGAAGCGGAGGAGGATGATCCGCAGCAGCCATTTACATTGCAACAGCTGTCATCTGGCAGGCCCGTATCAGGCCAAACACGTTTGTCAAAAACAGTTTTAGGACAGCGTGGCCATCTGGTGAAAGTAGCACAGCGTGCAATGCCTGAAAAGGTATTCCATAGTAGGAAGAGTGCAGTGTGGCAATTTTTTAACCAAGATCCGAATGATCAGTCAAAAGTTATCTGTAAGAAATGCTCAAAGACCTTTAGCAGAGGGAAAAATCTTCAAAATTTAAATACAACGTGCATGCTTAGACATTTAGCCAGCATGCACTTGCAAGCCTGGACTAACTACCAAACGTCCCGTACCGTTGGTGCACCTGCTCAGAATGAAGTTAGTCAGCAACGCTACATTGCTTCCCTCACTGTAAGCACACCGGTTAGGACACCACCAGCAGCAAATGTGGAGGTATCGTATTCTTGGTAGGAAACACTCTATGTAGGCCAACATCAAGAATGTCATCACCAACCCTCTCTCAATCCGCCATGTCCACCACCACCCCCGCTAGTTCCACCATATGCAGCTCTCCAGTCCAGTTCACCCTACAAGAGACTCTCGTTAGGACAAGAAAGTACTCATCCTGTCATCCGCGTACACAGGGTTTGAAGACCACATTGCTAGACTAATCTCGTTAGAGATGATGCCCTACCGGTTGATTGAAAGCGAAGGTTTCAAAGACCTGATGTCATACGCAGTACCACGCTATGACCTACCCAGTCAGCACTTCTTTTAGAGAAAAGCCATCCCAGCCCTCCACCAGTATGTCAAAGACCGCATTGTCCATGCACTGAGGCAATCAGTCAGTGGAAAGGTGCACCTCACAACAGATGCATGGACCAGTAGGCATGTCCAGGGACGTTACGTGTCCATCACGGCGCACTGGGTTAATGTGGTGGATGCAGGGTCCAAAAGGAACAGTCATAGTGGGACAGTTATGCCTAGCCCATGGTCTAGGAAACAGTTGGCTGTAGGCGTTGGCCACCCCTCCTCCTCTTCCTCCAGAAGCGAAAGCTCGTCCACAGAGCGCAGTCACACGACCACTCCATCCGCAGCTGCCAGTGTTGCACGAAGTCAGTCATGGCTGGGCAGTGTACATCTTGAGGCAGGCATGGTAGTCAGTGATAACGGAAGGAATTTTATGGCTGCCATAACCCTTTCAGAACGGAACCACATACCTTGCCTGGCTCACACCTTGAAACTGGTGGTGCCGTTCCTCAAAACTTATCCGCAGTTACCAACCCTGCTCCTGAAGGTGCGAAAACTTTGCTCGCACATCCGCTGGTCGCCCATGCACTCCAGCCGTATGCTGAACCATAAGCGATCGCTGAATCTTCCCCAGCACCGCCTAATAATTGACGTTGCAACAAGGTGGAACTCCACACTGCACATGGTTCAGAGGCTGTGCGAACAGAGGCGTGCTGTCATTTATTTGTGGGAGGATACACATACACGGGTAGGCAGTTGGATGGCAGACATGGAGTTGTCTGGTGTGCAGTGGGTGAAGCTACAAGACCTCTGTAAAGTCCTTCAGTGTTTTGAGGAATGCACATGGCTGGTAAGTGCAGACGACGCCATCATAAGCATGAGCATCCCACTAATGCATCTGCTGATGCAAAGTTTGACGCACATTAAAGAGCAGGCATCTGCAGCTGAGGAGGATGGAAGGCTTGATGATACTCAGCCATTGTCTGCTCAGGGAACTCTCCGGGGCGAGGTGGCGGACGAAGAGGAGGATGGGGATGAATATTTATGGGAGGAGGACACAAGTGATGTTGATTTGCAAGAAAGTGCTCCTCAACCCAGCACAAGCAGTGAATTGACACCTGAAACATTGGCCCGCATGGCTGAGTATGCCTTGCGTATCCTAAAAAGGGATCCCCGCATTATCAAAATGATGACCGATGACGATTACTGGTTGGCCTGCCTCCTGGATCCACGATACAAAGGAAAATTACAAAATATCACGCCACGTGAGAACCTTGAGCAAATATTGGCTACCAAACAAGCAACTGTTGAAGACCGTTTGGTTCAGGCATTCCCAGCACACAGCGGCGGTGATGGTTCTCACACGAGCTGCAGGGGTCAACATGGCAGAGGTGTTAGAGGTGCACAAATCAGAAGTGGCGTTGGACAGAGGGGTTTCATGACCAGGTTGTGGAGTGATTTCGCAATGACCGCTGACACGACAGGTACTGCTGCATCGATTCAAAGTGACAGGAGACAGCATTTGTCCAGTATGGTTACGAACTACTTTTCCTCCCTTATCGATGTTCTCCCTCACAGGTCATTCCCCTTTGATTACTGGGCATCTAAAATAGACACATGGCCTGAATTGGCAGAATATGTGGAGCGCCCCAGACACAGGGCCACAAGTCACTCGGTACCGGTCCTTTCTGCTCGGTTCTGCGGTTGTCACGGTGGCTGGACCCGGTCGTGACCCTGCTAAGGGGCGTCCAATAAAGGTGTTGGTGTGTAGTGCAAGGAATAACGAGGACACAGGGTTCAGTTTCTTTACCTTTTACTGAAGGTTTTCAGGATCCTCAATCCGGGGCACTTTCACCAGGGCTGTCTGAGACCGGCCGGTCCGAAGGCACATCCAGAGTTCCCTTTGCAGGTAGATATCAGTGTCTACCCACTAGCGCCTGTGTGTTGCAGTGCTTCCCTGCTGAGCATTCAGGATAGTCCTCACAACTGCTGTTCTCGTCCGTTTTAGATCTTTCTCTTCTCCGTCCCCCAGGTATGTTATGGCTAGGACGCACCTTTAGGACAGGTAGGCCTGGAGGTATTCTGGAACCCTAGTGTCGCCCCTCTCCCACGTTGCCTCCTATGTCCTCCTTAGGTGTTGTATGGTAGACAGCCAACCTGTAATTAACTGTCCTGCTGCTGTTTGAAGTAATGCGTGCAGACTGTTACTTCTTCGGTGCTCCGGCCACCAACTATGCGCCTCAGTAAGATGTTGCCGTTCTCGGGGCACGACTCCTACTGGATCTCCTTTGTGCTGATCTCTTTTCCCACTGTTCCACAATATCCTTCCTTTCTTGTCTCTTTCTTAGGATACCGCAGCAAGGTAGTGCAGGCGCGGTCCCGTAACAATCTGTCCTTTCGCTAGGTACCTGCCAGATTTCCCAGGTCTAACAGGTCCTCCCTGGAACTCTCCCAGGCTTCGTTCCCCTAACTTCCTGTCCGACCCCTAGTTTTACCAATGTGAGAAGTGGCCCAATAAATAAGCCTTTTGCTCCCCCTAGTGGCCGGAGTGTGAAGTGTAATGTGTGCTTGGTGATACCTGGTCAGGAGAATTCCTTTAGTGCCATCAGATGTACCATCACTTCCCTTAGTGGCAGAGCGACGTTACTGCAACGACCAGATCTCTGGGGCGCTGCACTCCCCCCCGGTTAAATCCAGTACTCCCGGACTGGGAAAAGAAGAACAACAATACATGTTAATAGAAAACACACAAAAATTCTTATATATATACTATGAACAAATAAATATAACAGTGCTTTCCGTTATGGAAGGTAAGGACGCTTGAACATTGCAAAAGATTGGTCATGCACAGTCCATGACTCCCAGTTCTGTAGGTGTAACCATAGAATAGCAGGGACCCCGGGTAAACAAAGGGGCCCCTGTGAAAGTTTTGGAGTGATTCACTGTCCATCACACCATTGTCCATTTTTAACCTATAACACAAATATTTACACAAACATTTTCAACCAAATAACAACTATCGTTAATATTGCCAAGGCCTATAGCGAAGTGGAGTCTGATTCTTGGTGCTACGCGTGGACCTCTGCAGCGCAGGGGTTGCTACTGGCCTGACAGGACCCGCTACGCTTGCTATCGCTAGTGTAGTGCACTGTCTTCTAGCTACACTTCTAGTGAGTCTGGGCAGCACTGGCATACTGGCGTCCTCAGTGCTACCACTATTAGTGGTGGGCATGGCAGATTCACCGATGACAGAGGGAGGACCCACTGGTTCGACCGTTGGCATCGCATCTTCTGGTGGGGTCGGCTGCGCTGGCGGGTCCAGTTGCCCTGGCACCATATTTAGTTCTGGCGGTCTCGGTTGACGGAACGTTAGGACAGGTACCACAATGGCCTGATTTATTTGAGTCCAGGACTGGGGAAAATTACCAAGAACAGTGTGTATCATCTTCTCTTCTTCCACAGGTGGAGAAATCCTGGGATCTGTTTCCCCATCTTTCAGCTTATCCGGGCATATTTTCAGGTGGTCTCTGGATATGGCCGCTGAGGTCTCTCCTCCGTCCTTACTGATGAGACAGACCTTTGTATTGTCGAAGTCAGAGGGGAGAATGGTATACGGTTCCGCTTCCCATTGATCATCAAGCTTGTGTAGTCTCCTCTTTCTTTTGAGTACTTGCTCACCAGGTGCCAATGGAGCCGCGGGAGCATGCTAGTCGCTCTCTTGCTTCTGTCTGGCCTGAGCGAGACTCTTTTCCACAGATTCCTGTACTTTGCGGTACCTCTGCTGTCTCTCGGTATCCCAATCCGCATCTGGTGATATCTCTTCGAGGGTCAGAACCCCCATGTCCAGATCGACGGGTAACTTGCTAGACCTTCCTCGCATCAGGTACGCTGGGGTGCAGTTGGTGGAATTCACCGGAATGTGGTTGTACATGTCCACCAGATCTGGTAACTTTGTAGGCCACAAGTTCCGCTCCTCTACAGGTAAGGTTTTCAGTAAGTCGATCACCACTTGATTCATGTTTTCACACATCTCATTGGTCTGTGGATGGTACGGCGTGGTTCTGATCTTCTTACACATGTACAAATTGCAGAACTCCTGGAACACCTCCGCTTCAAATGCCCGCCCCTGATCGGTCAACACCTTCTCTGGGTATCCATGGGGTCGACAGAAGTACTGCTGGAAGGTTTTTGCAGCCGTCCTAGCCGTCAGATCTTTGACTGGTACGACTACCAGGAACCTGGAATAGTGGTCCACCATGGTGAAAGCATAGATATACCCTGACCGGCTAGGTGTTAGCTTTACGTGATCCAGCGCGACCAACTCGAGCGGTCGTTTGGTGATGATGGGCTGCGGGGGAGCCCGTTGGCTGTCACGATCCTTCCGGCGTAGGCCACAGGGGCCACACTCTCGACACCACTTCTCGATAGCCCTCTTCATGCCAACCCAGTAGAACCTCCCACGGAGTAGCCTCTCCAGCTTTCTCCATCCGAAGTGTCCTGCCCCATCGTGGTATGCTCCCAGGACCATGGGCACATCTTGTCTGGGGACCACAATCTGCCACACTAATTCGTGAGTGCGAGGGTCGATGTTCCTTCGGCACAGCTTGCCATCGTGAAGAAACAGCCTGCCCCTCTCCTTCCACAACTGTAATGTCTCCGGTGGATCATCCGGGCCAGGATGCAAACCTGCCTGCGTCAGGAGCTCCTTCACCCGACGGACCGCAGGGTCACTATCCTGGTTCTCTGTCCACCCATGGTGGGGCAGGGGATTCAACGGGGCGCCCTGTTTGTTTCTGCGCCTGTTCTCCACCTGATGGGAACACTGAGTTGCCTTGGGACGATGGAAAGCGGGCAGTTTCACTTCTTCAAATGCTTCTGGGTCTTCCTCTGTTTCGGGTAGGTGAGGCATTCGGGACAATGCATCGGCATTCGCATTCTTGTGCCCCGCCCGGTACTTGATGGTGAAGTCGTAATTAGACAACCGGGCCATCCACCGCTGCTCCAAGGCGCCGAGTTTCGCTGTGTCCAAGTGTGTAAGTGGATTATTATCCGTGAAGACGGAATTTCGCTGAGGCCAGATAGTGCTTGAACCTCTCCGTCACGGCCGAAACGACTACGAGGAACTCCAGCTGAAAGGAACTGTAGTTGTCTGGGTTCCTTTCAGTGGGGCGAAGCTTCCTGCTGGCATAGGCGATTACTCGCTCCTTGCCCTTCTGGACCTGGGACAGCACCGCTCCCAGCCCCATGTTGCTGGCGTCCGTGTACAATACGAATGGTTGATCGTATTCCGGGTAGGCTAGTACTTTCTCTCCTGTTAATGCCGATTTTAAGCAAGTGAACAATCCTTCCAGTCCGTCGTTCCAATCCAGCGGGGTATTCTTACCCTTGAGTTTCTTGGGCTGGCCCACCAACAGGTCTTGCAACGGCGCGGCCTTCTTGGTGAAGTCCTTGATAAACCTCCGGTAGTAACCCACCAACCCTAGGAACTGCCGAACCTCATGAATATTACTGGGCTGCGGCCAGTCCCTGATCACCGTGACCTTGTCGGGGTCTGGGGCCACTCCTTCGGCACTCACCACATGGCCCAGGTACTGTACCTTGGGTTTGAGCAGATGGCACTTGGACGGTTTCACCTTTAAGCCAAAGTTGGACAGCGCTTCAAAGACCTCGGCCAGGTGCTTCAGATGGTCTTCATAGGTCTTAGAGAAGACAATGACATCGTCCAGATACAGCAGCACGGTCTCAAAGTTCTTGTGTCCCAAACAGCACTCCATCATCCTCTGGAACGTCCCTGGGGCGTTGCACAATCCGAAGGGCATGTAGTTGAATTCGCAGAGACCCATCGGCGTCGTGAAGGCTGTCTTTTCTTTGTCCACCTCTGCCACGGGAACCTGCCAATACCCACTGGTGAGATCTAAAGTAGAGAAGTAATTAGCGGACTTTAATGCAGCCAAGGACTCCTCTATCCTAGGCAGGGGGTATGCGTCCTTATGTGTAATGCGGTTTAATTGCCTATAATCCACACACATCCTCATGGTGCCATCTTTCTTTCTAACGAGGACTAATGGAGCTGCCCAGGGGCTACAGCTGTCTCTCACTACCCCAGCCTCCTTCATCTCTCGCAACATGTCCTTGGCACACTGATAATGAGCTGGGGGTACAGGACGGTATCTTTCTTTTACGGGCGGGTGGTCTCCTGTGGGGATGTGATGTTGAATCCCTTTTACCCGCCCGAAATCAAGGGGGTGTTTGCTGAATACCCGCTCATACTCGTGAACCACCCTGTAGGCCCCCTGTATCTGGTGAGATGGAGTAGCATCAGTGCCCACATGTAATTCTTGGCACCAATCTTTTGATTGTTCTGCAGAGCCGTTTGTTATGGACCTGGTGGTTAGGAGCACCTGGAACGACCTGATAGTTAAACTGGCACAGGACAAGCTCTGGGAAGTGGGAGCTCTGCTGACCGCAACCCCTAATCCTATCACACACACTAAAAATAGCCGTGGAATGCTCCTAACGCTCCCTATGCAACTCGTCACAGCCTAAGAGCTAACTAGCCCTAAAGATAGAAAATAAAGCCTACCTTGCCTCAGAGAAATTCCCCAAAGGAAAAGGCAGCCCCCCACATATATTGACTGTGAGCAAAGATGAAAGTCACAAACACAGAAATGAAATAGGTTTCAGCAAAGGGAGGCCCGACTTACTAAGCAGACTGAGGATAGGAAAGGTAACTTTGCGGTCAGCACAAAACACTACAAAAGACCACGCAGAGTGTGCAAAAAGACCTCCGCACTGACTCAGGGTGCGGAGGTGCCACTCTGCATCCCAGAGCTTCCAGCTGGCAAGGCAAAATCATGATAGCAGGCTGGACAAGAAAACAATAAACAAATTATAAACTAGCAGGGACTTAGCTTCTGCTGGAGTAGACAGGTCACCAGAAAGATCCAGGAGTGAACTAAACCAGTACAAAAACATTGACAGCTGGCATGGAGTAACGATCTGAGTGGAGTTAAATAGAGCAGTAATGGAACATCACCATGTACCCCCTGACAACCCCAGCTGGACACAGACATAGATTTCCAATCCAATACTGGATTATGGACCTGTAGCCATGGCAACCCCAAAACAACCACATCATGCAGATTATGCAACACCAAAAAGCAAATATCCTCCTGATGTGCAGGAGCCATGCACATGGTCAATTGGGTCCAGTACTGAGGCTTATTCTTGGCCAAAGGCGTAGCATCAATTCCTCTCACAGGAATAGGATACTGCAAGGGCGCCAAGAAAAAAACCACAGCGCCTAGCAAACTCCAAGTCCATCAAATTCAGGGCAGCGCCTGAATCCACAAATGCCATAACAGAATAGGATGACAAAGAGCAAATCAGAGTAACGGACAAAAGAAATTTAGACTGTACCGTACCAATGGTGGCAGACCTAGCGAAGCGCTTAGTGCGCTTAGGACAATCGGAGTTAGCATGAGTGGAATCACCACAGTAAAAACACAGCCCATTCCGACGTCTGTGTTCTTGCCGTTCAGCTCTGGTCAAAGTCCTATCACATTGCATAGGCTCAGGCCTATGCTCAGAGAATACCGCCAAATGGTGCACAGCTTTGCGCTAACGCAAGCGCCGATCGATCTGAATGGCCAAGAACATAGACTCATTCAGACCAGCAGGCATGGGAAATCCCACCATGACATCCTTAAGGGCTTCAGAAAGACCCTTTCTGAAAATTGCCACCAGGGCACACTCATTCCACTGAGTAAGCACAGACCACTTTCTAAACTTCTGACAATATATCTCCGCTTCATCCTGACCCTGACACAAAGCCAGCAAGATTTTCTCTGCCTGATCCACTGAATTTGGTTCATCATAAAGCAATCCAAGCGCCAGAAAAAACGCATCTACATCACACAATGCCGGATCTCCTGGCGCAAGGGAAAATGCCCAGTCTTGAGGGTCGCCACGTAACAAAGAAATAATGATTTTTACTTGTTGAACGGGGTCACCTGAGGAGCGAGGTTTCAAAGCAAGAAACAGTTTACAATTTTTTTTGAAATTCAGGAACTTAGATCTATCCCCAGAAAACAAATCAGGAATTGGAATCCTAGGCTCTGACATCGGATTCTGAACCACAAAATCTTGAATGTTTTGTACCCTTGCAGTGAGATGATCCATCCAAGAGGACAGACCTTGAATGCCCATATCTACTCCTGTGTCCTGAACCACCCAGAGGTAAAGGGGAAAAGAAAGACAAAACACACTGCAGAGAAAAAAAAATGGTCTCAGAACTTCTCTTATCCCTCTATTGAGATGCATTAACACTTTGGGCCAGCTGTACTGTTATGGACCTGGTGGTTAGGAGCACCCAGAACGACCTGATAGTTAAACTTTCACAGGACAAGCTCTGGGAAGTGGGAGCTCTGCTGACCGCAACCCCTAATCCTATCACACACACTAAAAATAGCCGTGGATTGCTCCTAACGCTCCCTATGCAACTCGTCACAGCCTAAGAGCTAACTTGCCCTAAAGATAGAAAATAAAGCCTACCTTGCCTCAGAGAAATTCCCCAAAGGAAAAGGCAGCCCCCCACATATATTGACTGTGAGTAAAGATGAAAGTCACAAACACAGAAATGAAATAGGTTTCAGCAAAGGGAGGCCCGACTTACTAAACAGACTGAGGATAGGAAAGGTAGCTTTGCGGTCAGCACAAAACACTACAAAAAACCACGCAGAGTGTGCAAAAAGACCTCCGCACCGACTCACGGTGCGGAGGTGCCACTCTGCATCCCAGAGCTTCCAGCTAGCAAGGCAAAATCATGATAGCAGGCTGGACAAGAAAACAATAAACAAATTATAAACTAGCAGGGACTTAGCTTCTGCTGGAGTAGACAGGTCACCAGAAAGATCCAAGAGTGAACTAAACCAGTACAAAAACATTGACAGCTGGCATGGAGTAACGATCTGAGTGGAGTTAAATAGAGCAGCCAGCTAAAGAATTAACTACGTCACCTGTGGAAGGAACCTCAGAAGCAGCAGCTCCACTCACAGCCACCAGAGGGAGTCCATGGACAGAACTCGCCGAAGTACCATTCATGATCACAGGAGGGAGTTCGATAACAGAATTCATAACAGCCGTTGTCCTCCGCCGACCTGGACGGAGCCAAGGGCCTGGGTGCCTGTGTCACACTATTATTAACAGTAAACAGCATGGCAAGTGTAACATATTTAGTGAGGTGGACTTCCTCCTCCCCGCAGTTAAGAACACGTACCGGCACCCTTCCCTTGCGGACATCAACCACCCCACTGGCTGTCAGGATGGTAGGCCTATTCTCTGAATACACGGGTTCTACCAGGGCCTGATAGTCTTTACCCCCGAGACCTATGGCTGCCCGACACCATATTAACATTTCACTCCTGGGGGGTATTGCAATGGGGTTCGAATCACTCACTGTGACCCGGCCAATTTCACCACCAGTCAGCTCCACTTGCTGTCTCCGCATTAGGGCTCGGATTTCATTCTGTAAGGCACGTTGTTCACTGTGACCAGCTGTCTCTGCTACTTGCTGCAACAAAACAATAACTTCTGCAAGACAATTTTCTATGACATTAGTACCGATGGTCATCATGGGGTTACGTTCACACCGGTCAATATCAACAATGACAATTCCTTGGGCCTCCAATTCTACCCGCCCCACCTTAATAGTGACCTCTTTGCATCCCATTTGCGGCAGTGGCTGACCATTGCTAGCTATTATGGTGAAATCATCATCAGGGGCACGGGTGATGTCAGTGTCCTCCCAATAACGTTTATAAAGGATGTAGGGCATAGTTGTCACCTGGGAGCCGGTGTCTAGCAAAGCGTTCATGGGGATACCGTCGATCACGATAGGGAGAACAGGACGCCCCCCAATGTATTTGGCTCTCCAATTTTGCGGGCCTGGGCGTTCTACTCCTGGGGGTTGGCCCTTGGCCCCAGGGGTTGCTCGTTTAACTGACAGTACCTTGCAAGGTGGCCCACCTGGTGGCAACGGCGGCAGATAGGTCGTCCATCCTGATGAAAATGATCGTCGTCTCTGCCTCTGGTCGATGGAAACCTCCTTGGTCGTTGCCAGGGGACATCCTCCGGTCTGGAAGCCAGCTGGATCTTCGCCTTGGGGGCCTCCTGTAGGGACTGGACGGTCCGGGCTAGGGCAGCAACGCTCCTGGTCAGTTCCTGTACTTGGAGACGCAGTCCTGCAGGGGAGTCGTCGTCCAGGATCTGGGCATCGGCCTCGGCGGAGACAGGTGCGTCCGGTGCCATCTCCTGGTGGTATGTGAGGGCTTGCCACCTGGGAAGGGTGGCACGGCTGGGCTGCCGCTCCGGTAGCGTCTGGATAGCTTTATCTTTGAATTGCGTGAAGGTCAGGTCTGGATTCTGCATGGCCAGGAAGTGTAGCTGGGCCCTTTGATTACTGCACAGGAGCCCTTCGATGAACCGCTCTTTCAGGAGTTTATCTTCATCTTGCATGCTGGCTTGGTCACTTTGCTTGATGGCCCGCAGCGCCTCCTGCAGATTAAGGGCATAGTCCAGTAAGCTATCCTGCGGCCGCTGCTTGCACCCATAGAACATCAATTTAATTTCCGTAGCGGTGCGGGTGTCATAGGTGGCTTTAAGCTTGGCAAATAATTGTTGCGCAGTTTTCTTGTCCGCAGTGGGCCAGGACTTTACTTCCCTCAATGCCGCTCCAAAGAGTTGGCCGATTATCATATGAACCTTCTGAGGCTCCGTCAAGGGATAAAACTCAAGCAGGCTACAAATCCCTTTAAAGTCAGTAACGTATGAGCTTCTCCAAAGTATCGCGGGAGCCAGGCGGCCGCTGGTAGGTACGGCATAGAGAAGGGCATTATGGCTGCTGTAGCGGCAGCACTATCCGGCTGGTTGGTGGAAGCGGTAAGCCCCGTGGCCTCTAGCGGTGATACTGGGTTTGTGGCTGCACTTACCGCGGAATCCGGAAGTGCTCCCGAGTCTGCAGCTGTGGCCGCCGCCTCCGCTCCTCTGGGGTCCGACATGGCCGTTCCTCCCCCTTGCTAATCGGTCGGGGTCGGGGTTCTCCATCCAGGGTCAGCGCCTCACCGCGTCTTCCGCTCCGCGCGCTTTTCCAGCTGGCTCCACCCACGAAGCTATGACTCCTCCCTTCGTGCTCCACGCGGCGCGGCAATGGCGGATTTTTGGCGGCAAATAGCGGTACACAGTCTTTGCAATAAGTCACAGTTCAATCACAGTTCCAAGGCACACATGACCCGATTCCTCAGGCTTAAGTACGATCCTGTTCGTGACGCCAAGTTGGAGCGCCCCCAGACACAGGGCCACAAGTCACTCGGTACCGGTCCTTTCTGCTCGGTTCTGCGGTTGTCACAGTGGCTGGACCCGGTCGTGACCCTGCTAAGGGGCGTCCAATAAAGGTGGTGGTGCGTAGTGCAAGGAATAATGAGGACACAGGGTTCAGTTTCTTTACCTTTTACTGAAGGTTTTCAGGATCCTCAATCCGGGGCACTTTCACCAGGGCTGTCTGAGACCGGCCGTTCCGAAGGCACATCCAGAGTTCCCTTTGCAGGTGGATATCAGTGTCTACCCACTAGCGCCTGTGTGTTGCAGTGCTTCCCTGCTGAGCATTCAGGATAGTCCTCACAACTGCTGTTCTCGTCCGTTTTAGATCTTTCTCTTCTCCGTCCCCCAGGTATGTTATGGCTAGGATGCACCATTAGGACAGGTAGGCCTGGAGGTATTCTGGAACCCTAGTGTCGCCCCTCTCCCACGTTGCCTCCTATGTCCTCCTTAGGTGTTGTATGGTAGACAGCCAACCTGTAATTAACTGTCCTGCCGCTGTTTGAAGTAATGCGTGGAGACTGTTACTTCTTCGGTGCTCCGGCCACCGACTATGCGCCTCAGTAAGATGTTGCCGTTCTCGGGGCACGACTCCTACTGGATCTCCTTTGTGCTGATCTCTTTTCCCACTGTTCCACAATATCCTTCCTTTCTTGTCTCCTTCTTAGGATACCGCCGCAAGGTAGTGCAGGCGCGGTCCCGTAACAATCTGTCTTTTCGTTAGGTACCTGCCAGATTTCCAAGGTCTGACAGGTCCTCCCTGGAACTCTCCCAGACTTCGTTCCCCTAACTTCCTGTCCGACCCCTAGTTTTACCAATGTGAGAAGTGGCCCAATAAATAAGCCTTTTGCTCCCCCTAGTGGCCGGAGTGTGAAGTGTAATGTGTGCTTGGTGATACCTGGTCAGGAGAATTCCTTTAGTGCCATCAGACGTACCATCACTCCCCTTAGTGGCAGAGCGACGTTACTGCAACGACCAGATCTCTGGGGCGCTGCATATGCATTACAGAAGCTCGCTTGCCCTGCTGCTAGTGTGCTATCAGAAAGAGTCTTCAGTGCTGCTGGTTCAATACTGACCGAAAAAAGGACACGTCTGGCTTCCCGAAATGTTGATGATCTAATCTTAATAAAAATGAACCAATAATGGATTTCAAATTATTTTGCCCCACCTTCCCCTGCTGACACCTAGCTTTCCTGAAAACATGTCTTGCTTTTGGCCTCCTCTTACTGACTTCTCCAATAGCTCCATTTGCAGCTGCTGAATGTCTACCATAGGCCATTTTTATACCTCCCTAAATGGGCTGACTCCCCCCACAGGGCCGTGGTCACCAACTGGCGAAAGCACCCGTGCGAGTGCCGTTTGCCTGGACAAGTGGATGTGCCCACTCTTGGGCGACGGCACTGGCACAGGGTCCTTCATAGTACAATGAAGTGTCTCTGACGGTGGTGGTGCACAACCAACGTCAGACACACCGTCGTAATATGAGGGGCCCTGTGCCAGTACCGCCGCCCACGAGAGAGTGTCCTCCCCAGCTCGAACAGTGCTCTACCACTTGCAAAACTTACCTCTCCCTGCTCCACCACTGTGTAGTCTGTGCTGTTAAATCCTTCAATGGCACTGCCAATACAAATTTGTTGAAACGATAGATGATAGATAAAATATACAGGGGCCCTGGCCTCCATTTAGACCTGTTAATACTTTGCGCCAACTATCACTGTCTGCTACTCAGCAGAGGAGCCCACCCCTGTACCTAGCTATGCCACCTGTTTATTTATGAACAATGTTTTGGCAGAAATTTAGCCCACTTTCTTATTTGGGCCTAGTAACTGTGTCTGCCAGTCATTACAGTTGTCCTCCACTGAAAAAGCAATTCTGCCTGATTAGTTCTGTTACCAGTTTTGAATTGCATTTAGCCTACTTTCTTATTTGGGCCTAGTTACTGTGTCGGCCACTCATTACAGTTGTCCTCCACTGAACAAAGCAATGCCGCCTGTTTAGTCCTGTTACCAATTTTGAACTACATGTAGCCTACTTTATTATTTGGGCCTATGTCTGTGTTTCCTCCTCATCCTGCCCATGGCTCAGCCACTGCTAGATGAGTCTGCTGGTACATTGACCCAGACCACTACATTCCTCTTGCGCTCTACACAGCCAGAATCTGACCCTGCTGAAAGTCAGGTTCCCCTTCCCGCATACTATACCACTTTACACGGGGACAAAGAGGAAGGTGCAGATGAAAGTGCAGGTTCCTTCATCAGGTGGGGGGGCATACTTGTTGGCAATGTCACTGCCACAGGGCTCCTCATAGTACGCAAAAGTGTCTCTGGCAGTGGGAGGCGCCACCCGCCGTCAAACACACCGCCGCACTATGAGGGGCCCTGTGCCAGTGCCAATGCCAACGAGTGGGCCTCCCCCTGCTTGCTCAGGATCACAGCACTTGCACTTACCTCTCCCTGCTCCACCGCCGTGACGTATTCCGCGTTTCCTGGGCCCACGAAAATCTTGAGCCAGCCCTACCCCCCCAGAACTTTAGCCAAATGACCAAAAACAAAGAACGCACATATGTTACCGCACAGCTGACATATCCAACTCACCAACCAAACAGTTCGACACCTGGCAGGAAAAAGTGGGCTAAATGTATCCTCCACACTAAATAGATTAGGGGTGCTGCTTCCAGAAAAATATGCAAAGTCCAAAGTAGAAAAATGAGAGAAAATAGGAGCGCACTTACCCTGGTGTGGTATGCATCACTTTATTGAAACATAAAAGGTGGACAGCAGGGAGGGGCAGGATCGGCCATGGACAACGGCCGTTTCGTGCTTACTGGCACTTCAACGGGTCCTAATGGTGAATGAGCTGGAGGAGTGTTATATGGACCGGATCTAGTCTCGAACTCCTCCCCTCAAATGCTCATACAAAATATAATGTGAAAATTAAAAACAACATATAATTAAAAACAGCAGACGTAGAACACAATCTAGAAAACTGAATACAAAATTGGAAACCAATAGACTGATATTTACAAAAAGACAGACATGTCGACCTTTTCATTGAAACCAGATGGTCCTGCTGCGTTAGCGCGCAGAATCCACCTGGCTTCTCTACGTAACAATAGACGACACAGATCTCCTCCTCCCTCTGGCAGCGAGACACGCTCCAAACCCGCAAACCTCAACGATTGAACATCCCCCGCATGGTGAGTACGAATATGTTCTATCAACCTGGGGGCACCCTTCCCTGTTTTTACAGAATTGAAATGCTCCCTAATGCGAACAAACAAGGGGCGAATAGTTTTGCCGATGTAGAAGCCTCGGCACGGGCAAAAAAGAATATATACAACGTGAGAGGTTTTACAAGATATAAAGTCTCGTACCGTGTGTTGTATATGGCCCACCCTCACTTGATCTCCTGTATGGTGATATTTGCAGAAATTGCAGCTCCCGCATTTGAAATTACCTGTGGGTACACTATCGGTGAGCCAATTGTTTCTATCGGTCCTGAAACGGTTCCGGACTATAATATCTCTGATGTTTTTACTCCGACGACTAGCAAAGAGGGGGCATCTTTCTACCACTTCTTTAAGATCACTGTCCTGACTCAGGATCTGCCAATTTTTACGTAAAACTGATCTAATGTGATTGTCAAGCGGTCCGAATTTGAAACTAAAGACAAACTTTTTTTCTCGTTTTTTCTTAGAAGACATAGAAACATTGGTAGCTTTTGCTTTATCATAAGCGGCATTCAACACTGAAGGGGGATATCCTCGTTTTTTGAAACGATTAATTAAGTCCACTGACTGCCGCTCAAATCCTTCAGAATCATTATTAATTCTTTTAACCCTAAGAATTTGGCTAAAAGGAAGGGAACGTTTCACATAGGGGGGATGGGCACTATTAAAGTGCAATAGTGAATTAGACGCAGATGGTTTACGGTATACCTCTGTGGACAGACCTCTTTCACTGGTGTACAATTTGACATCTAAAAACACCAAATTGGTGCCTCCAAATTGCGAGGTGAACCGCATATTCATGGTGTTGGATGTCCCCAGGTGCTCAACAAAATCGTTGAAAACATCCTGGCGTCCATCCCACACCATGAATATGTCATCGACATATCTAGCATAAAGCTTTATATGCCGAAGAAAAGGGTTACTTGAGGAATAAATATATTCCTCTTCAAACCTGGCAAGAAAGAGGTTGGCCAGGGTACATGCGACGGGGGTACCCATCGCGGTACCCACCGTCTGCAAGTACCACTGGCCATCGAACTGAAAAGCATTATGCTCAAGAATGAATGAAAGTCCCTCACAAATAAAGTCAACCGTGTCCTGTCCAGTAGGCGTATTTTGTAAAATACGTCTGATTGTCTCCACTCCCAATGTTTGTGGTATGCGGGTATACAGGCTTTCGATATCTATCGATGTCAGAGAATAAGAATCATGCCATTCAAAATCTTTCAGAATTTGTAAAAAAGCTCCTGTGTCTTTTATGTAGGAGGGAACATCTAACAAAAGGGGGCGTAACAGCCAGTCAATGTATGAAGAAAGCGGCTCAGTCAGGGAGCCCACCCCAGACACAATGGGACGGCCTGGGGGGGCTACTACCGACTTATGTAGTTTAGGTATATGATACCAATGGGGACGTCTTGGGAATTTAGGAAAAAGCTTCTCAGCTTGTTTAGATGAAAATACCCTTTTTTCCACGAAATGTCTTAAAAAAGAATGTAATAGATTTTTAAATTTTATAGTGGGGTCCCCTTTAAGTTTTGCATATGTTTCTTCATCAGACAATTGTCTTAAAGCTTCTGTTTTATAGTACTCTCTCGACAGCAAGACGACGTTACCTCCCTTATCTGCATTACGGACAATCACATCAGACCAGTTTTGTATTTCAATTAAAGCCTGTTTTTCTTTTATCAGAAGATTGTCTAAAGGTTGTTTATATATTAAGGCTTCTATGTCTCTCAACACCTGCATCTGAAAAATGTTGACAATGTTCCCTGGGGATATAGGGGGCATATAGGTGGACTTATTCCCCCCAGTAAAAGGTTGAACAACCATATCCTCCTCTATTCCTGACCGCGGAACAGTGTACAAAGAGTCAATAAGATCCCGTGTCTCTTCCTTTTAGCCAAATTCTTAGGGTTAAAAGAATTAATAATGATTCTGAAGGATTTGAGCGGCAGTCAGTGGACTTAATTAATCATTTCAAAAAACGAGGATATCCCCCTTCAGTGTTGAATGCCGCTTATGATAAAGCAAAAGCTACCAATGTTTCTATGTCTTCTAAGAAAAAACGAGAAAAAAAGTTTGTCTTTAGTTTCAAATTCGGACCGCTTGACAATCACATTAGATCAGTTATACGTAAAAATTGGCAGATCCTGAGTCAGGACAGTGATCTTAAAGAAGTGGTAGAAAGAGGCCCCCTCTTTGCTAGTCGTCGGAGTAAAAACATCAGAGATATTATAGTCCGGAACCGTTTCAGGACCGATAGAAACAATTGGCTCACCGATAGTGTAACCACAGGTAATTTCAAATGCGGGAGCTGCAATTTCTGCAAATATCACCATACAGGAGATCAAGTGAGGGTGGGCCATATACAACACACGGTACGAGACTTTATATCTTGTAAAACCTCTCACGTTGTATATATTCTTTTTTGCCCGTGCCGAGGCTTCTACATCGGCAAAACTATTCGCCCCTTGTTTGTTCGCATTAGGGAGCATTTCAATTCTGTAAAAACAGGGAAGGGTGCCCCCAGGTTGATAGAACATATTCGTACTCACCATGCGGGGGATGTTCAATCGTTGAGGTTTGCGGGTTTGGAGCGTGTCTCGCTGCCAGAGGGAGGAGGAGATCTGTGTCGTCTATTGTTACGTAGAGAAGCCAGGTGGATTCTGCGCGCTAACGCGGCAGGACCATCTGGTTTCAATGAAAAGGTCGACATGTCTGTCTTTTTGTAAATATCAGTCTATTGGTTTCCAATTTTGTATTCAGTTTTCTAGATTGTGTTCTACGTCTGCTGTTTTTAATTATATGTTGTTTTTAATTTTCACATTATATTTTGTATGAGCATTTGAGGGGAGGAGTTCGAGACTAGATCCGGTCCATATAACACTCCTCCAGCTCATTCACCATTAGGACCCGTTGAAGTGCCAGTAAGCACGAAACGGCCGTTGTCCATGGCCGATCCTGCCCCTCCCTGCTGTCCACCTTTTATGTTTCAATAAAGTGATGCATACCACACCAGGGTAAGTGCGCTCCTATTTTCTCTCATTTTTCTACTTTAGCCAAATGACCCCCAGTTTTCCCCTTTCAAATAATTTTTATTAAGCATTTTGAAATTTAATATTGTGTTTTGTAGATAATCATATATTCAACTTTCAAGGAAATAAGGGTGGGGAGAGGGCGGGAGGTGAGGGAAGTGGGAATGGGAAAAGGGTAAGAGAAACATTGTGGACATGCTGTCCAGTCATAACAGAATTTGATTAATTATTAACAATTATTAACAGGTTAACATATATTACCTTCACAGGTATACATTAATTGTCACCTTTCCTTTTAATGTGGTAAGTTGGGATATACCTCAACCCATTTCTTCCATTTTCTATCATATTTCTTATAATAGTTGTTTGCTATTGCGAAGTTTTCTTCATATGCTTTATGTAGATTAATTGGGTCTATGATTTCAGTAAAGGCTGGTAAAATTGGATTTTTCCAATGGAATGCTATAATTTGTTTAACCACTAAACAAATGTGGATTATAATAGGTCTCGCATTTGTGTCAACGCTTTCCCATTGTAAAGACAACAAGGCCATTGTTGGGGTAACTATGATGTTATCTTTTAATATTTTGTTGATTAGTTTTGTGGCCTGTCTCCATAAGGGTTTCACCCTTGGACACTTCCAAAACATATGTAGCAAACTTCCGTATTCTCCACATTCTCTCCAGCACAGGGGAGACCCTCCCGATGGTAGGTGGGAGAGGCGAGCCGGAGTGAAGTACCACCTTGTGATGATTTTAAAATATGCTTCTTGTAGTGTCATAACCAAGAAAAATGGTCCGCAAGGACCAAAAAACGACCAGAAAGTCAATATACATAAATATAGAAAATCTTTATTAATATTAGGACAATAAAATGTGAAACAACAAAGAAACAGGTGGGAGAGAGTACCGCATGGTGTGCACATCTGCCTCACCGATGCGTAAACCACCACAGGCGCCCGGCACCAGGGAAGGGGAACATCTGCATATAAATATAAACCAGCAACAACAAGGGTGCTGGAGACTACCGCAGCCACAAATGGCTCATGTATGTTATAATGCAGAGCAGTGCTGAAGATAGACAGAGATCACATTATATAAATAAACTACCTAAACTGGCGTATAGACTGAGACTCTGCTAAGCACATGTCTGCACCGCAAAACAATGTATTCAATACATACGCGGATATTGTCGTTGCCACACTGGTATATATAGCTGGCACACTAGCTTAAACAGTAAGAGCAGCCACACTCAGATTCCATATGAGAGCCAGAGTGTCCGGGATCAAAAAGTAATAACTGTCCCTGTATACACTAAACAGAGACAGGGCTAGTATCAATATATTACTATCCTGACATCCACGGCGGCAGCCCTAAAAATCATATTAGATATTATATCAAAAATTACATTGCCACTTTTGATGCTTAAAGCTGGTTAATTAGGAATTTTCAAGATGCGTAAGGGTGCTCGTACAGAAAAAATAACCTTAACAAAGTCAGTATTGTGAAGGAAAATGCCATCGGGTAATGGAAAAGAGGAATAATATATAAAATAATCCCACAAAGGGCTTCCTCTTCAATGATGTCATTCGTCGATAGTCCATCAAGCATTTCTTCCGGCACCAAAGTCACATAGGGATCACAGGATGGCTAACTCCACATATCCGCGATGTGAAGACAATAACATGTAAAGCCATATGCATCAAACACTAAACCTACAACAAAAAGACAAAATTAGTAAATATAAAAATATAAAATAAATAAAAACACACTACACACCCGGTGAAGCGTGAAAGTAGAAAGTACAAAATGTGCAGCGGGCGGTGATCACAGGAAGGGTGAGAAGCTCAAATTCTCGTTCAACCCTGTTGTAGGTTTAGTGTTTGATGCATATGGCTTTACATGTTATTGTCTTCACATCGCGGATATGTGGAGTTAGCCGTCCTGTGATCCCTATGTGCACTATCTGGCCAGCTGGTGGACAAGAAATCGGACTTTGGTGCCGGAAGAAATGCTTGATGGACTATCGACGAATGACATCATTGAACAGGAAGCCCTTTGTGGGATTATTTTATATATTATTCCTCTTTTCCATTACCCTATGGCATTTTCCTTCACAATACTGACTTTGTTAAGGTTGTTTTTTCTGTACGAGCACCCTTACGCGTCTTGAAAATTCCTAATTAACCAGCTTTCAGCATCAAAAGTGGCAATGTAATTTTTGACATAATATCTAATATGATTTTTAGGGCTGCCGCCATGGATGTCAGGATAGTAATATATTGATACTAGCCCTGTCTCTGTTTAGTGTATACAGGGCCAGTTATTACTTTTTGATCCCGGACACTCTGGCTCTCATATGGAATCTGAGTTGTTGTGAATTCTGTGGCTGAGTTCACTTCTGTGGTCACAAGTGGTATTGCAGTCTCTGGGCTTCCTCCCTCAGGTGTTTTGGTGAGCTCGTTGGCTGCCTTGCTATTTAGCTCCACCTGAGTCTGTCTTCCTTGCTCCTTGTCAATGTTCCAGTGTTGGATCTGAGCTACTGCATCTTTACTTGGGCCTGCTGCTCTGCTAGATAAGTGCTTCTAGTTTGTTTTCTGTTTTTTTCTGTCCAGCTTGCTATTGTCTTTTGCTGGAAGCTCTGAGAAGCAGAGGGGTGCACCGCCGTGCTGTTAGTTCGGCACGGTGGGTCTTTTTGCCCCTTTGCGTGGTTTTCGTTTTAGGGTTTTTTGTAGACTGCATAGTTCTCTTTGCTATCCTCGCTCTGTCTAGAATATCGGGCCTCACTTTGCTGAATCTATTTCATTCCTACGTTTGTCTTTTCATCTTGCTAACAGTCATTATATGTGGGGGGCTGCCTATTCCTTTGGGGTATTTCTCTGAGGTAAGTCAGGCTTGTATTTCTATCTTCAGGCTAGTCAGCTCCTCAGGCAGTGCCGAGTTGCATAGGTAGTTGTTAGGCGCAATCCACTGCTGCTTATAGTTGTGTGAGGATAGATCAGGTACTGCAGTCTACAGAGATTCCACGTCTCAGAGCTCGTCCTATTGTTTTTGGTTATTGCCAGATCTCTGTATGTGCGCTGATTACTGCACGCTGTGTTGCCTGATTGCCAGCCACAACACTGAGTGTGGCTGCTCTTACTGTTTAAGCTAGTGTGCCAGCTATATATACCAGTGTGGCAACGACAATATCCGCGTATGTATTGAATACATTGTTATTTGTTTTGATAGTGCGTTTGACACATATATATTTACCCTTATATGTTTATGTCCCTCCCAGCAATTCACTTCCTGTGTTCCCTGCTCTAATATGGCGCTTTTGGCTTCCTTTTTGATATGCGCATGAACGCTCCTTTATTGGCACCACTGGGTGCCTGCCTGGTAGCGTGTCCGCCGCCTGGCGCCACAGGGCCCTGCGGTGGCCGGGCAATACATGGTGGGCTCCCTGTTGACCGATCATTGTGATCGCTGCTGTTTACCTGCCGGATTATTCTGCGCCTCTCTGTTGCGGTGGAGACAATGTGTTGATGTTGCCACGGTTACCGGAATCCCTTTCCGGTTTTACCGTGGTTACTTCCGGGTTGGTGCGGTATATAAACTCTTGCCTGGCATCTTTCCACCAAGATCCCTGAAGAAGGTGTGTTACCGAAATGCGCGTCGGGGAGGGCGCACGGTCCCAGGGAAGGTTGCTCTGCTCTGAACATCTGAGGTAAGCACCGCGCCATGGACATAATTGACATACTGCTTTAGTTGCGGTGCAGACATGTGCTTAGCAGAGTCTCAGTCTATACGCCAGTTTAGGTAGTTTATTTATATATTGTGATCTCTGTCTATCTTCAGCACTGCTCTGCATTATAACATACATGAGCCATTTGTGGCTGCGGTAGTCTCCAGCACCCTTGTTGTTGCTGGTTTATATTTATATGCAGATGTTCCCCTTCCCTGGTGCCGGGCGCCTGTGGTGGTTTACGCATCGGTGAGGCAGATGTGCACACCATGCGGTACTCTCTCCCACCTGTTTCTTTGTTGTTTCACATTTTATTGTCTTAATATTAATAAAGATTTTCTATATTTACTGTATGTATATTGACTTTTTGGTCGTTTTTTGGTCCTTGCGGACCATTTTTCTTGGTTATGATGTATAGCGACTAGTCTCGTTACAGTTCCCCCTTTTGGGGCTCAGCATATAGCTAGTTTTGTCACCTTGCATATTTTATTGTATATGTGATTATATAATGCTGAGGTCTGTTGTGCTTTTGGTTTATTCTTGTAGTGTCATGCAAATATTTGATGCATAGGTGAAATGGATCGCGTTTTCCCACTGTTCTGGAGTAAATATCGTGTTCAAATCATTTTCCCATTTATTCATGTAAGATAACTTGTCAAATTTTGTGTCATTGTTGAACCACCGATAAATTTGCTTATTACTCCAAAATAAGTAATGTTTGTTTTTTTTTTAATAAATTAGCAGTAGCTTTGGAGATTTTTGGTTTTTTAATGATAAAATTTTGGGCTTGTTCCTTCAGTGTCATATAAGGAAAAAAGGCTGAGGAGGGAATGTTAAATTTTTCTTTCAAGGAGCTGAAACTGATAAATTTAACCCCATCATGAATATCGCTTAATTTTAGGATCCCTTTTTCTCGCCACATGGGAGAGGGGTCAGTGTTTTGGGTAAGCGTAATGATATCTATAGGGGTATTGTAGAGAAGAATTTTCTTGTTGGATCCTCTTTTCCTTTTAGAAAGTTTGTCCCATGCATATATAATGGAAGAGAAAATAGGGTGTTTAACGTGAATATTGTTGGTTCTGTTTAGAATATGGTTGAAGACTAATTCTTTGGGAGGTTTATTATGATTGTGGGTAATTTCTAGATCAAGCCAATTTGGATAGTCCTCTTGCATGAACCAATATTGGCTTTGTTTGATAAGGTTCGATAAGTATAAGGCGGTTATATTGGGTAGGCCTATACCCCCAAATTCTTTGCACTTATATAATATGTTTGTGGGTATTCGGGCCCTTTTTTTATTCCAGATGAACAAATTAATTGTGGATTGTATACTGGTTAGGTAAGATGTGTTGACTTTTAGGTGGAGTGTTCTTAGTATATAAGAGATTTTTGGGATGATAAAAATTTTGATAACCAATATTCTACCCCACCATGATAGGTCTTTTGTACCAAAGAAATTAAGGTCATTGTTAATTGTCTCTAAGAGTTTGTCCAGATTTTTCTTCATTATTGCCTCTAGGTTTTTTGAGATGATCGTGCCTAGATATTCTAAGTCCCCCTCTGACCAGCTTAGTGAAGATATATTCTCAATTTTCTTTGTTTCTAAGTTGCTCAAATAAAATGGCAAGATTTTTTATTTATTTTCGTTAATCTTAAAAAAGGAAATATTTGAGAACGTTTTAAGGGTTTTTTGCAGTTCTGTGATTCATTTGTAAGGATCAGTCAGGGTAAATATCAGGTCGTCAACCCCCAGTTTTCAATGCCTAACTATTATTATAAAGTAAATTAAGATTGACAAGCTTAAGTGATAAGAATTGATGTTTTTGGCATTAACATGGACATTGTAGGTGTTTTCCTGTCCTCCACTCACTGCCGACTTTGATTCCCCATTGACTTGCATTGGGTTTCGTGTTTCGGTCGGCCCCCGACTTTTCGCAATAATCGGCCGATTTCACCTGATCCGACTTTTGACAAAGTCGGGTTTAGCGAAACCCGACTCGATCTTAAAAAAGTAAAAGTCGCTCAACTCTACTGGTGACACTGTTGGGGATTTATTCAAAATTGAAGGCATACTGAACCAGCATGGCTACCACAGCATCTTGCAGCGGCATGCTATTCCATCCGGTTTGCGTTTAGTTGGACCATCATTTGTTTTTCAACAGGACAATTGTCCAAGCTGTGCAAGGGCTATTTGACCAAGGAGAGTGATGGGGTGCTACCCCAGATGACCTGGCCTCCACAGTCACCAGACCTGAACCCAATCGAGATGGTTTGGGGTGAGCTGGACCGCAGAGTGAAGGCAAGAGGGCCAACAAGTGCTAAGCATCTCTGGGAACTCCTTCAAGATTGTTGGAAGACCATTCCTAGTGACTACCTGTTGAAGCTCATCAAGAGAATGCCAAGAGTGTGCAAAGCAGTAATCAAAGCAAAAGGTGGCTACTTTGAAGAACCTAGAATATAAGACATAATTTCAGTTGTTTCACACTTTTTTGTTAAGTATATAATTCCACATGTGTTAATTCATAGTTTTGATGCCTTCAGTGTGAATGTACAATTTTCATAGTCATGAAAATACAGAAAAATCTTTAAATGAGAAGGTGTGTCCAAACATTAGGTCTGTACTGCATGTAAATGTTTTTTGTTTTTTCATGAACCATAATTTATCTTTGCTTGATGGACTTTCTCATGAACTTTGCCATATCGTGCTTTGTTTGGCTTTTTTTCCCCCAAAACACTGCATATAAAACGTTCCAAGCTTGACATGTTCATTGTTGTGAATTCTGTGGCAGAGCTCCCTCCTGTGGTCACAAGTGGTACTTCGGCTGGTTCTCTCTGTGAGCTTCCGTTGGTGGAGGAAAGTGGTACTGCGGCTTCTGAGTTTCCTTCCTCAGGTGATGTGGTGAAGTCGATAGGTGCTGCTCTATTTAACTCCACCTAGTGCTTTGATCCTGGCCTCCAGTCAATGTTCTAGTATTGGACCTGTTTCCTCCTGGATCATTCCTGTGGCCTGCTGCTCTGCATAGCTAAGTTCCTCTTTGCTATTTGTTTGCTTTTATTTCTGTCCAGCTTGTCAATTTGTTTTTTTCTGCTTGCTGGAAGCTCTGGGACGCAGAGGGTGTATCTCCGTGCCGTTAGTTCGGTACGGAGGGTCTTTTTGCCCCCTTTGCGTGGTTTTTGTAGGGTTTTGTGTTGATCGCAAAGTTACCTTTCCTATCCTCGCTCTGTTCAGAAAGTTGGGCCTCACTTTGCTAAATCTATTTCATCTCTACGTTTGTCTTTTCATCTTAACTCACAGTCATTATATGTGGGGGCTGCCTTTTCCTTTGGGGTATTTCTCTGAGGCAAGGTAGGCTTATTTTCTATCTTCAGGCTAGCTAGTTTCTCAGGCCGTGCTGAGTTGCATAGGGAGCGTTAGGCGCAATCCACGGCTGCCTTTAGTGTGGTTGGAGAGGATTAGGGATTGCGGTCAACAGAGTTCCCACGTCTCAGAGCTCGTTCTTGTTTTTTGGGTTATTGCCAGGTCACTGTATGTGCGCTGACCTCTATGTCCATTGTGGTACTGAATTACCTTTCATAACAGTACTGGAGGCCAAAAGTACTAATGATTCCCAATAGAGGGAAAAAAGAAGTTCTGAGACCATTTTTTTTTCTTTGCACTGTGTTTTGCCTTTTTTTTCCCCTAGACATTTGGGTGGTTCAGGACACAGGTGTAGCAATGGACAGGTCTGTCTTCATGTGTGGATCAGCTCACGGCAAGAGTACAAAGTATTCAAGACTTTGTGGTTCAGAATTCTATGTTAGAACCGAGAATTCCTATTCCTGATTTGTTTTTTGGAGATAGAACTAAATTTCTGAGTTTCAAAAATAATTGTAAACTATTTCTGGCTTTGAAACCTCGCTCCTCTGGTGACCCAGTTCAACAAGTTAGGATCGTTATTTCTTTTTTGCGTGGCGACCCTCAGGACTGGGCATTTTCTCTTGCGTCAGGAGATCCTGCATTAAGTAATATCGATGCATTTTTCCTGGCGCTCGGATTGCTGTACGATGAGCCTAATTCTGTGGATCAGGCAGAGAAGAATTTGCTGGCTCTGTGTCAGGGTCAGGATGAAATAGAGGTCTGTTGTCAGAAATTTAGAAAGTGGTCCGTACTCACTCAGTGGAATGAAGGTGCGCTCGCAGCTATTTTCAGAAAAGGTCTCTCTGAAGCCCTTAAGGATGTCATGGTGGGATTTCCTATGCCTGCTGGCCTGAATGAGTCTATGTCTTTGGCCATTCAGATCGGTCGACGCTTGCGCGAGCGTAAATCTGTGCACCATTTGGCGGTATTACCTGAGCTTAAACCTGAGCCTATGCAGTGCGATAGGACTTTGACCAGAGTTGAACGGCAGGAACACAGACGTCAGAATGGGCTGTGTTTCTACTGTGGTGATTCCACTCATGCTATCTCTGATTGTCCTAAGCGCACTAAGCGGTTCGCTAGGTCTGCCACCATTGGTACGGTACAGTCAAAATTTCTTCTGTCTGTTACCTTGATCTGCTCTTTGTCATCGTATTCTGTCATGGCATTTGTGGACTCAGGCGCTGCTCTGAATTTGATGGACTTGGAGTATGCTAGGCGTTGTGGGTTTTTCTTGGAGCCCTTGCAGTGTCCTATTCCATTGAGAGGAATTGATGCTACGCCTTTGGCCAAGAATAAGCCTCAGTACTGGACCCAGCTGACCATGTGCATGGCTCTTGCACATCAGGAGGTTATTCGCTTTCTGGTGTTGCATAATCTGCATGATGTGGTCGTGTTGGGGTTGCCATGGCTACAAGTCCATAATCCAGTATTAGATTGGAAATCCATGTCTGTGTCCAGCTGGGGTTGTCAGGGGGTACATGGTGATGTCCCATTTCTGACTATTTCGTCATCCACTCCTTCTGAGGTTCCTGAGTTCTTGTCTGATTACCGGGATTTATTTGATGAGCCCAAGTCCGATACCCTACCTCCGCATAGGGATTGTGATTGTGCTATCGATTTGATTCCTGGTAGTAAATTCCCAAAAGGTCGACTGTTTAATTTATCTGTGCCTGAGCACGCCGCTATGCGGAGTTATGTGAAGGAGTCTTTGGAGAAGGGGCATATTCGCCCGTCATCGTCGCCATTAGGAGCAGGGTTCTTTTTTGTAGCCAAGAAGGATGGTTCACTGAGACCTTGTATAGATTACCGCCTTCTAAATAAGATCACGGTTAAATTTCAGTACCCCTTGCCATTGTTATCTGATTTGTTTGCTCGGATTAAGGGGGCTAGTTGGTTCACCAAGATAGATCTTCGTGGTGCGTATAATCTTGTGCGTATTAAGCGAGGCGATGAGTGGAAAACTGCATTTAATACGCCCGAGGGCCATTTTGAGTATCTAGTAATGCCATTCGGACTTGCCAATGCTCCATCAGTGTTTCAGTCCTTTATGCATGACATCTTCCAAGAGTACCTGGATAAATTCCTGATTGTGTACTTAGATGACATTTTGATCTTCTCGGATGATTGGGAGTCTCATGTGAAGCAGGTCAGAACGGTGTTTCAGGTCCTGCGTGCTAATTCTTTGTTTGTGAAGGGATCAAAGTGTCTCTTTTGTGTTCAGAAGGTTTCATTTTTGGGGTTCATCTTTTCCCCTTCTACTATCGAGATGGACCCTGTTAAGGTCCAAGCCATCCATAATTGGACTCAGCCGACATCTCTGAAAAGTCTGCAAAAGTTCCTGGGCTTTGCTAATTTTTATCGTCGCTTCATCTGCAATTTTTCTAGTATTGCTAAACCATTGACCGATTTGACCAAGAAAGGTGCTGATGTGGTCAATTGGTCTTCTGCTGCGGTGGAAGCTTTTCAAGAGTTAAAGCGTCGTTTTTCTTCTGCCCCTGTGTTGTGTCAACCAGATGTTTCGCTTCCGTTCCAGGTCGAGGTTGATGCTTCTGAGATTGGAGCAGGGGCTGTTTTGTCGCAGAGAAGTTCTGATTGCTCGGTGATGAAACCATGCACCTTCTTTTCCAGGAAGTTTTCGCCTGCTGAGCGAAATTATGATGTGGGCAATCGAGAGTTGCTGGCCATGAAGTGGGCATTCGAGGAGTGGCGTCATTGGCTTGAAGGAGCTAAGCATCGCGTGGTGGTCTTGACTGATCATAAGAACTTGACTTATCTCGAGTCCGCCAAGCGGTTGAATCCTAGACAAGCTCGTTGGTCGTTGTTTTTTGCCCGTTTTGACTTTGTGATTTCATACCTTCCGGGCTCTAAAAATGTGAAGGCGGATGCTCTGTCTAGGAGTTTTGTGCCCGACTCTCCGGGTGTATCTGAGCCGGCAGGTATCCTCAAAGAGGGAGTAATTGTGTCTGCCATCTCCCCTGATTTGCGGCGGGTGCTGCAAAAATTTCAGGCTAATAAACCTGATCGTTGCCCAGCGGAGAAACTGTTTGTCCCTGATAGGTGGACGAATAAAGTTGTCTCTGATGTTCATTGTTCGGTGTTGGCTGGTCATCCTGGAATCTTTGGTACCAGAGAGTAAGTGGCTAGATCCTTTTGGTGGCCATCTCTGTCGCGGGATGTGCGTACTTTTGTGCAGTCCTGTGGGATTTGTGCTCGGGCTAAGCCTTGCTGTTCTCGTGCCAGTGGGTTGCTTTTGCCCTTGCCGGTCCCGAAGAGGCCTTGGACACATATCTCTATGGATTTTATTTCAGATCTTCCCGTCTCTCAAAAGATGTCAGTCATTTGGGTGGTCTGTGATCGCTTCTCTAAGATGGTCCATTTGGTACCCTTGTCTAAATTGCCTTCCTCCTCTGATTTGGTGCCATTGTTTTTCCAGCATGTGGTTCGTTTACATGGCATTCCAGAGAATATCGTTTCTGACAGAGGTTCCCAGTTTGTTTCGAGGTTTTGGCTAGCCTTTTGTGGTAGGATGGGCATTGACTTGTCTTTTTCCTCGGCTTTCCATCCTCAGACTAATGGCCAGACCGAACGAACCAATCAGACCTTGGAAACATATCTGAGATGCTTTGTTTCTGCTGATCAGGATGACTGGGTGTCCTTTTTGCCTTTGGCTGAGTTCGCCCTTAATAATCGGGAAACGCTCGGCTACCTTGGTTTCACCGTTTTTCTGCAACTCTGGGTTCCATCCTCGTTTCTCTTCAGGGCAGGTTGAGTCTTCGGACTGTCCTGGTGTGGATACTGTGGTGGACAGGTTGCAGCAGATTTGGACTCATGTAGTGGACAATTTGACTTTGTCCCAGGAGAAGGCTCAACGTTTCGCTAATCGCAGACGCTGTGTGGGTCCCCGACTTCGGGTTGGGGACTTGGTTTGGTTATCTTCTCGTCATATTCCTATGAAGGTTTCCTCTCCTAAGTTTAAACCTCGTTTCATTGGTCCGTATAGGATTTCTGAGGTTCTTAATCCTGTGTCTTTTCGTCTGACCCTTCCAGATTCTTTTTCCATACATAACGTATTCCATAGGTCATTGTTGCGGAGATACGTGGCACCTATGGCTCCATCTGTTGATCCTCCTGCCCCGGTTTTGGTGGAGGGGGAGTTGGAGTATATTGTGGAGAAGATTTTGGATTCTCGTGTTTCAAGGCGGAAACTCCAGTATCTGGTTAAGTGGAAGGGTTATGCTCAGGAAGATAATTCCTGGGTCTTTGCCTCTGATGTCCATGCTCCCGATCTTGTTCGTGCCTTTCATATGGCTCATCCTGCTCGTCCTGGGAGCTCTGGTGAGGATTCGGTGACCCCTCCTCAAGGGGGGGGTACTGTTGTGAATTCTGTGGCAGAGCTCCCTCCTGTGGTCACAAGTGGTACTTCGGCTGGTTCTCTCTGTGAGCTTCCGTTGGTGGAGGAAAGTGGTACTGCGGCTTCTGAGTTTCCTTCCTCAGGTGATGTGGTGAAGTCGTTAGGTGCTGCTCTATTTAACTCCACCTAGTGCTTTGATCCTGGCCTCCAGTCAATGTTCTAGTATTGGACCTGTTTCCTCCTGGATCGTTCCTGTGGCCTGCTGCTCTGCATAGCTAAGTTCCTCTTTGCTATTTGTTTGCGGTTTTTTTCTGTCCAGCTTGTCAATTTGTTTTTTTATGCTTGCTGGAAGCTCTGGGACGCAGAGGGTGTACCTCCGTGCCGTTAGTTCGGTACGGAGGGTCTTTTTGCCCCCTTTGCGTGGTTTTTGTAGGGTTTTGTGTTGATCGCAAATTTACCTTTCCTATCCTCGCTCTGTTCAGAAAGTTGGGCCTCACTTTGCTAAATCTATTTCATCTCTACGTTTGTCTTTTCATCTTAACTCACAGTCATTATATGTGGGGGCTGCCTTTTCCTTTGGGGTATTTCTCTGAGGCAAGGTAGGCTTATTTTATATCTTCAGGCTAGCTAGTTTCTCAGGCCGTGCCGAGTTGCATAGGGAGCGTTAGGCGCAATCCACGGCTGCCTTTAGTGTGGTTGGAGAGGATTAGGGATTGCGGTCAACAGAGTTCCCACGTCTCAGAGCTCGTTCTTGTTTTTTGGGTTATTGCCAGGTCACTGTATGTGCGCTGACCTCTATGTCCATTGTGGTACTGAATTACCTTTCATAACAGTTCATCCGCTATCAGGTTTTGTCCTGAGGAAGAGGTCCTGCGTGACTATGAAACACGTTGACTTTGAAAACCTATGTGAATAAACGTTTTTAAGGAAATCTCCATATCTGATAGTCTTCATCAGCAGTGCAGGTACAGACACATTATACCCGGATCAGCTATTCTGCTCGGTCTTTGGCCCCGTGTCCAGCAGCAGCTGATTTATGCATTGAACATGTTGCTGAGGTGCCGCTCTATCAGGTGAGTGTAATACTCCTCTATTCTCATTATATCTTGTCTACTATATAATTGTCTAAGGGTCACTTCCGTCTTTCTGTCTGTCTTTCTGTCTGTCACGGATATTCATTGGTCGCGGCCTCTGTCTGTCATGGAATCCAAGTCGCTGATTGGTTTCGCCAGCTACCTGTCATGGCTCCCGTGAACAATCAGCCACGGCCACAGTCCGATTAGTCCCTCCCTACTCCCATGCAGTCAGCGCCCGCTCCATACTCCCCGCAGTCACTGCTCACACAGGGTTAATGCCAGCGGTAACGGACCGCGTTATGCTGCGGGTAACTCACTCCGTTACCGCCGCTATTAACCCTGTGTGACCAAGTTTTTACTATTGATGCTGCCTATGCAGCGTCAATAGTAAAAACATCTAATGTTAAAAATAATTACAAAAAGAAATCATTATATACTCACCTTTCGCGACGTTCCGGTGACCGCTCCATGCAACCGGCAGGTTCCGGTGCCAAGGATGGTATGGGAGAAGGACCTGTCTTGTCGTCATGGTCATGTGACCGCGACGTCATCACAGACCCTGCGCGAGAAGGACCTGCAATGATGTCACGGTCATGTGACCGCGACGTCATCACAGGGCCTGCGCGAGAACGACCTGCGGTGACATCACGGTCATGTGACCGCGACGTCATCACAGGTCCTGCGCGCCTGCGCAAGAAGGACCTGCCATGACGTCACGGTCATGTGACCGAACTACAAGGGGCCCTCGGAAGGTGAGTATAGGTTTATTTTTTAACCTGTGACATATGTGGCTGGGCAATATACTACGTGACTGGGCAATATACTACGTGGCTGGGCAATATACTACATCGCTGGGCAATATGCTACGTGACTGGGCAATATACTACGTGGCTCTGTGCAATATAGTACGTGACTGGGCAATATACTATGTCGCTGGGCAATATACAACGTGACTGGGCAATATACTACGTGGCTGGGCAATATACTACGTGGCTCTGTGCAATATACTATGTGACTGGGCAATATACTACGTGGTTGGGCAATATACTACGTCTCTGGGCAATATACTATGTGAGTGGGCAATATACTACGTGACTGGGCAATATACTAGGTGGCTGGCCAATATACTACGTGACTGGGCAATATACTACGTGGCTGGCCAATATACTACGTGACTGGGCAATATAATACGTGGTTGGGCAATATAGTACGTCGCTGGGCAATATACTACGTGACTGGGCAATATACTATGTGGGCTGTGCAATATACTACATGGCTGGGCAATATACTACATCGCTGGCCAATTTACTACGTGACTGGGCAATATACTACATGTCTGTGCTATATTCTACGTGGCTCTGTGCAATATACTACGTGGCTGGGCAATATACTACATCGCTGGGCAATATACTACGTGACTGGGCAATAGACTACGTGGCTGGGCAATATACTACGTGACTGGGCAATATACTACATACTACGTGGCTGGGCAATATACTACGTGACTGGGCAATATACTACGTGACTGGGCAATATACTACGTGGCTGGGCAATATACTACGTGGCTGGGCAATATACTACGTGGACATGCATATTCTAGAATACCCGATGCGTTAGGCTAGGTTCACATTGCGTTAATGGGTTAATGCTAACGGACTGCGTTGCATGGTGAAATTGTCGCAATTAATGCCATGCAACTGGTCCGTTAGCGCACCCATTGACAGCAATGTGTTTTGAGCCTGTAGCGCATCGCTAGCGCATGCCATTTTCGGCACACGCTAGCGATGTGCCGTTCTTTTGTGATGTCCTCATATGAACTCGAGCTTGGGAAAATATTCTGAAAAGTTCCCAGGTTCGAGTTCATATGAGGACATCCAGCAGAGGGCGCATCACCGCAACTCGAGGTAACTACAGGCCATTCACCTACATTCCATTCATTCCACAGGGTTTTACAGGCAGGGGCGGCTGCATTAGCAGAGCTTCTGCTTGTAAAATTAGTTAACCCCTTCAAATGGATTTACAGCGTTGGACGAGACTGATCATCGGGAGGTATGGGATATTGTTGTTTTTTTATTTTACCTTTTTTACAGAACGAGGGTCTTCAGGTGGATTAAGAGTATAATAAAATATTACAAAAATCTGTGTATTTATTTCATTAAAATACTTTGTAATAATGTGTGTGTTATTTTTAACCATTTCATACTATTGGTTTAATAATGGATAGGTCAAGTAAATAAGGCAGCACACTGCAGCGCTAAAACATGCAAACATGAAACACGAAAATTGAACTGCATTACTGCACTAGAAATATGAAAAATGAGAGCGTTTAGCGCATAAAAATGGCCAATTTTATGTGTACCTGGTAGCCACTTTACGGCATCTCTCCTATACCAGGTCCTAAACTTGCCTTTCCTCGCTGAGAATAAACGTCTCCATCTGAATGGGTGCATGTGAAACCTCTTCTTAGACTAAAATTCTCTCTCTCTGTGGAGGGGTATTGGACCTGCTGTAATTAAAACACCTGTAGGCTAGGAGACGGAGTGCACGATCAGAAGGCTAAAGAATACATTTCAAAAACCTGACCTGCACATCCAAACATAGACTAAGTGTGAACAGGTGCTGTACTATATTATAGTACTCTATATTCCCAGTTGTCTTTTCAGCATTTATGCCTGATACTCTGCTTTGGTGTTTTGTTTGGTATGTCCACATATGTGGTTAGTTCTATGCATGGCCTGTATGATTTTTTTCTGTTTTTTTCCTTGTTCTTTTTTTCTTTTTTCCTTTGATCTAGGACATGTCCTCACTCCACGGCTACTTAGGACCTATGTGACTTAATATGTCCACTTGTTATAGATTCTTCTTCTGTTATTGTACACAACCTGTTGATATATTGATTTGTATGTTGTGCAGTGTATTTATTTTGGTTTATTATCCTGCAGATAAATGCCTTGATAAAGGCCTTATGAGCCGAAACATTGGCTTCCTGTATGATCGGTTGTGACTTTAATAAAAATATTTTGCTTGGATTACCTTCGAGTCCTCGGATTAGTCTATATACATCTCATGATTTTTTCTGAGAACTCTACATTATTCGTAACAAGATCCCCCTGATCTTTTTGTGTGTATATATATATATATATATATATATACAGTTAGGTCCATATATATTTGGACAGAGACAACATTTTTCTAATTTTGGCTATAGACATTACCACAATGAATTTTAAACAAAACAATTGAGAAGCAGTTGAAGTTCAGACTTTCAGTTTTCATTTGAGGGTATCCATATTAAAATTGGATGATGGGTTTAGGAGTTTCACCTCCTTAACATGTGCCACCCTGTTTTTAAAGGGACCAAAAGTAATTGGACAATTGACTCCAAGGCTATTTCATGGACAGGTGTGGGCAATCGCTTCGTTATGTCATTCTCAATTAAGCAGATAAAAGGCCTGGAGTTGATTTGAGGTGTGGTGCTTGCATTTGGGAGGTTTTGCTGTGAAGTAAACATGCGGTCAAAGGAGCTCTCCATGCAGGTGAAACAAGCCATCCTTAAGCTGCGAAAACAGAAAAAACCCATCTGAGGAATTGGTACAATATTAGGAGTGGTGAAATCTACAGTTTGGTACATCCTGAGAAAGAAAGAAAGCACTGGTGAACTCATTAATGCAAAAAAACCTGGGCACCCACAGAAGACAACAGTGGTGGATGATCGCAGAATAATCTCCATGGTGAAGAGAAACCCCTTCACAACAGCCAACCAAGTGAGCAACACTCTCCAGGATGTAGGCGTATCAATATCCAAATCTACCATAAAGAGAAGACTGCATGAAATTAAATACAGAGGGTTCACTGCACGGTGCAAGCCACTCATAAGCATCAAGAATAAAAACGCTAGACTGGACTTTGCTAAACAACATCTAAAAAAGCCAGCACAGTTCTGGAAGAACATTCTTTGGACAGATGAAACCAAGATCAACCTCTACCAGAATGATGGAAAGAGAAAAGTATGGCGAAGGCGTGGTACAGCTCATGATCCAAAGCATACCACATCATCTGTAAAACACGGCAGAGGCAGTGTGATGGCTTGGGCATGCATGGCTGCCAGTGGCACTGGGTCACTAGTGTTTATTGATGATGTGACACAGGACAGAAGCAGCTGAATGAATTCTGAGGTATTCAGAGCCATACTGTGTGCTCAGATCCAGCCAAACTGATTGATCATCGTTTCATACTACAGATGGACAATGACCCAAAACATGAAGCCAAAGCAACCCAGGAGTTTATTAAAGCAAAGAAGTGGAATATTCTTGAATGGCCAAGTCAGTCACCTGATCTCAACCCAATTGAGCAGCATTTCACTTGTTAAAGACTAAACTTCAGACAGAAAGGCCACAAACAAACAGCAACTGAAAACCACCGCAGTGAAGGCCTGGCAGAGCATCAAAAAGGAGGAAACACAGCATCTGGTGATGTCCATGAGTTCAAGACTTCAGGCAGTCATTGCCAACAAAGGGTTTTCAGCCAAGTACTAGAAATGAACATTTTATTTAAAATGATTGAATCTGTCCAATTACTTTTGGTCCCTTTAAAAACAGGGTGGCACATGTTAAGGAGCTGAAACTCCTAAACCCTTCATCCAATTTTAATGTGGATACCCTGAAATGAAAGCTGAAAGTCTGAACTTCAACTGCATCTGAATTGTTTTGTTTAAAATTCATTGTGGTAATGTCTATAACCAAAATTAGAAAAATTTTAATTCTGTCCAAATATATATGGACCTAACTGTATATATACCTATTCTATGTGTATATATCTACTCTAATATAACCTGTCAGTGTGATTTTACTGTACACTGCGCTGAATTACCGGCTTTTCAAAGGACACCGGTGCGTAAAAATCAGACAGCACTACGGATGTCATACGGATGTTGCGATAAAAAATCGCATGACAATTGCATTCGTTACATCTGTTTTTTCGGTCCGAAAATCGGACCATTTTTTTTCTCGCAAGTGGAAAAGAGGCCTTCGCAGGACACTGGAAGGGGTTAAATAAGCGAGATTTCGGCATTTTAGCTCCTGGTATGGAGGCGATAGCACAATCATATGCCGCCATATACTAGACGTCCGGTAATAATTCCCTCATGTGTGGGGTCGATTTGTCTCCAGAGAAATCACACGTTACATTCCACACAGAACATTGTGTAGAAAAGGCGGCGCGAGGTAATTGTGCCAGTAGTGAGGGCGAATAATGGCGGAAATGTCACTGACTGAGGAGAAGTCTCCATGTAGCGTCTTCACTGCGGATCACGTGACCCCCTGACTCCTCCCCCCTGTGACCTCATCACAGGTCCTGTGCGCACAGAGCAGCCATATATGTGGAGTGCGGCTCTGCAGGTGGAGGTATGTGGAGATTCCCCATTACTGAGCGCGGGGACATTAACCCCTTCTGCACGGAGACTCTTTATAAGAATCGTATATATATAACGTTGTTGTTCTGTTTCCTGTAATAGATACATACGAGCCAACTATGGAGGACAGGAAGTGAGGGAGCGGATTGTTCTCCTAGTACAGGGCCCCTTTCTTGGCCCCACACAGTGTAATGCCCCCATTATGCCCTGTAAGCAGGGTTCTGCCCCACACCCAGCTGCCTCGGGCACTTTACCATGAGCTGGTACCTCAGATTCTTCCCCGCACCCCTTTCCTTTGCTTGGCGCCAAATCTGTTCTGCCTTTGGGGCTCCGGCCTTTATAATATCAGTAACTGCGTCATCAAGGTCTCCTGACCAGGTGCACCCTCTAGACTCTTCCCTCCGGAAACCCTCCCTCTTCCCATTGATGTCACATGGTCCCGTCTGGATGGCAGGTAGCAGTCTTTTTGTACAAATGCAGCACAGCCCTGAGGAGTCTTTTTTATGACTCTTCTTTTTACACCCCTTATGTAATATATACGATGCCGCTCAAACAGTATAATGTTTCCACAGTACTGGCATCTCTCATAAAAAAGGTATTTTCACACTACCGCCATACCCCCCCCCCTCCCCCCACACAGTATAATGTTCTCATAGTACCGCCATACCCCCACACAGTATAATGTTCTCATAGTACCGCCATACCCCCACACACAGTATAATGTTCTCATAGTACCGCCATACCCCCACACACACTATAATGTTCTCATAGTACCGCCATACCCCCCACACACAGTATAATGTTCTCATAGTACCGCCATACCCCCCACACACAGTATAATGTTCTCATAGTACCACCATACCCCCACACACAATATAATGTTCCTACAGTACCGCCATACCCCCCCACACAGTATAATGTTCTCATAGTACCTCCATACCCCCACACACAGTATAATGTTCTCATAGTACCGCCATACCCCCACACACACTATAATGTTCTCATAGTACCGCCATACCCCCCACACACAGTATAATGTTCTCATAGTACCGCCATACCCCCACACACAGTATAATGTTCCTACAGTACCGCCATACCCCCCCACACAGTATAATGTTCTCATAGTACCGCCATACCCCCCACACACAGTATAATGTTCTCATAGTACCACCATACCCCCACACACAGTATAATGTTCCTACAGTACCGCCATACCCCCCACACAGTATAATGTTCTCATAGTACCTCCATACCCCCACACACAGTATAATGTTCTCATAGTACCGCCATACCCCCACACACAGTATAATGTTCTCATAGTACCGCCATAGCCCCCCACACAGTATAATGTTCTCATAGTACCGCCATACCCCCACATACAGTATAATATTCTCATAATACCGCCATACCCCCCCACACAGTATAATGTTCTCATAGTACCGCCATAGCCCCACACACAGTATAATGTTTCCACAGTACTGGCAACTCTCGTAAAAAAGGTATTTTCACAGTACCGCCATCCCACCACACACAGTATAATCTTCTCATAGTACCGCCATACCCCCACACAGTATAATGTTCCCACAGTACTGCCATCCCCCACTTTTTAATGTTCCCACAGTACTGCCCCTACATGCACACTATGGTACCATCCACCTCACTGACTACCTCTGACAGTTAATTAATAAATACTCACTTAGCCTCATTCTTGGTGCAAATACAATTGAAACCAGGATCTATGAGATATTTGCCACCCGATAGTTGGATAGGCGGGAGTGTATCATCCAAAACGGTAGTCCACTTGGTTGCTATGATGCCTATGAATTGACAGGGCTCGGTGGGGTGTGGTATTGGTCATCCTCTCATAGTAACATAGTAAGGCCGAAAAAAGACATTTGTCCATCCAGTTCAGCCTATATTCCATCATAATAAATCCCCAGATCTACGTCCTTCTACAGAACCTAATAATTGTATGATACAATATTGTTCTGCTCCAGGTAGACATCAAGGCCTCTCTTGAACCCCTCGACTGAGTTCGCCATCACCACCTCCTCAGGCAAGCAATTCCAGATTCTCACTGCCCTAACAGTAAAAAATCCTCTTCTATATTTAAAAAAAAAAAAAATCAGGTTCCTCGCATTATGTTCTCATTCACTTTATGCAGTTAATAGCCCTCTGTGTCTGTACTGCTAAATACTTAGGCAGTTAACTGGTTCATGCAGCTTTACATGAACACCCGAGCCTTACACTATGGCTGGTCCGAATAACTATAGCAATTGTTACCATCCACCTCTCATGTCTGCCCTTTTCCTCATAGTTTGTAAGCTTGCGAGCAGGGCCCTCATTCCTCCTGGTATCTGTTTTAAACTGTATTTCTGTTATGCTGTAATGTCTATTGTATGTACAAGTCCCCTCTATAATTTGTAAAGCGCTGCGGAATATGTTGGCGCTATATAAATAAAAATTATTATTATTATGTTGGTGGAAAAACCTTCTCTCCTCCAGACGCAAAGAATGCCCCCTTGTGCCCGTCACCTTCCTTGGTATAAACAGATCCTCAGCGAGATATTTGTATTGTCCCCTTATATACTTATACATGGTTATTAGATCGCCCCTCAGTCGTCTTTTTTCTAGACTAAATAATCCTAATTTCGCAAATCTATCTGGGTATTGTAGTTCTCCCATCCCCTTTATTAATTTTGTTGCCCTCCTTTGTACTCTCTCTAGTTCCATTATATCCTTCCTGAGCACCGGTGCCCAAAACTGGACACAGTACTCCATGTGCGGTCTAACTAGGGATTTGTACAGAGGCAGTATAATGCTCTCATCATGTGTATCCAGACCTCTTTTAATGCACCCCATGATCCTGTTTGCCTTGGCAGCTGCTGCCTGGCACTGGCTGCTCCAGGTAAGTTTATCATTAACTAGGATCCCCAAGTCCTTCTCCTTGTCAGATTTACCCAGTGGTTTCCCGTTCAGTATGTAATGGTGATATTGATTCCTTCTTCCCATGTGTATAACCTTACATTTATCATTGTTAAACCTCATCATTTCAGCGCTATCCACTAAATGGCAAGTGGGAAGACAGATGCTAAGTGTCAGAATTGGTGCATCTTAGATATGTGCCTTTTCGGGCGGCTGAGAGCTGATATTTTTAGCCTGGGGCGCAGTATTCATGGCTCCTTCCTAGGCTATTAATATCAATCCGCAACTGTCTGCATAGCCTTTGCTGGTTACTAAATATAGGGGGACCCTATGTCACTTTTTTGGGAGGTCCCCCATTTTAATAGCCACTAAAGGCTAAGTATACAGTTGTGAGCTGATATTACTATCCTGGGAAGCTCCATGGGTATTACCCCCTTCCTAGGCTGTGTGTGAATCAGACCTGAGATCTAAGGGAAACCTTCATATAGACGGCCGGAGGGGATGGAGTCAGTGACCAACTCTGGCCAAATCTGTTTCTAGAGCCGTAGTAGAAGATGAAGATGTCGTCCTCATCATGAAGTAGTTATTTCTCATGTCGCGTGTGATGAATATCTCCTGCAGTATTGCTAATGCCGATTCCCGGGTCGGTAAATGAGACGAGAATTAGCGTTATGGAAGATGAGTCTATGAGAAACGTATTCAGCTGCCGACTCCGAGGAAGAAACTGCTTGTTGTCTGTGGCCTAAATATATAGGATTTATTAGTAGATGTAAAGAAGGAAACTAAATACTGTAAAATAATAAATCTCCTCATATGTTTCCCTTATTATCTCCAGTAATTGTATTATTACACAGGATTCTTATGATGTTACATCGGCTCATCTTCTCATTCAGCTCTCTACAATATCGGATCCTCTCAGTGAAGATCTTCTACAAAAGAGAATTTTCCTGATTTACCCATCAAAGATGGATATGGACAGAGAGAAGATGGCGGAGAGGATATTACACCTCGCCCTAGAGATCCTCTTCCGGCTTATTGGAGAGGTGAGAGATTCTGATGACGTCACATTACATCATTCTTATCTATGGGAATAACAGATGGACAGAACTGGAGAGTTGAGGACTCTGGAAATGTCTGTAGTGAGATGTATTAATGTGTCTCTCCATTACCAGGATTACACAGTGGTGAAGAAGACCTCTAGTGATCGCTGTCAGGACCCTGTGTCTGAGGGATGGGGAAGACCCCTGAGCCCAATCACGGGGCTTCCACCTCACCCCCTGATCCATGAGGACATCAATGACCAGAAGATCCTAGAACTCATCTACAAGATGATTGAGCTGCTGACTGGAGAGGTGACACTGCTGGGAATGCTGGGACATTATACAGTAACACTATGAAGGGATCGGGGAGATGACGGTATCATTGAATGTGTCAGGTTCCTATAAGGTGTCAGGATGTCGCTGTCTATTTCTCCATGGAGGAGTGGGAGTATTTAGAAGGACACAGACATCTGTACAAGAACGTCATAATGGAGGTTCCCCAGCCCCTCACATCTCCAGGTAATAGACAGGACTAAATACACACGGCCCATAATTATCTGTATGTAAAGAATGAATTCAGTCCCTGTATGTGTTTCCTCCAGATCTATCCAGTAAGAGGACAACACCAGAGAGATGTCCCCGTCCTCTTCTTCCACAGGACTGTAACCAAGAAGATCCCAATGTTCCTCAGGATCATCAGGTAGACGGAGAGAAGGTGTCAGGAGATCTCCCCTATGATGTGTAGACGCCGGTGAAGGTCTTGTGCTCAGTCTTGTTTTATCCACCAGTATTATATGTTTTATACTTGTGTAATGAGAGCGGTGGAGATGTCAGGATTAAAGCTGATCATAGATGTGACTTCTCCATCTGTATGTGACTTTTATAATATTTGTTTCAGGGGGAAGATCTGACCCATATTAATACTACAGAGACATATGTGAGGGGGGATGAGTGGTGTAAAGAGGAGATTCCCACATATGACTACCCAGGTGAGTAGTGACCACTAAATGCAGAGAAGTCACAGATTCTTCTCAGTCACCGGCTGTGGCTGCTTTATCAGTGGTGTAGTCCGGCCGTATCACCATGATCACCATTTTGCCTCTAGACCACAACATTCTCCTCCACCCAAAACTGTAATTTTGGTCATTGAAATTTCTTTTCTATACAACTTATAACCTGGTAGATCCACCTACCCCCTGGGTTTAGGAGATGCTGTTACCTGCCCAGATCTGTAAATTATAAAGCCAAGTGACAGCGTACGTAGAATGTGCTGACAAGATAGAAAATCACTTGAAGAAAAATATTCTGATGGGCCTGTAAGAGAAAGCGGAGGGCAATGATGCTGTTGGCTTCCTAGAACCCTTAGATCTTATCGGATGAATCTCCCTTCTCTCCCTTCTGTGCTGCTGAATGTGATCATATGGTCCCTACAAGACCAGGTCCAGTCTTTCTGGCCAAACTTCACTTTTATGATCGACAACATTAAATGTGCAGTGAGGCCAAGTGTGAATTTCTGGACAATAACAGAGTTTCCCTTTATCCGGACTTTTCAATTTGTATTAAAACCGACTAACTTCAAGGAGGATTGTGATAATCTACATAAACCCATCACACCGGTGCCATGATATATCTCTGAGCTGTGCGTGGCTGATGGCTCTAATATACATTTATTCCCGCCTGCAGGAGATGTGTTGGCTCCAGCCCTGGTTTCATGGATTCACTCCACCTCATAAATTACATTGTTTTTGATCCTAAGAAATTCAGATTACTGCACAATCTCCCGAAATGGGGAGCAATATTATTTTCTCTAATCTGGTTCTGCTCTGGGGTGGGGCTTTATCTGCTGCTCTCGGGTGGGGCTGTGGTCGGGGCTTTATTTGGTGATCTGGGGCGGGGCTGTGGGTGGGCTGTGGGTGGGGCTTTATGTGGTGCTCTGGGGCGGGGCTTTATGTGGTGCTCTGATTACATATTCATCTGTATTGGCTTATGACAGGTTGCTGATCCCTCACTGACCTGCTCCCATTTTTACATAATGCATATAATAGCTGTCATGCACGCGCCCAGACTGGTTGGCACGGGCATACGGGGGTGTGGCCCCACTGGACCACAGACCAAACTTCCCTGGAAGGGGCATAACCAAGTAGCTTCCTAGGTGTTCGCTGGAGCCTCTGATGGTGAGATCAGACTTGTGCAATAGGAAGCTACCAGGTGCCACTCCAGGGTGATGTCTGGCTGTGGCTGCTGATCCCACTAAGGAACGGAACATAGGCAAGCAGGCACTCTGGCTGACAGGCGGACACGGCTGGCTCTCTGGTAGGCAGGCAGGTACGGCTGGAACATAGTGAGAACCGGTAGGGACCGGTCTGCAGGCAGGTATGTGAAACAGGTAGGAACCTGTTCAGACAGGAGGACTAAGTAACAAGTAGAGAAAGACCGCAAGAGCGGATGCAGAGCGAAAGCACAAGAGCTAGAGCCAAGAGCGGAGACGCTGGAGGCAGAGCCAAGAGCAGAGACGCTGGAGGCGGAGCCAAGAGCGGAGACGCTGGAGGCGGAGCCAAGAGCGGAGACGCAGGAGGCAGAGCCAAGAGCGGAGACGCAGGAGGCAGAGCCAAGAGCGGAGACGCTGGAGGCGGAGCCAAGAGCGGAGACGCTGGAGGCGGAGCCAAGAGCGGAGACGCTGGAGGCGGAGCCAAGAGCGGAGACGCTGGAGGCGGAGCCAAGAGCGGAACCACAGCCAAGAGCGGAACCACAGGAGGTAACGCCAAGATAGATATAAACAGATATAAATAGACAGTGGAATAGGACTAGACTAAGACAGAGTCAGGAACGAGACAAGACACAGACATAGACATAGGCTAGGGTACGAAGCCCCTCTGGGTGGCAGACATAGGCCAGGGTACGAAGCCCCACTGGGTGGCTACACAGGACACAGACCAGGGTACAATGCCCCCCTGGGTGGCAGACAAGAGAGAGTAACCGAGACAGGACCTGGCACCTCAGCAGCTAAGAACTGACTGAGGGAGTAAGTTGCACAGGCCCAGACCACAGGGTGGAGCTGCACTATATACAGGAGGCCTCTTGGTAATTGGTCAGGAACTGATTAGACAGATGCACGTGATTCCTATAAGAACCAGAGAGTTCAGGCGCCGGCCCCCTATACACATAGTTATGAAGCATGCACAGAGCAGAGACACAGAACATGGAGCTGGCATGAAACAGAAACCACATCATGGCCTGGAGCAGTGGGTAAGATTGTGTGAGAGATGTGAGGCCATGCCGTGATGCCAGCAGAGTTGTTACAATAGCATTGATAGTATTGTTGATAATGACTATAATATTGTGGCTATTGGGAGGCTTAGAAAAAAAATTTCATCAAGCAAAATGTCACCAGCGATAGAGGCGCTTGCGCAGTAGCATCTATAAGTGAGAGATAGATGCTACTGGACAGGCGCCGCTGGCTAGTATATAGGGCTACAGATACTCACTGTGCTGTTTGGTGACATGGTGTGTATCACACTCAACATGTATCAGAGGAAGCGAAGGAAAGAGTTGTCTCAGGAGGTTAGAAAGAAAATTATAGACAAACATGTTAAAGGTAAAAGCTATAAGACCATCTCCAACCAGAATGATGTTCCTGTGACTACAGTTGCACATATTATTCAGAAATGTAGACCTGCCTCTGTACACTTATTGGTTTCCTGATAGTATAACTCCTCCCAATTTACACCGATTGGTTGCGTGATCGTATAAGTCGTATGACGCCTGTCCATAGACACACCCCCAGGAAAAAGCAACCGCGAAACGCGCGTTGGGGTTCGGAGGCACAGCCTGTCACTTGGTAGTGGATTTTCTGTGGGACACGCACAAAGGTAATATGTTGAGGAACTGATCTTGTGCAATATGTATATGTGTGGGGTTTTGAACGGATTATACGATAGCATTTTGTCAGAGGTGTTCCGCTATATGGGTGAATTGCGCCCTTAGCACCTGTTCTGAAATTATGGCTATGACTTTTTGTCTTTCTTTCCCCTCTGTCCACTGACAGCATGGTCAGTTGTTTGTTGCAAATATTATATTATTAGAGCTCAATTGAGAGTGTTGCAAACGTGTTATAGACTATATAGACATATATACCTTTTTTATTAGAGGATCTCAAACTCTGTGGATTAAAAAGAAAAAAAAATCCTTTTTCTTAATCATTTTTGCTGTGTTCCACTTTTTGCTTAGCCTCCGGTTCTGTTTTGTTTGGTCTGAGGCACCATTCGTTTTTACTGTCTTGCTATCTATTGATGTTTAAATAAATAAATTGAACTGTTTTAAATCTCATGTTGTGAAACAGTTCTTGATCCTAGTGTTGAGAATCACAGGAGGATCGTTATGTTTAAATCTTGTTACGGAGTGTAGCCTATTCCTGTGTTGGGTTTATGGGCTTGGGTAATTGCTTATCAAATCAATGAGACTTATAATACGAATGGTAACAAAAGAGCCCAGAAAAACTTCTAAACAGATTAAAGGTGAACTCCAAGCTCAAGGAGCATCAGTGTTAGATCGCACCATCCATCGTTGTATGAGCCAAAGTGGACTTCATGGGAGACGACCAAAGGAGGACACCATTGTTGAAAAAAAACAAAACAGACTGGAATTTGCCAAACTACATGTTGACAAGCCACAAAGCTTCTGGGAGAATGTGCTATGGACAGATGAGTCAAAAATTGAACTTTTTGGCAAGGCACGTCAGCTCTATGTTCACAGAAGGAAAAATGAAGCATATAAAAAAAAGAACACTGTCCCTACTGTGAAACATGGAGTAGGCTCTGTTATGTTCTGGGGCTGCTTTGCTGCATCTGGCACATGGTATCTAGAATCTGTGCAGGGTACAATGAAATCTCAAAACTACCAAGGGATTCTGGACAGAAATGTGCTTCCCGATGTCAGAAAGCTTGGTCTCAGTCGCAGGTCATGGGTCTTGCAACAGGATGATGACCCAAAACACACAGCTAAAAACACCCAAGAATGGCTAAGAGGGAAACATTGGACTATTCTGAAGTGGCCTTCTGTGAGCCCTGACCTAAATCCTATTGAGCATCTTTGGAAAGAGCTGAAACATCTGGAAAAGGCAACCTTCAGACAGGAGACAACTGGAGCAGTTTGCTCTTGAGTCGGGGGCCAATATACCTGTCGAGAGGTGCAGAAGTCTCATTGACAGTTACTGGAATCGTTTGATTGCAGTAATTGCCTCAAAAGGTTGTGCAACAAAATATTAACCCTTTCACGCCAGAGCCTGTTTTTGCCTTTGTAATTGGACCAATTTTTTCAATTCTGACCAGTCATTTTATGAGGTCATAACTCTAAAACGCTTCAACGAATCCTGGTGATTCTGAGACTGCTTTCTTGTGACATATTGTACTTTATGATAGTGATAAAATTTCTTTGATATAACTTGTGCTTATTTGATAAAAAAAATGGAAACTTGGCAAAAATTTTGAAAATTTCGCAATTTTCTAAACTTTTTCTGATTTAAGAGCATAAAAATAAGTCCTATCACACAAAATAGCTAATATTTAACATTTCCCACATGTCTACTTTACATCAGCACAATTTTGGAAACAAATTTTTTTTGTTAGGAAGGCATAAGGGTTAAAAGTTGACCAGTGATTTCTCATTTTTAGAACAACATTTTCAAAACCATTTTTTAAGAACCACCTAACATTTGAAGTGAGTTTGGGTGGGTCAATATGACAAAATACCCAAAAGTGACACCATTCTAAAAACTGCACCCCTCAAGGTGCTCAAAACCACATTCAATAAGTTTATTAACCCTTCAGGTGCTTCACAGCAATGAATGGAACGTGGAAGGAAAAAATAAACATTTACTTTTCTTTCATAAAAATTTTCCTTTAGACCTAATTTTTTTTTACTTTCGCAAGGGGAACAGGAGAAAATGGTCTATACATTTCATTTTGCAATTTCTCCTGAGCATGCCGATACCCCATATGTGGGGAAATCTACTGTTTGGGTTAACGGCAGGGCTTGGAAAGGAAGGTGCGTCATTTGACTTTTTGAATGTAAAATATGCTGGAATAATTCGCCTTTGGAGAGCCCCTGATATGCCTAAACAGTGGAAACCCCCCACAAGTGACACCATGTGGGAAACTAGACCCCTTAGGAAACTTAACTGGATTTGTATTGAGCACCATTAACCCACAGGTGATTCACAGAAGTTTATAACGTAAAGCCATGAAAATAAAAAAAATCATATTTTTTCCACAACAAATAAACTTTTCGCCTTCAATTTTTTTTTAAAGGGTAACAGGAGAAATTTGACCCCAAAAGTTGTTGTGCAATTTGTCCTGAGTATGCTGACACCCCATATTTGGGGATAAACCACTGTTTGGGTGCATGGTAGAGCTCGGAAGGGAAGGAGCGCCATATTGGAGAGCAGGTTTTGCTGGAATTGTTTGTGGGTGACATGTCACATTGTCAGAGCCCCTGAGGTGCCAGAACAGCAAAAGCGACTGCATTTTACAAAATACTTCCCTGACTGAATTCTTCTAGTTGTGCAGTGAGCGTACTGACACCACAGCTGTTCCATAGAAAATTATACCATTGGGCAGTGAAGAAAAAATAATTACATTTTTACCACTAAAATGTTTTAATCCCAAATTTTACATTGGAAAATAGGTAGATAGGTAAATGGTCACTACACCCATAGATGAATTCCCAGAGGGGTGTCATTTCCAATTCCCAGAGGAGTGTCATTTCCAAAATGGGGTCACTTCAGGGGGGATTCTGCTGTTATGGCACTTTGGAGAGCCGCTAAGTGCCAGAACAACAGAATCCCTCCTGAAGTGACCCCATTTTGGAAATGACATCACTCTGGTTATTCACCTATGGATATCGTGACCATTTTCACTACACGGATGATTTCCAGAAACACGTAATGGAAGTTTTGGAGCAAAAATTGCAAAAATGTCATTGTAGTGCCCAATATATTGTGCCCAGCTTGTGTCTCTGGAGACATCCCCCCACCTACACCCGGAAATTGTTATGTCAGCTCTACTCAGATGTGTTTGTCACTAAATAAACCAAATGCTTGACTGTCAAAACCACTTAAAACGTGGTTCTGTGTGGAAGATTTTAAAGCAGTCATGGAGGCATAAGGCTGGCAATGATGGGCATTGTGGGCAATAATAGCGGGTATCATGCCTCATTCCTCTCTTGGAACATACACGACATCTTCTCTGGGGGTTCTTTCTTATTTCAGTTGCTGGAATGAGTGCAATAAAATGTCCCTCAGTGAGTCTTCTGACATCTTCAGATTCTAAAGGATTGGCGGGGACAACATTTTCAATGACCTTTTCCTGATAATCAAGGAAAGTATCTGCATTTCCGGCTTTTTTGTATAACACAAAAGAATTATATGAGGCCACCTGAAACAAATAAATGACTAACTTTTTATACTAGGTATATGATTTTCTTGATACCCGGTATGGCTGTAGATCCTAATCTGCAAGGTCCACACCCCCCATATATTTGTTGTAGTCAATGACAGACACAGGTTTTGCAGTAGTGGATCCCTGTTGGTCTGCAGTGGCCCTTGTGGCATCTGTGTGGATCGAGCTCAGGATAAAAATATGTTTTTTATCCTTGTACTTAAGGGCAAGCAGCTCTCCATTGTGTAAAGCCCCTGTCTGCTCCTTTTGTGAACTTTTTGTTGACCAATGATTGTGGAAACCCCAGACGGTTTTTGAAAATAGTCCCACAAGCCCCCATGTTGTGTTCAACCAGACTTTTAAATAAGGGTATGCTGGTGTAGTAGTTGTCAACATACAGGTTGTAGCCTTTTTGTAAAAATGGAGTTATCAGCTCCAAAATGATTTTTCCAGATGTCCCCAGATAAGTAGGACATCCTGGTGGGTTTAGTTGGCTATCTTTCCCCTCATAAATGTGAAAAGCTGATGTGTATCCGGATGAACTCTTGCACATTTAATAGAGCTTTATTCCGAACCTTGCCCTCTTAGAAGGAATAAATTGCTTGAGGTACAGTCTTCCTTTGAATTTTACAAGGGATTTATCAATGGAAATGTTTTCTGCTGGGGTGTAAAGCTTTAAGAACTCTTCTGTCGAGTCTTCGATGATGGGTCTGATTTTGATTAGTCTGTCATGTTCTGGGGCATCTCTGGGCAGGCACTGAATATTGTCATTAAAATGCCAAAATCTCATGAGCATTTAACAACGGGTCCTAGGAAGAATGGTAGACAACATAGGGGTGGCTTGAACAGGGCGGTTGGACCAATACGACTGAATGTTGCTTTTTTAACAAGCATCATAGCGAATGTAAGTCCTGAAAAAAATTTTCATTTCCAGGACATTAGTTGGTGTCTTTAAATTTGATCTAGCATAATAGGATCGTGGATTCTGGCTGATGAATTGGGACGCATATAAATTTGTTTGTAGGACAATATGCTCTAGCACGCTATCTGTCAGAAACAAATTATAAAAATTAACTGGTCCAAAATTTTCCACCTCCACATTTATACCTGGAATGGCATTAAAATTAGGGATGAATGGAGTAGCCGAATCTGAAGCCTCCCATCTGGGAAATGCTACACCAAGAGGCAAAGCCACTTGGACATTGGTGTGCTCCAATTCACAAGCCCTTGGGGCAGCGCTAGTACTGGGCATTGTTCCCTGAACTGGAGACATTTCTCCAGAAGCGCTATTTGTCCTTCTTGTTGTACTGGTCCTCGTGTGTGAGGATGGACCAGAATCACTGCTCATTTCTGAGCTATCACTATCGCTGCTACTAAAGCCCTCAAAATCCACATCGCCATCTGACACTGCACTTTCTTCGCTGTCAGAACATAAAAGTGCATAAGTCTCCTCTGCACTATAATACTGACATGCCATTTTGTTTTTTTTTCTTTTTCCGGAAATGGAAAACTCTGATGTGACTGACGTGACCAAATTATTGGTGAGACAATTGAGAAAAGCCTAAAGGTACCGTCACACTCAGCAACTTTCCAACGATCACGACCAGCGATACGACCTGGCCATGATCGTTGGAAAGTCCTTGTGTGGTCGCTGGAGACCTGTCACACAAACAGCTCTCCAGCGACCAATGATGCCGAAGTCCCCAGGTAACCAGGGTAAACATCGGGTTGCTAAGCGCAGGGCCGCGCTTAGTAACCTGATGTTTACCCTGGTTACCATTGTAAATGTAAAAAAAAAAAAAACACACTCACATTCCGGTGCCTGTCACGTCCCCCGGTGTCCGCTTCCCTGCACTCCTCCTGCATCCTGTGTAAGCGCCGGCCGTAAAGCAGAGCGGTGACGTCACCACTGTGCTCTGCTTTTTCGGCCGGCCGGCGCTCACACAGGATGCAGGAGGAGTGCAGGGAAGCGGACGCCGGGGGACGTGACAGGCACCGGAATGTGAGTATGTGTTTTTTTTTTTTTACATTTACAATGGTAACCAGGGTAAACATCGGGTTACTAAGCGCGGCCCTGCGCTTAGTAACCCGATATTTACCCTGGTTACCAGTGAACACATCGCTGGATCGGCGTCACACACGCCGATTCAGCGATGTCAGCGGGTGATCCAGCAACGAAATAAAGTTCTGGCCTTCTAGTTCCGACCAGCGATGTCACAGCAGGATCCAGATCGCTGCTGCGTGTCAAACACAACGAGATCGCTATCCAGGACGCTGCAATGTCACGGATCGCTATCGTTATCGTTGTAATGTTGTTCAGTGTGAAGGTACCTTAATTCATTAGCCTAACCCTAACATTAGAATAAACCCTAACTTTAGCCCCAACACTAACCCTAACTATAGCACTAACCCTAACCTGCCTTATCTGGGTTTTTTTTACTGTATAACAAGATCGCTGACTGACACAGCTGTTGCCAGCAGCACTTGTAACAGTGTTTCTCCTCTAATCTCTCACTGACAGATCTGAGGAGAAACAGCAATTTTTTGAGGCTGATCGCCTGCGAACGTTTGTTGCTGTAACAAACTTTCATAGTTATTTGCCTCATTGGTTAGTGTGACTCTGACGTCATCAGGACCTTAACCAATCAGGTTTCGATGAGGTCGGGGGTCACAGTAAGCGATGTGCGCCGGAATCCCCTCTTTATAAGGTATGTGGGGGTCACAGTGAGCACAAAACCACTGACCGTAGACAAACATCGGCGCTGCACAAAGCCTGCTAGCACCGACGTTTATCTACCGTTGGCAGTCACGAAGTGGTTAATTTAAGGGTACCATAATTCCTGTCCATGCCTATTTCATAAGTTTTATTTTTTTCTAAATTATGTGTAAATATGGTTGAAAATCAATGTCTGACTGTCATTTGTTCATTTATAGATTTTTTATTTATTATTACTTTTGTCAGATTCAAGATATTTCTGTGACCGTTGTGGTTTTTTCGGTCATTAAACGAGGGGTACCAACAATTTTGACCATGTATGTAGGAGGAATTAATATTTTGATTTCACAGCCAGTTTCTGGAAATTAACACGCAGTGGATGTTGGAGAGTGAAAATTACACATTTGCCATTTTATTACCCAGCACATAATGCCCAGATTGTGCTCCAGGAGACACACACCGCAAATTAAGTGGATTCTTCTCACTATAATATTGCTAAATACAGGGATCTTAAATGTTGTTTGAGCACACTGCAAGACTCAGAGGTGAGAGCGGATTTTGCTGGATTGGTTTATAGAAACCCTGCTGGTTTTCAATAGCCTTTGAGCCACTAATAGTGTGGGAACCTCTGTTTTTCCATTATGATGGACCTGAGTGGGGACTTGTTTTTGTGAGATGACAATTGGTATTATCTTTGCCTACATAACATTAATTGGTTTCTTTTTATTTGATATTTGGGAGGCAGAATGAACAAACAGTTGAACACCACACACTACTGGTTCATCCAACAAGGTTTTCTATTAGACTGCGAACTGTCATTGTATTGGTAAAGTTTTTTACATAGCTTGCCATTTTTATGGACAGTTTAAGTAGAAATTTTCAAAAATATAAAACTCAAGGATATTTTATTAAAAAAATTGTTTTTTATCTTAGCAGATGACTGTACCAGGAGATCAGACGGACAGCGGACATCTTCAGTTTTTAAATCTGATGATTTTGAGATCCTACAAAATACAACTCAAGTGAATGCCATTACTCCAGATATATTATCATCCATTCACAGCAAAGATCTGTCATCTGATCCTATGAAACAGGTCCCATCTTCTGATTCATTACTGACTACTAAGGAAAATCAAAGTCACAAAAGAGGCATTAAAAAACAAACTGCTCCTAGAGCAAAGAAGTCATTTTCATGTTCAGAATGTGGGAAATGTTTTAACAACAAATCAGAGTTGGTTAGGCACCATACAACTCACACAGGGGAGAAGCCTTTTTCCTGCTCAGAATGTGGTAAATGTTTTATCCAGAAATCAGATTTGGTTAGGCACCATAGAACTCACACAGGGGAGAAGCCTTTTTCCTGTTCAGAATGTGGTAAATGCTTTAACCAGAAAGGGATTCTTGTTAGTCACCAGAGAACTCACACAGGGGAGAAGCCCTTTTCCTGTTCAGAATGTGGTAAATGTTTTATCCAGAAATCAGATTTGGTTAGGCACCATACAACTCACACAGGGGAGAAGCCTTTTTCCTGTTCAGAATGTGGAAAATGTTTTGCACGGAAATCACTGCTTGTTACTCACCATAGAACTCACGCCGAGGAGAAACCTTTTTCCTGTTCAGAATGTGGGAAATGTTTTGCACAGAAATCACTGCTTGTATCTCACCATAAAACTCACACAGAGGAGAAACCTTTTTCCTGTTCAGAATGTGGGAAATGTTTTGCACAGAAATCACTGCTTGTATCTCACCATAGAACTCACACAGAGGAGAAACCTTTTTCCTGTTCAGAATGTGGGAAATGTTTTGCACAGAAATCACTGCTTGTATCTCACCATAGAACTCACCCAGAGGAGAAACCTTTTTCCTGTTCAGAATGTGGGAAATGTTTTACCCAGAAAGGGAATCTTGTTATTCACCAGAAAACTCACACAGATGAGAAGCCTTTTTCCTGTTCAGAATGTGGGAAATGTTTTAACCGGAAATGTCATCTTGTTAGTCACCAGAAAACTCACACAGGGGAGAAGCCTTTTTCCTGTTCAGAATGTGGGAAATATTTTGCACATAAATCATTGCTTGTTACTCACCAGAGAACTCACACAGGGGAGAAGCCCTTTTCATGTTCAGAATGTGGGAAATGTTTTAAATGGAAAATAGATCTTGATAGCCATCAAAGAACCCACACAGGGGAGAAGCCTTTTTCCTGTTCAGATTGTGGGAAGTATTTTAGCCGGAAAGCGCTTCTTGTTAGACATCAGAGCAGTCACACCGAGAAGCCTTTTACATTTTCTTAATGTGGGAAATATTTTACTTGGAAATCAACTGTTAATAAACGTCAGAGACGTCACATAGGGGAGAAGTCTTTTTTATGTTCATAATGTTGGAATAGTTTTAACCAAAAATGAATCTTCTTAAATGGGTTGTCTCTTGTCATTCCTCATGTTTGCTGACAAAAGGATAAAACTAAACTTTATTCATTCCAAATGTAAAACTATACCCATAATGGTTAGTCAGCAGGTGACTAATAGAAAAACATGTACCCCACATTTCAGTATATAGGGTGAGGTAACATATAGACACTCATTCTCCAAGCCTCTCATTTCTACGGTTTTCATCGTCCTCACCAAAGGTGACTCATCAGGAGACTATTTAATATTGACATATATTCATATGTTTGCTAATGACAGGTGTTATGAAGGCAATCCAGAAACACAGTGTGCTTAGCGATCAGAGCGCACACAGTGATCTGACAAATACCCAAAAATACAAGAACGAGCTCTGAGACGTGGAAACTCTGTAGACTGCACACCTGATCCTATCCTAAACACAACTAAAAGCGGCTGTGGATTGCGCCTAACAACTACCTAGGCAACTCGGCACAGCCTAAGAAACTAGCTAGCCTGAAGATAGAAAAATAGGCCTGACTTGCCCCAGAGAAATTCCCCAAAGGAAAAGGCAGCCCCCCACATATAATGACTGTGAGTAAGATGAAAAGACAAAACGTAGGGATGAAATAGATTCAGCAAAGTGGGGCCCGATATTCTAGGACAGAGCGAGGACAGTAAAGCGAACTTTGCAGTCTACAAAAAACCCTAAAGCAAAACCACGCAAAGGGGGCAAAAAAAACCCACCGTGCCGAACTAACGGCACGGCGGTACACCCTTTGCGTCTCAGAGCTTCCAGCAAAACAAAAGACAAGCTGGACAGAAAAAAAGCAACAAAAAAGCAAAAAGCACTTAGCTATACAGAGCAGCAGGTCACAGGAACAATCAGGAGAAGCTCAAATCCAACACTGAAACATTGACAAGGAGCAAGGATAGCAGCATCAGGCGGAGTTAAGTAATGAAGCAGTTAACGAGCTCACCAGAACACCTGAGGGAGGAAGCTCAGAAGCTGCAGTACCACTTGTGACCACAGGAGTGAATTCAGCCACAGAATTCACAACAGATACGCCCCCGATGTATCCTGAACGATGAGAAAAAGAGGTTAGATTTTACTCACCCAGGGGCGGTCCGGTCCGATGGGCGTCGCGTTCTGGTCCAGGGCCTCCCATCTTCTTACGATGCGTCCTCTTCTTGTAGTCACGCTGCGGCTCCGGCACAGGCGTACTTTGTCTGCCCTGTTGAAGGCAGAGCAAAGAATTGCAGTGCGCAGGCGCTGGGCCTCTGTGACCTTTCCTGGCACCTGCGTACTGCAGTACTTTGCTCTGCCATCAACAGGGCAGAAAAAGTACACCTGCGCCAGAGCCGCAGCGTGACTACAAGAAGAGGACGCATTGTAAGAAGATGGGAGGCCCTAGACCAGACCGCGACGCCCATCGGACCGGATCCCCCCTGGGTGAGTATAATCTAACCTCTTTTTCTCATCTTTCAGGATACATTGGGGGCGTATCTACAGCATTCCAGAATGCTGTAGATAAGCCCCTGATGCCGGTTGACTTAGCTCACCTTCAATTTTGGGGGTGACAGTTTCCCTTTAACATGATACATGATTTTAGGGTTTTCTTTGTCTAGTCTCGCTTGAATATAGTTCAATATTAAATAGTCTCCTGATGAATGAATCCAATGAATATTCATTTCTCTTACGTAGCCGCACACGTGACCGCCGGCAGCAGCAGGAAGCCGGTGGCTGACACTGCGCACTATTGAAGAGCAATGAATACTCACCGCTCTCTGTGCGCACAGTCCCGGCGAGTACTGCGGCAGCTGTGCTCTGCTTGTGACGTCCCTGCCATGTGCTGCTTACAAGCATAAAGCAGCTGCTGGGAGGGAGCGCCAGGTAGGTAAGTGTAATGTTTTTTTTTTTTTTTTTAATGTTTTCTGATGGGGCCATGCATACCAGGATGGGGGGCAATTATAAGGATGGGGCCATGCATACTAGGACCGGGATGGGGGCCAATCATACCAGAATAGGGATAGGGACCTGCGTACTAAAACGAAATGGGGACCACGCATACCAGGATAAGGATGAGAGATCCATGCATACCAGGAAAATGATGAGGGGGCCATATATACCAGGATAGGGGATATTAAGTACTGAATTGACCACATTTTTTGCCTAATTTCCTCCTCTAAAATCTAGATGCATCTTTTAGTCCAAAAAAATATGGTATCTTTTTTTCTTCTCCGTGAACTCATTCCTCATGTTTGGCCTCACTAAAATAAAAACACTCATACTCCGCTGGCGTGCCGGCTCCACTTCAGCAGTGTCGAGACTCACTGTCCCGGGGCTTATGTGAGGTTGTTACATCACACGAGCCCTGCACCCGATTAGCGGCAGCTTCACTGTTCCTTCTTTCGGACGTATTGAACATGAAGCCAGAGCCGCGGCTGCTCTCCGATTGCCTTCTGATGCTTGATTTGTCTGAAGGTGGGGACAGTGACATCAGTGCTGATTGGACACAGGGCTCACATGACATAACCTCAAAAGTTCCCCAAGAACACAAGCGCCAACACCAGTGAAACACTGCCAGCATGGGAGGTTTGTATAAAGCCTCATACCCATTTGCGAGAAAAATGTAAGAGTGCAATCCGATAAATTAAAAAAATAAAAATATCGAACTTCACTCTGACCAACGTCATTCAATGGGTGACATCTCATTTGCAAGTTTTTTCTCAGCTGAAATCTGACTGAGAAAAAAAATCACAGCATTTGCGTATTGCTGCGATTCTCAGAGGAGACTCGCCAATGTAAGTCAATGGGTGCGGGGGAAAATAAAAAAAATCGCACAGCACTCGCACCATGCGAGTGCTTTTCGATTTTTACACACCGGTGCCCTTTGGAAAGCCAGTAACTCAGTGCGGCGTACAGCAGTAATATCACACTGACCGCTTACAATAGAATACACATAGAAATATATATATATACATATAGATATAAAAGAACACAGCAGCACATGTACATGAATCTAGGCCATGTGAAAACACAGACAAATGTTCGATATGAATCATTTCTCAAAAATATTTTTTCATAAAAAAAATTTCAAAAATTTTTTTTTTCATAAAACTTACAGTTATAGATAAAATGAAGATTCTTAGCGCATAAATTGGCCAATTCATGTGTGCCCATCAACCACATTTGTCTGTGTTTTCACATGGCCTAGATTCATGTACATGTGCTGCTGTGTTCTTTTATATCTATATGATGCAGCTTGCATGTGTTCACATTGGGAGTGCTGGTTGGCTTTATATATATATATATATTGGCCCGTGTGAAATTTTTCGCACATTGGTTGTCGGGGTGTTATCTCGACCTATTCTCTGATGAGTCCATCTTAGAGATGATGTCACGGTGTCGGAGAGACAAGACACAGTACACCGGGTATGTATCTGAAGTATCTCTAGTTTGAGCATACACAGACTTTTTATTCATACTTATGTTGGAAGCGGATTCACCATATATGGGCTAAGCGTCTGAGAGTTTACTATTTGTCTCCCTGTGGTTTCGCAATCATATTTTTGCACAGAACTTTATTTGTTATCTACCCAGGACATTTCATCCCCCATGCCCTGCTACAAGTAGATCTTGAACAATAACAGCGGCATGAAGAATAGTGAATAACAACTTGTTTTTCTTAACTTTAGTAACACATAAAATGGAGGCAAGCAAGATAAAATGGATCCTGCTATAACAAATTCCCCCATTTTATTCACTATTCTGAATAAGCTGTACTGTTTCCTGGCCGAAGGATTTGTTAGTATATATCATCATCAGCTGTGTGAGTGCAGAATTTCCCAGTATCTACAGAGATACAATTAAAAACTATTTTGAACAATATATATGCAATAAGGATAATCACAACAATATGCAATAGGCTTTGTAAAATCCCAGCTACCCAGCTCCTGATCCCCTTAAACCAGTTGGCTGGGTTGAGTAAAGAAAGTGTCTGACCACCAGGAAAGGACAGTGTCTGTCCTTAGTAACATAGTAACATAGTTAGTAAGGCCGAAAAAAGACATTTGTCCATCCAGTTCAGCCTATATTCCATCATAATAGATCCCCAGATCTACGTCCTTCTACAGAACCTAATAATTGTATGATACAATATTGTTCTGCTCCAGGAAGACATCCAGGCCTCTCTTGAACCCCTCGACTGAGTTCGCCATCACCACCTCCTCAGGCAAGCAATTCCAGATTCTCACGGCCCTAACAGTAAAGAATCCTCTTCTATGTTGGTGGAAAAACCTTCTCTCCTCCAGATGCAAAGAATGCCCCCTTGAGCCCGTCACCTTCCTTGGTATAAACAGATCCTCAGCGAGATATTTGTATTGTCCCCTGATATACTTATACATGGTTATTAGATCGCCCCTCAGTCGTCTTTTTTCTAGACTAAATAATCCTAATTTCGCTAATCTATCTGGGTATTGTAGTTCTCCCATCCCCTTTATTAATGTTGTTGCCCTCCTTTGTACTCTCTCTAGTTCCATTATATCCTTCCTGAGCACCGGTGCCCAAAACTGGACACAGTACTCCATGTGCGATCATTATCTTTGTCAAATTGGTCTCTGAGTCTTTGAACATCTTCTAACTTTAACTTCATCCTTATAGTACTATTTGGATCTATATAATGGCAGCAAGCAGGTCCAATAACCTGACACATTCCACCTTGTGCTGCTGTTAGATAGTCTAGTACTATATTATGCTGGTTGGTTACTATAATGAGTTGATTTTGGAAGGCAATGGTGGTATTTAGTATATCCAATATATCTCAAATTCGGTCATCTAGATCGGGGTCCCCAACTCCAGTCCTCAAGGCCCACCAACATGTCATGTTTTCAGGATTTCCTTAGTCTTGCCCAGGTAATAATTGCATCACCTGTGCAATGCAAAGGAAATCCTGAAAACATGACCTGTTGGTGGGCCTTGAGGACTGGAGTTGGGGACCCCTGATCTAGATAGTCTGTGGCCCTAACCAATTTATCCTACATTTGTGTAATATAATAATAATAATAATAATAATTTTTATTTATATAGCGCCAACATATTCCGCAGTGCTTTACAAATTATAGAGGGGACTTGTACAGACAATAGGCATTACAGCATAACAGAAATACAGTTCAAAACAGATACCAGGAGGAATAAGGGCCCTGCTTACAAACTATGAGGAAAAGGGGAGGGGAGACACGAGAGGTGGATGGTAACAATTGCTTTAGTTATTCGGACCGGCCATAGTGTAAGGCTCGGGTGTTCATGTAAAGCTGCATGAACCAGTTAACTGCCTAAGTATGTAGCAGTACAGACACAGAGGGCTATTAACTGCATAAAGTGAATGAGAACATGATGCGAGGAACCTGTTTTTTTTTTTTTTTTTATATATATAAATAGGCCACACAGGGATCGTTAGGTTAATGCATTGAGGCGGTAGGCCAGTCTGAACAAGTGAGTTTTTAGGGTACGCTTAAAACTGTGGGGATTGGGGATTAATCGTATTAACCTAGGTAGTGCATTCCAAAGAATCGGCGCAGCACGTGTAAAGTCTCGGAGACGGGAGTGGGAGGTTCTGATTATTGAGGATGCTAACCTGAGGTCATTAGCAGAGCGGAGGGCACGGGTAGGGTGGTAGACTGAGACCAGAGAGGAGATGTAGGGTGGTGCAGAGCCATGGAGTGCTTTGTGGATGATAGGGTAAATAAAAATAGAACTGATGATTTTATTGGCTATACCCATTTGCACTATGTGTGGTCTCCCTGAAGGGCGGGGCGTATTATCCACAGCTCTTTTATATAACGTATGTTTAGGTATTGCCTGTGTATCCAATTACTTGTTTGGAATTACAAACGTGGCTGGAGTCCAGCGACCCAGAGTGCAGGTGCCCATTAGTCCTACTGGTAGCCATTTATATGCATTGTTTCCGCATACCCAGAACATACCATCAGGCAAATACCATAGGGCTGAATGTTGCAGTACCAACTTATGGACTAAGTCCACGAATGCAGATGCGTTTTGGAGCATACACCAGGGTGGGGATTGTCCTAAAGGGCTACAGTAGCCTGCATCAGGGTTTCCGCAAATAGGGGTTCCTGGCACAAATTCAGAGGACTCTTTACAAGGTAGGTTGCCAGGAAAGCTGGCGCAGGTTTCGCTGGAACTCTGTGGAAATAATTCAGAGAATTTCCAGGACATATTATACAACCTTCTTTCTACTGAACTTGGTTTGAAGGCATCAGTAGAGTGAGGTGATATTGAAACTAACCTGTAGATCTTGGGTTGGGACTTGCCCTAAATCAGTTAGTCCAGTCTTATTCCTAGGTACCCAGGCCCCACCCTTATAGGCCAAATATTGTAGATGTGTACTACTTCCAGAGAGATTACCTTGCCACCAGGGGTATCCCACCCATCCTACAATCAGTATACCGACGGTAGTGTTCCACAACTTAACATTGTTCGTGGCGTTATTGGCAAGTATGTCAGAACAATTAGTCCAGGTAAACAGTTCCTCAGGTGACACAGGGATAGCCAGGAAGGGGATACTTGTGGCTGATGTTGGTGAGTGCGTACAGATCCAACAGTCTGATAAGGACTGAGAATTTCTCAACAAGTCATCTATCAATTTTCTGTGATGTTGCACAAACATTATTCAAGGATGTCAGAGAATTCAGACTGTCCCATGCGATTACGCATAATATCATGGAAATCGAAACTAGCCAAAACATTATGTTTCCTTTATCGACTGTCGGGTCCTTTAACTCGCTTGCAGTGTGATGCGTGGATCCAACTAGGTTTTCCTTCGAGCTTGACAGCTGTGTCTGTGGTCAGGAGCACTTGGTATGGTCCGTCAAATCTTGGTTCCAGGCTCTTCCGGACGTGCCGCTTTATTACTACCCAGTCTCCTGGCTCCAAGGGATGGTGTCCAGGAACCTTGTCTGGGTCTGGAAGAGAACTAAAGACAGTTAAATGCACTTTAGCAAGGTGTCCATGTAAGGCCTGCACGTAGCTAGTCAAGTCCTGGTACTTGAGCTGCAACTGTTGTGGAAAGAAGATTGGGGCCCCTGCCAAACAGAATCTCGTACGGTGACAGTCCTGTCTTCCTGTTTGGGGTATATCTTACTGAAAACAAAGCCAGAGGAAGGCATTCTGTCCATGGCTTACCAGTCTCTGCCATTGCCTTCTGGATTTTAAGCTTAAGAGTTCCATTTAGTCTCTCCACTTTTCCACTGCTCTGTGTATGGTATGGAGTATGCAATGCTTGACTTACCCCTAGTGCTACCATTACCTCTGACATGATCTCTCCAGTAAAATGGGAGCCCCGATCGCTTTCAATGACCTCAGGAACTCCATACCTACATATGATCTCAGCCATCAGTTTCTTCGCTGTTGTCTTAGCCGTAGGTTTGGCAACTGGGTAGGCTTCTGGACAACCTGAGAATAAATCAATGCAGACCAACACATACTCATGTGTCCCTACCCTAGGCAACTGAATATAATCAATCTGCAGTCTCTGGAATGGGTAAAGGGGCCAGGGAGTGTGTTTGGATGGAGTTTTCACTGTCCTACCCTGATTATGTGTGGCACATATCATGCAGCTCTGTACCTGCCTTTCTGCACAGGTGGAAAACCCGGGGGCAATCCATTGTTTCTGTAGTGTAACACATGGCCGTCTTCGAGTGGTGCACATTCCCGTGCAGAACCTGTGCCATCATTGGGTACAGTACCTGTGGTAGGTGTTGTGAATTCTGTGGCTGAGTTCACTTCTGTGGTCACAAGTGGTATTGCAGTCTCTGGGCTTCCTCCCTCAGGTGTTTTGGTGAGCTCGTTGGCTGCCTTGCTATTTAGCTCCACCTGAGTCTGTCTTCCTTGCTCCTTGTCAATGTTCCAGTGTTGGATCTGAGCTACTGCATCTTTCCTTGGGCCTGCTGCTCTGCTAGATAAGTGCTTCTAGTTTGTTTTCTGTTTTTTCTGTCCAGCTTGCTATTAACTTTTGCTGGAAGCTCTGAGAAGCAAAGGGGTGCACCGCCGTGCTGTTAGTTCGGCACGGTGGGTCTTTTTGCCCCTTTGCGTGGTTTTCGTTTTAGGGTTTTTTGTAGACTGCATAGTTCTCTTTGCTATCCTCGCTCTGTCTAGAATATCGGGCCTCACTTTGCTGAATCTATTTCATTCCTACGTTTGTCTTTTCATCTTGCTAACAGTCATTATATGTGGGGGCTGCCTATTCCTTTGGGGTATTTCTCTGAGGTAAGTCAGGCTTGTATTTCTATCTTCAGGCTAGTCAGCTCCTCAGGCAGTGCCGAGTTGCATAGGTAGTGGATAGGCGCAATCCACTGCTGCTTCCAGTTGTGTGAGGATAGATCAGGTACTGCAGTCTACAGAGATTCCACGTCTCAGAGCTCGTCCTATTGTTTTGGGTTATTGCCAGATCTCTGTATGTGCGCTGATTACTGCACGCTGTGTTGCCTGATTGCCAGCCATAACAGTACAAGGAGCCATTCAATGATTTCCAATAGAGGGAAAAAAGAAATCCTGACATCATTTTTTTTTCTTAGCTCTGTCTTCAGTCTTTTTTTTCCCCTAGACATTAGAGTGCTTCAGGACACAGCTGTGGACATGGATATTCAGGCTCTGTGCTCCTCAATGGATAATCTCGTTGTAAATGTACAAAAGATTCAAGATACTATTGATCAGAAATCGATGCTAGAACCAAGAATTCCGATTCCTGATTTGTTTTTTGGTGACAGAACTAAGTTCCTGAGCTTCAGAAATAATTGTAAGCTATTTTTGGCCTTGAAACCTCATTCTTCTGGTAATCCTATTCAACAGGTTTTGATTATTATTTCTTTTTTGCGCGGCGACCCACAGGACTGGGCGTTTTCTCTTGCACCAGGAGATTCTGCATTGAGTAATGTTGATGCATTTTTCCAGGCGCTGGGATTGCTTTACGATGAGCCTAATTCAGTGGATCAAGCTGAGAAAAATCTGCTGGCTTTATGCCAGGGTCAGGATGATGTAGAAGTATATTGTCAGAAATTTAGAAAATGGTCAGTACTCACTCTGTGGAATGAATCTGCACTAGCGGCTTTGTTCAGAAAGGGTCTCTCTGAAGCTCTTAAGGATGTAATGGTGGGATTTCCTATGCCTGCTGGTTTGAATGAGTCTATGTCCTTGGCCATTCAGATCGGTCGTCGCTTGCGCGAGCGTAAATCTGTGCACCATCTGGCGGTATTGTCTGAGAGTAAACCTGAGCCTATGCAGTGCGACAGGACTATGACTAAAGTAGAACGGCACGAACACAGACGTCTGAACAGACTGTGTTTCTATTGTGGTGATTCTACTCATGCTATTTCTAATTGTCCTAAACGCACTAGGCGGTTCGATAGCTCTGCCGTTATTGGTACTGTACAGTCCAAATTCCTTTTGTCCATTACCTTAATGTGCTCTTTGTCATCATATTCTGTCATGGCGTTTGTGGATTCAGGCGCTGCCCTGAATCTGATGGATTTGGATTATGCTAAACGTTGTGGATTTTTCTTGGAGCCTTTGCGGTGTCCTATTCCGTTGAGAGGAATTGATGCTACACCTCTGGCCAAGAATAAGCCTCAGTACTGGGCCCAGCTGACCATGTGCATGGCTCCTGCACATCAGGAAGTTATTCGCTTTTTGGTACTGCATAATTTGCATGATGTGGTCGTGTTGGGGTTGCCATGGCTACAAACCCATAATCCAGTATTGGATTGGAACTCTATGTCGGTAACCAGCTGGGGTTGTCAGGGAGTACATGGTGATGTTCCATTTTTGTCTATTTCGTCATCCATTCCTTCTGACATCCCAGAGTTCTTGTCGGACTTTCAGGATGTATTTGAAGAGTCCAAGTCTGATGCCCTTCCTCCGCATAGGAATTGTGATTGTGCTATCGATTTGATTCCTGGTAGTAAATTCCCTAAGGGTCGTTTATTTAATTTGTCCGTACCTGAACACACCGCTATGCGCAGTTATGTGAAGGAGTCCCTGGAGAAGGGACATATTCGCCCATCGTCGTCACCATTGGGAGCAGGGTTCTTTTTTGTAGCCAAGAAGGATGGTTCGCTAAGACCGTGTATTGATTACCGCCTTCTTAATAAGATCACTGTTAAGTTTCAGTATCCCTTGCCATTGATTTCTGACTTGTTTGCTCGGATTAAGGGGGCTAGTTGGTTTACTAAGATTGATCTTCGTGGTGCGTATAATCTGGTGAGAATCAGGCAGGGAGATGAATGGAAAACGGCATTTAATACGCCCGAGGGTCATTTTGAGTATCTGGTGATGCCGTTCGGACTTGCCAATGCTCCATCTGTTTTTCAGTCTTTTATGCATGACATTTTCCGTGAGTATCTGGATAAATTCTTGATTGTTTACTTGGATGACATTTTGATCTTCTCAGATGATTGGGAGTCTCATGTGAAGCAAGTCAGAATGGTTTTCCAGGTACTGCGTGCTAATTCCTTGTTCGTGAAGGGATCAAAGTGTCTCTTCGGTGTGCAGAAAGTTTCATTTTTGGGGTTCATCTTTTCCCCTTCTACTATCGAGATGGATCCGGTTAAGGTTCAGGCCATCCAGGATTGGACTCAGCCGACATCTCTAAAAAGTTTGCAGAAATTCCTGGGCTTTGCTAATTTTTATCGTCGCTTCATCTGTAATTTTTCTAGCATTGCCAGACCATTGACCGATTTGACCAAGAAGGGTGCTGATTTGGTTAATTGGTCTTCTGCTGCCGTGGAAGCTTTTCAGGAGTTGAAGCGTAGTTTTTGCTGTGCCCCTGTGTTGTGTCAACCTGATGTTTCTCTTCCGTTCCAGGTCGAGGTTGATGCTTCTGAGATTGGTGCAGGGGCGGTTTTGTCACAGAGAGGTTCTGGTTGCTCAGTGTTCAAACCATGTGCTTTCTTTTCCAGGAAATTTTCTGCTGCTGAGCGTAATTATGATGTGGGCAACCGAGAGTTGCTGGCCATGAAGTGGGCATTCGAGGAGTGGCGTCATTGGCTTGAGGGTGCTAAGCATCGCGTGGTGGTTTTGACTGATCATAAGAACCTTACTTATCTTGAGTCTGCCAAGCGCTTGAATCCTAGACAGGCCCGTTGGTCGTTGTTTTTTGCTCGTTTTGATTTTGTGATTTCATACCTTCCGGGCTCTAAAAATGTGAAGGCGGATGCTCTGTCTAGGAGTTTTGTGCCCGACTCTCCGGGGTTATCTGAGCCGGCGAGTATCCTCAAGGAAGGAGTCATTGTGTCTGCCATCTCCCCTGATTTGCGGAGAGTGTTGCAGAAATTTCAGGCTAATAAACCTGATCGTTGTCCGGCCGAGAAACTGTTCGTCCCTGATAGGTGGACTAGTAAAGTTATCTCTGAACTTCATTGTTCGGTGCTGGCCGGTCATCCAGGAATCTTTGGTACCAGGGAGTTGGTTGCTAGATCCTTCTGGTGGCCATCTCTGTCACGGGATGTGCGTGCTTTTGTGCAGTCCTGTGGAATTTGTGCTAGGGCTAAGCCCTGCTGTTCACGTGCCAGTGGGTTGCTTTTGCCCTTGCCGGTCCCGAAGAGGCCTTGGACACATATTTCGATGGATTTCATTTCTGACCTTCCCGTTTCTCAAAAGATGTCTGTCATTTGGGTGGTCTGTGATCGCTTTTCTAAAATGGTCCATCTGGTGCCCTTGGTTAAATTGCCTTCCTCCTCTGATTTGGTGCCTTTGTTCTTCCAGCATGTGGTTCGTTTACATGGCATTCCTGAGAATATTGTTTCTGACAGAGGTTCCCAGTTTGTCTCGAGGTTCTGGCGAGCCTTTTGTGGTAGGATGGGCATTGACCTATCTTTTTCCTCGGCCTTCCATCCTCAGACTAATGGCCAGACCGAACGAACCAATCAGACCTTGGAAACATATCTGAGATGTTTTGTTTCCGCTGACCAGGATGATTGGGTGTCATTTTTGCCGTTGGCTGAGTTCGCCCTTAATAATCGGGCCAGCTCGGCTACCTTGGTCTCTCCATTTTTCTGCAATTCTGGGTTCCATCCTCGTTTCTCTTCAGGACAGGTTGAGTCTTCGGACTGTCCTGGTGTGGATAATGTGGTGGACAGGTTGCAGCAGATCTGGACTCAGGTAGTGGACAATTTGACCTTGTCCCAGGAGAAGGCTCAGCTTTTCGCTAATCGCAGACGCCGTGTGGGACCCCGACTTCGTGTTGGGGATCTGGTTTGGTTATCTTCTCGTCATATACCTATGAAGGTTTCCTCTCCTAAATTTAAACCTCGTTTTATTGGTCCGTATAGGATTTCTGAGATTCTCAATCCGGTGTCTTTTCGTCTGACCCTCCCAGACTCCTTTTCCATACATAATGTATTCCATAGGTCGTTGTTGAGGAGATACGTGGCACCTATGGTTCCATCTGTGGAGCCTCCTGCCCCTGTTTTGGTGGAGGGGGAATTGGAGTATATTGTGGAGAAGATTTTGGATTCTCGTGTCTCTAGACGGAAACTCCAGTATCTGGTCAAATGGAAGGGTTATGCTCAGGAAGATAATTCCTGGGTTTTTGCCTCTGATGTCCATGCCCCAGATCTTGTTCGTGCCTTTCATGTGGCTCATCCTGGTCGGCCTGGGGGTTCTGGTGAGGGTTCGGTGACCCCTCCTCAAGGGGGGGTACTGTTGTGAATTCTGTGGCTGAGTTCACTTCTGTGGTCACAAGTGGTATTGCAGTCTCTGGGCTTCCTCCCTCAGGTGTTTTGGTGAGCTCGTTGGCTGCCTTGCTATTTAGCTCCACCTGAGTCTGTCTTCCTTGCTCCTTGTCAATGTTCCAGTGTTGGATCTGAGCTACTGCATCTTTCCTTGGGCCTGCTGCTCTGCTAGATAAGTGCTTCTAGTTTGTTTTCTGTTTTTTCTGTCCAGCTTGTTATTATCTTTTGCTGGAAGCTCTGAGAAGCAAAGGGGTGCACCGCCGTGCTGTTAGTTCGGCACGGTGGGTCTTTTTGCCCCTTTGCGTGGTTTTCGTTTTAGGGTTTTTTGTAGACTGCATAGTTCTCTTTGCTATCCTCGCTCTGTCTAGAATATCGGGCCTCACTTTGCTGAATCTATTTCATTCCTACGTTTGTCTTTTCATCTTGCTAACAGTCATTATATGTGGGGGCTGCCTATTCCTTTGGGGTATTTCTCTGAGGTAAGTCAGGCTTGTATTTCTATCTTCAGGCTAGTCAGCTCCTCAGGCAGTGCCGAGTTGCATAGGTAGTGGATAGGCGCAATCCACTGCTGCTTCCAGTTGTGTGAGGATAGATCAGGTACTGCAGTCTACAGAGATTCCACGTCTCAGAGCTCGTCCTATTGTTTTGGGTTATTGCCAGATCTCTGTATGTGCGCTGATTACTGCACGCTGTGTTGCCTGATTGCCAGCCATAACAGGTAGGCAGACCTTTTCACCCCTCCCCCATAGTCCAGTGACGGTATCATAGCAAGCTCCTTTCTTTTGCCACCTATTTTTCTCCTCCTTACTTGCCTGTTCTTGTAACTGGGCTAAGATGTCTTTTGACACAAGTGGAGATGGTGGGGTGTCCAGGTGACGTACTTTAGAGGCTACAGGACTGCTTGCTGCATTCTTGGCAGCCTGGTCTGCCAGTACATTACCCTTTGTCTGTCCATCAGTGCCTTTGGTATGTGCCTTTACCTTTATGATGCCTACTTGGGTGGGAAGCTGTAGTGCATTCATAAGTTGCTGGACTGCCTCAGCATGTTTAATGGGGTGGCCATTTGCTGTCAGGAAAGCTCTGGCTCTCCAGATAGGCCCATAATCGTGTGCAATGCCAAAGGCATACCTGGAATCAGTGTAGATATTTTTAGTCTTACCTTCTGCTAGTTTGCACGCTTCTGTTAGTTTGCACGCTTCTGTGAGCACCTTGAGCTCTGCTTCTTGTGCAGACATATGAACTGGCATTGACTCTGCCTTGATTACCTCATGTTCTGAGACCACAGCATATCCGGTACAGAAGCGTTCTTGGTCATCTTGGTGACGGGATCCATCTACAAAAAGCTCAAAATCAGCATTAGGTATGGGCACACTAGAGACAGTAGGGAGACCAGCCGTTTCCTGAGACATCAATTCCAGACAATCATGTGGTTTAGAAACCTGATCTTGTTCCTCTGGATCCATTCTAGAAAGAAAAAGTGTCCTTTTCCATGTCACCTACCCCTCCTCCATTTGGATCCATAGGAACTGGGAGAAGAGTAGCGGGGTTTAGGACAGTGCACCTTTTCAAAGTCACAGTAGGCATGAGAATAGCACACTGAAGTCGCAGCTGTCTAGCCATGGACAGGTGGCTAGGTTGTACTTGGTTAAGGATACTATGTACATCATGTGGGGTATGGACCGTCAGTGGGTGATCCAAAACAATCTCTGAAGACTTGGGTGGCAACAGCTGGACAGACAACACAGCCCGAACACAAGAGGGACTTCCTCTGGTCACTGTATCCAAGCGGGCGCTGTAATAAGCAACAGGTCTCTGTTTGTCTCCATGAAGCTGAGTCAGCACACCCGTAGCATGTCCTGCATTTTCATGAAGATAGAGGTTAAAGGGAAGGGCATAATTTTTGGATGCCCAAAGCTGGAGAGGAAACAATGCATAATTTCACAGAGTAAAAACAGTCAGGTGCCTCTGGTGTAAGGCAGAAGCGGATAGGTTGAATACAGTCATACAAAGGTTGCATTAAGATGGAGGCAGAACGAATCCATGGACGACAGTAGGAAGTTAGTCCTAGAAACACACGGAGGCCCTGCAAATTCCGTGGGGGCTGCGTGTCCATGATAGCCTGTTTTCGCTCAGGGGTGAGTTGCTTTTTCCCTAGAGAGAGACAATGTCCTAGAAACACAACAGTACTTAAGCAAAATTGTAATTTTTGTTTGGATGCCTTGCACCCCTGTTCATGGAGAAAAAAAGAGTAAAGAGATTGTAGCCATTTTACAAAGAGAACGAGAAGGAGCACACAGCAATAGGTCATCAACATGCTGAATGAGAACTACTCCTTTAACATTCCAGCCTTGTAGGACTTGTGCCATGCACTGTGAGAAGATAGTAGGAGAATTCTGGGCTCCTTATGGTAGGACAGTCCAAGTATACTGCTTATTGCGGAAGGTAAAAGCAAAAAGATACTGGCAATCTGGGTGCAATGGAACGCTGAAAAAGGCATTTGCTAAGTCAATCACTGAAAAACAAATACTGTTAACAGGTATGTGTGCCAACAAGGTGTGTGGGTTAGGAACCAAGGGAGCAAGCAGTTCTGTGGCGGCATTGACTGCTCTGAGGTCATGGACCATTCTATAATTCACCGGCTCCCCAGGTCTAACCTTCTTCTTTACTGGATACAGGGGAGTGTTGCAAACGGACTGTGTAGGCACAACAACCCCTGATTCCAGCAATTCTGTAATTGTGCGTCTATTGCAGCCTCCTGAGCAGCACTCAAAGGGTACTGACGCAATAGGGGCGCTGCCCCTGGTTTCAATTTGACTATTATGGGGGGAACTTTGAGTTTTCCCACATCAGTTTTGTCTTTTGCCCACAGATCAGTGGGGAGTTGATCCAGGGCAGGTACAGTGGGCGGATCACTTTCTGCAGTACTTGCAGCTGCATCCAGGGCCATGATCTTGCAGGGGGTACTGGGTTTAAGTTGAGGGGTCATAGTCACTGTTCCGTCATCATGGTAAGTAATAACCGCCTGTAGTTTCCGTAAAACGTCAGCACCTAGCAAATTACATTGTCCCCTGGGGGCTACCATTAACTGAGTCATAATGGTCTTCCCACAAATGGAGAGGGGAATGGGTTCTGTCAGTCCCACGGTCTGGATCAGCGCATTAAAAGGTGTGGCCATGACAAAGTCGGTGGTGTCACGGAAGGGTAATGAAAACGTGATAACTGAGTTGTCAGCTCCCATGTCAACCTGAATGTCTGCTGTAGTTCCTCCTGGCAGGCTCACCTGTACTGTATAGTCAAGGGTGGGAGGTAGAGTGACTAGAGGACACAGTTGCAGGCTGCCAGTTACCTATTCGTCGGTCTGGGGGGTAGCAGGGGTGGGAACCTTATCTGGGTATGGATTTGTGCGATAATCTTTCCTAAAATGTCCTGGTTTCTTACATCCGAAACACAATCTAGGACCCGTAGTGGGTCCTCCACCTCTCTGTGGGGTCCACTCCTCTGAAAGTGAACTTTAGTCTTTTGCTTCTGTGAGTCCAAACTGACTCCATGTGCAATCTTAGCAAGATCGCCTGGGGGGCAGGATCTCCAATCTGGTCTACTTGCCATCACCTTCTCTCTCACATACTTATCAATGGCTTGCATATATGCATGACTTAACAAACGTGTCGCAGTTCTATCATCTTCACCATAACCCATATCAGACCATCGTTGTTGCAACCTGTAGAAATAATCAATGGGGAGCTCCTTCGGGTCCTGTACACAGTCTTCTAAATGCACCGATACTTCCTCCTGTCTAATCTTACAGGCTTTTTCTAGTGCCTCAACAAAGTCAGACCCTGACCTGGCATTGTTAGGTTCTCCGCCTTGGGGACCATTTCCCCCTGGGTACATTTTAAGTGTCTCAGCTGTCAGTCGGGTAGAAGGTGCTTCCCCCAGGGCTGAACGCACTTACTGTTGCATGTCCTGTCTGGTTGCCTGGTAAGTGTGCTGTATCACCCCACACTGTCTGGCAAAAGTCATAGGTCGTTGGTTAATGTCTGGCAGCTGTGCAGTCAAAGACATCTGTTCTGTGGGAGACCATGGCTGATACCTACTGGCAACATGGTAAGTCGGAGGTCCACTGTCAGCTGTGCCTTCCTCCACTTTGGATAATTTACCACTTGGGACTGGTTTTCATGAAGTCATGCCATTTACCTGAATCTAATTCCCCTGAGGGGTGGAAGCCTCCTGCCTTCAAGAGCACACTAACCTGCTTCTGGGATTCCTTCCCTTCTGGACTATTCTCTGGACTAATTCTCTAGCACTATGGAACCCTGTACTTGGTTCCCATTCTATTGCTAGTATACGTGCAGGCTGAAAACTTATCAGACGGACCTTTCCTCCTCACCTAGAGTAGGCTATGTCGTCCTGCGTTAGTCCTATCCGTGCAGGCTGAAAACTATCAGATGGACGTTTTCTTCTCACCTAGAGTAGGCTATGTCATCCTGCGTTAGTCCTATACATGCAGGCTGAAAACTTATCAGATGGACCTTTCCTCCTCACCCAGAGTAGGCTATGTCCTCCTGCCTTAGTCCTAAACTATAGGTTTACTGTGCTTACAGGTTACTGTATTAGCTTGCTTCCAAGATTGATAACACAGGTATATGAACAGACAACAAACACTCCACAAGCACACCATACAAAGATCATGGGGACTAAAAATCATTTTAGTCTAACAGTGGAGTCATCAGTAACCACACAATGAGGGTCAATATCTGGGTTCAAGGGTACCTGAGCCAGGCAAGCCCGTGATTTTTACCTGATCCTGGTCGACTAGAAGCAGGGGAATACCCGTCCACAAGTGGAATGACGTAGGCAGAATATAATCAGTATTCCTACCCCAGCGCTGTGTGATGCCACTAGTCCCGGGAAGTCCCCTGGTCCATTACTGGAGTCGGCCGGGTCTCAGATGAAGCACTGAAGCATTCTGTTCGGGCAGCCAGAATTGTTGTCGCAGGTCTCGACCTGTTCTCTGATGACTCCACCTTAGAGATGACGTCACAGCACCGGAGAGATAAGACACAATACACCAGGGCTGTATCTGAAGTATCTCTAGTTTTATTAAGTTTACACACACTTTTTATACATTCTTGTGTCGGAGGCGGATTTTCCATATATGGGCTAAGCGTCGGAGTGTATTACTCCCTTCTCCCTATGGTTTCGAAAACATATTTTTACACAGTACATTATTCGTTATTTTACCAAGGACATTCCCTGCTATAATTAGTTCTTAGCAATCAGCAATAATAGCACAATGAAGAATAGTGAATAACAACTTGTATTTCTGACCTTTGGTAACTCTTATACAAAATGGAGGCAAGCAAGATAAAATGGAGATTTCCTTAAAAACATTTATTCAAATAGGTTTTCAAAGTCAACGCGTTTCAAAGTCACGCAGGACCTCTTCCTCAGGACAAAACCTGATAGCGGATGAACATGTCAAGCTTGGAACGTTTAATATGCAGTGTTTTTGAAAAAAAAAAGCCAAACAAAGCACAATATGTCAGAGTTCATGAGAAAGTCCCTCAAACAAAGATAAATTATGGTTCATGAAAAAAAAAGCTTAAATACATTAATTATATTAAAAAGTACGATCTGTCTTCTATTCGAAGAGCGCGTGTTGGTTCCTGGTCACGGCTGTTCTGGTGACAGGAGACATAAACCTAGTGAGCATGTATCGGGGTCAAGCTACTATGGTGGAAGCTGATAGAATGTGTAGTGAATGGGAGTAAGGGAAAATGAGGGAGGTGTTGATGAGGTGAATAATGCGATACAAAGAGCGTCGGCTGATCACTCAGGCTACAGAATGGAGGATCACTCTGGATGCCAGAGACAACGAAAAACCTGGGGGAACGAACTACACTAGTGATGAGCGAGCATACTCGGTAATGGTCGTTACTGGCCCGACCATCGTTGTACTCGGCGAGCACCGAGCATTTCCGGGTTTGCTCGGTGGGAGTTCGGGTCTCCGACCTGCATGTTTGACGCTCTTTAGAGTCAATAAAACATGCAGGGATTGTCTGCCATACACTCTAATGCCGTAGCCATGTTGGTTGTGGCATTACAGTGATTGGCTGGCCGCACAGCATCATCAGGTCTATAAGAGACCTGGCCCCGCCCTGCTCGTCACATTCAGATCTGGATCCAGACAGTGTAGGGAGAGCTTCTGCCGAGATAGGGTCAGATGTGGGGGGTTTTCAGTTAGTGAGGGTCTACCATCATAGAATCCACAAATCCAGCTAAACCAACAGTCCTTCTAAGGACTAATTATATAGATTGCAGTGCTAGGTAGGCAGGGGAGTGTATGTGGCTCTATACATATCAGTGCAAGGCCTGCAGGCGCTGTATGTGGGTATATAGATATCACTGCATACATCAAGAGGGTCCATTCCATTACTGTCTGCTGCTGCCTATTACATATATACATAGCCCCAGGTGTCAGTGGCCAGGAATAATTTTTTTTGCATCTTAATCCTGATTATTTTATTCCAGAGCCCCTTTTTTCCCATTTGCTTGTTGACACTGCAGACTACAGCCAGATCCTTTTCACAGTTTAGCGTAAAAATCCAGTTATTTTATACAGGTTTGCCCGTCCCAGCGATCACATCTGAGTGCACAGAAAATTCTGTCATTTTTTGTGGTACTGTAACATTTTTTGGGAGTGTCTTATACAATTTCTTGACACCATTTTGCTGCCTAAAAAATATTTAGTAACAGGGCAGATATTTTAAACTGAGTTTTGTGCGCCACACGGATCACATATCATTGCGCTCAATATTGTGCCATTTCAGGACTCCATAGAATTTTTTTTCTTGTGCCATTGTCTATTTATTGACGCAATTTTCCTGGCCCCCCCCCAAAAAAAAAATACAGGCCTGATATTTGAAAGTGGGATATCTCTGTCACACGCCTCATCTATCTGTGGACTACAAATTGTGGCATTTGAGGCCTCCATTAACCTTTTTTGCTGTGTGTTACCATAGTTCTAATCACTATTTTGCCATAAAAATAAGTAAAGGATGTGGTTAGGTGGATTTTCCCAGTAACAGCATTGTGGAGGGCACGGGTAATGTTGTGGGACACATGCTGGTGTAATGCCGGTAAGGCACACCGGGAGAAATAGTGGCGGCAGGGAACAGAATATGCATCGCCCCAGGGTCCTGGTCGTTGCAGTAATATCGTTCTCCTCTAGAGGGGAGGGATGTCACGTTTGGAGGCAATAAAGGAGATCTCTTTACCAGGTAACACAAACATACAACACATTTCATACTCCAGTCCACCAGAGGGAGCTACGCTCCTATTTATTAGGGCACTCCTCACAATTAGGTAAAACTGGTGGCCTGGAGAGGGAGTTAGTTAGTTGCTGCCTGAGCTCCGTTCAGGGAGTTGGTCCCTGACGGGTGGGATCCTGTCAGAGGCCTAGGCAGAAGGCCACGGAGCTGCGCCTGCCCCACGTGCGGCAGTTTCTAAGAAGGAGACACAAACAGAGAACTGTATTGTAGCGAGTGAGAAGAAGTCATAGCAAAAGGAGAAGAAACCAGAAGGAGTTCTGCCCTACACAGGCTGCCTCCTTCTGAGGCGCAGGATCCCGGTAGCCGGAACACCGAGAGAGCAACAGTTCTGTATGCCTTGCTCCAGAGACCGGCAGGACAGCTAATTCCACGTTACCTGCCCGAGCTGACATGGATGCTTAGAGCAGGGATAGAGATTTACGGCTTAGCTAGGCGTTGTCAGGGTAACACCAGGTACGCATCGCTGGAGAGCACATAGGTGGCTCAGCGGCGCGCCGGATGTCAAGTGTGCGGTCCAGCTGTGTGTTCCACAGCGGACGCACAGGAAGCGATGCTTAATCAGTGTGATATGAAGAGAGCGGGCAGCCTATTTAATAACAGCCGGTAAGAGGCGCGTTAGACCGTCACAGCACCCCGTCTTGCTGAATAAACCTCCTATCTCAATGGAGAATTACAGGGATCTTCCCCTGATGAGTAGAGAAAAACGAAACGCGTTGGGAAGTATACCTCTTCGTTACTTTGCATTGGGGGTCACTATATAAAAACTGGTGATATTTTATGATGGGGTATTTGTATGGATAATGATGTGCCATCTCCCCAGTCTTTACACCAGTTAAAAACGGTCATTAATTCGTTATATGTAACAATAGGGTGAAACTGTTCACTTTTTTCACACACCATCTTGAGCTGTCATTGCTAGTAATAGATGCATATACAGTGGGGCAAAAAAGTATTTAGTCAGTCAGCAATAGTGCAAGTTCCACCACTTAAAAAGATGAGAGGCGTCTGTAATTTACATCATGGGTAGACCTCAACTATGGGAGACAAACTGAGAAAAAAAATCCAGAAAATCACATTGTCTGTTTTTTTATCATTTTATTTGCATATTATGGTGGAAAATAAGTATTTGGTCAGAAACAAACAATCAAGATTTCTGGCTCTCACAGACCTGTAACTTCTTCTTTAAGAGTCTCCTCTTTCCTCCACTCATTACCTGTAGTAATGGCACCTGTTTAAACTTGTTATCAGTATAAAAAGACACCTGTGCACACCCTCAAACAGTCTGACTCCAAACTCCACTATGGTGAAGACCAAAGAGCTGTCAAAGAACACCAGAAACAAAATTGTAGCCCTGCACCAGGCTGGGAAGACTGAATCTGCAATAGCCAACCAGCTTGGAGTGAAGAAATCAACAGTGGGAGCAATAATTAGAAAATGGAAGACATACCAGACCACTGATAATCTCCCTCGATGTGGGGCTCCATGCAAAATCCCACCCCGTGGGGTCAGAATGATCACAAGAATGGTGAGCAAAAATCCCAGAACCACGCGGGGGGACCTAGTGAATGAACTGCAGAGAGCTGGGACCAATGTAACAAGGCCTACCATAAGTAACACACTACGCCACCATGGACTCAGATCCTGCAGTGCCAGACGTGTCCCACTGCTTAAGCCAGTACATGTCCGGGCCCGTCTGAAGTTTGCTAGAGAGCATTTGGATGATCCAGAGAAGTTTTGGGAGAATGTCCTATGGTCTGATGAAACCAAACTGGAACTGTTTGGTAGAAACACAACTTGTCGTGTTTGGAGGAAAAAGAATACTGAGTTGCATCCATCAAACACCATACCTACTGTAAAGCATGGTGGTGGAAACATCATGCTTTGGGGCTGTTTCTCTGCAAAGGGGCCAGGACGACTGATCCGGGTACATGAAAGAATGAATGGGGCCATGTATCGTGAGATTTTGAGTGCAAACCTCCTTCCATCAGCAAGGGCATTGAAGATGAAACGTGGTGGGGTCTTTCAACATGACAATGATCCAAAGCACACCGCCAAGGCAATGAAGGAGTGGCTTCGTAAGAAGCATTTCAAGGTCCTGGAGTGGCCTAGCCAGTCTCCAGATCTCAACCCTATAGAAAACCTTTGGAGGGAGTTGAAAGTCCGTGTTGCCAAGCGAAAAGCCAAAAACATCACTGCTCTAGAGGAGATCTGCATGGAGGAATGGGCCAACTGTTGTGAATTCTGTTATCGAACTCCCTCCTGTGGTCATGAATGGTACTTCGGCGAGTTCTGTCCATGGACTCCCTCTGGTGGCTGTGAGTGGAGCTGCTGCTTCTGAGGTTCCTTCCACAGGTGACGTAGTTTATTCTTTGGCTGGCTGTTCTATTTAACTCCACTCAGATCGTTACTCCATGCCAGCTGTCAATGTTCTTGTACTGGTTCAGTTCACTCTTGGATCTTTCTGGTGACCTGTCTACTCCAGCAGAAGCTAAGTCCCTGCTAGTTATTTATTTGTTCATTGTTTCCTTGTCCAGCTGGCTATCATGATCTTGCCCTGCTAGCTGGAAGCTCTGGGATGCAGAGTGGCACCTCCGCACCGTGAGACGGTGCGGAGGTCTTTTTGCACACTCTGCGTGGCCTTTTTGTAGGGTTTTGTGCTGACCGCAAAGATACCTTTCCTATCCTCAGTCTGTTTAGTAAGTCTGGCCTCCCTTTGCTAAAACCTGTTTCATTTCTGTGTTTGTGACTTTCATCTTAACTCACAGTCAATATATGTGGGGGGCTGCCTTTTCCTTTGGGGAATTTCTCTGAGGCAAGGTAGGCTTTATTTTCTATCTTTAGGGCTAGTTAGCTCTTAGGCTGTGAAGAGGCGTCTAGGTCGTGTTAGGTACGCTCCACGGCTATTTCTAGTTGTGTGATAGGATTAGGGGTTGCGGTCAGCAGAGCTCCCACTTCCCAGAGCTTGTCATGTGTGTGAGTTTAACCATCAGGTCGTTCCAGGTGCTCCTAACCACCAGGTCCATAACAGTACAGCTGGCCCAAAGTATTAATGCATCTCAATAGAGGGATAAGAGAAGTTCTGAGACCATTTTTTTTTCTCTGCAGTGTTTTTTGTCTTTCTTTTCCCTTAAACCTCTGGGTGGTTCAGTACACAGGTGTAGATATGGACATTCAAGGTCTGTCCTCTTGTGTGGATCATCTCACTGCAAGGGTACAAAACATTCAAGATTTTGTGGTTCAGAATCCGATGTTAGAGCCTAGAATTCCAATTCCTGATTTGTTTTCTGGGGATAGATCTAAGTTCCTGAATTTCAAAAATAATTGTAAACTGTTTCTAGCTTTGAAACCCCGCTCCTCTGGTGACCCCGTTCAACAAGTAAAAATTATTATTTCTTTGTTGCGTGGTGACCCTCAAGACTGGGCATTTTCCCTTGCGCCAAGAGATCCTGCATTGCGTGATGTAGATGCGTTTTTTCTGGCGCTTGGATTGCTTTATGATGAACCAAATTCAGTGGATCAGGCAGAGAAAATCTTGCTGGCTTTGTGTCAGGGTCAGGATGAAGCGGAGGTGTACTGTCAGAAGTTTAGAAAGTGGTCTGTGCTTACTCAGTGGAATGAGTGTGCCCTGGCGGCAATTTTCAGAAAGGGTCTTTCTGAAGCCCTTAAGGATGTCATGGTGGGATTTCCCACGCCTGCTGGTCTGAATGAGTCTATGTCCTTGGCAATTCAGATTGATCGGCGCTTGCGTGAGCGCAAAGCTGTGCACCATTTGGCGGTATTCTCTGAGCATAGGCCTGAGCCTATGCAGTGTGATAGGACTTTGACTAGAGCTGAACGGCAAGAACACAGACGTCGGAATGGGCTGTGTTTTTACTGTGGTGATTCCACTCATGCTATCTCCGATTGTCCTAAGCGCACTAAGCGGTTCGCTTGTTCTGCCACCATTAGTACGGTACAGTCTAAATTTCTTTTGTCCGTTACTCTGATTTGCTCTCTGTCGTCCTATTCTGTTATGGCATTTGTGGATTCAGGCGCTGCCCTGAATTTGATGGACTTGGAGTTTGCCAGCCGCTGTGGTTTTTTCTTGGAGCCCCTGCAGTATCCTATTCCATTGAGAGGAATTGATGCTACGCCTTTGGCCAAGAATAAGCCTCAGTACTGGACTCAATTGACCATGTGCATGGCTCCTGCACATCAGGAGTATATTAGCTTTTTGGTGTTGCATAATCTGCATGATGTGGTCGTTTTGGGGTTGCCATGGCTACAGGTCCATAATCCAGTATTGGATTGGAAATCTATGTCTGTGTCTGGCTGGGGTTGTCAGGGGGTACATGGTGATGTTCCATTGCTGTCAATTTCGCCTTCCACTCCTTCTGAAGTCCCTGAGTTTTTGTCAGATTACCGGGATGTATTTGAAGAGCCCAAATCCGGTGCCCTACCTCCTCATAGGGATTGCGATTGTGCTATTAATTTGATTCCTGTTAGTAAGTTTCCTAAGGGCCGACTGTTTAATTTATCTGTGCCAGAGCACGCCGCTATGCGGAGTTATATAAAGGAATCCTTGGAGAAAGGTCATATTCGCCCGTCGTCATCACCGTTGGGAGCAGGGTTCTTTTTTGTGGCCAAGAAGGATGGCTCTTTGAGACCTTGTATTGATTACCGCCTTCTTAATAAGATCACAGTCAAATTTCAGTACCCTTTGCCGCTGCTGTCTGATTTGTAGATTGTGAGCCCTCGCGGGCAGGGTCCTCTCTCCTCCTGTACCAGTTGTGACTTGTATTTTTCAAGATTATTGTACTTGTTTTATTATGTATACCCCTCCTCACATGTAAAGCGCCATGGAATAAATGGCGCTATAATAATAAATAATAATAATAATAATAATTTGTTTGCTCGGATTAAGGGGGCTAGTTGGTTCACCAAGATAGATCTTCGAGGGGCGTATAATCTTGTGCGAATTAAACAGGGCGATGAATGGAAAACAGCATTTAATACGCCCGAGGGCCATTTTGAGTACCTGGTTATGCCATTCGGGCTTTCTAATGCTCCATCTGTGTTTCAGTCCTTTATGCATGACATCTTCCGAGAGTACCTGGATAGATTCATGATTGTATATTTGGATGATAGTTTGGTCTTTTCGGATGATTGGGAGTCTCATGTGAAGCAGGTCAGAATGGTGTTCCAGGTCCTTCGTGCGAATTCCTTGTTTGTGAAGGGATCGAAATGTCTCTTTGGGGTTCAGAAGGTTTCATTTTTGGGTTTCATTTTTTCCCCTTCTACTATCGAGATGGACCCTGTTAAAGTTCAGGCCATTTATGATTGGACTCAGCCGACATCTGTGAAGAGCCTGCAGAAGTTCCTGGGCTTTGCTAATTTTTACCGCCGCTTCATCGCTAATTTTTCTAGTGTTGCTAAACCGTTGACTGATTTGACCAAGAAAGGTGCTGATGTGGTCAATTGGTCCTCTGCGGCTGTAGAGGCTTTTCAGGAGTTGAAGCGTCGTTTTTCTTCTGCCCCTGTGTTGTGCCAGCCAGATGTTTCGCTCCCGTTTCAGGTCGAGGTTGATGCTTCTGAGATTGGAGCAGGGGCTGTTTTGTCGCAAAGAAGTTCTGATGGCTCGGTGATGAAACCATGTGCCTTCTTTTCTAGAAAATTCTCGCCTGCTGAGCGCAATTATGATGTTGGCAATCGAGAGTTGTTGGCCATGAAGTGGGCATTCGAGGAGTGGCGACATTGGCTTGAAGGAGCCAAGCATCGCGTGGTGGTCTTGACGGATCACAAGAATTTGACTTATCTCGAGTCTGCCAAACGGTTGAATCCTAGACAGGCTCGATGGTCGCTGTTTTTCTCCCATTTTGATTTTGTGGTTTCGTACCTTACGGGATCTAAGAATGTGAAGGCTGATGCCCTGTCAAGGAGTTTTGTGCCTGACTCTCCGGGTGTTCCTGAGCCGGCGGGTATTCTCAAAGAGGGGGTAATTTTGTCTGCCATCTCCCCTGATTTGCGGCGCGTGCTGCAGAAGTTTCAGGCTGATAGACCTGACCGTTGTCCAGCGGAGAAACTGTTTGTCCCTGATAGATGGACTAGTAGAGTTATCTCTGAGGTTCATTGTTCGGTGTTGGCGGGTCATCCTGGAATCTTTGGTACCAGAGATTTGGTGGCTAGATCCTTTTGGTGGCCTTCTTTGTCACGGGATGTGCGTTCTTTTGTGCAGTCCTGTGGGACTTGTGCTCGGGCTAAGCCCTGCTGTTCTCGTGCCAGTGGGTTGCTTTTGCCCTTGCCGGTCCCGAAGAGGCCCTGGACGCATATTTCCATTGATTTTATTTCAGATCTCCCTGTCTCTCAAAGGATGTCGGTCATTTGGGTGGTTTGTGATCGCTTCTCTAAGATGGTCCATTTGGTACCCTTGTCTAAATTGCCTTCCTCTTCTGATTTGGTGCCATTGTTTTTCCAGCATGTGGTTCGTTTGCATGGCATTCCGGAGAACATCGTCTCGGACAGAGGTTCCCAGTTTGTTTCGAGGTTTTGTCGGTCATTTTGTGCTAAGATGGGCATTGATTTGTCTTTTTCTTCGGCTTTCCATCCTCAGACAAATGGCCAAACCGAACGAACTAATCAGACTTTGGAAACATATCTGAGATGCTTTGTTTCTGCTGATCAGGATGATTGGGTGTCCTTCTTGCCTTTGGCTGAGTTCGCCCTTAATAATCGGGCCAGCTCGGCTACTTTGGTTTCGCCTTTTTTCTGTAATTCTGGTTTCCATCCTCGTTTCTCTTCAGGGCAGGTTGAGCCTTCGGACTGTCCTGGTGTGGATACGGTGGTGGACAGGTTGCAGCAGATTTGGACTCATGTGGTGGACAATTTGACATTGTCCCAGGAGAAGGCTCAACGTTTCGCTAACCGCCGGTGCTGTGTTGGTCCCCGACTTTGTGTTGGGTATTTGGTTTGGTTGTCATCTCGTCATGTTCCTATGAAGGTTTCGTCTCCTAAGTTTAAGCCTCGTTTCATTGGTCCGTATAAGATTTCTGAAGTTCTCAATCCTGTGTCATTTCGTTTGGCCCTTCCAGCTTCTTTTGCCATCCATAATGTGTTCCATAGGTCGTTATTGCGGAGATACGTGGCGCCTATGGTTCCCTCCGTTGATCCTCCTGCCTCGGTGTTGGTCGAGGGGGAGTTGGAGTATGTGGTGGAGAAGATTTTGGATTCTCGTATTTCGAGACGGAAACTCCAGTACCTGGTCAAGTGGAAGGGTTATGGCCAGGAAGATAATTCCTGGGTTTTTGCCTCTGATGTTCATGCTGCCGATCTAGTTCGTGCCTTTCATTTGGCTCGTCCTGATTGGCCTGGGGGCTCTGGTGAGGGTTCGGTGACCCCTCCTCAAGGGGGGGGGTACTGTTGTGAATTCTGTTATCGAACTCCCTCCTGTGGTCATGAATGGTACTTCGGCGAGTTCTGTCCATTGACTCCCTCTGGTGGCTGTGAGTGGAGCTGCTGCTTCTGAGGTTCCTTCCACAGGTGACGTAGTTTATTCTTTGGCTGGCTGTTCTATTTAACTCCACTCAGATCGTTGCTCCATGCCAGCTGTCAATGTTCTTGTACTGGTTCAGTTCGCTCTTGGATCTTTCTGGTGACCTGTCTACTCCAGCAGAAGCTAAGTCCCTGCTAGTTATTTATTTGTTCATTGTTTCCTTGTCTAGCTGGCTATCATGATCTTTCCCTGCTAGCTGGAAGCTCTGGGATGCAGAGTGGCACCTCCGCACCGTGAGTCGGTGCGGAGGTCTTTTTGCACACTCTGCGTGGTCTTTTTGTAGGGTTTTGTGCTGACCGCAAAGATACCTTTCCTATCCTCAGTCTGTTTAGTAAGTCTGGCCTCCCTTTGCTAAAACCTGTTTCATTTCTGTGTTTGTGACTTTCATCTTAACTCACAGTCAATATATGTGGGGGGCTGCCTTTTCCTTTGGGGAATTTCTCTGAGGCAAGGTAGGCTTTATTTTCTATCTTTAGGGCTAGTTAGCTCTTAGGCTGTGAAGAGGCGTCTAGGTCGTGTTAGGTACGCTCCACGGCTATTTCTAGTTGTGTGATAGGATTAGGGGTTGCGGTCAGCAGAGCTCCCACTTCCCAGAGCTTGTCCTGTGTGAGTTTAACCATCAGGTCGTTCCGGGTGCTCCTAACCACCAGGTCCATAACAGCCAACATATCAACAACAGTGTGTGGCAACCTTGTGAAGACTTACAGAAAATGTTTGACCTCTGTCATTGCCAACAAAGGATATATTACAAAGTATTGAGATGAAATTTTGTTTCTGACCAAATACTTATTTTCCACCATAATATGCAAATAAAATGTTAAAAAAACAGACAATGTGATTTTCTGGATTTTTTTTTCTCAGTTTGTCTCCCATAGTTGAGGTCTACCTATGATGTAAATTACAGACGCCTCTCATCTTTTTAAGTGGTGGAACTTGCACTATTGCTGACTGACTAAATACTTTTTTTGCCCCACTGTATAGCGAGCATGTGTGGTCTGATCTGCCAAATGACCAGGTGATGTGAAATTTGATATTTTTCCGCACTGCCAGCTGATATCGGACCTTTATGTTTCCATGATAGATTTATTCATAGGGATCTTGGGATATTGAGGTCTGAGGCAGTTCGATTTATTTGTGATATTGGCATTTCTTCTTTTGAAATGTGACGTACTGTGAGTCCTTTATGTGTTTTGATTATTTGGGTCTACCATTTTTTAACGAATTTATTAAAATTTTAATTTCAATCTAGAATCACACCTGTTGTGAATTCTGTGGCTGAATTCACTCCTGTGGTCACAAGTGGTACTGCAGCTTCTGAGCTTCCTCCCTCAGGTGTTCTGGTGAGCTCGTTAACTGCTTCATTACTTAACTCTGCCTGATGCTGCTATCCTTGCTCCTTGTCAATGTTTCAGTGTTGGATCTGAGCTTCTCCTGATTGTTCCTGTGACCTGCTGCTCTGTATAGCTAAGTGCCTTTTGCTTTTTTGTTGCTTTTCTTCTGTCCAGCTTGTCTTTTGTTTTGCTGGAAGCTCTGAGACGCAAAGGGTGTACCGCCGTGCCGTTAGTTCGGCACGGTGGGTTTTTTTTGCCCCCTTTGCGTGGTTTTGCTTTAGGGTTTTTTGTAGACTGCAAAGTTCGCTTTACTGTCCTCGCTCTGTCCTAGAATATCGGGCCCCACTTTGCTGAATCTATTTCATCCCTACGTTTTGTCTTTTCATCTTACTCACAGTCATTATATGTGGGGGGCTGCCTTTTCCTTTGGGGAATTTCTCTGGGGCAAGTCAGGCCTATTTTTCTATCTTCAGGCTAGCTAGTTTCTTAGGCTGTGCCGAGTTGCCTAGGTAGTTGTTAGGCGCAATCCACAGCCGCTTTTAGTTGTGTTTAGGATAGGATCAGGTGTGCAGTCTACAGAGTTTCCACGTCTCAGAGCTCGTTCTTGTATTTTTGGGTATTTGTCAGATCACTGTCTGCGCTCTGATCGCTAAGCACACTGTGTTTCTAGATTGCCTTCATAACACCTGTCATTAGCAAACATAACAGTACAAGGAGCCAAACTAATGATTCTCAATAGAGGGAAAGAAAAAGTTCTGACATCATTTTTTTTTTTTTTCTGCTCTGTGTTCACTTTTCTTTTTTCCCCTAGACATTTGGGTGGTGGGATTTCCTATGCCTGCTGGTTTGAATGAGTGTTTGTCTTTGGCCATTCAGATCGGTCGACGCTTGCGCGAGCGTAAATCTGTGCACCATTTGGCGGTACTGCCTGAGGTTAAACCTGAGCCTATGCAGTGCGATAGGACTATGACTAGAGTTGAACGGCAGGAATACAGACGTCTGAATGGTCTGTGTTTCTACTGTGGTGATTCCACTCATGCTATTTCTGATTGTCCTAAGCGCACTAAGCGGTCCGCTAGGTCTGCCGTCATTGGTACTGTACAGTCCAAATTCCTTCTGTCCATTACCTTGATATGCTCTTTGTCGTCGTTTTCTGTCATGGCGTTTGTGGATTCGAGCGCTGCCCTGAATCTGATGGATTTGGATTATGCTAAACGTTGTGGGTTTTTCTTGGAGCCTTTGCGGTGTCCTATTCCATTGAGAGGAATTGATGCTACACCTTTGGCCAAGAATAAACCTCAATACTGGGCCCAGCTGACCATGTGCATGGCTCCTGCACATCAGGAAGTTATTCGCTTTCTGGTGTTGCATAATCTGCATGATGTGGTCGTGTTGGGGTTGCCATGGCTACAAACCCATAATCCAGTATTGGATTGGAATTCCATGTCGGTATCCAGCTGGGGTTGTCAGGGGGTACATGGTGATGTTCCATTTTTGTCTATTTCGTCATCCACCCCTTCTGAGGTCCCAGAGTTCTTGTCTGATTATCAGGATGTATTTGAAGAGCCCAAGTCCGATGCTCTACCTCCGCATAGGGATTGTGATTGTGCTATCAATTTGATTCCTGGTAGTAAATTCCCTAAAGGTCGATTATTTAATTTATCCGTGCCCGAACACGCCGCTATGCGCAGTTATGTGAAGGAATCCCTGGAGAAGGGACATATTCGCCCATCGTCATCACCACTGGGAGCAGGGTTCTTCTTTGTAGCCAAGAAGGATGGTTCGCTGAGACCGTGTATTGATTACCGCCTTCTTAATATGATCACTGTTAAATTTCAGTATCCCTTGCCATTGTTATCTGACTTGTTTGCTCGGATTAAGGGGGCTAGTTGGTTCACTAAGATAGATCTTCGTGGTGCGTATAATCTGGTGAGAATCAGGCAAGGAGATGAATGGAAAACTGCATTCAATACGCCAGAGGGTCATTTTGAGTATCTAGTGATGCCGTTCGGACTTGCCAATGCTCCATCTGTGTTTCAGTCTTTTATGCATGACATCTTCCGTGAGTATCTGGATAAATTCCTGATTGTTTACTTGGATGACATTTTGATCTTCTCAGATGATTGGGAGTCTCATGTGAAGCAGGTCAGAATGGTTTTTCAGGTCCTGCGTGCTAACTCTTTGTTTGTGAAGGGATCAAAGTGTCTCTTCGGTGTGCAGAAAGTTTCATTTTTAGGGTTCATCTTTACCCCTTCTACTATCGAGATGGATCCAGTTAAGGTCCAAGCCATCCAGGATTGGATTCAGCCGACATCTCTGAAAAGTCTGCAAAAGTTCCTGGGCTTTGCTAATTTTTATCGTCGCTTCATCTGTAATTTTTCTAGCATTGCCAAACCATTGACCGATTTGACCAAGAAGGGTGCTGATTTGGTTAATTGGTCTTCTGCTGCTGTGGAAGCTTTTCAGGAGTTGAAGCGTTGTTTTTGTTCTGCCCCTGTGTTGTGTCAGCCAGATGTTTCTCTTCCGTTCCAGGTCGAGGTTGATGCTTCTGAGATTGGAGCAGGGGCGGTTTTGTCACAGAGAGGTTCTGATTGCTCAGTGATGAAACCATGTGCTTTCTTTTCCAGGAAGTTTTCGCCCGCTGAGCGTAATTATGATGTGGGCAATCGAGAGTTGCTGGCCATGAAGTGGGCATTCGAGGAGTGGCGTCATTGGCTTGAAGGAGCTAAGCATCGCGTGGTGGTATTGACTGATCATAAGAACTTGACTTATCTCGAGTCTGCCAAGCGCTTGAATCCTAGACAGGCCCGTTGGTCGTTATTTTTTGCCCGCTTCGACTTTGTGATTTCGTACCTTCCGGGCTCTAAAAATGTGAAGGCGGATGCTCTGTCTAGGAGTTTTGTGCCCGACTCTCCGGGTTTATCTGAGCCAGCGGGTATCCTCAAGGAAGGAGTCATTGTGTCTGCCATCTCCCCTGATTTGCGGCGGGTGCTGCAAAAATTTCAGGCGAATAAACCTGATCGTTGTCCAGCAGAGAAACTGTTCGTCCCTGATAGGTGGACTAATAAACTTATCTCTGAACTTCATTGTTCGGTGTTGGCTGGTCATCCTGGAATCTTTGGTACCAGAGAGTTAGTGGCTAGATCCTTCTGGTGGCCATCTCTGTCACGGGATGTACGTACTTTTGTGCAGTCCTGTGGGATTTGTGCTAGGGCTAAGCCCTGCTGTTCTCGTGCCAGTGGGTTGCTTTTGCCCTTGCCGGTCCCAAAGAGGCCTTGGACACATATTTCGATGGATTTCATTTCTGACCTTCCCGTTTCTCAAAAGATGTCAGTCATTTGGGTGGTCTGTGATCGCTTTTCTAAAATGGTCCATCTGGTGCCCTTGGCTAAATTGCCTTCCTCCTCTGATTTGGTACCTTTGTTCTTTCAGCATGTGGTTCGGTTGCATGGCATTCCTGAGAATATTGTTTCTGACAGAGGTTCCCAGTTTGTTTCAAGGTTTTGGCGAGCCATTTGTGGTAGGATGGGCATTGACCTATCCTTTTCCTCGGCTTTCCATCCTCAGACTAATGGCCAGACCGAACGAACCAATCAGACCTTGGAAACATATCTGAGATGTTTTGTTTCTGCAGACCAGGATGATTGGGTGTCCTTTTTGCCGTTGGCTGAGTTCGCCCTTAATAATCGGGCCAGCTCGGCTACCTTGGTTTCTCCATTTTTTTGCAATTCTGGGTTCCATCCTCGTTTCTCTTCAGGACAGGTTGAGTCTTCGGACTGTCCTGGTGTGGATTCTGTGGTGGATAGGTTGCAGCAGATCTGGACTCAGGTAGTGGACAATTTGATCTTGTCCCAGGAGAAAGCTCAACTTTTCGCTAATCGCAGACGCCGTGTGGGTCCCCGACTTCGTGTTGGGGATCTGGTTTGGTTATCTTCTCGTCATATTCCTATGAAGGTTTCCTCTCCTAAATTTAAACCTCGTTTTATTGGTCCGTATAGGATTTCTGAGGTTCTCAATCCTGTGTCTTTTCGTTTGACCCTCCCAGACTCCTTTTCCATACATAATGTATTCCATAGGCCGTTGTTGCGGAGATACGTGGCACCTATGGTTCCATCTGTTGAGCCTCCTGCCCCGGTTTTGGTGGAGGGGGAATTGGAGTATATTGTGGAGAAGATTTTAGATTCTCGTGTTTCTAGACGGAAACTCCAGTGTCTGGTTAAATGGAAGGGTTATGCTCAGGAAGATAATTCCTGGGTTTTTGCCTCTGATGTTCATGCTTCCGATCTTGTTCGTGCCTTTCATGCGGCTCATCCTGGTCGGCCTGGGGGCTCTGGTGAGGGTTCGGTGACCCCTCCTCAAGGGGGGGGTACTGTTGTGAATTCTGTGGCTGAATTCACTCCTGTGGTCACAAGTGGTACTGCAGCTTCTGAGCTTCCTCCCTCAGGTGTTCTGGTGAGCTCGTTAACTGCTTCATTACTTAACTCCGCCTGATGCTGCTATCCTTGCTCCTTGTCAATGTTTCAGTGTTGGATCTGAGCTTCTCCTGATTGTTCCTGTGACCTGCTGCTCTGTATAGCTAAGTGCCTTTTGCTTTTTTGTTGCTTTTTTTCTGTCCAGCTTGTCTTTTGTTTTGCTGGAAGCTCTGAGACGCAAAGGGTGTACCGCCGTGCCGTTAGTTCGGCACGGTGGGTTTTTTTTGCCCCCTTTGCGTGGTTTTGCTTTAGGGTTTTTTGTAGACTGCAAAGTTCGCTTTACTGTCCTCGCTCTGTCCTAGAATATCGGGCCCCACTTTGCTGAATCTATTTCATCCCTACGTTTTGTCTTTTCATCTTACTCACAGTCATTATATGTGGGGGGCTGCCTTTTCCTTTGGGGAATTTCTCTGGGGCAAGTCAGGCCTATTTTTCTATCTTCAGGCTAGCTAGTTTCTTAGGCTGTGCCGAGTTGCCTAGGTAGTTGTTAGGCGCAATCCACAGCCGCTTTTAGTTGTGTTTAGGATAGGATCAGGTGTGCAGTCTACAGAGTTTCCACGTCTCAGAGCTCGTTCTTGTATTTTTGGGTATTTGTCAGATCACTGTGTGCGCTCTGATTGCTAAGCACACTGTGTTTCTGGATTGCCTTCATAACACCTGTCATTAGCAAACATAACACACACCCTGCTTTTTATACTATATTATTGATTGGTGGTCACAGCTTTTTCAGAGATTATTCTAAATAGGGCATGGCTGGTTTTCTAACTAAAGGGATTAATACTGACTCTTGGGTGGCAGAAGCAAAAGAGGTCTTTTCAGACCGTAATTTTGTACAACGAAATACACGCCTACCTACAATAATGCCTTTAAGGAATTAACAAAGATTTATAAAAACCAAATTGCAAGCTGGAGGGAGGTCCAGAGCCTCGAGAGCTATATTAAGACAGGTATAGTTCACCGTCATCTGAGAATATCACTGCAACCGGGTTTTCGGTATAGAAACTCCAATTTAAATGAACAGTGGGAAAAAGAGGCTACCTTAAGTTCCCTGAGATTCATGAATCTTCTCTTAGAGGAAGAGAAAAAAACATTGGTAACTTTGAATGAGAATCTCAGAGAACAAATTGAAATCACAAAAATATTTTCAGCCGAACCAGATTTCACCTCTAAAGAAACCACCCTACAAAATTCTGTGGAACGGTATCAGTTCCACTTGAAAGAGAGGAAGCATCGCAATTTTGTAAGGGATTTACAGGAGTTTAAGGAGAACAAGGCGTATCAGCTCCCACCTAACAGGCATTTAGGTAGAAACTTTGAAACGGATATCTCTTCAACAGACACAGACATATCTGACTCTGAGACACGGCCAAAAAACAATAGAGGAAAACAAAGAGGGAGGGGGAGCCAAAGGGGACGCCTGAATGATAGGTCGGGAGGTGCTCGTTTTTTAGACCGAGATTGCTTCCTAAGGACCAGGTCGAACCCCAACACGAATTAACACATCCAGCAGCCCCCCAGGTTATCATTCTATCAACTAAGGTTCTCAATGATCTAGAAACAGGGATCTTGAATAAAGGGTTAAATTACATACCCACCTCGAATTTGCAAATTTTTGATTGCGTTAAGGATCTCCATCTCTTTACACGAAAACTCAAGTGGAAGAAATTTTTCATAAAGGAGGACAAAAAAATTTGTAGAGATATGGATATTCCCGATTCTCTATTGGCTGATGTCAGATTTTTGTATGGATTGGCAGACTCAAATCCGGAACACACAGGTGAGGGTCCCTTCACCAAATTAAAAGAAAAGAGTAAAAAGATGCCCCCAATACAAAATGATCGGTCTGCAATTGATATCTTTGAGGAGTTGGTGACCAGAGATTTGGAAGAATTAGAAAAGATACCCATGAAGGGAAAATATAATCTGTCCAAATCTGAGGTTGAGACACTAAAAGATCTAGAGAAGGACCCCAAGATCATAATCAAACCCTCAGATAAAGGGGGAAACACAGTGATTATGAATCGTGAGGATTATGTCGAGATGTGTGAGAGAATTTTGAAAGACACTAACAATTATGAGAGACTCCCCTCCAATCCCGGCACATTATTTAGGAAACAACACAAAGAGATCTTAGATAGAGGCTTGAGGGAATCTTTGATTGATAAAAATGAATATGATTTCCTCCTTCCACAATACCCAACGACTGCGACCTTCTACTGTCTTCCGAAATTACAGAAGGGTCTGGTTCCCTTAAAGGGAAGACCCATAGTATCAGGGATTAATAGTTTATGTCACCACATTGGCATTTATCTTGATGAGGTTTTAAAGTCATATGTGACATCCCTTAACTCGTATACGAGAGATTCTACAGATCTCCTAAGGAAGATAGATGGTCTAATTTTGGAACCAGATGCCCTGTTGTGCAGTATAGATGTAGAGGCACTCTATTCCTCCATAAGACACGAGGATGGTCTGAGGGCAGTGAAATATTTCATCAGGAGTAGGGGCCAACAATACACAAGGCACAACCAATTGATATTGGACCTACTTGAGTTTTGTTTAACCAAGAATGTATTCCTCTTTAATGATTCCATTTTCCACCAGCTCAGGGGCACCGCGATGGGTAATTCCTGTGCGCCAACTTACGCAAATTTGCTCCTGGGCTGGTGGGAAGAAACTATGATTTTTGGGGATGCATATGTGGAAGAACAATCAAAGATATGTTTTTGGTCACGTTATATCGACGACGTGCTGCTAATTTGGAATGGGGATGTGGCGAGTCTAGCAAGTTTTGTGTCTAAATTGAATGAGAACCCATTGGAACTATTCTTCACTTTTGAATACCACAAGGAGAAACTCCCCTTTTTGGATTTACACCTGCAAAAGGGGTCGGATGGACATCTACACACTAAGACATATAGGAAACCGACCTCGACTAATGCTCTTCTCAGGTGGGACAGCCATCATCCGGTACTCCTGAAGAAGGGCATCCCCATAGGCCAATATTTAAGAATCAGATGAAACTGCTCCTCTGTAGAGGAATACAAAATACAGGCAGATGACCTTCGTTTGAGATTCCAGGCCAGGGGATACCCTGATGGCATCCTAAGAAAGGTTTACAATGAGGTCGCTAAGATAGACAGAAACAATCTGTTGGTACCAACTGCCAAAGAGCAAGAGAAACCTGTGTGTAGATATGTCACTACATACAATAATGGGGCACAAAAAATTCGGGCAATTTTACAAAAACATTGGCCCATAATACACATGGATGAGGACATTGGAGAGATGGTAGGTGATTTTCCTAGAATTACTTTCCAAAAAGGGAAATCTATCGGTGACAGGCTAACACACAGCCATTATTCCGCACCTGTAAAGGAGACATGGCTCCCCAATCCACCGAGGGGTTGCCATAAATCTAGTGGCTGTGTGGCATGCCCGGTGATTTCAGTGGGGTCGAAATTCATGAGTGAGGTCACAGGGAAGGAATATCAGATCTACCACTTTATCAACTGCAAGTCAAGGGGAGTTATATATAGGGTGGTGTGCCCTTGTGGCCTTGAATATATAGGCAAGACGATACGTGAATTCAGGAGACGAGTGGGGGAACACTTGAGAGACATCGCCCTTAAAAGGGATACCCCACTGGCCAGACATGTCAACAAGGAACACAATGGAGAAAGCCATAATTTAAAGTTTATGGGGATTGACAAGATTAATGCACCAAAGAGAGGGGGAAATTGGGATCAATTAATCCTACAGTGCGAGACCAGATGGATCTATCGCCTCAAGACACAAACACCTAGGGGCCTGAACGAGATTTTAACATTTAGTTGCTTCCTATAGAGATTTGAATCCAAGTAACTGTCAAGACCACGTTTTCAGTATGGGCATGAACCCTTTACTTCCTTCTTACTTTTAGAACATCAGGGATATAGAGGGCTATTGATAGGGTGAGCCGCCGTGGAATGGGGGCGCCATTTCTTTCGTCACTTCTATCCTAGGGTGCCAACCTCTATTGCTAGGTAGGGTATCAGAATTAGGAGGCTAATAGGAAAAGGCGTCAGTTCATACATCAGTCTTTCCCTCTATTTGCTTTCTTCTGGGCACTTAAGGGGGGTATTAAGAAAAATTTCCCCCTCTCTACATCTCTCCTTTATCCTTTGAAAAAAGTCCTTCCATACAGGTTTTTGGGCACACATTAACCTTACAAGTTCCGGGATTTAGAGTCTGCCACCACGAATACCTTCAAATAAATGGATACTCTTACACCATTATTTATTTATTTATTTTTTTCCCCTTTTTTTGGATAAACCAAGCACATATCCTAGAAAAAAGATTCTCCTTCCCATGAGGAGGTATAGGCAGAATCTTATCTTTGACAATATTCCCCCAGTGTTAAAGGAACTTAGGCAAGCTAGGATAAGTTATATGACACTAGGGGGTTAATACCTTCTGTTCTACGGGCACGCTCTGGGATATGGGACTTGATCTCCCAGTATTGTGCCTCTATTAGGAGGACTATGGTAGTCGCGAGCTGACAAGGACGCTTAGAGCGGACGCACAGGAAGCGATGCTTAATCAGTGTGATATGAAGAGAGCGGGCAGCCTATTTAATAACAGCCGGTAAGAGGCGCGTTAGACCGTCACAGCACCCCATCTTGCTGAATAAACCTCCTATCTCAATGGTGAATTACAGGGATCTTCCCCTGATGAGTAGAGAAAAACGAAACGCGTAGGGAAGTATACCTCTTCGTTACTTTGCATTGGGGGTCACTATATAAAAACTGGTGATATTCTATGATGGGGTATTTGTATGGATAATGATGTGCCATCTCCCCAATCTTTACACCAGCTAAAAACGGTCATTAATTCGTTATATGTAACAATAGGGTGAAACTGTTCACTTTTTTCACACACCATCTTGAGCGGTCATTGCTAGTAATAGATGCATATACTGTATAGAGAGCACGTGTGGTCTGATCTGCCAAATGAGCAGGAGGTGTGTGGTCTGATCTGCCAAATGACCAGGTGATGTGAAATTTGATATTTTTACGCACTGCCAGCTGATATCGGACCTTTATGTTTCCATGATAGATTTATTCATAGGGATCTTGGGATATTGACGTCTGAGGCAGTTCGATTTATTTGTGATATTGGCATTTCTTCTTTTGAAATGTGACGTACTGTGAGTCCTTTATGTGTTTTGATTATTTGGGTCTACCATTTTTTAACGAGTTTATTAAAAGTTAAATTTTAATCTAGAATCACACCCTGCTTTTTATACCACGTTACCTGCCCGACCTATACCCAGGAGGCAAGGTGGCACCCATGAGAGGCTGGGGCATGATAGAGTCCCTGTAAAAAGCCTCATGTCACTGGTCATACGGGTTTGTCCTATCCATCTGGGGGACAGAGAGAGACATAACATCTAGAACATCTACAACAGTTGTGAGGACCTTATGTGAGGCTCAGCAATAAGGCACTACAACACCCAGGCGCTAGACAAAGGCTACTGATTTCCACCTGGACAAGGGGACTCTGGATTTGCCTCCAAACTGGCCGGACTCTGCCTGCCCTGTGATCTGGTGCTCTGGACTGTGGATGCTGAAGCCTTCAGTATAAAGGTAGAGAGACTGCAACCTTGTGTCCTCGTTCTTCACTGCGCCTTTCACCATCCACCATCTACACATTGGGAAGCCCTGCGGACACACTTCACCTATGGAAAGGTATACCATCTAGCTGCCATAAGATCAGCTTAGCGGACCCCTAAGCAGTGTCGGTCACTCTGACCGAATGCCACAGGTGGCAACACGAACATATCCCTTTAAAGACCTTTCCCTTTTACAACGGACCTCCCGAGGGCCACGGACCGGGTCAGCCACCATGACATCCCCCTTGAGAACCAAAGGGCCCGGTACCGAGTACCCCTAGCCCTTGGGGGCGATCCAAATACCTTGGGACGGCTGCCGCCATCAGGTTGCGGAAAGCTTCCATCTCCATGAGCCTAAGGGCTCCTTCTCACTTGCGAGAAATACGTCCGAGTCTTGCCGGTTAAAACCCTGCTCTGTCACCGGCACTCCAGAGCGGAGCGTGGAGCCGCACAGCAATACATGGAGTTGCACGCTCCGCTCTGGAGTGCCATCGCCAGAGCAGGGTTTTAACCTGCGAGACTCGGACATATTTCTCGCAAGTGAGAAGGAGCCCTAAAAGGTAATATTTTAGAGCGCAAGCAGATGAGAAATGCGTGAATTTAGTACTGTGGCCTGTTGGCGTTGGCTGCGTATTTCCGCTTGCGTTCCAATGACTGGGCCTGTATTTTTTTTTTTTTGGCCACGAAAATTGTGTCACTAAGTAGGCAATGGCACAACAAAAAATATTCTATGGAGCCCTGAAATGGCACAATTTTGAGTGCAATGATATGCAATCCGTGTGGTGCACAGAACTCAGTTTAAAATATCTGCCCTGTTGCTAAACATTTTTTGGGCAGCAAAATGGTGTCAAGAAATTGGATAAGACAGTTAAAAAATTTTTTAGAGTACCACAAAAAATGGCAGAATTTTCTGCGCCCTCAGATATGATCGCTGGGACAAGCAAACCCGTGTAAAATAGATGGATTTTTACGCTGAACTATGAAAAGGATTTGGCTGTAATCTGCAGTGTCAACATGCGAATGGAGAAAAAAGGGCTCCGGATTGCACTGAAATAAAATAATCAGGATTAAGATGCAAAAAAAAGATTCCTGGCCACTGACACCTGGGGCTATGTATATACAGTTAGGGCCAGAAATATTTGGACAGTGACACAATTTTCGCGAGTTGGGCTCTGCATGCCACCACATTGGATTTGAAATGAAACCTCTACAACAGAATTCAAGTGCAGATTGTAACGTTTAATTTGAAGGGTTGAACAAAAATATCTGATAGAAAATGTAGGAATTGTACACATTTCTTTACAAACACTCCACATTTTAGGAGGTCAAAAGTAATTGGACAAATAAACATAACCCAAACAAAATATTTTTATTTTCAATATTTTGTTGCAAATCCTTTGGAGGCAATCACTGCCTTAAGTCTGGAACCCATGGAAATCACCAAACGCTGGGTTTCCTCCTTCTTAATGCTTTGCCAGGCCTTTACAGCCGCAGCCTTCAGGTCTTGCTTGTTTGTGGGTCTTTCCGTCTTAAGTCTGGATTTGAGCAAGTGAAATGCATGCTCAATTGGGTTTAGATCTGGAGATTGACTTGGCCATTGCAGGATGTTCCACTTTTTGGCACTCATGAACTCCTGGGTAGCTTTGGCTGTATGCTTGGGGTCATTGTCCATCTGTACTATGAAACGCCGTCCAATCAACTTTGCAGCATTTGGCTGAATCTGGGCTGAAAGTATATCCCGGTACACTTCAGAATTCATCCGGCTACTCTTGTCTGCTCTTATGTCATCAATAAACACAAGTGACCCAGTGCCATTGAAAGCCATGCATGCCCATGCCATCACGTTGCCTCCACCATGTTTTACAGAGGATGTGGTGTGCCTTGGATCATGTGCCGTTCCCTTTCTTCTCCAAACTTTTTTCTTCCCATCATTCTGGTACAGGTTGATCTTTGTCTCATCTGTCCATAGAATACTTTTCCAGAACTGAGCTGGCTTCTTGAGGTGTTTTTCTGCAAATTTAACTCTGGCCTGTCTATTTTTGGTATTGATGAATGGTTTGCATCTAGATGTGAACCCTTTGTATTTACTGTCATGGAGTTTTCTCTTTACTGTTGACTTAGAGACAGATACACCTACTTCACTGAGAGTGTTCTCGACTTCAGTTGATGTTGTGAATGGGTTCTTCTTCACCAAATTAAGTATGCGGCGATCATCCACCACTGTTGTCATCCGTGGACGCCCAGGCCTTTTTGAGTTCCCAAGCTCACCAGTCAATTCCTTTTTTCTCAGAATGTACCCAACTGTTGATTTTGCTACTCCAAGCATGTCTGCTATCTCTCTGATGGATTTTTTCTTTTTTTTCAGCCTCAGGATGTTCTGCTTCACCTCAATTGAGAGTTCCTTTGACCGCATGTTGTCTGCTCACAGCAACAGCTTCCAAATGCAAAACCACACACCTGGAATCCACCCCTGACCTTTTAACTACTTCATTGATTACAGGTTAACGAGGGAGACGCCTTCAGAGTTAATTGCAGCCCTTAGAGTCCATTGTCCAATTACTTTTGGTCCCTTGAAAAAGAGGACGCTATGCATTACAGAGCTATGATTCCTAAACCCTTTCTCCGATTTGGATGTGGAAACTATCATATTGCAGCTGGGAGTGTGCACTTTCAGCCCATATTATATATATAATTGTATTTCTGAACATGTTTTTGTAAACAGCTAAAATAACAAAACTTGTGTCACTGTCCAAACATTTCTGGCCCTAACTGTATGTAATAGGCAGCAGCAGACAGTAAAGAGCAGGCCGGAGCGAGCCGTCCTCTCCCCCGCCGCAGACGGCGTACGTGCAGGTCGTCATGACAGGGGTTTGGGAGGGAGAGATAGGAGGGGAAGGGGTTAATTATGGGAGGGGGGGGTGTTATGCATGAGGCAGGGGTTTATAAGGAAAGGGTGGGGTGGGGCTTACCAGTTCCCGGAATGAAGCCTCAGGAAGATAGCGGCACCATGTCCGGGATCGACGGTGTGCTGCAGCAGCTGTGGGCGGCAGCTCCTGGCTGGTTAGAGGCACAGGTGGCCGGTATACTGGGCAGCGGCAGCGGTAGCGGAAGTGGAGTCGTGCAGGCGGCGGCCAGCGGTGAGCGGTGAGCGGCGCTCCCGGCACGTGCGGCCTCCACAACGGCTGTCCCCCGATCCAATCCAGCCCCAGCGTCGGCGAAGGAGCCCCTCCAGGGACCCTCCTGACCGAGTGCCCGCCGGTAAGCGCCCCAGTAGGGCCCGGTCCGGGAGGAATCCAAATGCTGCGATGGGGCCTGCGGCGGTGGAGAGGCCTGCTTCCTCATCACAGGGGGCGGGGCCTTCGCGCGCTGGAGCTCCAACTGCCGGTGACGTCACGGGGGGGGCGCCGTGGTGCAGCTTCTGCTGGGCGTCCTGCTTCTTCTTCTGCACCGAGACAGCGAGGGAGAGCCTGTACTGCAGCGGCCGGCAGCGCCGCTTCTTCCCCTGTGCGGCCGGGCCCGCCCAGCACACAAGGAGCATCAGCCGGATTACCAGGTGGATCCAGAGGGAGTCGTGGTCGGGTGTCCCCAGGGCCTGGAATGTACGGTGGGCCTGTGCCGGGCAGTCCGTCCCACCGGGCCGCATCTGGATCTCCAGTGTCAGGCTGGGACGGGGCCGCATCCTCACGTTCGTCATCACGTGGTGAGACGCAGCCTCGCGGGGTTTCACGGAGCCGAGGACAGCAGGACGAGGAGGACGTCTGCGGCTGGGGGGACTTCAGTTCCCCTGCAGCTTGGTGAGCAAGATTCCATGTCTGTTTTGTTACCAGCACGATCGTTTTCCCCGGTGGTGGGGGTTAGTCAGGCAAATGGGGTAGAGGCTCTGAGGGAGCAGGTGGGGATTCGGTCGGTTTCAGGGAGCGAGGGGGTAGGTGAGTTATTGTCCAGCATCCGGGAGTTGCTCGCGCGATTGGGCGGCGTTAGGTCGGTGTCGTCCCCGTTGGCTGCGTGGGTCGGTTCTACGGATTTGGGTATCGGGGCATCTGGGGAGGGTGTATTGGCACCCAGCAGTTAAAGTGTCCCGGTGTCGGTGTCGGTGCAGACTGAAAAGGAGAAGGAAGGCGGGATTCGTTTTGACGACAAAGCGCGGGGTGAGGTTTATGTCTGTTTTTAGGGGCCGCTTGGGGCCCATTTGAAAAAGGAAGTAAGGGAGAAGATCTGGAAAGATGAGTACGTGGAAATTTTTTCGCTTCTTCCTTTAGAAAAGTTAAATTTAGATAAGAGCAAAAAAGAGGACAGTAAGAAAGAGGACGAGGAAAAACGGAGGTGGCGCCTTATTCCGCAGACTTTTGTGAACTGGTTGCAAGCGTTTGCAATTCTGGCGAGCGTAGTGGGTGAGCAGGCGCCAGAAAATTGTTTGGCGCTCTTCTGTTACATGGATTCGATAGGCGAGGCGTACAGGGCATACGGGGGCCAGGCTTGGCTCCGGTACGATGAACAGTTTAGGCAGCGGAAGGCCGTTCGTCCGGCGATCCGGTGGGATCAGAAGGACATTGGTTTGTGGTTGCGAGTGATGGCGCCCACAAAGTTTGGTCATTCCTTTCAAGGGGGGGCCAGAAATGCCAGCCAGACCGCGGCGCAAGGCAGTTCAGGATCGGGTAGTCAGTCTGGCCAAGCAAGCCAGAAGCACGGCCTGTGCTGGCAGTTTAATGTCGGCCAGTGCAAATTTGGGGCCACCTGTAAGTTCAAGCACGCGTGCTCACATTGCAGTGGATCCTCCCATGGGGCCGCGAAGTGCTTCAAGAAAAAGGCTAAGCCTGACGGCAATTCAAAAGGGGGTGACGCCAGTGAGGTTGGACGCGATGGCCCCCTTTCTAAATAGGTTTCCAGATAGGCCAAAAGCGGAGCTGTTGTTTTTGGGTTTTCGGGATGGTTTTCGGATACCTGCCCCTACTTTTAGTATCCTGCAAGTTGTAAGGAATTTGAAATCGGCAGTGTTGCACGCGGCTGTGGTGTTGGAAAAGTTGAGCAAGGAAGTGGCGTTGGGTAGGATGTCTGGCCCTTTCCCTGCTCCACCCCTTGAGGATTTGGTTATTTCCCCGTTGTGTGTGGTTCCGAAGAAGGAGCCTAACAAGTTTAGGCTAATTCATCATTTGTCTTACCCTAAGGGGCGGTTTGTGAATGACGGAATAGATCCGGAGCTTTGCTCCGTGGTTTATACGTCTTTGGATGAGGCTACACGTTTGGTACGTAGCTGCAGCAGGGGCGCATTATTGGCTAAGACCGATATTGAGTCGGCTTTCCGGTTACTTCCTGTCCATCCGGATAGCGTTAGACCGTTGGGTTGTTATTGGGACCAAGGGTTTTATGTTGACAGATGTTTGTCGATGGGCTGTTCTTTGTCTTGTGCATATTTTGAGGCTTTCAGTTCGTTTCTGGAGTGGGTCGTTCGGGATGTGTCTGGTTTGGACTACATCATCCATTATTTGGATGATTTTTTGTGCATCGGGCCTGCTCAATCTGGTTGTTGTGAAATAGCTTTACAGATAGTGATTTGGGTGGCCGAGCGGTTTGGTGTTCCGCTAGCGCCAGGGAAAACCGAAGGGCCCAGTACGTGTATTTCATTTCTGGGCATTGTCATTGATACGGTCGCATGGGAATTTCGGTTACCCGAGGAGAAGGTGGTCGGTTTGAAAAGCGAGGTGGCTCGAGCGCGTCGCTGAAAGAAGTTGCCTTTGCGGGATGTTCAGTCTCTTCTTGGCAAATTGAACTTTGCATGCAGAATTATCCCAATGGGGAGGGTGTTCTCTTGGAGGCTCGCGGGTGCTACAGCAGGGGTTAAGGCCCCCCATCATTTCGTGCGCTTATCTAGCGAGCACAAAGCTGATTTGGAGGTGTGGGATAGTTTTTTGGCACGGTACAACGGCCGATCGCTTCTGATGGAGGAAGTGGTGGGCAATTCTGACTTGGATTTGTTCACGGATGCGTCGGGTGGGATTGGTTTTGGTGCCTTTTTTGGTGGTCGGTGGTGTGCCTCAAGGTGACGACTGGTTCGGTTCCGGGCTGGTTAAAAACGTGACTTTGTTGGAAATTTTTCCTATTTTAGTTGCTGTATATCTGTGGAAGGATGATTTGCGCAATCGCAGGGTACGGTTTAATTGTGATAACATGGCAGTCGTTTGTGTTATCAACAGTTTGACGGCATCGTCCCCCCCCCGGTTATTCGGGTTTTGCGTCAGTTGGTGTTGTTCTGCATGTCTATTAATGCGTATGTTTCGGCGACTCATGTGCCCGGTGTTGAGAACTCCATTGCTGACTCTTTGTCTCGGTTTCATTGGGAGCGTTTCCGTGCTTTGGCTCCGGAGGCGGAGGAGACGGGTCGGGACTGCCCGCAGGAACTCTGGAGCGTGGTATCCGGGCTGCAGGACCTTTGATTCAGGCGTCTTTGGCACCCAGCACTGTTATGAATAGGTAATTCAGAACCACAATGGACCTTGAAGTTCAGAGCACACAAGTGACCTGACAAAAACCACAAAACATAGGACGAGCTCTGAGACGTGGAAACTCTGCTGACCGCAATCCCTAAACCTATCAAACCACACTAGAGGTAGCCGTGGATTGCGCCTAACGCTCCCTATGCAACTCGGCACAGCCTGAGAAACTAGCTAGTCCTGAAGATAGAAAAATAAGCCTACCTTGCCTCAGAGAAATTCCCCAAAGGAAAAGGCAGCCCCCCACATATAATGACTGTGAGTTAAGATGAAAATACAAACACAGAGATGAAATAGATTAAGCAAAGTGAGGCCCGACTTACTGAAGAGACCGAGGATAGGAAAGATAGCTTTGCGGTCAACACAAAAACCTACAAACAACCACGCAGAGGGGCAAAAAGACCCTCCGCACCGACTAACGGTATGGAGGTGCTCCCTCTGCGTCTCAGAGCTTCCAGCAAGCAAGCAAAACCAAAAAAGCAAGCTGGACAGAAAATATAGCAACAAAAGTAACACAAGCAGAACTTAGCTTATGCTGAGCAGACAGGCCACAGGAACGATCCAGGAGGAAGCAAGACCAATACTAGAACATTGACTGGAGGCCAGGATCAAAGCACTAGGTGGAGTTAAATAGAGCAGCACCTAACGACTTAACCTCATCACCTGAGGAAGGAAACTCAGAAGCCACAGTACCACTCGTGACCACAGGAGGGAGCTTGATCACAGAATTCACAACAGTACCCCCCCCTTGAGGAGGGGTCACCGAACCCTCACCAGAGCCCCCAGGCCGACCAGGATGAGCCATATGAAAGGCACGAACAAGATCGGCAGCATGGACATCAGAGGCAAAGACCCAGGAATTATCTTCCTGACCATAACCCTTCCACTTAACCAGATACTGGAGTTTCCGTCTCGAAACACGAGAATCCAAAATCTTCTCCACTATATACTCCAACTCCCCCTCCACCAAAACCGGGGCAGGAGGATCAACAGATGGAACCACAGGCGCCACATATCTCCGCAACAATGACCTATGGAATACGTTATGGATGGAAAAAGAATCTGGAAGGGTCAAACGAAAAGACACAGGATTAAGAACCTCAGAAATCCTATACGGACCAATGAAACGAGGCTTAAACTTAGGAGAGGAAACCTTCATAGGAATATAACAAGATGACAACCAAACCAAATACCCAACACGAAGTCGGGGACCCACACAGCGTCTGCGATTAGCGAAACGTTGAGCCTTCTCCTGGGACAAGGTCAAATTGTCCACTACATGAGTCCAAATCCGCTGCAACCTGTCCACCACAGTATCCACACCAGGACAGTCCGAAGACTCAACCTGCCCTGAAGAGAAACGAGGATGGAACCCAGAATTGCAGAAAAACGGTGAAACCAAGGTAGCCGAGCTGGCCCGATTATTAAGAGCGAACTCAGCCAACGGCAAAAAGGACACCCAATCATCCTGATCAGCAGAAACAAAACATCTCAGATATGTTTCCAAGGTCTGATTGGTTCGTTCAGTCTGGCCATTTGTCTGAGGATGGAAAGCCAAGGAAAAAGACAAATCAATGCCCATCCTAGCACAAAAGGCTCGCCAAAACCTTGAAACAAACTGGGAACCTCTGTCAGAAACGATGTTCTCTGGAATGCCATGTAAACGAACCACATGCTGGAAGAACAATGGCACCAAATCAGAGGAGGAAGGTAATTTAGACAAGGGTACCAAATGGATCATCTTAGAGAAGCGATCACAAACTACCCAAATGACCGACATTTTTTGAGAGATGGGGAGATCCGAAATAAAATCCATAGAGATATGTGTCCAAGGCCTCTTCGGGATCGGCAAGGGCAAAAGCAACCCACTGGCACGAGAACAGCAGGGCATAGCCCGAGCACAAATCCCACAGGACTGCACAAAAGAACGCACATCCCGCGACAGAGACGGCCACCAAAAGGATCTAGCCACCAAATCTCTGGTACCAAAGATTCCAGGATGACCAGCCAACACCGAACAATGAACCTCAGAGATAACTTTATTCGTCCACCTATCAGGGACAAACAGTTTCTCTGCTGGGCAACGATCAGGTTTATTAGCCTGAAATTTTTGCAGCACCCGCCGCAAATCAGGGGAGATGGCAGACACAATTACTCCCTCATTGAGAATACCCGCCGGCTCAGGCAAACCCGGAGAGTCGGGCACAAAACTCCTAGACAGGGCATCCGCCTTCACATTTTTAGAGCCCGGAAGGTACGAATCCACAAAGTCAAAATGGGAGAAAAACAGCGACCAACGAGCCTAGGATTCAACCGTTTGGCAGACTCGAGATAAGTCAAGTTCTTGTGATCAGTCAAGACCACCACGCGATGCTTAGCTCCTTCAAGCCAATGACGCCACTCCTCGAATGCCCACTTCATGGCCAGCAACTCTCGATTGCCAACATCATAATTTCGCTCAGCAGGCGAAAACTTCCTGGAAAAGAAGGCGCATGGCTTCATCACCGAGCAATCAGCACCTCTTTGCGACAAAACAGCCCCCGCTCCAATTTCAGAAGCATCAACCTCAACCTGGAACGGAAGCGAAACATCTGGTTGACACAACACAGGGGCAGAAGAAAAACGACGCTTTAACTCTTGAAAAGCTTCCACAGCAGCAGAAGACCAATTGACCACATCAGCACCCTTCTTGGTCAAATCGGTCAATGGTTTAGCAATACTAGAAAAATTACAGATGAAGCGACGATAAAAATTAGCAAAGCCAAGGAACTTTTGCAGACTCTTCAGAGATGTCGGCTGAGTCCAATCATAAATGGCCTGGACCTTAACAGGGTCCATCTCGATGGTAGAAGGGGAAAAAATGAACCCCAAAAATGAAACCTTCTGAACACCAAAGAGACACTTCGATCCCTACACAAACAAAGAATTAGCACGAAGGACCTGGAACACCATTCTGACCTGCTTCACATGAGACTCCCAATCATCCGAGAAGACCAAAATATCATCCAAGTACACAATCAGGAATTTATCCAGGTACTCTCGGAAGATGTCATGCATAAAGGACTGAAATACTGATGGAGCATTGGAAAGTCCGAATGGCATAACTAGGTACTCAAAATGGCCCTCGGGCGTATTAAATGCAGTTTTCCATTCATCGCCCCGTTTAATACGCACAAGATTATATGCACCACAAAGATCTATCTTGGTGAACCAACTAGCCCCCTTAATCCGAGCAAACAAATCAGATAGCAGCGGCAAGGGGTACTGAAATTTGACCGTGATTTTATTTAGAAGGCGGTAATCAATACAAGGTCTCAGCGAACCATCCTTCTTGGCCACAAAAAAGAACCCTGCTCCCAATGGCGATGACGACGGCCGAATATGACCCTTCTTCAAGGATTCTTTTACGTAACTCCGCATAGCGGCGTGCTCAGGTACAGATAAATTAAACAGTCGACCCTTAGGAAACTTAGCAATCGCAGGGTACGGTTTAATTGTGATAACATGGCAGTCGTTTGTGTTACCAACAGTTTGACGGCATCGTCCCCCCCGGTTATTCGGGTTTTGCGTCAGTTGGTGTTGTTCTGCATGTCTATTAATGCGTATGTTTCGGCGACTCATGTGCCCGGTGTTGAGAACTCCATTGCTGACTCTTTGTCTCGGTTTCAGTTGGAGCGTTTCCGTGCTTTGGCTCCGGAGGCGGAGGAGACGGGTCGGGACTGCCCGCAGGAACTCTGGAGCGTGGTATCCGGGCTCCAGGACCTTTGATTCAGGCGTCTTTGGCACCCAGCACTGTTATGAATAGGTAATTCAGAACCACAATGGACCTTGTGTTAAGGGGAGAATGTATGGCATATGAAGATATACTTAAATCAAACCAATATGGACTCTTTGCTTAACATTAGACTTGTGTAGCTTTAAGGTTTTCTGATTCACTGTCACAAGACTAAATTCTGTTGATCACTCTGTACCAGGATGTACCAGGATACACCTAGTATCCAGATGGACTTTAAGAAAGGCTGTGTAAATCCCCTACCCTTATCTAGAGTAAATGTATCTGCACGAAGGTGAATCGATCCCCAATAAACCAAAGATAAGTAGAATACGTGCAGAGACAGATGTCAGCTTGACCCAAGAGGCGCCATTAGGGCGATAACGGTACAGACATAGACTAAAAGCAATAATCATTAGAATATGGTACTATAGTAATAAAGATAATAACATAAGAACATGTAAGATCAAAGAGTTTTCTGATAAGTGTTAAGTTGGGAAAACCCATGATGTAATGTGCTGAGACTGCCCAATTTTTCCATAAAAAGAGCGGTCCCACGAATAAAGAACCAGAAGTCTTTGAGAGACAATTGCTTGCATTTGTGTCCTGATTTCTCCGGCCGTAATACCTCACATCCAATTTGGCAGCAGACAACTAAGATGAGAACACACGCATCCCGTGTGCCCTAACATTTGGCGCCCAACGTGGGGCTAGGACGAGAGTTCGAACCTGACCAGCCGCGAAGAAGACCTCCAATCTTGGACCGGACCACTCGAGGGTGGAGAAGTGCACCTCCTACTAGGTAAGAAAATCATTCATCTTACCTATAACCCTCCAGTGTTTCCGTGCCGAGATAAAGGTCAGTCGGCTGTCAGACTCGGACATAGTGACCGATCTGACAAGTCCTAGCACCAAAAACCCACCCTGGTCACGATTTCCTTAATTGTCTGCCTTATCTGTTTTTGCTTTTGCCTCTCTGCTTTGCTGTTTTGTTGGTTTGCATATGTGGTACTACCTCAGCCAGCCTGACAAAGATAGGGAGACGTACTGAGCAATTTCACTGTCACTCTGGTTCCGGTCCTGCTCTCAGCTTGACCGATGGTCGCAGAAGTCTGAACTGTGTCTCTCCCAGTGGGCAAGTGGGAGTAGCGGATTGATTACTCTGGGTGATTTTACAACCTCTAAGTGGTTGGTGACTTCTTGCGGATGCCCACCGGAGATCACCTGGCTATGGTGATGATGTTTTGGCTGCAGCGTAAGTTCATAGGTTTTATTCTATAAGGGTGGAAGGGTAATTACAATTACCGTATTGATGTGACTGAGTGATTGCTCTCTCCCTGTCTACCTAAAGTGTGTTCTGCCCAGGTATAGACCTTTTATCTCTACAGATCAGGCTGGCATATAGATTGATAAATTTTGAAGTGTTTTGTTGTCAGGGATTCACAGTATCTGACATCAGTGCTAGTTTAAGCTGTCTTTTGTCTGTTTGTATGGTATATGGTGTGCCGACAGGAGGCGTACTAACATATGGTTAAAATTTTGAATTCATTCTGTATATATATATATATATATATATATATGTTGTGAGATTAGAGAATTAGTTAACCGGTTTTGTTTTGCATACTTTAGAATTGTAAAGTTAGTTGTTAAATGTGTTCATATAGGAAGAGAATTCCTTGAATGGTAATTGCTTTTACTTGTACAGATATCTCTGGTAGTGTGAGATCCAAAGTCCATTGTTACTCTTTAGTTAATGTTTGACTAACGTCACTGCATTTTTCTGTGAGATGGTTTTTGAAATGATTTTTGGTGAAGTGAAAGTGTTGTGGAAGCAGATATTCTTGCAATTTATCTGGCATTTTTAGACTACGCATTTTTCCGGGTATAGAAGAATTGTTAAATACCCTGGTGGTAATTGTTAACCAACTTCCTATATCACTGTGTTCAAAATACTAGACATCACAATATCACTGAAGACTCCTTTCCTTTGACATAAGGAGTACATACAGCTTTCACAGTCACATAGTCAACTGTTCAAAACCCCGTGGGAACTTGTCTCAAGAGATAGACACACATGTCCCTCAGACGCACTCAGAATTCAGATGATAGAATGGGAGGGAGTAGTCAGTCAACACACATAAGACAGACGCGACCCATAGGGGAGCAAGGAAAGAAAACGCATCTTAAGAAGAACTCTCCGACCCCAAAGGGAGGAGGATTAGATAAGAAGGTATGGAAGAATGTGTTAATGAGTAGAGAGCAGGGTCCTAGGCTTAGATATTATGAAATCCTACAGGACCCTGAAGAATTTTATAAGATGGTAAAGAAAGTCAGAAGACAGGCATGGAGAGGGGAATATGACAAGGATACTGAATTTTCTGCCAAACAGGCGCCTACAGAAAATGTGTCAGTTGCAACATCTGCATTACAGTCATTGATACCGCCCATATACATTCCCGACGACTGGACATGTAACAGCTGTCAAACGCAGAATGCAGAATATCGTGAGACTTGTTCTGACTGTCAGATGACCAACCCAAATAGCCCTACTTTCTATCCAACTATATATGTAGACGGAATACCTTATGCTACATCCTGTCCAGCATCCACTATAGCTCCATTAATTAATGCAGTCTATAAAAAGAATAATGAAGGAGAAGATGAACATGACATGGAGGTACATGATCAAGCAGAAGAGGGAAAACAGGAATCAACAGCTCAGACTGATAATCCACAGCATCCACCACTATATGGTGGGAGTACATCATCATCATCTTCTAAACCTCAAAGCTTACACTCTCGCACACTACCTACTCCACACAAGGACCCCTGGAAATACCAGGATACAGACACCCTAGTGAGCAGCTTGCCAGACCCAGTGCAACATCCCATGCCATTTTATAAAAGGATGCATCAAATACAAAAGGCACACTCTGCCTCATGGACATATTTAGAAAGGCTCACTCAAATTGCAGCAGGATGTTCCCTTTGGTCAAGGATGCGACTAGCCCTTGAGCCTGACAACCTCCATGTAGAATGGCTTGAGTCACCTATATCCGGAGAATATTTCCTCCATAAGCTTTACGTCTGGACTAAGAACCGCCTGCCAGCCCAGACCCCCACTCTCCAGGATGTCATGCAGGGGAAAGGAGAACCTGTTGATAGTTTCTTCCATCGATGTAATCAAAAGTTTCAGGATCTCAGATTTGAAATGCAAGTTAATCAATTAAAAGGAACTGTGATACCCACCACTACCAAGCTCCAGACCCTGATAGGGTATTGGCATACTGAATCCTCAATCTATGAAAGTACGTATACCCTTACAGTCCACAAAAATACCCGAGAGAAGCGTAATCAGGAACATTGACTTACCAGACCCAGACTTTCTCACGGATGCAGTAGTGCCTTTTGTGGGGGTGGATGGTAACACACGGTACACTCCAAGAATCAGACCCCTACACAAAGGCCTACAACCTGCAGAGTATGCTGTCTCAATTGGTTGTCTCATCCACCTACCCTGTCAGTTTTACTAGGATCAGATCTACTACCAAAAATCCAAGCCAGCATTCTGTTTCATAAGGACGAACTGTCACTTTCACAGGAGCAGTCTGCAGAAGTGTATGGTCTCTTCTCTTTACAGGACACACCTGTAGATCATGTGGACATTGAACTGATGGCATTGATCCCAGACTAACTGTGGACACGAGGCCTGGAAGAAATTGGCAGCCTCAAAGTCCAGCCTATGAAGATGGAACTGGAGTCAGGAGCCCTGCTGCCATGGAAACTGCAATGCCCACCTTCCATTTCGTAATCTGCCACCATTATACAACAACTGGAAATATAACTGAAGCCCTGGAAGATGACACATCCCACTGAAGACAGGAAAGGAGCTGTCCAGCACATACCTCTGGCAGCCAAGCCAACACAGCTACAGTCCTTCATTGGACTAGTTTCCTGCCATCCCTGGAGCCTTGATGCCTCAAGGACACTCTTCAGTTCAACCAAGGAAGCCATCGACGGGGTTGACATGCTAATCTGCACTCACATCCTCTCTTGCTCTAGGACTGCCAGACTATAACAAACTGTTCTGCCTGTTTTGTCATGGAGAAGCAAGCCATGCAACTGGAGTCCTGACACAGCTTCCCGGAAGGAGACAACGCCCTCCTGGGTACTACTCTTAACCCAGTGGCCCGTGGAGTCCCAACCTGCATGAGAACCACGTTGCAACCCACCTGTACTGGACAAGGCTTCTGACATCATTATGGGTCACCAGTTGAAGATCCTGGCCCATAGCACCTGTTTGCCATAGCACCTGCTACATCTGCAATGCCCTACTCTGCTCAAACGTCACTGTCTCCAGATGTGCTGTTCATAACCCAGCTACTCTCCTACCTCTGCCAAGGGGGGAGAAGGTGAAGATCACATCTCTGACACATCAGTGGAAGAGGTAGTCGACTCTGAAATGGCTCAACGCGATTGTCTCGCTGTCATGAGACAAGAAGACCTCTGGAAGATCCTGACCTGACGCTCTTTGTGGTTTGACCAAGGTATGCAGACCAAGAAGGCTGTTCGCACACTGGTATAGCAGTAGTTACAGAAGATACCTGCTGCCAGCAAAACCGCTGCCTCCACCCAAAGGCAGGACTGCGGGCCTTGATAGAAGCATGCAACAGGTCCATTCAACACACAGCCACGACAAATCTGGAGGGAAAGAGACTTCATCATGGCTAATGGAACGCCGGTCAGAGACAGCCAAAGCCATACAAGAACGAATGGAGTCCTTGTTGATGCCAGGAAGAGTTGCGGTGGTAAAAGGTGAAGACGCACACACACTGGAGACACCTCAAGGGAAGCAGTGGGCAGCAGACTAACTGAAGCAACAGCAAAAGAAGCAGCAATGATACTACTTGACACAGGAACATCTCATCTGTACTCTAATATGGATCCAAAAATGGAGGAAAAAAGGCTATCCCTGGAAAAAGATGTCCTAACATTCCAGAAGCAAGCATCCAAAGAAGAGAAGAAGAAAAGGGACCAAGATGGAACCACACCGATGAAGCACGTCTAAGGATGAACAAGGGAAATTGAAGGCCTCAAACAATTGACCCTACATATTAATGCTAGACAGGAAACAGTGGAGCTACAGCATAAGGAGTTTTAGTTTTTCCCTTAGGTCTCACATACGCATGTGCACACACACACACACACTAGCAGGTCCTACAAACTCAGCACTATAGGACCCTACTAATATTCCCAGTTTAGGATTATACCTTTTCTAACTACAGTTGTCTATATGCAGACTAAGTTTATTGTTAAATAAGGCATGTGACTAAATTTGTTCTCAAGTTCCATCCATCCCAGATCCTGAGGACCTAGAAGGTGCCCACCAGAACCTGCTCGATGACTGATTCCTCATCACCAAGAGGTTCAACAGACGTACCCTCAAACCTAGAGATGACAGCCCGCTCCAAGTCCTGTCTACTACCACAGCAGTCCATGGGTCCACGCTTCCCACTGCAAGGAGATGCCAGATCCAGAATCCAGTGGCGGCTGCCACTCTTCATCCGTCTGACACTTATCCTTCACCTAGTCCAAGGGGTAGCCAGTCACCAAGGGGTAGTCACTCATGAGGAGGGTATAGTGACATTTTGGTGTAATATCTCCACCCCAAGAGTAACATATCAATTTGACTACTGCCTCATAGTAGAATGCCCAGGCCCCATGGCACAGTTTGACATCTGGCTAAACACACAATGCACAAAAGGTAAATTTTGGCTAAGAAGCATAGATACCAGTGGGGGCACACAGGGGGTACCTGATAGATTCAAAGCCAGGAACAAGACAGCAGTTGGGCTTAACCCCATCATTCCCATAAATAAGAACATACAGTGGATAAACTACCTATACTATAATCAACAACGGTTTATAACATACACTAGGGATACCATAAAGGCACTTATTGACCCATTAAGTTTGCAATAGCTATTCTATCTGTTTTAACTATATTAAGCCTTAATTCTCTACCTGCATAGCTACATGTCTTAAGAAAATGATGATGAGGACCATGGAAACCAAAGTGATGATGACCATACATGCTGATTTCAAAGATCCCCTAGATGAAAGAAGCTGCTGTGAAAACCATGAGAGGATCCACATCCCCTGGAATACATCTGCCTGAAGCACACCGATGAGGGAGGGACTAGGATCTGACTCCTCCTGTGCAAAGTCCGTTAGGAGGGGGTCCATCTACTAGAGATGGACAGTCTCGTTTATACGGTGAAAATTAGTTAGTTAGATAGGCTTCAGATTTAGGCACAACGGAGCAGATCGATAGGCTCGACGAGATCAGAGTTTTGATTTTGCATATCTCCAAAGGGGGGACTGTTAAGGGGAGAATGTATGGCATATGAAGATATACTTAAATCAAACCAATATGGACTCTTTGCTTAACATTAGACTTGTGTAGCTTTAAGGTTTTCTGATTCACTGTCACAAGACTAAATTCTGTTGATCACTCTGTACCAGGATGTACCAGGATACACCTAGTATCCAGATGGACTTTAAGAAAGGCTGTGTAAATCCCCTACCCTTATCTAGAGTAAATGTATCTGCACGAAGGTGAATCGATCCCCAATAAACCAAAGATAAGTAGAATACGTGCAGAGACAGATGTCAGCTTGACCCAAGAGGCGCCATTAATAATAATAATTATAATAATAATAATAATTTTATTTATATAGCGCCAACATATTCCGCAGCGCTTTACAAATTATAGAGGGGACTTGTACAGACAATAAACATTACATCATAACAGAAATACAGTTCAAAACAGATACCAGGAGGAGTGAGGGCCCTGCTCGCAAGCTTACAAACTATGGGGAAAAGGGGAGACACGAGAGGTGGATGGTAACAATTGCTTTAGTTATTCGGACCAGCTATAGTGTAAGGCTCAGGTGTTCATGTAAAGCTGCATGAACCAGTTACCTGCCTAAGTATGTAGCAGTACAGACACAGAGGGCTAATACTGCATAAAGTGTATGAGAACATGATGCGAGGAACCTTTTTTTTTTTTTTTTTTTTTTTTTTATTATAAATAGGCCACACAGGGATCGTTAGGTTAATGCATTGAGGCGGTAGGCCAGTCTGAACAAATGAGTTTTTAGGGCACGCTTAAAACTGTGGGGATTGGGGATTAATCGTATTAACCTAGGTAGTGCATTCCAAAGAATCGGCGCAGCACGTGTAAAGTCTTGGAGACGGGAGTGGGAGGTTCTGATTATTGAGGATGCTAACCTGAGGTCATTATCGGAGCGGAGGGCACGGGTAGGGTGGTAGACTGATACCAGGGAGGAGATGTAGGGTGGTGCTGAGCCATGGAGTGCTTTGTGGATGAGGGTAGTAGTTTTGTACTGGATTCTGGAGTGGATGGGTAGCCAGTGTAATGACTGGCACAGGGTAGAGGCATCGGTGTAACGGTTGGTGAGGAATATGATCCTGGCTGCAGCATTCAGGACAGATTGGAGCGGGGAGAGTTTTGCCATTAGGGCGATAACGGTACAGACATAGACTAAAAGCAATAATCATTAGAATATGGTACTATAGTAATAAAGATAATAACATAAGAACATGTAAGATCAAAGAGTTTTCTGATAAGTGTTAAGTTGGGAAAACCCATGATGTAATGTGCTGAGACTGCCCAATTTTTCCATAAAAAGAGCGGTCCCACGAATAAAGAACCAGAAGTCTTTGAGAGACAATTGCTTGCATTTGTGTCCTGATTTCTCCGGCCGTAATACCTCACATCCAATTTGGCAGCAGACAACTAAGATGAGAACACACGCATCCCGTGTGCCCTAACACTTGAAGTTCAGAGCACACAAGTGACCTGACAAAAACCACAAAACATAGGACGAGCTCTGAGACGTGGAAACTCTGCTGACCGCAATCCCTAAACCTATCAAACCACACTAGAGGTAGCCGTGGATTGCGCCTAACGCTCCCTATGCAACTCGGCACAGCCTGAGAAACTAGCTAGTCCTGAAGATAGAAAAATAAGCCTACCTTGCCTCAGAGAAATTCCCCAAAGGAAAAGGCAGCCCCCCACATATAATGACTGTGAGTTAAGATGAAAATACAAACACAGAGATGAAATAGATTAAGCAAAGTGAGGCCCGTCTTACTGAATAGACCGAGGATAGGAAAGATAGCTTTGCGGTCAACACAAAAACCTACAAACAACCACGCAGAGGGGCAAAAAGACCCTCCGCACCGACTAACGGTATGGAGGTGCTCCCTCTGCGTCTCAGAGCTTCCAGCAAGCAAGCAAAACCAAAAAAGCAAGCTGGACAGAAAATATAGCAACAAAAGTAACACAAGCAGAACTTAGCTTATGCTGAGCAGACAGGCCACAGGAACGATCCAGGAGGAAGCAAGACCAATACTAGAACATTGACTGGAGGCCAGGATCAAAGCACTAGGTGGAGTTAAATAGAGCAGCACCTAACGACTTAACCTCATCACCTGAGGAAGGAAACTCAGAAGCCGCAGTACCACTCGTGACCACAGGAGGGAGCTTGATCACAGAATTCACAACACAGCACGTGGGCAGCATACCGGTCGGTGTGGTGTGATTGGGAGTCCTGGTTGGTGTCTTGCGTGGTGGGTAACGTGGGTGATGATTATGTGGGGGCCCTGTTGTTGTGGTTGAGACACGGTGCCGATGACGGGTGGTCGGCGTCAAAGGTTGAGAGAGTTCAGTCGGCTTTGGCTTTTGGTTTTCAGCTTAGAGGTTTACGGGATTTGGCGAAGTTGTTTGTAGTAAGGCAGGCGGTGAAGGGTTTTAGAAGGAAGGCGGGAAAGGGCGATCTGAGGCGCCCGATTTCCTTTAGCCTGCTGGAACGAGTAGGTGTGAAGCTCAGTGAGATTTGCACATCTGACTTTGAGGTGGCTCTTTTCCGCTTAGCATTTTCCCTGGCATTTTTTGGTGCGCTGCGGGTGAGTGAGATCGTGTCGCCTAACACGTACGCGCAAGGGGGGCTTTTGGCTAGGGACGTGGTGCTTACCGAAAGTGGTTTACAATTTTGGTTGCGTAGGTTGAAGATGGACCAGGAGGGTAGAGGTAAACGTGTGGTTTTGGGCACTGTTGTGGGTTCACTCATGTGTCCCGTTAGTTGCTGGGAGGCTTTTAGTTGTTTTCAGCCGTCTAAGGATGGACCTTTGTTGTGTCACGAAAATGGGTCCTTTTTGTCCAAGTTTCAGTTCGTGGCGGTGCATAGACGGGCTCTGGGGGAGATGGGACTGGATGCTTCTCGTTTTGCCTCTCAGTCCTTCCGTATTGGGGCCGCGACTGAGGCGGCCTTGGGAGGTTTAGCACCGGAAGTGGTGCAATGGATTGGGAGATGGGAGTCGGGGCGTTATAAGAGCTATGTTAGACCTTAAGTTGGGATGGGGGGAGGATGGGTTCTTCACGATGTTTTTGTATTTGTGGTACAGTTGTGGATTTTAAGTTGTTCTGCCTTTTCAGGTTCCAATCCCCTGTTGATTTGGATCGTCGGCCACTCGTACGTGTATTGGGGCGCGAGACGGGCGGACGTTCGGCGGGACGGTCGGCAGCTTGGGTTCTCCAAAGAGGTGGCTGTGGTCAGATGGTTGGGTTTTCGTGGATTGGGCTGGAACGGGGTTTTGAAGGAAGTGCATAACAGTGCTCGTTTGGACAGACCTCCAGACATTTTGGTTTTGCACGTTGGAGGAAATGATTTGGGGATTCGCCCCTGTCGGGAGCTGATCCGGGATATTAAGCATGACCTTCTCAGATTATGGGTGTCCTTTGGGGATTTGCTGGTGGTTTGGTCGGATATTGTCCCGAGGAGGTGTTGGAGGCACGCCAGATCTGCGGACAAGGTCAATAAAGCCAGGATTAAAGTTAATCGGACGGTTGCTAAGTTTTTGGTAAGGAATGGAGGTTTGTTTGTCTGTCATTTTGAACTGGAACAGGGTGGGGAGGATTTTCTCCTGGGTGATGGTATTCACCTGAACGCTGTGGGCAGACTTATGGGCCCTGGGTTTGCAAAACGGTATCGAAAGGGCCATAGCGGTGAAGTGTGGTGGGGTCTCGGGTATTTAAGGTATTTAAATACCCTCGTTGTGGCGGTGGGAGGGGTCCTTGGAGTTGGTGATAAATTGGCCTGGGGGATCCGTCGGGGTACGGATCCTTCAGTTGGTGTAAACTTGGTTTTCGGGTCTGGTGGTTCGGAGGGGGATCTTGGCAACAGTGGGCCGGATCCCCAGGTTAAAAGTGGACATGGTTAACCCTTCGGGGTATTTTGGTGCTCCCGAGCCTGGGTGGTTACGGCTGGGAGTAAATCTATGGTATGTTTCTGCCCACTCTCTGTTATGGTTGACCACCAGTTTGGAGCTTCAAGGACTCCTCCCTACGTTATTTTATTCTTGTTGTATGTTTATAATAAAGGCCACTGTGGCCAATTATAATCCAAGTTCAGAGTCTGTCATTATTTGGTGGGGGTTTTTTTTGCAACAAATACCTGAAGGTTAAGGTATAAAAGGGGGTGTCATTCCTTCCAGGGATCGACCAATAGCAATGTCAAGAGCAGGCCGGAGTGAGCCGTCCCCTCCCCCCCGCAGACGGCGTACCTGCAGGCCGTCATGACAGGGGTTTGGGAGGGAGAGATAGGAGGGGAAGGGGTTAATTATGGGAGGGGGGGTGTTATGCATGAGGCAGGGGTTTATAAGGAAAGGTTGGGGTGGGGCTTACCAGTTCCCGCTCTGAAGCCTCAGGAAGATCCCGCCCGCCCTGTTTTTTCGTGTTTTTTGTATTGTTGCGTTTTCGGGTGGTTGTTTTGGGTCATGGTGGCTCGAGGCGGTGGGAGGGGTCCTTGGAGTTGGTGATAAATTGGCCTGGGGGATCCGTCGGGGTACGGATCGTTCAGTTGGTGTAAACTTGGTTTTCGGGTCTGGTGGTTCAGGGGGGGATCTTGGCAACGGTGGGCCGGATCCCCAGGTTAAAAGTGGACATGGTTAACCCTTCGGGGTATTTTGGTGCTCCCGAGCCTGGGTGGTTACGGCTGGGAGTAAATCTATGGTATGTTTATGTCCAGTCTCTGTTATGGTTGACCACCAGTTTGGAGCTTCAAGGACTCCTCCCTACGTTATTTTATTCTTGTTGTATGTTTATAATTAAAGCCACTGTGGCCAATTATAATCCAAGTTCAGAGTCTGTCATTATTTGGTGGGGGTTTTTTTGGTGACAAATACCTGAAGGTTAAGGTATGAAAGGGGGTGTCATTCCTTCGAGGGATCGACCAATAGCAATGTCATGGAATGGACCCTCTTGATGTATGCAGTGATATCTATATACCCACATACAGCGCCTGCAGGCCTTGCACTGATATGTATAGAGCCACATACACTCCCTGCCTACCTAGCACTGCAATCGATATACTCCGGAATTAGTCCTTAGAAGGACTGTTGGTTTAGCTGGATTTGTGGATTCTATGATGGTAGACCCTCACTAACTGAAAACCCCCCACATCTGACCCTATCTCGGCAGAAGCTCTCCCTACACTGTCTGAATCCGGAGCTGAATGTAACGAGCAGAGCGGGGTCAGGTCTCTTATAGACCTGATGATGCTGTGCGGCCAGCCAATCAGTGTAATGCCACAACCAACATGGCTATGGCATTACAGTGCGTGGCAGACAATCCCTGCATGTTTATTGGCTGTCTAAAGAGCGCCAAACATGCAGAGCAGGGACCCAAACTCCCACCGAGCAAACCCGTAAATGCTCGGTGCTCGCGAGTATGCTCGCTCATCACTAGTGTAGTTCCTTCCCCCAGTTTTTCGTTGTCTCTGGCATCCAGAGTGCTCCTCCAATGGATCCTCCATTCTGTAGCCTGAGTGATCAGCCGACGCTCTTTGTATCGCATTATTCACCTCATCAACAACATCTCCCTCATTTTCCCTTACTCCCATTCACTACACATTCTATCTGCTTCCACCATAGTAGCTTGGCCCCGATACATGCTCACTAGGTATATGTCTCCTGTCACCAGAACAGCCGCGATCAGGAACCAACACGCGCTCTTCGAATAGACAGCCGTCACATACAAGATCCAATCACATTCTTGTGTTGTCAGCTCTTCCATTTCTCACTATGTAACACCCCAGGGTGACATTCATTCTTATTACTTTTTAACCATTGGGTTACGGATTTGTCTTCTGCTTCAATGGATTCTTTTCCAATAATCCTATTTTTTCAGTCCAATGCTGATCCATCAAGTTCACTAGTGGTGCACAGCTTTACACCGCTATACCTGTGACTTCAGAACTTCCAGAACACCAGGTCACATCTCATATAGGAAACTACTGACAACTCAATAACACCATTTATAAATGATTTATTTACTGGCAAGAACTTTCTCATTCACATCACATACATGTTTATTCATTCTTTTAGGTGACCTCACTTCATTCATAAGTACTTTTTAATATAATTAATGTATGTAAATGTTTTTTTTTTTTTCATGAACCATAATTTATCTTTGTTTGACGGACTTTCTCATAAACTCTGACATATCGTGCTTTGTTTGGCTTTTTTTCTCAAAAACACTGCATATAAAACGTTCCAATCTTGACATGTTCATCCGCTATCAGGTTTTGTTTTGAGGAAGAGGTCCTGTGTGACTTTGAAATGCGTTGTCTTTGAAAACCTATGTGAATAAACGTTTTTAACCCCTTTACCCCCAATGGTGGTTTGCACATTAATGACCGGGCCAATTTTTACAATTCTGACCACTGTCCCTTTATGAGGTTATAACTCTGGAACGCTTCAACGGATCCCAGTGATTCTGACCCTGTTTTCTCGTGACATATTGTACTTCATGATAATGGTAAAAATTCTTTGATAGTACCTGCGTTTATTTGTGAAAAAATGGAAATTTGGCAAAAATTATGAAAATTTCGCAATTTTCAAACTTTGAATTTTTATGCAATTAAATCACAGTGATAGGTCACACAACATACTTAATAAGTAACATTTCCCACATGTCTACTTTACATCAGCACAATTTTGGAACCAACATTTTTTTTTGTTAGGGAGTTATAAGGGTTAAAAGTTGACCAGCAATTTCTCATTTTTACAACACCATTTTTTTTTAGCGACCACATCTCATTTGAAGTCATTTTGAGAGGTCTATATGATAGAAAATACCCAAGTGTGACACCATTCTAAAAACTTCACCCCTCAAGGTGCTCAAAACCATATTCAAGAAGTTTATTAACCCTTCTGGAGCTTCACAGGAATTTTTGGAATGTTTAAATAAAAATGAACATTTAACTTTTTTTCACAAAAAATTTGCTTCAGCTCCAATTTGTTTTATTTTACCAAGGGTAACATGAGAAAATGGACCAGAAAACTTGTTGTACAATTTGTCCTGAGTACACCGATACCCCATATGTGGGGGTAAACCACTGTTTGGGCGCATGACAGAGCTCGGAAGCGAAGGAGTGCCATTTGACTTTTCAATGCAAAATTGACTGGAATTGAGATGGGTCGCCATGTTGCGTTTGGAGAGCCCCTGATGTGCCTAAACATTGAAACCCCACACAAGTGACACCATTTTGGAACGAAGACCCCCTAAGGAACTTATCTAGAGGTGTGGTGAGCACTTTGACCCACCAAGTGCTTCACAGAAGTTTATAATGCAGAACCGTAAAAATAAAAAATCATATTGTTCACAAAAATTATCTTTTCGCCCCCAATTTTTTATTTTCCCAAGGATAAGAGAAGAAATTGGACCCCAAAGGTTGTTGTACAATTTGGCCTGAGTACGCTGATACCCCATATGTGGGGGTAAACCACTGTTTGGGCGCATGGGAGAGCTCGGAAGGGAAGGAGCGCCGTTTGACTTTTCAATGCAAAATTGACAGGAATTGAGATGGGACGCCATGTTGCATTTGAAGAGCCACTGATGTGCCTAAACATTGAAACCCCCCACAAGTGACACCATTGTGGAAAGTAGACCCCCTAAGGAACTTATCTAGATGTGTTTTGAGTGCTTTGACCCACCAAGGGCTTCACAGAAGTTTATAATGCAGAGCCGTAAAAATAAAACAAAACATTTTTCCCACAAAAATTATTTTTTTTAGCCCCCAGTTATGTATTTTCCCGAGGGTAACAGGAGAAATTGGACCCCAAAATTTGTTGCCCAATTTGTCCTGAGTGCGATGATACACCATATGTGGGGCGAACCACTGTTTGGGCGCATGGGAGGGCTCGGAAGGGAAGGAGCGCCATTTGGAATGCAGACTTAGATGGAATGGTCTGCAGGTGTCACATTGCGTTTGCAGAGCCCCTAATGTACCTAAACAATAGAAACCCCCCACAAGTGACACCATTTTGGAAAGTAGACCCCCTAAGGAACTTATCTAGATGTGTAGTGAGCGCTTTGACCCACCAAGGGCTTCACAGAATTTTTTTTTTTTCCCGTGAGTAACAGGAGAAATTGGACCCCAAAATTCGTTGTCCAATTTGTCCTGAGTGCTCTGATACCCCATATGTGGGGGGGAACCACTGTTTGGGCACATGGGAGGGCTCGGAAGGGAAGGAGCTCCATTTGGAATGCAGACTTAGATGGAATGGTCTGCAGGTGTCACATTGCGTTTGCAGAGCCCCTAATGTACCTAAACAGTAGAAACCCCCCACAAGTGACACCATTTTGGAAACTAGACCCCCTAAGGAACACATCTAGATGTGTTTTGAGAGCTTTGAACCCCCAAGTGTTTCACTACAGTTTGTAACGCAGAGCCGTGAAAATAAAAAAAAAAACTTTCCCCCCAAAATTATTTTTTAGCCCCCAGTTTTGTATTTTCCCGAGGGTAAGAGGAGAAATTCGACTCCAAAAGTTGTTGTCCAATTTGTCCTGAGTATGCTGATACCCCATATGTGGGGGGGAACCACTGTTTGGGCACATGGGAGGGCTCGGAAGGGAAGGAGTGCTATTTGGAATGTAGACTTAGATGGAATGGTCTGCAGGCGTCACATTGCGTTTGCAGAGCCCCTAATGTACCTAAACAGTATAAACCCTGTTATGAACTGGTGGTTTAGGAGCAACATGGGACGAGCTCTGAAGGAGGTGGTACCTGTACTGACCGCAGTTCCTAAGCTCAACACAACACTAGAAGTAGCCATGGGATGTTCCTGTCACTCCCTAGACACCTCGTCACAGCCTGAGAACTAACTACCCCTAAAGATAGAAACAGGAAAGCTATCTTGCCTCAGAGAAAATCCCCAAAGGATAGATAGCCCCCCACAAGTAATGACTGTGAGTGGAGAGGGAAAATACATACACAGAATGAAACCAGGATGTAGCAAAGGAGGCCAGTCTAGCTAGATAGATAGGACAGGACAGAATACTGTGCGGTCAGTATTAAAAACTACAAAAATCCACACAGAGTTTACAAAAATCTCCACACCTGACTAAAGGGGTGGAGGGTAAATCTGCTTCCCAGAGCTTCCAGCTTAACTGAACAAATCCATACTGACAAGCTGGACAAAACATAGAATGCACAGAACAATTAAGTCCACAACATGTGGACAGAAAAGAGCAAAGCAAGGACTTATCTTTGCTGAACTGGTCAGGATATCAGAGAAATCCAAGCAGAGATGTGAATCCAACCAGGAACCATTGACAAGTGGCACTGGCTGAAGGGAAGAACCAGGCATAAAAGCCAAGCAGAAAGACAATCAGTGGAAGCAGCTGCAGACTGCTAAATCCAAGGAGCAGCCATTCCACTTAAAACCACCGGAGGGAGCCCAAGAGCAGAGCTCACAAAAGTGCCACTTACAACCACCGGAGGGAGCCCAAGAGCGGAATTCACAACAGTACCCCCCCCCTTGAGGAGGTGTCACCGAACCCTCACCAGAGCCCCCAGGCCGATCAGGACGAGCCAAGTGAAAAGCACGAACCAAATCGGCAGCATGGACATCGGAGGCAACAACCCAAGAATTATCCTCCTGGCCATAACCCTTCCACTTGACAAGATACTGAAGCCTCCGCCTCGAAAAACGAGAATTCAAAATTTTCTCAACCTCATATTCCAACTCTCCTTCAACCAACACCGGGGCAGGAGGATCAACCGAGGGAACAACGGGCACCACATATCTCCGTAACAAAGATCTATGGGAAACATTATGAATGGCAAAAGAGGCTGGAAGAGCCAAACGAAAAGACACCGGATTGATAATTTCAGAAATCTTATAAGGACCAATAAACCGAGGCTTAAACTTAGGGGAAGAAACCTTCATAGGAACATGACGAGAAGACAACCAAACCAAATCCCACACACGAAGCCGGGGACCAACACACCGACGGCGGTTAGCAAAACGTTGAGCCTTTTCCTGAGACAACGTCAAATTGTCTACCACATGAGTCCAAATCTGCTGCAGCCTGTCCACCACAGAATCCACACCAGGACAATCAGAAGGCTCAACCTGCCCCGAAGAAAAACGAGGATGAAAACCAAAATTACAAAAGAAAGGTGAAACCAAAGTAGCCGAACTAGCCCTATTATTAAGGGCAAACTCGGCCAACGGCAAGAAAGCCACCCAATCATCCTGATCAGCAGACACAAAGCATCTCAAATAGGTTTCCAAGGTCTGATTAGTTCGCTCAGTTTGGCCATTTGTCTGAGGATGAAACGCCGAAGAAAAAGACAAATCAATGCCCATCCTAGCACAAAAGGCCCGCCAAAACCTAGAGACAAACTGAGAACCTCTGTCAGACACAATATTCTCCGGAATGCCATGCAAACGAACCACATGCTGAAAAAACAATGGAACCAAATCTAAGGAGGAAGGCAACTTAGGCAAAGGTACCAGATGGACCATTTTAGAGAACCGGTCGCAAACCACCCAGATAACAGACATCTTCTGGGAAACAGGAAGATCTGAAATAAAATCCATGGAAATATGCGTCCAGGGCCTCTCAGGGACCGGCAAAGGCAAAAGCAACCCACTAGCGCGGGAACAGCAAGGCTTGGCCCGGGCGCAAGTCCCACAGGACTGCACAAAAGCACGCACATCCCGCGACAAGGAAGGCCACCAAAAGGACCTAGCAACCAAATCTCTGGTACCAAAAATCCCAGGATGACCAGCCAACACTGAACAATGAACCTCAGAAATTACCCTACTTGTCCATCTATCAGGAACAAACAGCTTCCCCACAGGACAGCGGTCAGGTTTATCAGCCTGAAATTCCTGAAGCACCCGCCGCAAATCAGGGGAGATGGCAGAAAGAATCACCCCTTCCTTAAGAATGCCAACCGGCTCAAGGACTCCAGGAGAATCAGGCAAAAAACTCCTAGAGAGGGCATCAGCCTTACCATTCTTAGATTCCGGAAGATACGAGACCACAAAATCAAAATGGGAGAAAAACAGGGACCATCGAGCCTGTCTAGGGTTCAGCCGCTTGGCCGACTCGAGGTAAATCAGATTCTTATGATCAGTCAAAACCACAACGCGGTGCTTGGCTCCCTCAAGCCAATGTCGCCACTCCTCAAATGCCCACTTCATAGCCAACAACTCACGATTGCCGACGTCATAATTGCGCTCCGCCGGCGAAAACTTTCTGGAAAAAAAGCACACGGTTTCATCAAAGAACCATCAGAATTCCTCTGAGACAAAACGGCCCCTGCCCCAATCTCAGAAGCGTCAACCTCAACCTGAAAAGGAAGAGAAACATCCGGCTGACGCAACACAGGGGCAGAAGTAAATCGGCGTTTAAGCTCCCGAAAGGCCTCAACAGCCGCAGAGGACCAATTCGTCACATCAGCGCCTTTTTTTCGTCAAATCAGTAAGGGGCTTAACTACACTGGAAAAGTTGGCAATGAAACGGCGATAGAAATTAGCAAAGCCCAATAATTTCTGAAGGCTCTTCACAGATGTGGGTTGAATCCAGTCATGAATGGATTGGACCTTAACAGGATCCATTTCCATAGATGAGGGAGAAAAAATGAAACCCAAAAAAGAGACCTTCTGAACTCCGAATAGGCACTTAGACCCCTTCACAAATAAAGCATTATCACGAAGGATCTGGAATACCATCCTGACCTGCTTCACATGAGACTCCCAATCATCAGAAAAAATCTAAATATCATCCAAATATACAACCATGAATTTATCAAGATAATTGCGGAAAATATCATGCATGAAAGATTGGAACACAGATGGAGCATTAGAGAGCCCGAATGGCATCACAAGGTATTCAAAATGGCCTTCGGGCGTATTAAATGCAGTTTTTCATTCGTCACCCTGTTTAATACGAACAAGATTATATGCCCCTCGAAGATCAATCTTGGTAAACCAACTAGCCCCCTTAATCCGAGCAAACAAATCAGAAAGCAAACGCAAGGGGTATTGGAATTTGACCGTGATCTTATTAAGAAGACGATAATCTATACAGGGTCTCAAGGAGCCATCCTTCTTAGCAACAAAAAAGAAACCCGCTCCCAATGGTGACGAAGAGTGCCGAATATGCCCCTTCTCCAAAGACTCCTTAACATAACTCCGCATGGCGGCATGCTCTGGCACAGACAGAATGAAAAGTCGGCTCTTAGGGAACTTGCAGCCAGGAATCAAGTCAATAGCACAATCACAGTCCCTGTGCGATGGAAGGGAACTGGACTTGGGCTCATCAAATACATCCTGGAAATCCGACAAAAACTCAGGGTCCTCAGAAGAGGAAATTGACATCAAAGGAACGTCACTATGTACCCCTTGACAACCCCAACTAGTCACAGACATAGTTTTCCAATCCAGCACCGGATTATGTTCCTGCAACCATGGAAAACCCAGTACAACAACATCATGCAGGTTATGCAACACCAGAAAACGGCAATCTTCCTGATGTGCTGGAGCCATGTACATGGTCATCTGCGTCCAGTACTGAGGTTTATCCTTGGCCAATGGTGTAGCATCAATGCCCCTCAAAGAAATAGGGCTCTGCAAAGGCTGCAAGGAAAAACCACAGCGCCTGGCGAATTCTAAGTCCATTAAGTTCAGGGCAGCGCCTGAATCCACAAATGCCATGACAGAAAAGGACGACAATGAGCAAATCAGGGTCACAGATAAGAGAAATTTAGGCTGTACAATACTGATGGTAACAGACCTAGCGACCCTCTTAGTACGCTTAGGGCAATCAGAAATAACATGAGCAGAATCACCACAGTAAAAACACAGCCTATTCTGACGTCTGAATTCCTGCTGTTCTGTTCTAGTCAAAATCCTATCACATTGCATAGGCTCAGGACTCTGCTCAGAGGACACTGCCATATGGTGCACAGCTTTGCGCTCACGCAGACGCCGATCAATCTGAATGGCTAGAGACATAGATTCGCTCAAACCAGCAGGCGTAGGGAAGCATCTTTAAGGGCTTCAGAAAGACCTTTTCTGAAAATTGCAGCCAGAGCATCCTCATTCCATTTAGTGAGCACAGACCATTTTCTAAATTTCTGGCAGTATAATTCTGCCGCTTCCTGACCTTGACACAGGGCCAACAGGGTTTTTTCTGCATGATCCACAGAATTAGGTTCATCATACAATAATCCGAGCGCTTGAAAAAATGAGTCTACATTCAGCAATGCCGGATCCCCTGATTCAAGAGAGAATGCCCCGTCCTGAGGGTCACCACGCAGCAAGGATATGATGATTTTAACTTGCTGAATGGGATCACCAGAAGAACGGGGTTTCAAAGCAAAAAACAATTTGCAGTTATTTTTAAAGTTCAAAAACTTGAATCTGTCCCCAAAAAGCAAATCAGGAGTAGGAATTCTAGGCTCTAATGCCGGAGTCTGGACAACATAATCTTGGATACTCTGTACTCTTACTCTTGCAGCAAGTTGATCCACACGAGAAAACAAACCCTGAACATCCATGCCAGAGCATAAATCCTGAACCACCCAGAGATCAAGAGGAAAAAAAAGACAAAACAGAGCACAGAAAAAAAAATGGCTCAGAATTTTTTCTTCCTTCTTTTGAGATGCATTTAATTCATTTTTGGCCACTTATACTGTTATGAACTGGTGGTTTAGGAGCAACATGGGACGAGCTCTGAAGGAGGTGGTACCTGTACTGACCGCAGTTCCTAAGCTCAACACCACACTAGAAGTAGCCGTGGGATGTTCCTGTCACTCCCTAGACACCTCATCACAGCCTGAGAACTAACTACCCCTAAAGATAGAAACAGGAAAGCTATCTTGCCTCAGAGAAAATACCCAAAGGATAGATAGCTGTTGTGAATTCTGTGGTCAGGCTCCCTCCTGTGGTCATGAGTGGTACTTCGGCTGGTTCTGTCCATGAGCTTCCTTTGGTGGATGTGAGTGGGGCTGCGGCTTCTGAGTTTCCTTCCTCAGGTGACGAGGTTAAGTCGTTAGGTGCTGCTCTATTTAACTCCACCTAGTTCTTTGTTCCTGGCCTCCAGTCAATGTTCCAGTATTGGTCTTGCTCTCTCCTGGATCGTTCTTGTGGCCTGTCTGCCCTGCATAAGCTAAGTTCTGCTTGTGTTACTTTTGTTTGCTATTTTTTCTGTCCAGCTTGCTATATTGGTTTTGCTTGCTGGAAGCTCTGGGACGCAGAGGGAGCACCTTCGTACCGTTAGTCGGTGCGGAGGGTATTTTTGCGCCCTCTGCGTGGTTGTTTGTAGGTTTTTGTGCTGACCGCAAAGCTATCTTTCCTATCCTCGGTCTATTCAGTAAGTCGGGTCTCACTTTGCTAAAATCTATTTCATCTCTGTGTTTGTATTTTCATCTTTACTCACAGTCATTATATGTGGGGGGCTGCCTTTTCCTTTGGGGAATTTCTCTGAGGCAAGGTAGGCTTATTTTTCTATCTTCAGGGCTAGCTAGTTTCTCAGGCTGTGCCCGAGGCGCCTAGGTCTGGTCAGGAGCGCTCCACGGCTACCTCTAGTGTGGTGTGATAGGATTAGGGATTGCGGTCGGCAGAGTTCCCACGTCTCAGAGCTCGTCCTATGTTATTAGTAACTATCAGGTCATTTTCAGTGCTCTTAACCACCAGGTCCATTGTGGTTCTAAATCACCAGTTCATAACAGTACTGGAGGCCCAAAGTACTAATGCTTCTCAATAGAGGGAAAAGAGAAGTTCTGAGACCTTTTTTTTTTCTGCACTGTGTTTTGTCTTTCTTTTTCCCTAGACATTTGGGTGGTTCAGGACACAGGTGTAGTGATGGACATTAAAGGCCTGTCTTCTTGTGTGGATCATCTCACTGCAAGAGTACAAAATATTCAAGACTTTGTGGTTCAGAATTCTATGTTAGAACCTAGAATTCCTATTCCTGATTTTTTTTCTGGAGATAGAGCTAAGTTTCTGAGTTTTAAAAATAATTGTAAACTATTTCTGGCTTTGAAACCCCGCTCCTCTGGTGACCCAGTTCAACAAGTTAAGATCGTTGTTTCTTTATTACGTGGCGACCCTCAAGACTGGGCATTTTCCCTTGCACCAGGAGATCCTGCATTATGTGATATTGATGCGTTTTTTCTGGCGCTCGGATTGCTGTATGATGAACCTAATTCAGTGGATCAGGCAGAGAAAAATTTGCTGGCTCTGTGTCAGGGTCAGGATGAGGTAGAGATATATTGTCAGAAGTTTAGGAAGTGGTCTGTGCTCACTCAGTGGAATGAATGTGCGCTGGCAGCAATTTTCAGAAAGGGTCTCTCTGAAGCCCTTAAGGATGTCATGGTGGGATTTCCTATGCCTGCTGGTCTGAATGAGTCTATGTCTTTGGCCATTCAGATCGATCGACGCTTACGTGAGCGTAAAACTGTGCACCATTTGGCGGTATTATCTGAGCATAAACCTGAGCCTATGCAATGTGATAGGACTTTGACCAGAGCTGAACGGCAAGAACACAGACGTCGTAATGGGCTGTGTTTTTACTGTGGTGATTCCACTCATGCTATCTCCGATTGTCCTAAGCGCACTAAGCGGTTCGCTAGGTCTGCTACCATTGGTACAGTACAGTCGAAATTTCTTTTGTCCGTTACTTTGATCTGCTCTTTGTCATCCTATTCTGTCATGGCATTTGTGGATTCAGGCGCTGCCCTGAATTTGATGGACTTGGAGTATGCTAGACGCTGTGGGTTTTTCTTGGAGCCTTTGCAGTATCCTATTCCATTGAGAGGAATTGATGCTACGCCTTTGGCCAAGAATAAGCCTCAGTACTGGACCCAACTGACCATGTGCATGGCTCCTGCGCATCAGGAGGATATTCGCTTTTTGGTGTTGCATAATCTGCATGATGTGGTCGTGTTGGGGTTGCCATGGCTACAAGTCCATAACCCAGTATTGGATTGGAAATCTATGTCTGTGTCCAGCTGGGGTTGTCAGGGGGTACATGGTGATGTTCCATTTCTGTCTATTTCATCATCCACCCCTTCTGAGGTCCCAGAGTTCTTGTCAGATTACCGGGATGTATTTGATGAGCCCAAGTCCAGTGCCCTACCTCCGCATAGGGATTGCGATTGTGCTATCGATTTGATTCCTGGTAGTAAATTTCCTAAAGGTCGACTGTTTAATTTGCCTGTGCCTGAGCACGCCGCTATGCGGAGTTACGTAAAGGAATCCTTGGAGAAGGGTCATATTCGCCCGTCGTCGTCGCCATTGGGAGCAGGGTTCTTTTTTGTGGCCAAGAAGGATGGTTCGTTGAGACCTTGTATTGATTACCGCCTTCTAAATAAAATCACAGTCAAATTTCAGTACCCCTTGCCGCTGCTGTCTGATTTGTTTGCTCGGATTAAGGGGGCTAGTTGGTTCACCAAGATAGATCTTCGTGGTGCGTATAATCTTGTGCGTATTAAACAGGGCGATGAATGGAAAACAGCATTTAATACGCCCGAGGGCCATTTTGAGTACCTGGTTATGCCATTCGGGCTTTCCAATGCTCCATCAGTATTTCAGTCCTTTATGCATGACATCTTCCGAGAGTACCTGAATAAATTCCTGATTGTATACTTGGATGATATTTTGGTCTTCTCGGATGATTGGGAATCTCACGTGAAGCAGGTTAGAATGGTGTTCCAGGTCCTGCGTGCGAATTCTTTGTTTGTGAAGGGGTCAAAGTGTCTCTTTGGTGTTCAGAAGGTTTCATTTTTGGGTTTCATTTTTTCCCCTTCTACTATCGAGATGGACCCTGTTAAAGTTCAGGCCATTTATGATTGGACTCAGCCGACATCTCTGAAGAGTCTGCAAAAGTTCCTGGGCTTTGCTAATTTTTATCGTCGCTTCATCAATAATTTTTCTAGTATTGCTAAACCGTTGACTGATTTAACCAAGAATGGTGCTGATGTGGTCAATTGGTCTTCTGCTGCTGTGGAAGCTTTTCAGGAGTTGAAGCGTCATTTTTCTTCTGCCCCTGTGTTGTGCCAGCCAGATGTTTCGCTCCCGTTCCAGGTCGAGGTTGATGCTTCTGAGATTGGAGCAGGGGCTGTTTTGTCGCAAAGAAGTTCTGATGGCTTGGTGATGAAACCATGTGCCTTCTTTTCCAGGAAGTTTTCGCCTGCTGAGCTTAATTATGATGTTGGCAATCGAGAGTTGCTGGCCATGAAGTGGGCATTCGAGGAGTGGCGACATTGGCTTGAAGGAGCCAAGCATCGCGTGGTGGTCTTAACTGATCACAAGAACTTGACTTATCTCGAGTCTGCCAAACGTTTGAATCCTAGACAGGCTCGTTGGTCGCTGTTTTTCTCCCGTTTTGACTTTGTGGTTTCGTACCTTCCGGGCTCTAAGAATGTGAAGGCGGATGCCCTGTCTAGGAGTTTTGTGCCCGACTCTCTGGGTTTGCCTGAGCTGGCGGGTATTCTCAAAGAGGGGGTAATTTTGTCTGCCATCTCCCCTGATTTGCGGCGGGTGCTGCAAAAATTTCAGGCTGATAGACCTGACCGTTGCCCAGCGGAGAAACTGTTTGTCCCTGATAAATGGATGAGTAGAGTTATCTCTGAGGTTCATTGTTCGGTGTTGGCTGGTCATCCTGGAATCTTTGGTACCAGAGATTTGGTGGCTAGATCCTTTTGGTGGCCATCTCTTTCGCGGGATGTGCGTTCGTTTGTGCAGTCCTGTGGGATTTGTGCTCGGGCTAAGCCCTGCTGTTCTCGTGCCAGTGGGTTGCTTTTGCCCTTGCCAGTCCCGAAGAGGCCCTGGACACATATCTCTATGGATTTTATTTCGGATCTCCCCGTCTCTCAAAAGATGTCGGTCATCTGGGTGGCTTGTGATCGCTTCTCTAAGATGGTCCATTTGGTACCCTTGTCTAAATTGCCTTCCTCCTCTGGTTTGGTGCCATTGTTTTTCCAGCATGTGGTTTGATTACATGGCATTCCAGACAACATCGTTTCTGACAGAGGTTCCCAGTTTGTTTCGAGGTTTTGGCGAGCCTTTTGTGCTAGGATGGGCATTGATTTGTCTTTTTCCTCGGCTTTCCATCCTCAGACAAATGGCCAAACTGAACGAACCAATCAGACCTTGGAAACATATCTGAGATGTTTTGTTTCTGCTGATCAGGATGATTGGGTGTCCTTTTTGCCTTTGGCTGAGTTCGCCCTTAATAATCGGGCCAGCTCGGCTACTTTGGTTTTGCCGTTTTTCTGCAATTCTGGTTTCCATCCTCGTTTCTCTTCAGGGCAGGTTGAGTCTTCGGACTGTCCTGGTGTGGATACTGTGGTGGATAGGTTGCAGCAGATTTGGACTCATGTAGTGGACAATTTGACATTGTCCCAGGAGAAGGCTCAACGTTTCGCTAACCGCAGGCGCTGTGTGGGTCCCCGACTTCGTGTTGGGGATTTGGTTTGGTTGTCGTCTCGTTATATTCCTATGAAAGTTTCCTCTCCTAAGTTTAAGCCTCGTTTCATTGGTCCGTATAGGATTTCTGAGGTTCTTAATCCTGTGTCTTTTCGTTTGACCCTCCCAGCTTCTTTTTCCATCCATAATGTATTCCATAGGTCATTGTTGCGGAGATACGTGGCACCTGTGGTTCCATCCGTTGATCCTCCTGCCCCGGTTTTGGTTGAGGGGGAGTTGGAGTATATAGTGGAGAAGATTTTGGATTCTCGTATTTCGAGACGGAAACTCCAGTACCTGGTTAAGTGGAAGGGTTATGGTCAGGAAGATAATTCCTGGGTCTTTGCCTCTGATGTTCATGCTGCCGATCTGGTTCGTGCCTTTCATTTGGCTCATCCTGGTCAGCCTGGGGGCTCTGGTGAGGGTTCGGTGACCCCTCCTCAAGGGGGGGGTACTGTTGTGAATTCTGTGGTCAGGCTCCCTCCTGTGGTCATGAGTGGTACTTAGGCTGGTTCTGTCCATGAGCTTCCTTTGGTGGATGTGAGTGGGGCTGCGGCTTCTGAGTTTCCTTCCTCAGGTGACGAGGTTAAGTCGTTAGGTGCTGCTCTATTTAACTCCACCTAGTTCTTTGTTCCTGGCCTCCAGTCAATGTTCCAGTATTGGTCTTGCTCTCTCCTGGATCGTTCTTGTGGCCTGTCTGCCCTGCATAAGCTAAGTTCTGCTTGTGTTACTTTTGTTTGCTATTTTTTCTGTCCAGCTTGCTATATTGGTTTGTTTTGCTTGCTGGAAGCTCTGGGACGCAGAGGGAGCACCTTCGTACCGTTAGTCGGTGCGGAGGGTATTTTTGCGCCCTCTGCGTGGTTGTTTGTAGGTTTTTGTGCTGACCGCAAAGCTATCTTTCCTATCCTCGGTCTATTCAGTAAGTCGGGCCTCACTTTGCTAAAATCTATTTCATCTCTGTGTTTGTATTTTCATCTTTACTCACAGTCATTATATGTGGGGGGCTGCCTTTTCCTTTGGGGAATTTCTCTGAGGCAAGGTAGGCTTATTTTTCTATCTTCAGGGCTAGCTAGTTTCTCAGGCTGTGCCCGAGGCGCCTAGGTCTGGTCAGGAGCGCTCCACGGCTACCTCTAGTGTGGTGTGATAGGATTAGGGATTGCGGTCGGCAGAGTTCCCACGTCTCAGAGCTCGTCCTATGTTATTAGTAACTATCAGGTCATTTTCAGTGCTCTTAACCACCAGGTCCATTGTGGTTCTAAATCACCAGTTCATAACAGTACTGGAGGCCCAAAGTACTAATGCTTCTCAATAGAGGGAAAAGAGAAGTTCTGAGACCTTTTTTTTTTCTGCACTGTGTTTTGTCTTTCTTTTTCCCTAGACATTTGGGTGGTTCAGGACACAGGTGTAGTGATGGACATTAAAGGCCTGTCTTCTTGTGTGGATCATCTCACTGCAAGAGTACAAAATATTCAAGACTTTGTGGTTTCGGAATTCTATGTTAGAACCTAGAATTCCTATTCCTGATTTGTTTTCTGGAGATAGAGCTAAGTTTCTGAGTTTTAAAAATAATTGTAAACTATTTCTGGCTTTGAAACCCCGCTCCTCTGGTGACCCAGTTCAACAAGTTAAGATCGTTGTTTCTTTATTACGTGGCGACCCTCAAGACTGGGCATTTTCCCTTGCGCCAGGAGATCCTGCATTATGTGATATTGATGCGTTTTTTCTGGCGCTCGGATTGCTGTATGATGAACCTAATTCAGTGGATCAGGCAGAGAAAAATTTGCTGGCTCTGTGTCAGGGTCAGGATGAGGTAGAGATATATTGTCAGAAGTTTAGGAAGTGGTCTGTGCTCACTCAGTGGAATGAATGTGCGCTGGCAGCAATTTTCAGAAAGGGTCTCTCTGAAGCCCTTAAGGATGTCATGGTGGGATTTCCTATGCCTGCTGGTCTGAATGAGTCTATGTCTTTGGCCATTCAGATCGATCGACGCTTACGTGAGCGTAAAACTGTGCACCATTTGGCGGTATTATCTGAGCATAAACCTGAGCCTATGCAATGTGATAGGACTTTGACCAGAGCTGAACGGCAAGAACACAGACGTCGTAATGGGCTGTGTTTTTACTGTGGTGATTCCACTCATGCTATCTCCGATTGTCCTAAGCGCACTAAGCGGTTCGCTAGGTCTGCTACCATTGGTACAGTACAGTCGAAATTTCTTTTGTCCGTTACTTTGATCTGCTCTTTGCCATCCTATTCTGTCATGGCATTTGTGGATTCAGGCGCTGCCCTGAATTTGATGGACTTGGAGTATGCTAGACGCTGTGGGTTTTTCTTGGAGCCTTTGCAGTATCCTATTCCATTGAGAGGAATTGATGCTACGCCTTTGGCCAAGAATAAGCCTCAGTACTGGACCCAACTGACCATGTGCATGGCTCCTGCGCATCAGGAGGATATTCGCTTTTTGGTGTTGCATAATCTGCATGATGTGGTCGTGTTGGGGTTGCCATGGCTACAAGTCCATAACCCAGTATTGGATTGGAAATCTATGTCTGTGTCCAGCTGGGGTTGTCAGGGGGTACATGGTGATGTTCCATTTCTGTCTATTTCATCATCCACCCCTTCTGAGGTCCCAGAGTTCTTGTCAGATTACCGGGATGTATTTGATGAGCCCAAGTCCAGTGCCCTACCTCCGCATAGGGATTGCGATTGTGCTATCGATTTGATTCCTGGTAGTAAATTTCCTAAAGGTCGACTGTTTAATTTGCCTGTGCCTGAGCACGCCGCTATGCGGAGTTACGTAAAGGAATCCTTGGAGAAGGGTCATATTCGCCCGTCGTCGTCGCCATTGGGAGCAGGGTTCTTTTTTGTGGCCAAGAAGGATGGTTCGTTGAGACCTTGTATTGATTACCGCCTTCTAAATAAAATCACAGTCAAATTTCAGTACCCCTTGCCGCTGCTGTCTGATTTGTTTGCTCGGATTAAGGGGGCTAGTTGGTTCACCAAGATAGATCTTCGTGGTGCGTATAATCTTGTGCGTATTAAACAGGGCGATGAATGGAAAACAGCATTTAATACGCCCGAGGGCCATTTTGAGTACCTGGTTATGCCATTCGGGCTTTCCAATGCTCCATCAGTATTTCAGTCCTTTATGCATGACATCTTCCGAGAGTACCTGAATAAATTCCTGATTGTATACTTGGATGATATTTTGGTCTTCTCGGATGATTGGGAATCTCACGTGAAGCAGGTTAGAATGGTGTTCCAGGTCCTGGGTGCGAATTCTTTGTTTGTGAAGGGGTCAAAGTGTCTCTTTGGTGTTCAGAAGGTTTCATTTTCGGGTTTCATTTTTTCCCCTTCTACTATCGAGATGGACCCTGTTAAAGTTCAGGCCATTTATGATTGGACTCAGCCGACATCTCTGAAGAGTCTGCAAAAGTTCCTGGGCTTTGCTAATTTTTATCGTCGCTTCATCAATAATTTTTCTAGTATTGCTAAACCGTTGACTGATTTAACCAAGAATGGTGCTGATGTGGTCAATTGGTCTTCTGCTGCTGTGGAAGCTTTTCAGGAGTTGAAGCGTCATTTTTCTTCTGCCCCTGTGTTGTGCCAGCCAGATGTTTCGCTCCCGTTCCAGGTCGAGGTTGATGCTTCTGAGATTGGAGCAGGGGCTGTTTTGTCGCAAAGAAGTTCTGATGGCTCGGTGATGAAACCATGTGCCTTCTTTTCCAGGAAGTTTTCGCCTGCTGAGCTTAATTATGATGTTGGCAATCGAGAGTTGCTGGCCATGAAGTGGGCATTCGAGGAGTGGCGACATTGGCTTGAAGGAGCCAAGCATCGCGTGGTGGTCTTAACTGATCACAAAAACTTGACTTATCTCGAGTCTGCCAAACGTTTGAATCCTAGACAGGCTCGTTGGTCGCTGTTTTTCTCCCGTTTTGACTTTGTGGTTTCGTACCTTCCGGGCTCTAAGAATGTGAAGGCGGATGCCCTGTCTAGGAGTTTTGTGCCCGACTCTCCGGGTTTGCCTGAGCTGGCGGGTATTCTCAAAGAGGGGGTAATTTTGTCTGCCATCTCCCCTGATTTGCGGCGGGTGCTGCAAAAATTTCAGGCTGATAGACCTGACCGTTGCCCAGCGGAGAAACTGTTTGTCCCTGATAAATGGATGAGTAGAGTTATCTCTGAGGTTCATTGTTCGGTGTTGGCTGGTCATCCTGGAATCTTTGGTACCAGAGATTTGGTGGCTAGATCCTTTTGGTGGCCATCTCTTTCGCGGGATGTGCGTTCGTTTGTGCAGTCCTGTGGGATTTGTGCTCGGGCTAAGCCCTGCTGTTCTCGTGCCAGTGGGTTGCTTTTGCCCTTGCCAGTCCCGAAGAGGCCCTGGACACATATCTCTATGGATTTTATTTCGGATCTCCCCGTCTCTCAAAAGATGTCGGTCATCTGGGTGGCTTGTGATCGCTTCTCTAAGATGGTCCATTTGGTACCCTTGTCTAAATTGCCTTCCTCCTCTGGTTTGGTGCCATTGTTTTTCCAGCATGTGGTTCGATTACATGGCATTCCAGACAACATCGTTTCTGACAGAGGTTCCCAGTTTGTTTCGAGGTTTTGGCGAGCCTTTTGTGCTAGGATGGGCATTGATTTGTCTTTTTCCTCGGCTTTCCATCCTCAGACAAATGGCCAAACTGAACGAACCAATCAGACCTTGGAAACATATCTGAGATGTTTTGTTTCTGCTGATCAGGATGATTGGGTGTCCTTTTTGCCTTTGGCTGAGTTCGCCCTTAATAATCGGGCCAGCTCGGCTACTTTGGTTTTGCCGTTTTTCTGCAATTCTGGTTTCCATCCTCGTTTCTCTTCAGGGCAGGTTGAGTCTTCGGACTGTCCTGGTGTGGATACTGTGGTGGATAGGTTGCAGCAGATTTGGACTCATGTAGTGGACAATTTGACATTGTCCCAGGAGAAGGCTCAACGTTTCGCTAACCGCAGGCGCTGTGTGGGTCCCCGACTTCGTGTTGGGGATTTGGTTTGGTTGTCGTCTCGTTATATTCCTATGAAAGTTTCCTCTCCTAAGTTTAAGCCTCGTTTCATTGGTCCGTATAGGATTTCTGAGGTTCTTAATCCTGTGTCTTTTCGTTTGACCCTCCCAGCTTCTTTTTCCATCCATAATGTATTCCATAGGTCATTGTTGCGGAGATACGTGGCACCTGTGGTTCCATCCGTTGATCCTCCTGCCCCGGTTTTGGTTGAGGGGGAGTTGGAGTATATAGTGGAGAAGATTTTGGATTCTCGTATTTCGAGACGGAAACTCCAGTACCTGGTTAAGTGGAAGGGTTATGGTCAGGAAGATAATTCCTGGGTCTTTGCCTCTGATGTTCATGCTGCCGATCTGGTTCGTGCCTTTCATTTGGCTCATCCTGGTCGGCCTGGGGGCTCTGGTGAGGGTTCGGTGACCCCTCCTCAAGGGGGGGGTACTGTTGTGAATTCTGTGGTCAGGCTCCCTCCTGTGGTCATGAGTGGTACTTCGGCTGGTTCTGTCCATGAGCTTCCTTTGGTGGATGTGAGTGGGGCTGCGGCTTCTGAGTTTCCTTCCTCAGGTGACGAGGTTAAGTCGTTAGGTGCTGCTCTATTTAACTCCACCTAGTTCTTTGTTCCTGGCCTCCAGTCAATGTTCCAGTATTGGTCTTGCTCTCTCCTGGATCGTTCTTGTGGCCTGTCTGCCCTGCATAAGCTAAGTTCTGCTTGTGTTACTTTTGTTTGCTATTTTTTCTGTCCAGCTTGCTATATTGGTTTGTTTTGCTTGCTGGAAGCTCTGGGACGCAGAGGGAGCACCTTCGTACCGTTAGTCGGTGCGGAGGGTATTTTTGCGCCCTCTGCGTGGTTGTTTGTAGGTTTTTGTGCTGACCGCAAAGCTATCTTTCCTATCCTCGGTCTATTCAGTAAGTCGGGCCTCACTTTGCTAAAATCTATTTCATCTCTGTGTTTGTATTTTCATCTTTACTCACAGTCATTATATGTGGGGGGCTGCCTTTTCCTTTGGGGAATTTCTCTGAGGCAAGGTAGGCTTATTTTTCTATCTTCAGGGCTAGCTAGTTTCTCAGGCTGTGCCCGAGGCGCCTAGGTCTGGTCAGGAGCGCTCCACGGCTACCTCTAGTGTGGTGTGATAGGATTAGGGATTGCGGTCGGCAGAGTTCCCACGTCTCAGAGCTCGTCCTATGTTATTAGTAACTATCAGGTCATTTTCAGTGCTCTTAACCACCAGGTCCATTGTGGTTCTAAATCACCAGTTCATAACAGATAGCCCCCCACAAGTAATGACTGTGAGTGGAGAGGAAAAAGACATACACAGAATGAAACCAGGATGTAGCAAAGTTGGCCAGTCTAGCTAGATAGATAGGACAGGACAGAATACTGTGCGGTCAGTATTAAAAACTACAAAAATCCACACAGAGTTTACAAAAATCTCCACACCTGACTAAAGGGGTGGAGGGTAAATCTGCTTCCCAGAGCTTCCAGCTTAACTGATCAAATCCATACTGACAAGCTGGACAAAACATAGAATGCACAGAACAATTAAGTCCACAACATGTGGACAGAAAAGAGCAAAGCAAGGACTTATCTTTGCTGAACTGGTCAGGATATCAGGGAAATCCAAGCAGAGATGTGAATCCAACCAGGAACCATTGACAAGTGGCACTGGCTGAAGGGAAGAGCCAGGCATAAAAGCCGAGCAGAAAGACAATCAGTGGAAGCAGCTGCAGACTGCTAAATCCAAGGAGCAGCCATTCCACTTAAAACCACCGGAGGGAGCCCAAGAGCAGAACTCACAAAAGTGCCACTTACAACCACAGGAGGGAGCCCAAGAGCGGAATTCACAACAAAACCCCCCACAAGTGACCCCATATTGGAAACTAGACCCCCCAGGGAGCTTATCTAGATGTGTTGTGAGAACTTTGAACCCCAAGTGTTTCACTGCAGTTTATAACGCAGAGCCGTGAAAATAAAAAATCTTTTTTTTCCCTCAAAAATTATTTTTTAGCCCCCAGTTTTGTATTTTTCCAAGGGTAACAGGAGAAATTGGACCCCAAAAGTTGTTGTCCTATTTGTCCTGAGTACGCTGATACTGCATATGTTGGGGTAAACCCCTGTTTGGGCACACATAAGAGCTCGGAAGGGAAGAAGCACTGTTTTACTTTTTCAACGCAGAATTAGCTGGAATTGAGATCGGACGCCATGTCGCGTTTGGAGAGCCCCTGATGTACCTAAACAGTGGAAACCCCCCAATTATAATTGAAACCCTAATCCAAACACACCCCTAACCCTAATCCCAACAGTAACCCTAACCACACCTTTAACCCTGACACACCCCTAACCCTAATCCCAACCCTATTCCCAACTGTAAATGTAATCTAAACCCTAACCGTAACTTTAGCCCCAACCCTAACCCTAACTTTAGCCCCAACCCTAACTGTAGCCCTAACCCTAGCCCTAGCCCTAACCCTAACCCTAGCCCTAACCCTAGCCCTAACCCTAGCCCAACCCTAACCCTAGCCCTAACACTAACCCTAGCCCTAATGGGAAAATGGAAATAAATTCATTTTTGTAATTTTTCACTAACTAAGGGGGTGATGAAGGGGGGTTTGATTTACTTTTATAGCGGGTTTTTTAGCAGATTTTTATGATTGGCAGCCGTCACACACTGAAAGACGCTTTTTATTGCAAAAAATATTTTTTGCGCTACCACATTTTGAGAGCTATAATTTTTCCATATTTTGGTCCACAGAGTCATGTGAGGTCTTGTTTTTTGCGGGACGAGTTGACGTTTTTATTGGTAACATTTTCGGGCACGTGACATTTTTTGATCGCTTTTTATTCCAATTTTTGTGAGGCAGAATGACCAAAAACCAGCTATTCATGAATTTCTTTTGGGGGAGGCGTTTATACCGTTCCGCGTTTGGTAAAATGGATAAAGCAGTTTTATTCTTTGGGTCAGTACGATTACAGCAATACCTCATTTATATCATTTTTTTATGTTTTTGCGCATTTATACGATAAAAACTATTTTATAGAAAAAATAATTTTTGCATCGCTTTATTCTCAGGACTATAACTTTTTTATTTTTTTTTTTGCTGATGATGCTGTGTGGCGGCTCGTTTTTTGCAGGACAAGATGACGCTTTCAGCGGTACCATGGTTATTTATATCTGTCTTTTTGATCGCATGTTATTCCACATTTTGTTCGGTGGTATGATAATAAAGTGTTGTTTTTTGCCTCGTTTTTTTTTTTTTTCTTACGGTGTTTACTGACGGGGTTAACTAGTGGGCCATTATTATAGTTCGGGCTGTTATGGACACGGCGATACTAAATATGTGTACTTTTATTGTTTTTTTTTTTATTATTTAGATAAAGAAATGTATTTATGGGAATAATATTTTTTTTTTCATTATTTAGGAATATTTTTTTTTATTTTTTTTTTTTACACATTTGGAATTTTTTTTTTTTACTTTTTTACTTTGCCCCAGGGGAAGACATCACATATCGGTGATCTGACAGTTTGCACAGCACTCTGTCAGATCACCGATCTGACTTACAGCAGTGCAGGCTTCACAGTGCCTGCTCTGAGCAGGCACTTGGTAAGCCACCTCCCTCCCTGCAGGACCCGGATGCCGCGGCCATCTTGGATCCAGGCCTGGAGCAGGGAGGGAGGTAGGAAGACCCTCGCAGCAACGCGATCACATCGCGTTGCTGCGGGGGGCTCAGGGAAACCTGCAGGGAGCCCCCTCCCTGCGCGATGCATCCCTGCACCGCCGGCACACCGCGATCATGTTTTATCGTGGTGTGCCGGGGGTTAATGTGCCGGGAGCGGTCCGTGACCGCTCCTGGCACATAGTGCCGGATGTCAGCTGCGATAGGCAGCTGACACACGGCCACGATCGGCCGCGCTCCCCCGATCGCGTATGACGTACTATCCCATTGCTGGTCACAGGGGCCCACCCCACCTCGACGGGATAGTACGTCCGATGTCAGAAAGGGGTTAAGGAAGTCTCCATATCTGATAGTCTTCATCAGCAGTGCAGGTACAGACACATTATACCCGGATCAACTATTCTGCTCGGTCTTTGGCCCCGTATCATGCAGCAGCTGATTTATGCATTGAACATGTTGCTGAGGTGCCGCTCTATCAGTTGAGTGTAATACTCCGCTATTTTGATTAGATCTTGTTATCAGATAAGACCCTATTTTCGCTTGTTTGTTCCTCAGTATCTTGACTACAAGAAATCTCTGTAACGCTTTCAGGTTACTTAGTTAAAAGCAATCAAGGACTGCTTGGACCTTAACGGGGTCCATCTGAAAGCCCAATGCAGAAGCCAAATGTCCTGAGAACTGGACCTGCTGTACCACAAATTGCCATTTCTCCAGGTTAGCAAATAAATAGTTGTCACGTAGAACCTGGATAACCTGTCTGACATGGTCACCATGCTCCTCCAGAGTACGTGAGGAACTCAATATATCATCCAGGAAAATTACCACAAATCTACCAATCAGTGAGAGAAAAATATAATTAATGACATTTTCAAAGACTGCCGAAGCATTGGTGAACCCGAATGGCAGCATCAAATGTTCAGTCTGCCCCTCATGTGTATTGAATGCGGTCTTCCATCCATCACCATGGCGTATACATATAAGGTTATATGCTCCTCTCACTTTAAGGCCGGCCTCACACTCAGCGTATAAAAATACGGTTCGTATTATACGGCCGTAATACGCCACAAAATTCCAAAAACGGTGATCCGTAAGTACTCCGTAGGCAAGGTGTGGTCGCGTATTTTGCGCATGTAATGTTGCGTATGTAATCTGTATGCCCACCGTGATGCGTAATTTTCTCGCAACCTGACAAAATGGACATTTAACGGTTTTGGAGGCTGAAATTGATTTAAATTACCATCATCAACCCTATTTAAGGCCTCTACAACAGGTCGCTCACTCCCATATGGCCATTTTGTGGTTTCGCATCTGTTGTTGTGTTGTGGTAACGTTTGCACCATGTCTGACCTCCTGCAGTTCACCCCAACGCAGCGGGTTTTGTTTAACTGGGTTTTGTTGCGTCGGTTTGGCCAGCCATATCCTGGGATTGTGGATCCGTGAAGGAGGAGCAGAAGAATGTGGGTGCATCCTCTTTTGACTAAACGCCTCACTAAAGGCCATTTTCATCGGCTATATACAGCTCTGCGGCAACATCCAGAAAAGTTCTATCTCTACTGTCACATGACAATTCAAACATTTGACAGATTGTTGGAGATATTGCGGCCAGGAATCACATATCAGGACACAAGGATGCGCAAAGCCATATCCGCCGAGGAGCGTCTTCTCCTTACCTTACGGTATGTATTCTACATCCTCACATACTGTATGTTGATGGTCTTTTTTATTTTATGTGTTTGTTTCTATCAGGTATTTTCATGAATATGTGTGCATTAGGTCACAAGCAGATGTAACAAATTTTTGAAAATGTTAGAGTTAAGCACCCTAAGGACATTTTACACTTGCCAGCGTTAAGCATGTTTGTTAAAATAGCAAATAAGATTGTGCTTATTCATGTTTTTTGTGAACTCTTTAAACATACCTAATATTTTTTGTTTTTATACTTTCAGCTTCCTGACCACTGGATTGTCATTTGCGGGAATCCACCTGGAGTTTTTGATTGGCCGTTCAACAATTTCTGGCATTGTGCGGTCAACCTTTAGGCAAATATGGGATAGATCTAAAAAAGAAAAAAAGAATATCTGCGCTGGGAAAAACAAACACTAGAGGACCATAAAAACTGATAGATACGTACGTTGATCTCACAAAAAGACTAAAACCATGTAAAATAAGAATAAAACTAAAAACAGCACCATAAACAACTGGGAGAGCAACCTACTACCGCCAGATATATAAAAAACTGTAGTGTCACTACCTGACAAGGTCATCCAAGGAAGATAAGGATAGATGCAATATAGTAGGTTGGAGTATCCCAGTGTGGAGTAAAGTGAAGTCCGTGCCTGATGGCAAATATGCAGGAAGCGGTGGAGCGGCTTGTTCCGATGTCCTTTGATACTTGCAGTGCCCGGAGGAGGTCGGGTAAAAAGAGTATCGCAAATAGTCCGGTATGGATCAGGGTGGCAGACACTGCCCCGGCCGGTGGCAGCGCTAGCCTGCGTTCAGTGTGGCGTGTCCGTGCTACTAGACAGAGCCGTTAGGTGTACTGCAGGCGCAGGACCTAATGTGACGTCACAATCACGTGGGGAATCACGTGATGGGCTACAGGGAGAGCTTAGGACCAATTCCTTCCTACGCGTTTCGGAGACAAAACGATCTCCTTCCTCAGGGATGATCCTATGGCAAATGGAACGCTCTTATATAGTTAGCGGTGGACAGACAGCCATATTAGGAGTTGAACGCAAACAACTCGATCTCGCTATTGAGACCTCTTGGGATTAATGTATCCAATAGAAAAATCATTTTAGTCTCTTCCCTAGACATTTCTTTAATGAAATCCCCCCCTCTCCAGCAACTTTGTACTATTTTGAGGCCAGTAAAGATGGTTCCATGAATAGACCCTCCGTGATGAGTCAGAAAATGTTTGGAGAGGGGATGCCCAACAAATTTTTTCTTTATGTTTCTAATATGTTCATTAATCCTTATGTGAAGGGCTCTCTTAGTTCTGCCTATATATACCTTTTCACAGGGACAAGTAATTGCATAAATAACACCCTTGGTGTTACAAGAAATAAAATTCCTAATCCTCCAATTGATGGTGCCTTTCTCAAATAGTTGTTGTTTCCTACTTTTTAACAGTATGCACGGTTTGCATTTTAAACATGGAAAAAAACCTTGAGGTGTATTTGTATGTAAGTGAGTAGGGAAAAGAGTACGTGGAACTGTCGGAGCTATCTTGTTAAGGGCTTTTTTGTAGATAAACAAGGGACGTTCTGGAAGCTTATCCCCAATCACCTTGTCCTCTTTTAGGATATCCCAATGTATATTTACAATGTTTCTGAACAGGTGAGTATTAGCACTATATCTGGTGATAATTGGAATTTTCTCCAACCATCCTTTTGTACTAGTTTTTTCTTTAGTTTGCAAGAGACCAGATCTTGGTAGTTCCTGTACCTGGTTTATAACCGAGCACAAAGAGTTACGGGAGTAGCCTTTCTGTAAAAATTTGTCCATAAGATTTTTAGATTCCTGCATAAAATCTTGCTCACGGGAACAATTTCTTTGTGCCCTAATCATCTGACTTTTGGGCACATTTAACAGCCAATTGGGAAGATGGCAACTATCCAAGGATATATAGTTGTTGCCATCAATAGGTTTATGGAAAGTTCTCGTGTGGATGATACCGTTTTCAATAAAGATGTTCAAATCAAGAAAGTTAATAGAGAGGGTACTGGTGGTTCCCGTAAAATTTAAAAAATATGAGTTTTTATTTAAATTACCAATAAAATCGGACAGAGAATCGGGACCACCAGACCAAATAAAAACAATGTCATCAATAAATCTTTGCCAGAGTACCAGATTCGCACCCCAAGGGGAGTTCCCATAGATGGTATCAAGCTCCCATTTACCCACGTAAAGGTTAGCGTAACTGGGTGCTAATCTGGTACCCATGGCAGTACCCCATTGCTGGGAGTAGTAGTGCGCATTATATTTAAAATAATTATGAGATAACATAAAACGCATACAATCTAAAATAAACTGAATTTGACTTTCTGGAAGTAGGCCTGCTTTTTTTAAAATGAATTCCACCGCTTCACAACCTTTATCATGCTGTATGATGGTATAGAGTGAGGTGATATCAAGTGTACCTATAATAAAATGATCCTCCCATTTTATGTTTTGTAATATTCTAAGAATATGAGTACTGTCTTTTAAGTAAGAGGGGAGTTCGGGGACCAGTTTTTGAAGATGACAGTCTATATACTTAGATAGATTAGCCGTTAAACAGTCTACCCCTGATATGATGGGTCTTCCCGGGGGATTAACCGGATCTTTGTGAATTTTAGGGAGGTAATAAAAGTGGGCTATTTTAGGATATTTAATGTTAATAAAATCAAAATTTTTTTGTGAGGATCCCTTGATCATATCCCTTTTTGATTAGACCCACCATTTCCCGAATATATGTATCAGATGGGTCATGGGCTAGGAGACTATAAGTTTGTTGGTCTCCTAACAACCTCAAACATTCTTTTGTATAGTCCTCCGTATTTAGTATAACTATACCACCCCCTTTATCGGCTGGTCTGATAGTTATAGCCTTGTTGGTTTGAATTTGTTTGATGGCTTGTTGGTCCGCATATGTTAGGTTGTTTCTGAATTTGGTACAACGTTTATCGGGAATTTTTATGATATCCCTTATAACATTCTTTTGAAAGGCCTCAAATGATTCGGAATACTCCTGAATCGGATTGAAGTTGGATTTAGCCCTCAAGGTGGTATGTACAAAGGAGTCCCTCTGGACGGGAGAGTCATTAGCTGTGGTGACTTTGTTTTTTAAAAAGTATTTTTTAACAGCTAGTCGTTTCATAAATAATTTTATACCCACAAAGGCCTGGAATTTGTCAAATTTGACAGTAGGGGCATATTTAAGACCTTTGTTTAGTATCGATATTTCTTTCGCATCCAATTCATGGTTACTTAGATTGAATATTCTTTGTTGTTGGTGTTCTTCCCCTCCATCTATTTCTTTTTTGGTACTTTGCTTCCTCTTTTTTTGGGCAAGTTTCCCGTCCCTACAGCCCCTCTTTCTGGTCTGTTTTGACCGACCTGGAAAAAAGGATGATGTTTGTATTTATTTTTTTGTGCAGTTTGTACAGTGGGATTGGTTAAACCTGTAGATTTAGCCGTTTTGTTTAAGGACTTTCTAGAAACTTTATTGAGGCCTGATACAGTAGGAGAATTATCCAGACTAGTAAGATTCTGTATGGTGCCTTCGTTCGTAGATGGAAGATCATCCTCATTCTCTAGGACCTGGAATCTATTCTGAAAGGCATGAGATGATATGGGAGTAAATACTGAAGTTTCATGGATGGAGGGCCATGATTTGTCTGAGATTATACTGGCTCCCATTATGTTGGAAGCACCTAAATGGTCCCTACCTTCCTCCTCATCTGTAAGATGTACGGAAAACTGTTCTTCCATAGCCGTGCTATTTAATGTTTCATCTATTGTTATAAATTGGTTGGTATTCATCTGGTTATGTGTACCACCTAATCTGGTCACATTCCCATTAGAATTCTCAATATTCGGATTATAGGGGGATGAACCAAATGGAGGAGGTATGGTCCAATCAGGGACCATATCCCTCCCAAATTTAGATTGCTTTTTGTCCAGGATTTCTTTTTCTTTAGCCAGGATCCTAATCCTTATATTCTTTGATAATTTTATAACTTCCGGATGGTTTTCGAATGGTTTAATCTCATTAAATAATTTGGAGATATTTAGTTTCAATCCCGCCAGATGTTGCTTTCTTTTGGCAATAATAAAAGAGACTGTCTTAATAGAGAATTCTTGAAACATATCCTCCCATTCTTTCACCGTGTCTGGATCCCCTATATCCCCTGAGATAGATTTATACACTCTAAGACCTTTATGAATACAATTAAAAGACAAGTATCTTTCTAATGTGGCAATTTCCCAGAGATCCCTCATTTCTTTGATCAAATAATGTTCAAGGTCTTTCAAATTTTCAATCGCCATTGTGGCATCTTCATGATTGGGAATATCAGAGGGATCCACCTGGGTTTGCCTAAAAAACTTCTGAATGGTAGAAATCCTCTTATTTCTATCTAAAACCAGATCTCTCATGGTGAATGCGTGTGGTGCTGCTACTTGGTATAGGTGGTGTAAAGGTGATCGTAATCAAAACAAAAAAGGCACCTGTAGCGCTCACACTCAAGAAAAACCTGCAGCAGATATAGTAGCGGAACCACCCACCCGCAAAAACATAGATAAATCTAAAAAAGAAAAAAAGAATATCTGCGCTGGGAAAAACAAACACTAGAGGACCATAAAAACTGATAGATACGTACGTTGATCTCACAAAAAGACTAAAACCATGTAAAATAAGAATAAAACTAAAAACAGCACCATAAACAACTGGGAGAGCAACCTACTACCGCCAGATATATAAAAAACTGTAGTGTCACTACCTGACAAGGTCGTCCAAGGAAGATAAGGATAGATGCAATATAGTAGGTTGGAGTATCCCAGTGTGGAGTAAAGTGAAGTCCGTGCCTGATGGCAAATATGCAGGAAGCGGTGGAGCGGCTTGTTCCGATGTCCTTTGATACTTTTTTGTTTTGATAAATATGGGATAGACTCAAGGACCTTGTGATGCCTGAGCCAAAACAGGCTGATTGGCTTAAAATAGCCCGTGGGTTCCAGGACAATTGTGACTTTCCAAACTGCATTGGAGCGGTGGATGGGAAACATATCAGGGTACGTAAGCCGCCGAACTCTGGCTCCCAATTCTACAACTATAAGCAGTTTTTCTCTAGTTTTTCTGTAGTTCTGTTAGCTGTAGTTGACAGTAACTACAGGTTTATAATTGTAGACATTGGGGCCTATGGCCGAACTGGAGACTCTAGGGTCTTCAATTCGTCCATTATGGGTGGGCGGCTACGTGACAACCAGTTAGACCTCCCACCACCACAACAACTCCCAGGCTCCACTGCAGAAGCACTGCCTTTTTTTTGTTGGCGATGAGGCCTTCCAACTCACCAGACACGTCATGAGGCCTTATCCCCAGCGCAACCTCGACCACCAGCGTAGGATCTTTAATTTGCGCCTTTCTAGGGCGCGTAGACTGGTGGAGTGCGCCTTTGGTATTCTGGTGGCCAAATGGCGTGTCCTACAGACTGCCATACAGCTCAGTGAGGCTACAGTCAATGAAGTTATCAAAGCCTCAGTAATTTTGCACAATTATACCCACATACATGATTACACCATACACCACATGGCCCTCCTCCGCGCCGTCCCCTTTCTGGCATCAAAGTTAGGGATGTTTTGACCAATTTTTTTGTTTCTCCTCAGGGTTCTACTCCCTGGCAAGATTATGCTGTTTCTCAGTTGTGATTTCCTTATTTTCTATATATCTTTGTCAAATATAATTTATTCATCCACTGAAACAGTACTGTGTGTTGTGTTTCCATAATGACCATATGTTTTTTTATCAAAAATGTGTGTTATGTAATAATGATTGGTCCACAAACATCAATTGGCTTTTGAAATAAATTTTTAGTAACATCAAAAGCCTTTTTTCATTAACTTGATACCATATTTTTGTCATATGGTTTTTTTGGCTTATTTTTTTTTTTTTGCGCAATATGGTGACAAACGCAGCATGCTGCGATTTTCTACGGCCGTAGGAGACCGCATAATAGAGATCCGTAAAATACAGCTGATAGGAGCTTGGCCCTAGAGAAGCATTGTACCGTATGCAATCTGTATATTCAGCACCTCTCATACGTCCGTAAAACACGCTAGTGTGAGGCCGGCCTAAGTCTGTAAATCCATTTATCTCCAGGTAATTGGCTAAACAGGTCAGGTGTAAGGGGTAAAGGATCGGGAAGCTGAGCTGTGATTTTATTACTCTCTCTGATGTCCAAGCATGGACGCCGCCCTCCATCCTATTACCGAACCCCCACAGCGACTGAAGAGGTGCATGGCCGTATATGACCCTCAGCCAGACACTGGAAGGGGTTAAATAAGCGAGATTTTGGCATTTTAGCTTCTGGTGTGGAGGCGATAGCACAATCATATGCCGCCATATACTAGACGTCCGGTAACCGGTAATAATTCCCTCATGTGTGGGGTCTATTTGTCTCCAGAGAAATCACACGTTACATTCCACACAGAACATTGTGTAGAAAAGGCGGCGCGAGGTAATTGTGCCAGTAGTGAGGGCGAATAATGGCGGAAATGTCACTGACTGAGGAGAAGTTTCCATGTAGCGTCTTCACTGCGGATCACGTGACCCCTGACTCCTCCCTCCTGTGACCTCATCACAGGTCCTGTGCGCACAGAGCAGCCATATATGTGGAGTGCGGCTCTGCAGGTGGAGGTATGTGGAGATTCCCCGTTACTGAGCGCGGGGACATTAACCCCTTCTGCACTGAGACTCTTGCTGTTGTTGTTGCCACTTTATAAGAATCATAACGTTGTTGTTCTGTTTCCTGTAATAGATACATACGAGCCAACTATGGAGGACAGGAAGTGAGGGAGCGGATTGTTCTCCTAGTACAGGGCCCCTTTCTTGGCCCCACACAGTGTAATGCCCCCATTATGCCCTGTAAGCAGGTTCTGCCCCACACCCAGCTGCCTCGGGCACTTTACCATGAGCTGGTACCTCAGATTCTTCCCCGCACCCCTTTCCTTTGTTGGCGCCAAATCTGTTCTGCCTTTGGGGCTCCGGCCTTTATAATATCAGTAACTGCGTCATCAAGGTCTCCTGACCAGGTGCACCCTCTAGACTCTTCCCTCCGGAAACCCTCCCTCTTCCCATTGATGTCACATGGTCCCATCTGGACAGCAGATCGCAGTCTTTTTGTACAAATGCAGCACAGCCCTGAGGAGTCTTTTTTATGACTCTCCTTTTTACACCCCTTATGTAATATATATGATGCCGCTCACACAGTGTAATGTTCCCACAGTACTGGCATCTCTCGTAAAAAAGGTATATTCACACTACCGCCATACCCCCACACAGTATAATGTTCTCATAGTACCGCCATACCCCCACACACAGTATAATGTTCCTACAGTACCTCCATACCCCCACACACAGTATAATGTTCTCATACTACCGCCATACCCCCACACACAGTATAATGTTCTCATAGTACCGCCATACCCCCACACACAGTATAATATTCCTACACTACCATCATCCCACCAAACACAGTATTCTGTTCCCACAATAGTGGTTTCCCACAGACACAGGATAATGTCCCCACAGGACTGCCATCCCTCCACTTTATAATGTTCCCACAGTACTGCCCCCTACATGCACAATATGGTACCATCCACCTCACTACCTCCGACCACAGACAATTAATAAATACTCACTTAGCCTCATCCTTGGTGCAAATACTAATGAACCCTGGATCTATGAGATGTATATACCATGCGATAGTTGGATAGGCAGGAGTGTATCATCTATAAAGGTAGCCCACTCAGTTGCTATGATGCCTATGAATTGACAGGACTCGGTGGGGTGTGGTATTGGTCACCCTCTCCTTCCCATCATCACAATTTCAGCGATATCCACATTCCCATGAGGAACCAGAATAAATCTGATGATAAATGGGCTACTGGACCAAACCATACATACATGGAGAAGGCAAGAGAACCTGGATCTAATGAAATGCTATTATAACAGCAGACCAAATAGGAGAGGATATATGAAGCGTATGAGGAAACTCTGGATGGATACAAGACCTGCATGTCCACTGATTGAGAAACACCTAGTCACCCAACGTTTCAATATCATAAAGAGAAAGCTATTATCACAACTTGCGATGGATCAACTGCACTGCAGATCCACCCCACATGAAGACCTGGAGGAACAACATGTGCAACCCCCTGAAGATCCTGATCCAACCCTGCAACTAGAGAGCACTGCAGCTGGTCTGAATCAGAAGATCTTAGAAAAACTAAATACCATCAATACCAGAGATCGACTGCCAAGGCTCAGCAAAGAAACACCACCAGACAGTATGCTAGAGGATGCCAACAGAGCAGCACTTGTATCAATACCTACCACCACCATAACTCAAACAAATAACCTGATCTATGATACTGCCTCAGTAATTGAAATGGAAATGCTTGGCTATACAACCAGCAAGAACAACAGAAGTACGTGCTCCTCTTGGAAAAGAAGACTGTAGACAAAGATCAAGGTGCCACGAAGGGAAGTCAGCCAACTATCAGAAATACAGAAGTGTGTACAGATCAAGAATAAGACCAAGCTGGACAAGTACAAAGGCCTGACCCCAACAGAAGAGACTGCTAGACAAAGGCTCACAGCACTCGCTGCAAGACTAGGGAGATACATTAGAGAAGCTGAGGTCAAGAAGATAAATGCCCTGTTCTCCAAAGAACCATCCAATGTGTACTCCCAACTACAGAGGAACAGCACAAAGGCAGCAACTCCACCAATAGCAGAGACTGAACAATACTGGAGGAACATATGGGAGAAGGAAAAAACACAACACCAGTGCAATGTGGCTGCAATATCTGAGAATGACGCACAGCAACCACCTAGAGCAAGAACCAGTCACCATTCCATAAGCAGACATCCAACAGCGGGTCAAGAACATGAAGAGCTGGACAGCATCTGGCCCAGACATGATCCTCACCTACTGGTTAAAGAAATTAACAGCGGAACATGAACGCATGGCAAAGCAGATGAACCAACTGCTAAACGCAAATCACCGCCCAGCTTGGCTAACACAAGGCAGAACAGTGTTGAACATGAATGGTCCTCACAAAGGAACAGTTCCATCCAACTACCTGTTGGCATATGCAACAGATTGGGACTTATTATAAGTGAAAGGAGGACTTTATACTAACCAGACAGCAGATGGCGATAGTGCGATAGTGTGTAAAGTCATATACTTGCTGTAATGTGGGGAGGGAAGCTCTCAGTGGTTGGTTGCTTTTCTTACTTTCGGTTTTGCTTTTCTTCATGAATGTGTTGTCTTCAGTGCACGGACTGTGTGACACTGAATTGTATCTCATGTTTATCCAGTATGAAGTAAATACTGTTTACTCAAGATATCTTGCTGATTGAAGCTCTCCTAAGTACAGCGGTGACTGCAAGAAGACGCACTCTGCAACACTACCGCCCAATAACCTGCCTTACAACAACATGGAAACATCTGTCAGGCATCATAGCCTCCAAGCTACAGAACCATATGAACCAGTACATGAATCCAGCTCAGAAAGGCATTGGGACTGACACCAGAGGCTCTAAGCACCAGCTCCTAGTAGATAGAGCAGTCGCTCAAGATCCAGACAGACCAATCTCAGCACAGCCTGGATTGACTAAAGGAAAGCCTATGACTCAATGCCAATCACATAGATCTGTGAATGCTTGGCTCTGTACAATTTTAGTCTTAATGCAGGAGATTGAGGGCTTTGGTGGAATTAGGCGAGGTCGTAAGTATGGTTTAATTGAGATTATTAAAGAAGTCAGTGTCATTTTTTTAAATTCACTTTATTCTTGCTGTGTCTTTATTTACCATAAAACTATAGGATTAGTAATGGAACGGTGTCTTACTTTCTATTACTAAGCTGTTGGTTTGATGTTACCTGACAATACAAAGGTGACATCAACTACACAAATTTGAACCCCACTTGTCACTGCTATAGGGCAAGTGGGAAGAGCCTGGCAAAGCACCAGAATTGACGCATCTAATAGATGTGCCTTTTCTGGGCAGCTGTGGGCTTTTTTTTTTTAGGCTGAGGGGTCAATATCCATGGTCCCTTACCAGCCTGAGAATACAAGCCCTCAGCTGTCAGCTTTAGAAAGGCTGATTGTTACAAAATGGGTGGACCCCACACCATTTTTTAAAATTATTTATTTAAATAATTAAAAAAAGAGCGTGTTGACCTCTTTATTCTTGATAACCAACCTTGCTGAAGCTGACGGCTGAGGGTTGCAGCCTCCAGCTGTGAGTTTTGCCTGGCTGATTATCCAAAATAGGGGGGGAACCCATGCCTTTTATTATGATTTATTTACAGCACAAGAACGACTGATGAATACCCCCCATCATCTGCTCCTGCTCTCACGGGTATGTTCACACTGGGCATTTTTGCTGCCTTTTTATATGCTAATTTTCAGCTGCTTTTTCCATTACCAGCAAAGTCTATGAGATTTCAGAAATCTCATACACACACATTGGTTTTTTTGTCATCAGGATTTTGTGCTTTGCAGTGCTTCTTTGACATAGAGCATGTCACTTCTTTCAGCATTTTCCAGTGTTTTTCACCCATTGACTTGAATGGTTGTAAAAAACGCGGTAAATACACAGGTTGACCTTTTTTTTGCAGCGTATTTGCAGCAGAAAAGTGAAGGACAGCTGGATGTGACCTCACACTCGATTCTGCTACCTCTAGATGGCAGGCTCCATGATGCGTCCATGCAGGTTGTCATTGAGCAGAGTGGACCCGAACCTCATTCACTTGAATGGGGGCTCGACAATACAGTCTTTGAGATGCTGTCATATGCATGACAGCGCGGCAAACACTGCTTCTGAACGGCGGTGAAACCATCCCTGACTGTCAGAGTGCCGAAGTTCCCCCACTGTCAAAAGACACAGGAGCGCTCAGCTGTGATCAGAGGGATACAGGTTACCTCCAGTCACTGGTGTCAGCTGATGGCACAACTGCTCCCATCATCTGACACCTGCTATTAACAGTGAGAGCAAGAGCGTATGATAGGAGTATTCATCAGCTGCTTCTGTGCGGTAAATATATAATTAAAACGAAAACCTGCTTGGGTTCTCCCTATTTTTGATAATCAGCCAGGCAAAACTCACCGCTGGGGGCTGCAACCCTCAGCTGCCAGCTTCAGCAAGGTTGGTTATCAAGAATAGAGGGGTCCCCACACTGTAATTTTAAAGAATTCTCCCGGTGAACTCGCCTCCGTACCGTGTACTGTACAACTGCTTGTTGTCTGTGGCCTAAATATATAGGATTTATTAGTAGATCTAAAGAAGGAAACTAAATAATGTAAAGTAATAAATCTCCTCATATGTTTCCCTTATTATCTCCAGTAATTGTATTATTACACAGGATTCTTATGATGTTACATCGGCTCATCTTCTCATTCAGGTCTCCACAATATCGGATCCTCTCAGTGAAGATCTTCTACAAAAGAACATTTTCCTGATTTACCCATCAAAGATGGATATGGACAGAGACAAGATTGCGGAGAGGATATTACACCTCACCCTAGAGATCCTCTTCCGGCTTACTGGAGAGGTGAGAGATTCTGATGACGTCACATTACATCATTCTTATCTATGGGAATAACAGATGGACAGAACTGGAGAGGTGAGGACTCTGGAAATGTCTGTAGTGAGATTTATTAATGTGTCTCTCCATTACCAGGATTACACAGTGGTGAAGAATACCTCTAGTGATCGTTGTCAGGACCCTGTGTCTGAGAGATGCGGAAGACCCCTGAGCCCAATCACGGGGCCTCCACCGCACCCCCTGATCCATGAGGACATCAATGACCAGAAGATCCTAGAACTCACCTACAAGATGATTGAGCTGCTGACTGGAGAGGTGACACTGCTGGGAATGCTGGGACATTATACAGTAACACTATGAAGGGATCGGGGGATGACGGTATCATTGTATGTGTCAGGTTCCTATAAGGTGTCAGGATGTCGCTGTCTATTTATCCATGGAGGAGTGGGAGTATTTAGAAGGACACAGAGATCTGTACAAGAACGTCATAATGGAGGTTCCCCAGCCCCTCACATCTCCAGGTAACAGACATGACTAAATATACACGGCCTATAATTATCTGTATGTAAAGAATGAATTCAGTCCCTGTATGTGTTTCCTCCAGATCTATCCAGTAAGAGGACAACACCAGAGAGATGTCCCCATCCTCTTCTTCCACAAGACTGTAACCAAGAAGATCCCAATGCTCCTCAGGACCATCAGGTAGATGGAGAGAAGGTGTCAGGAGATCTCCCCTATGATGTGTAGATGCCGGTGAAGGTCTTGTGCTCAGTCTTGTTTTATCCACCAGTATTATATGTTTTATACTTGTGTAATGAGAACGGTGGAGATGGCAGGATTAGAGCTGATCATAGATGTGACTTCTCCATCTGTCGGTGACTTTTACAATATTTGTTTCAGGGTGAAGATCTGACCCATATTAATACTACAGAGACATATGTGAGGGGGGATGAGCGGTGTAAAGAGGAAATTCCTACATATGACTACCCAGGTGAGTAGTAATATACGGGCTCTTGGTATTTTTTTAATTGATTCTTAGTTTTACACTGTGTCCTACTATGGGACAATCATTTTGTGCAGTCTGATCGCTTCTATACACAGACCTGAGAGACTTCCTGATCATCCCTGCTCATGACAGGAAGCCTCTCGGGTCACCAATTCAAAGTCACAGGGGCTGTCAGCCCATGTAGTGAGGGATCAGTGACCTGTCATAAGCCAATACAGATGCATATGTAATCAGAGCACCACATAAAGCCCCGCCCACAGCCCCGCCCCAGAGCACGAGAATCTCATTAGCTGAAAACTACAAATACAGATAAAACAACAACCACAAGACGGATTTCATCACCAGGTATCGGTGTAATCAGTATAACGGCACCTACCTGACAGTGTCTGTAGGTTACTGAGCACAATCCTGCTGACAGGTTCCCTTTAAGACATCTCCGCTCTGGACTATTATACAGAGTTTCCTTTAAATGTGTAATATTTCTTCATGAAACTCATCTGACAGAAAATATTGCAGCTTACGATAGTTTATTTATTTAAATTCTTTATTTAAGGAAAATTTCTTGATAACATAACATAACAGTAGCATGTAGAGTAACCAACAGCGGCTGATCACATAATAACCAGTGAGGATTTGCATTACACGGTTGATCCAGAGGATATAGAATGAAACATTACGACTAAATGAAAAGCATTCGGATCAAACATCAAGTGAACAGCCAAGTGTAGCCCAAAAAACTGTATAACCAAGGGGGGAGAACAGTAATCCAGGAAATAAGAACAAGAGATATGAAGAAGTCTCCACAAGACCAAAACCATATCTCCCGGAGACCTGTAAGGGTGAGTCAGTAAGACACAAGAGGTAATCATAAGCCAACATACAACTTGCGAGCAGACCATGAAAATACAGTAGAATTACTATAAAGGTAATTAGTTGAGGTCGGGCTCTGCACCTTGGCTCTAGTGGAGTCTAGTGATAGAGGAAAGTTCAGAAAGTGAATGGGTTTATGACATCATGGGAGGGGGTGGACAACGCTAGTCCAAGGTTGCCAGGAAAGTACAGTTTTTTTTGTGTGTGTGTGATTCCCAACTTGACAATTCTTCCATTCTGTAAATGTCTTGAACTTTGTTAATCCACTCGTTCAAAGTGGGGTGGGCGGTTGTCTCCAATAAAGTGAAATCAGGTGCTTTGCCGCTGCCAACAGAAGAGGGAGTAAGTCATGTTTTTTGGGTTTAAACCTTCGTGTAGGGAGCGAGAGTAAAACTTCTTGAAGTGATAGGTCCTGTGTAATCAAGCTTAAACGACGGAGGTATTTGTTAATATCTAACCAGCATATGGAGATAATAGGGCACATCCAAAAGACATGTGCCAGGGAGCCCACCGAATTTGAACACCTCCAGCATAGAGGAGAGGAAGTTAAACCCATGTGGAATAATATTTCAGGGGTTCTATACCAGCGTGATAGAATTTTAAAGGAGTTTTCTTGTAGCAAGATACATCTTGAGAAGCCGTGGGAGTTACTCAGGATCTGGTTCGATTCTTGGGGGGACAAAGACAGCTTTAGTTCTAATTCCCATGACGATAAATAGAGGGGGTGTGAACTGTATGGGTGGACAAATGAGGTTAGCGTAAATTTTGGAAATGAGTTTGGAGGGAGGGGATCTAAGGCCTTCTAGAAATTCTAGCCAGAGCCAATCAGAGTTATTTTTTTGTAATGATTTAAGTTTGGAAAAGTATAAAAGTTACATGGTGCTTTTGTAGAAGGTCGTGGGGATGTCTCTTGGCGTCCCTTGGCCCAGTGTCTATGCAGGGGATTTGGTTGGAGAGGAGGTGTGAGATTGGTAAGTTAGGTAACGAGTCCCACAGACCAAAAGCATCAATGTAATTGGGATCAGTAAGCCAAGGGATGATCTTCGATGGAATATTATCTAAAAAGTAACAGTGAGGTACCTTATTAGGAACTAAAGAGCGTCAAATGGCTAAGGTGTTGTGAGTAATAGCATCAAGTGAGTGAGAGGGAGGGCACAGGAGGACCAGAGAAAGATATCTGCTTTATTACCCAACAGAGTGATTTCGAACTTAGGAGTTTTAGGATCTAGGTGAGACTTAACCATATGTAACCATCTAGCGAGGTGAATTGCGTGGTAGTAAGTCTTAAAGTTAGGGAGGCCAAGTCCACCTTTACTTTTAGGTAGAGAAAGAATTTTAGGGGGAAGTCTGGCTCTTTTAGATCTCCATACATAATTTGCAACCAATTTCTCCACGGAGGTAAAGAAAGAATTAGGGAGAGGAATGGGGGCCATATTCATTACATAAAATTTTTTTGGGAGAATGTAAGAATGTAAGATTTAATAACATTAACTCTCCCCATCCACGAAAGGTAAGGTAAGTCATAAGATTTGAGCAAAGATTGTATCCTATCTAGTAAGGCTACGGAGTTTAAATTGTGAAGTTACCGAGCCCCGTCCTCTAATTACCCCAGAGAGGTTTCACCACTAGCTAATCATTTATTACTGATGGAGACTGTTCAGTTTGAGCATTTCAGTAGATGTTATTGTCTGCAGTCAGTTTTTGATTTCAATAGTGTCCAGAATACTCTGATTTAACCTCTTCCCGCAGCCAGTTTTGTGTTTTTAATCAGGTCCTATTTTTACAATCTGATGTGTGTCACTTTATGTGGTGATAACTTTGGAATTATTCACAAAGGATAATAGAAAACAAATGGATCTTACAAATCATTTTTCAGCTTCTCACGATACCCTACATACGATTGTACACTACTCTCTGGGCACATGGCAGTGTTCAGAAGGGAAGGAGCGCCATTTAGCTGTTTGAATGCAGATCTAGCTGGAATAGTTTGCAGACACAATGTATTGGGAGCACTGTTCATGGTCAACCGGCAGCTCAAAAGATCTCCACCATGAACATGCTTGGCACTATCTTCTCTGCTTTCCATACCCCAAGGATTGCGTAGCTCATCGCTCTTTAACATCATTACATGGATGTGGACTTACCCTTGGACCCCTAGGCTTGGACCATGGTGTTAGGAAGCTGGGTCAGAACCGGAAGGACAGAATGCAGAATCAGAAGACACAAGAGTCGTCAGTAAACGGGCCACGGTCACAACAGTAAACAAATACACAAGCCGCAAGCTGAGCACAGAGGACTGAACCAGAGGAGAACAACGCTGTTTCTGGAAGATTCTGGCCATGTGCTTTGAGGTTTACTAGGGTGTGGTACTTTCCAATTGGCTGAAGTAGGGAGCAGATTACTCCAGCTGGACAGCAGGAACAGATCCCAGATGAGATTGGACACACCATATACAGAAGCCCTAATATGTCTAAGAGACAGAAAACCAGAATAGTCGAAATCCTCATAAAGTGATTCAATTTTCTAAATTAATTCACTGAGGGTTATAATCTTTACACATATGGTCAAAATTGTTAGTACCCATCGTTTAACGACAGAAAAAAAACACAATGGTCACAGAAATAACTTGAATCTGACAAAAGTAATAAGAAATAAAAAATCTATGAAAATGAACAAATGAAAGTCCGACATTGCTTTTCAGCCATGCTTCCACGGAACTTTAAAAAAAATAAACCTCATGAAATAGGCCTGGTCAGAAATGATGGTTCCCCTGAAAATAATGTGACAAAAGGGACATGTTAAATCGCAGTGTGTCCACTAACTAGCATCACGGGTGTCTACAATCTTGGAATCAGTGAGTGGCCTGTATATAGGGCTACAGATACTGTGCTGTGTGGTGACATGATGTGTATCACACTCAACATGGACCAGAGGAAGCGAAGGAAAGAGTTGTCTGAGATTAGACAGAAAATTATACACAAACATGTTAAAGGTAAAAGCTGTAAGACCATCTCCAAGCAGCTTTATGTTCCTGTGACTACAGTTGCACATATTATTCAGAAATGTAAGATCCATGGGACTGTAGCCAACCTCCCTGGATGTGGCCGCAGGAGGAAAACTGATGACAAATCAAAGAGATGGATAATACGAATGGTAACAAAAGAGCCCAGAAAAACTCCTAAACAGATTAAAGGTGAACTCAAGCTCAAGGAACATCAGTGTCAGATTGCACCATCCGTCGTTATATGAGCCAAAGTACTTCATGGGAGACAACCAAGAAGAACACCATTGTTAAAAGAAAAAAACATAAAAAAGCCAGGCTGGAATTTGCCAAACTACATGCTGACAAGCCACAAAGCTTCAGGGAGAATGTCCTATGGACAGATGAGACAAAAATGGAACTTTTTGGCAAGGCACATAAGCTCGATGTTCACAGATGGAAAAATGAAGCATATCCAGAAAAGAACACTGTCCCTACTGTGAAACATAGAGGAGGCTCTGTTATTTTCTGGGGCTGCTTTGCTGCATCTGGCACAGAGTGTCTAGAATCTGTGCAGGGTACAATGAAATCTCAAGACTATTGAGTGATTCTAGGGAGAAATGTGCTGCCCAGTGTCAGAAAGCTTGGTCTCAGCCGTAGGTCATGGGTCTTGCAACAGGATAATGACCCAAAACACACAGCTAAAAGCACCCAAGAATGGCGAAGAGGAAAACATTGGACTATTCTGAAGTGGCCTTCTGTGAGCCCTGACCTAAATCTTATTGACTATCTTTGGAAAGAGCTGAACCATGCCGTCTGGAAAAGGCAATTTTCAAACACAAGAAAACTGGAGCAGTTTGCTCTTGAGGAGCGGCCAAAATACCAGTCGAGAGGTGCAGAAGTCTCATTGACAGTTACAGGAATCGTTTGATTGCAGTGATTGGCTCAAAAGGTTGTGCAACAAAATATTAACCCTTTAGCGCCAAAGCCTGTTTTTCCTTCGTGACCAGGCCAATTTTTCAATTCTGACCAGTGTCACTTTATGAGGTCATAACTCTAATGCTTCAATGAATCCTGGTGATTCTGAGATTGTATTCTTGTGACATATTGTACTTTATGATAGTGATAAAAATTTCTTTGATATAACTTGCGTTTGTTTGTTAAAAATGGAAATTTGGAGAAAATGTTTAACCCCTTTCTGACATATGACGTACTATCCCGTCGAGGAGGGGTGGGCCCGTATGAGCACAGACGGGATAGTATGTCATATGCGATCGCCCGCACTCCCGGGGGGAGCGTGGCCGATCACGGCCGGGTGTCAGCTGACTATCGCAGCTGAAATCCGGCACTATGTGCCAGGAGCAGTCACGGACCGCCCGTGGCACATTAACCCCTGGAACACTGCGATCAAACATGAGGGAGTTCCCTGCGTGCTTCCCTGAGACCCTCAGTACAAGGCGATGTGCTCACCTTGTACCGAGCGTCTCCTCCCTGCAGGTCCTGGATCCAAAATGGCCACGGGGCTACATCCAGGTCCTGCAGGGAGGTGGCTTACCAGCGCCTGCTTAGAGCAAGCGCTGGTAAGCCTGAAGCCCTGCATGTCAGATCGCTGATCTGACACAGTGCTCTGCAAAGCGTCTGATCAGCGATCTGACCCTATATTATTATTATTATTTTATTATTATTATACATTTTTATAGCGCCATTTATTCCATGGCGCTTTACATGTGAATACGGGGCAAATATAGACAAATACATTAAACATGAGCAGATAACAAGGCACACGAGTACATAAGGAGGGAGGACCCTGCCCGCGAGGGCTCACAGTCTGCAGGGGGTGGGTGAGGATACACTAGGAGAGGGAAGAGCTGGCTGTGCGGCTGTTCAGTAGGTTGAGGATCACTGCAGGCTGTAGGCTTGTCGGAAGAGATGAGTCTTCAGGTTCTTTTTGAAGGTTTCTATGGTAGGCGCAAGTCTAATGTGTTGGGGTAGAGAGTTCCAGAGTATGGGGGAAGCACGGGAGAAGTCTTGGATGCGGTTATGGGAAGAAGAGATGAGAGTGGAGTAGAGAAGGAGGTCTTGGGAGGATCGGAGGTCGCGTGTAGGTAGGTACCGGGAGACCATGTCACAGATGTATGGAGGAGACAGGTTGTGGATGGCTTTGTATGTCAGTGTGAGGGTTTTGAACTGGAGTCTCTGGGCGATAGGAAGCCAGTGAAGGGCTTGACACAGGGGAGAGGCTGGGGAATAGCGGGGGGACAGGTGGATTAGTCGGGCAGCAGAGTGTAGGATGGATTGGAGTGGTGCCAGAGTGCTAGAGGGGAGTCCAGAGAGTAGGAGGTTGCAGTAGTCGAGGCGGGAGATGATAAGGGCATGCACTAGCGTTTTTGCAGTGTTGCGGTCAAGGAAAGCACGGATCCGGGAAATATTTTTGAGTTTGAGACGACAGGAGGAGGCAAGGGCTTGGATATGTGGCTTGAAAGAGAGGGCAGAGTCGAGGATCACCCCGAGGCACCGGGCGAGTGGGACTGGGGATAGTGAGCAGCCATTGACATTGATGGATAGGTCTGGTGGAGGGGTAGAGTGAGATGGGGGAAAGATGATGAATTCTGTTTTGTCCATGTTCAGTTGTAGAAAGCGAGCAGAAAAGAAGGCTGAAATGGCAGACAGACAGTGCGGGATTTTGGTAAGCAAGGAGGAGAGGTCAGGTCCGGAGAGGTAGATCTGCGTGTCGTCAGCGTAGAGATGGTACTGCATACCGTGGGATTCTATGAGCTGTCCCAGGCCGAAAGTGTAGATGGAGAAGAGTAGGGGTCCTAGAACAGAGCCTTGAGGAACACCGACTGACAAGGGGCGAAGTGAGGAGATGGTGTGGGGGAGGGAGACACTGAATGTTCGGTCTGTTAGATATGACGAGATCCAGGAAAGGGCCAAGTCTGTGATGTCAAGGGATGAGAGGATTTGTAGCAAAAGGGAGTGGTCAACAGTGTCAAAGGCAGAAGACAAGTCCAGGAGAAGGAGGACAGAGTAGTGTCGCTTGCTCCTGGCAGTTAGTAGGTCATTGGTGACTTTAGTTAGGGCAGTTTCAGTTGAGTGATGGGAACGGAAGCCTGATTGTAACCGATCAAAGAGGGAGCAGGAGGAGAAGTGGGAGGACAGTTCAAGATGGACGTGTTGCTCCAGCAATTTGGAGGCATAAGGGAGAAGAGATATTGATGGAGGGTGTTTTTGAAGAAGGGTGTGATCTTGGCATGCTTGAAGGATGAGGGAAAGACACCTGTTGTGAGTGAGAGGTTGAAGAGGTGCGTTAGGGTTGGGATGAAGACTGTGGAAAGGTTAGGGATGAGGTGGGATAGGAGCGGGTCAAGCGTGCAGGTGGTGAGGTGTGATCTTGACAGGAGGGTGGAGAGCTGATCTTCTGTCATGGTGGAGAAGCTGGTTTTGGAGGAGCAGGGTTGAGCAGCTAAGAGGGGCAGTGGGCGCTGTGGGCCAAAGCTTTCTCTGATCGTATCGATCTTCTGTTTAAAGAAAGGGGCGAAGTCATCAGCAGAAATGAGGGGGGAGGGAGGAGGTGCGGGGGGACGGAGTAGAGAATTGAAAGTGTTGAAAAGCTGTTTAGGGTTGTGGGACAGGGAGGATATGAGGGATGAGAAGTAAGTTTGTTTTGCGGCAGTGAGCGCAGACTTGAAGCTGGCGAGGGACTGTTTGTATGCAGTGAAGTGGTCGGCAGAGTGGGATCGCTTCCATCTCCGCTCAGCAATCCTGGAAGCCCGTCTCAATTCTTTGGTCAGGCTGGTCAGCCAGGGCTGCCTGTTAATTGTACGAGTTTTACTATGCATGAGTGGGGCGGCCGAATCGAGTGTTATTGTTATTGTGGTGTTATAAAAAGTGGCAGCAGCATCTGTGTCATGAAGGGAAGCTATGTCTGTGAGAGGGAGAAGGGACTCAGAGAGTGATTGTAAGTTCAGATGTTTGAGATTTCTGCGAGGGTGAGTGAGTTTGTGGAGTGGGGGTTGCACACTAGGAGAGGAGAGGGACGAGAATGCCAGTAGGTTGTGGTCAGACAGGGGGAGGGGTGTGTTAGTGAGATTAGTAAGGGAGCAGAGGCGGGTGAAGATGAGGTCCAGCGTGTGGCCATCTTTGTGAGTGGCCTCAGAGAACCATTGAGTGAGGCCAAAGGAGGCAGTCAGTGATAAAAGTTTAGAGGTAGCTGAGGTGAAAGTGTCAATGGGGACATTGAAATCACCCATGATGATAGTGGGGATGTCAACAGAGAGGAAATGAAGTAGCCAGGTGGTGAAGTGGTCGAGAAAGGTGGAGATGGCTAGTTCTGGGGGGCGGTAGATGACAGCCAGCTGGAGGTTGGAGGGGGAATAGATGCGGACAGAGTGCACCTCAAACGAGGGAAGAGTAGCGGACATAACATTGCATAACATAAGTAAAAAAAAAATTCACATGTGTAAAATAAAAAAAAACTAAATAAAGAAAAAAAAATATTGTTCCCATAAACACATTTCTTTATCTAAATAATAAAAAAACAATAAAAGTACACATATTTAGTATCGCTGCGTCCATAACGACCCCATTTATAACACTGTCCCGCTAATTAACCCCTTCAGTGAACGCGGTGCAAAAAACAACGCTTTATTATCATACCGCTGAACAAAACAAAAAGTGGAATAACACGCGATCAAAAAGATGGATATAAATAACCATGGTACCGCTGAAAACGTCATCTTGTCCCGCAAAAAACGAACCGCCATACAGTGACATCAGCGAAAAATAAAAAAGCTATAGTCCTCAGAATAAAGCGATGCAAAAATAATTATTTTTTCTATAAAATAGTTTTTATCGTATAAAACCGCCAAAACATAAAAAAATATAAATGAGGTATCGCTGTAATCGTACTGACCCGAAGAATAAAACTACTTTATCAATTTTACCAAACGTGGAACGGTATAAATGCCCCCAAAAAGAAATTCATGAATAGCTGGTTTTTGGTCATTCTGCCTCACAAAAATCAGAATAAAAAGCGATAAAAAAATGTCACGTGCCCGAAAATATTACTAATAAAAACATCAACTCGTCCTGCAAAAAACAAGACCTCACATGACTCTGTGGACCAAAATATGGGAAAATTATAGCTCTCAAAATGTGGAGACGCAAAAACTATTTTTTGCAATGAAAGGCGTCTTTTAGTCGGTGACGGCTGCCAATCATAAAAATCTGCTAAAAAAACAACGATATAAATAGTAAATCAAACCCTCCTTCATCACCCCTTTAGTAAGGGAAAAATAATAAAATTTAAAAAATGTATTTATTTCCATTTTTCTGCTAGGGTTAGGACTAGGGTTAGGGCTAGGGTTGGGATTAAGGCTAGAGTTAGGGCTAGGGTTAGGGCTAGGGGTAGGGTTAAGGCTAGGGATGGGGCTAGGGTTAGGGCTAGGGTTATGGCTAGGGTTAGGGCTAGGGTTAAGGCTAGGGTTGGGGTTAGGGTTAGGGCTAGGGTTAGGGCTAGGGTTGGATTAGGGTTGGGGCTAGAGTTAGGGTTGGGACTAGGGTTAGGGTTAGAATTGGGGCTTCCACTGTTTAGGCACATCAGGGGCTCTCCAAACGCGACATGGCGTCCGATCTCAATTCCAGCCAATTTTGCGTCGAAAAAGTAAAACAGTGCTCCTTCCTGTTGTGAATTCTGTTGTCGAACTCCCTCCTGTGGTCGTGAGTGGTACTTCGGCAAGTTCTGTCTATGGGCTCCCTCTGGTGGCTGTGAGTGAAGCTGCTGCTTCTGAGGTTCCTTACACAGGTGACGTGGTTTATCCTTTGGTTGACTGCTCTATTTAACTCCTCTCAGATCGTTACTCCATGCCAGCTGTCAATGTTTTTGCATTGGTTCAGTTCGCTCCTGGATCTCTCTGGTGACCTGCCTTCTCCTGCAGAAGCTAAGTTCCTGATAGTCATTATTTGTTCATTGTTTTCTTGTCCAGCTGGTTTTCATGATTTTGTCTTGCTAGCTGGAAGCTCTGGGATGCAGAGTGGCCCCTCAACACCGTGAGTCGGTGCGGAGGTCTTTTTTGCACACTCTGCGTGGTCTTTTGTAGGTTTTTGTGCTGATCGCAAAGTTACCTTTCCTATCCTCTGTCTATTTAGTAAGTCTGGCCTCCCTTTGCTGAAACCTGTTTAATTTCTGCGTTTGTGTCTTTCATCTTTACTCACAGTCAATATATGTGGGGGGCTTCCTTTACCTTTGGGGAATTTCTCTGAGGCAAGGTAGGCTTTATTTCTATCTCTAGGGCTAGATAGTTCTTAGGCTGTGACGAGGCGCCTAGGTCTGGTCAGGAGCGCTCCACAGCTATTTTTAGTGTGTGTGATAGGATTAGGCCTTGCGGTCAGCAGAGCTCCCACATCCCAGAGCTCGTCCTGTATGAGGTTTAACTATCAGGTCATTCCGGGTGCTCCTAACCACCAGGTCATAACACCTTCCATTCCAAGCTCTTCTGTGCGCCCAAACAGGGGTTTACCCCAACATATGGGGTATCAGCGTACTCAGGACAAATTGGACAAAAACTTTTGGGATCCAATTTCTTCTGTTACCGTTGGAAAAATTTAAAACTGGGGCTAAAAAATAATTTTTGTGGAAAAAAAAAAGGATTTTTTATTTTCATGGCTCTGCGTTATAAACTAGTGAAACACTTGGGGGTTCAAAGTTCTCACAACACATCTAGATAAGTTCCTTGGGGGGTCTAGTGTCCAATATGGGGTCACTTGTGGGGGGTTTCTACTGTTTGGGTACATTAGGGGCTCTGCAAACGCAATGTGACGCCTGCAGACCATTCCATCTAAGTCTGCATTCCAAATGGAGCTCCTTCCCTTCCGATCTCTGCCATGCGCCCAAACGGTGGTTTCCCCCCCACGTATGGGTTATCAGCGTACTCAGGACAAATTGAACAACAATTTTTGGGGTCCAATATCTACTGTTACCCTTGGGAAAATACAAAACTGGGGGCTAAAATATAATTAATATAATTTTTGTGGAAAAAAAAATAATTTTTATTTTCACGTCTCTGCTTTATAAACTATAGTGAAACACTTGGGGGTTCAAAGCTCTCACCACACATCTAGATATGTTCCTTAGGGGGTCTACTTTCCAAAATGGTGTCACTTGTGGGGGGTTTCAATGTTTAGGCACATCAGGGGCTCTCCAAACGCGGCATGGCATCCCATCTCAATTCCAGTCAATTTTGCATTGAAAAGTCAAATAGGGCTCCTTCCCTTCCGAGCTCTACCATGCGCCCAAACAGTGGTTTACCCCCACATCTGGGGTATCGGCATACTCAGGACAAATTGTACAACAACTTTTGGGGTCCATTTTCCCCTGTTACCCTTGGTAAAGTAAAACAAATTGGATCTGAATAAATTCTGTGTGAAAAAAAATGTGATGTAGTCCCTAAAAAAATGGTGTTGTAAAAATGAGAAATTCCTTGTCAACTTTTAACCCTTATATCTCCCTAACAAAAAGAATGTTGGTTCCAAAATTGTGCTGATGTACAGTAGACATGTAGGAAATGTTACTTGTTAAGTACTTTGTGTGACATATCTCTGTGATTTAAGGGCATAAAAATTCAAAGTTGGAAAATTGCGAAATTTTCTAAATTTTCGCCAAATATATGTTTTTTTTCACAAATAAATGCCGATAGTATCAAAGAAATTTAACCAATATCATGAAGTACAATATGTCATGAGAAAACAGTGTCAGAATAATCAGGATCCGTTGAAGCGTTCCAGAGTTATAACCTCATAAAGGGACAGTGGTCAGAATTGTAAAAATTGGCCCGGTCATTAACGTGCAAACCACCCTTGGGGGTAAAGGGGTTAAAATTTTGCAATTTTCAAAATTTTTATTTTTATGCTCTTAAATCAAATTAGAGTCATATCACATAAAGTAGTTAATAAATAACATTTCCCACATGTCTACTTTACATCACCACAATTTTGGAAACAAATTTTTTTGTTAGGAAGTTTTAAGTGTTAAAAATTTACCAGCGATTTCTCATTTTTAGAACAAAATTTACAAGGCAGAGGATAGTACTGCAGTGCGCAGGCGCCGGAAAGGTCAGAGAGGCCCGGCGCCTGCGCACTGCAGTACTTTGTCTGCCCTCAACAGGGCAGAGCAAAGTACGCCTGCGCCGGAGCCGTGGCTGAAGATCAGAAGAGGACGTCTTGTAATGAAGATGGGAGGTGCCGCAGCGGACCAGAGACGCCCGTTTGACCGGACCAGCAGCGGGACCGCCCCTGGGTGAGTATAATGTAACGTCTTTTTCTCCTCTTTCAGGTAACATCGGGGGCTTATCTACAGCATTACAGAATGCTGCAGATAATCCCCTGATGCCGGTGGGCTTACCTCACCCGCGATTTTCGGGGTGACAGGTTGCCTTTAAGGACCACAACACATTTGAAGTTTGGAGGGTCAATATAACAGAAAATACTGAAAAGTGACACCATTCTAAAAACTGCCCCCTTCAAGGTGCTCAACACCACATTCAAGAAGTTTATTAACCCTTCAGGTGCTTCACGGGAATGAATGGAATGTGGAAGGAAAAAATAAACATTAACTTTTATTTCACAAATATTTTCCATTAGACGTATTTTTTTTACTTTCGCAAGGGTAACAGGAGAAAATGGCCTATACATTTTGTTTTGCAATTTCTCCTGAGCATTCCGATAACCCATATGTGGGGGAAATCTACTGTTTGGGTGCACGGCAGGGCTCGGAAGGGAAGGTGCGCCATTTGATTTTTTGAATGTAAAATATGCTGGAATAATTAGTGGTTGCCATGTCACGTTTGGAGAGCACCTGATGTGCCTAAACAATGGAAACCACCACAAATGACCGCATTTTGGAAACTAGACCCCCCAAGGAACTTATCTAGATGTGTAGTGGGCACTTTGAACCCCCAAGTGCTTCACAGAACCTAATTATGTAGAGCCGTAAAAATAGAAAATCATATTTTTTTCCACAAAAAAAAGATCTTTTTGCTCTCAATTTTTTTTCCACAGGGTAACAGGAGAAATTTGACCCCAAAAGTTGTTGTGCAATTTCTCCTGAGCACGTCGATACCCCATATGTATGGGAATACTACTGTTTGGGCACATGGCAGAGCTCAGAATGGAAGGAGCGCCATATTGGAGAGCAGATTTTGCTGGAATTGTTTGTGGGTGACATGTCACATTGTCAGAGCCCCTGAAGCGCCAGAACAGCATAAGCCCCAAAAAAGTGACTGCATTTTACACAATACTTCCCTGAATGAATTCTTCTAGTGGTGCAGTGAGCATACTGACACCACAGCTGTTCCATAGAAAATTACACCATTGGGCAGTGAAGAAAAATAATTACATTTTTACCACTAAAATGTTGTTTTTACCCCACAATTTACATTGGAAAATAGGTAGATAGGTAAATGGTCACTACATCCATAGATGAATTCGCAGAGGGGTGTCATTTCCAATTCCCAGAGGAGTGTCATTTCCAAAATGGGGTCACTTCAGGGGGGATTCTGCTGTTATCCCCCTGAAGTGAACCCATTTTGGAAATTACACCCCTCTGGTTATTCATCTATTGATATAGTGACCATTTTCACTACATGGGAGATTTCCAGAAGCATGTAGTGGAAGTTTTGGAGCAAAAATGTCATTGTAGAGTCCAATATTTTGTGCCCAGCTTGTGTCTCTGGAGACATCCCCCCACCTACCCCCGGAAATTGTTATCAGCTCTACTCAGATGTGTCTGTCACTAAATAAACCAAATGCTTGAATGTCAAAACAGTTTAAAAATGTGGTTTTGTGTGGAAGATTGTAAATCAGTCATTTAGGCATAAGGCTGGCAATGATGGGCATTGTGGGCAATAATAGCGGGTATCATGCCTCATTCCTCTCTTGGAACATACACAACATCTTCTCTGGGGGATCTTTTTTTGTTTCAGTTGCTGGAATGAGTGCAATAAAATGTCCCTCAGTGAGTCTTCTGATATCTTCAGATTCTAAAGGATTGGCGGGAACAAAATACAAACTTAAACCCAACAATATGCTGGTGACATTATACACAGTCAAGAGTTCAGTGAACAATATTAATAACACAATATTCTATCTGTACCCTTATTTACACCGGTGGGATGGGCGGTCTCCATCATCAGGATCCAATGTGTTTCTCAGCTAAGAAGTTTTTGTCGCCAAGCTCCGCCCCTTCAGGGCTTGCTGACCCTTTCCATTCTGAAAAACTGGAAACCGCTCAGATCACCGCCGTGCACCTGATAAAATGTCTGGATACATTGGAGGGATTAGGTCTCAGGTCACTGAATCCCTGAGGGGCTCACTGAGGCTGCCGGAGGTCTCGTGTTGTGCCCCCAATATAGGAGAGATCACAGATAATGCAGATAACCATGTATAATACTGGAGAGTATTCTTCAGGAGGGGGTTTATTCTCCACAAGGAGGGCTCCTACCTTCCTAATCTGCTGACCCCTTAGTACCTGCATTTCTGGCTTTTTCATGATACAAAAGAATTATATGTGGCCACCTGAAACAAATAAATTACTATCTTTTTATACCAGGTATATGGTTTTCTTGATACCTGGTATGGCTGTAGAACCTAATCTGCAAGGTCCGCACCCCCCATATATGTGTTGAAGTCAATGACAGACACAGGTTTTGGAGTAGAAAATTTTTTTTTTTAATCTTTATACTTAAGGGCAAGCATCTCTCCATTGCGTAAAGCCCTCTGACTGCCCCTTGTGGAACTTTTTGTTGACCAATGATTGTGGAAACCCCTGACGGTTTTTGCGAGTGGTCCCACAAGCCCCCATGTTATGTTCAACCAGACTTTTTTTTAAACCCCTTTACCCCCAAGGGTGGTTTGCATGTTAATGACCGGGCCAATTTTTACAATTCTGACCACTGTCCCTTTATGAGGTTATAACTCTGGAACGCTTCAATGGATCCCGGTGATTCTGACATTGTTTTCTCATGACACATTACACTTCGTGTTAGTGGTAAAATTTCCTTGACATTACTTGAGTTTATTTGTGAAAAAAAACAGATGATTGGCGAAAATTTTAAAAACTTTGCAATTTTCCAACTTCATTCGAATCATTAGAAATATTGGTCTTTTAGTAGGTCTTGCTTCCTCCACCCAGCGTAATATTACTAATATATCCCATCTGGTGCTTGGGGATGGGGACCACATGGGCCTGTGTGATTTCAAATGCCAGGGTTGAATTTCAGCCCCAGTCCGTACCTGGCCTCAACGCATTAACCTAACGATCTCTGTGTGGCCCATTCAAAAAAAAAAAAAACATAATCAGGTTCCTCGTATCATGTTCTCATTCACTTTATGCAGTTAATAGCACTCTGTGTCTGTACTGCTACATACTTAGGCAGTTAACTGGTTCATGCAGCTTTACATGAACACCCGAGCCTTACACTATGGCCGGTCCGAACAACGAAAGCAATTGTTACCATCCACCTCTCGTGTCTCCCCTTTTCCTCATAGATTGTAGGCTTGCGAGCAGCAGGGCCCTCACTCCTCTTGGTATCGGTTTTGATCTGTGTTTATTGTTATGCTGTAATGTCTATTATCTGTACAAGTCCCCTCTATAATTTGTAAAGCGCGGCGGAACATGTCGGCGCTATAAAAATAAAATTATTATTATTATTATTCCCAGGAGGCCCCCCAGAGAACAAAATAGATGGAATGAAGGAAGGACAGGGGTTTCCTCTTTGGCGACACCTCCCGTGACAAAAAACCCTCTAAATGACATTTTCCCCGGGGGGAAGGGAAGACTCACTTCGTTCCTTCACGCCTGGAAGAAAATATCCAACAACTCTTGGATTTTAAATCTAATACAGTCCAGACAGATAGACAGACAGATAGACAGACAGACAGATAGGCAGACAGACAGATAGATAGATAGATAGATAGATAGATAGTCAGACAGAGAGACAGATAGATAGATAGATAGATAGATAGATAGATGGATAGATAGATAGATGGATAGATAGATAGATAGATAGATAGATGGATAGACAGACAGATAGATAGACAGACAGACGGATAGATAGATAAATAAACAGACAGACAGATAGACAGACAGATGGATAGACAGACAGACACACAGATAGACACACAGATAGATAGACAGACAGAGACAGATAGATAGACAGAGACAGACAGATAGATAGGCAGAGAGAAAGACAGATAGACAGACAGACAGTTAGACAGAGAGATAGGTAGATAGACACACAGACAGATAGATAGACAGATAGACAGACAGACAGATAAATAGATAGACAGACAGAAGGAATGAGATGGATATATCTATGGATAGATTTATGGATAGTGTAGGGTATGTTTCCATGGGCCGGATTACATCCGGATTAGCTGCGGATTGAACGCTTCGTACAACCGCAGCGTTCAACCCGTAGCGTCCAGATGTTACAGCATAGTGGAGGGGGTTTTATGAAATCCCGTCTCCACTATGCGTGTGAACACGCATCCGGCGGCCCTGCGTTTACGGACATGCGGCGCCTTTTTTTAGAACGCAGCATGTCTGTTTACCTTGCAGCAACGCTCCATCGCTGCAAGGTAAATAACAGGTTCTTATGTATGGGGTGCGACGATTCCGTATGTGTGCAATGAACACATCCGGAATCACCGCGCGTACAGAAGGGGGCGGTGCTTTGGGCGGAGCGGGTTTTCCGCTCCGTCCAAAGTGCCGGCAATCCGGCCCGTGGACATGCACCCTAAGATAGATATATGGATAGTTATATCTATGTATCTATAGATATATCTTTCTATAAATTTATTTATAGATAATCCATAGATGTATATTAGCAAGGCTGATGTTTATAATTAATGTTTAATTAGAAAAAAAAACGAGAAAAAAATGGTGTGGGCTCCCGCGCAATTTTCTGTGCCAGAGGGGCAAAGCCGACGGCCGGGGGCCAATATTTGTAGCCTGGGAGGGGGCAATACCCATGGCCCCCTCCCAGGCTATGAATATCAGCCCGCAGATGTCTGCGCAGCCTTTACTGGCTATTAAAAAAGGGACCACAAAAAATGACATGGTGTCCCCCCTATATTTTATAGCCAGGCAGGCTACGCAGGCAGGGCGGGCTGATATTCATAGCCTAGAGAGGGACCATGGACATTCCCCAAGCCCCCCACCCCCCGGCAACAAATACCAGTCGGCAGCCGCCCCAGAAATGGCACATCTGTAAGATGCACCAATTCCGGCACTTAGCCCCTCTCTTCCCACTCCCCTATAGCGGTGGGATATGGGGTAATAAGGGGTTAATGTCCGGTTAATAATGGAGAGGCGTCAATAAAACGCCTATCCATTATTAATCCTAGAGTAGTGAAAGGGTTAAAAAAATAAAGACAGCTAGAAAAAAGTATTTTAATATTCTTAAATTAACCATACTTACCATACTCGAGCGCCTGCAAAAAAGTAAAAATAATAAACCGTATACTCACTTTCCGCCATAGTCCAATTAATAACGAGTGTCCCACGACGATCTCCCCTATAGAACAGTGACATCAGGTGATGTCAATGCTCTATAGGACCTCCAGTGACACAATGACAGGAGACAATGGCTCCTGCAGTGCATCACTGAGAGTTTATCTTAGTTCAGGGTCTCCCTTTATGGCAAAGCTGCATGAGAATTTTCCCACACAGCAGTGCCACAAGTGAGACTAGGGAATTTCTCACAGGGGCGGAGGAATACAGTGCGAAGGATACCTTCCGTCATTGTATTCCTGGAGCCCCTGGAGAGCGGTCACATCAGCTGATGCCGCTGCTCTCCACGGGAGATCGTCGTGGGACACTCGTTTTAATTGGATGTCTGCGGACACAGGGAATATATTGTTTGTTTGTTATTTTAACATTTTTTACAGATGACAATGGCTTCGAGGATCAAAGTGAAAAGTGATGGTATGTACTCTGTTGTATGTACTATATGTCTATATGTATGTCTGTATGTATGTCTATATGTATGTGTTGTATGTAATGTATGAATGTACTATATGTTGCATGTTACATGGTGTATGTTGTATGTATATAGTATGTTGCATGTATGTAGTATGTTGTCTGTAAGTTGTATGTATGTAGTATGATGTATGTAATATGCTGTATGTATGTATTATGTTGTATGTATGTAGCATGTTGTATGTATGTAATATGTTGTATGTATGTGGTATGTATGTAGTATGTTGTATGTATGTACTATGTTGTATGTATGTAGTATGTTGTATGTATGTTGTATGTAATATGCTGTATTTATGTTGTATGCATGTAGTATGTTGTATGTATGCTGCTGCTGCTGTCTGTCTATGAAGTGCACACAGTACATCACCTAGCTTTGCACATAGACTTGCCTCTGCACCTAGCCTTCACATGGTATGTTCATCCACCCAGCTCTCCTGCTCTCAGTCTATGAAGTGCACATAGTACATCACCCAGCTTTGCACATAGACTTTCCTCTGCACCTAGCATTCACATGGTATGTTCATCCACCCAGCTCTCCTGCTGTCTGCCTATGAAGTGCACATAGTACATCACCCAGCTTTGCACATAGACTTGCCTCTGCACCTAGCATTCACATGGTATGTCTTTTAATTAACCCCAGCTCTACCCAAGTGCTATTTATGACCTTGTTTACTTTGGCTTGATTGTATGCATCTGGTCCACTCTTAATTCTCTGACCAAGATGAGCAGAGACCACTCCTGTCTGCTTCACACCTGAATGCACTTAGTTGTACATATATTGCATAGCTCAAGTCTGCATAGACTTCAGTCTGCAGTGTGATTCCTATAAGTGTGTCCTAGAAGTGTGAAGATTAATTTAGAATTAAAACCAGAAGGGAACTGAAGGCAACTGGACAGTCACTGTAAACAATGTTTCTGTTTGGTTTCACTTTCACCCCTATAATTCTTCACTTTCTGCTAACTCCCCTGATCCCTACACCAAGTAAGGAACTGTTCATCTCTTCTTCAATCCTCCCCATCCACCTCACCTCTTCCTCAAAACTGTTCCTTAACATACAATCCTCAGTCTCCAAACACAGACAGCCCCCTCATGCCATCTCCTGATCCCACCTGCTATCACTTTCTCTGCTCCTTCTCAGTGCTGGTGATATCTCTCCAAATCCTGGTCCTCCTCTCACCACATTCCCACAGTCATTTCTACCTCCCATCCACGCTCTATCACAACCTTCCGAAACCTCTCTACCCTTATACCCATTCACCAAGCCCCCGCTTCCCCAGTCCCACTAGCAGGAGCTCTGTGGAACGCTCGCTGTCTGCAACAAGCTTTCCTACATCCATGATCTTTTTGTTACTACCAAACTTTCCTTCCCCGCCATCACCGAAACCTGGCTCAACCCTTCTGACACAGCCTCTCCTGCTGCACTTTCGTATGGTGGCTTCCACCTTTCTCACACCTCCCGCCCCAGCAGCAAACATGGTGGAGGAGTTGGTTTTCTCCTGTCAGATACCTGCTCCTTCACCCCAATCCCACTGCCACCCTCTGTTACCCTCCCTTCCTTTGAGGTGCACTCTGTGCGCATCTACTCACCCTCCAGCCTCCAACTGGCTGTCATCTACCGCCCCCCAGGGCCAGCCACCACCTTCTTTGACCACTTCACCACCTGGCTACTTCATTTTCTTTCCGCGGACATCCCTACTATCATCATGGGCGACTTCAACATCCCCATTGACACTTCCCTCTCAGCTGCCACTAAACTTCTATCTCTCACGTCCTCCTTTGGCCTCACTCAATGGTCTTCTACAGCCATCCACAAAGATGGCCACACACTGGACCTCATCTTCACCCGCCTCTGCTCACTTTCTAACCTCTCTAACTCACCTCTTCTTCTCTCTGACCACAACCTTCTCACATTCTCTTCCCTCTCCACTCCATGTCTACAATCCCCACCCCACAAACTTTCACACCCTCGCAGAAATCTTAAACATCTTGACCTACATTCATTCTCTGAATCCCTCCTCCCTCTCACAGATATAAGGTCCTTACACAATGCGGCTGATGCTGCCGCTCTATATAACACCACAATAGCTGTAGCTTTGGAATCTGCTGCCCTACTTACACATACCAAAGTTCGCAAAATCAACAGACAGCCCTGGCACACCAGCCTGACCAAAGAACTGAGGCGAGCTTCCAGGGCTGCTGAGCGCAGATGGAAAAGATCCCACCCCAACGAGCACTTCATCGCATTCAAACAGTCCCTCACTACTTTCAAGACCACACTCGCCACAGCTAAACAAACCTACTTCTCATCTCTCATATCCTCCCTGTCTCACAACCCTAAACAGTTATTCAACACCTTCAATTCTCTCCTCTGTCCCCCAGCACCTCCTCCCTCCCCACTCATCTCAGCTGAAGACTTTGCCTCATTTTTCAAGCAGAATATTGATAACTTCAGAGACAGTTTTGGTCAACAACCCCCAGAGCCCTTCCTCCCGACTTCCCAGCCCTCCACCTCCAAAACCAATGTCTCCACCATTACAGAAGATCAACTCTCCACTCTACTCTCAAGATCGCATCTCACCACCTGTGCACTTGACCCGATCCCATCCCACCTCATCCCAAACCTCACCACAGTCTTCATCCCAAACATAACCCATCTCTTCAACCTATCACTAACAACTGGTGTTTTCCCCTCAAGCTTTAAACATGACTCAATCACACCTATCCTCAAAAAGCCCTCTCTTGACCCATCCTCTGTATCTAGCTATCGCCCTATATCACTTCTCCCCTATGCCTCCAAGCTACTGGAACAACACGTCTACCTTGAACTGTCCTATCTCTCTTCTTGCTCCCTCTTCGACCGCTTACAATCTGGCTTCTGGTCACACCACTCCACTGAAACTGCCCTAACTAAAGTCACCAATGACCTCTTAACCGCCAAGAGCAAGCGACGCTACAGCTGTTGCCAGCAGCACTTGTAACACTGTTTCTCCTCTAATCTCTCACTGACAGGAGATCTGAGGAGAAACAGCGTTTTTATGAGGCAGATCGAGCGGGAAAGTTCATTGCTGCAACACACTTTCCTAGTGATTTGTCTCATTGGCTGGTGTGACTCTGACGTCATCGGGGCCTGAACCAATCAGGTCTCGATGAGGTTGGGGGTCACAGTAAGCGTTGTGCGCCAGAATCCCCTCGTTATAGCTAGCCCCGATGTTTATCTACCGTTGGCAGTCACGAAGCGGTTAAGTTAAGGGTACCACCATTTCTGTCCAGGCCTATTTCATGAGTTTTTTTTTTAAAACTCTGTGGAATCATGGTTGAAAAGCAATGTCTGACTTTCATTTGTTCATTCTCATAGATTTTTGATTTATTATTATTTTTGTCAGATTCAAGTTACTTTTGTGACCATTGTGCGTTTTTCTGTCATTAAACGAGGGGTACCAACAATTTAGGCTACTTTCACATTTGCGTTTTCTGGTAACCGTCACAATGCGTTGTTTTGTGAAAAAAACGCATCCTGCAAAGTTGCCCGCAGGATGCGTTTTTTTCACATAGACTTGTATTACTGACGCATCGCGACGTATGGACACACGTTCCATACGTCGTGCACTGGATGCGTCGGTATTTGGCGGACCGTTGTTTCGAAAAAACGTTCAAGGGAAAGTTTTTTCGTATGTCCTATCCTGCATTTTTTAATGCGCATGCCCGGCCAGAAATCCCCCACTCCTCCCTGGGACTTTACAATGGGCAGCGGACGCGTTGAAACACTGCATCCGCTGCTCACGTCACTCAAAATTTCACAAACTTCCGTTGGTACGTCGCGCCGACACCTGGTGACGGACGAGTACCAACGGAAGTGTGAAAGAAGCTTTAGACCCCGTGTGTAGGAGGAATGAATATTTTGACTCCACAGCCACTTTCTGGAAATTAGCACGAAGTGGATGTAGGAGAGTGAAAATTACACATTTGCTATTTTATTACCCAGCACATAGTGCCCAGATTGTGCTCCAGGAGACACACACCACAGATTAAATGGATTCTTCTCACTATAATATTGCTAAATACAGGGATCATAAATGTTATTTAAGCACACTGCAAGACTCAGAAGTGAGAGCGGATTTTTCTGGAATGATTTATAGAAACTCTGTTGCTTTTCAACAGCCTTTGAGCCACTAATAGTGTGGGAACCTCTGTTTTTCCATTGACAGATGATGGACCTAAGTGGGGACTTGTTTTTGTCTACATAACATTGATTGGTTTCTTTTTATTCGATACTTGGGAGGCAGAATGAACAAACAGTTGAACACCACACACTACTGGTTCATCCAACAACGTTTTCTATTAGACTGCGAACTGTCATTGTCTTGGTGAACAATTGAAGTTTTTTTACATAGCTTGTCATTTTTATGGACAGTTTAAGTAGAAATGTTCAAAAATATAAAACTCAAGGATATTTTATTTAAAAAAAATGTTTTTTTTCTTAGCAGATGACTGTACCAGCAGATCAGAGGGACAGCTGACATCTTCAATTTTTAAATCTGATGATCTTGAGATCCTACAAGATACAACTGAAGTGAATGTCATTACTCCAGATATATCATCATCCATTCACAGCAAAGATCTGCCATCTGATCCTTTGAAACAGGTCCCATCTTCTGATTCATTACTGACTACTAAGGAAAATCAAAGTCACAAAAGAGGCATTAAAAAACAAACTGCTCCTAAAGCAAAGAAGTCATATTCATGTTCAGAATGTGGGAAATGTTTTAACCATAAATGGCATCTTGTTAATCACCAAAGAACTCACACAGGGGAGAAGCCTTTTTCCTGTTCAGAATGTGGGAAATGTTTTATCCAGAAATGGCATCTTCTTAGACACCAAATAAGTCACACAGGAGAGAAGCCTTTTTCATGTTCAGAATGCGGGAAATGTTTTGCACATAAATCACTGCTTGTTACTCACCATAGTACTCACACAGGGGAGAAGCCTTTTTCCTGTTCTGAATGTGGGAAATGTTTTAACAAGAAATCATATTTTTTTAGACACAAAAGAATCCACACAGGGGAAAAGCTTTTTTCCTGCTCAGAATGTGGGAAATGTTTTAATCAGAAAGTGGGTCTAGTTACTCACCAGAGAACTCATACAGGGGAGAAGCCTTTTTCCTGTTCAGAATGTGGGAAATGTTTTAACCAGAAAGTGAGTCTAGTTAATCACCAGAGAACTCATACAGGGGAGAAGCCTTTTTCCTGTTCAGAATGTGGGAAATGTTTTATCAAGAAAGTGCTTCTTGTTAGTCACCAGAGCAGTCACACAGGGGAGAAGCCTTTTTCATGTCCAGAATGTGGGAAATGCTATGCCCACAAAGGGAGTCTTGTTAAACACCAAATAACTCACACAGGGGAGAAGCCTTTTTCCTGCTTAGAATGTGGGAAATGTTTTATCAAGAACTGGCTTCTTGTTAGTCACCAGAGCAGTCACACAGGGGAGAATCCTTTTTCATGTCCAGAATGTGGGAAATGCTTTGCCCACAAAGGGAGTCTTGTTAAACACCAAATAACTCACACAGGGGAAAAGACTTTTTCCTGCTTAGAATGTGGGAAATGTTTTAAAGAGAAACGGCTTCTTGTTAGTCACCATAGAACTCACACTGGAGAGAAGCCTTTTTCATGTTCAGAATGTGGGAAATGTTTTGCACATAAATCAGATTTGGTTACCCACCAGAGAACTCACACAGGAGAGAAGCCTTTTTCCTGTTCAGAATGTGGGAAATGTTTTGCACAGAAATCAAGTCTAGTTAGTCACCAGAGAACTCATACAGGGGAGAAGCCTTTTTCATGTTCAGAATGTGGGAAATGTTTTACATGGAAAGTGCTTCTAGTTAGACATCAGAGATTTCACACAGGGGAGACGCCTTTTTAATTTTCTCAATGTGGGAAATATTTTACCTGGAAATCAACTGTTAATAAACATCAGAGATGTTACATAGGGGAGAAACCTTTTTTATGTTCATAATGTTGGAATAGTTTTAACCAAAATTTAATCTTCTTAAAGGGGTTGTCTCTTGTCATTTCTCATGTTTGCTGACAAAAGGATAAAACTAAACTTTATTAATTCAAAATGTAAAACTATATCCACAATTCACCCCCTGAAGGTTAGTCATAGGTGACTAATAGAAAAATCATGTACCCCACAGTTCAGTATATAGGGTGAGGTGACATATACACAATCACTCTCCAAGCCTCTCATTTCTATGGGTTTCATCATCCTCACCAAAGGCGACTCATCAGGAGACTATTTAAAGGGACTCTGTCACCTGAATTTGGCGGGACTGGTTTTGGGTCATATGGGCGGAGTTTTCGGGTGTTTGATTCACCCTTTCCTTACCCGCTGGCTGCATGCTGGCTGCAATATTGGATTGAAGTTCATTCTCTGTCCTCCATAGTACACGCCTGCACAAGGCAAGATTGCTTTGCGCAGGCATGTACTATGGAGGACAGAGAATGAACTTCAATCCAATATTGCAGCCAGCATGCAGCCAGCGGGTAATTAAAGGGTGAATCAAACACCCGAAAACTCTGCCCATATGACACAAAACCAGTCCCGCCAAATTCAGGTGACAGAGTCCCTTTAATATTGACCTATAGTCAAGCGAGACTACACAAAAAAAATTCTAAAATCATGTATCATATTATCCGAAACAGTCAGAAAACCAGCCACATATTGGCAGATCCCAGACCTCAAACTATATACTTCGTAAGTTTAAAAGCCACTCCAGTGTCAGGAATAGATAGTATGTGAAAAATACAGTATAATTCTTGTGTTTTTCTCCTATAGGGACTACCCTAGTTTGGTAATGTAACAGATGTTAATTAGTAGTACAGACAAATTGTCCTAGACTAAACTCTGTTTTTAGACGGCCCAATATGTACCACTCAGGGAAACTTACCTGATCCAAAGATCAATAGCAGCTTCTAACTAATGGCCATGCTGCGGTCTGTCAAGGGATGAGTGCAATATCGTTATAAAGACTAGGGATGTGTGCAATCATAGTGTCTGGAAGATCTGTGCCATTATTTAGTATGAATATGGAAATTATCTCTGATAGTTGTGTTCCCTGAGCGGTATATACTGTATTTTTTTTATATTTATACACTTAACGCTTGTTCAGCACTTATGGTAGACGTAACACTTATAATGATTTTTATTATTATTATTATTCATTACTTTTGCTTTGTTCGCTGCTCTTCCTGGTAATCTTTCTAAAAAAAATATTATATTTTTCAATGACTTCAATGGTGGTATCTCCGGTTCAGGATTCCATCATAGTTCTTAATGTCATCATAAACTATATATATTTACTTGATTTGCTGAAATTGCGGTGCGCTCAGTCTGTTGCTCTCGCCTGTGCGCCTCTCGCTGGGTTGCTAGGCATCGCTGTTGGCGTCTTCCTCGGACAGCATGGATATGGATTCACTCACGTGTGTGGGTGATCCAATCACGGCAGTGCCCTCTGATGACGTCGATGGTGATGTGGGCGCCCTGGCGATCAGCGACGCATGCGCCGTACAAAGCGACGGCACTATGACGCAGTGATTGTATTGTATTCTCATTGGTCAACTCCAGTATTTAACACGTACCTGGACCTGATGTTGCCACTCCCCCCGGAAGAAGGCACACGCAGCCGAAACGTGCGTACGGGCCGTGGCACCATCAGACCAGACGTAACTATTAGGGTATGTGCACACATTAAGGTTTTTTCGCTTTTTTTCGCGATAAAAACGCTTTACAAACTGCAGACATATGCATCCTATAATTTAGAATGCAATTTTTGTGCCCACGGGAAAAAACGCATTGCGGTAAAAAAAGCAGCATGTTCATTAATTTTGCGGATTTTTAGCACTTTTCACGCTATTCTATGCATTGAGAAAAAACGCAAAAAAAGCGCAAAAAACGCATGCGGATTTCTGGCAGAAATGTCTGGTTTTTGTCAGGAAATTTCTGCTAGAAAATCCTGATGTGTGCACATACCCTTACCAATTCATAGTCACCATAATTATGCCATCCTCTTATTAACCCATCGGTTTCTTTCATATAGTTTCTCTGTCCTTTATGGCATTGCGTATTAATTGGTCACAGGGTGTATCTATTCTTTGGCAGCACGGATCACATTTTTTGGATATAACCTTTCTCTAGTCTGTGGTGCCTTTCTCATTTGGTACTGCTCACCATCTGTTAATACTGTTTATGATTTTAATTATTATTCAATAAAATTACTTCTTAATATTCTAGTTCTGTTGTGCAAAAGTTTATTTTATAGGGTAATATACAGGAGGAAATGACATACAGGTATATACTATATACAGGGGAGAGGACATACAAGTATATACTATACCCATCACAAAAAGTGTGATCCAAGAAGTAATATGATCACCACTGCAGTACTATTGTAAAATATTAATTTTATTAGACATATTTTTTTTAAAAAGACAATATAAAAAAGTATGCATTACTACATAGATGAAAGGTGCAAATCCTCACTAATGAGGGACTATATTGCCATAAGTAACCACCAAAATCCTAGGCCAAGCATATACATACAGTTAAACCACTGGATCATGGTGGAGACACAATCTAAAATGTATCTAACATGTCATGATAACATATATGCTAATTGAACTCTCAAAGTCTCCAAGTTTAAACGCCCATAAACGCCCATAAGACGCCAATATCCCTAATAGGGAGAGACACGAGATCATATAGTGGTCTTCACCCACAGACTTTCAACATGCCCAGTGTTTGTATATAGCGGTTTAATGAAAGGTATATTACCTGATGAGTAGGCCTAGGGTGCGTACCTTGGCGTCCCTCTACCCCGACGCGCGTTTCGCAGTAGCTTCTTCTGGAGGCACATAGGACCCCTTGTTCAAAAGAAGCTTCTGAACTCTCTCGTCCATTGAATTTGTCAGTTTTTGGATGGTTTCTGCTTCAATTGTTTTGCATGTGGACAGAATACCCTCCCAGAGCTGTTGCTTAGATGTGAACTGCCTCCCGCCATCATAGACTCTCCTTTTGATGATGCTCCAGAGGTTCTCAATGGGGTTGAGGTCAGGGTAGATGGTAGCCACACCATAAGTTTGTCCTCTTTTATGCCCATAGCAGCCAGAGATGCAGATATGTTTTTTGCAGCATGAGACGGTGCATTATCATGCATGAAAATGATCTTGCTGCGGAAAGCACTGTTCTGCCTCTTGAACCATGGCAGGAAGTGTTGTTTTAGAAATTCCACATAGATTATGGAGTTCATCTTTACCCCCTCAGGGATCATAAAGGGGCCGACAATCTCTCTCCCCATGATTCCAGCCCAAAACATTACTCCACCTCCTCCTTGTTGGCGCCTTAGCCGTGTTTTCATGGGGTGTCCATCAACCAGCCATCCTCCACTCCATCCATCTGGACCATCGAGCGTTGCACGGCACTCATCGGTGAACAAAACAGTTTTGAAGTCAGTCTTCATGTATTGTTTGGCCCACTGGAGCTGTTTCTGCTTGTGTGCAGTGGATAGAGGTGGGCGACAGGATGGCTTACGCACAGCTGCAAACCTCTGAAGGACCCTGCATATTGTTGTTCTGGGGACGCTGGAGGCACCAGCAGCTTCAAAAACTTGTCTGCTGCTAGGACAAGGCATTTTTGCAGCTGCTCTTTTAACCTTACGCATTTGCCTGTTGGATGAGTCCTCAATTTTTCCTTATCAGCACGCACACGTGTGTGCTGGGAATCAGCTACATACTTCTTGATTGTGCGATGATCACGATGAAGTGTCTTGGCAATGTTGATTGTAGTCATGCCTTGACCTAAATACTCCACAATTTGTTGCTTCTCAGCAGCCGACACATCCTTTTTCTTTTCCATTTTGGCCAAAAATGTAGGCTGCTTAATAATGTGGAACAGCCTTCTTAAGTAGTCTTGCCTTTATTTGGACACACCTGACAAACTAATTTGCACAGGTATCTGCAATTGCTTTCAGTGATATAAAGAGCCCTGACACACATCACCATCAATGAGTTTAAATGACAAACAAAAAAATTCTAACCTTATCACTCCAAAACTCTTTGTGCATAATAATTTGGAACACAGTGTATATTCAGGGGAGATGACACACGTATATACTATATACAGGGGAGATGACACACGGGTATATACTATATACAGGAGGAAATGACATACAGGTATATACTATATACAGAGGAGAGGACATACGGGTGAATACTATATACAGGGGAGATGACATACAGGTATATACTATATACAGAGGAGATGACACAGGTATATACTGTATACAGGGGAGATGACGTACAGGTATATACTATATACCGTTAGGGCCAGAAATATTTGGACAGTGACACAAGTTTTGTTATTTTAGCTGTTTACAAAAACATGTTCAGAAATACAATTATATATATAATATGGGCTGAAAGTGCACACTCCCAGCTGCAATATGATAGTTTCCACATCCAAATCGGAGAAAGGGTTTAGGAATCATAGCTCTGTAATGCATAGCGTCCTCTTTTTCAAGGGACCAAAAGTAATTGGACAATGGACTCTAAGGGCTGCAATTAACTCTGAAGGCGTCTCCCTCGTTAACCTGTAATCAATGAAGTAGTTAAAAGGTCAGGGGTGGATTCCAGGTGTGTGGTTTTGCATTTGGAAGCTGTTGCTGTGAGCAGACAACATGCGGTCAAAGGAACTCTCAATTGAGGTGAAGCAGAACATCCTGAGGCTGAAAAAAAAGAAAAAATCCATCAGAGAGATAGCAGACATGCTTGGAGTAGCAAAATCAACAGTTGGGTACATTCTGAGAAAAAAGGAATTGACTGGTGAGCTTGGGAACTCAAAAAGGCCTGGGCGTCCACGGATGACAACAGTGGTGGATGATCGCCGCATACTTAATTTGGTGAAGAAGAACCCGTTCACAACATCAACTGAAGTCCAGAACACTCTCAGTGAAGTAGGTGTATCTGTCTCTAAGTCAACAGTAAAGAGAAGACTCCATGACAGTAAATACAAAGGGTTCACATCTAGATGCAAACCATTCATCCATACCAAAAATAGACAGGCCAGAGTTAAATTTGCAGAAAAACACCTCAAGAAGCCTGCTCAGTTCTGGAAAAGTATTCTATGGACAGATGAGACAAAGATCAACCTGTACCAGAATGATGGGAAGAAAAAAGTTTGGAGAAGAAAGGGAACGGCACATGATCCAAGGCACACCACATCCTCTGTAAAACATGGTGGAGGCAACGTGATGGCATGGGCATGCATGGCTTTCAATGGCACTGGGTCACTTATGTTTATTGATGACATAAGAGCAGACAAGAGTAGCCGGATGAATTCTGAAGTGTACCGGGATATACTTTCAGCCCAGATTCAGCCAAATGCTGCAAAATTGATTGGACGGCGCTTCATAGTACAGATGGACAATGACCCCAAGCATACAGCCAAAGCTACCCAGGAGTTCATGAGTGCCAAAAAGTGGAACATTCTGCAATGGCCAAGTCAATCTCCAGATCTAAACCCAATTGAGCATGCATTTCACTTGCTCAAATCCAGACTTAAGACGCAAAGACCCACAAACAAGCAAGACCTGAAGGCTGCGGCTGTAAAGGCCTGGCAAAGCATTAAGAAGGAGGAAACCCAGCGTTTGGTGATGTCCATGGGTTCCAGACTTAAGGCAGTGATTGCCTCCAAAGGATTTGCAACAAAATATTGAAAATAAAAATATTTTGTTTGGGTTATGTTTATTTGTCCAATTACTTTTGACCTCCTAAAATGTGGAGTGTTTGTAAAGAAATGTGTACAATTCCTACATTTTCTATCAGATATTTTTGTTCAACCCTTCAAATTAAACGTTACAATCTGCACTTGAATTCTGTTGTAGAGGTTTCATTTCAAATCCAATGTGGTGGCATGCAGAGCCCAAATCGCGAAAATTGTGTCACTGTCCAAATATTTCTGGCCCTAACTGTACAAGAGGAGATGACACACAGGTTATATACAGGGGAGATGACACACAGGTATATATTATATACAAGGGAGATGACATACAGGTATATACTACATACAGGAGAAGATGACACATAGGTATATACTATATACAGGGGAGATGATATACAGGTATATACTATATACAGGGGAGATGATATACAGGTATATACTATATACAGGGGAGATGACACTCGGGTATGTACTATATACAGGGGAGATGACATACAAGTATATGCTATATACAGGAAGAAATGACATATAGGTTGCACGGTGGCGCAGTGGATAGCATGGCAGCCTTGCAGCGCAGGAGTCATGGGTTCTAATCCCACCCAGGACAACATCTGCAAAGAGTTTGTATGTTTTCTCCGTGTTTGTGTGGGTTTCCTCTAGGTACTCTGGTTTCCTCCCACATTCCAAAGACATACTGATAGAGAATTTAGATTGTGAGCCCCATAGGGGACAGCGATGATACAAACTGTAAAGCGCTGCGGAATATGTTAGCGCTATATATATATAAAAAAAAAAATAATAAAATAAATAATATACACAGAGGAGAGGACACACAGATATCTATAATATAACCCTGGGAGCGTCACTCTGTCCGAAGCCTTTATAGACTGCGCAGGCGCAAGCGCCGGCGCAGTCTGGCTCCCAGGAGATCGCGGTATGCGTAAGCACTGAACGCATACCGCGATCTCCACCAGGGAGTCAGGGACCGCCAGGAGGGTAAGTATATTCACCTTTCCCCGTTCCAGCGCTGCGTGCGGCTCCGTCTCCCGACTCCTCTGCTGTGACAGTTCAGAGGGCGCGATGACCCGCTTAATGCGCGCCGGCGCCGCCCTCTGACCAGTCATAGGCAGAGGAGACGGAGTGTGTCTTCAAGAAAATGGCGCAGGAAAGCGCGGACTGCGCAGGCGCCGATTCTGGCAGCAGGAGGACGAAGAAAATGGGCGGAAAGGAATGGCGTAAGTAACAAATTGCTGTGGCATGAAGCTGTGACACTTCATGCCACAGCAATTTGTTATTTACGCCACCTGATTCCTTTCCGCCGCCATTTTCTTGGTCCTGCTGCCGTAATCGGCGCCTGCGCAGTCCGCGCTTTCCGGCGCCATTTTCTTGAAGACACACTGCCGGCGCCATTTTCTTGAAGACACACTGCAGGTGTGTCTTCAAGAAAATGGCGCCGGAAAGCGCGGACTGCGCAGGCGCCAATTCTGCCAGCAGGAGGACCAAGAAAATGGCGGCAGAAAGGAATCAGGTGGCGCAAGTAACAAATTGCTGTGGCATGAGGCTGTGGCACTTCATGCCACAGCTATTTGTTACTTACGCCACCTGATACGTGGCATATACTATGGAGCATCTTATGGAGCAGCGTATGGGGCATATGGATGGGAGCAGCAAATTAAAGAACGGTGCCGCAGGATGGGAGCAGCACATGACAGAATGGGGGCGCAGGATGGGAGCAGCACATGACAGAACGGGGGTGCAGGATGGCAGCAGCACATGACAGAACGGGGGCGCAGGATGGGAGCAGCACATGACAGGATGGGAGCAGCAAATGACAGAACGGGGGCGCAGGATGGGAGCAGCACATGACAGAACGGGGGCGCAGGATGGGAGCAGCACATGACAGAACGGGGGTGCAGGATGGGAGCAGCACATGACAGAACGGGGGCGCAGGATGGGAGCAGCACATGACAGAACGGGGGCGCAGGATGGGAGCAGCACATGACAGAACGGGGGCGCAGGATGGGAGCAGCACATGACAGAACGGGGGTGCAGGATGGCAGCAGCACATGACAGAACGGGGGCGCAGGATGGGAGCAGCACATGACAGGATGGGAGCAGCAAATGACAGAACGGGGGCGCAGGATGGGAGCAGCACATGACAGAACGGGGGCGCAGGATGGGAGCAGCACATGACAGAACGGGGGTGCAGGATGGGAGCAGCACATGACAGAACGGGGGCGCAGGATGGGAGCAGCACATGACAGAACGGGGGCGCAGGATGGGAGCAGCACATGACAGAACGGGGGCGCAGGATGGGAGCAGCACATGACAGGATGGGGATGCAGGATGGAGCAGCACATGACAGGATGGGGACGCAGGATGGAGCAGCACATACCAGGATGGAGACCATATACCAATATAAATGCTCGCCACCCGGGCGTAGAACGGGTTCAATAGCTAGTATACTATATACAGGGGAGATGACATACAGGTATATACTATACACAGGGGAGATGACATATGTATATATGTATATATACATATATGTACGTATATATAGTGTGTGTATATATATATATATATATATATATATATATATATAGTATATACTATACACAGGGGAGATGACATACAGGTATATACTATATTCAGGGGAGATGACACAGAGGTATATACTATATACAGGGGAGATGACACACAGGTATATACTATACAGGGGAGAGGACAGTTATATACTATATAAAGGAGGAGATGACACATAGGTATATACTATATACAGGGGAGAGGTCACAGGTGTATACTATATACAGGGGAGATGACAGATATATACTACTAGATTGTGGCCCGATTCTAACGCATTGGGTATTCTAGAATATGCATGTCCCCGTAGTATATGGACAATGATGATTCCAGAATGCGTGGCAGACTGTGCCCGTCGCTGATTGGTCGAGGCAACCTTTATGACATCATCGTCGCCATGGCAACCATTATGACATCATCGTCGCTGTGCCCGTCGCTGATTGGTCGAGGCCTAGTGGCCTCGACCAATCAGAGGCGCGGGATTTCTACGTCGATGCTGTGCCCGTCACTGATTGGTCGAGGCCTGGGGGCCTCGACCAATCAGAGACGCGGGATTTCCAGGACAGACAGACAGACGGAAAAACCCTTAGACAATTATATATATAGATATACAGGGGAGAGGACACAGGTATATATTATATACAGGGGAGATGACACACAGGTATATACTATACATAGGAAGAGATGACACACAGGTATATACAATATACAGGAGAGAGGACACACAGGTATATTCTATATACAGGGGAGATGACACACAGGTATGTATATACTATACACAGGAGGAGATGACACACAGTTATACACTGTATACAGGAGATGACACACAGGTATATACTATATACAGGGGAGAGGACACACAGCTATATACTATTTACAGGAGGAAATGACACACAGGTACATACTATATACAGGGGGAGATGACACACAGGTATATACTATATACAGGAGAGATGACACACAGATATGTACTATATACAGGAGGAAATGACACTGAGTTATATACTATATACAGGGGAGATGACACAGGTATATACTATAAACAGGAGGAGATGACACACAGGTATATACTATATACAGAGGAGAGGACACACAGGTTTATACTATATACAGGGGAGAGGACACAGGTATGTACTATATACAGGGGAGATGACACAGGTATATACTATACACAGGAGGAGATGACACACAGGTATACACTATATACAGGAGAGAGGACACACAGGTATAAACTATATACAGGGGAGATGACACACAGGTATATACTATATACAGGGGGAGATGACATACAGGTATATGCTATATGCAGGGGGAGATGACATACAGGTATATACTATATACAGGAGAAGATGACACAGGTATATACTATATACAGGGGAGATGATATACAGGTATATATTATATACAGGGGAGAGGACACAGGTATATACTATATACAGGGGAGAGGACTGTTGTGAATTCTGTTGTCGAACTCCCTCCTGTGGTCGTGAATGGTACTTCGGTGAGTTCTGTCCATGGACTCCCTCTGTTGGCTGTGAGTGAAGCTGCTGCTTCTGAGGTTCCTTACACAGGTGATGTGGTTTATCCTTTGGTTGGCTGCTCTATTTAACTCCACTCAGATCGTTACTCCATGCCAGCTGTCAATGTTCCTGTGCTGGGTCAGTTCGCTCTTGGATCTTCTGGAGACCTGTCTCTTCCTGCAAGAAGCTAAGTCCCCGTTTGTTATTTTCTGTTCATGGTTTTCTAGTCCAGCTTGCTTTCATGATTTTGTCTTGCTAGCTGGAAGCTCTGGGATGCAGGGTGGCGCCTCCGCACCGTGAGTCGGTGCGGGGGTCTTTTTGCACACTCTGCGTGGTCGTTTGTAGTTTCTGTGCTGACCGCAAAGATACCTTTCCTATCCTCTGTCTATTTAGTTAGTCTGGCCTCCCTTTGCTAAACCTGTTTCATTTCTGTGTTTGTGACTTTCATCTTAACTCACAGTTAATATTTGTGGGGGGCTGCCTTTTCCTTTGGGGAAATTTCTCTGAGGCAAGGTAGGCTTTATTTTCTATCTCTAGGGCTAGCTAGTTCTTAGGCTGTGCCGAGGCGTCTAGGCCTGTTAGGTACGCTCCACGGCTATTTCTAGTATGTGTGATAGGATTAGGGATTGCGGTCAGCAAAGTTCCCACTTCCCAGAGCTTGTCCTGTGAGTTTAACCATCAGGTCATTCCGGGTGCTCCTAACCACCAGGTCATAACAGTACAGCTGGCCCAAAGTATTAATGCATCTCAATAGAGGGATAAGAGAAGCTCTGAGACCATTTTTTTTCTTTGCACTGTGTTTTGTCTTTCTTTTCCCCTAGACCTTTAGGTGGTTCAGGACACAGGTGTAGAGATGGACATTCAAGGTCTGTCCTCTGGTGTGGATCATCTCACTGCAAGGGTACGAAACATTCAAGATTTTCTGGTTCAGAATCCTATGTTAGAGCCTAGAATTCCTATTCCTGATTTATTTTCAGGGGATAGATCTAAGTTTCTGAATTTCAAAAATAATTGTAAACTGTTTCTAGCTTTGAAACCCCGCTCCTCTGGTGACCCCGTTCAACAAGTAAAAATCATTATTTCTTTGTTGCGTGGTGACTAGGGTTGAGCGAAACGGATCGTTCATTTTCAAAAGTCGCCGACTTTTGGCAAAGTCGGGTTTCATGAAACCCGACCCGACCCCTGTGTGGGGTCGGCCATGCGGTACGCGACTTTCGCGCCAAAGTCGCATTTCAATGACACGAAAAGCGCCATTTCTCAGCCAATGAAGGTGGATGCAGAGTGTGGGCAGCGTGATGACATAGGTCCTGGTCCCCACCATCTTAGAGAAGGGCATTGCAGTGATTGGCTTGCTGTCTGCAGCGTCACAGGGGCTATAAAGAGGCGTTCCCGCCGACTGCCATCTTACTGCTGCTGATCTGAGCCTAGGGAGAGGTTGCTGCCGCTTCGTCAGAAGCAGGGATAGCGTTAGGCAGGGTCCATTAACCACCAAACCGCTTGTGCTGTAGCGATTTCCACTGTCCAATACCACCTTTTGTTTGCAGGGACAGTGGAAGCTACATTTTTTTTCCTCAGCGCTGTAGCTCATTGGGCTGCCCTAGAAGGCTCCCTAATAGCTGCATTGCTGTGTGTACGCCGCTGTGCAAACCAACTGCTTTTTTCAAAGCACAAATCCTGTTGTTCCTTCCTTTCTGCACAGCTATCTTGTTTGTTTGTCCACACTTTTTATTTAATTTGTGCATCAGTCCACTCCTTATTGCTGCCTGCCATACCTGGCTGAGATTACTGCAGGGAGATAGTAATTGTAGGACAGTTTTTTTTGTTTGTTTGTTTTTTAAATTCTCCATAAAAAAATAAGTTGTGGGAGATTAAGATTGGCATTTCTGCTAGAGTGCCATCCCTGTGTGTGCCATCTCTCTCACATAGTGGGCCATAGAAAGCCTTTTTATTTTTCTGTTTTTTTTTTGTGGGGTTTATAAATTCTCCCTAAAAAAAAACAAAAAACAGTGGGAGATTAATATTGGCCTTTGGGCTTGTGTGCCATCTCTCTCTCAAATAGTGGGCCATAGAAAGCCTATTTATTTTTTTTTTGGTTTCTAAATTCTCCCTGAAAAAATAAAAAAAAATCAGTGGGAGATTAATATTGGCCTTTCTGCTTGTGTGCCACTCCTGACTCCTGGGTGTGCCATCTTTCTCTCTCAAATAGTAGGCCATAGAAAGCCTATTTTTTTTTTTTATTTGGTTTCTAAATTCTCCCTGAAAAAATAAAAAAAAAATCTGTGGGAGATTAATATTGGCCTTTCTGCTTGTGTGCCAGTCTTGACTCCTGGGTGTGCCATCTCTCTCTCTCAAATAGTGGGCCATAGAAAGCCTATTTTTTTTTATTTGGTTTCTAAATTCTCACTGAAAAAATAAAAAAAAATCAGTGGGAGATTAATATTGGCCTTTCTGCTTGTGTGCCACTCCTGACTCCTGGGTGTGCCATCTCTCTCTCTCAAATAGTGGGCCATAGAAAGCCTATTTTTTTTTTTTTATTTGGTTTATAAATTCTCCCTGAAAAAATCATTTTTTTTTATTTGGTTTCTAAATTCTCCCTGAAAAAATAAAAAAAAATCAGTGGGAGATTAATATTGGCCTTTCTGCTTGTGTGCCACTCCTGACTACTGGGTGTGCCATCGCTCTCTCTCAAATAGTGGGCCATAGAAAGCCTTTTTTTTAATTTGGTTTCTAAAGTCTCCCTGAAAAAATAAAAAAAATCAGTGGGAGATTAATATTGGCCTTTCTGCTTGTGTGCCACTCCTGACTCCTGGGTGTGCCATCTCTCTCTCTCTCAAATAGTGGGCCATAGAAAGCCTATTTTTTTTTTAATTTGGTTTCTAAATTCTCCCTGAAAAAATTTTTAATTTGGTTTCTAAATTCTCCCTGAAAAAATAAAAAAAAAATCAGTGGGAGATTAATATTGGCCTTTCTGCTTGTGTGCCACTCCTGACTCCTGGGTGTGCCATCGCTCTCTCTCAAATAGTGGGCCATAGAAAGCCTTTTTTTTAATTTGGTTTCTAAAGTCTCCCTGAAAAAATAAAAAAAATCAGTGGGAGATTAATATTGGCCTTTCTGCTTGTGTGCCACTCCTGACTCCTGGGTGTGCCATCTCTCTCTCTCAAATAGTGGGCCATAGAAAGCCTATTTTTTTTTTTATTTGGTTTCTAAATTCTCCCTGAAAAAATCATTTTTTTTAATTTGGTTTCTAAATTCTCCCTGAAAAAATAAAAAAAAATCAGTGGGAGATTAATATTGGCCTTTCTCCTTGTGTGCCACTCCTAACTCCTAGGTGTGCCATCTCTCTCTCTCAAATAGTGGGCCATAGAAAGCCTATTTTTTTTTTTATTTGGTTTCTAAATTCTCCCTGAAAAAATCATTTTTTTTAATTTGGTTTCTAAATTCTCCCTGAAAAAATAAAAAAAAATCAGTGGGAGATTAATATTGGCCTTTCTGCTTGTGTGCCATTCCTGACTCCTGGGTGTGCCATCTCTGTCTCTCAAATAGTGGGCCATAGAAAGCCTATTTTTTTTTTTATTTGGTTTCTAAATTCTCCCTGAAAAAATCATTTTTTTTTATTTGGTTTCTAAATTCTCCCTGAAAAAAAAAAAAAAGTGGGAGATCAATATTGACATTTGTGCTTGAGTGACAGTCCTGCGTGTGTGGCATCTCTCTCATTTGGTGCCACCGAAAACAGAGTGTGTAACATTGTGCCTGATTTTCCTTGCGATCTCACCCACCTGTAAAGGGATATCTAAATCATACTGAAGTTATAGCTCACCGTGTAAGTTGTTTGACAGCAACAAATACCGTTACTTTGGTTAAGTTTTTAAAACAATGAGGAAGTCTGGTGGAAGAGGTCGTGGCTGTGAGCGTTCACTGTCAGCTGGTAATGATGGTAGTGGTAGTGGAGCATCAGGTGGTCGTGGGAAAAAAAATATTGCACCTAAGTCTGGAGCTGTGGAGCCAGGTTCGTCGTCTGGCTACAGAAGGCCTCGAACGCTCCCTTTTCTGGGAGTAGGAAAACCACTTTTAAAGCCGGAGCAGCAAGAGCAAGTTTTGGCTTACCTTGCTGACTCAGCCTCTAGCTCTTTTGCCTCCTCTTTTGAAACTGGTAAATGTAAAAGCAGCGTGTCGTTAGTGGATGTTCACGGTCAGGGACAAGTCGCTTCCTTGTCCTCTTCAGCAAAAACAACAACAGAGAAGGATGCAGCAGGCGACACAACGGGTTACTCCATGGAGCTCTTTACACATACCGTCCCTGGCTTAGAAAGTGAAACAGTTAACAGGCCATGCCCATTACAAATTGAATCTGACATGGAGTGCACTGATGCACAGCCACAGCCAGACTACTATGCTGGTCCTTTGACTCAGACCACAAGATTGCCCTCGCAGGGTACTGATCCAGAATCAGACACTGATGAGACAATGTTGCCCCGTCACGAACGCTCTACCACCGACTTACACGGTGACACAGACGAAGTTGCGCACGAGCTAGAAGAGGAGGTTATAGATGACCCAGTTGTTGACCCCGATTGGCAGCCATTGGGAGAACAGGGTGCAGGCGGCAGTAGTTCTGAAGCGGAGGAGGAGGGGCCGCAGTAGGCATCAACATCGCAACAGGTTCCATCTGCCGGGCCCGTAGATGGGACAAAACGCGTGGCAAAGCCAAAACCTGTTGGAGGACAGCATGGACATCCGGTTAAAGCTCAGTCTGCAATGCCTGAAAAGGGATCCGAGGCTCGAAAGAGTGCAGTCTGGCATTTTTTTAAACAACATCCAATTGATCAGCGCAAAGTCATCTGTCAAAAATGTTCAACTACCTTAAGCAGAGGTCAGAATCTGAAAAGTCTCAATACAAGTTGCATGCATAGACATTTAACCACCATGCATTTGCAAGCCTGGACTAACTACCAAACGTCCCTTAAGGTTGTAGCACCCTCGGCCAATGAAGCTAGTCAGCAACGCTACATCCCTGCCGTCACTGTAAGGCCACCATTTTCTGCACCACCTGCAGTATCTGTGCAGGTTTCTTTGCCAGGCCAAAGCAGTCAGGGTCAGAGAATCACCAGTTTCGTAGTAGGAAACACTGCATCTAGGGCACCGGCGGAAACAATACCGTCTCCAACCGTCTCTCAGTTTGCCATGTCCACCGGCACACCCGCTAGTTCCACGATCTCCAGCTCTCCAGTCCAGCTCACCCTACATGAGACTCTGGTTAGAAAAAGGACATACTTATCCTCGCATCCGCGTACACAGGGTTTAAACACCTTAAACCTGGTGGTGCAGTGCTTCCTGAAAAGTTATCCGGGGTTATCCGACCTGCTCCTCAAAGTGCGCGGACTTTGCTCACATATCCGCCGTTCGCCCGTACACTCCAGCCGTATGCAGACCTATCAGCGGTCTTTGAACCTTCCCCAGCATCGCCTAATCATAGACGTTGCAACAAGGTGGAACTCAACACTGCACATGCTTCAGAGACTGTGCGAACAGAGGCGGGCTGTTATGTTTTTGTGGGAGGATACACATACACGGGCAGGCAGTAGGATGGCAGACATGGAGTTGTCAAGTGTGCAGTGGTCGAAGATACAAGACATGTGTCAAGTCCTTCAGTGTTTTGAGGAATGCACACGGCTGGTTAGTGCAGACAACGCCATAATAAGCATGAGCATCCCCCTAATGCGTCTGCTGATGCAAAGTTTGACGCACATAGAGGAGCAGGCATCTGCAGCCGAGGAAGAGGAAAGCCTTGATAACAGTCAGCCATTGTCTGGTCAGGGCAGTGTACAGGACGAGGTAGTGGGCGAACAGGAGGAGGACGAGGAGGATGATGGGGATGAGTTTTTTTTTAATCAGGAAGCTTCTCCGGGGCCACTGGAAATTGGTGGCGTGGCAAGGCCGGGTTCTGGTTTTTTGAGGGACACAAGTGACGTAGATTTGCCTGAAACTGCCCCTCAACCAAGCACAACCGCAGATTTGACAACTGGAACTTTGGCACACATGGCGGATTATGCCTTACGTATCCTCAAAAGGGACACACGCATTACGAAAATGATGAACGATGACGATTACTGGTTGGCCTGCCTCCTTGATCCTCGCTATAAAGGCAAATTGAAAAATATTATGCCACATGAGAACTTGGAACTAATATTAGCAACCAAACAATCAACTCTTGTTGACCGTTTGCTTCAGGCATTCCCAGCACACAGCGCCCGTGATCGTTCTCACGCGAGCTGCAGGGGGCAGCAGACCAGAAGTGTTAGAGGTGCAGAAATCAGAAGTGGCGTTGGACAGAGGGGTTTTCTGACCAGGTTGTGGAGTGATTTTGCTATGACCGCAGACAGGACACGTACTGCTGCTTCAATTCAAAGTGACAGGAGACAACATTTGTCCAGTATGGTTACTAACTATTTTTCATCCCTTATCGATGTTCTACCTCAACCGTCATTCCCATTTGATTACTGGGCATCCAAATTAGACACCTGGCCAGAATTGGCAGAATATGCATTGCAGGAGCTTGCTTGCCCGGCAGCTAGTGTCCTATTCTTTTGCCCCACCTTGCCCGGCCGACACCTAGCTTTCCTATGAAAAGGTATTGCCTGTGGACTACTCTGAATGACTTTACCAATCTCGTAATTTGCAGCAGCTGATTGTCCAGCATACGACATGTTTACACCTCCCTAAATGGCCAAACTCCCCACACGGGGACGTGGTATCGCCACTTGGCGCAAGCACCCGTGAGAGTGCTGTTTGTCTGAAGAGGTGGGTGTGCCCGCTTTTGGTCGACGGCACTGCCACTGGGTCCCTCATAGTACAATAAAGTGCCTCTGGCGGTGGTGGTGCGCACACAACGTCAGACACACTGTTGTAACATGAGGGGCCCTGGGCCTGTACCGCCGGCCACAAGAGAGTTCCCCCACCCCAGCTCAAACATTGCTCTACCACTTGCACAATTATCTCTCACAGTTCCACCAATGTTTAGTCTATGCGCTGACATCCGTAAATTCCTGCCACTGACAATACCATTGTGTTGACATGTATGATGGTATTTAACATAGTGAGGGGCAGTGTCCTATATTTACCCAAGTAAATACTTTGTGCCAAATTACTAGGTCTGAAACTACGCAGAGGAGCCAACCCCTGTACCTAATGATTGCACCCTTTTGTGTTTTTGTTTTGTTGTAATGCGAGACATTAACATGTATTTATTGTTTGGGACTACTAACTGGCAGACACTCATTACAATCGGCCTCCGCTGACAACACCAATGCTGCCTGTGTACCCCTGCAAGAGAATTCAAAGTGTCTACAGCCCAATTTTATTATGTTAGGCCTTCGAAGCCTGTCTGCGGTCCCTCCTTCCACTAGGCCTCCACTGACCTGTCTACTGCTGCCCGTGTACCCCTGGAACCAATTATAAAGTGCCTACAGCCCAATTTTATTATGTTAGGCCTTCGAAGCCTGTCTGCAGTCCCTCTTTCCACTAGGCCTCCACTGACCTGTCTACTGCTGCCCGTGTACCCTTGGAACCAATTTTAAAGTGCCTACAGCCCAATTTTATTATGTTAGGCCTTCGAAGCCTGTCTGCGGTCCCTCCTTCCACTAGGCCTCCACTGACCAGACCACTGCTGCCCGTGTACCCCTGGAACCAATTATAAAGTGCCTACAGCCCAATTTTATTATGTTAGGCCTTCGAAGCCTGTCTGCGGTCCCTCCTTCCACTAGGCCTCCACTGACCTGTCTACTGCTGCCCGTGCACCCCTGGAACCAATTTTAAAGTGCCTACAGGCCAATTTTATTATGTTAGGCCTTCGAAGCCTGTCTGCGGTCCCTCCTTCCACTAGGCCTCCACTGACCAGACCACTGCTGCCTGTGCACCCCTGGAACCAATTTTAAAGTGTCTACAGCCCAATTTTATTATGTTAGGCCTTCGAAGCCTGTCTGCGGTCCCTCCTTCCACTAGGCCTCCACTGACCTGTCTACTGCTGCCCGTGTACCCCTGGAACCAATTATAAAGTGCCTACAGCCCAATTTTATTATGTTAGGCCTTCGAAGCCTGTCTGCGGTCCCTCCTTCCACTAGGCCTCCACTGACCTGTCTACTGCTGCCCGTGTACCCCTGGAACCAATTTTAAAGTGCCCACAGCCCAATTTTATTATGTTAGGCCTTCGAAGCCTGTCTGCGGTCCCTCCTTCCACTAGGCCTCCACTGACCTGTCTACTGCTGCCCGTGTACCCCTGGAACCAATTTTAAAGTGCCTACAGCCCAATTTTATTATGTTAGGCCTTCGAAGCCTGTCTGCGGTCCCTCCTTCCACTAGGCCTCCACTGACCTGTCTACTGCTGCCCGTGCACCCCTGGAACCAATTTTAAAGTGCCTACAGCCCAATTTTATCATGTTAGGCCTTCGAAGCCTGTCTGCGGTCCCTCCTTCCACTAGGCCTCCACTGACCTGTCTACTGCTGCCCGTGTACCCCTGGAACCAATTTTGAAGTGCCTACAGCCCAATTTTATTATGTTAGGCCTTCGAAGCCTGTCTGCGGTCCCTCCTTCCACTAGGCCTCCACTGACCTGTCTACTGCTGCCCGTGTACCCCTGGAACCAATTTTAAAGTGCCTACAGCCCAATTTTATTATGTTAGGCCTTCGAAGCCTGTCTGCGGTCCCTCCTTCCACTAGGCCTCCACTGACCTGTCTACTGCTGCCCGTGTACCCCTGGAACCAATTTTAAAGTGCCCACAGCCCAATTTTATTATGTTAGGCCTTCGAAGCCTGTCTGCGGTCCCTCCTTCCACTAGGCCTCCACTGACCTGTCTACTGCTGCCCGTGTACCCCTGGAACCAATTTTAAAGTGCCTACAGCCCAATTTTATTATGTTAGGCCTTCTAAGCCTGTCTGCGGTCCCTCCTTCCAATAGTTCTCCACTGACCAGACCAATGCTGGCCGTGTACCCCTGGAACCCAGGTGAAAGTGCATGGAGCCTACTTTTTTTCTTTGTTTTATATTTAGAAAGCCCAGATGAACTACGCTGTACCACGGTTCAAGCTACCCAGTCGACATTTCTTTTGCGAGAAAAGCCATCCCAGCCCTCCACCGGCATGAAAAAGTCTGCATTGTCATAGCACTCAGGCAATCAAACAGTAGAAAGGTGCACCTGACAAGAGACGCATGGACCAGTAGGCATGTCCACAAAAAGTTACGTGTCCATTACGACGCACTGGGTTAATGTGTTGGATGCATGGTCCACAGGGGACAGCCTACAAAGTCTGTCTGCAGTCCCTAATTCAAATTGTCCTCCGCTGACCACACCACTGCTGCCCGTGTACCCCTGGAACCAATTTTAAAGTGCCTACAGCCTAATTTTGTTATGTTAGGCCTACTACGCCTGTCTGCGGTCCCTCCTTCCAATACTCCTCCACTGACCACACCACTGCTGCCCGTGGACCCATGTAACCTATTTTTAATTGCATAGAGCATCCTTTTTTTAATAGTAGGCGTACAAAGTCTGTCTGCGGTCCACTATTGAAATTGTCCTCCACTGACCAGAGCAATGCTGCCTGTGTACCCCTGTAACCTTTTTTAAACTGCATTGAGCCACATTTTTGGTTTAAGGCCTACTACCTGTGTCTGTCTGCGCCACTCAATACAGCTGTACTCCTTTGAAAATAGCACAGCGTCAATAGTCTTGTTTTCAGCCTCTAGGAATTTGAAAACTGCATTGGGGCTACTACTTCGGTAGGGCCTACTAACGGTGTCTGCCGTCCAAGGTGTTCCCCAGGTTTCCTCGCCATTGCTTCGATCTTCCGACTCTCGTTTAGTAGTTGTTGAAAACTACACTGCATTAGGTCTACAAATTGGGTATGGGGTGTAGAGACGGTGTGTTCCACTCCAAGGTGTTCCCCAGGTTTCCTCTCCATTGCTTCGGTCTTCCGACTCTCGTTTAGTAGTTGTTGAAAACTACACTGCATTAGATCTACAAATTGGGTATGGGGTGTAGAGACGGTGTGTTCCACTCCAAGGTGTTCCCCAGGGTTCCTCTCAATTGCTTCGGTCTTCCGACTCTCGTTTAGTAGTTTGTTATGACCTGGTGGTTAGGACAATAATGGACCTGGTGGTTAAGAGCACACGGAATGAACTGATAGTTACTAATGATACAGGACAAGCTCTGGGACATGGGAACTCTGCTGACCGCAATCCCTAATCCTATCACACACACTAGAAATAGCCGTGGATTGCTCCTAACGCTCCCTATGCAACTCGTCACAGCCTAAGGAACTAGCTAGCCCTGAAGATAGAAAAATAAAGCATACCTTGCCTCAGAGAAATTCCCCAAAGGAAAAGGCAGCCCCCCACATATAATGACTGTGAGTAAGATGAAAATTAAAAACTCAGAGATGAAATAGATTTAGCAAAGAGAAGCCCGACTTACTGAACAGACAGAGGATAGGAGAGGTAACTTTGCGGTCAGCACAAAAACCTACAAAAAGACCACGCAGAGGGAGAGGACACAGGCATATACTATATACAGGAGGAGATGACAGGTAAATACTATATACAGGGGAGATGACACACAGGTATCTATATATATAATTGCCTAAGGGTTTTTCCGTCTGTCTGTCTGTCTGTCTGTCCTGGAAATCCCGGCTCTCTGATTGGTCGAGGCCGCCAGGCCTCGACCAATCAGAGACCGGCACAGCATCGACGTAGAAATCCCGCATCTCTGATTGGTCGAGGCCGCCAGGCCTCGACCAATCAGCGATGGGCACAGCGACGATGATGTCATAAAGGACGTAGACATCCCGCGTCTCTGATTGGTCGAGGCCGCCAGCGACGGGCACAGTATCGACGTAGATGTCATAATGGTTGCCATGGCAACGATGATGTCATAAAGGTTGCCTCGACCAATCAGCGACGGGCACAATCTGCCGCGAATTCTGGAATCATCATTGTCCATATACTACGGGGACATGCTATTCTAGAATACCCGATGCGTTAGAATCGGGCCACCATCTAGTATACTATATACAGGGAGAGATGACATACAGGTATATACTATATACAGGGGAGATGACACAGGTATATACTATATACAGGGGAGAGGACACAGGTATATACTGTATACAGGAGGAGATGACACAGGTATATACTATATACAGGGGAGATGACACACAGGTATATACTATATACAGGGGAGATGACACACAGGTATATACTATATACAGGGGGAGATGACATACAGGTATATACTATATACAGGGGAGAGGACACACAGATATATACTATATACAGGGGAGAGGACACAGGTATATACTATATACAGGGGAGATGACACACAGGAATATACTATACACAGGAAGAGATGACACACAGGTTTATACTATATACAGGGGAGATGACACACAGGTTTATACTATATACAGAGGAGATGACACACAGGTATATACTATATACAGGGGAGATGACACACAGGTATATACTATATATAGGGGGAGATGACATACAGGTATATACTATAAACGGGAGATTACATACAGGTATATACTATATACAGGGGAGATGACACACAGGTATATACTATATACAGGGGAGATGATATACAGGTATATACTATATACAGGAGGAGAGGACACAGGTATATACTATATACAGGGGAGATGACACAGGTATATACTATATACAGGGGGAGATGACATACAGGTATATACTATATACAGGGGAGATGACATACAGGTATATACTATATACAGGGGAGATAACATACAGGCTTATATTATCTACAGGGGGAGATTACACACAGGTATACACTATATACAGGAGAAGATGACACACGTATATACTATATACAGGGGAGATGACGTACAGGTATATACTATATACAGGAGGAGATGACACAGGTATATACTATATACAGGAGATGACACACTGGTATACACTATATACAGGGGAGATGATATACAGTTATATACTATATACAGGTGAGTTGACACACAGGTATATGCTATATACAGGGGAGAGTACATACAGGTATATACTATATACAGGGGAGATCACATACAGGTATATACTATATACAGGAGGAGATGTCACACAAGTATATACTGTATACAGGAGAAGATGACACACTGGTATACACTATATACAGGGGAGATGATATACAGGTATATACTATATACAGGGGAGATGACACACAGAGGTATATACTATATACAGGGGAGATGACACTTGGGTATATACTATATACAGGGGAGAGGACACACAGATATATACTATATACAGGGAAGAGGACACACAGGTATATACTGTATACAGGGGGAGATGACATACAGGTATATACTATATACAGGGGAGATGACACACAGGTATATACAGGAGAAGATGACACACAGGTATATAGTATATAGAGGGGAGATGATATACAGGTATATACTATATACAGGGGAGATGACACACAGAGGTATATACTATATACAGGGGAGATGACACTCGGGTCTATACTATATACAGGGGACACGACACAGTTGTATACTATATACAGGGGAGATGACACACAGTTATATACTATATACAGGGGAGAGTACACAGGTACATACTATATACAGGGGAGAGGACACACAGGTATATACTATATACAGGGGAGAGGACACACAGGTATATACTATATAAAGGGGAGACGACACACAGGTATCTACTATATAATTGTCTAAGGGTCACTTCCATTTGTCTGTCTGTCTTTCTGTCAGGGATCTTCATTGGTTGCGGCCTCTGGCTGCTGTATACTACGTGGGCAGTGTTATATACTGTATGGGCTGCGTTATATACTGCATGGCTGCTATATACTACGTGGCCAGTGTTATATACTATGGGCAATGTTATATACTGTGGCGGCTGTGTTATAAACTACATGGCTACTAGGGTTGAGCGACCTTGACCTTTTTAGAGTCGAGTCGGGTTTCGCGAAACCCGACTATCTCAAAAGTTGAGTCGAGTGGAATCGGCCGATTATCGCGAAAAGTCGGGGGTCGACCGAAACACGAAACCCAATGCAAGTCAATGGGGGAGCATAGTCGGCAGTGAGTGGAGGCCAGGAAAACATGTACAGAGCCCATTTTAATGGCAAAAACATTCATTCTTGTTACTGAAGCTTGTCAATCTTCATTTAGGTTATAATCATTGTAAGGCATTTGAAATTGGGGGTCATTTGGCTAAAGTTGTGGGGGGTAGAGCTGGTTCAAGTAATTAGTGGGCCCAGTAAATCTGGACCACGTCACGGCAGTGGAGCGGGGAGAGGTAAGTATTTCAACTTTGCAAGTGCTGTGATCCTGAGCAAGCAGGGGGGGCCCACTCATTGGCATTGGCACTGGCACAGGGCCCCTCAAAGTACAGCGGTGTGTTTGCACGGCGGGGGCGCCTCCCACCGGCAGCAACACTTTTGCGTACTATGAGAGGCCCTGTGCCAGTGATGTCGCCAACGAGTATTCCTCCCCCCACCTGATGAAGGAACCTGCACCTTCATCTGCACCTTCCTCTTTGTCCCCGTGTAAGGTGGTATGGTATGCGGGAAGGGGGACCTGACTTTCAGCAGGGTCACAATCTTGCAGTGTAGCGTGCACGGGGAATGTTGTGTTATGGGTCAATGTACCAGCAGACTCATCTATCACTGGCTGGGCAATGGGCAGGATGAGGGGGAAACAGATATGGGCCCAAAGAATAAAGTGGGCTAAATGCAGTTCAAAATTGGTAACAGGACTAACCAGGGGGCATTGCTTTGTTCAGTGGAGGACAACTGGAATGAGAGGCTGACACAGAGAGTAGGCCCAAATCAGTAAGTAGTCTAAATGCAGTTCAAAATTGGCAACAGTAGTAAACCGGCGGCACAGCTTTGTTCACTGTAGGAGAACAGCAAGTAGCGGCAGACACAGATAGAAGGCCCCAACCCAACTAGTAGGCCCACTGCAGTTTTAAAATTCCGATAGGCTGAAAACCAGATAATTGTAGGTAATGTTTTGTAAAGAGGACAGCTGTATTGAGTGGCGCAGCCAGACACTACAAGTAGGCCTTAAACCACAAAGTTGGCTCGACGCTGGTTTAAAAAAGGTTACATGGGTACACGGTCTGCATTGTTGTGCTCAGTGGAGGACAATTGGAAGGAGGGACCGCAGAAAGACTTTGTAGGCGTAAAATTACAAAATAGGCTCTATGCAGCATCGATTATGTGGCAACCTGGAGAACACCTTGGTGCGGCAGACACCGTCTCTACGACCCAGACCCAACTTGTAGGCCTAATGCAGTGTTGTTTTCAACAACTACTAAACGAGAGCCAGAAGATCGAAGCAATGGAGACGAAACCTGGGGAACACCTTGGAGGGGAAGACACCGTCTCTACACCCCAGACCCAACTTGTAGGCCTAATGCAGTGTTGTTTTCAACAACTACTAAACGAGAGCCAGAAGATCGAAGCAATGGAGAGGAAACCTGGGGAACACCTTGGAGTGGAAGACACCGTCTCTACACCCTATACCCAACTTGTAGGCCTAATGCAGTGTTGTTTTCAACAACTACTAAACGAGAGCCAGAAGATCGAAGCAATGGAGAAGAAACCTGGGGAACACCTTGGAGAGGATGACACCGTCTCTACACCCTATACCCAACTTGTAGGCCTAATGCAGTGTTGTTTTCAACAACTACTAAACGAGAGCCAGAAGATCGAAGCAATGGAGACGAAACCTGGGGAACACCTTGGAGGGGAAGACACCATCTCTACACCCCAGACCCAACTTGTAGGCCTAATGCAGTGTTGTTTTCAACAACAACTAAACGAGAGCCAGAAGATCGAAGATATATAGAGGCAACCTGGGGAACACCTTGAAGTGGAAGACACCGTTAGTAGGCCCTAGCGAAGTAGTAGCCCCAATGCAGTTGTCCAATTCCTATAGGCTGAAAACCAGACTATTGACGCTTAGCTTTTTTAAAAGGAGGACAGCTGTATTGAGTGGCGCAGACAGACACAGGTAGTAGGCCTTAAACAAAAAATTTGGCTCAATGCAGTTTAAAAAAAGGTTCCAGGGGTACATGGGCAGCAGTGGTCTGGTCAGTGGAGGACTAGTGGAAGGAGGGACCGCAGACAGGCGTAGTAGGCCTAACATAACAAAATTTGGCTGGAGGCACTTTAAAATTGTATCCTGGGGTACATGGGCAGCAGTGGTCTGGTCAGTGGAGGACTAGTGGAAGGAGGGACCACAGACAGGTGTAGTAGGCCTAACATAACAAAATTCGGGCTGTAGACACTTGGAATTCTCTTGCAGGGGTACACAGGCAGCATTGGTGTTGTCAGCAGAGGCCGATTGTAATGAGTGTCTGCCAGTTAGTACTCCCAAAAAATAAAAAGATGTTAATGTCTCGCATTACAACAAAACCAAAACACAATAGGGTGGAATACTTAGGTAGAGGGGTGGGCTCCTCTGCTGAGTTTCAGACCTAGTAATTTGGCGCAAAGTATTTACTGGTGTAAATATAGGACACTGCCCCTGACTATGTTAAGTACCATCATACATGTCAACACAATGGTATTGTCAGTGCCAGGCATTGAAGGATGTCAGCGCATAGACGAAACATTGGTGGAACTCTCTTGTGGCCGGCGGTACAGGCCCAGGGCCCCTCATGTTACAACAGTGTGTCTGACGTTGGGTGCGCACCACCACCGCCAGAGACACTTTATTGTACTATGAGGGACCCAGTGGCAGTGCCGTCGACCAAAAGCGGGCACACCCAACTCTTCAGACAAACGGCACTCTCACGGGTGCTTGCGCCAAGTGGCGAGACCACGGGCCCGTGGGGGGAGTTTGGCCATTTAGGGAGGTGTAAACATGTCGTATGCTGGACAAACAGCTGCTGCAAATTACGAGATTGGAAAAGTCAGTCAGAGTAGTTCACAAGCAAGACCTTGTCATAGGAAAGCTAGGTGTCAGCCGGGAAAGGTGGGGCAAAAGAATTCGAAATCCAGTTGTGGTTCATTTTAATGAAGGTTAGATCATCCACATTTTGGGTAGCCAGACGAGTCCTTTTTTTGGTTAATATTGAACCTGCAGCACTGAATACTCTGTCTGATAGGACGCTAGCTACCGGGCAAGCAAGCTCCTGCAGTGCATATTGTGCCAATTCTGGCCAGGTGTCTAATTTGGATGCCCAGTAATCAAATGGGAATGACGGTTGAGGGAGAACATCGATAAGGGATGAAAAATAGTTAGTAACCATACTGGACAAATGTTGTCTCCTGTCACTTTGAATTGATGCAAAATGCAAAATCACTCCACAACCTGGTCAGAAAACCCCTCTGTCCAACGCCACTTCTGATTTGTGCACCTCTAACACCTCTGGCCTGCTGCCCCCTGCAGCTCATGTGATAACGATCACCGGTGCTGTGTGCTGGGAATGCCTGAATCAAACAGTCAACAAGAGTTGATTGTTTGGTTGCTAATATTTGTTCCAGGTTCTCATGTGGCATAATATTTTGCAATTTGCCTTTATAGCGAGGATCAAGGAGGCAGGCCAACCAGTAATCGTCATCGGCCATCATTTTACAAATGCGTGTGTCCCTTTTGAGGATACGTAAGGCATAATCCGCCATGTGGGCCAAAGTTCCAGTTGTCAAATCTGCGGTTGTGCTGGGTTGAGGTGCAGTTTCAGGCACTTCTACGTCACTTGTCTCCCTAAAAAAACCTGACCCCGTCCTTACAACGGCACCAGTTGCTATTGGCCCCGGAGAAGCTTCCTCATTACAAAAATAATCATCCCCATCATCCTCCTCGTCCTCCTCCTGTTCGCCCGCTACCTCTTCCTGTACACTGCCCTGACCAGACAATGGCTGACTGTTATCAAGGCTTTCCTCTTCCTCTGCTGCAGACGCCTGCTCCTTTATGCGCGTCAAACTTTGCATCAGCAGACGCATTAGGGGGATGCTCATGCTTATTATGGCGTTGTCTGCACTAACCAGCCATGTGCATTCCTCAAAACACTGAAGGACTTGACACATGTCTTGTATCTTCGACCACTGCACACCTGACAACTCCATGTCTGCCATCCTACTGCCTGCCCGTGTATGTGTATCCTCCCACAAATACATAACAGCACGCCTCTGTTCGCACAAGCATGTGCAGTGTTGAGTTCCACCTTGTTGCAACGTCTATGATTAGCCGATGCTGGGGAAGGTTCAAAGAACGCTGATAGGTCTGCATATGGCTGGAGTGTACGGACGAACGGCGGATATGCGAGCAAAGTCCGCGCACTTTGAGGAGCAGGTCGGATAACCCCGGATAACTTTTCAGGAAGCACTGCACCACCAGGTTTAAGGTGTGAGCCAGGCAAGGAATGTGTTTCAGTTGGGAAAGGGAGATGGCAGCCATGAAATTCCTTCTGTTATCACTCACTACCTTGCCTGGGTCAAGAACTACAGTGCCCAGCCACGACTGCGCGTCTTTCTGCAAGAACTCTGACAGAACTTCCGCGGTGTGTCTGTGGTCGCCCAAACACTTCATAGCCAATACAGCCTGCTGACGCTTGCCAGTAGTTGCCCCATAATGGGACAACTGGTGTGCAACAGTGGCAGCTGCGGATGGAGTGGTTGGCCGACTGCGGTCTGTGGACGAGCTCTCGCTTCTCTCGGAGGAGGAGGATGAGGATGAGGGGGTGCGAACAGCTACAGCCAACTGTTTCCTAGACCGTGGGCTAGGCAGAACTGTCCCAAAATTGCTGTCCCCTGTGGACCCTGCATCCACCACATTCACCCAGTGTGCCGTGATGAACACGTACCGTCCCTGGCCATGCCTATTGGTCCATGTATCTGTTGTCAGGTGCACCTTTGTACTCACAGATTGCCTGAGTGCATGGACGATGCGCTCTTTAACATGCTGGTGGAGGGCTGGGATGGCTTTTCTCGAAAAGAAGTGTCGACTGGGTAGCTCGTAGTGTGGTACAGCGTAGTCCATCAGGGCTTTGAAAGCTTCGCTTTCAACTAACCGGTAGGGCATCATCTCTAACGAGATTAGTCTAGCTATGTGGGCGTTCAAACCCTGTGTACGCGGATGCGAGGCTAAGTACTTCCTTTTTCTAACGAGAGTCTCATGTAGGGTGAGCTGGACTGGAGAGCTGGAGATCGTGGAACTAGCGGGGGTGCCGGCGGACATGACAGACTGAGAGACGGTTGGAGACGGTATTGTTGCCGCCGGTGCCCTAGATGCAGTGTTTCCTACTACGAAACTGGTGATTCCATAACCCTGACTGCTTTGGCCTGGCAAAGAAACCTGCACAGATACTGCAGGTGGTGCGGAAAATGGTGGCCTTACAGTGACGGAAGGGATGTAGCGTTGCTGACTAGCTTCATTGGCCGAGGGTGCTACAACCTTAAGGGACGTTTGGTAGTTAGTCCAGGCTTGCAAATGCATGGTGGTTAAATGTCTATGCATGCACTTTTATTTAGACTTTTCAGATTCTGACCTCTGCTTAAGGTAGTTGAACATTTTTGACAGATGACTTTGCGCTGATCAATTGGATGTTGTTTAAAAAATTCCAGACTGCACTCTCTCTAGCATCGGATCCCTTTTCAGGCATAGCAGACTGAGCTTTTACCGGATGGCCACGCTGTCCTCCAACAGGTTTTGGCTTTGCCACGCGTTTTGGCCCAGATACGGGCCTGGCAGATGGAACCTGTTGCGATGTTGATGCCTGCTGCGGCCCCTCCTCCTCCGCTTCATAACTACTGCCGCCTGCACCCTGTTCCCCCAATGGCTGCCAATCGGGGTCAACAACTAGGTTATCTATAACCTCCTCTTCTATCTCATGTGCAACTTCGTCTGTGTCACCGTGTAAGTCGGTGGTATAGCGTTCGTGACGGGGCACCATAGTCTCATCAGGGTCTGATTCTGGATCAGTACCCTGCGAGGGAAATTTTGTGGTCTGAGTCAAAGGAACAGCATAGTAATCTGGCTGTGCATCAGTGCACTCCATGTCAGATTCAACTTGTAATGGGCATGGCCTGTTAACTGTTTCACTTTCTAAGCCAGGGACGGTATGTGTAAAAAGCTCTATGGAGTGTCGACTGGGTAGCTCGTAGTGTGGTACAGCGTAGTCCATCAGGGCTTTGAAAGCTTCGCTTTCAACTAACCGGTAGGGCATCATCTCTAACGAGATTAGTCTAGCTATGTGGGCGTTCAAACCCTGTGTACGCGGATGCGAGGCTAAGTACTTCCTTTTTCTAACGAGAGTCTCATGTAGGGTGAGCTGGACTGGAGAGCTGGAGATCGTGGAACTAGCGGGGGTGCCGGCGGACATGACAGACTGAGAGACGGTTGGAGACGGTATTGTTGCCGCCGGTGCCCTAGATGCAGTGTTTCCTACTACGAAACTGGTGATTCCATAACCCTGACTGCTTTGGCCTGGCAAAGAAACCTGCACAGATACTGCAGGTGGTGCGGAAAATGGTGGCCTTACAGTGACGGAAGGGATGTAGCGTTGCTGACTAGCTTCATTGGCCGAGGGTGCTACAACCTTAAGGGACGTTTGGTAGTTAGTCCAGGCTTGCAAATGCATGGTGGTTAAATGTCTATGCATGCACTTTTATTTAGACTTTTCAGATTCTGACCTCTGCTTAAGGTAGTTGAACATTTTTGACAGATGACTTTGCGCTGATCAATTGGATGTTGTTTAAAAAATTCCAGACTGCACTCTCTCTAGCATCGGATCCCTTTTCAGGCATAGCAGACTGAGCTTTTACCGGATGGCCACGCTGTCCTCCAACAGGTTTTGGCTTTGCCACGCGTTTTGGCCCAGATACGGGCCTGGCAGATGGAACCTGTTGCGATGTTGATGCCTGCTGCGGCCCCTCCTCCTCCGCTTCATAACTACTGCCGCCTGCACCCTGTTCCCCCAATGGCTGCCAATCGGGGTCAACAACTAGGTTATCTATAACCTCCTCTTCTATCTCATGTGCAACTTCGTCTGTGTCACCGTGTAAGTCGGTGGTATAGCGTTCGTGACGGGGCACCATAGTCTCATCAGGGTCTGATTCTGGATCAGTACCCTGCGAGGGAAATTTTGTGGTCTGAGTCAAAGGAACAGCATAGTAATCTGGCTGTGCATCAGTGCACTCCATGTCAGATTCAACTTGTAATGGGCATGGCCTGTTAACTGTTTCACTTTCTAAGCCAGGGACGGTATGTGTAAAAAGCTCTATGGAGTGTCGACTGGGTAGCTCGTAGTGTGGTACAGCGTAGTCCATCAGGGCTTTGAAAGCTTCGCTTTCAACTAACCGGTAGGGCATCATCTCTAACGAGATTAGTCTAGCTATGTGGGCGTTCAAACCCTGTGTACGCGGATGCGAGGCTAAGTACTTCCTTTTTCTAACGAGAGTCTCATGTAGGGTGAGCTGGACTGGAGAGCTGGAGATCGTGGAACTAGCGGGGGTGCCGGCGGACATGACAGACTGAGAGACGGTTGGAGACGGTATTGTTGCCGCCGGTGCCCTAGATGCAGTGTTTCCTACTACGAAACTGGTGATTCCATAACCCTGACTGCTTTGGCCTGGCAAAGAAACCTGCACAGATACTGCAGGTGGTGCGGAAAATGGTGGCCTTACAGTGACGGAAGGGATGTAGCGTTGCTGACTAGCTTCATTGGCCGAGGGTGCTACAACCTTAAGGGACGTTTGGTAGTTAGTCCAGGCTTGCAAATGCATGGTGGTTAAATGTCTATGCATGCACTTTTATTTAGACTTTTCAGATTCTGACCTCTGCTTAAGGTAGTTGAACATTTTTGACAGATGACTTTGCGCTGATCAATTGGATGTTGTTTAAAAAATTCCAGACTGCACTCTCTCTAGCATCGGATCCCTTTTCAGGCATAGCAGACTGAGCTTTTACCGGATGGCCACGCTGTCCTCCAACAGGTTTTGGCTTTGCCACGCGTTTTGGCCCAGATACGGGCCTGGCAGATGGAACCTGTTGCGATGTTGATGCCTGCTGCGGCCCCTCCTCCTCCGCTTCATAACTACTGCCGCCTGCACCCTGTTCCCCCAATGGCTGCCAATCGGGGTCAACAACTAGGTTATCTATAACCTCCTCTTCTATCTCATGTGCAACTTCGTCTGTGTCACCGTGTAAGTCGGTGGTATAGCGTTCGTGACGGGGCACCATAGTCTCATCAGGGTCTGATTCTGGATCAGTACCCTGCGAGGGAAATTTTGTGGTCTGAGTCAAAGGAACAGCATAGTAATCTGGCTGTGCATCAGTGCACTCCATGTCAGATTCAACTTGTAATGGGCATGGCCTGTTAACTGTTTCACTTTCTAAGCCAGGGACGGTATGTGTAAAAAGCTCTATGGAGTAACCCGTTGTGTCGCCTGCTGCATCCTTCTCTGTTGTTGTTTTTGCTGAAGAGGACAAGGAAGCGACTTGTCCCTGACCGTGAACATCCACTAACGACGCGCTGCTTTTACATTTACCAGTTTCAGAAGAGGAGGCAAAAGAGCTAGAGGCTGAGTCAGCAAGGTAAGCCAAAACTTGCTCTTGCTGCTCCGGCTTTAAAAGCGGTTTTCCTACTCCCAGAACTAACTTCTGTAGGATTTAGATATCCCTTTATAGGTGGGTGAGACCGCAAGGAAAATCAGGCACAATGTTACACACTCTGTTTTCGGTGGCACCAAATGAGAGAGATGCCACTCACGCAGGACTACCAGAAGTAGAAATAGACAGCGCTCCATCCAGGTGTATAGACCAAAAACCAGTGAATTTATTCAGCCATGATAGCAACGTTTCGACCCTAGTGGGTCTTTGTCAAGCAGGACTGTCACTCAAGCACAAATGGCAATATTAATCTAAACAAAATGAAGAAAATATTAACCCGCACAGCTGTTATAGTCAGACCCTATATAAATGACAATCCTTGTTCAGGAGGAAACCACCAAAATCCTTTATATGATCCACGGGGTGCAATACAAACAGTGCAATACGAAAGTCCAGGAAAAAGAAGCAAAAAAGAAATGCACTTACCCGTGATCTGTAGTCACAATTTTATTTGGACATTTTTCGAACTATGCAGGGAGGGATGTGAAACAGAACGGACAACGGCCGTTTCGTGCCTCAGCACTTCAACGGGTCCTACACACTGGCCGAGAGCGGAGCGGAAATAAATCATTACTTTCAGAGCTCAAAGCTCCTCCTCCCACTCTCTGTCAGCGAGGTAAGGCAAAACACCTGTTATCAGAATGTGAAACAACGGGCAACACACTAATGTGAATTAAAATCAAAATTAAAAACACGATAAATACAAAAGACATTAATACATTGTATACATTTCTTTCTTATCACCTTCTCTTTAGGCACATTTTAACAATTTTTAAAGAAAGACTGCCATATCCATTCGTTCGTTGAGACCTAGAGGTCCCAATGCATCTGCGCGCATAATCCATCTCCCTTCCCTTTGTAAGAGCAGGCGCTGCAGATTACCCCCTTGCCGCGATGCATATACTTTCTCTAAACCCGCAAATCTTAATAATTGTGTGTTTCCTTCATGGTATTCTTTTACATGGTTTATGAAACGCGACACTCCTTTTCCTGTTCTAACGGAATTGAAATGTTCACGAATTCTGACAAAAAGAGGTCGGATTGTCTTCCCTATATAATAGAACCCACAGGGGCAGAGGATCGTATACACAACGTATGTAGTTCTACAGGAAATATAATCTCGGACTGTGTGTTGTATGGGGCCAATTTTAATCCCAGTACCTGTAAGATGGTAAACACATAGGTTACAATGCCCACATTTAAAATTTCCCTTTGGGATACTATCTGTAAGCCAATTATCTTTATTTGAGGAAAATCTGTTCTGTACTATACAATCTCTTATATTTTTGCTGCGACGGCAGGCAAAGAGGGGTCCCCTTTCTACCATCCCTTTTAAATCAGGGTCCTGACCTAGGATCTGCCAATTCTTACGGATTGTTGACCTTATACAAGTATCCATAGGACCATATTCATAACAGAAGACAAATCGTTTTTCTTTTTTCCTAGATACATTTATCGGGGTCTTATTTAAATCGGTATTTTTTGCCTTATCTAAAGCCCTATCTAGGACTAATTGCGGATACCCTCTTTTTAGAAATCTTTGATAAAGCTCTCCTGATTGTTTTTGAAACCCCTCCGGATTACTATTAATTCTTTTAACACGTAAAAATTGACTAAAGGGTAAAGCTTGTTTTGTATACTGAGGGTGGGCACTATTATAATGCAGTAAGGCGTTTGTGGATGACGGTTTACGATGGACCTCTGTGTGGATTTTACCTTCCAAAACTATTAATCTAACATCCAAAAATACTAACTCTTCAATTCCAAATTGGTAAGTGAAACTCATATTCATAGTATTTGATGTTTCTAAATATTCAATAAATTGTATAAAGATTTCTTGTTGTCCCTCCCATACTAAGAAGATGTCGTCCACAAATCTTACAAGGAATTTTATGTGCTTAAGGAACGGATTTTTTATAGAGTAGATGTAATCTTCTTCCAATTTGGCTAAAAATAAATTAGCTAGGGTGCATGCTACTGGAGTACCCATTGCTACACCCTCAATCTGTTTATACCAATTGTTGTCAAATTGGAATGCATTATGTCCAAGCACAAGGGATAAACCCTCACAAATAAATTCAATGGTACCTGTGTCTGTCGGAGTATTCTTTAAAATGGACCCAATGGTATCTATTCCCATTTTTTGAGGAATTCTAGTATAGAGGCTTTCTATGTCAATTGACGCTAAACAAAAGCCTTCTTGCCATGTGAAATTTTTAAGAGCCCTCAAAAAATCACCAGTGTCTTTGACATAAGATGGTCAGGAGTAGGGTCTCTCACTGAACCATTGTCTGCTTATTTAGACTGGTTACTACGCCCCTTACTAGGTGACATACCATCTTATGTCAAAGACACTGGTGATTTTTTGAGGGCTCTTAAAAATTTCAGGAGAGCTTTATCAAAGATTTCTAAAAAGAGGGTATCCGCAATTAGTCCTAGATAGGGCTTTAGATAAGGCAAAAAATACCGATTTAAATAAGACCCCGATAAATGTATCTAGGAAAAAAGAAAAACGATTTGTCTTCTGTTATGAATATGGTCCTATGGATACTTGTATAAGGTCAACAATCCGTAAGAATTGGCAGATCCTAGGTCAGGACCCTGATTTAAAAGGGATGGTAGAAAGGGGACCCCTCTTTGCCTGCCGTCGCAGCAAAAATATAAGAGATTGTATAGTACAGAACAGATTTTCCTCAAATAAAGATAATTGGCTTACAGATAGTATCCCAAAGGGAAATTTTAAATGTGGGCATTGTAACCTATGTGTTTACCATCTTACAGGTACTGGGATTAAAATTGGCCCCATACAACACACAGTCCGAGATTATATTTCCTGTAGAACTACATACGTTGTGTATACGATCCTCTGCCCCTGTGGGTTCTATTATATAGGGAAGACAATCCGACCTCTTTTTGTCAGAATTCGTGAACATTTCAATTCCGTTAGAACAGGAAAAGGAGTGTCGCGTTTCATAAACCATGTAAAAGAATACCATGAAGGAAACACACAATTATTAAGATTTGCGGGTTTAGAGAAAGTATATGCATCGCGGCAAGGGGGTAATCTGCAGCGCCTGCTCTTACAAAGGGAAGGGAGATGGATTATGCGTGCAGATGCATTGGGACCTCTAGGTCTCAACGAACGAATGGATATGGCAGTCTTTCTTTAAAAATTGTTAAAATGTGCCTAAAGAGAAGGTGATAAGAAAGAAATGTATACAATGTATTAATGTCTTTTGTATTTATCGTGTTTTTAATTTTGATTTTAATTCACATTAGTGTGTTGCCCGTTGTTTCACATTCTGATAACAGGTGTTTTGCCTTACCTCGCTGACAGAGAGTGGGAGGAGGAGCTTTGAGCTCTGAAAGTAATGATTTATTTCCGCTCCGCTCTCGGCCAGTGTGTAGGACCCGTTGAAGTGCTGAGGCACGAAACGGCCGTTGTCCGTTCTGTTTCACATCCCTCCCTGCATAGTTCGAAAAATGTCCAAATAAAATTGTGACTACAGATCACGGGTAAGTGCATTTCTTTTTTGCTTCTTTTTCCTGGCAATATTAATCTCCCACTGTTTTTTTTTTCAGTGAGAATTTAACCCCCCCCCAAAAAAAAAACCAGACACTAGGATTTCTGTGGCCCACAATTTGAGAGAGATGGCACACACAGGACTGGCACACAAGCACAAAGGCCAATATCAATCTCCCACGGTTTTTTTTTGGTCAGGGAGAATTTATAAACCAAATAAAAAAATTAAAAAAAACTAGGCTTTCTATGGCCCACTATTTCAGACAGATGGCACACACGACTGGCACAGAAGCACAAAGGCCAATATTAATCTCCCACAGTTTTTTTTTGGTCAGGGAGAATTTATAAACCAAATGTTAAAAAAAAAAACACTAGGCTTTCTATGGCCCACTATTTGAGAGAGATGGCACACACAGGACTGGAACACAAGCACAAAGGCCAATATTAATCTCCCACTGTTTTTTTTTTGGTCAGGGAGAATTTATAAACCAAATTTGAAAAAAAAAAAAAAAAACACTAGGCTTTCTATGGCCCACTATTTGAGAGAGATGGCACACACAGGACTGGAACACAAGCACAAAGGCCAATATTAATCTCCCACTGTTTTTTTTTTGGTCAGGGAGAATTTATAAACCAAATAAAAAAAAAAAAAAAAAAAACACTAGGCTTTCTATGGCCCACTATTTGAGAGAGATGGCACACACAGGACTGGAACACAAGCACAAAGGCCAATATTAATCTCCCACTGTTTTTTTTTTTGGTCAGGGAGAATTTATAAACCAAATTTGAAAAAAAAAAAAACACTAGGCTTTCTATGGCCCACTATTTGAGAGAGATGGCACACACAGGACTGGCACACAAGCACAAAGGCCAATATTAATCTCCCACTGTTTTTTTGGTCAGGGAGAATTTATAAACCAAATAAAAAAACAAAAAAAAAACTAGGCTTTCTATGGCCCACTATTTCAGAGAGAAGGCACACACGACTGGCACAGAAGCACAAAGGCCAATATTAATCTCCCACTGTTTTTTTTTTGTCAGGGAGAAGTTATAAACCAAATGTAAAAAAAAAAAAAACTAGGCTTTCTACGGCCCACTATTTGAGAGAGATGGCACACACAGGACTGGCACACAAGCACAAAGGCCAATATTAATCTCCTACTGTTTTTTTTTGGTCAGGGAGAATTTATAAACCAAATTAAAAAAAAAAAAACACTAGGCTTTCTATGGCCCACTATTTGAGAGAGATGGCACACACAGGACTGGCACACAAGCACAAAGGCCAATATTAATCTCCTACTGTTTTTTTTTGGTCAGGGAGAATTTATAAACCAAATTAAAAAAAAAACACTAGGCTTTCTATGGCCCACTATTTGAGAGAGATGGCACACACAGGACTGGCACACAAGCAGAAAGGCCAATATTAATCTCCCACTGCTTTTTTTGGTTAGGGAGAATTGCCAAGAAATCAGGGCCAGTATTACACACTAGGCTTTCTGTCCCCCAAAATTGGAGAGAGATGGCACACACAGGAATGGCACTCTAGCAGAAATGCCAATCTTAATCTCCCACTGCTTTTTTTGGTTAGGGAGAATTGCCAAGAAATCAGGGCCAGTATTACACACTAGGCTTTCTGTCCCCCAAAATTGGAGAGAGATGGCACACACAGGAATGGCACTCTAGCAGAAATGCCAATCTTAATCTCCCACAACTTTTTTTTTTAGGGAGAATTAAAAAAAAAAAAAAAAAGGGACTGTCCTACAATTACTATCTCCCTGCAGTAACCTCAGCCAGGTATGGCAGGCAGCAATAAGAAGGAGTGGACTGCTGCACAAATTAAATCAAAAGTGTGGACAAACAAAAAAGATAGCTGTGCAGAAAGGAAGGAACAACAGGATTTGTGCTTTGAAAAAAGCAGTGGGTTTGCATAGCGGTGTACACATAGCAATGCAGCTATCAGGGAGCCTTCTAGGGCAGCCCAATGAGCTACAGCACTGAGGAAAAAAAAATGTAGCTTCCACTGTCCCTGCAAACAAAAGGTGGTGTTGGACAGTGGAAATCGCTACAGCACAGGCGGTTTGGGGGTTAATGGACCCTGCCTAACGCTATCCCTGCTTCTGACGAAGCGGCAGCAACCTCTCCCTATGCTCAGATCAGCAGCAGTAAGATGGCGGTCGGCGGGAACGCCTCTTTATAGCCCCTGTGACGCCGCAGACAGCAAGCCAATCACTTCAATGCCCTTCTCTAAGATGGTGGGGACCAGGACCTATGTCATCACGCTGCCCACACTCTGCATCCACCTTCATTGGCTGAGAAATGGCGCTTTTCGCGTCATTGAAACGCGACTTTGGCGCGAAAGTCGCGTACCGCATGGCCGACCCCACACAGGGATCGGGTCGGGTTTCATGAAACCTGACTTTGACAAAAGTCGGCGATTTTTGAAAATGAACGATCCGTTTCGCTCAACTCTAATGGCTACTATATACTTTGTGGGCAGTATAATATAATACTAGCTATTGAACCCGTTCTTCGCCCGGGTGGTGAGCATTTATATTGGTATATGGTCTCCATCCTGTCATGTGCTGCTCCATCCTGCGTCCCCATCCTGTCATGTGCTGCTCCATCCTGCGTCCCCATCCTGTCATGTGCTGCTCCATCCTGCGCCCCCATTCTGTCATGTGCTGCTCCATCCTGCATCCCCATCCTGTCATGTGCTGCTCCCATCCTGCGCCCCGTTCTGTCATGTGCTGCTCCCATCCTGCGCCCCCGTTCTGTCCTGTCATGTGCTGCTCCCATCCTGCGCCTCCATTCTGTCATTTGCTGCTCCCATCCTGTCATGTGCTGCTCCCATCCTGCGCCCCCGTTCTGTCATGTGCTGCTCCCATCCTGCACCCCCGTTCTGTCATGTGCTGCTCCCATCCTGCACCCCCGTTCTGTCATGTGCTGCTCCCATCCTGCGCCCCCGTTCTGTCATGTGCTGCTCCCATCCTGCGCCTCCATTCTGTCATTTCCTGCTCCCATCCTGTCATGTGCTGCTCCCATCCTGCACCCCCAATCTGTCATGTGCTGCTCCCATCCTGCGCCCCCGTTCTGTCATGTGCTGCTCCCATCCTGCGCCCCTGTTCTGTCATATGCTGCTCCCATCCTGCGCCCCCGTTCTGTCATGTGCTGCTCCCATCCTGCGCCTCCATTCTGTCATTTGCTGCTCCCATCCTGTCATGTGCTGCTCCCATCCTGCACCCCCGTTCTGTCATGTGCTGCTCCCATCCTGCGCCCCGTTCTGTCATGTGCTGCTCCCATCCTGCGCCCCCATTCTGTCATGTGCTGCTCCCATCCTGCGCCTCCATTCTGTCATTTGCTGCTCCCATCCTGTCATGTGCTGCTCCCATCCTGCACCCCCGTTCTATCATGTGCTGCTCCCATCCTGCGCCCCCTTTCTGTCATTTGCTGCTCCCATCCTGTCATGTGCTGCTCCCATCCTGCGCCCCCGTTCTGTCATGTGCTGCTCCCATCCTGCGGCACCGTTCATTAATTTGCTGCTCCCATCCATATGCCCCATACGCTGCTCCATAAGATGCTCCATAGTATATGCCCCGTATCAGGTGGCGTAAGTAACAAATAGCTGTGGCATGAAGTGCCACAGCCTCATGCCACAGCAATTTGTTACTTGCGCCTCCTGATTCCTTTCTGCCGCCATTTTCTTGGTCCTCCTGCTGGCGGAATCGGCGCCTGCGCAGTCCGCTCTTTCCGGCGCCATTTTCTTGAAGACACACCTGCAGTGTGTCTTCAAGAAAATGGCGCCGGCAGTGTGTCTTCAAGAAAATGGCGCCGGAAAGCGCGGACTGCGCAGGCGCCGATTCCGGCAGCAGGACCAAGAAAATGGCGGTGGAAAGGAATCAGGTGGCGTAAATAACAAATTGCTGTGGCATGAAGTGTCACAGCTTCATGCCACAGCAATTTGTTACTTACGCCATTCCTTTCCGCCCATTTTCTTCGTCCTCCTGCTGCCGGAATCGGCGCCTGCGCAGTCCGCGCTTTCCGGCGCCATTTTCTTGAAGACACACTGCAGGTGTCTCTTCAAGAAAATGGCGCCGGAAAGCGCAGACTGCGCAGGCGCCGATTCCGGCAGCAGGAATCGGCGCCTGCGCAGTCCGCGCTTTCCGGCGCCATTTTCTTGAAGACACACTCCGGCTCCTCTGCCTGTGACTGGTAAGTCAGAGGGCGGCGCCGGCACGCATTAAGCGCATCATCGCGCCCTCTGAACTGTCACAGCAGAGTACCCGGGAGACGGAGCCGCACGCAGCGCTGGAACGGGGAAAGGTGAATATACTTACCCTCCTGGCGGTCCCTGACTCTCCGGTGGAGATCGCGGTGTGCGTTCAGTGCTTACGCATACCGCGATCTCCTGGGAGCGTCACTTGCGCTTGTGCAGTCTATAAAGGCTTCAGACAGAGTGACGCTCCCAGCGTTATATTATAGATGTGGGCTATGTTATATACTGCGTGGGCTGCATTATATACTACATGGCTGCTATATACTACGTGGGCAGTGTTATATACTGTGTGGGCTGCATTATATACTGCATGGCTGCTATATACTACGTGGCCAGTGTTATATACTATGTGGGCAATGTTATATACTGCCTAGGCTGTGTTATATACTGTTTGGGCTGTGTTATATACTGCATGGCCACTGTTATATACTGCGTGGCCTGTATTAACGCATCGGGTATTCAAAAATATGTCGTGGCCTGGGCTATATACTATGTGGCTGCTATATACATACATATTCGAGAATATCCGATGCGTTAGAATCGGGCCACCATCTAGTATACTATATACAGGAGGAAATGACACACAGGTATATACTATATACAGGAGGAGATGACATGCAGGTATATACTGCACCATGTTCCAAATTATTATGCAAATTGGATTTAAGCGTCATAATAATAATAATATATAATAATCTTTATTTTTATATAGCGCTAACATATTCCGCAGCACTTTACAGTTTGCACACATTATCATTACCGTCCCCTATGGGGCTCACAATCTAAATTCCCTATCAGTATGTCTTTGGAATGTGGGACGAAACCAGAGTACCCGGAGGAAACCCACGCAAATACGTAGAGAACATACAAACTCTTTGCAGATGTTGTCCTTGGTGGGGTTTGAGCTGCTGTGCTAACCACTGCGCCACCATGCTGCCCAATATATATAAAGATTAATTGTTTTATTTTTCAAATTAAACACATGTGATAATTAGTTTTCCAGGTGATTCTAATTAAAAGAAAGCTACTTAAAGATGATGTTCCACATTATTAAAGGGACACTGTCACCTGAATTTGGAGGGAACAATCTTCAGCCATGGAGGCGGGGTTTTTGGGTGTTTGATTCACCCTTTCCTTACCCGCTGGCTGCATGCTTGCTGCAATATTGGATTGAAGTTCATTCTCTGTCCTCCGTAGTACATGCCTGCGCAAGGCAAGATTGCCTTTTGCAAGCATGTACTACGGAGGACAGAGAATGAACTTCAATCCAATATTGCAGCCAGCATGCAGCCAGCGGGTAAGGAAAGGGTGAATCAAAAACCCCAGAACCCCGCCTCCATGGCTGAAGATTGTTCCCTCCAAATTCAGGTGACAGTGTCCCTTTAAGCAGGCCACAGGTTTCAAGCAATATGGGAAATAAAAAGGATCTCTCTGCTGCTGAAAAGCATTAAATAGTGCAATGCCTTGGTCAAGGGATAAAAACATTAGATATTTCACGAAAACATACTGTGAAGAAATTTGTGACTGAAACAAAGTACAGACAGAGTTCATGCAGATAAAGGCGCAATGAGGATGGTTTCTGCCAGAAAAATGAATTGGATTAAGAGAGCAGCTGCCAAAATGCCATTACAAAGCAGCAAACAGATATTTGAAGCTGCTGGTGCCTCTGGAGTACCTCGAACCTCAAGGTGTAGGATCTTTCAAAGGTTCCTGAAGGTGTAACATACATAGTAACATAGTAACATAGTTAGTAAGGCCGAAAAAAGACATTTGTCCATCCAGTTCAGCCTATATTCCATCATAATAAATCCCCAGATCTACGTCTTTCTACAGAACCTAATAATTGTATGATACAATATTGTTCTGCTCCAGGAAGACATCCAGGCCTCTCTTGAACCCCTCGACTGAGTTCGCCATCACCACCTCCTCAGGCAAGCAATTCCAGATTCTCACTGCCCTAACAGTAAAGAATCCTCTTCTATGTTGGTGGAAAAACCTTCTCTCCTCCAGACGCAAAGAATGCCCCCTTGTGCCCGTCACCTTCCTTGGTATAAACAGATCCTCAGCGAGATATTTGTATTGTCCCCTTATATACTTATACATGGTTATTGGATCGCCCCTTCATCTTTTTTCTAGACTAAATAATCCTAATTTCGCTAATCTATCTGGGTATTGTAGATCTCCCATCCCCTTTATTAATTTTGTTGCCCTCCTTTGTACTCTCTCTAGTTCCATTATATCCTTCCTGAGCACCGGTGCCCAAAACTGGACACAGTATTCCATGTGCGGTCTAACTAGGGATTTGTACAGAGGCAGTACAATGCTCTCATCATGTGTATCCAGGCCTCTTTTAATGTACCCCATGATCCTGTTTGCCTTGGCAGCTGCTGCCTGGCACTGGCTGCTCCAGGTAAGTTTATCATTAACTAGGATCCCCAAGTCCTTCTCCCTGTCAGATTTACCCAGTGGTTTCCTGTTCAGTGTGTAATGGTGATATTGATTCCTTCTTCCCATGTGTATAACCTTACATTTATCATTGTTAAACCTCATCTGCCACCTTTCAGCCCAAGTTTCCAACTTATCCAGATCCATCTGTAGCAGAATACTATCTTCTCTTGTATTAACTGCTTTACATAGTTTTGTATCATCTGCAAATATCGATATTTTACTGTGTAAACCTTCTACCAGATCATTAATGAATATGTTGAAGAGAACAGGTCCCAATACCGACCCTTGCGGTACCCCACTGGTCACAGTGACCCAGTTAGAGACTATACCATTTACACCACCCTCTGCTTTCTATCACTAAGCCAGTTACTAACCCATTTACACACATTTTCCCCCAGACCAAGCATTCTCATTTTGTGTACCAACCTCTTGTGCGGCACGGTATCAAACGCTTTGAAAAAATCGAGATATACCACGTCCAATGACTCACCGTGGTCCAGCCTATAGCTTACCTCTTCATAAAAACTGATTAGATTGGTTTGACAGGAGCGATTTCTCATAAACCCATGCTGATATGGAGTTACACAGTTATTCTCATTGAGATAATCCAGAATAACATCCCTCAGAAACCCTTCAAATATTTTACCAACAATAGAGGTTAGACTTACTGGCCTATAATTTCCAGGTTCACTTTTAGAGCCCTTTTTGAATATTGGCACAACATTTGCTATGCGCCAGTCCTGCGGAACAGACCCCGTTGCTATAGAGTCCCTAAAAATAAGAAATAATGGTTTATCTATTACATTACTTAGTTCTCTTAGTACTCGTGGGTGTATGCCATCCGGACCCGGAGATTTATCTATTCTAATCTTATTTAGCCGGTTTCGCACCTCTTCTTGGGTTAGATTGGTGACCCCTAATATAGGGTTTTCATTGTTTCTTGGGATTTCACCTAGCATTTCATTTTCCACCGTGAATACCGTGGAGAAGAAGGTGTTTAATATGTTAGCTTTTTCCTCGTCATCTACAACCCTTCTTTCCTCACTATTTTTTAAGGGGCCTACATTTTCAGTTTTTATTCTTTTACTATTGATGTAGTTGAAGAACAGTTTGGGATTAGTTTTACTCTCCTTAGCAATGTGCTTCTCTGTTTCCTTTTTGGCAGCTTTAATTAGTTTTTTAGATAAAGTATTTTTCTCCCTATAGTTTTTTAGAGCTTCAATGGTGCCATCCTGCTTTAGTAGTGCAAATGCTTTCTTTTTACTGTTAATTGCCTGTCTTACTTCTTTGTTTAGCCACATTGGGTTTTTCCTATTTCTAGTCCTTTTATTCCCACAATGTATAAACCGCTTACTGTGCCTATTTAGGATGTTCTTAAACATTTTCCATTTATTGTCTGTATTCTTATTTCTGAGGATATTGCCCCAGTCTACCAGATTAAGGGCATATCTAAGCTGGTCAAACTTTGCCTTCCTAAAGTTCAGTGTTTTTGTGACTCCCTGACAAGTCCCCCTAGTGAAAGACAGGTGAAACTGTACAATATTGTGGTCGCTATTTCCTAGATGCCCGACCACCTGCAGATTTGTTATTCTGTCAGGTCTATTAGATAGTATTAGGTCTAAAAGTGCTGCTCCTCTGGTTGGATTCTGCACCAATTATGAAAGATAATTTTTCTTGGTTATTAGCAGAAACCTGTTACCTTTATGGGTTTCACAGGTTTCTGTTTCCCAGTTAATATCCGGGTAGTTAAAGTCCCCCATAACCAGGACCTCATTATGGGTTGCAGCTTCATCTATCTGCTTTAGAAGTAGACTTTCCATGATTTCTGCTATATTTGGGGGTTTGTAACAGACCCCAATGAGAATTTTGTTACCATTTTTCCCTCCATGAATTTCGACATCCTCATTCCCTTCGCTAATATCCTCCCTTAAAGTGGACTTTAGACAAGACTTTATATAGAGACAAACCCCTCCTCCTCTCCGATTTTTACGATCCTTTCTAAACAGACTGTAACCCTGTAAGTTAACTGCCCAGTCATAGCTTTCATCTAACCATGTCTCGGTTATTATTCCCACTAACTCAAAGTTACCTGTAGATATTTCTGCTTCTAGTTCTTCCATCTTGTTTGTCAGGCTTCTGGCGTTTGCGAGCATGCAGTTTAGAGGATTTTGTTTTGTTCCAATCTCCTCACTGTGGATTGTTTTAGAAATGTTCTTACCTGCCTTCTGAGTATGTTTTCCTGGGTCTTCTTTGTTCGAGTCTAATGTTTTTCTTCCCGTCCCCTCAAAATGAAAATGACCTCTGCAAAGTATGTAGAGTTTCTGACTGACAACTTTCTTCCATGGTTTAAAAAGCAGAAACGTGCCTTAGTTTACCCCCACATATGGCGCATCAGTGTACTCGGGATAAATTGGACAACAACTATTGCAGTCCAATTTCTCCTGTTACCCTTGTGAAAATAAAAACTTGGGGGCTACAATATCTTTTTTGTGGAAAAAAAAATTTTTTTGGAAACTAGACCCCTTAAGGAACTTATCTAGATGTGTGGTGAGCACTTTGAACCCCCAAGTGCTTCACAGAAGTTTATAACGTAGAGCCGTGAAAATAAAAAAATCGCTTTTGTTTACACAAAAATGATCTTTTCGCCCACAAATTCTTATTTTCACAAGGGTAACAGGAGAAATTAGACCACAAAAGTTGTTGTGCGATCTCTCCTGAATACGTCGATACCCCATATGTGAGGGTAAACCACTGTTTGGGCGCACCGCAGAGCTTGGAAGTGAAGGAGCGCCGTTTTACTTTTTCAATGTAGAATTGGCTGGAATTGAGATTGGACGCCATGTCGCGTTTGGAGAGCCCCTGATGTGCCTAAACAGTAGAAACCCCCCACAAGTGACCCCATTTTCTAAACTAGACCCCTTAAGGAACTTATCTAGATGTGTGGTGAGCACTTTGAACCCCCATGTGCTTCACAGAAGTTTATAACGTAGAGCCTTGAAAAAAATAATCACATTTTTTCTACAAAAATGATCTTTTTGCCCACAAATTTTTATTTTCACAAGGGTAACAGGAGAAATTAGACCAATAAAGTTGTTGTGCAATTTCTCCTGAGTATGTCGATACCCAATATGTGGGGGTAAACCACTGTTTGGGCGCACCGCAGAGCTTGGAAGAGAAAGAGTGCCGTTTTACTTTTTCAGTGCAGAATTGGCTGGAATTGAGATCGGACGCCATGTCGCGTTTGGAGAGCCCCTGATGTGCCTAAACAGTAGAAACCCCCCACAAGTGACCCCATTTTGGAAACTAGACCCCCCATGGAACTTATCTAGATGTGTGGTGAGAACTTTGAATGCCCAAGTGCTTCACAGAAGTTTAGAATGCAGAGTCGTGAAAATAAAATAAAAATTTTTTCCACAAAAAAGATATTGTAGCCCCCAAGTTTTTATTTTCACAAGGGTAACAGGAGAAATTGGACTGCAATAGTTGTTGTCCAATTTATCCCGAGTACGCTGATGCGCCATATGTGGGGGTAAACCACTGTTTGGGCGCACGGCAGAGCTCGGAAGGGAAGGAGCGCCTTTTTGGAATGCAGACTTTGATAGAATGGTCTGTGGGCATTATGTTGCGATTGCAGAGCCCCTGATGTACTTAAACTGTAGTAACCCCCCACAAGTGACCCCATTTTGGAAACTAGACCCCCCAAGGAACTTATCTAGATGCGTGGTGAGAACTTTGAATGCCCAAGTGCTTCACAGAAGTTTAGAATGCAGTGTCGTGAAAATAAAAAATATTTTTTTTTTCACAAAAAAGATATTGTAGCCCCCAAGTTTTTATTTTCACAAGGGTAACAGGAGTAATTGGACCACTAAAGTTGTTGTCCAATTTATCCTGAGTATGCTGATGCCCCATATGTGGGGGTAAACCACTGTTTGGGCGCACGGCAGAGCTCGGAAGGGAAGGAGCGCCGTTTTGGAATGCAGACTTAGATAGAATGGTCTGTGGGCGTTATGTTGCGTTTGCAGAGCCCCTGATGTACCTAAACAGTAGTAACCCCCACAAGTGACCCCGTTTTGGAAACTAGACCCCCCAAGGAACTTATATAGATGTGTGGTGAGAACTTTGAATGCCCAAGTGCTTCACAGAAGTTTATAATGCAGAGTCATAAAAAAATATATATATATATTTTTCCACAAAAAGGATTTTGTAGCCCCCAAGTTTTTATTTTCACAAGGGTAACAAGAGAAATTGGACCACAGAAGTTGTTGTCCAATTTATCCCGAGTATGCTGATGCCCCATATGTGGGGGTAACCCACTGTTTGGGCACACGGCAGAGCTCAGAAGGGAGGGAGCACCATTTGACTTTTTGAGCGCAAAATTGGCTATCGTGTTTGGAGACCCCCTGATGTACCTAAACAGTGGAAACCCCCAATTCTAGCTCCAACCCTAACCCCAACACACCCCTAATCCCAACCTGATCCATAATCCTAATCACTAACCCTAACCATAATCACAACCCTTACCCCAAAACAACCCTAATGTCAACCCTAACCATAACCCTAATCAAAACCCTAAATCCAACACACCCCTAATCCTAATCTCAACCCTAACCTCAAACCTAACCCTAATCCCAATACACCCCTAATCACAACCCTAACCTTAACCCTAATCCCAAACCTAACCCTAATCCCAAGCGTAACCCTAATACCAACCCTAACCCTAATCCCAACCCTAATCCAAACCCTAACCCTAATCCCAACTCTAACCCTAACTTTAGCCCCAACCCTAGCCCAAACTTTAGCCCCAACCCTAACCCTAACCCTAAGGCTACTTTCACACTTGCGTTGTTTGGCATCCGTCGCAATCCGTCGTTTTGGACAAGAAACGGATCCTGCAAATGTGCCCGCAGGATGCGTTTTTTGCCCATAGACTTGTATTGCCGACGGATCGTGACGGATGGCCACACGTCGCGTCCGTCGTGCACTGGATCAGTGTTTTGGCGGACCGTCAGCACAAAAAAAGTTCAATGTAATGTTTTTTTGTACGTCGCATCCGCAATTTCTGACCGCGCATGCGTGGCCGTAACTCCGCCCCCTCCTCCCCAGGACATAGATTGGGCAGCGGATGCGTTGAAAAACTTCATCCGCTGCCCACGTTGTGCACAATTTTCACAACGTGCGTCGGTATGTCGGGCCGATGCATTGCGACGGCCCCGTACCGACGTAAGTGTGAAAGAAGCCTAACCCTAAATTTAGCGCCAACCCTAACTCTAAATTTAGCCCCAACCCTAACCCTAAATTTAGCCCCAACCCTAACCCTAAATTTAGCCCTAACCCTAATCCTAGCCCTAACCCTACCCCTAACCCTACCCCTAACCCTAGCCCTACCCCTACCCCTAACCCTACCCCTAGCCCTAACCCTACCCCTAACCCTACCCCTAACCCTAATTTTAGCCCCAACTGCTCTTCTCCTGCCGGCCGGCAGATGGAGCCAGATGGCGGGCGCACTGCGCATGCGCCCACCATTTTCTTTTGCCGGCGGCCAGGAGGAGCAGCAGGAGGACCCAGGGACACAGGTGAGTATGGCAGGGTCCCCGAATCCCCCTATTTCTTTGTCCTCTGATGTGCGATCACATCAGAGGACAGAGAATTACACTTTGACTTTTTTTTTTTTGCGGTCGCCGGTAAACAGTTAATTACCGGCGATCGCAAAACAGGGGTCGGTAAAACCGACCCCGATCATGCTCTTTGGGGTCTCGGCTACCCCCGGCAGCCGAGACCCCAAAGATTCTCGCGGGGCCGGCCGGCGGGCGCACTGCGCATGCGCCCGCCATTTTGAAGATGGTGGTGCCCACCGGGAGACACGAGGAGCATCGGGGGAGATAGGTGAGTATTGGGGGGCTACCTGGGACCCCTTTTCTCTGTCCTCCGATGAGCGATCACATCGGAGGACAGAGAAATTAAAAAGAGATCGCGTTTTTTTTTTTTTGCGATCGCCGGTAAACGGTTAATTACCGGCGATCGCAAATGCGGGGTGGGTTAAAAAACCCCGAATCATGTTCTCTGGGGTCTCGGCTACCCTCGGCAGCCGAGACCCCGGAGAAAATCCGACTCTGGGGGGCACTATTTACTTTTCCCACAGCGCCGTTAATTAACGGCGCTGTGGTTTAAGTACCCTTAGCGGCTGCCGTTAAAAGGCGCATCGGCGATCGCTAAGGGGTTAATCATTTATTTTCCCGAGATTCATGCCATTTTTCCCGGTGCCACAAAAAACATCTTAAAACTAAACCAAAACGGGTTTTGCTGGGAAATATGTCAAGGTACATCCTTTTCAGGTAATGACTTGCCTATAAGGCCAAATATTTCACCCCAGACTGAAAATGTTCCTCTCGTTTTTCAACTTTAACATTGCTTTCAACCACTACAAATGCATTCACTGGGAAATGTCATTGTAACATTTAACAACCCTAGCTGGCCATGTGGTGTGTGACACATAAGCAGACCCATCTTGTTTCATTTAGGAAGGAGGGACTTTTAAAGTCACAGAGCCTATTTTTACTGGTGCATCAGGCGGCATTAATCTTCTTAAAGGGCCACTATGAAACAGTAGGTCTCCTAAGCTGTTGTAGCCTGTGCTGTGAGTGGATGGGCTGCCAAGAATTACGACGCACAACAATACCCGTCATAAGATGTTCAGGAGGGACTCCTGAAAAAGTGTTCCATTGAATTCAAGGCCTGCCCTGCTGCCATTTCATATGCACCCCAATAAGCCTTGGAACCCACATTCTGGATGTGCCCAGGAAAATCCACTTCACAATATGCATTTTGTACTCCCGTACTCCTTTGTTTTACACATTGGCAGGAAGGCCAGCCCTGCTGCATAGTCATATGCACCCCATTAATCCATGGAACCCACATACTGGATGGGCCGATGAAAATCCACTCGTATTTTTTAGTGATGTTTCCTCTTTTCCAAATTATTTACAGGAGAATTTGGCAATTGTGTTTGCCATGTTTTTAACACAAAGGTTCAGATATGGCTTTAAAGAAGGCTAATACTTGCAATACAAAGCAATTTAATTGCAAACTACAACACTCAAGGAATAGTAAGATTGAAAAGTGTGAGTGTGTACACTTTTGTAGATGTTAACCCCTTCATGACCCAGCCTATTTTGACCTTAAAGACCTTGCCGTTTTTTGCAATTCTGACCAGTGTCCCTTTATGAGGTAATAACTCAGGAACGCTTCAACGGATCCTAGCGGTTCTGAGATTGTTTTTTCGTGACATATTGGGCTTCATGTTAGTGGCAAATTTAGGTCAATAAATTATGGGTTTATTTGTGATAAAAACGGAAATTTGGCGAAAATTTTGAAAATTTCGCAATTTTCACATTTTGAATTTTTATTCTGTTAAACCAGAGAGTTATGTGACACAAAATAGTTAATAAATAACATTTCCCACATGTTTACTTTACATCAGCACAATTTTGGAAACAAAATTTTTTTTTGCTAGGAAGTTATAAGGGTTAAAATTTGACCAGCGATTTCTCATTTTTACACCGAAATTTACAAAACCATTTTTTTAGGGACCACCTCATATTTGAAGTCACTTTGAGGGGTCTATATGGCTGAAAATACCCAAAAGTGACACCATTCTAAAAACTGCACCCCTCAAGGTACTCAAAACCACATTCCAGAAGTTTATTAACCCTTCAGGTGCTTCACAGCAGCAGAAGCAACATGGAAGGAAAAAATGAACATTTAACTTTTTAGTCACAAAAATTATCTTTTAGCAACAATTTTTTTATTTTCCCAATGGTAAAAGGAGAAACTGAACCACGTAAATTGTTGTCCAATTTGTCTTGAGTACGCTGATACCTCATATGTGGGGGTAAACCACTGTTTGGGTGCACGGCAGGGCTTGGAAGGGAAGGAGCGCCATTTGACTTTTTGAATCAAAAATTGGCTCCACTCTTTAGCGGACACCATGTCACGTTTGGAGAGCCCCCGTGTGCCTAAAAATTGGAGCTCCCCCACAAGTGACCCCATTTTGGAAACTAGACGCCCCAGGGAACTTATCTAGATGCATAGTGAGCACTTTGAACCCCCAGGTGCTTCACAAATTGATCCGTAAAAATGAAAAAGTACTTTTTTTTCACAAAAAAATTCTTTTAGCCTCAATTTTTTCATTTTCACATGGGCAACAGGATAAAATGGATCCTAAAATTTGTTGGGCAATTTCTCCTGAGTACACTGATACCTCATATGTGGGGGTAAACCACTGTTTGGGCACATGGTAAGGCTCGGAAGGGAAGGAGCGCCATTTGACTTTTTGAATGAAAAATTATCTCCATTGTTAGCGGACACCATGTCGCGTTTGGAAAGCTCCTGTGTGCCTAAACATTGGCGCTCCCCCACAAGTGACCCCATTTTGGAAACTAGACCCCCCAAGGAACTTATTTAGATGCCTAGTGAGCACTTTCAACCCTCAGGTGCTTCACAAATTGATCTGTAAAAATGAAAAAGTACTTTTTTTTCACAAAAAAATTCATTTCGCCTCAATTTTTTCATTATCACCTGGGCAATAGGATAAAATGGATCATAAAATTTGTTGGGCAATTTCTCCCGAGTACGCCGATACCTCATATGTGGGGGTAAACCACTGTTTGGGCACTCGGCAGGGCTCGGAAGGGAAGGCGCGCCATTTGACTTTTTGAATGGAAAATTAGCTCCAATTGTTAGCGGACACCCTGTCGCGTTTGGAGAGCCCCTGTGTGCCTAAACATTGGAGCTCCCCCACATGTGACCCCATTTTGGAAACTAGACCCCCCAAGGAACTTATCTAGATGCGTATTGAGCACTTTAAACCCCCAGGTGCTTCACAGAAGTTTATAACGCAGAGCCATGAAAATAAAAAATAATTTTTCTTTCCTCAAAAATGATTTTTTAGCCTGGAATTTCCTATTTTGCCAAGGGTAATAGGAGAAATTGGACCCCAAATGTTGTCCAGTTTGTCCTGAGTACGCTGATACCCCATATGTGGGGGTAAACCACTGTTTGGGCGCACGGCAGGGCTCGGAAGGGAAGGCACGCCATTTGGCTTTTTAAATGGAAAATTAGCTCCAATCATTAGCGGACACCATGTCACGTTTGGAGAGCCCCTGTGTGCCTAAACATTGGAGATCCCCCAGAAATGACCCCATTTTGGAAACTAGTCCACCAAAGGAACTAATCTAGATGTGTGGTGAGGACTTTGAACCCCCAAATGCTTCACAGAAGTTTATAACGCAGAGCCATGAAAATAAAAATAATTTTTTTTTTTCTCAAAAATGATATTTTAGCCTGCAATTTTTTATTTTCCCAAGGGTATCAGGAGAAATTTGACCCCAAAAGTTGTTGTCCAGTTTCTCCTGAGTATGCTGATACCCCATATGTGGGGGTAAACCACTGTTTGGGCACATGCCGTGGCTCGGAAGTGAAGTAGTGACGTTTTGAAATGCAGACTTTGATGGAATGCTCTGTGGGCGTCACGTTGCGTTTGCAGAGCCCCTGATGTGGCTCAACAGTAGAAACCCCCCACAAGTGACCCCATTTTGGAAACTAGACCCCGAAAGGAACTTATCTAGATGTGTGGTGAGCACTTTGAACCCCCAAGTGCTTCATAGAAGTACATAATGCAGAGCCGTGAAAATAATAAATACGTTTTCTTTCCTCAAAAATAATTATTTAGCCCAGAATTTTTTAATTTTCCCAAGGGTAACAGGAGAAATTTGACCCCAATATTTGTTGTCCAGTTTCTCCTGAGTACGGTGATACCCCATATGTGGGGGTAAACTACTGTTTGGGCACATGCCGGGGCTCGGAATTGAAGTAGTGACGTTTTGAAATGCAGACTTTGATGGAATGCTCTGCGGGCGTCACGTTGCGTTTGCAGAGCCCCTGATGTGGCTAAACAGTAGAAACCCCCCACAAGTGACCCCATTTTAGAAACTAGACCCCCCAAGGAACTTATCTAGATATGTGGTGAGCACTTTGAACCCCCAAGTGCTTCACAGACGTTTACAACGTAGAGCCGTGAAAATAATAAATCATTTTTCTTTCCTCAAAAATGATGTTTTAGCAAGCATTTTTTTATTTTCACAAGGGTAACAGGAGAAATTGGACCCCAGTAATTGTTGAGCAGTTTATCCTGAGTATGCTGGTACCCCATATGTGGGGGTAAACCACTGTTTGGGCACACGTCAGGGCTCGGAATTGAGGGAGCACCATTTGACTTTTTGAATACGAGATTGGCTGGAATCAATGGTGGCGCCATGTTGCGTTTGGAGACCCCTGATGTGCCTAAACAGTGGTAACCCCTCAATTCTACCTTCAACACTAACCCCAACACACCCCTAACTCTAATCCCAACTGTAGCCATAACCCTAATCACAACCCTAATTCCAACCCTAACCCTAATCACAACCCAAACCCAACACACCCCTAACCACAACCCTAACCCCAACACACCCCTAACCCTAACCACAACCCTAATTCCAACTGTAGCCATAACCCTAATCACAGCCCTAACCCTAACCCTAACCCCAACACACCCCTAACCCTAATCCCAACTGTAGCCATAACCCTAATCACAACCCTAACCACAACACACCCCTAACCACAACCCTAATTCCAACCCTAACCCTAAGGCTATGTGCCCACGTTGCGGATTCGTGTGAGATTTTTCAGCATTTTTGAAAAATCCGCGGGTAAAAGGCACTGCGTTTTACCTGCGGATTTTCTGCGGATTTCCAGTGTTTTTTGTGCGGATTTCACCTGCGGATTCCTATTGAGGAACAGGTGTAAAACGCTGCGGAATCCGCACAAAGAATTGACATGCTGCGGAAAATACAACGCAGCGTTCCCGCGTGGTATTTTCCGCACCATGGGCACAGCGGATTTGGTTTCCATATGTTTACATGGTACTGTACACCTGATGGAACACTGCTGCGAATCCGCAGCGGCCAATCCACTGCGGATCCGCAGCCAAATCCGCACCGTGTGCACATGGCCTAATTCTAAAGGTATGTGCACACGCTGCGGAAAACGCTGAGGATCCGCAGCAGTTTCCCATTAGTTTACAGTTCAATGTAAACCTATGGGAAACAAAAATCGCTGTACACACGCTGTGGAAAAACTGCACGGAAACGCAGGGGTTTACATTCCGCAGCATGTCACTTCTTTGTGCGGATTCCGCAGCGGTTTTACAACTGCTCAAATAGAAAATCGCAGTTGTAAAACCGCAGTGAAATGCGCAGAAAAAACGCGGTAAATCCGCCATAAATCCGCAGCGGTTTAACACTGCGGATTTATAAAATCCGCAGCGGAAAAATCCGCAGAGGACCAGAATACGTGTGCACATACCGAAACCCTAACCCTACCCCTAACCCTAGCCCTAGCCCTAACCCTAGCCCTAACCCTAGCCCTAACCCTACCCCTTACCCTATCCCTAACCCTACCCCTAGCCCTAACCCTACCCCTAACCCTAGCCCTAACCCTACCCCTACCCCTACCCCTAACCCTACCCCTAACCCTATTCTAACATTAGTGGAAAAAAAAAATTCTTTATTTTTTTATTGTCCCTACCTATGGGGGTGACAAAGGGGGGGGGGTCATTTATTATTTTTTTTATTTTGATCACTGAGATAGATTATATCTCAGTGATCAAAATGCACTTTGGAACGAATCTGCCGGCCGGCAGATTCGGCGGGCGCACTGCGCATGCGCCCGCCATTTTGGAAGATGGCGGCGCCCGGGGAGAAGACGGACGGACCACGGCAGGATCGGTAAGTATGATGGGGTGGGGGGGGAGCACGGGGGGGGATCGGAGCATGGGGGGGAGTGAATCGGAGCGCGGAAGGGGTGGAACGGAGCACGGGGGGGGTAGAACGGAGCACGGGGGGGTAGAACGGAGCACGGGGGGGTGGAACGGAGCACGGAGGGGGGTGGATCCGAGTGCAGGGGGGGTGATCGGAGCACGGGGGGGTGATTGAAGCACGGGGGAGCGGACAAGAGCACGGGGGGGAGCGGAGCACAGGACAGAGGGGAGCCGGAGCAGTGTACCGACCAGATCGGAGGGCTGGGGGGGCGATCGGTGGGGTGGGGTGGGGGCACATTAGTGTTTCCAGCCATGGCCGATGATATTGCAGCATCGGCCATGGCTGGATTGTAATATTTCACCCGTTATAATAGGTGAAATATTACAAATCGCTGATTGGCAGTTTCACTTTCAACAGCCAATCAGAGCGATCGTAGCCACGAGGGGGTGAAGCCACCCCCCCCTGGGCTAAACTACCACTCCCCCTGTCCCTGCAGATCGGGTGAAATGGGAGTTAACCCTTTCACCCGGCCTGCAGGGACGCGATCTTTCCATGACGCCACATAGGCGTCATGGGTCGGATTGGCACCGACTTTCATGACGCCTACGTGGCGTCAAAGGTCGGGAAGGGGTTAACAATAACATAGAAAGGTTAATAAGTACATACTGTATAAGGATTACATAAATATATTGATTACTTATATATGAAGATTAACTACATTCAGTCTACTTAGATCATCACCAAGAGGCTTTTAAACATCCGCCTGGAATATCAGAGAAGCAACACCAAGACAGAGAATCCCTGGGAGATTACCTACACTGCATGGGCGTCCCCAGTTATGCAGGTATCAGCACACTGTACATATACAGGTACCCCAGTTTTGGCATATGTCTTTGTAATGTTTATCTGGTTTTATATAGTGATTTACACTATGTAGTAACTCTAGTTTCAACCAGCCCTTCAAGTGGCCACTTTTCAAGGTTGGATGAAACTGAGATATCATGGACTCAACAGATGAGGGGCCATAAACCCCTAGAAAATAAAAGCCACAAGGATTTAGATCAAACCACCACAGGCAGAGTTTCAGTAAACCTTAATGTTTTACAATGACAAACAGCAAACATATAGAGGCTTAGAACTGTTTGTGAAGTGAATAAACAAATATTTCTCAAGATTGTGTCACTATGAGCATTGTCTGTCACATCTGTAAATGTTTTACAAGAAATGCAGCTGTGTGATTCTCTGAATGCATTCGGTATACAGTATTTTAATCTTGCTTACAAATCGCCATTTGTATATTCTCCATTTGTACATTTCAGGCAGCCAAAGTTATGGCTCTCAAGGAGAGAAACTAATATAGTGGACAAATCTATATTTTTTAATAAACTACTGAGCCAAACTAACAGCATTGCTTCATCAAATTAATATGAAGTGTGTTGAGTCCAATTTGAGCAACCATGCAACAAAAAAGGAGCTTTTCAAGTGAGCTATTTAAGGTACACACATGTGAAGTGTTTGCCATCAAGGATGTGGTTTCACCAATGTGGGATACCTTTTTTAAAAATATACTATCACAGCCCCCCTTGCCCAAACTTCACCAGCCTATAACAGTACAAAGCACATTCACCCCGGTGATCTAATGGCAGTTAAACAAGAGACATTGCAGGAGACAGAGTTAAGAATTAGGCCCAATGTAGTGGTGTGTGTCTCTGAGACTTGTAATGCAGAGCATGATCTGCCAAATGAGTCCCCAATGGGGATACCTTTTTTTAAAAATAGACTAGTGCCATCGCAGGCCTCTCACCCAAACTTCAACGGCCTATAACAGTACTGAGCACATTCACCCTGGTGATATAGTGGCAGGTACATTTGAGAGACCGAGTTAAGAAGTAGGCCCAATGGAATGTCAAGCCCAATTCCCCCATGTGGTGTCCTTTTTGGACGCATTAAAATAGTGTCATCACACCCCCCTTGATCAAAATTCACTGGCCTATAATAGTACAGAGCACGTTCACCCTTGTGATCTAGTGGCAGTTAAAGGACACATTGAAGGAGACAGAATGAAGAAGTAGGCCCAATGTAATGTCATGCCCAATTCCTCAAAGTGGGTTCCTGGTTTTTATTTAAAAAAATAGTGCCATCACAGCCCCCGTGCCCAAAATTCACCGTACAGACCACATTCACCCTGGTCATCTAGTGGTAGTTAAAGGACCCATTGCAGTAGACAGAGTTAAGAAGTAGTCCCAATGTAATGCCCAACTCCCCAATGTGGGGTCCTTTTTTTTACTAAATAAAATAGTGGCATCACAGCCCCCTTGCCCAAAAATTACCGTACAGAGCACGTTCACCCTGGTCATCTAGTGGCAGTTAAAGGACACATTGCAGAAGACAGACTTAAGAAGTAGGTCCAATGTAATGTAATGCCCAATTCCCCAATGTGGGGTCCTTTTTTACTAAATAAAATAGTGCCATCACAGCTCCTTTGCCCAAACTTTACTGTACAGAGCAAGTTCACCCTGGTCATCTAGTGGTAGTTAAAGGACCCATTGCAGTAGACAGAGTTAAGAAGTAGACCCAATGTAACGCCCAATTCCCAAATTTTTTCAAAAATATACTATTGCCATCACAGCCCCCATTATTGTATCATAATGGTCATCTAGTGGCAGGTAAAAGACACATTGCAGGAGACAGAGTTAAGAAGTGGGTCTAATGTAGGGGTGTGGGTGTCTTAGACTTGTAATGGAGTGCCTGGCCTGACAAGCATTTGCTCATAGGTGGTTAATTTGTAAAACGTTGTTCATGTGGATCCTAGACACCCTTTCCCAAAATTTGACTTTCCATAGCAGCAGGGAACACGTGAACCCTGGTGTTCTAGTGGTGGAATATGAGAACACATTGTTGAAGGCCTCATTAAAACCTAGGGCAAATGTAAAGGATTGTGTCTCCTACACTTGTAATGCCCATACACTAAGTGCATGGGCTGACAAACATTTCCCCATGGGGGTGGCAATTTTTCTAAAAAAAAAAAAATGTTTACAGGCATCAGAAACACCTTGCAAAACTGTAAAGTGGAATGGTTTCCTACACAGTGGCTGCTGGGAAGGTGCAGGTTTGTAGTAAAATTATGACGAATCGTTGGATGAAGGGATCAGGAAAAGGGGCATGGTGATGACAGGAATGAGAACGTACATGATTAATAACAGCGGTGACTATGGGAGGTATGAGATCCAGGATACAACCTACAATGATTAGTCATTTAGCCGCCACCAATTGACTCGGCCTAAAAAATGCCAGTCAAAAATATGTTGGCAAACCAAAGATGCACATGTCTGTCTAAAGGGTAAATTGCAACATGTTCATGAAATTCTGAATTATAGAAAGCAGATCAGTTTCGGAGGAAAACCAAACAAACTGATTGATGTTTGTGAAAAGCTAAGTTTAAAGAGGAGTGCACGAGGAGGGGGACAAGGTGGGTCATCTCCTTTCTAGAATACTGGCGGCACAGAGAGACTCTACACATATAGTTGCTTTGAAGGGAAAGGATGGGTCGGAGCATACTGTTTGCGGGGCTATTTTGGAGGTGATGACGGAGTATTATTCAGATCTTTCTAAATCACGGGTACAACCAACGATGGAGGAGGTGGATGGTTTTCTGGCAGAGGATCAGCTTCCTAGACTTTGTATGGTTGATCAGGGACTTCTTGAAGAGCCGTTTAATTTGGAGAAGCTTGACGCCGCACTGGCCTCTATGCCTAATTTTAAAGCCCCAGGGGTGGATGGTATCCCAGGGGAGGTGTAAATAAAATGTAAAGACTAGGTATTGCTTCCCCTTCCCGCTTTGTTGTAGGTGTATGCTGCTGGTCTGGTGGAGGGTGAGTTGTCGTGGTCCATGCATGAGGCAATAATTGAAGTGTTGTCAAAACAGGGTAAGGATCCGACATATCCGGCTTCTTATCGCTCAATGTCATTATTAACCATAGATATCAAAATCTTGGCCAAAATGTTGGCTAGTCATCTTAGCCAGGTGATAACGACACTAATAAACCGGGAACAGTCCGGTTTTATGCCCAATAGTTCTACAGCATGTAATCTTAAGGTACCGTCACACTTAGCGACGCTGCAGCGATACCGACAACGATCCGGATCGCTGCAGCGTCGCTGTTTGGTCGCTGGAGAGCTGTCACACAGACCGCTCTCCAGCGACCAACGATGCCGGTAACCAGGGTAAACATCGGGTAACTAAGCGCAGGGCCGCGCTTAGTAACCCGATGTTTACCCTGGTTACCATCCTAAAAGTAAAAAAAACAAACACTACATACTTACCTACAGCCGTCTGTCCTCCAGCGCTGTGCTCTGCACTCCTCCTGTACTGTCTGTGTGAGCACAGCGGCAGGAAAGCAGAGCGGTGACGTCACCGCTCTGCTTTCCGGCTGACCGACGCTCACAGCCAGTACAGGAGGAGTGCAGAGCACAGCGCTGGAGGACAGACAGCGGTAGGTAAGTATGTAGTGTTTGTTTTTTTTACTTTTAGGATGGTAACCAGGGTAAACATCGGGTTACTAAGCGCGGCCCTGCGCTTAGTTACCCGATGTTTACCCTGGTTACCAGTGAAGACATCGCTGAATCGGTGTCACACACGCCGATTCAGCGATGTCTGCGGGGAGATCCAGCGACCAAATAAAGTTCTGGACTTTCTTCCCCGACCAGCGACAGCACAGCAGGGGCCTGATCGCTGCTGTCACACTGGACGATATCGCTAGCGAGGACGCTGCAACGTCACGGATCGCTAGCGATATCGTCTAGTGTGACGGTACCTTTAGACAATTGTTTCTCAATATGCAGGTAAAGTCTGACAATATGGGTCAGAGGGTTGTGGTGTCTTTAGACGCCACTAAGGCTTTTGATAGTGTGGAATGGCCCTATTCGTGGGCGGTTATGAAGGCTCTGGGTTTTGGTTAGAGATTTATAATTTGGGTTCAATTGTTATATGCCTCTCCAAGAGCCAGGATACGGGTAAATGGGCTCTTGTCGGGGGATTTCCCTTTGTATAGGGGAACGCGGCAGGAGTGCCCCTTGTCTCCTCTCTTGTTTGCAATTGCTGTTGAGCCCTTGGTGGCGGTGATACGGAGGTATAGGGACAAAAAGGGATTTAGATACGGAAACTATGAAGAAAAGATTGCCCTGTACGCGGACGATGTGTTACTGTTCTTGGAAGATGTGCAGTAGTCTTTGGGTGCTGTTCTGAACAGCATTAAAAAAAATTGGGTCTCTTTCCGGATTATCTATTAATTGGGATAAGTCTGTGTTGTTGCCCATGTACGGGCGGCTCCTCTGACACTAGACCCTGGGGTTCCTGTAAGGGTGGTACATGAGTGTAAATATCTTGGCATCGTGGTTTCGGGAAAAATAGAGGACTATGTGCGGCTCAACCTGACTCCTATGCTTGTGAAGTTCCCGCTGAAGATTGAGGCCTGGATGAAGCTATTTCTGTCGGTTGCAGATAGAGTTAATTTGATCAAAATTATACTTATGCTTCAGCTCCTATACATATTGCATAATGCTCCAGTGTGGCAGCCTCAGAGTACATTTTATAGGATCAAGACTCTATTTAGGGACTTAATTTGGAAGCGTGGCCTGGCGGGCATCAAATTGGAACATCTGCTAAGGGCGAAGGATGAGGGTGGTTTGGCGGTCCCCAATCCATGGATTTACTATATAGCATCTCAATGCCAGCATAGGGTAGGTTGGGGAGAACCGGAACAGAGCGCTTAAGCGGGGATAATCATTGAACACGCGGTAGGGAAAGGCCCGTTGTTAGCCATTCTGGAAGCAGGCAGATTCAGAATTAACCCCAAATAATTACCAACAATAGCTAAGATAGGGAAAGTGTGGCAGAAAATTAAGTATTGGAGGAGAGTAACGGAATTTACGAGATATAAGCTGATTTGGTTTGATCCTAGGTTGGCAGAGCTCATGAGATTGGTGGTTCGGTCAGTGGAGGCACATTGGCATTTGGTTTGTGTCTGATTTGCTTGATGGGGATGTTCTTAAAACATTAAAGACACTTAGGACTGAGTTTCCTTTGTCCCAGAAGATGTTCTTTCAATATTTGCAGTTGCGACACGTCCTAAAAATTGTCAAAAGGAGGGGTCGAGAGTGATTCTGCACTCCGATAGCTTGTTGAATCTTATCGGGTCTCAGAGGAGTGCGAGGGGGTTAATTGCCATGATGTACAGGGGACTGTTGGATACCTTTTTATTGAAACATCCATTAAGGCTAACTGAAAAAATCGGTGGCGGACGTTGGTCCTTTGTCGGAGTCCCAGTGGGAGTCTATACTTCAATACATTCCCAGGGCGTCCTTGAGTGAGGCTAAGAGGGTGTCGGAGTTATACCTGGTGTATAGGGTGTACAGGACCCCGGTATGGATGAAGAAGGCAGGACTGAGAGGTGACTCAAAATGCCGAAGGTGCGTTGAGGATGATGCAGATGTCATACATATGATGTGGTCATGCGCTCACCTCCAAACCTTCTGCGTGAAGGTGCTTAACTTAATTCAAGAGGTGACAGGAGTAGATGTGGTGCGTAACCCGCTGACTAGCCTTCTGGGTTGTATGGATGATATTGCTACAGGTGAATGTGAAAGATTGATTATTGCGAGATTGTTGTATGCCGCGAGAAAGCTTATTGCGATGCACTTGTTGGCTGAAAAACCGCCAGGGAAAAAGGAATTTATTAATAACATTAATTTTATTTTCCTTATGGAAAGAATATCTACATCAAGAGAGGTCAGAATACAAAATTTGAAAATGTGTGGGGCGGATGGATGGATTACCCAGGCATGGCGTCTGCTGAGTTATTGCAGAGTAGAATGGGGGTCGTTTAGTTGCTTCGGGAGGGACGTTTACATGTACTGTTGGACAATTTTGAAGAGGTAATGTTGTCAATTGGTTGTATTGGATAATGGTTAAGGGACTGGGGTGAGGGAGGGTTGGTTATGGGGTAAGAGTCCTGTTTTCGTAAAATGAAAATGTATTAATCAATTTTGTATTAGTGGTACCTGTCTGGAAAATGTGTCAGACTGTGTTACAGCGTGTCATATGCTTTAATACAAAATTATAAGGTTTAAAAAAAGAGGAGTGCACCGTCCGTAACTATAAACATACTTGTGGCACAAGCTTCTTCATCTTCACCCATACATATTACCAATAATATCCAAATGTCACAGTCAAAAAATTATTTGTTCTAGTGTAACGAACACTGTTAAAGGAATGGCACTAAACGTAGATAACCACGACCCTGGGAAACACCAGATTTCCTCTTTACAAGATATGGACGATGATGGTATTGATGACGGCTTTGAAATTAATTTACCACATACACACCAAGAAGATGATGATCACAGCTGCAGAAAATGTGCCAAAAAAAGGCCGTGAATGTCTGGAAAATCATTTTCTCTTGGGCAAACTTTCCCTCTTACTAAAGTGGTACTGAATGATGCATATACAGCTCTCATGTCTATTTAGCGTGAGATCGTTGAAAGATGATGTATTCTGTTTTATCCATGTCCACCTTTTGAAAGCGAGCATAAAAGAAGGATAAAATAGCGGCAAGACGTGTGATTTGGGTCAGTAAGGAGGTAATGTCAGGTACAGATAGGTAGATCTGCGTGTCATCGGCATACTGATGATATTGCAAACCGTGCCATTACATCAGCTGTCCCAGGCCGAAGGTGTAGATGGAGAAGAGTAGGGGTCCTAAAAAAGAAGCCTTGGGGAACACCGAAAGACTGTGGTTGAGGTGAGGAGATGGTGTGGGAGAGGGAGACACTGAATGTCCCTGTAACACACAGGTTGTTTTTTAAAGACTGCTGATAACCCCCAGAAGGCCATTTGCACCAACAGCCAGGCCTGCATCAGCAGGGGTAGCAAAACTCCCATCCTAACCACCACAAGCATGATCAGGCATATGGCAGCAAAGCACTCGACTTGTTGGTTGAACACAAGGCTCCATGACCACAAACAGTGTCTGCGGGTGATACCACTGCTTCTTTCGATGTTGTGCGTGCAAGCAAATCCCCAGTCCATGGTGCATGCAAAGATGCCTCATGCCCTGCATCTGCAGTTGCACACAAACTCAAATAGCACCATCAACAAGCACGTCCACGTCCTTGTCCCATCGCAGCATTCAGTTGTCCATACCCCATTCTTTGGAACACAAGCTGAAATAAGCAGCCAATGCCACAGTACTACATTCACACATTTCTCGTCTGCTTGCGCTCGAAATGTTGCACTTTATGCCCGTGTGAGACCTAAGCTTTCAGCATTGTGATGGTGGTTACCATCACAAGGTACTCGTTATCCAGCTGCCACCATTTTTCCCTGTCTGCCGTCATGACATTCAACAAGCAAGCACATATCCCACAACATTACCCTCTACAATGCAGTTACAGGGAAAGTGCACCTAAACACGGACACTTGGACAAGTGCATGTGTGCAGGGATGGTACATCTCACTGACAACACACTGGTTGGCGTAGAGGAAGCCATAAACCAGTCGGACATTGGGAGACCATGTTGCAGATGTATGGACACAGGTTGTGGAAGGTTTTGTCTGTCATAGTTAGGGTTTTGAACTGTAGCCTCTGGGCAATTGGAATGCAGTGAAGGGCCTGCCAGAGATGAGAGGCTGGGGAATAACAGACAGACAGTTGGTTTACTCGGGCATCAGAGTTTAGGATACATTGGAGTGGTGCCAAAGTGCTAGAGGGGAGGCCAGAGAGTAGAAGGTTGCAATAGTGTAGGCGGGAGATCATGAGGGCTGCGCAAACATTTTTGCAGTTTCTTGGAATGTACGGATCCTGAAAATGTTTTTGAGTTGTAGTGGCCAAGGGCTTGGATATGTATCTTGAAAGAGAGGGCAGAGTCGAGGATCACCCCGAGGCCCCGAACATGTGGGACTATTTGTACCAGTGTGCTGGACCGGCATTACACAGGCACATGTCCCACAACATTACCCATGCCCTCCACAATGCTGTTATTGGGAAAGTCCACCTAACCACAAACCCGTGGACAAGTGCTTGTGGTCAGGGATGGTACATCTCACTAAAGGCACACTGGGTTAACATAGTGGAAGCCGGGACACAGTCCGACCTTGGGATGGTGGACGTCCTACCAACCCCGAGTATTGCTGGCCCTACATCAATCTGGGTTGCCACCACAGACGACAGCTCCTGCACCTCCTCCTCCTTCATATCCTCTTCAGCCTCCTGTTGTGAATTCTGTGGACGAGCTCCCTCCTGTGGTCACAAGTGGTACTTCGTCTGATTCTGTCTATGGGCTTCCGTTGGTGGATGTGAGTGGTACTGCGGCTTCTGAGTTTCCTTCCTCAGGTGATGAGGTTAAGTCGTTAGGTGCTGCTCTATTTAACTCCACCTAGTGCTTTGATCCTGGCCTCCAGTCAATGTTCTAGTATTGGTCTTGCTTCCTCCTGGATCGTTCCTGTGGCCTGTCTCCCAGCATAAGCTAAGTTCTGCTTGTGTTACTTTTGTTTGCTATATTTTCTGTCCAGCTTGCTCTTTTGGTTTTTCTTGCTTGCTGGAAGCTCTGAGACGCAGAGGGAGCACCTCCGTACCATTAGTCGGTGCGGAGGGTCTTTTTGCCCCTCTGCGTGGTTGTTTGTAGGTTTTTGTGTTGACCGCAAAGCTATCTTTCCTATCCTCGGTCTATTCAGTAAGTCGGGCCTCACTTTGCTAAATCTATTTCATCTCTGTGTTTGTATTTCATCTTTACTCACAGTCATTATATGTGGGGGGCTGCCTTTTCCTTTGGGGAATTTCTCTGAGGCAAGGTAGGCTTATTTTTCTATCTTCAGGGCTAGTTAGTTTCTCAGGCTGTGCCGAGTTGCATAGGGAGCGTTAGGTGCAATCCACGGCTACCTCTAGTGTGGTGTGATAGGATTAGGGATTGCGGTCAGCAGAGTTTCCACCTCTCAGAGCTCGTCCTATGTTTTTTGGTTATTGTCAGGACACTTGTGTGCTCTGAACTTCAAGGTCCATTGTGGTTCTGAATTACCTATTCATAACAGTACTGGAGGCCAAAAGTACTATGCTTCTCAATAGAGGGAAAAAAGAAGTTCTGAGACCATTTTTTTTTCTTTGCACTGTGTTTTGCCTTTTTTTCCCCTAGACATTTGGGTGGTTCAGGACACAGGTGTAGTGATGGACATTAAAGGTCTGTCTTCATGTGTGGATCATCTCACTGCAAGAGTACAAAATATTCAAGACTTTGTGGCTCAGAATTCTATGTTATAACCAAGAATTCCTATTCCTGATTTGTTTTCTGGAGATAGAGCTAAATTTCTGAGTTTCAAAAATAATTGCAAACTGTTTCTGGCGTTGAAACCTCGCTCCTCTGGTGACCCAGTTCAACAAGTTAAGATCATTATTTCTTTATTACGTGGCGACCCTCAAGACTGGGCATTTTCCCTTGCGACAGGAGATCATGCATTATGTAATATTGATGCGTTTTTTCTGGCGCTCGGATTACTGTACGATGAACCTAATTCAGTGGATCAGGCAGAGAAAAATTTGCTGGCTCTGTGTCAGGGTCAGGATGAGATAGAGATTTATTGTCAGAAGTTTAGAAAGTGGTCCGTGCTCACTCAATGGAATGAATGTGCGCTGGCAGCTATTTTCAGAAAGGGTCTCTCTGAAGCCCTTAAGGATGTCATGGTGGGATTTCCTATGCCTGCTGGTCTGAATGAGTCTATGTCTTTGGCCATTCAGATCGGTCGACGCTTGCGTGAGCGTAAATCTGTGCACCATTTGGTGGTATTATCTGAGCATAAACCTGAGCCTATGCAGTGCGATAGGACTTTGACCAGAGCTGAAAGGCAGGAACACAGACGTCAGAATGGGCTGTGTTTCTACTGTGGTGATTCCACTCATGCTATCTCTGATTGTCCTAAGCGCACTAAGCGGTTCGCTAAGTCTGCCACCATTGGTACGGTACAGTCAAAATTTCTTTTGTCCGTTACTTTGATCTGCTCTTTGTCTTCCTATTCTGTCATGGCATTTGTGGATTCAGGCGCTGCCCTGAATTTGATGGACTTGGAGTTTGCTAGGCGCTGTGGGTTTGTCTTGGAGCCCTTGCAGTGTCTTATTCCATTGAGAGGAATTGATGCTACGCCTTTGGCCAAGAATAAGCCTCAGTATTGGACCCAGCTGACCATGTGCATGGCTCCTGCGCACCGGGAGGATATTCGCTTTCTGGTGTTGCATAATCTGCATGATGTGGTCGTGTTGGGGTTGCCATGGCTACAAGTCCATAACCCAGTATTAGATTGGAAATCAATGTCTGTGTCCAGCTGGGGTTGTCAGGGGGTACATGGTGATGTTCCATTTCTGTCTATCTCATTATCCACCCCTTCTGAGGTCCCAGAGTTCTTGTCTGATTACCGGGATGTATTCGATGAGCCCAAGTCCAATGCCCTACCTCCGCATAGGGATTGTGATTGTGCTATCGAGTTGATTCCTGGTAGTAAGTTTCCTAAGGGTCGACTGTTTAATTTATCTGTACCTGAGCACGCCGCTATGCGGAGTTACGTAAAAGAATCCTTGGAGAAGGGTCATATTCGCCCGTCGTCATCGCCATTGGGAGCAGGGTTCTTTTATGTGGCCAAGAAGGATGGTTCGCTGAGACCTTGTATTGATTACCGCCTTCTAAATAAAATCACGGTCAAATTTCAGTACCCCTTGCCGCTGCTATCTGATTTGTTTGCTCGGATTAAGGGGGCTAGTTGGTTCACCAAGATAGATCTTCGTGGTGCTTATAATCTTGTGCGTATTAAACGGGGCGATGAATGGAAAACTGCATTTAATACGCCCGAGGGCCATTTTGAGTACCTAGTTATGCCATTCGGACTTGCCAATGCTCCATCAGTATTTCAGTCCTTTATGCATGACATCTTCCGAGAGTACCTGGATAAATTCCTGATTGTATACTTGGATGATATTTTGGTCTTCTCGGATGATTGGGAGTCTCATGTGAAGCAGGTCAGAATGGCGTTCCAGGTCCTGCGTGCTAATTCTTTGTTTGTGAAGGGATCAAAGTGTCTCTTTGGTGTTCAGAAGGTTTCATTTTTGGGGTTCATTTTTTCCCCTTCTACTATCGAGATGGACCCTGTTAAGGTCCAGGCCATTTATGATTGGACTCAGCCGACATCTCTGAAGAGTCTGCAAAAGTTCCTTGGCTTTGCTAATTGTTATCATCGCTTCATCTGTAATTTTTCTAGTATTGCTAAACCATTGACCGATTTGACCAAGAAGGGTGCTGATGTGGTCAATTGGTCTTCTGCTGCTGTGGAAGCTTTTCAAGAGTTAAAGCATCGTTTTTCTTCTGCCCCTGTGTTGTGTCAACCAGATGTTTCGCTTCCGTTCCAGGTTGAGGTTGATGCTTCTGAAATTGGAGCGGGGGCTGTTTTGTCGCAAAGAGGTTCTGATTGCTCGGTGATGAAGCCATGCGCCTTCTTTTCCAGGAAGTTTTCGCCTGCTGAGCGAAATTATGATGTTGGCAATCGAGAGTTGCTGGCCATGAAGTGGGCATTCGAGGAGTGGCGTCATTGGCTTGAAGGAGCTAAGCATCGCGTGGTCTTGACTGATCACAAGAACTTGACTTATCTCGAGTCTGCCAAATGGTTGAATCCTAGACAGGCTCGTTGGTCGCTGTTTTTCTCTCGTTTTGACTTTGTGGTTTCGTACCTTCCGGGCTCTAAAAATGTGAAGGCGGATGCCCTGTCTAGGAGTTTTGTGCCCGACTCTCCGGGTTTGCCTGAGCCGGCGGCTATTCTCAAAGAGGGAGTAATTGTGTCTGCCATCTCCCCTGATTTGCGGCGGGTGCTGCAAAAATTTCAGGCTAATAAACCTGATCGTTGCCCAGCGGAGAAACTGTTTGTCCCTGATAGGTGGACGAATAAAGTTATCTCTGAGGTTCATTGTTCGGTGTTGGCTGGTCATCCTGGAATCTTTGGTACCAGAGATTTAGTGGCTAGATCCTTTTGGTGGCCGTCTCTGTCGCGGGATGTGCGTTCTTTTGTGCAGTCCTGTGGGATTTGTGCTCGGGCTAAGCCCTGCAGTTCTCGTGCCAGTGGGTTACTTTTGCCCTTGCCGGTCCCGAAGAGGCCTTGGACACATATCTCTATGGATTTTATTTCGGATCTCCCCGTCTCTCAAAAAATGTCGGTCATTTGGGTAGTTTGTGATCGCTTCTCTAAGATGATCCATTTGGTACCCTTGTCTAAATTACCTTCCTCCTCTGATTTGGTGCCATTGTTCTTCCAGCATGTGGTTCGTTTACATGGTATTCCAGAGAACATCGTTTCTGACAGAGGTTCCCAGTTTGTTTCGAGGTTTTGGCGAGCCTTTTGTGCTAGGATGGGCATTGATTTGTCTTTTTCCTCGGCTTTCCATCCTCAGACAAATGGCCAGACTGAACGAACCAATCAGACCTTGGAAACATATCTGAGATGTTTTGTTTCTGCTGATCAGGATGATTGGGTGTCCTTTTTGCCGTTGGCTGAGTTCGCCCTTAATAATCGGGCCAGCTCGGCTACCTTGGTTTCGCTGTTTTTCTGCAATTCTGGGTTCCATCCTCGTTTCTCTTCAGGGCAGGTTGAGTCTTCGGACTGTCCTGGTGTGGATACTGTGGTGGACAGGTTGCAGCGGATTTGGACTCATGTAGTGGACAATTTGACCTTGTCCCAGGAGAAGGCTCAACGTTTCGCTAGTCGCAGACGCTGTGCGGGTCCCCGACTTCGTGTTGGGGATTTGGTTTGGTTGTCATCTCGTTATATTCCTATGAAGGTTTCCTCTCCTAAGTTTAAGCCTCGTTTCATTGGTCCGTATAGGATTTCTGAGGTTCTTAATCCTGTGTCTTTTCGTTTGACCCTTCCAGATTCTTTTTCCATCCATAACGTATTCCATAGGTCATTGTTGCGGAGATACGTGGCACCTATGGTTCCATCTGTTGATCCTCCTGCCCCGGTTTTGGTGGAGGGGGAGTTGGAGTATATAGTGGAGAAGATTTTGGATTCTCGTGTTTCGAGACGGAAACTCCAGTATCTGGTTAAGTGGAAGGGTTATGGTCAGGAAGATAATTCCTGGGTCTTTGCCTCTGATGTCCATGCTGCCGATCTTGTTCGTGCCTTTCATATGGCTCATCCTGGTCGGCCTGGGGGCTCTGGTGAGGGTTCGGTGACCCCTCCTCAAGGGGGGGTACTGTTGTGAATTCTGTTGTCGAGCTCCCTCCTGTGGTCACAAGTGGTACTTCGGCTGATTCTGTCAATGGGCTTCCGTTGGTGGATGTGAGTGGTACTGCGGCTTCTGAGTTTCCTTCCTCAGGTGATGAGGTTAAGTCGTTAGGTGCTGCTCTATTTAACTCCACCTAGTGCTTTGATCCTGGCCTCCAGTCAATGTTCTAGTGTTGGTCTTGCTTCCTCCTGGATCGTTCCTGTGGCCTGTCTCCCAGCATAAGCTAAGTTCTGCTTGTGTTACTTTTGTTTGCTATATTTTCTGTCCAGCTTGCTCTTTTGGTTTTTCTTGCTTGCTGGAAGCTCTGAGACACAGAGGGAGCACCTCCGTACCGTTAGTCGGTGCGGAGGGTCTTTTTGCCCCTCTGCGTGGTTGTTTGTAGGTTTTTGTGTTGACCGCAAAGCTATCTTTCCTATTCTCGGTCTATTCAGTAAGTCGGGCCTCACTTTGCTAAATCTATTTCATCTCTGTGTTTGTATTTTCATCTTAACTTACAGTCATTATATGTGGGGGGCTGCCTTTTCCTTTGGGGAATTTCTCTGAGGCAAGGTAGGCTTATTTTTCTATCTTCAGGGCTAGTTAGTTTCTCAGGCTCTGCCGAGTTGCATAGGGAGCGTTAGGCGCAATCCACGGCTACCTCTAGTGTGGTGTGATAGGATTAGGGATTGCGGTCAGCAGAGTTTCCACATCTCAGAGCTCGTCCTATGTTTTTTGGTTATTGTCAGGACACTTGTGTGCTCTGAACTTCAAGGTCCATTGTGGTTCTGAATTACCTATTCATAACAGCCTCCATCTCCAAAAGTAACACATCAGTCACAAGCTGGAAGCACTGCAGCACTGCCTCAGGCAATCGGCAACAGGCTGTGCTGAAGCTAATATGATTAGGTGACAAAACCACACAAGGATGAAGAGTTGTGGACAGCTATGAAAGAGCAGGCAGATCTGTGGCTGACACCACTGAACCTACAGCCAGGCATGGTCATGTGTGACAATGGCTGGAACCTGGTGGCAAGCTCACACACGTGCCATGCCTGGCCCATGTGATTAACCTCATTGTTCAACGTTTCCTGAAAAGCGATACGGAGGTGCCAGATCTGCTAGGAAAAGTACGAAACTCTAAATATCCATTTTAGAAAGTCAGCTAGAACTTCATCCGCCCTTGCCGTGATTCTGCAGCGCTTGCAGCTTTTGGCTCACCGACTGGTGTGTGATGTCCTTCCCATGCATTAGAACTCTACACTGCATATTTTGGAAAGGATTTGTGAGCAAAAGAGGGCAGTGGTTGACTACCAACATCAACAAGGTCGTTGGTATTCAGTTCTGACTTCACACATAAGATCTCAGGAGTGAACATGGATGTCAGACATACTGTATGCACCGTCCTCCAAAACTTTGAGGAATTCACCAAGATGGTGAGCGGCAATGACGCCATAATTAACATCTCCATCAAGCTTCTCTGTGTTCTAATATAAATATTTATACTTATTTATATAGTGTCAACATATTTACAGTTTGAAACACAACAGTCCTAAGTAAAAACGATAACAATAATACAATAATTACACAGAAATAAAAGAACCTTGCTTGTGACAGCTTACAATCTACACTAAGTAACAACGAGAATAATTAAACCCCCAAAAAATAACATCTTACTCGTGACAACTTACTATCTACAATGAGGTGGGGGAGATAAAAACTACAGGGGAATACATTTACAAGGATGTATTTACAATGATATTACTGAGGTTTGTCGAAAGTTGTGGAGGCCGGAGGACAAGGAGGAGGAGAGCATGGTCAGTTGCCCTCTTGGTGATGACACGGAAGTATCGACTGTTAGCAGTCTTGCACGCATGTTTGTGTTTATGTTCCGCTGCCTTTCCCATCACCCTCTCGTTATCAAAATTTTGGGTGACAGGGAATACTGATTGGTGACACTTCCAGACCCACGCTACAAGGAGAACTTTATTTCTCTTATTCCAGAGGCAGACAGGTGTACTACAATGTGTAAACATATAACCCAGACCCATTACCACAAACTCGGGATGGGTAACACTCGAATACAACACTAAACATACTGATCCGCTAGGCAGATATTAAGCTGCATGCCGAATCAAAGAGTGTTATGCTTTTTTATAAAAAGTTATAATTTTATTAGCACAAACAATACAATTAATAAAACAAAACAATGCCTCAAAACCGTACAAATTATACACTGGAGATAGGCGTAAATAGAATTCTAAGAAAGCACCAGGTAACACACATATCATTAACCTCATTACGTTTGGCAATAGAGCATGTTGAGAAAATTCTTCCAATAAACATTAAATTTTGGCACCTATTTATTGTTACACAATATTAATAGTCTAAAAAATATTTATGCACATCAAAGTATTAACTTGATGAAGTATATAAATAATTTCATTATTGTTATAAATATGATAAAACCCACATGGGTACTTGAAAACAATAAAGAAAGTTACTGCGCAAAAGCGCTAATCACATTATTAAAGATACTCTGTTCACAGTATAATTATACCAAGATCACCAATGCTAATGGGCGCAAAAAATATTAAATCCACAGTTGATATTTAGTGTATTTTTCAATTAAAGTACTGCTAGGTGATAGTTTAAATGCACCGTTGGAAGATCAATTACTTTGGACCACAGCTACAATTAGTGCCGCAGCGGCTGTACTAGTGATTATATAGTCAGGACAGCCTATTGTAAATGAACCCTTACTACCGTGTGGGTAAATACCTATAGAAAATCAATAGTCGAATTTGGCAACGCAGCATATAATGGATAGATTTACTTATCCCATATCAAGTACCGGAACAAATAGCTACATTAAACCAACGATGCAAAGACGCTACACGCCCTAATTTCAACAGAGCATCAGGTAAGTACACTCTGTGCCAAAACTCTATGCAGTGCTAAAATAATGCCACCAGGCAATAATCGAACCTACAATGCAGCAGATGGCCATCCATATATACGAAAGAGAACAATGCGCCCAATAGCTGGTCTAAGACAGACCTAAGTGCCGTACAAACAGTTGCCTGCATGCATCAAAACATGCCTAAACAATGGGTAACTAGAAACCCATACATATACGTGTTACCTAATTGTAGGGTGCTCCCCACTTCCAGCCGCACATGGCACGCCACTCTCCACCAAACCCCGACGCGCGTTTCGTGACAGCTTCCTCCTGGGGGCGTGTCTATAGAGAGGCATCATAGAGCTTTTAAGCCACGAAGAGCCAATAAAATCACAGAGGGGCGGAGCATGCCGTCTCGTACTGTTAGCTGGAACAACCTGCTGGAGTCCACCACAGCCGCGGGACCAATCACACCAGCAAAGTGACAGGTAAAGGGCCATATTGTGGATCTACTAATTCTATTCAAGATACATGTATGCCAGATGTGTTTATTGGCAGGAAACACAAGCCCCAAAGGAGAACGAAATGAATAGTATCGCATAGAAAAATGAAGCCGGCCCACCGGCAGTCACCGCACTCGCATATGTTTCACAGCAACAGTAAAAGTGTCTATTAAGCCAACATATCACCCTAATTAGTAAATAGAGGTGTACTACAGGGATGTAAAGCAATAAGCAATACTCGTGACACCTAACACCCGTGCAGATCGGTATGAGGTGACTGGAGCCTCCCCCTGCAGGTTGGGGCAACCAGCCACAGTTTTGATATTAAATTGATAATTTGGCTAGTGTAGATATCGGCAGATGGTCCCATCCTGCAGGTGAGCTCTCTGCTGTTTCTCACCGCCATTGATTTATGTTCTTCATAATTCTATATGGATATAATGTTTATCTTCTTGTCTACATCACGCCTTCACAACAACCTCTCCTTTCACTTTTGTAACTGTAGGAATTAGTCTATTGGGCTAATTAATTTTTCTCACTTATGCAGAGGTTATGACTGTGGCTGGTTGCCCCAACCTGCAGGGGGAGGCTCCAGTCACCTCATACCGATCTGCACGGGTGTTAGGTGTCACCAGTATTGCTTATGTTAATATACTTTTATATATTCCCTCTATCCTCATTTTACTTTTTTTCTTTTCATAAATATACTTTATCTTTCTTCACTATAATTTCTTTTTGGGTGTTAATATTGGTATCTGATTGATATCTGACATATTTACAGTTAGTATGTATGTTTTATAATTACTGTATTTGTCAGCGATGGGGGGTTCTATGATTTTTTTATTTCATTAGTGGGGATGTCAGATATAAAAGCATCTTTATTATTATTCATGATGGGTTCTCACAATTCATTGTGTATTATCTTTCATGTCTTTTTTATATTGTATTAATCATAGACACTTGACATGTATCATTGTAGCACTTTCCTCATTTCAGTTCTATAGTTGTTTTGTTGAGTAAAGTATATTGTGTTTTCTTAGTGTTACATCCCTGTAGTACACCTCTATTTACCAATTAGGGTCTATTGGCTTAATAGACACTTTTACTGTTGCTGTGAAACATATGCGAGTGCGGTGACTGTCGGTGGGCCGGCTTCATTTTTCTATGCGATACTATTCATTACGTTCTCCTTTGGGGCTTGCGTTACCTGCCAATAAACACATCTGGCATACATGTATCTTGAATAGAATTAGTAGATCCACAATATGGCCCTTTACCTGTCACTTTGCTGGTGTGATTGGTCCCGCGGCTGTGGTGGACTCCAGCAGGTTGTTCCAGCTAACAGTATGAGATGGCATGCTCCGCCCCTCTGTGATTTTACTGGCTCTTCGTCGCTTAAAAGCTCTATGATGCCTCTCTATAGACACGCTCCCAGGAGGAAGCTGTCGTGAAACGCGCGTCGGGGTTTGGTGGAGAGTGGCGTGCCATGTGCGGCTGGAAGTGGGGAGCACCCTACAATTAGGTAACACGTATATGTATGGGTTTCTAGTTACCCATTGTTTAGGCATGTTTTGATGCATGCAGGCAACTGTTTGTACGGCACTTAGGTCTGTCTTAAGGTACCTTCACACTCAGCGACGCTGCAGCGATACCGACAACGATGTCGATTGCTGCAGCGTCGCTGTTTGGTCGCTGGAGATCTGTCACACAGACAGCTCTCCAGCGACCAATGATCCCGAGGTCCCCGGGTAACCAGGGTAAACATCGGGTTACTAAGCGCAGGGCCTCGCTTAGTAACCCGATGTTTACCCTGGTTACCAGCGTAAAAGTAAAAAAAAAAAACACTACATACTTACCTACCGCTGTCTGTCCCCGGCGCTCTGCTTCTCTGCACTCCTCCTGCACTCACTGTGAGCACAGCGGCCGGAAAGCAGAGCGGTGACGTCACCGCTCTGCTTTCCGGCTGACCGACGCTCACAGCCAGTGCAGGAGGAGTGCAGAGAAGCAGCGCGCCGGGGACAGACAGCGGTAGGTAAGTATGTAGTGTTTGTTTTTTTTACCTTTACGCTGGTAACCAGGGTAAACATCGGGTTACTAAGCGCGGCCCTGCGCTTAGTAACCCGATGTTTACCCTGGTTACCAGTGAAGACATCGCTGGATCAGTGTCACACACGCCGATCCAGCGATGTCTGCAGGGAGTCCAGCGACGAAATAAAGTTCTGGACTTTCCTCAGCGACCAACGATCTCCCAGCAGGGGCCTGATCATTGGTCGCTGTCACACAGAACGATTTCCTTAACGATATCGTTGCTACGTCACAAAAAGCAACGATATCGTTAACGATATCGCTATGTGTGAAGGTACCTTAAGACCAGCTATTGGGCGAATTGTTCTCTTTCGTATATATGGATGGCCATCTGCTGCATTGTAGGTTCGATTATTGCCTGGTGGCATTATTTTAGCACTGCATAGAGTTTTGGCACAGAGTGTACTTACCTGATGCTCTGTTGAAATTAGGGCGTGTAGCGTCTTTGCATCGTTGGTTTAATGTAGCTATTTGTTCCGATACTTGATATGGGATAAGTAAATCTATCCATTATATGCTGCGTTGCCAAATTCGGCTATTGATATTCTTTAGGTATTTACCCACACGGTAGTAAGGGTTCCTTTACAATAGGCTGTCCTGACTATATAATCACTAGTACAGCCGCTGCGGCACTAATTGTAGCTGTGGTCCAAAGTAATTGATCTTCCAATGGTGCATTTAAACTATCACCTAGCAGTACTTTAATTGAAAAATACACTAAATATCAACTGTGGATTTAATATTTTTTGCGCCCATTAGCATTGGTGATCTTGGTATAATTATACTGTGAACAGAGTATCTTTAATAATGTGATTAGCGCTTTTGCGCAGTAACTTTCTTTATTGTTTTCAAGTACCCATGTGGGTTTTATCATATTTATAACAATAATGAAATTATTTATATACTTCATCAAGTTAATACTTTGATGTACATAAGTATTTTTTAGACTATTAATATTGTGTAACAATAAATAGGTGCCAAAATTTTATGTTTATTGGAAGAATTTTCTCAACATGCTCTATTGCCAAACGTAATGAGGTTAATGATATGTGTGTTACCTGGTGCTTTCTTAGAATTCTATTTATGCCTATCTCCAGTGTATAATTTGTACGGTTTTGAGGCATTGTTTTGTTTTATTAATTGTATTGTTTGTGCTAATAAAATTATAACTTTTTATAAAAAAGCATAACACTCTTTGATTCGGCATGCAGCTTAATATCTGCCTAGCGGATCAGTATGTTTAGAGGTGTAGTACAATGTCGGAGGACCATAGGGCCCTTCTTGCAGAATTATTAAAACAATTCCCATCTGAAAACTGTGGCAGAAGAGGTCACAGTTCGTTGGCCAAGCAAGTAGTACAGGTGAGAGAGACACAACTCCAATCCAGCAGAGGCAGTGGAACACTAACAAAGTTCGGGGAGAGTTTTCTCACACCCTCTTATCGCCCTGGCCTTGAGGCGTGGAGGACTCTCACAAGGAATGCTTTGTTTTGGAAAATGCTGAGGGAGTATCTTGCTGACTGTACCAACGTCCTCTGTCATTCCTCTGTGCCCTTTAATTATTGTTTTGCAAAGCTGAACACGGAGCACGAACTGTGTCTCTACTGCGAATGTGTGCTGTACTCACGGTCATGGAGCACACGGTGCCTTGCTCTCTGGCGGTCATTGGGCACGTCTCCTCACTTTCCGGCAGTACTGCTTTTATTGGCGGGAGCACACGCCTTCATAATACAGAGACAAAGTACAACACCGCAAAAGCGTTCACACTCTGCTCCTCAGACTTTCTATGTGTGCAGTGACTGCCTCTAGGCAGATGATGATGGTGGTAGTAGTAGTTGAAGCATGTAACACAGTCCTGAAGCAGCCATAACAACTTGAAAGAGAAGTTTTTTTTAATGAGATACCACACTGTTCGATATGTGGCCTGTATTTGTTAATTTTTTAAACTAGTATACCGAACTAGGGTAACAGACAGCAAATAAAGCTGAATGTAGGCCTGAATTACCACAATTTGTAGGCCACAAATACAGACATCTGACAGTGATAACACACTGGCAAATATAAAAAGGAAAAAAAAGAGCATGAACCGCACATCCCAAAATCATACGTTGATCTAAAGCCGCTAGGCAAAAATTTATATGAACATGAGGTTTTCAGTTTAACATTCTGATCAGATTGTATGAAGCCCACTGCCACTTCACGGCAAACCTCGTAGTGGGTCCTATTGCCCTAACGGAGCGGAGCCGTGCGGCGACCACCGCCACAGCGGCCATGCACCAGCAGGGCGGACGGCCTGATGCCCCACAGCACCCATGCTGCAAGACTGAGTCCCCATGACTCCAGACCGCGCCGCCCCACCAGCACAAAGCCACAGCAGCAATGGCCGCCACACAGCACCAAAATGAAAGGAGCATTGAAACTCACCTTCCTCCAGCTCTTCAGTGAGAGCCAAAATGGGCTAGACCCCATACTTTGCAGTCTCCTGCTAATTAAAATCACCTGTGCCAAATGGAAGGAGTGCTGGTCCAAGAAGAAGACTAGAACATGCTTTGCAAAAAGGAAAAAAAAGAGCATGAACCGCACATCCCAAAATCATACGTTGATCTAAAGCCGCTAGGCAAAAATTTATATACTGAACATGAGGTTTTCAGTTTAACATTCTGATCAGATTGTATGAAGCCCACTGCCACTTCACGGCAAACCTCGTAGTGGGTCCTATCGTCATAACGGATCAAAGCCGTGCGACGACCACCGCCACAGCGGCCATGCACCAATAGGGCGGACGGCCTGATGCCCCACAGCACCCATGCTGCGAGACTGAGCCCCCATGACTCCAGACCGCGCCGCCCCACCAGCACAAAGCAAATATGTGGCCATTTTTTTTTAATGCTAATTAGTGCTGTATATAATTTGAGTAACAGGCAGCAAAAAAGTGGTACACCGGCCTACAATGACCAAACTTGGAGCACGCAAATATATGAGGGCTGTCAAGGAAATACTACACTGGCAAATATGTGGCCTTTTTAAAAAAAAAAATCCAAATAGTGCTGTATATAATTAGAGTAACAGACAGCAAAAACAGTGGTCCTCCTGCCTACAATGCCCAAACTTGGAGCACGCAGATATATGAGGGCTCTCAAGGACTTCCACACTGGCAAAAATGTGCTCTTTTTATATTTTTTTATGCAGTATATAATTTCAGTAACAGACCGGAAAAACAGTGGTCCACCGGCCTATAATGCCCAAACTTGGAGCACGCAGAAATATGAGGACTGTCATGGAAATACCACACTGGCAAATATGTGGCCTGTTTTTTTTAGAAATGCCAAATAGTGCTGTATATAATTAAAGTAACAGACAGCAAAAACAGTGGCAAAACGGCCTAAAATGCCAAAACTTGGAGCACGCAGATATATGAGGCCTTTTTTTGGTGAATTTAAAGGGAACCTGTCACCCCGTTTTTTCAGATTGAGATATAAATACTGTTAAATAGGGCCTGCGCTGTGCGTTACGATAGTGTATGTAGTGTACCCTGATTCCCCACCTATGCTGAGAAATACATTACCAAAGTCGCCGTTTTCGCCTGTCAATCAGGCTGGTCAGGTTGGGTGGGCGTGGTGACATCGCTCTTTTCTTCCCCAGCTTTCCGTTGGTGGCGTAGTGGTGTGCGCATGTCGCAGTGACGAGTTCGGCTTTGGGAAAATGGCCGACGCAATCTCTTCTGCGCACGCGCGGCATCCCGCGGCCATTTTCCTGAAGCCCCGTGCAGCAGAGCACTCCATCTGCGCACGCGCGGCCCCAGGAAGATGGCCGCCCTCACCGATGACAGGGGGTAATAGCGCAGATCGCGCGCTGCTTCTTCACGTGCGCGCAGTGGATTCGTCACTGCGACATGCGCACACCACTACGCCACCAACGAAAAGCTGGGGAAGAAAAGAGCGATGTCACCACGCCCACCCGACCTGACCAGCCTGATTGACAGGCGAAAACGGCGACTTTGGTAATGTATTTCTCAGCATAGGTGGGGAATCAGGGTACACTACATACACTATAGTAACGCACAGCGCAGGCCCTATTTAACAGTATTTATAGCTCAATCTCAAAAAACGGGGTGACAGGTTCCCTTCAAAATACCAAAAAAAAAGAAGTGGTACAAGGGTAGCACACACAACAATGCTACGTATGCCTCACAAACTATGATTTTTAACCCCTTCATGACATTGGGATTTTTTGTTTTTCCGTGTTCGTTTATCGCTCCCCTCCTTCCCAGAGCCATAACTTTTTTATTTTTCCGTCAATTTGGCCATGTGAGGGCTTATTTTTTGCGGGACGAGTTGTATTTTGAACGACATCATTGGTTTTACCATGTCCTGTACTAGAAAACGGGAAAAAAAATCCAAGTGCGGTGAAATTGCAAAAAAAGTGCAGTCCCACACTTGTTTTTTGTTTGGCTTTTTTGCTAGGTTCACTAAATGCTTAAAATGACCTGACATTATGATTCTCCAGGTCAGTACGAGTTCATAGACACCTAACATGACTAGGTTATTTTTTACCTAAGTGGTGAAAAAAAAATTCCAAACTTTGCTAAAAAAAAAAAAAAAAAGAAAAATTGCGCCATTTTCCGATACCCGTAGCGTCTCCACTTTTCATGATCTGGGGTCGGTTGAGGGCTTATTTTTTGCGTGCCGAGATCACGTTTTTAATGATAGCATTTCGGTGCAGATACATTCTTTTGATCGCCCGTTATTGCATTTAAATGCAATGTCGCGGCGACCAAAAAAACGTAATTCTGGCGTTTCAAATTTTTTTCCCGCTACGTTGTTTAGCGATCAGGTTAATGCTTTTTTTTATTTGATAGATCGGGCGATTCTGAGCGCGGCGATACCAAATATGCATAGATTTTATATTTTTTTTATTGATTTATTTTGATTGGGGCGAAAGGGGGGTGATTTAAACTTTTATATTTTTTTTAACATTTCTTTCAACTTTTTTTTTTTTTACTTTTGCCATGCTTCAATAGCCTCCATGGGAGGCTAGAAGCAGGCACAACCCGATCGCCTCTGCTACATAGCAGCGATCTGCTGATCGCTGCTATGTAGCAGAAATGGAGGTGTGCTGTGAGCGCCGACCACAGGGTGGCGCTCACAGCCACCGGCGACCAGTAACCATAGAGGTCTGAAGGACCTCTATGGTTACAATGGAGACGCATCGCCGACCCCCGATCATGTGACGGGGGTCGGCGATGACGTCATTTCCGGCCGCCCGGAAGCGGTAGTTAAATGCCGCTGTCTGGGTTTGACAGTGGCATTTAACTAGTTAATGGGTGCGGGCAGATCGCGATTCTGCCCGCGCCTATTATGGGCACATGTCAGCTGTTCAAAACAGCTGACATGTCCCGGCTTTGGTGCGGGCTCACCGCGGAGCCCTGCATCAAAGCAGGGGAGCTGACATCGGACAGTATAGTACGTCCGATGTCGGTAAGGGGTTAAACAGGCCTCAGTCTGACAGAACACTGTATATTTTTTGGGGGGGTGAATTTTTTGGGAAAAAAATACAACTAGGTATATAGTAAAGAAGCTGCAGCAGCAGACAGTTATGGAGCTTTGGGAAGGATGCAGTGGGAGCAATGGACGCACATAGGCTACGTTCACATTTGCGTTGTGCGAAGTTGTGTACGAGACGCAACGCACAATGCAAAACAAAACGCACCAAAACGCACGCTAAAACGCAGCGTTTTGCGATGCATGCGTCCTTTTTTGCCGATTTTTGGACGCAAAAAAAATGCAACTTGCTGCGTCTTCTGCGCCCTACGCTTGCGGCAAAAAAAACGCACGCGTCGCAAAACGCAGCACAACGCATGTCCATGCGCCCCCCATGTTAAATATAGGCGCGCATGACGCAGGCGTCGCCGCGGTTGCGCCCGACGCAACGCTAATGTGCACGTAGCCATACAGTGCCTGCAGGCCTTGCACTGATGTGGATATGCTGTGCCCTGCCTACCTAGCGCTGCAATATCGGGAACCACGAATTAGCCCTAAAAAGGACTGTTGGTTTCTCAGAAGTTATGGATTTAAGAGTTGCAGACCTACAGTAACTCTAAAACCACGATTCTGACCCTATCTCTGCAGCAGCTCTCCCTACTCTCGCTGAATCCGGAGCAGAATGCGGCGAGCAGGGCGGCGCCAGGTCTCTTATACTCGGGATGATGCTGTGCGGCCCAGCCAATCACTGCACGACCACAACAAAGATGGCCAGGCAGACAATCCCTGCATCGTGATTGGGTCTCTAGAGTCCGCCAAAAATGCTGGGTGGAGACAGCAGTTACCGCCGAATAATCCCAGAAATACTCGCTGCTCGCTGAGTACACCGAGCATAGTGATACTCGGGCAAGTAACGAGTAGTCGCAAGCACGTTTGCTCATCACTAATCACCTTCACAATTCTTGCATCCATTGAACTTGTGAGTTTTTGGAATTTCTGCTTGTATTTCTTTGCATGAAGTAAGAAGAGCCTCCAAGAGCTGCTGTTTTCATGTGAGCTGCCTCCCACCCTCACAGATCTTTTGCTTGATGATACTCCAAAGGTTCTGGATAGGGTGGAGGTCAGGTGAAGATGGTGGCCACACCATGAGTTTATCTCCTTTTATGCCCATAGCAGCCAATGACTCAGAGGTATTCTTTGCAGCATAAGATGGTGCATTGAAGATGATTTTGCTCCTGAAGGCACGTTTCTGCCTTTTATACCATGGAAGAAAGTTGTCAGTCAGAAACTCTATATAATTTGCAGAGGTCATTTTCACACCTTCAAAAACCTCAAAGGGCCCTACCAGCTGTTTCCCCATTATTTCAGCCCAAAATATGACTCCTCCACCTCCTTGCTGATGTTGCAGCCTTGTTGGGACAAGGTGGCCATCCACCAACCATCCACAACTCCATCCATCTGGAGCATCCAGGGTTGCTCAACACTCATCAGTAGTGTTGAGCATTCCGATACCGCAAGTATCGGGTATCGGCCGATATTTGCGGTATCGGAATTCCGATACTGAATTCCGATACTTCCCGCGTATCGGATACCGGAATCGGAAGTTCCCAGAATTCAAATTGAACGCAGCAGCCAATGAGGAATGAATGAAAGTGTGGGCACATCCTGTTTAGCATGGTGGGCATGTAAGTACTGGCAAGGCTGGGATTGGCTGCTGAAATGATGTCACTCTGCACTATAAAAAAGCGCTGCCGCCATTTTGCGCTCACTCTGCTGTGATTTCAGTTAGGGACAGGACGCTGTGTTCTAACTGAGGGCCAGTCGAGCTAGCTAATTGCTTTATTTTCCTTTCCAAAGGCTAATTTAGCAAAACGCTGTGTGTTCTTCACTGTTCACCTTGCTCTTGCCTTGCAGCGCTGTTTTAACAGCGTTCTGCAAGGTCTCTGTGTGTGTGTGTGTGTGCAGCTCACTCTGTAGTCTGTGTGCAGCCATATACCCGGTTGTATTCAGCTCAGGGGGGGTTCACACTGCCTCACACAGTTGTTCTTTTTTGCTCTTAGTGCAGCCTGCTGCACATTTTTTCTCAAATTTCCTATTAGTGTTTTTCCACCAGTCTCCAGCTCTATTGTGGAAAAACACTACATAGGATAACCTAGAGGGGGGTTTTTGGGCCTTGCAGCGCCGTTTACGGCTGTCTGCACGGTCTCCGTGTGAGCCCAGCTCGCCCTGTAGTCTGTGTGCAGAGATAGCCGGTTGGATTCAGCTCAGGGTTCGTTACTGGCTCATACCTTGAGAAAAATTTTCCTTTTTTTCAAATAGTGCAGCCTGTTTAAAATTTGAAAAAAAAAATTCCTATTAGTGTCTTTCCACTCGTATCCAGCTAAATAGTGGAAAAACACTATATAGGATAACCTAGAGGAGGGTTTTTTGGCCTTGCAGCGCCGTTTACGGCTGTCTGCACGGTCTCCGTGTGAGCCCAGCTCGCCCTGTAGTCTGTGTGCAGCCATAGCCGGTTGGATTCAGCTCAGGGTTCGTTACTGGCTCATACCTTGAGAAAAATTTTCCTTTTTTTCAAATAGTGCAGCCTGTTTAAAATTTGAAAAAAAAAATTCCTATTAGTGTCTTTCCACTCGTATCCAGCTAAATAGTGGAAAAACACTATATAGGATAACCTAGAGGAGGGTTTTTTGGCCTTGCAGCGCCGTTTACGGCTGTCTGCACGGTCTCCGTGTGAGCCCAGCTCGCCCTGTAGTCTGTGTGCAGCCATAGCCGGTTGGATTCAGCTCAGGGTTCGTTACTGGCTCATACCTTGAGAAAAATTTTCCTTTTTTTCAAATAGTGCAGCCTGTTTAAAATTTGAAAAAAAAAATTCCTATTAGTGTCTTTCCACTCGTATCCAGCTAAATAGTGGAAAAACACTATATAGGATAACCTAGAGGAGGGTTTTTTGGCCTTGCAGCGCCGTTTACGGCTGTCTGCACGGTCTCTGTGTGAGCGCAGCTCGCCCTGTAGTCTGTGTGCAGCCATAGCCGGTTGGATTCAGCTCAGGGTGCGTTACTGCCTCATACCTTGAAAAACAATTTCCTTTTTTTCAAATAGTGCAGCCAGTTTAAAATTTGAAAAAAAAAATTCCTATTAGTGTCTTTCCACTCGTATCCAGCTAAATAGTGGAAAAACACTATATAGGATAACCGAGAGGAGGGTTTTTTGGCCTTGCAGCGCCGTTTACGGCTGTCTGCACGCTCTCCGTGTGATTTAAACTAGCTCTGTAGCCCGATCTGCACCAAAAAAAAAGTTAAGTTCACCAAACACAACTTAACACTTGTGTAGGCCACATTTGAAAAATAATAAAGTTTAGTCCACAATTTACAACATTAGTGTTTCTTACACCTGTTAGGAGGAGCATTACAGGAATAAGCACACTAAGGCCTTAGTACTTTTCTGCTTATCTTTATCTGTCAACCAAGATGAAGAGGGCAGGGAGTAAGGCACGTGGGCGTGGGCGCGGAGCAGGGAGAGGAGCAGGGAGAGGACGTGGTGATTCTGTGCCTGCTGCGGGCGCCGGTGACTCGTCGTCACTCAGTTTCAGCAGGGAACAGTCCTTCATGCGCAGCTTTGTCGGAGAGCGCCGTGCACCGCTGCTGCGTGAAGACCAAATTGAAGCCGTTGTCGGGTGGATGGCAGCTAACGCCTCGGCATCGACTTCAGTTAGTGCCACATCCTCTCAGGCACAGAGCACTGGAGAGCAGCCATCTGTCTCTTCACCACCTGCCAAATTGGCCAGGCAGTCAGAGAGCCCAGGACAGGAGCCGTCTCTACTTCTGTTCTCTGAATCTCTTGGCTTGGAAACAGGGGGCCAGCCAAGCAGCATTGGAGAAATGGAAGAAGAGGCAGTGTGCAGTGATGCCCAACACCTTTTTCTCTCTGACTCTGAAGAGGCAGGTGGGCCAGTGCCTCCGGTGACCACAGCGCAGTACGCATCTGATGATGAAACTCAGGTGCCGCTTTCTCGTGCGTACTGTGCTGCTGAGACTACCCAGGAGGAGCAGTTGGTGGCAGAGGGTAGTGGAGATGATGAGGTCCTTGACCCATCGTGGCGTGAGGAACAGGAAGGTGGTGGGAGCAGCTCAGAGGAAGAGCTTCCTCTTACGGGCCAAAGAGGGAGAGGGAGGGGGAAGACTGCGGAGCCTGTAGCCTCCACTTTGGCACCCGTTAGGAGCCTGTCTCTTTCCAAAGCCAAAAAGGGCGCTCCCAAGACTTGCAGTGCCTGGTCCTTTTTTGACACAGTTGCAGATGACATTTGTTTTGTCAAATGCAAGCTGTGTCATCATAAAGTAAAAAGAGGGAAAAATGTCAGCAACCTCAATACCACAAATATGTGGAAACATGTGCGGACCAGGCACGCGGTGGAGTTACAGAAACACACTGAAGATGTAGGCCAACCAACAGCGGCAGCTACCACATCTTCAGCTCGTGTTGCCTCTTCCTCCAGCTCACGCACAGCTGGTTTGGCTTCCTCCCAGAGACCTTGTGTAATTCCACCCACAGCACCACCTTCCCAGTCATCCTCACACTCCCAGTCTACTCTACAGCCATCGGTAGTACAGGCATGGGAGAAAAGGCGGGCATTCTCGGCCAACCACCCCCGAGCACAGGCTCTGAATGCAGGCATTGCCAAACTGTTGTCCCTGGAAATGCTCTCGTTCAGGCTGGTGGAGACTGACAGCTTCCGTGACTTGATGGCATTGGCAGTCCCACAGTACAAGGTGCCCAGCCGCTTTTACTTCAGCAGGCAGGCTGTCCCTGCCCTGCACAGGCATGTTGAGGCAAACATAAAACATGCGCTACTGAACGCCGTCAGTAGCAAGGTCCACCTCACCACCGATGCGTGGACCAGTCAGCATGGACAGGGGCGATATGTTTCCCTCACTGCCCATTGGGTTAATGTTGTTGAGCCAGGTACAGATCGTGCGAGTGGCGCAGGACGTGTCCTGCCCACTCCAAGGATTGCAGGAATCCAGTCTGTACGCATCGACTCCTCCTCTTACACCAGTTCCTCTGATTCCTCTCTGCAGGATCCGTCACAGTCCACCCCCACATGGACCCGTGAACGTTTACCTATGACCGACATGAGCACAGCCGTGGCCAAACGTCAGCAGGCCGTCTTGAAACTAGTTTCATTGGGGCATCGAAGCCACACAGCGCAGGAGCTCTGGAATGCCATAAAGCAGGAGAGCGATGTGTGGTTACTGCCAGCGAATCTCCAGCCAGGCATGGTAGTGTGTGACAATGGCCGAAATCTGGTGGCAGCTTTGGCCCTTGGCAACCTCACTCACATCCCATGTCTGGCACATGTGCTCAATTTGGTTGTGCAGAGTTTTCTGAGGGACTATCCGGATCTTGATGCCCTGCTGCACAAGGTCCGCCTAGAGTGTGCTCACTTGCGGCGTTCCAGCTTGGCCAGATCCCGCATTGCTGCTCTGCAGCGCCGATTCCGCCTTCCGGAACACCGCATCATATGTGACCTACCTACCCGGTGGAATTCCACGTTACATATGTTGGAGCGGTTGTGTGAGCAGCAGCAAGCAGTTATGGAGTACCAGCTGCATCAGGCGCAAAGAAGTCGCAGTCAGCGCCGATCAGACTTCACAACCACAGAGTGGGCCACTATGAAGGACGTCTGCCAGGTTTTGCGTCCTTTTGATTATTCCACGCGGATGGCAAGTGCAGATGATGCACTAGTCAGCATGACTGTCCCCCTTATCTGCCTGCTTCAGCAAACTTTGCAAGGGTTAAGGGATGATGTGGTGGAAGAGGTGGAGGATGAGGAGTCACCTTTTCCATCAGCTTCTGGAGAGTCAGCGCCACGTGGTTCCTCACAAAGGGGTACGCAGGGGCCAATTTGTGAGGAGGATGAGGAGGAGTCAATGGAGGAGGAAGAGCTCCGTCCAGAGGAGGGAGCGACACAATTGTCCAGTGGTCAGTGTGTACAGCGAGGGTGGGGTGATGACGAGCGGGCAGAGATCATGTCTCAAGCAGGGGACAGCGTTTCTGGGCCGGTTGGCACTCTGCAGCACATGGTGGATTTCATGCTGCAGTGCCTGAGAAACGACCGCCGCATCGACCACATTCTCAACATGCCTGATTATTGGGTGTTCACCCTCCTCGATCCTCGCTACCGGGACAACGTCCAAAACCTCATCCCTGCGTTGACCCGGGAGCGTAAATTGCGGGAGTACCACGACACACTGGTGAATTCCATCATCTTCTCCTGTCCAACTGAGAGGAGTGCTGCTAGTGCTTTACAAAGCAGCTCAGTGCGTCGAGGCAGTGGGGGAGGCTCTGCCCAAAGAGGGAGCAGAAGCAGTGCCTCTGCCCAAGGCAAGCCCAGTATGGCACAACTCTGGCACACTTTTGTGTGCCCGCCCCAAATGTCTACACCATCACCGGCGGCTCCAGTCAGCAGGAGGCAACGGTTCCGTCAGATGGTGACAGACTACATGGCTTGCCCTCTTACTGTACTCCCAGACGGCTCTTCCCCGTTCAAGTTTTGGGTCTCTAAGCTGGATACATGGCCAGAGCTAAGCCAGTATGCATTGGAGGTGCTGGCTTGCCCTGCGGCTAGTGTCTTATCGGAACGTGTCTTTAGTGCCGCAGGTGGTGTACTAACAGACCGTCGCATGCGACTATCCTCCGATAACGTTGACCGGCTTACTTTCCTGAAAATGAACCAGGCCTGGATCTCGCAGGAATTTGCCACTCCTCTGCCTGATTAAGTAATTGGGTGTCATCCAGGTCTCCTGCTGTGTTCATCTTTCTACCACCTGAACTGCTATTCCTGGGCTCCAACACCGCCAGTTGCGGCTCAGAAGTGCAGGCTGCACAGTAAAAACATACGACCCAGTGTTATTGGGTTTCAGTAACGTCAGCTGATCCCCAGCTGTGTAGCCGGCAATGTGTCCTGCGACCGCCACGCTGGCACAACAACCTAAATGTAAGGGAACCTGTCCCCCCCCCCCCCCCGTCGTTTGTTACTGAAAGAGCCATCTTGTGCAGCAGTAATGCTGCACAAGGAAAAGGTAGCTCTTTTTTTTTAGCTCTTTGCACACGCAGAACTTAACACTTATAAAATGTGTTCACTGATACCGTTATACCGTCCCGGAGCTGGGACTTTCCTTCGTAATGTGACGCAGCACAGCCGTCATTCCTACCCCCTTGGTGCCATGCGCTGCCTCCTCAGCGTTGTTTTAAGCTGTCACGGAGCCTGCGCTGTTCTGTTATCCCTTGGGCATGCCCTATTTGCGCTGCCTGTCTTCTGACATAATTTGGTGTCAGGCTGGCTGCGCCTGTGCGGCCGCGGTGCCCGAGATCCCGCCTCGCAGTGTCTTCTGATTGAGTCACACTGCGGGCCTGGGATCCATGGGCATGCGCAGTGCATATCTTCCCCTCGGGCTCTCGCTCATTTCCCTCCGCCTTCTTTAGACTGTGCGCCGTCAGCTGATCCCTAGCATGCCACGGCCGTGACACCGCACAGTCTGAAGAAGAGGGAAGGAGGGGAGTGAGAGTCGAGGTTATGCACTGTGCATGCCCATGGTTCCAAGGCCCGCAGTGGGATTACGTTAGATGAGACTGCGAGGTGGGATCTGGAGCAGCGTGGACGCACAGGCACTGACAGCCTGACACCAAATTATGTCAGAAGACAGGCAGCGCTAATTGGGCATGGCCAAGGGCTAACAGAACAGCGCAGGCTCCGTGGCAGCTTAAAACAACGCTGAGGAGGCAGCGCACGGCATCAAGGGGATAGGAATGACAGCTGTGCTGTGTCCCATTACGAAGGAAATTCGCACCTCCGGAACGGTTTAACGGTATAAAGGGACACATTTTTAGTGTTTACTTCGGTGTTTGCAAGGAGCATAATTAAAAGAGCAACCTTTTCCTTTTGCATCCTTAGTGCTGCACAACATGGCTCTTTCAGCTACAAACGTCTTGGGGGGGGGGGTTAAAGGTTTCCTTTCAACTTGCTCCAATCAGGCTTCGGCCTACACTCTGTTCCTCTGCTCCTCCTGCTGTCCCTGGGCTCTAACACCGCCAGTTGGTGCCTGGAAGTGCTGTGTGCACAGTCAACAGTCGCTCCTCTGTTATTGGGGTTCAGTAACGTCAGCTGATCCCCAGCTGTGTGTGCGGCAATACCTCCAATCTGCTCCTCCTGCTGTCCCTGGGCTCTAACACCGCCAGTTGGTGCCTGGAAGTGCTGTGTGCACAGTCAACAGTCGCTCCTCTGTTATTGGGGTTCAGTAACGTCAGCTGATCCCCAGCTGTGTGTGCGGCAATACCTCCAATCTGCTCCTCCTGCTGTCCCTGGGCTCTAACACCGCCAGTTGGTGCCTGGAAGTGCTGTGTGCACAGTCAACAGTCGCTCCTCTGTTATTGGGGTTCAGTAACGTCAGCTGATCCCCAGCTGTGTATCCGGCAACGTGTCATGCGACCGCCACGCTGGCACAACTAAAATGTAAGGGGACCTGTCCCCCCCCCCCCCCTAGGCGTTTGTTACTGAAAGAGCCACCATGTGCAGCACTAATACTGCACAAGGGAAAGGTCGCTCTTGAAATTATGCTCCTTGCAAACGCTGAACTACACACTCATGTAATGTGTCCCCTCACACCGTCCAACCGTCCCGGAGGTGGGACTTTCCTTTGTAATGTGACGCAGCACAGCCGTCATTGCTACCCCCTTGGCACCGTGCGCTGCCTCCTTAGCGTTGTTTGATTCCGTCATGGACCCTGCGCTGTTATGTTATCCCTTGGCCATGCACAGTTTGCGCTGCCCGTCCTCTGACATCATTTGTTGTCGTCCTGGCTGCGCCTGTGCGTCCACGCTGCCCGAAATCACACCTCGCAGTGTCGTCTAATGTGATCCCACAGTGGGCCTGGTATCCATGGCCATGCGCAGTGCATATACTAGCCTCTCACTCCCCTTCTTCACGCTTCTTCAGACTAGGCGGCGTCAGCTGATCCCTAATAGCATGCCACGGCCGTGACGCCGCACAGTCTGAAGAAGCAGGAAGGAGGTGAGTGAGAGGCGATGATATGCACTGCGCATGCCCATGGATCCCTGGCCCGCAGTGGGACTACATTAGATGACACTGCAAGGTTGGATCTCGGGCAGCTTGGACGCACAGGCACTGCCAGCCTGACACCTACATGATGTCAGAAGACGGGCACCGCTAACTGTGCATGGCCAAGGGATAACATTACAGTGCGGGCTCCGTGACAGAACCAAACAACGTTGAGGAGGTGGTGCCCGGCACCAAGGGGGTTGGAATGACGGCTGTGCTGTGTCACATTACAAAGGAAAGTCCCACTTCCGGGATGGTTTGACGGTGTGAGGGGACACATTATATGAGTGTGTACTTCAGCGTTTGCAAGGAGCATAATTTTCGGAGCCACCATTTTCCATGTGCAGTATTACTGCTGTACAAGATGGCTCTTTCAGCAACAAATGCCTGGGGGGGGGGGTTAAAGGTTCCCTTTCAACTTGCTCCACTGCAGGCTTCGGCCTACACTCTGCTCCTCTTTGATTCCCTGGGTTTCAACACTGTCAGTTGCCACCTGGAAGTGTTGTCTACACAGAAAAAAACACTAGGTGATGTGTCAGTGGGGTTCAGCACCGCCAGCTGTTCCCCTGCTGTGTAGTCGGCAACGTGTCCAGCACAAGCCACGCTGGCACAACAGAACAAAAGCTGCCACCAGTGCAGGCTTCGGCCTACACTCTGCTCCTCTCCTCCTCCTGCTGACCCTGGGCTCAAACACCGCTAGTTTTTGCCCGGAAGTGCTAGCTGCACAGAGAAAAACACCAGCCAATGTGTTAGTGGGGTTCAGCAACGCCAGCTGTTCCCCTGCTGTGTAGCCGGCAACGTGACCTGCAAACGCCATGCAGGCACAGGAACTGAAATTAAAAGGGAACCTGGCCCCACCCCCCCAGGTGTTTCTATGTATAACAGCCACCTAGTACAGCAGTACTGCTGCATTTGTACAAGGTGGCTGACTTTTTCTCCTTGCCCACGTGGAACTCAACACGTACAAAATGTGTCTCATTGAGACCATTCCACTGTCCCTGAGGTGTGACTTTCCTTTGTAATGATACGCAGCACCCCCCTTGGTAGCGTTTCCCGTCTTTTGTCATCATGGTTAGCTGGCTGCGCCTGTGCATCCGCCCTGCTAGAAACAACGCCCCTCGTTGTCATATTTATTTTGTCAGCGAGGGTGTGGTTTATGGGCACGAGCAGTGCATATGTTCGCCTGTCTTAACTCATCTCCTTCCGCCTTCTTCAGACTGTGCGGCCTCCTGGCCGTGGTAGGCGATAAGGGATCAGCTGAGGCCGCCCAGTCTGGAGCAGGTGTAAGGACATGTGTAAGCGGCAAACCTATTTACTGCACAAGGCCACGAATCCCAGCCACGCAGTGTGATTTTTTGAAAACACACTGTGGGTCTGGGATTCATGTCCATCGCTAACCGCAACGGCCGACATGAAATGAGGTCAGAAGACAGGAAGCGCTCACAGCGCATGGCCAAGGGATCACAATAGCGCAGACTCCTGTACAGCAAATAACAACGCTCAGGAATCTGCGCCCAGTACCTAGGTGCAAATTTTGACACCTGTGCTGCGTCTCGTTAAAAAGACAAGTCACGCCTCCACAACTGTTTGACAGTATAATGGGCTAAATAGTGTACGTGTTTTAGTCAGCGTGTGCAAGGAGCAAAACAAATAGAGCAACCTTTTACTTGTGCAGCATTAATGCTGCACAAGGTGTGGCTCTTGTACCTTGCAACACCTGAGGGGGGGGTTAAAGGTAACCTTTGAAATTGGTTCAACTAGGCTTCGGCCTACACTCTGCTCCTCTACTCCTCCTGCTGACCCTGGGCTCAAACACCGCTAGTTTTTGCCCGGAAATGCTAGCTGCACAGAGAAAAACACCAGCCAATGTGTTAGTGGGGTTCAGCACCGCCAGCTGTTCCCCTGCTGTGTAGTCGGCAACGTGTCCAGCACAAGCCACGCTGGCACAACCGACCAAAAGCTGCCACCAGTGCAGGCTTCGGCCTACACTTTGCTCCTCTCCTCCTCCTGCTGACCCTGGGCTCAAACAACGCCAGTTTCTGCCCGGACATGCTAGCTGCACAGAGAAAAACACCAGCCAATGTGTTAGTGGGGTTCAGCACCGCCTGCTGTTCCCCCGCTGTGTAGCCGGCATCGTGTCCAGCACAAGCCACGCTGGCACAACCGACCAAAAGCTGCCACCAGTGCAGGCTTCGGCCTACACTTTGCTCCTCTCCTCCTCCTCCTGCTGACCCTGGGCTCTAACACCGCTAGTTTTTGCCCGGACATGCAATCTGCACAGAGAAAAACACCAGTCAATGTGTCAGTGGGGTTCAGCAACGCCAGCTGTTCCCCTGCTGTGTAGCTTGCAACGTGACCTGCAAACGCCACGCAGGCACATGAACTGAAATTGAAGGGAGCCTGCCCCCCACCCACAGGTGTTTCTATGTATATCAGCCACCTTGTACAGCAGTACTGCTGCATTTGTACGAGGTGGCTGACTTTTTCTCCTTGCCCACGTGGAACTCAACACGTACAAAATGTGTCTCATTAGAGACCATTACAATGTCCCTGAGGTGTGACTTTCCTTTGTAATGACACGCAGCACCACCCTTGTTAGCGCTGCCCGTCTTTTGACATCATTGGTTAGCTGGCTGCGCCTGTGCATCTCCCCTGCTCGAAACAACGGCCCTCGGTGTCTTATTTTTTTGGACAGCGAGGGTGTGATTGATGGGCATGTGCAGTGCATATGTTTGCCTGTTTTCACTCATCTCCTTCCGCCTTCTTCAGACTGGGTGTCCTCATGGCCGCGGCAGGCGATAAGGGATCAGATGAGGCCGCCCAGTCTGAAGCAGGTGTAAGGACATGTGTGAGCGGCAAACATATTTAGTGCACCAGGGCACGAATCCCAGCACCGCAGTGTGATTTTTTAAAAACACACTGTGGGTCTGGGATTCATGTCCATCGCTAACCGCAACGGCCGACATGAAATGAGGTCAGAAGACAGGAAGCGCTCACAGCGCATGGCCAAGGGATCACAATAGCGCAGACTCCTGTACAGCAAATAACAACGCTCAGGAATCTGCGCCCAGTACCTAGGTGCAAATTTTGACACCTGTGCTGCGTCTCGTTAAAAAGACAAGTCACGCCTCCACAACTGTTTGACAGTATAATGGGCTAAATAGTGTACGTGTTTTAGTCAGCGTGTGCAAGGAGCAAAACAAATAGAGCAACCTTTTACTTGTGCAGCATTAATGCTGCACAAGGTGTGGCTCTTGTACCTTGCAACACCTGAGGGGGGGGTTAAAGGTAACCTTTGAAATTGGTTCAACTAGGCTTCGGCCTACACTCTGCTCCTCTACTCCTCCTGCTGACCCTGGGCTCAAACACCGCTAGTTTTTGCCCGGAAATGCTAGCTGCACAGAGAAAAACACCAGCCAATGTGTTAGTGGGGTTCAGCACCGCCAGCTGTTCCCCTGCTGTGTAGTCGGCAACGTGTCCAGCACAAGCCACGCTGGCACAACCGACCAAAAGCTGCCACCAGTGCAGGCTTCGGCCTACACTTTGCTCCTCTCCTCCTCCTGCTGACCCTGGGCTCAAACAACGCCAGTTTCTGCCCGGACATGCTAGCTGCGCAGAGAAAAACACCAGCCAATGTGTTAGTGGGGTTCAGCACCGCCAGCTGTTCCCCTGCTGTGTAGTCGGCAACGTGTCCAGCACAAGCCACGCTGGCACAACCGACCAAAAGCTGCCACCAGTGCAGGCTTCGGCCTACACTTTGCTCCTCTCCTCCTCCTGCTGACCCTGGGCTCAAACAACGCCAGTTTCTGCCCGGACATGCTAGCTGCACAGAGAAAAACACCAGCCAATGTGTTAGTGGGGTTCAGCAACGCCTGCTGTTCCCCCGCTGTGTAGCCGGCATCGTGTCCAGCACAAGCCACGCTGGCACAACCGACCAAAAGCTGCCACCAGTGCAGGCTTCGGCCTACACTTTGCTCCTCTCCTCCTCCTCCTGCTGACCCTGGGCTCTAACACCGCTAGTTTTTGCCCGGACATGCAATCTGCACAGAGAAAAACACCAGTCAATGTGTCAGTGGGGTTCAGCAACGCCAGCTGTTCCCCTGCTGTGTAGCTTGCAACGTGACCTGCAAACGCCACGCAGGCACATGAACTGAAATTGAAGGGAGCCTGCCCCCCACCCACAGGTGTTTCTATGTATATCAGCCACCTTGTACAGCAGTACTGCTGCATTTGTACAAGGTGGCTGACTTTTTCTCCTTGCACACGTGGAACTCAACAAGTACAAAATGTGTCTCATTACAGACCATTACAATGTCCCTGAGGTGTGACTTTCCTTTTTAATGACACGCAGCACCCCCATTGTTAGCGCTGCCCGTCTCCTGACATCATTGGTTGGCTGGCTGTGCCTGTGCGTCCCCCCTGCCCGACACAACGCCCCCCGTTGTCTCATATATTTTGACTGCGAGGGTGTGATTGATGGGCACGAGCAGTGCATATGTTCCCCTGTTTTCACTCCCCTCCTTCCGCCTTCTTCTGACTGTGCGGCCTCATGGCCGCGGCATGCGATAAGGGATCAGCTGAGGCCGCCCAGTCTGAAGCAGGTGTAAGGACATGTGTGAGCGGCGAACATATTTACTGCACAAGGCCACGAATCCCAGCACCGCAGTGTGACTTTAGGAAAAGCCACTGTGGGTCTGGGATTTATGGCCATCGTTAACCGCACCGGCCAACATGAAATGAGGTCATGAGACGGCCTGCACTAACAGGGTATTGCCAAGGGATAACACAAGAGCGCAGACTCCTGTACAGCAAATAACAACGCTCAGGAATCTGCGCCCAGTACCTAGGTGCAAATTTTGACACCTGTGCTGCGTCTCGTTAAAAAGACAAGTCACGCCTCCACAACTGTTTGACAGTATAATGGGCTAAATAGTGTACGTGTTTAATTCAGCGTGTGCAAGGAGCAAAATTAAATAGAGCAACCTTTGACTTGTGCATCATTAATGCTGTTCAAGGTGTGGCTCTTGTACCTTGCAACACCTGAGGGGGGGGTTAAAGGTAACCTTTGAAATTGGTTCAACTAGGCTTCGGCCTACACTCTGCTCCTCTACTCCTCCTGCTGACCCTGGGCTCAAACACCGCTATTTTTTGCCCGGAAATGCTAGCTGCACAGAGAAAAACACCAGCCAATGTGTTAGTGGGGTTCAGCACCGCCAGCTGTTCCCCTGCTGTGTAGTCGGCAACGTGTCCAGCACAAGCCACGCTGGCACAACAGAACAAAAGCTGCCACCAGTGCAGGCTTCGGCCTACACTTTGCTCCTCTCCTCCTCCTGCTGACCCTGGGCTCAAACAACGCCAGTTTCTGCCCGGACATGCTAGCTGCACAGAGAAAAACACCAGCCAATGTGTTAGTGGGGTTCAGCACCGCCAGCTGTTCCCCCGCTGTGTAGCCGGCATCGTGTCCAGCACAAGCCACGCTGGCACAACCGACCAAAAGCTGCCACCAGTGCAGGCTTCGGCCTACACTTTGCTCCTCTCCTCCTCCTCCTGCTGACCCTGGGCTCTAACACCGCTAGTTTTTGCCCGGACATGCAATCTGCACAGAGAAAAACACCAGTCAATGTGTCAGTGGGGTTCAGCAACGCCAGCTGTTCCCCTGCTGTGTAGCTTGCAACGTGACCTGCAAACGCCACGCAGGCACATGAACTGAAATTGAAGGGAGCCTGCCCCCCACCCCCCCAGGTGTTTCTATGTATAACAGCCACCTTGTACAGCAGTACTGCTGCATTTGTACAAGGTGGCTGACTTTTTCTCCTTGCACACGTGGAACTCAACAAGTACAAAATGTGTCTCATTACAGACCATTACAATGTCCCTGAGGTGTGACTTTCCTTTTTAATGACACGCAGCACCCCCATTGTTAGCGCTGCCCGTCTCCTGACATCATTGGTTGGCTGGCTGTGCCTGTGCGTCCCCCCTGCCCGACACAACGCCCCCCGTTGTCTCATATATTTTGACTGCGAGGGTGTGATTGATGGGCACGAGCAGTGCATATGTTCCCCTGTTTTCACTCCCCTCCTTCCGCCTTCTTCTGACTGTGCGGCCTCATGGCCGCGGCATGCGATAAGGGATCAGCTGAGGCCGCCCAGTCTGAAGCAGGTGTAAGGACATGTGTGAGCGGCGAACATATTTACTGCACAAGGCCACGAATCCCAGCACCGCAGTGTGACTTTAGGAAAAGCCACTGTGGGTCTGGGATTTATGGCCATCGTTAACCGCACCGGCCAACATGAAATGAGGTCATGAGACGGCCTGCACTAACAGGGTATTGCCAAGGGATAACACAAGAGCGCAGTTTCCTGTACTGCAAATAACAACGGTAAGGAATCTGCGCACAGCACCTAGGTGTAAATTTGTACACCTGTGCTGCGTCTCCTTAAAAAGACTAGTAGTCACGCCTCCACTACTGTTTGACAGTATAATGGGCTAAATAGTGTACGTGTTTAATTCAGCGTGTGCAAGGAGCAAAATTAAATAGAGCAACCTTTGACTTGTGCATCAATAATGCTGTTCAAGGTGTGGCTCTTGTACCTTGCAACACCTGAGGGGGGGGTTAAAGGTAACCTTTGAAATTGGTTCAACTAGGCTTTGGCCAACACTCTGCTCCTCTACTCCTCCTGCTGACCCTGGGCTCAAACACCGCTAGTTTTTGCCCGGAAATGCTAGCTGCACAGAGAAAAACACCAGCCAATGTGTTAGTGGGGTTCAGCACCGCCAGCTGTTCCCCTGCTGTGTAGTCGGCAACGTGTCCAGCACAAGCCACGCTGGCACAACAGAACAAAAGCTGCCACCAGTGCAGGCTTCGGCCTACACTTTGCTCCTCTCCTCCTCCTGCTGACCCTGGGCTCAAACAACGCCAGTTTCTGCCCGGACATGCTAGCTGCACAGAGAAAAACACCAGCCAATGTGTTAGTGGGGTTCAGCACCGCCAGCTGTTCCCCTGCTGTGCAGCTTGCAACGTGACCTGCAAACGCCACGCAGGCACATGAACTGAAATTGAAGGGAGCCTGGCCACCACCCCCAGGTGTTTCTATGTATAACAGCCACCTTGTACAGCAGTACTGCTGCATTTGTACAAGGTGGCTGACGTTTTCTCCTTGCCCACGTGGAACTCAACACGTACAAAATGTGTCTCTTTGAGACCATTCCACTGTCCCTGAGGTGTGACTTTCCTTTCTAATGATACGCAGCACCCCCCTTGGTAGCGCTTCCCGTCTTCTGACATCATTGGTTGGCTACTTGCGCCTGTTCGTCCGCCCTGCCTGAATAAAATGCTCCTCGTTGTCTTAATTATTTTGACTGCGAGGGTGTGATTGATGGGCACGAGCAGTGCATATCTTCGCCTGTCTTAACTCATCTCCTTCCGCCTTCTTCAGACTGTGCAGCCTCATGGCCGCGGCATGCGAGAAGGGATCAGCAGAGGCCGCCCAGTCTGAAGCAGGTGTAAGGACGTGTGTGAGCGGCCAAAATATTTACTGCTCAAGGCCACGAATCCCAGCACCGCAGTGTGGCTTTATGAAAAGACACTGTGGGTCTGGGATTTATGGCCATCGTTAACCGCACCGGCCAACATGAAATGAGGTCATAAGATGGGCAGCGCTAACAGGGCATTGCCAAGGGATAACACAAGAGCGCAGACTCCTGTACAGCAAATAACAACGCTCAGGAAGCTGCGCCAAGCACCAAGGCGTTATTTTGGACACCTGTGCTGCGTCTCATCAAAAAACCAAGTCACGCATCCACTACAGTTTGACTGTAGAATGGGGTAAATTGTGTATGTCTTTCATTCAGCGTGTGCAAGTAGACAAATTAATAGAGCAACCTTTCACTTGTGCAGCATTAATACTGCACAAGGTGTGTCTCTTGTACTTTGTAACACCTGAGGGGGGGGTTAAAGGTTTCCTTTGAAATTGGTTCAACTAGGCTTCGGCCTACACTCTGCTCCTCTCCTCCTCCTCCTGCTTCAACACGGGCTCTAACATCGCAAGTTTTTGCCCGCAAGTGCTAGCTGCACAGATAAAAACACACGCCATTGTGTTAGTGGGGTTCAGCAACGCCAGCTGTTCCCCCAGTGTGTAGCCGGCAAAGTGTCCTGCAAACGCAACGCAGACACAAAGCTGCCTCCAGTGCAGGCTTCGGCCTACACTCATCTCCCCCTGCTTACCCTTTGCTCCAACACCGCTAGTTGGGGCTCTAGGAAGACAATCTTTAATAGGCAAGGCAACGCATCCGGGTTCCAGCACCGCCAGCTGGTTCTCGGCAGTGTTCTTGTCACAGGTACTCCCTCGTGCCAAGCCTGGTTTCAGCACCGTCAGCTGTTTCCGGGTTGTGTCAACTTCACTGAGACGCCTATGCTTGCCCCGTCGTGGGGCGGTCGAGTTAGCCAACTCCAGGGTGCCTCCAGTTTAGGAGCTTCCTATGTGGGCTGCGTGAACTGGTAGTCAAGGCTGGTTCTGTAGTGCCAGTAGGCCCAGCTCCCCCTGTAGGACTGTTGGGGTTCGGTAACTGCGGCTGCCTCGCGGCCTAGCTGTTCTCTCCTCTCCTGTGGGCCTTGGGGTCCACCACCTGGTTCCAGCACCGTCAGCTGGTTCCGGGCCGAGCCTTTGGCTAAGGTGCCTCCTCCTGGGTATCCGAGTTCCGCCAACGCCAGGCGGTCCTTGGTAGTGCTTTTAAGCGCGGGCACCTACAGCTTAGTAACCGGGTTCCAGCACCGTCAGCTGGTCCTCGGTCGTGCCATTGGCTCTTGCACACTGGGGCAACGCATCCGGGTTCCAGCACCGCCAGCTGGTTCTCGGCAGTGTTCTTGTCACAGGTACTCCCTCGTGCCAAGCCTGGTTTCAGCACCGTCAGCTGTTTCCGGGTTGTGTCAACTTCACTGAGACGCCTATGCTTGCCCCGTCGTGGGGCGGTCGAGTTAGCCAACTCCAGGGTGCCTCCAGTTTAGGAGCTTCCTATGTGGGCTGCGTGAACTGGTAGTCAAGGCTGGTTCTGTAGTGCCAGTAGGCCCAGCTCCCCCTGTAGGACTGTTGGGGTTCGGTAACTGCGGCTGCCTCGCGGCCTAGCTGTTCTCTCCTCTCCTGTGGGCCTTGGGGTCCACCACCTGGTTCCAGCACCGTCAGCTGGTTCCGGGCCGAGCCTTTGGCTAAGGTGCCTCCTCCTGGGTATCCGAGTTCCGCCAACGCCAGGCGGTCCTTGGTAGTGCTTTTAAGCGCGGGCACCTACAGCTTAGTAACCGGGTTCCAGCACCGTCAGCTGGTCCTCGGTCGTGCCATTGGCTCTTGCACACTGGGGCAACGCATCCGGGTTCCAGCACCGCCAGCTGGTTCTCGGCAGTGTTCTTGTCACAGGTACTCCCTCGTGCCAAGCCTGGTTTCAGCACCGTCAGCTGTTTCCGGGTTGTGTCAACTTCACTGAGACGCCTATGCTTGCCCCGTCGTGGGGCGGTCGAGTTAGCCAACTCCAGGGTGCCTCCAGTTTAGGAGCTTCCTATGTGGGCTGCGTGAACTGGTAGTCAAGGCTGGTTCTGTAGTGCCAGTAGGCCCAGCTCCCCCTGTAGGACTGTTGGGGTTCGGTAACTGCGGCTGCCTCGCGGCCTAGCTGTTCTCTCCTCTCCTGTGGGCCTTCGGGTCCACCACCTGGTTCCAGCACCGTCAGCTGGTTCCGGGCCGAGCCTTTGGCTTAGGTGCCTCCTCCTGGGTATCCGAGTTCCGCCAACGCCAGGCGGTCCTTGGTAGTGCTTTTAAGCGCGGGCACCTACAGCTTAGTAACCGGGTTCCAGCACCGTCAGCTGGTCCTCGGTCGTGCCATTGGCTCTTGCACACTGGGGCAACGCATCCGGGTTCCAGCACCGCCAGCTGGTTCTCGGCAGTGTTCTTGTCACAGGTACTCCCTCGTGCCAAGCCTGGTTTCAGCACCGTCAGCTGTTTCCGGGTTGTGTCAACTTCACTGAGACGCCTATGCTTGCCCCGTCGTGGGGCGGTCGAGTTAGCCAACTCCAGGGTGCCTCCAGTTTAGGAGCTTCCTATGTGGGCTGCGTGAACTGGTAGTCAAGGCTGGTTCTGTAGTGCCAGTAGGCCCAGCTCCCCCTGTAGGACTGTTGGGGTTCGGTAACTGCGGCTGCCTCGCGGCCTAGCTGTTCTCTCCTCTCCTGTGGGCCTTGGGGTCCACCACCTGGTTCCAGCACCGTCAGCTGGTTCCGGGCCGAGCCTTTGGCTAAGGTGCCTCCTCCTGGGTATCCGAGTTCCGCCAACGCCAGGCGGTCCTTGGTAGTGCTTTTAAGCGCGGGCACCTACAGCTTAGTAACCGGGTTCCAGCACCGTCAGCTGGTCCTCGGTCGTGCCATTGGCTCTTGCACACTGGGGCAACACATCCGGGTTCCAGCACCGCCAGCTGGTTCTCGGCAGTGTTCTTGTCACAGGTACTCCCTCGTGCCAAGCCTGGTTTCAGCACCGTCAGCTGTTTCCGGGTTGTGTCAACTTCACTGAGACGCCTATGCTTGCCCCGTCGTGGGGCGGTCGAGTTAGCCAACTCCAGGGTGCCTCCAGTTTAGGAGCTTCCTATGTGGGCTGCGTGAACTGGTAGTCAAGGCTGGTTCTGTAGTGCCAGTAGGCCCAGCTCCCCCTGTAGGACTGTTGGGGTTCGGTAACTGCGGCTGCCTCGCGGCCTAGCTGTTCTCTCCTCTCCTGTGGGCCTTCGGGTCCACCACCTGGTTCCAGCACCGTCAGCTGGTTCCGGGCCGAGCCTTTGGCTTAGGTGCCTCCTCCTGGGTATCCGAGTTCCGCCAACGCCAGGCGGTCCTTGGTAGTGCTTTTAAGCGCGGGCACCTACAGCTTAGTAACCGGGTTCCAGCACCGTCAGCTGGTCCTCGGTCGTGCCATTGGCTCTTGCACACTGGGGCAACGCATCCGGGTTCCAGCACCGCCAGCTGGTTCTCGGCAGTGTTCTTGTCACAGGTACTCCCTCGTGCCAAGCCTGGTTTCAGCACCGTCAGCTGTTTCCGGGTTGTGTCAACTTCACTGAGACGCCTATGCTTGCCCCGTCGTGGGGCGGTCGAGTTAGCCAACTCCAGGGTGCCTCCAGTTTAGGAGCTTCCTATGTGGGCTGCGTGAACTGGTAGTCAAGGCTGGTTCTGTAGTGCCAGTAGGCCCAGCTCCCCCTGTAGGACTGTTGGGGTTCGGTAACTGCGGCTGCCTCGCGGCCTAGCTGTTCTCTCCTCTCCTGTGGGCCTTGGGGTCCACCACCTGGTTCCAGCACCGTCAGCTGGTTCCGGGCCGAGCCTTTGGCTAAGGTGCCTCCTCCTGGGTATCCGAGTTCCGCCAACGCCAGGCGGTCCTTGGTAGTGCTTTTAAGCGCGGGCACCTACAGCTTAGTAACCGGGTTCCAGCACCGTCAGCTGGTCCTCGGTCGTGCCATTGGCTCTTGCACACTGGGGCAACGCATCCGGGTTCCAGCACCGCCAGCTGGTTCTCGGCAGTGTTCTTGTCACAGGTACTCCCTCGTGCCAAGCCTGGTTTCAGCACCGTCAGCTGTTTCCGGGTTGTGTCAACTTCACTGAGACGCCTATGCTTGCCCCGTCGTGGGGCGGTCGAGTTAGCCAACTCCAGGGTGCCTCCAGTTTAGGAGCTTCCTATGTGGGCTGCGTGAACTGGTAGTCAAGGCTGGTTCTGTAGTGCCAGTAGGCCCAGCTCCCCCTGTAGGACTGTTGGGGTTCGGTAACTGCGGCTGCCTCGCGGCCTAGCTGTTCTCTCCTCTCCTGTGGGCCTTCGGGTCCACCACCTGGTTCCAGCACCGTCAGCTGGTTCTCGGCAGTGTCTTTTGCTCTTGTACCTTCTGCTCCCCATCCTGGTTCCAGTACCGTCAGCTGGTTCCGGGCAGAGCCTTTGGCTTAGGTGCCTCCTTCTGGGTATCCAAGTTCCACCAATGTCAGGTGGTCCTTGGTAGTGCTTTCAGGCACGGGTACCTCCTGCTTAGTAACCGGGTTCCAGTAACGTCAGCTGGTCCTTGGTAGTTCCATTGGCTCTTGGACATTCGGCTACCCATCCGGGTTCCAGTACCGTCAGCTGGTTCTCGGCAGTGTCTTTTGCTCTTGTACCTTCTGCTCCCCATCCTGGTTCCAGTAACGTCATCTGGTTCCGGGCAGAGCCTTTGGCTTAGGTGCCTCCTTCTGGGTATCCGAGTTCCGCCAACGTCAGGCGGTCCTTGGTAGTGCTTTTTAGCACGGGTACCTCCTGCTTAGTAACCGGGTTCCAGTAACGTCAGCTGGTCCTCGGTAGTTCCATAGGCTCTTGAACCTTCGGGTAGCCATCCGAGTTCCAGTTCCATCAGCTGGTTCTTGGCATTTTCTCAGCCTTCTTGTACCTTCTGCTACATTTCCAAGTTGAAGACCCTAACGTCGACAACCCGGAAGACCACCCCGATGACGACGACCCGGAAGACCACCCCGATGACGACGACGACGACGACGGCGGAGACGACGACGGCTGAGACGACGACGGCGGAGATGACGACACTGGAGACGAAGACCCTGGAGACGACAACATGGAAGACCGAGAAGCAGAAGAACAAGAGGCTGCAGAACAAAGAGCAGAAGAACATTAAGCATAAGACTTAATATCAGAGCAAAAGATATTATCTAAATTATATGCAGAAGAAGACTAAGCAGTGTATGGGGGTGAGTCCGTTCCTCCTCGTGGTGCCCCTGGATAAAGCCTGATGCTGCAGGCCAAACTGAACGCGGACAAATGTAACTTTTGTGACTGGCAGAACGGAAGGTGTAATCTTCCAACTTTTATAGATAACAACTACGGGAATGCCTGTCACAAATGAGAATATGATGAAGAAGTAGAATAGGAAGAATAATAACAGTGGAATAAAAAGAATATGTAGAATAGGAAGAATAATAATAGTTGAAGAAAATGAATATGAAGAATGTAATAAAAAAAAAAATAGGTAGAAGATGAAGAAGAAGATGAATAAGGTGAAGAAGTTGATGTCAAGGATGCTGATGATGATGAAGATGAAAGTGTGGGAAAAGAAAAAAAAAAAAAAGAAAAAAAAGAAGGGGAAGGGCGTGGAATAGTGAAACATCAATATCTGACAAAATAAAAAAAATTTACATACTCAATATCTTTTTCAATCCGAACTTCTTTAAAAAAAAAAAAAAAACATGCTATTCTATTTGATTGGACTAATCCTCATTGCCTTTAATGTCTCCGCCACCTCCCCCATACATCCTACATTATTCTTAGTTGTTTTCCTTCAGGTAGAATGAACCTACAAGGAAAGAAAGGGTTTATTTTAATTCCGATATTTTGGTCCCATTGACTTGCATTGGGATCGGGTATCGGTATCGGCGATATCCGATATTTTTTGAATATCGGCCGATCCAAACCGATACCGATACTTTCCGATATCGGAAGGTATCGCTCAACACTACTCATCAGTAAACAAGACTGTTTGGAAATTAGTCTTCATGTATGTCTGGGCCCACTGCAACCGTTTCTGCTTGGGAACACTGTTTAGGGTGGCCGAATAGTATGTTTATGAACCACAGCAAGCCTTTGATGGATCCTATACCTTGAGGTTCCAGGGACTCCAGAGGCACCAGCAGCTTGAAATAATTGTTTGCTGCTTTGCAATGGTATTTTGGCAGTTGGTCTCTTAATCCAATAATTTTGTCTGGCAGAAACATTCCTTATTATGCCTTATCTGCATGAACTCTGTCTGTGCTCTGTTTCAGTCACAAATCTCTTCACAGTATGATGATCACTCTTACGTTTTCGTGAACTATCTAATGTTTTCATACCTTGGCCAAGGCATTGTACTATTTAACGCTCTTCAGCAGCAGAGAGATACTTTTTATTTCCCATATTGCTTAAAACCTGTGGCCTGCTTAATAATGTGGAACATCATTTTAAGTAGTTTTCTTTTAATTAGAATCACCTGGAAAACTAATTATCACGTATTTAAGATTGATTTCAGTGATCCATTGAGCCCTGAGACACAATACCATCCATGAGTTTATTTGAAAAACAAAACAATTAAATCTTTATGACACTTAAATCCAATTTCCATAATAATTTGGAACACACTGTACAAGGGAGATTACACACAGGTATATACTGTATACTGGGGAGATGACATACAGGTATATACTATATACAGGGGAGATGACATACAGGTATATACTATATACCGGAGGAGAAAACACACAGGTATATACTATATACAGGGAGATGACATACAGGTATACACTATATACAGGGGAGATGACACAGGTATATACTATATACTGGGGGGAGATGACATACAGGTATATACTATGTACAGGAAGAGATGACATGCAGGTATATACTATATACAGGGGGAGATGACATACAGGTATATACTATATACAGATGACACACAGGTATATGCCATATACAGGAGATGACATACCGGTATATACTTTACACAGGAGAGATGACATACAGGTATATACTATATACAGGGAGATGACATACAGGTATACACTATATACAGGGGAGAGGACACAGGTATATACTATATACTGGGGGGAGATGACATACAGGTATATACTATGTACAGGAAGAGATGACATGCAGGTATATACTATATACAGAAGAGGACACACAGGTATATACTATATACAGGGGGAGATGACATACAGGTATATACTATATACATGAAGAGAAGACATGCAGGTATATATTATATACAGGGGGAGATGACACACAGGTATATACTATATACAGGAGGAGATGACACACAGGTATATACCATATACAGGAGGAGATGACATACAGGTATATACTATACACAGGAGAGATGACACACAGGTATATACTGTATACAGGGGAGATGACACAGGTATATACTATATACAGGGGAGAGGACATACAGGTATATACTATATACAGGAGGAGAGGACACACAGGTATATACTATATACAGGGGAGATGACATACATATACTATATACAGGAATAGAAGATATGCAGGTATATACTATATACAGGGGGAGATTACATACAGGTAAATACTACATACAGGAGGAGATGACATACAGGTATATACTATATACAGTAAAGATGACACAGGTATATACTATATACAGGGGAGATTACACACAGGTATATACTATATACAGGGGAGATGACATACAGTGCCTTGCGAAAGTATTCTGCTCCTTGGAACTTTTTAACCTTTACCCACATATGGTTCAAACAAAAAGATACCAAATGTAAATTTTTGGTGAAGAATCAACAAGTGGAACACAATTGAGAAGTTGAACGAAATTGATTGGTTATTTTAAATTTTTGTGGAAATTCAAAAACTGAAAAGTGGTGTCACGATTCACACCATGACCGTCACCCCCATGTCACGGATCGGGGTGACTTTAGGCCAACAGACGGCTATCACATGTGCAGGGGGGCTTATCTTAGTTATCCCTCCACTGCTACAATGTGATGAAAACACATACAAGGCTATTGACCTCTTAGTTTACAGCAGGGGCTTATTTTAGTTATCCCACTGCTCTTCCACATACCACAAACTGCAGGGATTTATGTATATCCTGCTTTACAGTTCCGCTTGAACTTGCCGCTCTCTGGTGCCCCCTTACCCTCAGGTCAGATTCGGTACTGCACCTAGGGTAATTAGTCGCCAGAAAGGCTGCCTGCTATGTACTGGCTATTGGGCACGCTGCAGCGAGGCAATTTAACTACTCCCACTCAGGCAGGAACAATATTTATCAACGCCGCAGTCGCTACAACGACTCCCAAAGGCACAGCACATGGTATGCTGCCACCAGCTTCGATTAAACGGGTCCGAAGCTAACCCAAAACAGTAGCGTAATTTCCTTCAGAAGACTTAGGGTACGTTTCAGAGCAGGAAGAACGAAAACTAGTAATTTATATATTTTACTCTGAAAGAAGGCAGTGTTTATAAAAAGGCATATAAAGATGTTACAATGAGACAATTGAAAATACGTACAAAGGTAATTATAAAAATAACAGGGATTAAATAAGAAATCAACACTTACATGTGTTCAGATTATGGCAGGCAGGACCAGGCTAGTGGGCGGAGCTCCCAAATGTCCCAATGCATCAGGACTGGCAGTGAGGGCTCCTCTGGTAAGACTCAGACTAAGACTCTCTAAGATTACTACCTTAAACCTTTGGTCGAGACATTGCCCTCCTATGTCGGGGACTCTGTGGACGTCTTGGTACGGGTCGATGGTCTCTGTTTGGAATCTGACATGCTCTTGGTCACCGCGGACGTCGAGTCCCTGTATACGTGCATTGATCACCAACATGGTCTGCAAGCGGTTCGTTTTTTTCTGGAGATGAGCAGTCTGGATGGATCACTTGTTGATCTTTTACTCGAACTGTTACAGTTCGTTTTGTACCATAACATAACATAGTAACATAGTAACATAGTTAGTAAGGCCGAAAAAAGACATTTGTCCATCCAGTTCAGCCTATATTCCATCATAATAAATCCCCAGATCTACGTCCTTCTACAGAACCTAATTGTATGATACAATATTGTTCTGCTCCAGGAAGACATCCAGGCCTCTCTTGAACCCCTCGACTGAGTTCACCATCACCACCTCCTCAGGCAAGCAATTCCAGATTCTCACTGCCCTAACAGTAAAGAATCCTCTTCTATGTTGGTGGAAAAACCTTCTCTCCTCCAGACGCAAAGAATGCCCCCTTGTGCCCGTCACCTTCCTTGGTATAAACAGATCCTCAGCGAGATATTTGTATTGTCCCCTTATATACTTATACATGGTTATTAGATCGCCTCTCAGTCGTCTTTTTTCTAGACTAAATAATCCTAATTTCGCTAATCTATCTGGGTATTGTAGTTCTCCCATCCCCTTTATTAATTTTGTTGCCCTCCTTTGTACTCTCTCTAGTTCCATTATATCCTTCCTGAGCACCGGTGCCCAAAACTGGACACAGTACTCCATGTGCGGTCTAACTAGGGATTTGTACAGAGGCAGTATAATGCTCTCATCATGTGTATCCAGACCTCTCTTAATGCACCCCATGATCATGTTTGCCTTAGCAGCTGCTGCCTGGCACTGGCTGCTCCAGGTAAGTTTATCATTAACTAGGATCCCCAAGTCCTTCTCCCTGTCAGATTTACCCAGTGGTTTCCCATTCAGTGTGTAATGGTGACATTGATTCCTTCTTCCCATGTGTATAACCTTACATTTATCATTGTTAAACCTCATCTGCCACCTTTCAGCCCAAGTTTCCAACTTATCCAGATCCATCTGTAGCAGAATACTATCTTCTCTTGTATTAACTGCTTTACATAGTTTTGTATCATCTGCAAATATCGATATTTTACTGTGTAAACCTTCTACCAGATCATTAATGAATATGTTGAAGAGAACAGGTCCCAATACTGACCCCTGCGGTACCCCACTGGTCACAGCGACCCAGTTAGAGACTATACCATTTATAACCACCCTCTGCTTTCTATCACTAAGCCAGTTACTAACCCATTTACACACAATTTCCCCCAGACCAAGCATTCTCATTTTGTGTACCAACCTCTTGTGCGGCACGGTATCAAACGCTTTGGAAAAATCGAGATATACCACGTCCAATGACTCACCGTGGTCCAGCCTATAGCTTACCTTTTCATAAAAACTGATTAGATTGGTTTGACAGGAGCGATTTCTCATAAACCCATGCTGATATGGAGTTAAACAGTTATTCTCATTGAGATAATCCAGAATAACATCCCTCAGAAACCCTTCAAATATTTTACCAACAATAGAGGTTAGACTTACTGGCCTATAATTTCCAGGTTCACTTTTAGAGCCCTTTTTGAATATTGGCACCACATTTGCTATGCGCCAATCCTGCGGAACAGACCCTGTCGCTATAGAGTCCCTAAAAATAAGAAATAATGGTTTATCTATTACATTACTTAGTTCTCTTAGTACTCGTGGGTGTAAGCCATCCGGACCCGGAGATTTATCTATTTTAATCTTATTTAGCCGGTTTCGCACCTCTTCTTGGGTTAGATTGGTGACCCTTAATATAGGGTTTTCATTGTTTCTTGGGATTTCACCTAGCATTTCATTTTCCACCGTGAATACCGTGGAGAAGAAGGTGTTTAATATGTTAGCTTTTTCCTCGTCATCTACAACCATTCTTTCCTCACTATTTTTTAAGGGGCCTACATTTTCAGTTTTTATTCTTTTACTATTGATATAGTTGAAGAACAGTTTGGGATTAGTTTTACTCTCCTTAGCAATGTGCTTCTCTGTTTCCTTTTTGGCAGCTTTAATTAGTTTTTTAGATAAAGTATTTTTCTCCCTATAGTTTTTTAGAGCTTCAATGGTGCCATCCTGCTTTAGTAATGCAAATGCTTTCTTTTTACTGTTAATTGCCTGTCTTACTTCTTTGTTTAGCCACATTGGGTTTTTCCTATTTCTAGTCCTTTTATTCCCACAAGGTATAAACCGCTTACACTGCCTATTTAGGATGTTCTTAAACATTTCCCATTTATTATCTGTATTCTTATTTCTGAGGATATTGTCCCAGTCTACCAGATTAAGGGCATCTCTAAACTGGTCAAACTTTGCCTTCCTAAAGTTCAGTGTTTTTGTGACTCCCTGACAAGTCCCCCTAGTGAAAGACAGGTGAAACTGTACAATATTGTGGTCGCTATTTCCTAGATGCCCGACCACCTGCAGATGTGTTATTCTGTCAGGTCTATTAGATAGTATTAGGTCTAAAAGTGCTGCTCCTCTGGTTGGATTCTGCACCAATTGTGAAAGATAATTTTTCTTGGTTATTAGCAGAAACCTGTTGCCTTTATGGGTTTCACAGGTTTCTGTTTCCCAGTTAATATCCGGGTAGTTAAAGTCCCCCATAACCAGGACCTCATTATGGGTTGCAGCTTCATCTATCTGCTTTAGAAGTAGACTTTCCATGGTTTCTGTTATATTTGGGGGTTTGTAACAGACCCCAATGAGAATTTTGTTACCATTTTTCCCTCCATGAATTTCGACCCATATGGACTCGACATCCTCATTTCCTTCGCTAATATCCTCCCTTAAAGTGGACTTTAGACAAGACTTTACATAGAGACAAACCCCTCCTCCTCTCCGATTTTTACGATCCTTTCTAAACAGACTGTAACCCTGTAAGTTAACTGCCCAGTCATAGCTTTCATCTAACCATGTCTCGGTTATTCCCACTATGTCAAAGTTACCTGTAGATATTTCTGCTTCTAGTTCTTCCATCTTGTTTGTCTGGCTTCTGGCGTTTGCGAGCATGCAGTTTAGAGGATTTTGTTTTGTTCCAATCTCCTCGCTGTGGATTGTTTTAGAAATGTTCTTACCTCCCTTCTGAGTATGTTTTCCTGGATCTTCTTTGTTCAAGTCTAATGTTTTTCTTCCCGTCCCCTCTTCTTCTAGTTTAACGCCCTCCTGATGAGTGTAGCGAGTCTTCTGGCGAATGTGTGTTTCCCAGGTTTGTTGAGGTGTAGTCCGTCTCTGGCGAGGAGTCCATCGTACAAGTAATTCACACCGTGGTCCAGGAATCCGAATCCTTGTTGTCTGCACCATCGTCTTAGCCAGTTGTTTGCATCAAGGATCCTGTTCCATCTCCTGGTGCCATGCCCGTCTACTGGAAGGATAGAAGAAAAAACTACCTGTGCATCCAGTTCCTTTACTTTCTTCCCCAACTCTTCAAAGTCTTTGCAGATTGTCGGTAGGTCCTTCCTTGCCATGTCATTGGTGCCAACATGTATCAGAAGAAATGGGTGGACGTCCTTGGAGTTGAAGAGCTTTGGTATCCTATCGGTCACATCCTTGATCATCGCACCTGGAAGGCAGCATACTTCTCTTGCAGTTATGTCAGGTCTGCAGATGGCTGCTTCTGTGCCTCTCAGTAGTGAGTCTCCCACCACCACCACTCTTCGTTGCTTCTTGGCTGTATTTTTTGCTGTCACTTGTTGCTGTGTGCCCTATTCTTTTTTGCTTGCTGGTATTGCTTCATCCTTAGGTGTGCCATCTTCATCCTCTACAAAGATTTGATATCGGTTCTTCAGTTGTGTGGTTGGTGATTTCTCCATGGTCTTCTTGCTTCTTTTGGTCACATGCTTCCACTCATCTGCTTTTGGAGGTTCTCTGACACTTTTTTCACCTTCTGTGACCAGTAGAGATGCTTCTGTTCTGTCTAGAAAGTCTTCATTCTCTTTGATGAGTTTCAAAGTTGCTATTCTTTCTTCAACCCCGCATCTTTTCTTCTAAAAGAGCCACTAGTCTATACTTCTGACAGGTGAAATTTAATTCTTCTTCTGGTCGATCTGTGAACATGTAGCACATGCTGCAGCTCACCATGTAGGTTGTCACATCTGCCATGTTGCTCCTAGATCCTGCTGACTTGCTGTGTGTTTTCCTTCTTGTGTAATCTACTCAGCCAAGCTCTCTTGCAATAATGTCCTACAGGCAAAAATTTGCGCGCCGTAAGGCGCGCGGTTTGGTGATTCTTTCCAAGCAGCTGGTCCCGGCTGTACCCAACGATCTTCTAGCTTAGGGAGACTCTTCGCTTTTCCCAGAAGGCACCTGGAATATGCAAATTAGCCTCCTCAAGCTTGAATCCCTGGTTTGGTGATTCTTTCCAAGCAGCTGGTCCCGGCTGTACCCAACGATCTTCTAGCTTAGGGAGACTCTTCGCTTTTCCCAGAAGGCACCTGGAATATGCAAATTAGCCTCCTCAAGCTTGAATCCCTGGTTTGGTGATTCTTTCCAAGCAGCTGGTCCCGGCTGTACCCAACGATCTTCTAGCTTAGGGAGACTCTTCGCTTTTCCCAGAAGGCACCTGGAATATGCAAATTAGCCTCCTCAAGCTTGAATCCCTGGTTTGGTGATTCTTTCCAAGCAGCTGGTCCCGGCTGTACCCAACGATCTTCTAGCTTAGGGAGACTCTTCGCTTTTCCCAGAAGGCACCTGGAATATGCAAATTAGCCTCCTCAAGCTTGAATCCCTTGTTTGGTGATTCTTTCCAAGCAGCTGGTCCCGGCTGTACCCAACGATCTTCTAGCTTAGGGAGACTCTTCGCTTTTCCCAGAAGGCACCTGGAATATGCAAATTAGCCTCCTCAAGCTTGAATCCCTGGTTTGGTGATTCTTTCCAAGCAGCTGGTCCCGGCTGTACCCAACGATCTTCTAGCTTAGGGAGACTCTTCGCTTTTCCCAGAAGGCACCTGGAATATGCAAATTAGCCTCCTCAAGCTTGAATCCCTGGTTTGGTGATTCTTTCCAAGCAGCTGGTCCCGGCTGTACCCAACGATCTTCTAGCTTAGGGAGACTCTTCGCTTTTCCCAGAAGGCACCTGGAATATGCAAATTAGCCTCCTCAAGCTTGATTCCCTGGTTTGGTGATTCTTTCCAAGCAGCTGGTCCCGGCTGTACCCAACGATCTTCTAGCTTAGGGAGACTCTTCGCTTTTCCCAGAAGGCACCTGGAATATGCAAATTAGCCTCCTCAAGCTTGAATCCCTGGTTTGGTGATTCTTTCCAAGCAGCTGGTCCCGGCTGTACCCAACGATCTTCTAGCTTAGGGAGACTCTTCGCTTTTCCCAGAAGGCACCTGGAATATGCAAATTAGCCTCCTCAAGCTTGAATCCCTGGTTTGGTGATTCTTTCCAAGCAGCTGGTCCCGGCTGTACCCAACGATCTTCTAGCTTAGGGAGACTCTTCGCTTTTCCCAGAAGGCACCTGGAATATGCAAATTAGCCTCCTCAAGCTTGAATCCCTGGTTTGGTGATTCTTTCCAAGCAGCTGGTCCCGGCTGTACCCAATGATCTTCTAGCTTAGGGAGACTCTTCGCTTTTCCCAGAAGGCACCTGGAATATGCAAATTAGCCTCCTCAAGCTTGAATCCCTGGTTTGGTGATTCTTTCCAAGCAGCTGGTCCCGGCTGTACCCAACGATCTTCTAGCTTAGGGAGACTCTTCGCTTTTCCCAGAAGGCACCTGGAATATGCAAATTAGCCTCCTCAAGCTTGAATCCCTGGTTTGGTGATTCTTTCCAAGCAGCTGGTCCCGGCTGTACCCAACGATCTTCTAGCTTAGGGAGACTCTTCGCTTTTCCCAGAAGGCACCTGGAATATGCAAATTAGCCTCCTCAAGCTTGAATCCCTGGTTTGGTGATTCTTTCCAAGCAGCTGGTCCCGGCTGTACCCAACGATCTTCTAGCTTAGGGAGACTCTTCGCTTTTCCCAGAAGGCACCTGGAATATGCAAATTAGCCTCCTCAAGCTTGAATCCCTGGTTTGGTGATTCTTTCCAAGCAGCTGGTCCCGGCTGTACCCAACGATCTTCTAGCTTAGGGAGACTCTTCGCTTTTCCCAGAAGGCACCTGGAATATGCAAATTAGCCTCCTCAAGCTTGAATCCCTGGTTTGGTGACTCTTTCCAAGCAGCTGGTCCCGGCTGTACCCAACGATCTTCTAGCTTAGGGAGACTCTTCGCTTTTCCCAGAAGGCACCTGGAATATGCAAATAAGCCTCCTCAAGCTTGAATCCCTGGTTTGGTGACTCTTTCCAAGCAGCTGGTCCCGGCTGTACCCAACGATCTTCTAGCATAGGGAGACTCTTCGCTTTTCCCAGAAGGCACCTGGAATATGCAAATTAGCCTCCTCAAGCTTGAATCCCTGGTTTGGTGACTCTTTCCAAGCAGCTGGTCCCGGCTGTACCCAACGATCTTCTAGCTTAGGGAGACTCTTCGCTTTTCCCAGAAGGCACCTGGAATATGCAAATTAGCCTCCTCAAGCTTGAATCCCTGGTTTGGTGACTCTTTCCAAGCAGCTGGTCCCGGCTGTACCCAACGATCTTCTAGCTTAGGGAGACTCTTCGCTTTTCCCAGAAGGCACCTGGAATATGCAAATTAGCCTCCTCAAGCTTGAATCCCTGGTTTGGTGATTCTTTCCAAGCAGCTGGTCCCGGCTGTACCCAACGATCTTCTAGCTTAGGGAGACTCTTCGCTTTTCCCAGAAGGCACCTGGAATATGCAAATTAGCCTCCTCAAGCTTGAATCCCTGGTTTGGTGATTCTTTCCAAGCAGCTGGTCCCGGCTGTACCCAACGATCTTCTAGCTTAGGGAGACTCTTCGCTTTTCCCAGAAGGCACCTGGAATATGCAAATTAGCCTCCTCAAGCTTGAATCCCTGGTTTGGTGATTCTTTCCAAGCAGCTGGTCCCGGCTGTACCCAACGATCTTCTAGCTTAGGGAGACTCTTCGCTTTTCCCAGAAGGCACCTGGAATATGCAAATTAGCCTCCTCAAGCTTGAATCCCTGGTTTGGTGACTCTTTCCAAGCAGCTGGTCCCGGCTGTACCCAACGATCTTCTAGCTTAGGGAGACTCTTCGCTTTTCCCAGAAGGCACCTGGAATATGCAAATTAGCCTCCTCAAGCTTGAATCCCTGGTTTGGTGACGCTTTCCAAGCAGCTGGTCCCGGCTGTACCCAACGATCTTCTAGCTTAGGGAGACTCTTCGCTTTTCCCAGAAGGCACCTGGAATATGCAAATTAGCCTCCTCAAGCTTGAATCCCTGGTTTGGTGACTCTTTCCAAGCAGCTGGTCCCGGCTGTACCCAACGATCTTCTAGCTTAGGGAGACTCTTCGCTTTTCCCAGAAGGCACCTGGAATATGCAAATTAGCCTCCTCAAGCTTGAATCCCTGGTTTGGTGACTCTTTCCAAGCAGCTGGTCCCGGCTGTACCCAACGATCTTCTAGCTTAGGGAGACTCTTCGCTTTTCCCAGAAGGCACCTGGAATATGCAAATTAGCCTCCTCAAGCTTGAATCCCTGGTTTGGTGACTCTTTCCAAGCAGCTGGTCCCGGCTGTACCCAACGATCTTCTAGCTTAGGGAGACTCTTCGCTTTTCCCAGAAGGCACCTGGAATATGCAAATTAGCCTCCTCAAGCTTGAATCCCTGGTTTGGTGACTCTTTCCAAGCAGCTGGTCCCGGCTGTACCCAACGATCTTCTAGCTTAGGGAGACTCTTCGCTTTTCCCAGAAGGCACCTGGAATATGCAAATTAGCCTCCTCAAGCTTGAATCCCTGGTTTGGTGACTCTTTCCAAGCAGCTGGTCCCGGCTGTACCCAACGATCTTCTAGCTTAGGGAGACTCTTCGCTTTTCCCAGAAGGCACCTGGAATATGCAAATTAGCCTCCTCAAGCTTGAATCCCTGGTTTGGTGACTCTTTCCAAGCAGCTGGTCCCGGCTGTACCCAACGATCTTCTAGCTTAGGGAGACTCTTCGCTTTTCCCAGAAGGCACCTGGAATATGCAAATTAGCCTCCTCAAGCTTGAATCCCTGGTTTGGTGACTCTTTCCAAGCAGCTGGTCCCGGCTGTACCCAACGATCTTCTAGCTTAGGGAGACTCTTCGCTTTTCCCAGAAGGCACCTGGAATATGCAAATTAGCCTCCTCAAGCTTGAATCCCTGGTTTGGTGACTCTTTCCAAGCAGCTGGTCCCGGCTGTACCCAACGATCTTCTAGCTAAGGGAGACTCTTCGCTTTTCCCAGAAGGCACCTGGAATATGCAAATTAGCCTCCTCAAGCTTGAATCCCTGGTTTGGTGACTCTTTCCAAGCAGCTGGTCCCGGCTGTACCCAACGATCTTCTAGCTTAGGGAGACTCTTCGCTTTTCCCAGAAGGCACCTGGAATATGCAAATTAGCCTCCTCAAGCTTGAATCCCTGGTTTGGTGATTCTTTCCAAGCAGCTGGTCCCGGCTGTACCCAACGATCTTCTAGCTTAGGGAGACTCTTCGCTTTTCCCAGAAGGCACCTGGAATATGCAAATTAGCCTCCTCAAGCTTGAATCCCTGGTTTGGTGATTCTTTCCAAGCAGCTGGTCCCGGCTGTACCCAACGATCTTCTAGCTTAGGGAGACTCTTCGCTTTTCCCAGAAGGCACCTGGAATATGCAAATTAGCCTCCTCAAGCTTGAATCCCTGGTTTGGTGATTCTTTCCAAGCAGCTGGTCCCGGCTGTACCCAACGATCTTCTAGCTTAGGGAGACTCTTCGCTTTTCCCAGAAGGCACCTGGAATATGCAAATTAGCCTCCTCAAGCTTGAATCCCTGGTTTGGTGATTCTTTCCAAGCAGCTGGTCCCGGCTGTACCCAACGATCTTCTAGCTTAGGGAGACTCTTCGCTTTTCCCAGAAGGCACCTGGAATATGCAAATTAGCCTCCTCAAGCTTGAATCCCTGGTTTGGTGATTCTTTCCAAGCAGCTGGTCCCGGCTGTACCCAACGATCTTCTAGCTTAGGGAGACTCTTCGCTTTTCCCAGAAGGCACCTGGAATATGCAAATTAGCCTCCTCAAGCTTGAATCCCTGGTTTGGTGATTCTTTCCAAGCAGCTGGTCCCGGCTGTACCCAACGATCTTCTAGCTTAGGGAGACTCTTCGCTTTTCCCAGAAGGCACCTGGAATATGCAAATTAGCCTCCTCAAGCTTGAATCCCTGGTTTGGTGATACTTTCCAAGCAGCTGGTCCCGGCTGTACCCAACGATCTTCTAGCTTAGGGAGACTCTTCGCTTTTCCCAGAAGGCACCTGGAATATGCAAATTAGCCTCCTCAAGCTTGAATCCCTGGTTTGGTGATTCTTTCCATGCAGCTGGTCCCGGCTGTACCCAACGATCTTCTAGCTTAGGGAGACTCTTCGCTTTTCCCAGAAGGCACCTGGAATATGCAAATTAGCCTCCTCAAGCTTGAATCCCTGGTTTGGTGATTCTTTCCAAGCAGCTGGTCCCGGCTGTACCCAACGATCTTCTAGCTTAGGGGGACTCTTCACTTTTCCCAGAAGGCACCTGGAATATGCAAATTAGCCTCCTCAAGCTTGAATCCCTGGTTTGGTGATTCTTTCCAAGCAGCTGGTCCCGGCTGTACCCAACGATCTTCTAGCTTAGGGAGACTCTTCGCTTTTCCCAGAAGGCACCTGGAATATGCAAATCAGGGACCGGTTTTACTTACAGAAACGCGGCACTGCCATGGGGGCGGCGTGTGCGCCAGCCTACGCGAATCTCTTCCTCAGCTTTTGGGAGAGGGAGGTGTTTCGCGGGGATGGGGCATTCGCTGCCGACTGTGTGCAGTGCTGGTTTCGTTATATTGACGATCTTTTGATAATTTGGCAGGAGCCGGTCCCTGATTTGGAAAGGTTCATGTCTTCTTTGAATAGAAATAGTTATAACATTAAATTGTCATACACCTGGCATGAACGCAAGATTGATTTTCTAGACATTGCTCTATCAGTTGATAGTTTTGGATTTGTCCAGACTGACATTCACCGGAAGAAGACTTCCGTTAACTCAGTCCTCCAAGCCTCCTCGGGACATACGTATTCTACTATTAAAGCTATCCCCAACGGTCAATTCCTTAGAGCAAAACGCACGAGCTCCACGGTAGATAAATTTGAGGAACAGGCAAAGGACCTGAGAAATAGCTTCATGGAAAGAGGGTATAGCCAGAGAAACATCAAACATGGCTATCACCGCGCAAAATATACCCCTCGACAGAGATTATTATGCAGCTCCAGCACACACAAGGATAAAAACGATGCACAAATTAGATTTATTTCTACATTTAACTGTCAGTGGGATGTTATGTGTTAGGTCCTAACGAAACACTGGCCTGTCCTCCATACAGACCCTGTACTTAGTAAAAAAAATCTCTGAGAGACCCCTAATCACTGCAAGGAGGGGTAAGAACCTTAAAGATCAATTGGTAAGAAGCCACTACGTGGCTCCCCATAGGAGCCTCTTTGGTGATTCAAAGCAAAGATGGCTGTTTCCCATGTGGGAAATGAATGGCATGCAATTTAGGTAATGTTGTAAGGGCTAAGACCTTTAAGACCATTGATGGTGCTCGTGAATACAATATTGTTCACTATATTTCATGCACCACTACCTATGTCATCTACCTTGCCCAATGCCCCTGTCCCAAGGTATACATCGGGTTAACTTCAAGAGAATTACGGGTCAGGGTGAGGGAGCACATGAGGGATATTTCGGCGGCGAGAGGGGAGGAAGACCCATCTATGCTAAAGACCATACCAAAGAACTTTCAATTGTGCCATAATTCTGATCCACGTGGCTTTAAAGTCTTTGGCATTGATAGGATACATGGAGGCATTAGAGGGGGGAATCTAAAACAACTGCTGGCGCAATCAGAAACTAAATGGATTGTGGAATTGGGTACTATGTCCCCTGCTGGACTCAATGAAAAGTTGAGCTTTGTTCCGTTTTTATAAGATCTCTGCTTCTTAATTTTAATATTGTGTTATTTCTGTTGTGTCTTTGTGATTTTAAAATTGTTTTTTTTTTGTAAAAAAACTTCTTTACTCTAGTACTGACCATGAAAGATCTATCGTCAATAACTGTCCTGGTTTATGATGCTACCCGTATTATCCATTCGTATTGAATGACATCTCTCTACTCACTGGCACTATAGGAGAATCATGTAAAGACTTCATAGTTTTGAAGATTGGTGATATTTATCCAGAAGTCCCTTATTTGACATCGTTTGGAGACTTGGACCACACACAATGGACTCCTTATCTGGCTGGATATGCCTATATAATCTGTATGCACTATATGCTAAAACTATGTATTGTCCAAAATATGAAAATTTATATGGCTTTGTATATATTATCACCTGCTTTGTGATGTAGACCTTGGCGTCTCTGTGTTTTGATGGACGGCGTTACGCCGTCTGCCTATACGCCGCTGTCTGGATGCGGATGCATTCACCATTACTATTAGGCTCCCCCAATATGGCGACGCGCATGTGCACTGCACCCGATATCCGGCATGTTGTTGAAGGCTTCCCGCACGATCAACAGTGCGGATGTGACGTCACGGAGGATTTCCTCCCCGCACTTTGATTAGGAATGCCGGAAACAGATGCACCTGGAGCCGGGGGCGGCGGTGCTATGCGCGACGCGTCACTGGGCAGCATGTAAGTGTGAACGCCTATTTAAACCCGGACTTTTGGAGACATGACAGGCACACCTCTCCCCTTCATAAAGTGATCAGCAAAACGCGCGTCGGGGTTTCAGTGACGGAGGACGGGCAGACGATATGGGTATGTGTTTAGTGACTACCTGACCTATTTTTGCATGGATCTTTTGCATTTTGCACGTTGCACCTGTCGGGCTAACCACAGTTGGCTGTACCTCTTGTACTTATCAATAGGTATATGCTTTACACATGACTCTAGAACCTGAATATCTTTCCTCTGTCCTGTCTGTGCATTTGGCTTGAGTAAATACCTTCCCTCGGATACTTGTGTGTTTTTAACTATAGTACTTGTAAGATGTGTAATTTAATAAAATTTGTTATCTCTTTACCTTCTCTCTCTGAGTGGTGTGTTTAGGTATTTTCTATACCTGGTATTTGGGTTTAAGACTCTCTCAAGGCTGGGTAAAGTGGATTCACAAATAACCACAGCCTCGTGACATCACTAACAGGGCTGGTTTCCTCAGACCCTCCTATCTCTTCAGTCTTAAGGTACCGTTACACATAACGATATTGTTAACGGTATCGTTGCTTTTTGTGATGTAGCAACAATATCGTTAAGGAAATCGTTCTGTGTGACAGTGACCAACGATCAGGCCCCTGCTGGGAGATCGTTGGTCGCTGAGGAAAGTCCAGAACTTTATTTCGTCGCTGGATCTCCCGCTGACCTCGCTGGATCAGCGTGTGTGACGCCGATCCAGCGATGTCTTCACTGGTAACCAGGGTAAATATCGGGTTACTAAGCGCAGGGCCGCGCTTAGTAACCCGATGTTTACCCTGGTTACCAGCGTAAACATAAAAAAACAAACACTACATACTTACCTTCCATGTCTGTCCTCCGGATCTGTGCTTCTCTGCACTGGCTATGAGCGCCGGCCAGCAGTGACGTCACCGCTCTGCTTTCTGGCTGACCAGCGCTCACAGTGCAGAGGAAAGCAGAGCGCCGGAGGACAGACACGGAAGGTAAGTATGTAGTGTTTGTTTTTTTACGTTTACGCTGGTAACCAGGGTAAACATCGGGTTACTAAGCGCGGCCCTGCGCTTAGTAACCCGATGTTTACCCTGGTTACCAGGGGACTTCGGGATCGTTGGTCGCTGGAGAGCTGTCTGTGTGACAGCTCTCCAGCGACCAAACAGCGACGCTGCAGCGATCGACATCGTTGTCGGTATCGCTGCGTTGCTTAGTGTGATGGTACCTTTACTAAATTTTACACAAGTTTGTCTAATGCCTGTATCTCCGCTACAGAACATGTCAGAATCATAACACACCCAGCATTCATCCTGTATTAACATTGGCGTTCTAATGAGACAAAATTTGGGCTTCATGGGTTACATAGTTCCAGAGAAATCCATTCTCTGTCCCTGTTGGAACTAGAAGCCCGTGCTTACCGTGGCTGATAGATCCATCGATAGAGATTCACAAACTGGACTTATTATTTTCCTAGCCTAAACCGTTGGCCCAATATCTCACTATAATGTAACAAAGGACTTCTTGCTGAGTTTCTGCTGGAGGAAGGTTTGAGCCGACACAAGCGATCATAAAAATTCTTTTGGGAGGGGCATGAGGGGTTTGGGAGCTGCACATAAAAATCTCAGAACAGGAACACAGAGAAGGGGGGTTTTAGCCCACAGCATGGGCTAGCAAGAGCAACTAAAACTTATATTACATTTCATACAATATCGTGACACCTCCCCCTTTCGGCCTGTGCTACAGAGGCGGAACCCTTCGGTATGCCTCCATGCGCACCTCAGTAGGTTCACCCTGGCAGGACAGTCCATCTGCATTGCCATGCTCCCTGCCCATTTTGTGTTCAATGGTGAAGTCAAACTGCTGAAGGGCAAGGCTCCAGCGTAGCAACCTGCCAGTGGTTCCACAAATGGCGTTTAGCCAGCGCAGAGGGTTGTGGTCGGTCACCACAGTGAAGGTGTGGCCGTACAAGTAGGGCTGCAAGCGCTGCAGGGCCCAGACTATGGCCAGGCACTCCTTCTCGATGGTGGAGTAGGCCACTTCCCTCGGCAAAAGTTTCCAGCTCAGGTACAACACGGGGTGCTCTTGGTCCTCCGAGTCAACCTGGCTGAGCACTGCACCGAGGCCAAACTTGCTGGGGTCAGTTTCTACCAAGAACGGTCAACTGCATTCAACAGAGGGGCGTTGCACAGTGCTGTTTTCAACGCCTGGAAGGCCCCCTCACAGCCGTCGGGTCCAGTTGATGATGTGGGGTAGCTTCTTCCTGGTGAGGTCCGTCAAGCGGTTTGCCAGGCTACTATAGTGCTGTAAGAAGCGCCTATAGTACCCTGTAGTGCCCAGGAAGGACATCACCTGTTTCTTGGTCCTGGGAGTGGGCCAGTTCACGATCGCTCCCATCTTCTCAGGTTCTGGCTTTAGGGTGCCCATGCCTACCCAATGCCCCAGGTACTAGACCTCACTCATGCCCATCTGGCACTTTCCCGGCTTGATAGTCAGTCCAGCTCAGTGAATTCGCCTGAGCACCTCCTTGAGATGCTGCAGGTGTTCCTCCCAGGAGGAACTGAAGATGGCAATGTCATCCAAGTACGCCATGGCATACTTCTCCAGTCCCTGAAGCAGGTGGTTGACCATCCGCTGGAAAGTGGCAGGGGCATTCTTCATGCCGAAGGGCATGACCGTGGACTCATACAGTCCAAAGTGTGTAATAAAGGCGGACTTCTCCTGCGCCTCGTGGTGCAGGGGAATCTGCCAGAATCCTCAACTCAGATCCATTATTGTCAGGTATTTTGCACCAGCTAACCTCTCAAGCAGCTCTTCGATGCGCGGCATTGGGTGCGCGTCAGAGGCTGTGATGGCGTTGAGCCCCCTGTAGTTCACGCAGAACAGGGTGGTCCGGTCCTTCTTTGGCACGAAAACTACTGGTTAGGCCCACGCACTCTTTGACCGTCGAATCACCCTCAGCTGTAACATCTCATCGATCTCCTGGCGCATAACCTGCTGCACCTGGTCAGAGATTCGATAGGGTGTTCGCTGTGGTGGGGCATGATTCCCGGTGTCCACCTCGTGGACTGCTAACTCAATCCTTCCAGGTTGGTTGGAGAACATAGCCCGGAAGGGTTCTAGCTTGGTCCACAACTGCGACCGCTGGGGTTTGGTTAAGGAGGCGCTTACCACCACGTCCTCGATGGACCCACCGGCCTTGGCTTGGGCCAGAATGTCCAGGAGGGTGTTTTCCTCCCCTTCTTCGGGCAAGCTGCAGACCGGTAGGATGAAAGGTTCACGTTCATGATGAGCCTTCATCATGTTGACGTGAAAGGCCTTTCGCCTACCCCGAGCGTGGTCAAGCGTGACCACGTAGGTGACCAGGTTGAGCTGTTGGTGGACGACATACGGGCCCTCCCAGGCTGCCTGAAGCTTATCCGTTGGCACAGGGACCAGCACCCACACCTTTTGACCCATGTGGTAGGTCCGCTCCCAGGCGTTCTGGTCGTACCAGTACTTCTGGTCAGCCTGAGCCTGTGTCATGTTGTCATGCACCAACTGCGTCAAGGTCTGCATCTTGTCACGGAAGCGCATGACATACTCCACTATGGACACTTCAGAAGGGTTTGGCTCCTCTTCCCAGGATTCTCTGACCAACCCAAGGGGTCCCCGTACTCGCCTGCCCTACAGGAGCTCGAAGGGGGAGAACCCCGTCGAGGCCTGCGGAACCTCTCGGTAAGCGAATAGCAGGTGTGGGAGTTACTGCTCCCAGTCGCACCCTTGGGTCTCAACCAGCATGCGTAGCATCTGTTTGAGGGTACCGTTGAAGCGTTCACACAAAGCCATTGGTCTGTGGGTGATACGCACTCAATACCAGGTGCTTCACCTGCATTCTCTTACAGAGAGCCTCCATTAGGCGAGACATGAATTGGGTCCCTTGATCAGTAAGCATCTCCCTGGGAAATCCTACACGTGAAAAGATAGCCAACAGGGCATCCACCACCTTATCTGCCCTAGTTGACGACAGAGCTACTGCCTCTGGGTACCGGGTAGCGTAGTCTACCACAGTAAGGATGTATTGCTTTCCAGAGCTGCTGGGGACGGCCAGCGGGCCCACAATGTCCACCGCGATCCTCTGGACCTCTGGAAAGGCTCCTCTATCACTGGCAAAGGGATCAGGGGAGCCTTAAGAGCAGTCCCCGCCTTCCCCACTCTTTGACAGGTGATACAGGAGCGGCAGTAGTTTGACACATCTGTCCCCATCTTAGGCCAATAGAAGTGTTGAGACAGCCGGGCCTTAGTTTTGCTGATCCCCAAGTGTCCAGCTAGCAGGATCTCATGGGCAATCTGTAACAACTCACCCCGGAATTGCTGCGGAACGGCCAGCTGTCTTTCCCTCAACCACTCCTTTTGTGATTCTCCGGGTACTGTCTCTCAGTACAACCTTCCTCGTTCCCAGAACACCCTCTCCTTATCAGTCATGGAGGTGGGCGTCTCGGCGAGTTGTCTCAAACTCTCTAGGCTCGTGTCTGTGCGCAGAGCGACCTGAAACTCCTGGCTAGGGGAAGCCAGAAGCGATGTCAGGGTCCCTTCCCCACAGGAACCCTCTTGGACCTGCTCTGGGTCCACCTCTGGTTCAGTCAAAATGATGACTGAGGAGGGTCCGGAAGGCAGTGAGTTATCTGCGTTCTGGGCACTCTGACTGCGGGTGACAGCAGCTACGTAGGCTGTCTCCCTGGGGATTTCTGCAGACCCATCAGCCGACGCTGCTATGGGCTCTACCTCCCCATCCACCCCCAACACTCCAGGGGCAGTGCTACTTATGGGCCAGTTACCTTTCTCTGTGGCACTGGTCAATTTCATGGCATCACCTTTCTCACGGTTCCCATGATTCTCCCCATTTCCTGTAGCACCGACACTTGCCCCTGCTAGGGGTTCCTCAGCCGTCTCACTCTGCAGAGCGACGTGGCTGAGCACGCCTGTACCTATGGACACATTAACCTTTGCAGAAAAATGGTTATCAGGTTCAGTTGGCACAGGTACAACATTTTCACCATCAATTCTAGTGAAAAAATGGTTATTAGATGCATCATTACAAGATAAAGCATGGTCAGGTAACACATGCAATTTCCCATCATCATCATCATCATCAGGGTTAACGTTACCCTCATTAGCAGATTGGGGAGTGTTGCCGGGAACGTAGTATGCAACCATCCTCCCCAAATCAGTCCCCAACAAAACATCAGTGAGCAAATTATCAGACAGCCCCACTTCCTTCACTCCGCTCCCGGCACCCCAATCAATATAAACCCGGGCCATTGGCAAGGGACAGCTGATGCCCCCATTCCCAGTGACAGTTAGGGTTTTCTCCGGAATGATTTCTTCAGGGGCCGCCAGTTCGAGTCGGATGAGGGGTTGTTCAGCCCCGGTGTCCTTGAGGCCTGTAGTGACATGGCCTCCAACGGTGACGTGCTGTACGTTGTCACACCCTCCCAACCACCCCACCCACCAAAAGAACTGCTGCATTAGGCCCTGGGGCCTTGGCTGGTGGGTTCTTCTGCTTGTCTGGACAGTGGGGACTGATATGACTAGTCCGCTTGCAGAAGAAACACTGGCGAGGTTCGGTGGTAGGTCTGGTGCTGTTGGCCACGGGTACAGGACCTCTGGTGTTGGCTGGCAGGGGTACTGGCGTTGGTTGCAGGCTTACCCCCTCTCCAGCTGGTGGTGACTGGCTTCCGCACTTCCGATCTACGGTTGGCCTCATAGGCATCGGCAATCTGCGCTGCTTTCGTCACATCTTTGGGTTCTCTGTCAATCACGAACTGTCGCGCCTCAGCTGGGCAAAAATGTAAGAACTGGTCTTTGATCATCAGGTCTCCCAGCTGCTCAAAGGTGGTCACTGACAGTCCTTGGATCCACTGGTTAAAGTGGGTCCTGAGTCCATGCACCACATCGCCATAGCTGTCGGGTGGGCCACGTTGGAGGTTCCGGAACTTTCTACGGTAAACCTCAGGTGTAAGCTGGTACTTTGTTATCAGGGCCTGCTTGATGGCCTCATAGTCACCATCTTGTTCTTGAGGGAGGGCAGCAAATGCCTCCAGAGGTTTGCCTCTCAGCCCTGGTGTCAGGTATTGTGCCCATTCATCTGTAGGCAGCTGGTACTGTCTGCAGGCTTTCTCAAAGGTCCGCTCGGCTCTGGGCGGTGGTGGGCATCCCCCTCTGCCAGAGCATCTCCCGTTCATGTTCTCGCTGGGCTTGGAGCTCGGCCTCCCGCTCGGCTCTCAGCCTCTTCAAAATGCAGGACCAGCTGCAGACGTCTCTGTGTCTTCTGCAGAGAATTGTTGCAGAGCCAGCTGCAGGCGGAGATCTGCGCTCCCCTGGTTGCAAGTAGGGCCGTCATTCAGTGGTTGAACCTCTGCGGAAGCACCACCTCTGCTCGTGCTGGCTTCTGAGGCCTTTCTGGCCTGGCTTGGTCTGCTTCAAATTGCACCAGTTCAGTGACCATTTGAGCCTTGGACTTGCCATGGGAGTTCAGGCCATGGTACGTGCATATCCCAGCAAGAGTGTCCTTCTTCTGCTGGGCGTACCAGGCTTCTCCTTTTGCAGCTATGGTTGCCAAATAAAAGATAGGATACAAAAACGAAGAGGAAGGGATAATTACCAGTACACACAATTGTCTCAGGACTAATAAACACTAAGTTTGTTCTCCAAACTTATTTGCGCAGAGTCCTCGCAAGAACTTTGCAAGTTTTTAGTGAGAGGAATGATTGCTCAAACCAAATCACTAATGTTCCAAGATCCCACAGCACTGCCACCAATATGTCACGATTCACACCGTGAACGTCAGCCTTACGTCACGGATTGGGGTTACTTTAGGCCAACAGACGGCTATCACATGTGCAGGGGGCTTATCTTAGTTATCCCTCCACTGCTACAATGTGATGAAAAAACACACACAAGGCTATTGACCTCTTAGTTTACAGCAGGGGCTTATTTTAGTTATCCCACTGCTCTTCAATATACTACGAACTGCAGGGATTTATGTATATCCCGGTTTACACTTCTTGAACTTGCAGCTCTCTGGCGCCCCCCTTACCCTCAGGTCAGATTAGGTACTGCACCTAGGGTAATTAGTTGCCAGAAAGGCTGCCTGCTATGTACTGGCTATTGGGCATGCTGCAGTGAGGTGATAGAACTACTCCCACTCAGGCAGGAACAATAATTATCAACGCCGCCAACGCTACAACGAGCCTCAAAGGCACAGCACACGGTATGCTACCACCAGCTTCGATTAACAGGTCCGAAGCTAACCCAAAACAGTAGCGTAATTCCCTTCAGAAGACTTAGGGTACGTTTTAGAGCAGGAGAAAGAAACTAGTAGTAAATATTTTACTCCGAAAGATTAAGACAGTGTTTACACAGGTATATAAAGATGTTACAATATGAGACAATTGAAAAATATGTACAAGGTAATTATAAAATAAAGGGATTAAATGAGAAAAAGGTAAAACTCACATGTTCTCAGTTCATTTCAGGCAAAACCATGCTGGTAGGCGGAACCCTAAATGTCCCAGTGGATCAGGAGGTCTGGATAGGAACAGCTCCTCAGGAAAGACTCAGACTCAGACTAAAGGTTGGGTTAAGTGTAAAGACTTATAAACTCCAGCCTCGTGACATCACTAAAAGGGTTGGTTTCCTCGGACCCTCCTCTCTCCTCAGAGTCACCAAATTTAACACAAAGTTTGATAATGCTCGTATCTCCGCTCCAGAACATGTCAGAATCCCAGCAAACCCCTCATTCATCTCCTTTTACCATTGGCTTTCTGTTGGTACTAAATTCGGGCTCATTGGGACACCCGGTTCCGGAGAAATGCGTATTTTTTTAACCTGTTGGAATTAGAGGCTCACGCTTACAGTGGCTGATAGATCTGCCGATGGAGGTTAGCAATATATACTTATTATTTTTTTACAAGCGCAATAAACCTTCCTGGCTTGGGGGCAGGGCAAAGCATTGAGAAGAAAAGCTTCACACACATTCCAGCAAGCAAAGAGAGAAGGGGGGGAGAGAGGGGTTTTAAGAGCTGCCATGTGTTTTTAGGACCATGGTCAGAAGTGCAAAAATCCCTCAGCTAAACTCAGAGTGAAGGAGGGTCAATGCCCCCCCCCCCTATATGTGCTGGCAAGGGAAACTAAAACTTATATTATACATTATCCTCACATACATATACATGCATATATACACACATGTACCATGCATACATACACATACAAGCATATACACACACTTATACCATGCATACATACAAGCATATACCATGCATACATACAAGCATATACATACAAGCATATACATACACATACAAGTATATACACACACATATACCATGCATACACATACAAGCATATACATACACAAATATACTATGCATACATACACATACAAGCATATACACATGCATACATACACATACAAGCATATACACATGCATATACCATGCATACATGCACATGCAAGCATATATACACGCATATACCATGCATACATACACATACAAGCATATACACACACATATACCATGCATACATACAAGCATATACACATGCATATACCATGTATACATACAAACCAAAGAGATACAAAGTATCAGAACACACCACTCAAAAATAGTATAAAAAGATAACAACTTTTATTAAGAATACATACATGTTTTAAAAAAAAAGAAAAGAAAGTAACAGCGATCAATACATAATAAGGGGAAGGATGATACCCGAGTAAGGTGCACACAAACCAGAGAATGAGGAAAAAGTAACAGGGGCATGGGGATGGCAAAGATATCCATACTATACCAGCTTCATAATAACAAGCCTAAAAAGGTTAACCATATTTGCCCAAGATGAAAAGTGCAAGTGCATAGCAGTTGGTAATATTATTAGCAGCACATACCCATGAAATCCACCTGTCCTCAGTCTCGCAAAAAGCCCCGACGCGCGTTTCGCAATCTTGCTTTGTCAAGGGGAAGGCAAGTTGTGCGTGTCATGTCTCTATTATGCCCCTAATATATAAAGCCCATTCATTAGCGCACCCGCCAATGCGGCATCGCGCATGGCACCGCCGCCCCCGGATCCCAGGTGCATCTGTTTCCGGCACTCACAATCGGCGTGCGGGGAGGAAATCCTCCATGACGTCATATCCGCACAGTCGATGGTAAAGAGGCCTTCAACAAAATGGTGGTTCCAGGGTGCGATGCGCATGCGCGTCGCCATCTTGTTAGGGCCCGATCTCAACACCATAGAAAAACAGATGAAAGAAAACAGCCGATCGCGCTGGTATACATAACCCCCAGTCCAGGCGGTAAGGAACGCGTTATAGGAAAAATATATGCGCTATACCATATCCGTTTAATCAAAGATGAAACAAAGCCTTCAAACAAAATATTCTTAGTAGTTCCCAGGTATACCATGCATACATACAAGCATATACACATGCATATACCATGTATACATACAGTACATACAAGCATATACATACACATACTGTACAAGCATATACATACACATACAAGCATATACACATATATACCATGCATACATACACATACAAGCATATACACACATATACCATGCATACATACACATACAAGCATATACACACACACATATACCATGCATACATACACATACAAACACATACACACACGCATTTACCATGCATATATACACATACATGCATATACACACGCATATACCATGAAAAAAAAACACAAAATTGAGCTTAACTTAAGTTGGTATACATGCAGAGGTTAAACGCATGTTCACAATGGCCACAAAACATTAAAACCTACAAGAGAAAAAAGTAAATGAAAACCCTGATGTAACTAAGTAAAAAAGCAAAAGTGCATTTAAATAACACAGAGTTTTTAGTAATACTGTTTTTTGTTAAAAAAAAAATAGCACAAAAGCCATCCCACCTCGTCACGGTAACTCTGATCGGGACAATCCTACACTAATATTAAAACCTTACCATGTGTCAATGTTGACCTCAGTGTGAATAAGGGAAGACGAAAGGACTGAGCCCAAACAGTGAAACACTAGACTGGGGAAGCCTTATATAGTTTCTAGCTCAGAAACAGGGATACCATGCATACAAGCATATACACACACATGTACCATGCATACATACACATTATTATTATTATTTATTGTTATAGCGCCATTTATTACATGGCGCTTTACATGTGAGGAGGGGTATACATAATAAAAACAAATACAATAATCTTAAACAATACAAGTCATAACTGGTACAGGAGGAGAGAGGACTCTGCCCGCGAAGGCTCACAATCTACAAAGCATATACACACATGTACCATGCATACATACACATACAAGCATACCCACACATGTACAATGCATACATACACATACAAGCATATACACACATATACCATGCATACATACACATACAAGCATATACACACATATACCATGCATACATACACATACAAGCATATACACACACATATACCATGCATACATACACATACAAGCATATACACACATATACCATGCATACATACACATACAAGCATATACACACATATACCATGCATACATACACATACAAGCATATACACACACATATACCATGCATACATACACATACAAGCATATACACACATATACCATGCATACATACACATACAAGCATATACACACATATACCATGCATACATACACATACAAGCATATACACACACATATACCATGCATACATACACATACAAGCATATACACACATATACCATGCATACATACACATACAAGCATACCCACACATGTACAATGCATACATACACATACAAGCATATACACACGCATATACCATGCATACATACACATGCAAGCATACCCACACATGTACAATACATACATACACATACAAGCATACCCACACATATACCATGCATACATACACATACAAGCATATACACACTCATATACCATGCATACATACACATACAAGCATACCCACACATGTACAATGCATACATACACATACAAGCATATACACACGCATATACCATGCATACATACACATACAAGCATACCCACACATGTACAATGCATACATACACATACAAGCATATAAACACGCATATACCATGCATACATACACATACAAGCATACACACACATATACCATGCATACATACACATACAAGCATACCCACACATATACCATGCATACATACACATACAAGCATACACACACATACAGTGGGGCAAAAAAGTATTTAGTCAGTCAGCAATAGTGCAAGTTCCACCACTTAAAAAGATGAGAGGCGTCTGTAATTTACATCATAGGTAGACCTCAACTATGGGAGACAAACTGAGAAAAAAAAATCCAGAAAATCACATTGTCTGTATTTTTAACATTTTATTTGCATATTATGGTGGAAAATAAGTATTTGGTCAGAAACAAACAATCAAGATTTCTGGCTCTCACAGACCTGTAACTTCTTCTTTAAGAGTTTCCTCTTTCCTCCACTCATTACCTGTAGTAATGGCACCTGTTTAAACTTGTTATCAGTATAAAAAGACACCTGTGCACACCCTCAAACCGTCTGACTCCAAACTCCACTATGGTGAAGACCAAAGAGCTGTCAAAGGACACCAGAAACAAAATTGTAGCCCTGCACCAGACGGGGAAGACTGAATCTGCAATAGCCAACCAGCTTGGAGTGAAGAAATCAACAGTGGGAGCAATAATTAGAAAATGGAAGACATACAAGACCACTGATAATCTCCCTCGATCTGGGGCTCCACGCAAAATCCCACCCCGTGGGGTCAGAATGATCAAAGAACGGTGAGCAAAAATCCCAGAACCACGCGGGGGGACCTAGTGAATGAACTGCAGAGAGCTGGGACCAATGTAACAAGGCCTACCATAAGTAACACACTACGCCACCATGGACTCAGATCCTGCAGTGCCAGACGTGTCCCACTGCTTAAGCCAGTACATGTCCGGGCCCGTCTGAAGTTTGCTAGAGAGCATTTGGATGATCCAGAGGAGTTTTGGGAGAATGTCCTATGGTCTGATGAAACCAAACTGGAACTGTTTGGTAGAAACACAACTTGTCGTGTTTGGAGGAAAAAGAATACTGAGTTGCATCCATCAAACACCATACCTACTGTAAAGTATGGTGGTGGAAACATCATGCTTTGGGGCTGTTTCTCTGCAAAGGGGCCAGGACGACTGATCCGGGTACATGAAAGAATGAATGGGGCCATGTATCGTGAGATTTTGAGTGCAAACCTCCTTCCATCAGCAAGGGCATTGAAGATGAAACGTGGCTGGGTCTTTCAACATGACAATGATCCAAAGCACACCGCCAGGGCAACGAAGGAGTGGCTTCGTAAGAAGCATTTCAAGGTCCTGGAGTGGCCTAGCCAGTCTCCAGATCTCAACCCTATAGAAAACCTTTGGAGGGAGTTGAAAGTCCGTGTTGCCAAGCGAAAAGCCAAAAACATCACTGCTCTAGAGGAGATCTGCATGGAGGAATGGTCCAACATACCAACAACAGTGTGTGGCAACCTTGTGAAGACTTACAGAAAACGTTTGACCTCTGTCATTGCCAACAAAGGATATATTACAAAGTATTGAGATGAAATTTTGTTTCTGACCAAATACTTATTTTCCACCATAATATGCAAATAAAATGTTAAAAAAACAGACAATGTGATTTTCTGGATTTTTTTTTCTCAGTTTGTCTCCCATAGTTGAGGTCTACCTATGATGTAAATTACAGACGCCTCTCATCTTTTTAAGTGGTGGAACTTGCACTATTGCTGACTGACTAAATACTTTTTTGCCCCACTGTATACCATGCATACAGTTGTGTCCAAAAGTATTGACACCCCTGCAATTCTGTCAGATAATACTCAGCTTCTTCCTGAAAATGATTGCAATCACAAATTATTTGCTATTATTATCTTCATTTAATTTGTCTTAAATGAAAAAGCACAAAAGAGAATGAAGCAAAAAGCAAAACATTGATCATGCATACATACTGTGATGCAGTGACCCCTGTAACAGGTAGGGGGCGCTGCATAGTCTCCCCAGTATGCACACAGAGGTGTATTGAGGCCGTGAGAGTGCATGGGAATCACAGGCATGGATGTGATGATGTGACAAAGTCCGGCATTGTGGTGAATGGCCGATATATGTGTCGCAGAGGAGGGGACTCTGCGCTGCCAGCCTGAAGCGATATGGTGTTCTGGGACCTGTAGTCCTACAAGTATAATATTGTATAATAGTCATGGGAGGTTTGGCAGGGCTAGTTATGTGAGATGGGCGGGACAAACTAGCCACAAACACCCACACTCCTACCCAGGGGAGGGGTTCAAGGTATATAATGTGACGAGGGTGTGGGTCACATGGAGTGCCTGTGTATGGTCGCTGTGAGGGACCTGTGTGAGCCTGTGTTGGAAGACCTGGGAGGAGGCTTCCTGAATAGCACATGGTGGGGCTTCAGACCTGGTGACCTGGGTATTGGACGGTCCCAGCTGGGGATGGACGTCCTGAATAGTACCCGGACTGGCCGCCTGTGTGATCCTGTGTAACCTGGGTGTTGGGAGGTCCTGGGAGTAGGATCCCTGAATAGCATGAGGTGAGGACCGGGATCTGCAGAGCCAGTGTCAGCTACTGTGTGGGGAAGCTACAGTCCTTCGGTGGGTCTGGACTGACTAATGTGTGCCGACCCGGCAGGTTGGTGATCCCCGTTTGGCAGCTTTCCCAGAAGAGTGAGGACTGACAAGAAGTCAGCAGGTGGAGCAGGAGCTCCCAGAAGGTACCATAGTCTGTTGGTGCTAATTGCTTGCTATGGTATATGAACTGTGTGGTAACCCACGACAACTGGTCAGGATGACCAGCGTGTTTAGTTGCTGCAACCTGTTAATGTGAAGATAACGAGTTAACCATATCTTGCTGTGTTAGAGAATGGACTACATGTAAGTCAGTGAAATGCAACTTGGCTTATGACGGTATATGCTGTATAAAATAAACCGTATGGACTCTTGTGTTCAAAAACTGTGCCCGTGTACGTTAATCCCGTGCCAAGCGAGTGTCCCCCAATACACTCCGTGAGAGCAATCTTACAATACATATACAAGCACAAGCATATATACACACATACATGTTATGTTTGCTAATGACAGGTGTTATGAAGGCAATCCAGAAACACAGTGTGCTTAGCGATCAGAGCGCACACAGTGATCTGAGAAATACCCAAAAATACAAGAACGAGCTCTGAGACGTGGAAACTCTGTAAACTGCACACCTGATCCTATCCTAAACACAACTAAAAGCGGCTGTGGATTGCGCCTAACAACTACCTAGGCAACTCGGCACAGCCTAAGAAACTAGCTAGCCTGAAGATAGAAAAATAGGCCTGACTTGCCCCAGAGAAATTCCCCAAAGGAAAAGGCAGCCCCCCACATATAATGACTGTGAGTAAGATGAAAAGACAAAACGTAGGGATGAAATAGATTCAGCAAAGTGGGGCCCGAAATATTCTAGGACAGAGCGAGGACAGTAAAGCGAACTTTGCAGTCTACAAAAAACCCTAAAGCAAAACCACGCAAAGGGGGCAAAAAAACCCCACCGTGCCGAACTAACGGCACGGCGGTACACCCTTTGCGTCTCAGAGCTTCCAGCAAAACAAAAGACAAGCTGGACAGAAAAAAAGCAACAAAAAAGCAAAAAGCACTTCGCTATACAGAGCAGCAGGTCACAGGAACAATCAGGAGAAGCTCAGATCCAACACTGAAACATTGACAAGGAGCAAGGATAGCAGCATCAGGCGGAGTTAAGTAATGAAGCAGTTAACGAGCTCACCAGAACACCTGAGGGAGGAAGCTCAGAAGCTGCAGTACCACTTGTGACCACAGGAGTGAATTCAGCCACAGAATTCACAACAGTACCCCCCCCCCTTGAGGAGGGGTCACCGAACCCTCACCAGAGCCCCCAGGCCGACCAGGATGAGCCGCATGAAAGGCACGAACAAGATCGGAAGCATGAACATCAGAGGCAAAAACCCAGGAATTATCTTCCTGAGCATAACCCTTCCATTTAACCAGATACTGGAGTTTCCGTCTAGAAACACGAGAATCCAAAATCTTCTCCACAATATACTCCAATTCCCCCTCCACCAAAACCGGGGCAGGAGGCTCAACAGATGGAACCATAGGTGCCACGTATCTCCGCAACAACGACCTATGGAATACATTATGTATGGAAAAGGAGTCTGGGAGGGTCAAACGAAAAGACACAGGATTGAGAACCTCAGAAATCCTATACGGACCAATAAAACGAGGTTTAAATTTAGGAGAGGAAACCTTCATAGGAATATGACGAGAAGATAACCAAACCAGATCCCCAACACGAAGTCGGGGACCCACACGGCGTCTGCGATTAGCGAAAAGTTGAGCTTTCTCCTGGGACAAGATCAAATTGTCCACTACCTGAGTCCAGATCTGCTGCAACCTATCCACCACAGAATCCACACCAGGACAGTCCGAAGACTCAACCTGTCCTGAAGAGAAACGAGGATGGAACCCAGAATTGCAAAAAAATGGAGAAACCAAGGTAGCCGAGCTGGCCCGATTATTAAGGGCGAACTCAGCCAACGGCAAAAAGGACACCCAATCATCCTGGTCTGCAGAAACAAAACATCTCAGATATGTTTCCAAGGTCTGATTGGTTCGTTCGGTCTGGCCATTAGTCTGAGGATGGAAAGCCGAGGAAAAGGATAGGTCAATGCCCATCCTACCACAAAAGGCTCGCCAAAACCTTGAAACAAACTGGGAACCTCTGTCAGAAACAATATTCTCAGGAATGCCATGCAACCGAACCACATGCTGAAAGAACAAAGGTACCAAATCAGAGGAGGAAGGCAATTTAGCCAAGGGCACCAGATGGACCATTTTAGAAAAGCGATCACAGACCACCCAAATGACTGACATCTTTTGAGAAACGGGAAGGTCAGAAATGAAATCCATCGAAATATGTGTCCAAGGCCTCTTTGGGACCGGCAAGGGCAAAAGCAACCCACTGGCACGAGAACAGCAGGGCTTAGCCCTAGCACAAATCCCACAGGACTGCACAAAAGTACGTACATCCCGTGACAGAGATGGCCACCAGAAGGATCTAGCCACTAACTCTCTGGTACCAAAGATTCCAGGATGACCAGCCAACACCGAACAATGAAGTTCAGAGATAAGTTTATTAGTCCACCTATCAGGGACGAACAGTTTCTCTGCTGGACAACGATCAGGTTTATTCGCCTGAAATTTTTGCAGCACCCGCCGCAAATCAGGGGAGATGGCAGACACAATGACTCCTTCCTTGAGGATACCCGCTGGTTCAGATAAACCCGGAGAGTCGGGCACAAAACTCCTAGACAGAGCATCCGCCTTCACATTTTTAGAGCCCGGAAGGTACGAAATCACAAAGTCGAAGCGGGCAAAAAATAACGACCAACGGGCCTGTCTAGGATTCAAGCGCTTGGCAGACTCGAGATAAGTCAAGTTCTTATGATCAGTCAATACCACCACGCGATGCTTAGCTCCTTCAAGCCAATGACGCCACTCCTCGAATGCCCACTTCATGGCCAGCAACTCTCGATTGCCCACATCATAATTACGCTCAGCGGGCGAAAACTTCCTGGAAAAGAAAGCACATGGTTTCATCACTGAGCAATCAGAACCTCTCTGTGTCAAAACCGCCCCTGCTCCAATCTCAGAAGCATCAACCTCGACCTGGAACGGAAGAGAAACATCTGGCTGACACAACACAGGGGCAGAACAAAAACGACGCTTCAACTCCTGAAAAGCTTCCACAGCAGCAGAAGACCAATTAACCAAATCAGCACCCTTCTTGGTCAAATCGGTCAATGGTTTGGCAATGCTAGAAAAATTACAGTTGAAGCGACGATAAAAATTAGCAAAGCCCAGGAACTTTTGCAGACTTTTCAGAGATGTCGGCTGAATCCAATCCTGGATGGCTTGGACCTTAACTGGATCCATCTCGATAGTAGAAGGGGTAAAGATGAACCCCAAAAATGAAACTTTCTGCACACCGAAGAGACACTTTGATCCCTTCACAAACAAAGAGTTAGCACGCAGGACCTGAAAAACCATTCTGACCTGCTTCACATGAGACTCCCAATCATCTGAGAAGATCAAAATGTCATCCAAGTAAACAATCAGGAATTTATCCAGATACTCACGGAAGATGTCATGCATAAAAGACTGAAACACAGATGGAGCATTGGCAAGTCCGAACGGCATCACTAGATACTCAAAATGACCCTCGGGCGTATTGAATGCAGTTTTCCATTCATCTCCTTGCCTGATTCTCACCAGATTATACGCACCACGAAGATCTATCTTAGTGAACCAACTAGCCCCCTTAATCCGAGCAAACAAGTCAGATAACAATGGCAAGGGATACTGAAATTTAACAGTGATCTTATTAAGAAGGCGGTAATCAATACACGGTCTCAGCGAACCATCCTTCTTGGCTACAAAGAAGAACCCTGCTCCCAGTGGTGATGACGATGGGCGAATATGTCCCTTCTCCAGGGATTCCTTCACATAACTGCGCATAGCGGCGTGTTCGGGCACGGATAAATTAAATAATCGACCTTTAGGGAATTTACTACCAGGAATCAAATTGATAGCACAATCACAATCCCTATGCGGAGGTAGAGCATCGGACTTGGGCTCTTCAAATACATCCTGATAATCAGACAAGAACTCTGGGACCTCAGAAGGGGTGGATGACGAAATCGACAAAAATGGAACATTACCATGTACCCCCTGACAACCCCAGCTGGATACCGACATGGAATTCCAATCCAATACTGGATTATGGGTTTGTAGCCATGGCAACCCCAACACGACCACATCATGCAGATTATGCAACACCAAAAAGCGAATAACTTCCTGATGTGCAGGAGCCATGCACATGGTCAGCTGGGCCCAGTATTGAGGTTTATTCTTGGCCAAAGGTGTAGCATCAATTCCTCTCAATGGAATAGGACACCGCAAAGGCTCCAAGAAAAACCCACAACGTTTAGCATAATCCAAATCCATCAGATTCAGGGCAGCGCCCGAATCCACAAACGCCATGACAGAAAACGACGACAAAGAGCATATCAAGGTAATGGACAGAAGGAATTTGGACTGTACAGTACCAATGACGGCAGACCTAGCGGACCGCTTAGTGCGCTTAGGACAATCAGAAATAGCATGAGTGGAATCACCACAGTAGAAACACAGACCATTCAGACGTCTGTATTCCTGCCGTTCAACTCTAGTCATAGTCCTATCACACTGCATAGGCTCAGGTTTAACCTCAGGCAGTACCGCCAAATGGTGCACAGATTTACGCTCGCGCAAGCGTCGACCGATCTGAATGGCCAAAGACAAAGACTCATTCAAACCAGCAGGCATAGGAAATCCCACCACGACATCCTTAAGAGCCTCAGAGAGACCCTTTCTGAACAAAGCTGCCAGCGCAGATTCATTCCACTGAGTGAGTACTGACCATTTCCTAAATTTCTGACAATATACTTCTATATCATCCTGACCCTGGCACAAAGCCAGCAAATTTTTCTCAGCCTGATCCACTGAATTAGGCTCATCGTACAGCAATCCGAGCGCCAGGAAAAACGCATCGACACTACTCAATGCAGGGTCTCCTGGCGCAAGAGAAAATGCCCAGTCTTGAGGGTCGCCGCGCAAAAAAGAAATAATAATCAAAACCTGTTGAATAGGATTACCAGAAGAATGAGGTTTCAAGGCCAGAAATAGCTTACAATTATTTTTGAAACTTAGAAACTTAGTTCTATCTCCAAAAAACAAATCAGGAATAGGAATTCTTGGTTCTAACATAGATTTCTGATCAATAGTATCTTGAATTTTTTGTACATTTATAACGAGATTATCCATTGAAGAGCACAGACCCTGAATATCCATGTCCACACCTGTGTCCAGAATCACCCAAATGTCTAGGGGAAAAAAAAAAAGTGAACACAGAGCAGAAAAAAAAAAAGTGATGTCAGAACTTTTTCTTTCCCTCTATTGAGAATCATTAGTTAGGCTCCTTGTACTGTTATGTTTGCTAATGACAGGTGTTATGAAGGCAATCCAGAAACACAGTGTGCTTAGCGATCAGAGCGCACACAGTGATCTGAGAAATACCCAAAAATACAAGAACGAGCTCTGAGACGTGGAAACTCTGTAGACTGCACACCTGATCCTATCCTAAACACAACTAAAAGCGGCTGTGGATTGCGCCTAACAACTACCTAGGCAACTCGGCACAGCCTAAGAAACTAGCTAGCCTGAGGATAGAAAAATAGGCCTGACTTGCCCCAGAGAAATTCCCCAAAGGAAAAGGCAGCCCCCCACATATAATGACTGTGAGTAAGATGAAAAGACAAAACGTAGGGATGAAATAGATTCAGCAAAGTGGGGCCCGATATTCTAGGACAGAGCGAGGACAGTAAAGCGAACTTTGCAGTCTACAAAAAACCCTAAAGCAAAACCACGCAAAGGGGGCAAAAAAACCCCACCGTGCCGAACTAACGGCACGGCGGTACACCCTTTGCGTCTCAGAGCTTCCAGCAAAACAAAAGACAAGCTGGACAGAAAAAAAGCAACAAAAAAGCAAAAAGCACTTAGCTATACAGAGCAGCAGGTCACAGGAACAATCAGGAGAAGCTCAGATCCAACACTGAAACATTGACAAGGAGCAAGGATAGCAGCATCAGGCGGAGTTAAGTAATGAAGCAGTTAACGAGCTCACCAGAACACCTGAGGGAGGAAGCTCAGAAGCTGCAGTACCACTTGTGACCACAGGAGTGAATTCAGCCACAGAATTCACAACACATACAGTATACCATGCATACATACACATACAAGCATAAACCCACACATGAAAACATACCGCAACCAATGAAAAACGTGACACACATTCCCAATACCCCAAAAAGAGGGAAACGGGATCCTCTCAAAAATACGATAATTGATGCATAAAGACCACAGAGAGTTTTTGATCCTAATCAATAGATGTAATCCTAGATAAATCAGGGTTGTCAATAAATCCTCATTTACAATTTTGTAAAGTTACAAAATATCTTTTATTTATACAATCATTTTGTTTACAACCATAACAATTTTTATCCACCAAAATAATCCTATCTATATTAACAGGAGAGCAAGCGGGCAGCAATACTGGACCATGGAAAGCGATGGGAGGTACACAATGCAAATTCATAAAGGCATCCAGATGCACATATGAGTAAATTATTTATAACATCCTCAATCTACTACATAAAGCTGAATGTGTGTATGTGTGTGTGTGTGTGTGTGTGTATGTCCGGGATTGGCATCTGCACCGTCGCAGCTACAGCCACAAAATTTTGCACAGTCACACGTCTGGACCCCGAGAGCGTCATAGGCTATATTGTGAGGCGAAATTTTAACCCCGCGCGTTCCAATTCACCAAACAATTTTGCCCCTATCTACATAATGGGGAAAAAAGTGAAAGGAAAAGTGTTGGAAGCGTCGCAGCTACAGCAACAAAATTTTGCACAGTCACACGTCTGGACCCTGAGAGCGTCATAGGCTACGTTGTGAGGTGAAATTTTAACCCCGCGCGTTCCAATTCACCAAACAATTTTGCCCCTATCTACATAATGGGGAAAAAAGTGAAAGGAAAAGTGTTGGAGGCGTCGCAGCTACAGAAACAAAATTTTGCACAGTCACATGTCTGTACCCCGAGAGCGTCATAGGCTATGTTGTGAGGTGAAATTATAACTCCGCGCTTTCAAATTCACCAAACTATTTTTCCCCTATCTACATAATGGGGAAAAAGTGAAATGAAAAGTGTTGGAGGCGTTGCAGCTACAGCCACAAAATTTTGCACAGTCACACGTCTGGACCCTGAGAGCGTCATAGGCTATGTTGTGAGGTGAAATTTTAACTCCGCGCTTTCCAATTCACCAAACTATTTTTCCCCTATCTATATAATGGCAAAAAGTGAAAGGAAAAGTGTTGGAGGCAAATTGACAGCTGCCAGATGTGAACAAGGGGGACTTAAAGAGTGAGAGCGATGGCACCAAAGAGTATATACCGTACAGTTGCTAAGGTGGGACCCCGACATGGGATACTCACCACACACGGGGATATGAACACACACACAAAATGCCCCACACACTACCACGTGCTTGAACACATATACCACCCTCAGCACACATTTCACCACACATACACCAACCTCGCCACATAAAAGTCGAAACACAAAAGTCGCCGCTCAAAACTCACCACGCGCAAAACTCGCCACATGCAAAAAATAGGCTCACGCAAAACTCGCCACAAGTGCAAAACTCACCTCATGGAAAACTCGACACACGCAAAACTTGCACATGCGGAAAAATTGCCACATGCACAAAATTTGCAACACATGCAAAAGTTGCCTCACACAAAACTTGCACATACTCAAAAGGCACCAGACATAAAACTCACCACGCGCAAAACTCGCCATGCGCAAAACTTGCTGCACACAACTTGCTACACTAACCTGTCACATGCAACTCGACACACAAAAAGTTGCTACACGCATGTTGCCACACAAAACTCATCTCACAAAAGTCGCTACATGCATGTCGCCACACACAACTCAACACACACAACTTGACAAACGAAACTCACCCTAAAACACACACAAGTCTGGTATTAGCCTTCAAAAATAAAAATCTGATTAATAAGCAGACAAACTACAAGAGCAACAAATGTACCATATAGGAAATACGGCAGCTGTCATTCACATGACCTGTCTATTATGTGTATGTGTGAGCTAATATATACTACCAGGGGGAGGGCTTCCTGTTGGCTGGGGATTTATCAGGCTGCCAATTTATCTTACAAATACTGAGGTAAAAATACTGAGCAAATAACGTGTTAACGAGGTCTAATACAGGAGATCACACAGGTATATACAATATACAGGGGAGATGACATACAGATATATACTATATACAGGAGAGATGACACACAGGTATATACTATATAAAGGAGGAGATGACATACAGGTACATACTATATACAGGAGGAGATGACATACAGGTATATACTATATATAGAAGGAGATGACATACAGGTATATACTATATATAGGAGGAGATGACATACAGGTATATACTATATATAGGAGGAGATGACATACAGGTATATACTATATACAGGGGAGATGACACACAGCAGGTATATACTATATACAGGGGAGATGACATACAGGTATATACTATATACAGGAGATGACATACAGGTGTATACTATATATAAGGGAGATGACAAACATGTATATACTGAGGTGAAAATGAGAGGTGTGAGGTGAAAATGAAAAGGTGTGAGTGCAAAATGAGGAGTGAGGGAAAATAGTGTAGTGATCGGAAAATGACAGATGTGAGGTCGAAATGACAAGTGTTAGGCGGGAATGAGAGGAGTGAGGGAGAAAATGAGAGGCGTGATGGGAAAATAAGAGAAGTGATGTGCTATAACTAACCACAGATATTTACTATGCCCAGGCAACGCCGGGCTCTTCAGCTAGTCTACTATATAAAGCTGAATGTGTGTGTGTGTGTGTGTGTGTGTGTGTGTATGTGTGTATGTCTGGGTTTGGCATCTGCACCGTCGCAGCTACAGCCACAAAATTTTGCACAGTCACACGTCTGGACCCCGAGAGCGTCATAGGCTACGTTGTGAGGTGAAATTTTAACCCCGCGCGTTCCAATTCACCAAACAATTTTGCCCCTATCTACATAATGGGGAAAAAAGTGAAAGGAAAAGTGTTGGAAGCGTCGCAGCTACAGCAACAAAATTTTGCACAGTCACACGTCTGGACCCTGAGAGCGTCATAGGCTACGTTGTGAGGTGAAATTTTAACCCCGCGTTTTCCAATTCACCAAACAATTTTGCCCCTATCTACATAATGGGGAAAAAAGTGAAAGGAAAAGTGTTGGAGGCGTCACAGCTACAGAAACAAAATTTTGCACAGTCACACGTCTGGACCCTGAGAGCGTCATAGGCTATGTTGTGAGGTGAAATTTTAACTCCGCGCTTTCCAATTCACCAAACTATTTTTCCCCTATCTACATAATGGGGAAAAGTGAAAGGAAAAGTGTTGGAGGCAAATTGACAGCTGCCAGATGTGAACAAGAGGGACTTAAAGAGTGAGAGCGATGGCGCCAAAGAGTATATACCGTACAGTTGCTAAGGTGGGACCCCGACATGAGATACTCACCACACGGGGATATGAACACACACACAAAATGCGCCACACACTACCACGTGCTTGAACACATATACCACCCTCAGCACACATTTCACCACACATACGCCAACCTCGCCACATAAAAGTCGAAACACAAAAGTCGCCGCTCAAAACTCACCACGCGCAAAACTCGCCACATGCAAAAAATAGGCTCACGCAAAACTCGCCACAAGTGCAAAACTCACCTCATGGAAAACTCGCCACACGCAAAACTTGCACATGCGGAAAAATTGCCATATGCACAAAATTTGCAACACATGCAAAAGTTGCCTCACACAAAACTTGCACATACTCAAAAGGCACCAGACATAAAACTCACCACGCGCAAAACTCGCCATGCGCAAAACTTGCTGCACACAACTTGCTACACTAACCTGTCACATGCAACTCGACACACAAAAAGTTGCTACACGCATGTTGCCACACAAAACTCATCTCACACAACTTGACAAACGCTCGCCCTAAAACACACACAAGTCTGGTATTAGCCTTCAAAAATAAAATTCTGATTAATAAGCAGACAAACTACAAGAGCAACAAATGTACCATATAGGAAATACGGCAGCTGTCAGTCACATGACCTGTCTATTATGTGTATGTGTGAGCTAATATATACTGCCAGGGGGAGGGCTTCCTGTTGGCTAGGGATTTATCAGGCTGCCAATTTATCTTACAAATACTGAGGTAAAAATACTGAGCAAATAACGTGTTAACGAAGTCTAATACAGGAGATCACACAGGTATATACTATATACAGGGGAGATGACACACAGATATATACTATATACAGGAGAGATGACACACAGGTATATACTATATAAAGGAGGAGATGACATACAGGTACATACTATATACAGGAGGAGATGACATACAGGTATATACTATATACAGGAGGAGATGACACACAGGTATATACTATATACAGGAGCAGATTACCTACAGGTATATACTATATATAGGAGGAGATGACATACAGGTATATGCTATATATAGAAGATGACATACAGGTATATACTATATACAGGAGGAGATGACACACAGATATATACTATATACAGGGGAGATGACACACAGGTATATACTATATAAAGGAGGAGATGACATACAGGTATATACTATATATAGAAGGAGATGACATACAGGTATATACTATATATAGGAGGAGATGACATACAGGTATATACTATATATAGGAGGAGATGACATACAGGTATATACTATATATAGGAGGAGATGACATACAGGTATATACTATATATAGAATATGACATACAGGTATATACTATATACAGGAGGAGATGACACACAGATATATACTATATACAGGGGAGATGATATACAGGTATATACTATATACAGGAGGAGATGACATACAGGTATATGCTATATATAGAAGATGACATACAGGTATATACTATATACAGGAGGAGATGACACACAGGTATATACTATATACAGGGGAGATGACATACAGGTATATACTATATACAGGAGGAGATGACATACAGGTATATACTATATATAGGAGATGACATACAGGTATATACTATATATAGGAGGAGATGACATACAGGTATATACTATATATAGGAGGAGATGACATACAGGTATATACTATATATAGGAGGAGATGACATACAGGTATATACTATATACAGGGGAGATGACACACAGCAGGTATATACTATATACAGGGGAGATGACATACAGGTATATACTATATACAGGAGATGACATACAGGTGTATACTATATATAAGGGAGATGACAAACATGTGTATACTGAGGTGAAAATGAGAGGTGTGAGGTGAAAATGAAAAGGTGTGAGTGAAAAATGAGAGGAGTGAGGGAAAATAGTGTAGTGATCGGAAAATGACAGATGTGAGGTCGAAATGACAAGTGTTAAGCGGGAATGAGAGGAGTGAGGGAGAAAATGAGAGGTGTGAGGGAGAAAATGAGAGATGTGAGGGGGAAAATTAAAGATGTGATTGGGAAAATGAGAGACGTAATGGGAAAATAAGAGAAGTGATGTGCTATAACTAACCACAGATATTTACTATGCCCAGGCAACGCCGGGCTCTTCAGCTAGTCTAATATATAAAGCTGAATGTGTGTGTGTGTATGTATGTGTGTATGTCCGGGATTGGCATCTGCACCGTCGCAGCTACAACCACAAAATTCTGCACAGTCTCACGTCTGGACCCCGAGAGCGTCATAGGCTATGTTGTGAGGCGAAATTTTAACCCCGCGCGTTCCAATTCACCAAACAATTTTGCCCCTATCTACATAATGGGGAAAAAGTGAAAGGAAAAGTGTTGGAGGCAAATTCACAGCTGCCAGATGTGAACAAGGGGGACTTAAAGAATGAGAGCGTATACTGTACAGTTGCTAAGGTGGGGCCCCGACATGGGATACTCACCACACACGGGGATATGAACATACACACAAAAGGCGCCACACACTACCACGTGCTTGAACACATATACCACCCTCAGCACACATTTCACCACACATACACCAACCTTGCCCCATAAAAGTCGAAACACAAAAGTCGCAGCTCAAAACTAGGCTCACGCAAAACTCGCCACAAGTGCTAAACTCACCTCATGGAAAACTCGCCACACTCAAAACTTGCACATGCGGAAAAATTGCCACATTCACAAACGTTACAACACATGCAAAAGTTGCCTCACACAAAACTTGCACATACTCAAAATGCACCACACATAAAACTCGCCACGCGCAAAACTCACCATGCGCAAAACTAGCTGCACACAACTTGCTACACTAACCTGTCACATGCAACTCGACACACAAAAAGTTGCTACACGCATGTCGCCACACAGAACTCATCTCACAAAAGTCGCTACATGCATGTCGCCACATGCAAATCAACACACACAACTTGACACATGAAACTCGACCTAAAACACACACAAGTCTGGTATTATGCTTCAAAAATAAAAATCTGATTAACCCCTTTCTGCCATTGGACGTACTATTCCGTCCATGTGGGGTGGGCCTTAATTCCCAAGGACGGAATAGTACGTCCAGCGCGATCGGCCGCGCTCACGGGGGGAGCACGGCCGATCGCGGCCGGGTGTCAGCTGCTTATTGCAGCTGACATCCGGCACTATGTGCCAGGAGCGGTCACGGACCGCCCCGGCACATTAACCCCCGGCACACCGCGATCAAAGATGATCGCGATGTGTCGGTGGTGCAGGGAAGCATCGCGCAGGGAGGGGGCTCCCTGCGGGCTTCCCTGAGACCCCCGCAGCAACGCGATGTGATCGCGTTGCTCCGGGGGTCTCTAACCTCCCTCCCTGCAGCAAGTCCCGGATCCAAGATGGACGCGGATCCGGGTCCTGCAGGGAGGGAGGTGGCTTACCACTTGGTAACGCTGCAGCGTTGTTTGACAGATCGGTGATCTGTCAGAGTGCTGTGCAAACTGGCAGATCACCGATCTGTATTGTCCCCCCCTGAGACAAAGTAAAAAAGTAAAAAAAAAAATTTCCAAGTGTGTAAAAAAAAAACAAAAAACCTAAATAATGAAAAAATATATATATATTATTCCAATAAATACATTTCTTTATCTAAATAAAAAAAAAAACAATAAAAGTACACATATTTAGTATCGCCGCATCTGTAACAACCCGACCTATAAAGCTGTCCCACTAGTTAACCCCTTCAGTAAACACCGTAAGAAAAAAAAAAAAACGAGGCAAAAAACAACGCTTTATTATCGTAACAAAAAGTGGAATAACACGCGATCAAAAAGACGGATATAAATAACCATGATACCGCTGAAAGCGTCATCTTGTCCCGCAAAAAAAGAGCCACCATACAGCAACATCAGCAAAAAAATAAAAAAGTTATAGTCCTCAGAATAAAGCGATGCAAAAAGAATTATTTTTTCTATAAAATAGTTTTTATCGTATAAATGCGCCAAAACATAAAAAAAATGATATAAATGAGGTGTTGCTGTAATCGTACTGACCCGAAGAATAAAACTGCTTTTTCAATTTTACCAAACGCGGAATGGTATAAACGCCTCCCCCAAAATAAATTCATGAATAGCTGGTTTTTGGTCATTCTGCCTCACAAAAATCGGAATAAAAAGCGATCAAAAAATGTCACGTGCCCGAAAATGTTACCAATAAAAACGTCAACTCGTCCCGCAAAAAACAAGACCTCACATGATGTGGACTCAAATATGGAAAAATTATAGCTCTCAAAATGTGGTAACGCAAAAAATATTTTTTGCAATAAAAAGCGTCTTTCAGTGTGTGACGGCTGCCAATCATAAAAATCTGCTAAAAAAACCCGCTATAAAAGTAAATCAAACCCCCCTTCATCACCCCCTTAGTTAGGGAAAGATTAAAAAATTAAAAAAATGTATTTATTTCCATTTTCCCGTTAGGGCTAGGGTTAGGGTTAGGGCTAGGGTTAGGGCTAGGGTTGGGGCTAGGGTTAGGGTTGGGGCTAGGGTTAGGGTTAAGGCTACAGTTAGGGTTGGGGCTAAAGTTAGGGTTAGGGTTTGGATTACATTTGCGGTTGGGATTAGGATTAGGGGTGTGTCTGGGTTAAAGGTGTGGTTAGGGTTACCGTTGGGATTAGGGTTAGGGGTGTGTTTGGATTAGGGTTTCAGTTATAATTGGGGGGTTTCCACTGTTTAGACACATCAGGGGCTCTCAAAACGCGACATGGGGTCCGATCTCAATTCCATCCAATTCTGCGTTGAAAAAGTAAAACAGTGCTCCTTCCCTTCCGAGCTCTCCAGTGTGCCCAAACAGGAGTTTACCCCAACATATGGGGTATCAGCGTACTCAGGACAAATTGGACAACAACTTTTGGGGTCCAATTTCTCCTGTTACCCTTGGGAAAATACAAAACTGGGGGCTAAAAAATAATTTTTGTGGGAAAAAAAGAGATTTTTTATTTTCACGGCTCTGCGTTATAAACTGTAGTGAAACACTTGGGGGCTCAAAGTTCTCACAACACATCTAGATAAGTTCGTGGGGGGGTCTAGTTTCCAATATGGGGTCACTTGTGGGGGGTTTCTACTGTTTAGGTATATTAGGGGCTCTGCAAACGCAATGTGATGCCTGCAGAGCATTCCATCTAAGTCTGCAGTCCAAATAGTGCTCCTTCCCTTCCGAGCCCTCCCATGCGCCCAAACGCTGATTCCCCCCCACATATGGGGTATCAACGCACTCAGGACAAATTGGACAACAACTTTTGGGGTCCAATTTCTCCTTTTACCCTCGAGAAAATACAAAACTGGGGGCTAAAAAATAATTTTGAGGGGAAATTTTTATTTTTTATTTTCACGGCTCTGCGTTATAAACTGTAGTGAAATACTTGGGGGCTCAAAGTTCTCACAACACATCTAGATAAGTTCCTTGGGGGGTCTAGTTTCCAATATGGGGTCACTTGTGGGGGGTTTCTACTGTTTAGGTACATTAGTGGCTCTGCAAACACAATGTGACGCCTGCAGACCATTCCATCTAACGCTGCCGTGACACTAGCAGTATTTGGTCAGTATTTTACATCAGTATTTGTAGCCAAAACCAGGAGTGGAACAAATAGAGGAAAAGTATAATAGAAACATATGCACCAATTCTGCATTTATCACCCACTCCTGGTTTTGGCTTACAAATACTGATGTAAAATACTGACCAAATACTGCTAGTGTGACGGCAGCCTAAGTCTGAATTCCAAATGGCGCTCCTTCCCTTCCGAGCCCTCCCATGCGCCCAAACGCTGGTTCTCCCCCACATATAGGGTATCAGCGCACTCAGGACAAATTGCACAACAACTTTTGGGGTCCAATTTCTCCTGTTACCCTCAGGAAAATAAAAAACTGGGGGCTAAAAAATAATTTTTGTGGGAAAAAATTTTTGTTTTATTTTTACGGCTTTGCATTATAAACTTCTGTGAAGCTCTTATTGGGTCAAAGTGCTCACCACACATCTAGATAAGTTCCTTAGGGGGTCTACTTTTCAAAATGGTGTCACTTGTGGGGGGTTTCAATGTTTAGGCACATCAGTGGCTCTCCAAACGCAACATGGCGTCCCATCTCAATTCCTGTCAATTTTGCATTGAAAAGTCAAACGGCGCTCCTTCCCTTCCAAGCTCTCCCATGCGCCCAAACAGTGGTTTACCCCCACATATGGGGTATCAGAGTACTCAGGACAAATTGTGCAACAACTTTTGTGGTCCAATTTCTTCTCTTACCATTGGGAAAATAAAACATTGGGGGCGAAAAGATAATTTTTGTGAGAAAAAATGATTTTTTATTTTTACGGTTCTGCATTATAAACTTCTGTGAAGCACTTGGTGGGTCAAAGTGCTCACCACACCTCTAGATAAGTTCATTAGGGGGTCTACTTTCCAAAATGGTGTCACTTGTGGGGGGTTTCAATGTTTAGGCACATCAGTGGCTCTCCAAACGCAACATGGCGTCCCATCTCAATTCCAGTCAATTTTGCATTGAAAAGTCAAATGGCGCTCCTTCCCTTCCGAGCTCCGCCATGCGCCCAAACTGTGGTTAACCCCCACATATGGGGTATCAGCATACTCAGGACAAATTGTACAACAACGTTTGGGGTCCATTTTCTCCTGTAACCCTTGGTAAAATAAAACAAATTGGAGCTGAAGTAAATTTTTTGTGAAAAAAAGTTAAATGTTAATTTTTATTTAAACATTCCAAAAATTCCTGTGAAGCACTTGAAGGGTTAATAAACTTCTTGAATGTGGTTTTGAGAACCTTGAGGGGTGCAGTTTTTAGAATGGTGTCACACTTGGGTATTTTCTATAATATAGACCCCTCAAAATGACTTCAAATGAGATGTGGTCCCTAAAATAAAATGGTGTTGTAAAAATGAGAAATTGCTGGTCAACTTTTAACCCTTATAACTCCCTAACAAAAAAAAATTTTGGTTCCAAAATTGTGCTGATGTAAAGTAGACATGTGGGAAATGTTACTTATTAAGTATTTTGTGTGACATATCTCTGTGATTTAATTGCATAAAAATTCAAAGTTGAAAAATTGCGAAATTTTCAAAATTTCAAAATTTTCGCCAAATTTCTGTTTTTTTCACAAATAAACGCAGGTAATATCCAATAAATTTTACCACTATCATGAAGTACAATATGTCACGAGAAAACAATGTCAGAATCACCGGGATCCGTTGAAGCGTTCCAGAGTTATAACCTCATAAAGGGACAGTGGTCAGAATTGTAAAAATTGGCCCGGTCCATAACGTGCAAACCACACTTGGGGATAAAGGGGTTAATAAGCAGACAAACTACAAGAGCGGGGGAGGGCTTCCTGTTGGCTGGGGATTTATCAGGCTGCCAATTTAGCTTACAAATACTAAGGTAAAAATACTGACCAAATAACGTGTGAACGCGGTCTAATACAGGAGGAGATGACACATAGATATATACTATATACAGGAGGAGATGACACACAGGTATATACTATATACAGGAGGAGATGACACACGTATATACTATATACAGGAGATGACATACAGGTATATACTATATAAAAGAGGAGATGACACATAGGTATATAGAGGAGGAGATGACATACAGCAGGTATATACTATATACAGGAGATGACATACAGGTATATACTATATACTAGATTGTGGCCCGATTCTAACGCATCGGGTATTCTAGAATATGCATGTCCCTGTAATATATGGACAATGATGATTCCAGAATTCGCGGCAGACTGTGCCCGTTGCTGATTGGTCGAGGCAACCTTTATGACATCATTGTCGCCATGGCAACCATTATGACATCATTGTCGCTGTGCCCGTTGCTGATTGGTCGAGGCCTGGTGGCCTCGACCAATCAGAGACGCAGGATGTCTACGTCCTTTATGACATCATCGTCGCTGTGCCCGTTGCTAATTGGTCGAGGCCTGGCGGCCTCGACCAATCAGAGACGCGGGATTTCTACGTCGATGCTGTGCCGGTCTCTGATTGGTCGAGGCCTAGTGGCCTCGACCAATCAGAGAGCCGGGATTTCCAGGACAGACAGACAGACAGACGGAAAAACCCTTAGACAATTATATATATAGATAGGAGATTACATACAGGTATATAGTATATACAGAAGAGATGACATACAGGTATATACTATATACAGGAGGAGATGACACATGGGTATATACAATATACAGGAGATGACATACAGCAGGTATATACTATTTACAGGGGAGATGACATACATGTATATACTATATACAAGAGAAGACATACAGGTGTATACTATATATAAGGGAGATGACAAACATGTATATACTGAGGTGAAAATGAGGGGTGTGAGGTGAAAATGAAAAGGTGCGAGTGCAAAATGAGAGTGAGGGAAAATAGTGGAGTGATCGGAAAATGACAGATGTGAGGTCAAAATGACAAGTGTTAGGGGGGAATAAGAGGAGTGATGGGGAAAATAAAAGGAGTGAGGGGGAAAATGAAAGGTGTAAGGGAGAAAATGAGAGGTGTAAGGGAGAAAATGAGAGGTGTAAGGGAGAAAATGAGAGGCATGATAAGAAAATAAGAGACGTGAGGTGCTATAACTAACCACAGATATTTACTATGCCCAGGCAACGCCGGGCTCTTCAGCTAGTTATCTATAAAGTGCATAGTGCATAATAGTCAGCAAATATGTGCACTGGAATATCCCCATGAATTGCAAAGAAACAGGGCAGGGAAAACAGGAGATTTGGCTGAGTGTGTTTATATGTTTTCTTATATTCTGCATATTTTCTGTTTTGCCCTTTTTGGTTACCCTTAATTATGATGGCTGCTCCTGTTGTATGGTGTGGGGTTTAACACGCCGCATTCTTGCCGCTGCGTGTAGCGTCTGTGGGAGGGCCCTCATTGTAATTATGCCGGCTGGAACCTTTGTTTCCATTACTCACCGCCTCGGTGATGCCGGATGTGATGTGTTGTGTCCTGTGCGGCTCCGCCCTCGCACGCTTATTCAACGCGGCGGTAGGGGGCTTGTCTCCTTTTCCGGGATGTTTATTGGTTGCCTATTGGCATGGTGGGATATTTAACCCCTTAGCGACCGCCGATACGCCTTTTAACGGCGGCCGCTAAGGGTACTTAAACCATAGCGCCGTTAATTAACGGCGCTGTGGAAAAAGTCAATAGCGCCCCCCACAGGCCGATTTTCTCCGGGGTCTCGGCTGCCGGGGGTAGCCGAGACCCCAGAGAACATGATTCGGGGGGTTTTTAACCCACCCCGCATTTGCGATCGCCGGTAATTAACCGTTTACCGGCGATCGCAAAAAAAAAAAAAAAAAAAAAAGCGATCTCTTTTTAATTTCTCTGTCCTCCGATGTGATCGCACATCGGAGGACAGAGAAAAGGGGTCCCAGGTGGCCCCCCAATACTCACCTAGCTCCCCCGATGCTCCTCGTGTCTCCCGGTGGGCGCCGCCATCTTTAAAATGGCGGGCGCATGCGCAGTGCGCCCGCCGGCCGGCACCGGGAGAGTCTTTGGGGTCTCGGCTGCCGGGGGTAGCCGAGACCCCAAAGAGCATGATCGGGGTCGGTTTTAGCGACCCCTGTTTTGCGATCGCCGATAATTAACTGTTTACCGGCGACCGCAAAAAAAAAAAAAAAAAAGTAAAGTGTACCGTATATACTCGAGTATAAGCCGAGCCGAGTATAAGCCGACCCCCTAATTTTGCCACAAAAAACTGGGAAAACTTATTGACTCGAGTATAAGCCTAGGGTAGGAAATGCAGCAGCTACCGGTGAATTTCAAAAATAAAAATAGATGCTCCATACCGTTCATTATTGCCCCATAAGATGCTCCATATAAAGCTGTGCCACATATAATGCTCCATACATTTCATTATGGCCCCATAGATGCTCCATATAAAACTGTGCCACATATAATGCTCCATACTGTTCATTATTGCCCCATAAGATGCTCCATATAAAGCTGTGCCATATAGAATGCTCTGCACCGTTCGTTATGGCCCCATAGATGCTCCACATAAAGCTGTGCCATATATAATGCTCCATACTGTTGATTATTGCCCCATAAAAAGCTGTGCCATATATAGAATGCTCTGCACCGTTCATTATGGCCCCATAGATGCTCCATATAAAGCTGTGCAATATATAATGCTGCTGCTGCAATATAAAAAAAAATGACCTACCTCTCTTGCTGCCCGCAGCTCTTCAGCGTCTCTCCGCACTGACTGTTCAGGCAGAGGGCGGCGCGCAGATTAGTACGTCATCGCGCCCTCTGACCTGAACAGTCAGTGCAAGAGGACAGGATGACGGTGCGGCGCCCGGCAGGTGGAACATGGACAGGTAAATATTACATACTTACCTGCTCCCAGCGTCCCTGGCTCCTTATCCCGGACAGATGGTCTCCGGGTGCCGCAGCCTCTTCCTCTGTCAGCGGTCACTGGCACCGCTCATTACAGGAATGAATATGCGGCTCCACCCCTATGGGAGTGGAGTCCACATTCATAACTTTAATGAGCGATACTACGTGACCGCTGAACAGGGGAAGAGCTGCGGCACCCGAACACCATGGGACAGGCAGAGGGAGTGCCAGGAGCTCCGGAAGCAGGTGAGTATGCGACAATCCTCTCTCCCCCTCACCCACCGACCCTGCCGCCGACCATGACTCGAGTATAAGCCGAGAGGGGCACTTTCAGCCCAAAAATTTGGGCTGAAAATCTCGGCTTATACTCGAGTATATACAGTAATTCTCTGTCCTCTGATGTGATCGCACATCAGAGGACAGAGAAATAGGGGGATTCGGGGACCCTAGCATACTCACCTAGGTCCCTGGATCCTCTTGCTGCTCCTCCTGGCCGCCGGCAGAAGAAAATGGCGGGTGCATGCGCAGTGCGCCCGCCATCTGTCTCCATCTGCCGGCCGGCAGGAGAACAGCAGTTGGGGCTAAAATTAGGGTTAGGGGTAGGGTTAGGGTTAGGTTAGGGGTAGGGTTAGGGGTAGGGTTAGGTTAGGGGTAGGGTTAGGGGTAGGGTTAGGTTAGGGTTAGGGTTAGGGCTAGGGTTGGGGCTAAATATAGGGTTTGGGTTGGGGCTAAATTTAGGGTTAGGGTTGGGGCTAAATTTAGGGTTAGGCTTCTTTCACACTTACGTCGGTACGGGGCCGTCGCAATGCGTCGGCCCGACATACCGACGCACGTTGTGAAAATTGTGCACAACGTGGGCAGCAGCTGTAGTTTTTCAACGCATCCGCTGCCCAATCTATGTCCTGGGGAGGAGGGGGCGGAGTTACGGCCACGCATGCGCGGTCAGAAATGGCGGATGCGACGTACAAAAAAACGTTTCATTGAACGTTTTTTTGTGGCGACGCTCCGCCAAAACACAACTGATCCAGTGCACGACGGACGCGACGTGTGGCCATCCGTCACGATCCGTCGGCAATACAAGTGTATGGGCAAAAAACGCATCCTGCGGGCACATTTGCAGGATCCGTTTCTTGTCCAAAACGACGGATTGCCAAACGACGCAAGTGTGAAAGTAGCCTTAGGGCTAGGGTTAGGGTTGGGGCTAAAGTTAGGGCTAGGGTTGGGGCTAAAGTTAGGGTTAGAGCTGGGATTAGGGTTAGGGTTTGGATTAGGGTTGGTATTAGGGTTAGGGTTGGCATTAGGGTTACGCTTGGGATTAGGGTTAGGTTTGGGATTAGGGTTAAGGTTAGGGTTGTGATTAGGGGTGTATTGCGATTAGGGTTAGGTTTGAGGTTAGGGTTGAGATTAGGATTAGGGGTGTGTTGGATTTAGGGTTTTGATTAGGGTTATGGTTAGGGTTGACATTAGGGTTGTTTTGGGGTAAGGGTTGTGATTATGGTTAGTGATTAGGATTATGGATCAGGTTGGGATTAGGGTTAGGGGTGTGTTGGGGTTAGGGTTGGAGCTAGAATTGGGGTGTTTCCACTGTTTAGGTACATCAGGGGGTCTCCAAACACGACAGCCAATTTTGCGCTCAAAAAGTCAAATGGTGCTCCCTCCCTTCTGAGCTCTGCCTTGCGCCCAAACAGTGGGTTACCCCCACATATGGGGCATCAGCGTATTCGGGATAAATTGGACAACTTCTGGGGTCCAATTTCTCTTGTTACCCTTGTGAAAATAAAAACTTGGAGGCTACAATATATTTTTTGTGAAAAAAAAAATATTTTTTATTTTCACGACTCTGCATTCTAAACTTCTGTGAAGCACTTGGGCATTCAAAGTTCTCACCACACATCTAGATAAGTTCCTTGGGGGGTCTAGTTTCCAAAATGGGGTCACTTGTGGGGGGGTTACTACAGTTTAGGTATATCAGGGGCTCTGCAATCGCAACATAATGCCCACAGACCATTCTCTCTCCTTCCCTTCCGAGCTCTGCCGTGCGCCCAAACAGTGGTTTACCCCCACATATGGCGCATCAGCGTACTCGGGATAAATTGCACAACAACTATTGCAGTCCAATTTCTCCTGTTACCATTGAGAAAATAAAAACTTGGGGGCTACAATATCTTTTTTGTGGAAAAAAAAAATATTTTTTATTTTCACGACTCTGCATTCTAAACTTCTGTGAAGCACTTGGGCATTCAAAGTTCTCACCACACATCTAGATAAGTTCCTTGGGGGGTCTAGTTTCCAAAATGGGGTCACTTGTGGAGGGTTTCTACTGGTTAGGTACATCAGGGGCTCTGCAAACGCAACATAATACCCACAGACCATTCTATCAAAGTCTGCATTCCAAAACGGCGCTCCTTCCTTCCGAGCTCTGCCGTGCGCCCAAACAGTGGTTTACCCCCACATATGGGGTACCAGCATACTCAGGACAAATTGGACAACAACTTTTGGGGTCCAATTTCTCTTGTTACCCTTGTGAAAATAAAAACTTGGGGGCTACAATATCTTTTTTGTGGAAAAAAAAATATTTTTTATTTTCACGGCTCTGCATTATAAACTTCTGTGAAGCACTTGGGCATTCAAGGATCTCACCACACATCTAGATAAGTTCCATGGGGTGTCTAGTTTCCAAAATGGGGTCACTTGTGGGGGATTTCTACTGTTTAGGCACATCAGGGGCTCTCCAAACGCGACATGGCGTCCAATCTCAATTCCAGCCAATTCTACATTGAAAAAGTAAAACGGCACTCCTTCTCTTCCAAGCTCTGTGGTACGCCCTAACAGTGGTTTATCCCCACATATTGGGTATCAGCGTACTCAGGAGAAATTGCACAACAACTTTTGTGGTCTAATTTCTCCTGTTACTCTTGTGAAAATAAAAATTTGTGGGCAAAAAAGATCATTTTTGTAGAAAAAATGCGATTTTTTTTTTCACGGCTCTACATTATAAACTTCTGTGAAGCACATGGGGGTTCAAAGTGCTCACCACACATCTAGATATGCTCCTTAAGGGGTCTAGTTTCCAAAATGGGGTCACTTGTGGGGGGTTTCCACTGTTTAGGCACATCAGAGGCTCTCCAAACACGACATGGCGTCCAATCTCAATTCCAGCCAATTCTACATTGAAAAAGTAAAACGGCGCTCCTTCATTTCCAAGCTCTGCAGTGCGCCCAAACAGTGGTTTACCCTCACATATGGGGTATCGACGTATTCAGGAGAAATCGCACAACAACTTTTGTGGTCTAATTTCGCCTGTTACCCTTGTGAAAATAAGAATTTGTGGGCGAAAAGATCATTTTTGTGTAAACAAAAGCGATTTTTTATTTTCACGGCTCTACGTTATAAACTTCAGTGAAGCACTTGGGGGTTCAAAGTGCTCACCACACATCTAGATAAGTTCCTTAAGGGGTCTAGTTTCCAAAATGGTGTCACTTGTGGGGAGTTTCCACTGTTTAGGCACATCAGGGGCTCTCTAAACGTGACATGGCGTCCGATCTCAATTCCAGCCAATTCTGCATTGAAAAAGTCAAACGGCGCTCCTTCACTTCTAAGTTCTGCGGTGCGCCCAAAAAGTGGTTTACCCCCACATATGGGGTATTGGCGTATTCAGGAGAAATTGCGTAACAAAATTTATGGTTACATTTCTGTTTTTACACTTCTGAATTAAGAGGTTTGCAAAAAAAAGTTAAATGTTCATTTTTTCCTTCCACATTGTTTCAGTTCCTGTGAAGCACGTAAAGGGTTAATAAACTTCTTGAATGTGGTTTTGAGAACCTTGAGGGGTGTAGTGTCACACTTCATTATTTTCTATCATATAGACCCCTCAAAATGACTTCAAATGTGATGTGGTCCCTAAAAAAAAATGGTGTTGTAAAAATGAGAAATTGCTGGTCAACTTTTAACCCTTATAACTCCCTAACAAAAAAAATTTTGTTTCCAAAATTGTGCTGATGTAAAGTAGACATGTGGGAAATGTTATTTATTAACTATTTTTCGTGACATATCTCTCTGATTTAAGGGCATAAAAATACAAAGTTTGAAAATTGCAAAATTTTAAAAATGTTCGCCATATTTCCATTTTTTTCATAAATAATCGCAAGTAATATCGAAGAAATGTTACCACTAACATGAAGTACAATATGTCACGAAAAAACAATCTCAGAATCAGCGGGATCCGTTGAAGCGTTCCAGAGTTATAACCTCATAAAGTGACAGTGGTCAGAATTGCAAAAATTGGCCTGGTCATTAAGTACCAAATTGGCTCTGTCACTAAGGGGTTAAAATGGCGCTTGTGGCACATTATGCACTGCTCCCCGAAGAAGCAACAGCGAAATGCGCGTCGGGGCACCAGCGCATTAGGTGGTCAGTAGCATGGGTAAGCGGATCTGGGGATTCTTTTGCTCTGAATATAATGTCAGTGAGTTATGGATCTTCACTGAATTTGTGACTATCACTTGGATCTCATCATTTTGAAGCAAATCTCCTGTTTTCCCTGCCCTGTTTCTTTGCAATTCGTGGGGATAGTCCAGTGCACATATTTGCTGACTATTATGCACTATGCACTTTATGGATAATTGAGGATGTTATAATTTAATCATATGTGCATCTGGATGCCTTTATGTATTTGCATTGTGTACCTCCCATCGCTTTCCATGGTCCAGTATTGCTGCCCGCTTGCTCTCCTGTTAATATAGATAGGATTATTTTGGTGGATAAAAATTGTTATGGTTGTAAACAAAATGATTGTATAAATAAAAGATATTTTGTAACTTTACAAAATTGTAAATGAGGATTTATTGAGAACCCTGATTTATCTAGGATTACATTTATTGATTAGGATCAAAAACTCTGTGGTCTTTATGCATCAAATATACCCACACATGTACAATGCATACATACACATACAAGCATATACACACTCATATACCATGTATACATACACATACATATACAAGCATATATACACACATATACCATGCATACATACACATACAGGCATATACATATACCATGTATACATATACACATACAGTCACTCGAACCATACATACACATACACACATACAGTGGGGCAAAAAAGTATTTAGTCAGTCAGCAATAATGCAAGTTCCACCACTTAAAAAGATGAGAGGCGTCTGTAATTTACATCATAGGTAGACCGCAACTATGGGAGACAAACTGAGAAAAAAAAATCCAGAAAATCACATTGTCTGTTTTTTTTATCATTTTTTTGCATATTATGGTGGAAAATAAGTATTTGGTCAGAAACAAACAATCAAGATTTCTGGCTCTCACAGACCTGTAACTTCTTCTTTAAGAGTCTCCTCTTTCCTCCACTCATTACCTGTAGTAATGGCACCTGTTTAAACTTGTTATCAGTATAAAAAGACACCTGTGCACACCCTCAAACAGTCTGACTCCAAACTCCACTATGGTGAAGACCAAAGAGCTGTCAAAGGACACCAGAAACAAAATTGTAGCCCTGCACCAGGCTGGGAAGACTGAATCTGCAATAGCCAACCAGCTGGGAGTGAAGAAATCAACAGTGGGAGCAATAATTAGAAAATGGAAGACATACAAGACCACTGATAATCTCCCTCGATCTGGGGCTCCACGCAAAATCCCACCCCGTGGGGTCAGAATGATCACAAGAACGGTGAGCAAAAATCCCAGAACCACGCGGGGGGACCTAGGGAATGAACTGCAGAGAGCTGGGACCAATGTAACAAGGCCTACCATAAGTAACACACTACGCCACCATGGACTCAGATCCTGCAGTGCCAGACGTGTCACACCGCTTAAGCCAGTACATGTCCGGGCCCGTCTGAAGTTTGCTAGAGAGCATTTGGATGATCCAGAGGAGTTTTGGGAGAATGTCCTATGGTCTGATGAAACCAAACTGGAACTGTTTGGTAGAAACACAACTTGTCGTGTTTGGAGGAAAAAGAATACTGAGTTGCATCCATCAAACACCATACCTACAGTAAAGCATGGTGGTGGAAACATCATGCTTTGGGGCTGTTTCTCTGCAAAGGGGCCAGGACGACTGATCCGGGTACATGAAAGAATGAATGGGGCCATGTATCGTGAGATTTTGAGTGCAAACCTCCTTCCATCAGCAAGGGCATTGAAGATGAAACATGGCTGGGTCTTTCAACATGACAATGATCCAAAGCACACCGCCAGGGCAACGAAGGAGTGGCTTCGTAAGAAGCATTTCAAGGTCCTGGAGTGGCCTAGCCAGTCTCCAGATCTCAACCCTATAGAAAACCTTTGGAGGGAGTTGAAAGTCCGTGTTGCCAAGCGAAAAGCCAAAAACATCACTGCTCTAGAGGAGATCTGCATGGAGGAATGGGCCAACATACCAACAACAGTGTGTGGCAACCTTGTGAAGACTTACAGAAAACGTTTGACCTCTGTCGTTGCCAACAAAGGATATATTACAAAGTATTGAGATGAAATTTTGTTTCTGACCAAATACTTATTTTCCACCATAATATGCAAATAAAATGTTAAAAAAACAGACAATGTGATTTTCTGGATTTTTTTTTCTCAGTTTGTCTACCATAGTTGAGGTGTACCTATGATGTAAATTACAGACGCCTCTCATCTTTTTAAGTGGTGGCACTTGCACTATTGCTGACTGACTAAATACTTTTTTGCCCCACTGTATACCATACATACACATACAGACATATACATACACACATATACCATGCATACATACAGTGGGGCAAAAAAGTATTTAGTCAGTCAGCAACTTGTCGTGTTTGGAGGAAAAAGAATACTGAGTTGCATCCATCAAACACCATACCTACTGTAAAGCATGTTGGTGGAAACATCATGCTTTGGGGCTGTTTCTCTGCAAAGGGGCCAGAACGACTGATCCGGGTACATGAAAGAATGAATGGGGCCATGTATCGTGAGATTTTGAGTGCAAAACTCCTTCCATCAGCAAGGGCATTGAAGATGAAACATGGCTGGGTCTTTCAACATGACAATGATCCAAAGCACACCACCAGGGCAACGAAGGAGTGGCTTCGTAAGAAGCATTTCAAGGTCCTGGAGTGGCCTAGCCAGTCTCCAGATCTCAACCCTATGGAAAACCTTTGGAGAGAGTTGAAAGTCCGTGTTGCCAAGCGAAAAGCCAAAAACATCACTGCTCTAGAGGAGATCTGCATGGAGGAATGGGCCAACATACCAACAACAGTGTGTGGCAACCTTGTGAAGACTTACAGAAAACGTTTGACCTCTGTCATTGCCAACAAAGGATATATTACAAAGTATTGAGATGAAATTTTGTTTCTGACCAAATACTTATTTTCCACCATAATATGCAAATAAAATGTTAAAAAAACAGAATGTGATTTTCTGGATTTTTTTTTCTCAGTTTGTCTCCCATAGTTGAGGTCTACCTATGATGTAAATTACAGACGCCTCTCATCTTTTTAAGTGGTGGAACTTGCACTATTGCTGACTGACTAAATACTTTTTTGCCCCACTGTACAGGCATAAACAGTACAGACCAAAAGTTTAACACCAATATTAACACTGAAAAAAGTGCTGTAAGCACTCTGCACACACAAAGAGGTAATAAGAAGGAGACATGATGATAGCCAAACACAAAAAGGGAGGAACACAGTATATTATATCTTTTTCGCTGAGAAAGCGAATACGCGAAACATGCGTCCGGGGGCGCCAGGCAAGGAGGGGGCACATTATTCATATGACTGCAATGGGTAAGCTTGATCCTTTATCTCCTGCACTTAATGTATTGCATCTGTGTTACTTCTTCTAAGGGGATACCGGCTGGACCCTGCACATGTGATCATTGTCTAACCTGTTTTTGCTGAAAGAAAAGAGATGTATATTTACCACTGTACCCCCACCTATGCTTGGCTATCGTCATGTCTCCTTCCTGTGGTCCTCTTTTAAATGCATAAGTGCATATAGCACTTTATTGAAATTGTTGTAAGTGTTATTTCTATAAATAAAGACTTTATATATTTTTACAATTATGTGGTTTTGGACATTTTTGCTCCGTGGTTTTGTGTTGTATTTTGCTTGGAGCAGTCCCGACATTTTGTCGCCCGTTGGGCATTTTGGGAGAGCTAATCTGGTTTGCTCTCTTTCATCATCTACCGTGGTGCTTCATGATCAAGTTATTAATTATATGTTGTTATGGATGTTTATGCTCCATTTTTTCGTATTGATCTTTGCTTGGAGCTATCCTGGTTTGTTAGCGCCCGTCGGGCGTGTAGGGAGAGCTAATGTGGTTTGCTCTCTATCACTATCTACTTTGGTGCTTCATGATTTTGCTATTAAATATACATATACCGTGTATACATATACACATACAGGCACTCGTACCATACATACACACATATACCATACATACACATACAGGCATATACAGTACATACACACATATACCATGCATACATACAGGCATAAACAGTACAGACCAAAAGTTTGTACACACCATCTCATTTAAAGATTTTTCTGTATTTTCATGACTGTGAAAATTGTACATTCACACTGATGGCATCAAAACTAAGAATTAACACATGTGAAATTATATACTTAACAAAAAAAGTGTGAAACTGAAAATATGTCTTATATTTTAGGTTCTGCAAAGTAGCCACCTTTTGCTTTGATGACTGCTTTGCACACTCTTGGCATTCACTCACAGCCACCAGAGGGAGTCCATGGACAGAACTCGCCGAAGTACCATTCACGACCACAGGAGGGAGTTCAACAACAGAATTCACAACAGTACCCAATAGCCAGTACATAGCAGGCAGCCTTTCTGGTGACTAATTAACCTAGGTGCAGTACCTAATCTGACCTGAGGGTAAAGGGGCACCAGAGAGCTGCAAGTTCTCAAGCGGAACTGTAAAGCGGGATATACATAGATCCCTGCAGTTCGTGTTATATTGTAGCAGCAGTGGGATAACTAAAATAAGCCCCTGCGGTAAATTGATAGGTCAATAGCCTTGTGTGTGTTTTCATCACATTATAGCAGTGGAGGGATAACTAAGATAAGCCCCCCTGCACATGTGATAGCCGTGGGCTGGCCAAAGGTCACCCCGATCCGTGATATTGTTGACAGTCACGGTGTGAATCGTGACATTTTGGTGGCAGCATGGTGGGATTCTGTGACATATTGTTGGCAGCACAGTGGGATCCGTGACAAACACTATTTTGCATTTAAAATAATACAGGCCACATATTTGGCAGTGTAGTATTTCCGTGACAGGCCTCATATATCTGCGTGCTCCAAGTTTGGGCATTTTAGGCTGTTATTCCAGTCTGTTACTCTACATATATACAGCACTATTTTGCATTTAAAAAAAATAAAAAAAATACAGGCACACATATTTGGCAGTGTGTTATTTCCGTGACAGGCCTCATATCTGTGTGCTCCAAGTTTGAGCGATTTAGGGCGGTATTCCAGTGTTTTTCCTGTCTGTTACTCTACTTATATACAGCGCCTTGCAAAGTATTCGGCTCCCTGGAACTTTTCAACCTTTTCCCACATATCATGCTTCAAACATAAAACATACCAAATGTAACTTTTTTGTGAAGAATCAACAACAAGTGGGACACAATTATGAAGTTGAATGAAATTTATTGGTTATTTTAAATTTTTGTGGAAATTCAAAAACTGAAAAATGGGGCGTGCAATATTATTCATCCCCTTTACTTTCAGTGCAGAAAACTCACTCCAAATGTTCATTGTGGATCTCTGAATGATCATAAATGCCTAAAGATGATAAATATAATCCACCTGTGTGTAGTCAAGTCTCCGTATAAATGCACCTGCTCTGTGATAGTCTCAGGGTTGTGTTTGAAGCACAGAGCATCATGAAGACCGAGGAACACAACAGGCAGGTCTGTGATACTGTTGTGGAGAAGTTTGAAGCCGGATTTGGATACAAACTGATTTCCAAAACTTTAAACATTCCAAGGAGCGCTGTGCAAGCGATCATATTGAAAAGGAAGGAGTATCATACCACTGCAAATCTACCAAGACCCGGCCGTCCCTCCAAACTATCATCTCAAACAAGGAGAAGACTGATCAGAGATGCAGCCAAGAGGCCCATGATCATTCTGGATGAACTGCAGAGATCTACAGCTGAGGTGGAACAGTCTGTCCATACGACAACAATCAGTCATACACTGCACAAATCTGGCCTTTATGGAAGAGTGGCAAGAAGAAAGCCATTTCTTAAAGATATCCATAAAAATTGTCGTTTAAAGTTTGCAACAAGCCACCTGAGAGATACACCAAACATGTGGAAGAAGGTGCTCTGGTCAGATGAAACCAAAATCGAACTTTTTGGCAACAATGCCAAACGATATGTTTGGCGTAAAGGCAACACAGCTCATCACCCTGAACACGCCATCCCCACTATCAAACATGGTAGTGGCAGCATCATGGTTTGGGCCTGCTTTTCTTTAGCAGGGACAGGGAAGATGGTTAAAATTGATGGAAAGATGGATGGAGCCAAATACAGGACCATTCTTGAAGAAAACCTGTTGGAGTCTGCAAAAGACCTGAGACTGGGACGGAGATTTGTCTTCCAACAAGACAATGATCTCAGACATAAAGCAAAAAGTGTAGTTACTCACCGCTAACAGTATTTCTCAGAGCCCATGACATCACCACGGAGAGAGGGGATCCGCCCTTCAGGGACAGGAAACCTACAGATAAAAGGGCGGTACCTCTCCCTCCCATCAGTTGGTTTACAGAGCATCGGAAGACCTCCAGGTTAATGACAAGAAAATTGTATGCACATCATATTTGTTTAACGGAATATACACCGTGTTTAAGCAAAACACACACAACTCAAAAAATAGAAGGTGTTCACCACACACGTGAAAGATAAGCTTGGCACACACTCGGTGGGATGCAGTGAAAAAGATTTTAATGAGGAGAGTACATACAAAGTTGACGTTTCGGTCAAACATTGACCTTCATCAATGTACTGTAACAGGAAAAAGCGATAACAAAATAAAAAAAATAAAGTATTTAAAATATAAGTCCATACATGGGTCAAAGGTAAATAAGCAGGTCTATTTTTCATAAATGTGTTCACATAAATAGCAGTATCCGGTTATAGTGTATACATGGATAGATAACCGTTATTCCAAGCATCATAGAACATCCTAGCATAGAATGAGCAATAGTACCGCTAAGTGAGGTCAGTGTGCATGATATTATAATAGTAGGACCAGTGTACCATATATGGGGGGAATGGAAAGGTACCTACCCTCTCAAAAGACCACAGAATAAAATGGGTCACTATGGTGATCATAAGTAGAAACCTAAAGCAGCATAAGGGGGAATAATAGAAGGGGCCACAGTTACATAAGGACGGACCACTAGTGCTCTGCCAGTGTGTGGTGCCACATACAGAATTACATACCCTGCCAGCTGCAGAGAAATGGAAGAGAGGATGGACGGCACTATGGGGTTAAAACAGTCACTGTGAACTAAATGCAGAGTATGCAGGAGCGGTATCTCCGGTGTATTTCTCTATCACTTACCAGGTGCCAAAGGTAGGAACGGACGCGGTTTCCGCTGCTAGTCCAGGGAGTGACAGAGGTGCTCTGATGCAGCCTTAAGAAGAGAGAGCGCTGCACATGGGACGTGCTACCGGAAATGCCTGCCCGGACGTGACGTGGTTGTTCAGGAAGACGCAGTGCGTTCCACTAGGGGAGAGGTGGGCGGGGAAATGCGTTCCACACTGGGCATGCGCATTGGGGAAGAGCTGCAGACAGCATATCTGGCTCTTTCCATAGGTAAACAGTGAATGTGCCACTTACAATAGGTGTGAAAGAAATTCGCTGCTAAGTGTCCATGTGACCGGTGAATTGGTGAGGGAGAGGGTGCTGATCCTGGCCACAACACATTAGTATAAGCGATTCTGTAAGACAAATGTTATAATTAGTACAATGAATATGAGGAGGCGCACCTAAAGACATAATAGCAGCATGAACATATTAGGACAGGCAAATAACACAACATTGTCCCTATCTGATACAGAGGCGCACATCAGAGAATTGTACCAATATAAGGGACTTGTGGATTAGGACAGAAAGGGTAAAATGTCATAATACCTATTTAAGCCCAGAGGGGCCAGAGTTTGCAGCTCATGTATCCAATATGCTTCTCTTCTTTTGAGCAGGTTTACCCTATCGCCCTATCTACGGGGCGGTGTGACCTGCTCCAATATCTGAAACTTGAGTTGTGCGATCGTATGTTCTTGTGTTATTAAATGGTGTGGAATGGGCAGTAAGGTATTCTTGCACCTAATAGTGGATTTATGCTTCGAGATGCGGTTTTTTATGGGTTGCGTTGTTTCTCCTATATAGCACAGCCCACATGGACATTTTATCAAATAGATGATAAATGATGTCTCACAAGTGAAGTAACCTTTGATGTTATATTGCTTTCCATTGTGGGGATGGTGGAATGTGGCACCTTTTATGACATAGTTGCATTGTGTGCACTGTAAACATGGAAAGGTTCCATATTTCGGGTTAGAAAGGAAGCGTTGTCCTTGTGTCGGATGTGTTGAGCCCAAGTCAGCCCTTACTAATTTGTCACGGATGTTACGAGGCCTCCTAAAGCACGGAAGAAAGGGTTCCTTGAATTCCTTAATCCTAGGGTGAGCTGTGCCTAGGATGTGCCAGTAGCGTCGTATGGACCTATGTAAAATATATGATAGGGGGTGGTAGTCATGGACAAAGGGGATGCGATCCTTGGACTTCGTTCTGGTACTGGAAGTGGTTTCTGATGTATTAAGAATCTGGGGCGGATAGCCCCTTTCTAAGAATTTAGAGCGCATCTCATCTAACCGTTGTGTCTGTTTAGTTTTGTCTGACACTATCCTCTGGACCCTTTTAAACTGAGATTTGGGAATCAAATTTTTCATTCTGGTGGGATGGAAGCTATGATAATGGAGGAGACTGTTACGATCGGTGGGCTTGGTAAACAGGTCTGTAGAGAGTTCGCCTTCCTCATTTTTGCAGACCAAGACATCTAAAAAGTTAATCTCTTTCAAGTTGTATGACATCGTGAAATCCAGGCCAGGCCATGATGATTTCAGAAAGAGAAAGAAGGTTTTCAATGTTTCTTCAGGCCTATCCCAGATACAAAATATGTCGTCGATATACCTTTTCCACACTCTAGCGTGTGTCTGAAAAAGATTGTTGGTGTAAATGGCAGTCTTCTCATAGTCCGCCAAGTAGCAGTTAGCGTATGGTGGCGCTGCGTTACTGCCCATGGCGGTCCCACGGGTTTGTAAGAAGAATTTATCTTCAAAAAGAAAATTTTTTTTTGCTAAAATGATAGAAAGGAGGTCACAACAGAGGTTGATTTGTACTGGGTCCATATTAGAGGATGTGAGTAATGTCCTGACTGATTGGATTCCCTCTAAGTGTGGTATCGACGTGTATAGGTCTTTGACATCGAATGTCACTAGAAACGCTTCTTTTGGAATGATGGTCAGGTTCTGAATGAGTTGTAGGAATGTTACTGTGTCTAATAGGAAAGAAGGGGTTTGTTGGATTAGAGGGGTAAGGATCTTCTCTACAAATTTCGAGATTGGAGATAGGATGGATTCAGTTGAGGCGACAATAGGTCTACCTGGTGGATTATCTAAACTTTTATGGATCTTTGGCAAGATATAGAAGACTGGGGTGATAGGATTTTGTTTTGTCAGGTATTCACATGTCTTCTCATCTAGAACGCCTTCCTCACAGTATTTCATCAGAGTAATCTTGATCAATTCTTTGACCGTATTGGTGGGATCCCTATTCAGGGGGGTATAGATGGATGTATCATTTAATTGGCGATGTGCTTCTTGGATATACTTAATCTTATCCATAACCACTATCCCACCCCCTTTATCCGCTGGTTTAATGATAATCTCCTTATCAGTCTGTAGGGAGTTAAGGGCATGTTGGTCAAGAGGAGTAAGGTTTGAAGGCATTTTAAGCCTTCCTCTGTCGAAATACTGTCTAAGTTCGTGAAATGAGTTATTCACAAACGAGATGAATGTCTCTAGTGCATTGGATCCTACCGGGGGTCTATAATGGCTTTTGTTTTTGAGTCCGAGACTCTTAGACGTCAGGAGTTTACCCGTGGAGGCTACAGAGGGTTGCGGTGTAATATCAGACTCAGCAAAATGTACCTTGAGTCTAAGTAAGCGGTAAAACCTCTGTAGGTCCATCTCTAAGTTGAATGTACTAAGTCTGTAGCTAGGACAAAAAGACAGACCCTTTTGTAGTACCTGGTACTCTGCAATACTCAATGACTTAGAAGATATATTTATTACCAGAGGGTTAATACCTGAGAGCGAGTTATCCGCGTAAAGTCTGTATTTCTCTGGGTGTCTCTTTCCCCGGCGGGTCTTCTTCTTGGTTGTCTCCTCCCTTGTCCTAAAAAACGACCCGTGGGGAGTGGTCTGTCGTATCTCTCCTGATCCGACCCTGAAGTCGAAACGTCCGTAGTTGACCTGTAGTTGGAGCGTAAGAAGGTTCCGGACATGGAGTTGTCTCGCCATTTGTAGACTCTTTTACTTTCGTAGTCCTCTGCGTCCCTTATAAATTTAGATCTCTTACGTGCTTCAGTATCCCGTCGGTGTTGATCAATGACCGTGTTGATTTTACCTTTGAGTTCCGTGAGTTCTTCAGCTGTGGCGGATGCAGACAGTTGATTCTCGATATTGGCAATCTGTTCCTTACTGCGGGTGATACCCAGGTGCAGGTGCTCTAACATAAAAGTCATAAGATCGAAAGAACATTTATTTAGAATTTTTGAGAGGGTAGGTACCTTTCCATTCCTCTCATATATGGTACACTGGTCCTACTAATATAATATCACGCACACTGACCTCACTTAGCGGTACTATTGCTCATTCTATGCTAGGATGTTCTATGATGCTTGGAATAACGGTTATCTATCCATGTATACACTATAACTGGATACTGCTATTTATGTGAACACATTTATGAAAAATAGACCTGCTTATTTACCTTTGACCCATGTATGGACTTATATTGTAAATACTTTATTTTTTTATTTTGTTATCGCCTTTTCCTGTTACAGTACATTGATGAAGGTCAATGTTTGACCAAAACGTCAACTCTGTATGTACTCTCCTCATTAAAATCTTTTTCACTGGGGGGCGTGGCCAGCAGCTGAAGGAGAAAGACGTGCGGCCATTAGGCTCCTCTGCTGGCCGTTCATATCGAACTTAATCCGCACCTACTCACAGCCCATCTGCGGGTTTTTATATACTGGTGCAGCTCCACAGCAATTAAGGAACCTTTTGGACCCATTTGCGCCCAGTAGCGGACTGCTTTTTCTGGGATAGGCCCCGAGGCCTTCATGTGGGCCTTGGACCTGCGGGGTAGACTTCCCCCCAGCTAGGAGCGTGACGTGCGAAGCTCCTGAAACTAATTGTGAGGCGCAGTATTGCGGAGGAAACCTCCTCGCCTCCCCCGGCGAGTGGAGCGGCTGATCGGCGGGAGTGCGGACGGAGGTGACTGGAGCCGGGCCGCGGTGACGGGAGAAGGTGAGGAGACTGAGGGAGAGAGGTGCCCTGCGGCCCCGTCGCCCCACCCCCCGGTCGCCGAGTCCGCCGCAGCCCGCTGTGGCTGGAAGATCGACCTGAGGGGAGACGCGAAGCTGCGCTGGTCTCCATCCTGCTCCGGAGTGCCGAGCGTGGGAAGCTGCTGGTAACCGCTGCTGACCCCCTCGTTTCGACTCGCTCCGCTTGCCTGGGACAGACAGAACCCCCCTGCATTGTGACACCGAATGTCCCATTAGAGAGTTAACTACAACTCTGCTTCATCTTTTCAGCAAGTAAAGAGTTAACAAAAAAAAAAAAGTCACAGCTCATCTCTGCCATCTTCTGGTGAATTGCAGAAATTGCTACTAGTATTTTTTTTCTTACAATCTACAACGTTGTGCATTGATAACTGGATTCAACAAGGCATTTTCCTTTTCGCTTTCTTTTCTGATCTTAAAGCGACACATAGTGACCACTCTGAAAATGTGCTTTAATTCCATTACAATATGTAAATAGATTTTTTCATTCACGTCCAGGTTGTGATCGTAGCACTTCACGTTAACAAACAGCTTCAAAATGGTTAAATCACAGAAAGAACGTGAAAAGTCAGCAAATAAAACCATGGCAGACGATCAGAAAAAAGGTGCTCATGGTGCTCTTGACTCATATCTGAAAAAGAAAAATTATGTCTCTCAAACCCCTGCTAGGCGATCTCTCAAAAAAGCGATCTCCTCCGAAAACATTGAGGAATCAGACCCCAGTGAGGTGGACTCTGACAGCGATTCAACTGTAGGAGACATTGCCCCTATCTCTAGAGCCTTCATGAGAAAACTGATGGCCCAAAACATGAAGCCACTTATGGAGGAAGTCTCAGGTATGCGCTCAGACCTTCAACATCTCGGCCACAGAGTTGAGTCCCTTGAATCTGCAAATGTCGACGTGGTGGAGGCTATTACCTGTCTTAATGAACAAGCTCTTAAACAGCAACAACATCTGAACACAGCACTGCTAGCCGTCGAAGACCAAGAAAACAGAAGCAGGAGGAAGAATATTAGGATTAGAGGGGTCCCAGAATCCTTCGCCCGAGAGGCGCTAGATAAAGTTGCTAAAGAAATCTTCGCCAACCTCTTGGGACCAGAGAGAGCCTCCAAAGTTACAATTGAAAGGATCCATCGTGCTCTAAGGCCTAAACCAAAACCTAAGGAACCTCCTAGAGACATCATATGTGGACTTCTTAGCTTTGTGGATACAGCCGCGATCCTAGCAAGCGCTAGAGAGCAAGACAAAATCCTACATGAAACCTCACAAATACAGCTTTTCCAAGACTTAGCCCCTTCCACTTTAGCAAAAAGACGAATCCTCAAACCTCTCCTTGCCGCCCTGAAGGCCAAGAACTTGTCATATAAATGGCTGTTCCCTTTTGGCCTTGCAGTGAATACCGCCAGTCGTCAAATTACGATCCGCACCCCAGAGGACCTTCAGAAGGCCTGGGAAACCCTAGACATTTCTCCAATAAACATACCCTCCTGGATGCCAATTGACTCCGACTGGAACCTGCCCCCAATGAAAAAACCCTTGGAATGGTCGCAAAGGAAGAAACACACTTCGCCTAAAGTCAAGAAGCAAGACCCTAAGAAACACCCACCATGAAAACCTTATTCCTTCTTTGGCCCATCATTTGGTACAATAGAGTAGTTGTTTGGCTTGTTTAGATTTCTTTTTCTTCGGATAACTACCTCTGCCTTGTTAAAGTTTCTATCTTTAAACCACTTGATTGTAATTTTACATTACTATAGATCAGATCACAACCTGGACTAACCCTCGCCTATGTTTGGGTATTCTTCCCCCCCCCGCGATGGGCGAGAACTTAAATGTATATATTTTGATGTTCATGTTCTTCCCCTCTTCCCCTAGGTACCGTGATGGGATAATCTTCTCTCCAAGACATGATGAGTGCGAATAACAAGGTGAGCTCCGGGTCCATCACAGTTGCCTCCTTTAATGTGAAAGGCCTTAACACGCCCGCAAAAAGAAACCAAATTCTTAATCTCCTTAAGAAACAGAAAACCCAAGTTGCCTTCCTCCAGGAAACACACTTTAAAAGCGGTAGGACACCTAACACCTCCTTCTCCCCATATCCAACGTGGTTCAATAGTTGTAACTCCTCTGCGTCCAAGGGGGTTAGTATAGCCCTAAAAAAAGGTTTACCGTTCTCGCCAAAGGACACACTGAGTGACCATGAGGGGAGATATATCTTCGTTAAGGGGCACCTAGCCAACACGCTAGTTACATTTGCCAACCTCTATGCACCCAATAAACACCAGGTTCAGTGGATTTTGAAAACACTAGATGTATTACAACTCTTCACCGAGGGGTTACTAATTGTAGGGGGAGATTTTAACATCACCCTAAATCCAGAGATTAACTCCTCAAGCGGCCTGTCCTTTGTTTCAAAAAAATTAAGGTATAGTCTTCTGAACAAACTATCCAACCTGCACCTCATTGACCCATGGCGTGTCATCCATCCTACCACTAAGGACTTCACCTTTTTCTCCCCCCCTCACTCATCCTACCACCGTATTGACCTCCTCCTGACACAATCGAGGTCCTTAAAATTAATAAAGTCAGCTAGCATTGGCTTAATCACAATCTCAGACCACGCACCGATATTCATAGACATTGTAATTGATACCTTGCCCCGCCCAGCAACATCTTGGAGACTAAATGAATCTCTATTAGATAACCCACAAAATTTAGAGAAAATAAAGTACGCACTTTCACGATATTTTATAGAAAATGTCACGGAGGGGTCACTAACACCCAACATATGGGAGGCCCACAAAGCGGTACTCCGAGGAGAACTCATCTCAATCGGAACTTACGCAAAAAAACAAAGAGATAAAGAGATAATGTCTCTCCTACACCAAATTGCAGTCGCAGAACGTCTTCATAAAAAAACTAACATGCAAGATCTTCAACGGGAGCTGGTCGACCTACGTGTCAGGTTAAAAGACTTGCTTAATGTCAAATCAGCTAAGATTTTCATGCATTGTAGACATCGATTCTATATGCACGGGAACAAAAATAGCAAGCTGACCTCCCACCTTCTCAAAAAACAGAAGGAGAACAAATTCATAAAGCATGTACACAATGATCTAAACGCGAAGGTCGACAGATCCAAAGACATTGCTGAGGCGTTTAGACGCTACTACCAATCCCTATATAATTTAGTGCCCCCAGATTCTATGAAAGACTGTGTAGCTGCAGCAGATAAGATTCAGGATTTCTTAGCTCCTCTCTCCCTCCCAAAGGTCCATTCCAAAGATCATGCAGTCCTCCTGTCTCCAGTTACCAGTCAAGAAATTAGCGACACTTTACAAAATATGGCAACCAATAAAACCCCGGGCCCAGATGGCTTCCCACTGTCTTACTACAAAAAATTTTCGGACCTACTCCTACCACATCTGACTTCCCTGTTTAACTCCTTTCTTGCAGGAATCCCCCCAGACAGACTTTAGAAGCACACATATCTGTTATCCCCAAAGAGGGGAGAGATGGCGGTCAATGCAGCAACTATCGGCCAATATCTCTATTGAACTCTGATCTAAAACTTTGGGCTAAAATTCTAGCATCTAGGATCAATAGTGTCCTTGAATCCCTGATACACCCTGACCAAGTGGGTTTTGTCAGAGGTCACGAAGGGAAGGACAACACATTAAAAATCCTCTTAGCCATCTCACACGCCAGACGCTCCGGAATCCCGTTGGCTCTATTATCAACTGACGCCGAGAAGGCTTTTGACAGAGTCAGTTGGCACTACATGGTATGCACTCTAAAGAAGTTTAACTTCCCACAGCCTCTTATTGATGCCATCATGACTCTGTATTCAACTCCAACCGCTAGAGTTAGAGTCAACGGTCTGCTTTCGGACCCATTTGAGATAGGAAATGGGACCAGGCAGGGCTGCCCTCTCTCCCCAACACTCTTTGTACTAGTTATGGAGACACTAATACTGAAAATAAGACAGGAAGAGTCAATAAGGGGTCTAACCGTGGATCATACAGAATTTAAAACGGCTGCTTTTGCAGATGACCTTATGATCTTGATTTCAAATCCAAAATCTGCATTCCCCTCTATTTCGAAACTTCTTGAGAAGTTCGGGGTCGTCTCAAACTTCAAAGTAAATATGCACAAATCAGAAGTCATGAACGTCTCACTACCAAACGAGGTTGCTTCATATCTCAAAAAGTCTACCCCCTTCAATTGGCTTACAGATAAATTGAAATATCTAGGTGTCTTTCTTACTGCAAACCCATCTACTCTCTACAAACACAATTTTGAACCCCTCCTGGACAATCTCCAAACACTCATTAAAACCTATAACTTACCATACATTTCCTGGATTGGGAGGATAAACATAATCAAATCGTACATCCTTCCAAGGATATTCTATCACATGAACATGATTCCTATACCCCTTCCCAAAACTTTCTTCACAGCAATCAATAACATAGTCAAAGGGTATGTTTGGAAGGGCAAAAGACCTAGACTCCCGTTCAAAATCATCTCACTCCCGAGAAAGAAAGGGGGTCTTGGACTTCCGAATTTTGAGACTTACAACCGGGCAATCCGTTTGGCCAGGTGGATATCTCTGACCAAATCTAAACCGCATCAAAAAACATCTAATCTGGAGCTCTTGCTACTGGGAGGAGGGGCCGAGAAATACCTCTGGACCTCAGCCGTACCCCCGCAAAATTCCCTTGAAGAAATAACTAGCAACACACTGTCCATTAGGAGGAAACTGATCCCAAACAACTGGCCAGATTGTCTCTTTTTGGATAACATACCTCTGGGGGTAATACCTTGGCTTATCGAACCAAAATACATAGACGCATTTGACCTCTGGGACTCTTTACCGAACCTCCCAGTTTCTCATTTGCTTTCTAATCAAATAAACTGTATAAATAGCTGGCCATGTGAGGCCAGGAAGCGTCCCCGAGACTTCATGCAGCTACACCATGTACAACACATCATATCCAAACTGAGGTCAAACATCCAAAATAAACCAGATTGGCTCTGGCTTGAGCTTATACTAAAACTCAACCCCACACCCCCTAAGTTAATATCCAAACTATACCACAACCTAATTTCCCCAAACACTAATTTTAAACCCTTATACCTATCCTCTTGGGAGTCTGAGTTGAACATATCTCTCACCAATAGGGAATCAGATCAAATACTAGGGCACTCACACGGGTTCTCAAGGTGTGTCCTGTTACAGGAGAATGCATTTAAAGTCCTTTCCAGATGGTATAGAACCCCCGAGTCACTCTATCACCTAGGCCTCTCAGACTCGCCACTTTGCTGGAGGTGTATGGAGTCAAAGGGCTCACTATCACACATATTCTGGTCATGCCCATCTATCACAAATTTCTGGGAAGACGTCTTTGACCGACTTCGTAAGCTGGGACTAATAACCCACAACCTAACACCCCAAGAAGCTCTATTGTCACTTCCCACGAAGTCATACAAGCCGAAAAAACATTACCTTCTTCCTCTCCTAATAGCTGCAGCAAAACACTTAATCTCCTTGCACTGGAGACAAAAGAAACCCCCTCAAATCGATGAATGGACCAAAAAAGTCCAAGACATCTGTAGGATGGAGGAATTGTCCAGCTGGGATTCTCACTCACACGATAAATTCTTTCGGACATGGTTGCCATGGCAAATGTTAAATAACCCTTCCTCACCGCCTTCCACTAGCCTCTCTTCTTAATTAAAACAACTTTGTTAAGCCGTGAACTGATAAAAATTATTGAAAATGCACTGTGATGGACCCGGACACTACTTACTCACCTGACTATACTAGTTTTAAGTAATATTATCCATAGTACTCTTTTACAGTTGGTCGAAATTTCCTGTCTAATCCCTACTGTTTTAAAGTCTAATTATAACCGTACTCCTCAGACGAAGGTCTTCTAGTTAGAAATTTCTACTTCGATCACCTTTTCCCTCCGGTGCCTTTCCCCCCCCTCCCTTCTTTTACAGATTTTACAGTTTTTTGTTCTCTCGGCTCACATGTTTCGGTGTTCTCCATTTTCTTTTGAGCGTTTCGGGTCGCACAACCCAATTCGTGACCTAAACTCACCAAAAGCATTTTATACAAATTACCAAAGCTATGTCACTTTCAATGAACAATTTGCATCTGTATGGTATAACTCATTATATTCAGAAGTTTGTAACGTTATGTCTCTGATTCATGTGTGCCATTTTGTTTCTTCATGTATTTTGAAAATTTGAAAAAAAAAAAAAAATCTTTTTCACTGCATCCCACTGAGTGTGTGCCAAGCTTATCTTTCATATTATATGGTTTGGGCACCTACTTGAGCATCACTGTATTAAAGCTGTGCCTACGGCTATCTACCTACACCACACAAGTGACAGGAGGGAATATGTTATGACCTTGGAGCAGCATGAAAACTTTCACTGGAGTAGGTGGTAACTGTACTGACCGCAAATCCTGATCTTAACACCGCAACTAGAAGTAGCCGTGGGGTGTACCTAACAAACCCTAGACACATCGTCACAGCCGGAGGACTAAATACCCCTAAAGATGGAAATAGGAATTCTACCTTGCCTCAGAGCAGAACCCCAAAGGATAGGCAACCCCCCCACAAATATTGGCTGTGAGTAGGAGAGGAAAGACACACACAGGCAGAAAACAGGATTTAGCACAAGAGGCCACTCTAGCTAAAATAGGAAAGGATAGGACAGAGTACTGTGCGGTCAGTATTAAAACCCTTCCAAAAATATCCACAGCAGATTATACAAAAATTCCTCCATCTAACTAAAGACGTGGAACGTATATCTGCAACTCCAGAGAATCCTACACTCAGAGCAGGAATACAATAAAAAAAAACAAGCACACAGCAAGTGTGCCATAGAAAAAGAAACAGACACTTATCTTTGCTGAATTGGCAGCTAAGCAGGAGAAGCCAGACAGAGGTCCAACACCTTCCAAGAAACATTGACAACTGGCAAGGACTAATGAGTCCTGCAAACCTGAATACCCCAGTCAGAATTGCAATCAGCAGATACACCTGTCCAGGACTGCAGCCCAGGGACAACTGCATTACCACCTACAACCACCGGAGGGAGCCCAAAAGCAGAATTCACAACAGGAATAAGCTGGTGCTGTCATGGGTTCTGAGAAACACCATTATCGGTGAGTAACAACACTTTTCTCAGTCTCCCATGACAGCACCACGGAGAGAATTACAGAGATTGGAAGCTTAGGGAGGGATCACCGCCTGAAGGACCGTTCTCGCAAAGGTCAAGTCAAACACAGAGGCTAGATTTAATCTATAGTGTTAAAGAATGTTGAAGGTAATGACCAGGTAGCTGTCTTACATATTTGTTCTATTGATACCTCTGAACTCTCAGCCCATGAGGTTGCTATGGCCCTTGTGGAATGAGATTTTAAGCCATCTGGGACGGTATTCCCCGTGGATGAATATGCCAAGGCTATCGCCTCCCTTATCCACCTCGCCAGAGTACCCTTGGATGCTTTGAATCCCTTCCTGGGTCCCTGGAAGCAGACAAACAGAGAGCCTTCCTTCCTACACCTCTGGGTAGATTCTAGGTATTAAACCAGACATATTTTAACATCTAAGATGTGGAATTTCTGCTCTTTCTTATTTTTAGGATCTGAGCAAAAGGATGGAAGGGACATCTCTTGATATCTGTGGAATTTAGATGCCACCTTTGGTAAATAGGCCGCGTCAGGTTTAAGGATGACTATCATCTAAGATCTTTGTAAAGGGTGAGTTTGCAGATAGGGCTTGAATGTCGCTTACTCTGCGTGCAGATGTTATAGTTACCAGGAGACTGGACTTTAAGGATAAGATCTTAAGGGGAACTGTCTCTATGAGCTCAAATGGGGGACTTGATAGAGCGGATAGGACTAGATTTAGATCCCATGATGGTAGCTTTTGAGTGACTTAAGGTTTAGATCTTGTTGCAGCTTTAATGAGCCGTGTTATCCATGGGTTGCCTGCAATGTCCTGATTGTAGAGTACACCTAAAGCTGCCACCTCTACTTTTAAAGTACTGACTGCTAGGTCTCGTTACAGACCTTTTTGTAGGAATTCTAGAATTTTAGTAATTGAAGCCCCATCCTGAACCTTTACTCTGGAGATACAGTACAGAACGAAAGTTTGGACACACCTCATTCAAAGATTTTTCTTTATTTTCATGACTATGAAAATTGTACATTCACATTAAAGGCATCAAAGCTATGAATTAACACATGTGGAATTATATACAGTACTTAACAAAAAGGGTGAAACAACTGAAAATATGTCTTATATTCTAGGCTCTTCAAAGTAGCCACCTTTTGCTTTGATTACTGCTTTGCACACTCTTGGCATTCTCTTGATGAGCTTCAAGAGGTCGTCACGGGAAATGGTTTTCACTTCACAGGTGTGCCCTGTCAGGTTTAATAAGTGGGATGTCTTGCCTTATAAATGGGGTTGGGACCATCAGTTGTGTTGTGCAGAAGTCTGGTGGATACACAGCTGATAGTCCTACTGAATACACTGTTAGAATTTGTATTATGGCAAGAAAAAAGCAGGTAAATAAAGAAAAACGAGTGGCCATCATTACTTTAAGAAATGAATGTCAGTCAGTCCGAAAAATTGGGAAAACTTCGAAAGTGTCCCCAAGTGCAGTTGCAAAAACCATCAAGCGCTACAAAGAAACTGGCTCACATGAGGACCGCCCCAGGAAAGGAAGACCAAGAGTCACTTCTGCTTCTGAAGATAAGTTTCAGCCTCAGAAATCGCAGGCTAACAGCAGCTAAGATTAGAGACCAGGTCAATGCCACACAGAGTTCTAGCAGCAGACACATCTCTACAACAACTGTAAGATGAGACTTTGCGCAGCAGACTTTCATGGTAAAAAAAAGCTGCTAGGAAACCACTGCTAAGGACAAGCAAAAGAGACTTGTTTGGGCTAAAGAACACAAGGAATGGACATTAGACCAGTGGAAATCTGTGCTTTGGTCTGATGAGTCCAAATTTGAGATCTTTGGTTCCAACCACCGTGTCCTTGTGCGATGCAGAAAAGGTGAATGGATGGACTCTACATGCCTGGTTCCCACCGGGAAGTATGGAGATGGAGGAGGAGGTGTGATGGTGTGGGGGTGCTTTGCTGGTGACACTGTTGGGAATTTCTTCAAAATTGAAGGCATACTGAACCAGCATGGCTACCACAGTATCTTGCAGCGGCATGCTATTCCATCCGGTTTGCGCTTAGTTGGACCATCATTTATTTTTCAACAGGATAATGACCCCAAACACACCTCCAGGCTGTATAAGGGCTATTTGACCACGAGGGTGAGTGATGGGGTGCTACGCCAGAGGACCTGGCCTACACAGTCACCAGACCTGAACCCAATCGAGATGGTTTGGGGTGAGCTGGACCGCAGAGTGAAGGCAAAAGGGCCAACAAGTGCTAAGCTCATCAAGAGAATGCCAAGAGTGTGCAAAGCAGTCATCAAAGCAAAAGGTGGCTACTTTGAAGAACCTAGAATATAAGACATATTTTTAGTTGTTTCACACTTTTTTGTTAAGTATATAATTCCACATGTGTTAATTCATAGTTTTGATGCCTTCAGTGTAAATGTACAATTTTCATAGTCATGAAAATACAGAAAAATCTTTGAATGAGAAGGTGTGTTCAAACTTTTGGTCTGTACTGTAGATAGGAACTTTTTCCTGGGTTTTCCATAAGCTTTAGTAGTAACTGGTTTCCTACTTTTTAATAACGTAGAAACTAAGTTCTCTGAAAAACCCCTTTCTCTCAACAGCGCCCCTTCAAATTCCATGCTGTTAAATGGAGGTTCGCTGCATGAGGATGGAATACTGGTCCCTGATATAGAAGGTCCGGAAGATCCGGTAGGATCCAAGGGTCGAAGATCGATAGTATCCTTAGCCAGGAAAACCAGGTTCATTTTGGCCAAAATGGGGCTATTAGTATAATTTTCGCTTTGTCTTCTCTGACTTTCCGTATGACTGCCGGAATCAAGATAATCGGGGTAAAGGCATATGTTAAGTTGTAAGTTCACAGAATTAGAAAAGCATCTAGCGCCTGAGGATTCCCCTTGGGGTTTAGGGAGCAGAATGCTCTTACCTTTTTGTTTTTTAAATTGGCGAATAAATCTATTACCGGAGTCCCCCACATTTTTGTAATTTGGTTGAAAATGGACTGATTTAGAGTCCACTCGCCCTGTTTTAGTTGAGTACGGCTCAGATAATCTGCTTTGTGATTTTCTGATCCTTGAATATGTAGTGCACAGAGGGATAGTAGGTTTTCCTCTGCGAAGCTGAGGATCCTGGAGGAAGACTCCATCAGAGTTCAAAGACCAAAAAGAACAACAAGACAGCCCCACAATGGATGGTGAAAAAATAAGAGCTTACATTTATTCTGCCTCCTGCCATCAGAGTTCGAGACCTGGTTCCCCCTTGATGGTTTATATATGCCACAGTTACTTGGTTGTCTGAATATACACGGACATGATGTCCGTGTATGTAAGGCAGAAAATATGAAAGCTCTTTCTGGTTTGAGGAGGCTGTTAATTCCTGACTTCCCCAATCCCCCTGAGCAACATTGTTCCCCATGTGAGCTCCCCAACCCATGGGACTTGCATCGGTTGTTATTATGTTGGACACTTGTCACCCAGGGGATCCCCCTGGATAGGTTGTTGTGTTCTCCCCACCACAGTAGGGAATGAGTAGAAGAGGAAGTTAGAGTTATGTGGCCCTCTAGATGATCTCTTTGTATCGATTGCTTTTCTAGTACATCCCATTGAAGCTCTCTTGTGTGTAATTGTGCCCAATGTACTGCTGGTAGACATGATAAAAGGGAGCCCAATAGCGACATCTCTTTCCTTAGTGTCATGGAGGGATTGTGTAGAGTCCTTGCTACCATGCGCGTAATGTTCTGCTTTTTTTTTGCAAAGATGGCACTCCTGGTTGTGAGAGTCCAACGTTAGTCGCAAAAATTCTTGGATTCAGCAGGGCTCCAACCTTGACTTTTTTAAGTTTATAAGCCAGCTCAAGTTTGTCAAGGTACTTATTACACTCCCTCTGCTCTCTGCAGCTTTGGGCCGAGTCGCTTGCTATGAGAAAATCGTCTAAGTAAGGGATTATTAATGTGTTCTGCTCCCTTAGATGAGACATCATTTCTGCCACTATCTTTGTGAACACCCGGGGAAAGCTTTGTACTGGAATTGAAGTATTTGTCCATATATGAGAAATTTCCGGAATTGTTTGTGGAAAGGAATGTGGTAATATGCATCGCTGAGATGTAACACAATCATAAAACAGTTCGGAAACAGGATTTTGATGGCGGATCTTATTGATTGCATCTTGAATTTTTGGTTTCTGACATATTTAATTTCTATAAATTTATTATTGTTGGATAGGTGCCATCTGGCTTTGACACTAGAAATAATAGGGAGTAGAATCCCCTCCCTGTTTCTTGGGGGAAAATTTCCTGTAGTACTGATTTCTGTAAAAGGGTTAGGATTTAGCTTTCCAAAGCTTTTTGTCCTGCTGCTGAAGATCTTGGTCGGGTTACCACATAATTTTGAGGGGAGGGGGAGGGGGGAAGAGAGGAAATCTATTCTCAAACCGGACCTGATTAGATTTAGAATCCATGAGTTGTTTGATATTTTTTTCCAGGCCGGAAGGAAAGAGTTTAGTCTTTCCCCCACCCTGGGGAGAACATCACTTGGAGGGTTTTTTGCCTCAGGAGAAGTTACCAAAGAGGAAACCCCTGTTCTTCCTTCATCCCATCTATTTTGCTCTCTGAGGGGGTTTCTATGGAAAAATTTCCTGCTCTGAAAATACTGTTTAAAAGGTGTCGGTCAGAGGGTTAGGAATCCCTTCTTTTTAACTCCTGCTATTTGGAGTATGTCATCTAGAGTTTCATCAAACAAGAATGTCCCCTCGCAGGGAATGGAACATAATTTAAGTTTTGTTTGAAGATCCCCTGTGCAGCTTTTAAGTGATAGGGTTCTCCTGGCTGCATTTGAAAGGGCTGCGGATTTGGATGTTAAGCAGACAGAATCCGCTGATGAGTCTGCTAGGAAAGTCGCTGCAGCTCTTCTTACAGGAATGGATTCTAAGATTTTGTTTCTGGGTGTGCCATCCTTTATCTGTTTTTCCATCTGGTCTACCCATACCATTAGAGATCTGGAGGTACATGTTGCTGCTACAGCTTGTCTTAAATTACCCCCTGCTGATTCCCAAGCCCATTTAAGAAAGGTGTCAGTCTTTTTATCTAAGAAGTCTTTAAGTGTACCCATGTCCTCAAAAGGGGAGGGCGAAATTTTTTGAGGCTTTGGCTACATCAACATCAAGTTTAGGATATTTTTTACAGGATGTGGATGCTTCCTCTTCAAAAGGATATTTCCTTTTAAGAGAAGGTACTGAGGAGTTTCTTATGTCTGGTTTTTCCCATTCCTTTTTCATTAGGGTTTGGACATTCAGGTTTATGGGAAATTCTCTTCGTTTTTTCTGTCCCAATCCCCCAAACATATCCTGTGCAGTTCCCATAGTAGATCTCATGGCTTTTACTAGGGTATCTACTTCATCTAAGGGAAAGCAGTGGTGACCTGATTCTTCGTCCGAGGAAGATGAGGAGAAATCTAATCTATTTGAGTCCGCGTCTCCTAAAGTAGAAGGGTCAGGTTAGGAATATACTGTCTCCTTGTTCTTTATTTTTTCCCCTTTACCAACGGATGCAAAAGCACTCTGAACTTCTGATCTGATTACAGATTTTAGTTCAGAGGCAAAATCCAGGGTTTCCTCACATAACATTTGTTGAATACAGGAATTATAAAGCTTTTTGTCCCAGGATACCGGTAAAAGCTTTGTTACAGGTGGGACAGCACCTTGATTTTCCCGGATCTCTTCTTTCCCTAGTAAGGGAAGAGAAGGAACCCTATTATAATAGAGAACTTTCTCGATGATCACTCACCATTTAGATGCGGACGCAGGTACCGGTTCTGGAGGGGGAAAAGGTTGTTGCGGAGGAAGATCCAGGGAAGGTGACTTGCTCACTGCAGCAGATCTGCTGCGTTGTGTAGAGTGGCTATTGGACCCACTTAGTTTGTCTTTAGGAACCTTTAATTGCTGTTTGTGGTGGAGCTGGTGATGCTGCCTAAGCTGCTGTTCCAGGTCTTGCTGGTTATCGCTGTCCTCCATGGTTCACCGGGGACTGTGTGTAGCAGGGATGTCAACTCCCCTTTTAAATCAGTCACCACTTTCAGCGCTTCCGGACCCGCCCCTCCTCCTGCGCCACGTCAGTAGGGAAGCGTCCTTACTGCGCATGAGTGCACCTTCCGCAGTTCACTCTGCAGGAGCACGCTCCCCAGGATCCTGAGAGCCCCTGTCTCCTCTCCGGAGCTGCGGCAGTGCTCCCCCTGAAGAACCCATCAGTTCCAGCGGTTCCGGCTTCGGGCACCGTACCAGCCGTGGCAGGAGCCTCCTCGCTGAAGGATTTCAACTGGCCGGCCCCGGTCTTGTATCTTCATCAGACATCTTCATGCAGGTACTGCACTGAAGGTTCCCCGTCAGGGACAGGAAACCAACTGATGCGAGGGAGAGGCACCGCCCTTTTAACTGTAGGTTTCCTGTCCCTGAAGGGCGGATCCCCTCTCTCCGTGGTGCTGTCACGGGAGACTGAGAAATCTACAATGGAATGGTTCACAAATAAATGTATCCAGGTGTCAAGTCAAAGTCCAGGCCTCAAGCCAATCGAGAATCTGTGGAAAGAGCTGAAAACTGCTCTTCACAAACGATCTCCAATGAAACCTCACTGAGCTCGAGCTGTTTACTAAGGAAGAATGGGCAAGAGTTTCAGTCTCTCGATGTACAAAACTGATAGAGACATACCCCAAGTGACTTGCAGCTGTAATTGCAGCAAAACGTTGCTCAACAAAGTATTAAGTTAAATGGGCCGAATAATATTGCACGCCCCACTTTTCAGTTTTTTAATTTCCACAAAAATGTAAAATAACCAATACATTTTGTTCAACTTCACAATTGTGTTCCACTTGTTGATTCTTCACCAAAAATTTACATTTGGTATCTTTATGTTTGAAGCATGATATGTGGGAAAAGGTTGAAAAGTTCAAGGGGGCCGAATACTTTCCCAAGGCACTGTAGGTTCTCCCCTTCTGAGTTATTTTTGAAGGTCAACAAAATACGATTTTCCTGTAATTCATTTCTCACACTCTAGGTATAATAATGGATTTTTCCTGTGTGGGATTTTTGATGTTTAAAAAGGTTGTCAACTTGTTGGACAAGCCCTTTTCATTCCTCAGGTTTGGTCCTGTGAAAATAAAAATCCTCATACAAACCTCCCATGGAGGCGCCGTTTCAGTGGTATTGGCGCTTGGGGCTCTTCTGAGGTTTTTTCGTCATGTGAGCCCTGTGCCCAATCAGCGCTGACGTCACTGTCCCCACCTTTGGACAAATCAAGCATCATGAGGCAGTCAGAAAGCAGCCGTGACCCTGGCTTCCTGTTCATGTTCAATATGTCCGATGGAACAGTGAAGCTGCCGCTGATCGGGTGCAGTGCTCGTGTGATGTAACAACCTCACATAAACCCCGGGACAGTGAGTCTCGACACTGCTGAAGTGGAGCCGGCCGCCAGCGGAGTATGAGTGTTTTTATCTTAATGAGGCCAAAAATGAGCAATGAGTTTACTGTGAAAAAAAAATATATATATACCGTATTTTTTGGACTATAAGATGCACCTAGGTTTTAGAGGAGGAAATTAGGCAAAAAAAATAGAAGCAAAAAATGTGGTCAATTCTGTACTTAATATACATGCCTCTCATCCCTACCCTGGTATGCATGGCCCTATCATCCGTATCCTGGCAGGAATGATCGCCCTCATCCCTATCCTGGTATGCAGGACCCCATCCCTATTCTTGTACGATTGGCCCCCATCCCAGTCCTGGTATGCTTTACTAATCCTTATAACTGCCCCTCACCCCCATCCTGGTATGCATGGCCCCATCAGAAAACATAAAAAAAACACAAAACATTACACTTACCTACCCGGCGCACCCTCACAGCATCCTGCTCCGATGCCAGCAGCTGCTTTATGTTTATAAGCAGCACATGGCAGGGACGTCACAAGCAGAGCACAGCTGCCGGAGTACTCGGACTATGCACAGAGAGCGGTGAGTATTCATTGCTCTCCAGTAGTGCGCAGTGTCAGCCACCGGCTTCCTGCTGCTGCCGGCGGTCACTTGTGCCGCTACTTAAGAGAAATTAATATTCATTGGCTTTATTCATCAGGAGACTATTTAATATTGAGCTACATTCAAGCGGGACTAGACGAAGAAAACCCTAAAATCATTTATCATGTTATCAGTCAGAAAACTAGCCACATATCGGCAGACCCCAGACCTCAAACTATATACTTTGCAAGTTTATACGCCACTAAAGTGTCAGGAATAGATAGTATGTGAAAATACAGTATATACCGCTCAGGGAACACTTAAATTTCAGAGATAATCTCCATATTCATACTAAATAATGGCACAGATCTTCCAGACATTATGAGTGCACACATCCCTAGTCTTTACAACGTTATTGCACTCATTCCTTGACAGACCGCAGCATGGCCATTAGTTAGAAGCTGCTATTGATCTTTGGAGCAGGTGAGTTTTCCCTGAGTGGTAGATATTGGAAGTCTAGTCTAGGACAATTTGTCTGCACTACTAATTAACAGCTGTTACAATACCAAACTAGTCCCTATAGGAGGAAAACACAAGAATTATACTGTATTGTCACATACTATCTATTCCTGACACTGGAGTGGCTTATAATTATAAACTTATGAAGTATTTAGTTTGAGGTCTGAGATCTGCCAATATGTGGCTAGTTTTCTGAATGTTTCGGATAACATGATACATGATTTTAGTTTTTTTTTGTTTAGTCTCACTTGAATATAGTTCAATATTAAATAGTCTCCTGATGAGTCGCCTTTGTGAGGACGATGAAACCCGTAGAAATGAGAGGCTTGGAGAGTGAGTGTGTATACGTCACCTCACCCTATATAATGAAATGTGGGGTACATGTTTTTTCTAATAGTCACCTACTGACTAACCTTCAGGGAGTGAATTATGGGTATAGTTTTACATTTAGAATTAATAAAGTTTAGTTTTATCCTTTTGTCAGCAAACATGAGAAATGACAAGAGACAACCCATTTAAGAAGATTCAATTTTGGGTAAAACTATTCCAACATTATGAACATAAAAAAGGCTTCTCCGCTATGTGATGCCTCTGATGTTTATTAACCCCTTTACCCCCAAGGGTGGTTTGCACGTTAATGACCGGGCCAATTTTTACAATTCTGACCACTGTCCCTTTATGAGGTTATAACTCTGGAAAGCTTCAACGGAATCCGGTGATTCTGACACTGTTTTCTCATGACATATTGTACTTCATGATAGTGGTAAAAATTATTTGATATTACCGGTGTTTATTTATGAAAAAAACGAAAATTTTGAAAATTTTGCAATTTTCCAATTTTTATGCAATTAAATCACAGAGATATGTCACACAAAATACTTAATAAGTAACATTTCCCACATGTCTACTTTACATCAGCACAATTTTGGAACCAAATTTTTTTTTGTTAGGGAGTTATAAGGGTTAAAAGTTTACCAGCAATTTCTCATTTTTACAACACCATTTTTTTTTTAGGGACCACATCTCATTTGAAGTCATTTTGAGGGGTCTACATGATAAAAAAAATAACCAAGTGTGACACCATTCTAAAAACTGCACCCCTCAAGGTGCTCAAAACCACATTCAAGAAGTTTATTAACCCTTCAGGTGTTTCACAGGAATTTTTAGAATGTTTAAATAAAAATGAACATTTAACTTTTTTTTAACAAAAAATTTACTTCAGCTCCGATTTGTTTTATTTTACAAAGGGTAACAGGAGAAAATGGACCCCAAAAGTTGTTGTACAATTTGTCCTGAGTATGCTGATACTCCACATGTGGGGGTAAACCACTGTTTGGGCGCATGGCAGAGCTCGGAAGGGAATTGAAATGGGACGCCATGTTGCGTTTGCAGAGCCCCTGATGTGCCTAAACATTGAAACCCCCCACAAGTGACACCATTTTGGAAAGTAGACCCCCTAAGGAACTTATCTAGATGTGTGGTGAGCTCTTTGACCCACTAAGTGATTCACAGAAGTTTATAATGCAGAGCCGTAAAAATAAAAAATCATATTTTTTCACAAAAATGATTTTTCGCCCCCAATTTTTTATTTTCCCAAGGGTAAGAGAAGAAATTGGACCCCAAAAGTTGTACAATTTGTCCTAAGCATGCCGATACCCTATATGTGGGGGTAAACCATTGTTTGGGCGCATGGCAGAGCTCGGAAGGGAAGGAGCGCCATTTGACTTTTCAATGCAAAATTGACTGGAATTGAGATAGGACGCCAATGTTGCGTTTGGAGAGCCACTGATGTGCCTAAACATTGAAACCCCCCACAAGTGACACCATTTTGAAAAGTAGACCCCCTAAGGAACTTATCTAGATATGTGGTGAGAGCTTTGAACCCCCAAGTGTTTCACTATAGTTTATAACGCAGAGCCGTGAAAATAAAAATTATTTTTTTTCCCACAAAAATTATTTTTTAGCCCCCAGTTTTGTATTTTTTTAAGGGTAACAGGAGAAATAGGACCCCAAAGGTTGTTGTCCAATTTGTCCTGAGTACACTGATACCCCATATGTGGGGGAGAACTACCGTTTGTGCGCATGGGAGAGCTCGGAAGGGAAGGAGCACCATTTGGAATGCAGACTTAGATGGAATGGTCTGCAGGCGTCACACTGCGTTTGCAGAGCCCCTAATGTACCTAAACAGTAGAAACCCCCCACAAGTGACCCCATATTGGAACCTAGACCCCCCAAGGAACTTATCTAGATGTGTTGTGAGAACTTTGAACCCCCAAGTGTTTCACTACAGTTTATAACGCAGAGCCGTGAAAATAAAAAAGATTTTTTTTTTCCACAAAAATTATATTTTAGCCCCCAGTTTTGTATTTTCCCAAGGGTAACAGGAGAAATTGGACCCCAAAAGTTGTTGTCCAATGTGTCCTGAGTACGCTGATACCCCACATGTTGGGGTAAACCCCTGTTTGGGCGCACAGGAGAGCTCGGAAGGGAAGGAGCACTGTTTTACTTTTTCAACGCAGAATTAGCTGGAATCGAGATCGGATGCCATGTCGCGTTTGGAGAGCCCCTGATGTGCCCAAACAGTGGAAACCCCCCAATTATAACTGAAACCCTAATCCAAACACACCTCTAACCCTGACACACCCCTAACCCTAATCCCAACCATAAATGTAATCCAAACCCTAACCCTAACTTTAGCCCCAACCCTAGCTGTAGCCTTAACCCTAGCCCCAACCCTAGCCCTCACCCTAACCCTAATGGGAAAATGGAAATAAATACATTTTTTAAATTTTTTAATTTTTCCCTAAGGGGGTGATGAATGGGGGTTTGATTTACTTTTATAGCGGGTTTTTTTAGTGGATTTTTATGATTGGCAGCCATCACACACTGAAAGACGCTTTTTATTGCATAAAATATTTTTTGCGTTACCACATTTTGAGAGCTATAATTTTTCCATATTTTGGTCCACAGAGTCATGTGAGGTCTTGTTTTTTGCGGGACGAGTTGACGTTTTTATTGGTAACATTTTCAGGCACGTGACAATTTATGATCGCTTTTTACTCCGATTTTTGTGAGGCAGATGACCAAAAACCAACTATTCATGAATTTCTTTTGGGGGAGGCGTTTATATCGTTCCACGTTTGGTAAAATGGATAAAGCCGTTTTATTCTTCGGGTCAGTATGATTACAGCGATACCTCATTTATATAATTTTTTTTATGTTTTGGCGCTTTTATACGATAAAAACTATTTTATAGAAAAAATTATTATTTTTGCATCGCTTTATTCTGAGGACTAACTTTTTTATTTTTTCGCTGATGATGCTGTATGGCGGCTCGTTTTTTGCGGGACAAAATGACATTTTCAGCGGTACCATGGTTATTTATTTCTGTCTTTTTGATCGCATGTTATTCTACTTTTTGTTTGGCAGTATGATAATAAAGCGTTTTTTGCCGCGCTTTTTTTTTTACCGCGTTCACTGAAGGGGTTAACTAGCAGGCAAGTTTTATAGGTGGGGTCGTTACGGACGAGGCGATACTAAATATGTGTACTTATTGTTTTTTTTAATTTAGATAAAGAAAAGTATTTATAGGAACAATATTTTTTTTTTGGGGGGGAATTTTTTTACTTTTTATTTTACACATGTGAATATTTTTTTATTTACACTATAACATTGCCCCTGGGGGGTATGGGGGGGGGGGCATCATGTTATAGTGTAAGATCGCTGATCTGACACTTTGCTGTGCACTGTGTCAGATCAGCGATCAGACACGCAGAGCTCCAGGCTTCAAAGTGCCTGCTCTGAGCAGGCGCTGTGAAGCCATCTCCGTCCCTGCAGGACCCGGATGCCGCGGTTGATTTCCAAGTAAAATATTTCCCACATTAAGAAAATGAAAAATGCTTCTCCTCTGTGTGACTGCTCTGATATCTAACAAGAAGCGCTTTCCTGTTAAAAAAATTCCCACATTCTGTACAGGAAAAAGGCTTCTCCCCTGTGTGAGTTCTCTGGTGCTTAACAAGATGCCATTTCTAGTTAAAACATCTCCTACATTCAGAACATAAAAAATGCTTCTCCCCTATCTGACGCCTCTGTTGTTTATTAACAGTTGATTTCCAAGTAAAATATTTCCCACATTAAGAAAATGAAAAAGACTTCTCCTCTCTGTGACTGCTCTGATGTCTAACAAGAAGCACTTTCCAGTTAAAACATTTCCCACATTCTGAACAGGAAACAGGCTTCTCCTCTGTATGAGTTCTTTGATGTCTAACAAGAAGCGCTTTCCATTTAAAACAATTCCCTCATTCTGAGCAGGAAAAAGGCTTCTCCCCTGTGTGAGACCTCTGGTGACTAACCAAATATGATTTCCGGTTAAAACATTTCCCACATTCTGAACACGAAAAAGGCTTCTCTCCTGTGTGAGTTCTTTGGTGTGAAACAAGACTCCCTTTCTGGTTAAAATATTTCCCACATTCTGAGCATGAAAAAGGCTTCTCTCCTGTGTGAGATATTTCGTGTCTAACAAGATGTCCTTTGGAGGTAAAACATTTCCCACATTCTGAACATGAAAAAGGCTTCTCTCCTGTGTGAGTTATTTGGTGTGTAACAAGATGCCCTTTAGATATAAAACATTTCCCACATTCTGAACAGGAAAAAGGCTTCTCCCCTGTGTGAGTTCTCTGGTGACTAACAAGAAGCACTTTCCATTTAAAACATTTTCCACATTCTGAACATGAAAAAGGCTTCTCCCCTGTGTGAGTTCTATGGTGATTAACCAAATCTGATTTCCATTTAAAACATTTCCCACATTCTGAACATGAAAAAGGCTTCTCTATTGTGTGAGATATTTGGTGTCTAACAAGATGCCCTTTCTGGTTAAAGCATTTCCCACATTCTAAACATGAAAAAAGCTTCTCTCCTGTGTGAGATATTTGGTGTCTAACAAGATGCCCTTTGGAAGTAAAACATTTCCCACATTCTGAACATGAAACAGGCTTCTCTCCGGTGTGAGTTATTTGGTGTGTAACAAGATGCGCTTTGGAAATAAAACATTTCCCACATTCTGAACAGGAAAATGGCTTCTCCCCTGTGTGAGTTCTCTGGTGACGAACAAGAAGCGCTTTCCATTTAAAACATTTCCCACATTCTGAGCATGAAAAAGGCTTCTCCCCTGTGTGAGTTCTATGGTGATTAACCAAATCTGGTTTCCATTTAAAACATTTCCCACATTCTGAACATGAAAAAGGCTTCTCTATTGTGTGATATATTTGGTGTCTAACAAGATGCCCTTTCTGGTTAAAGCATTTCCCACATTCTAAACATGAAAAAGGCTTCTCTCCTGTGTGAGATATTTGGTGTCTAACAAGATACCCTTTGGAAGTAAAACATTTCCCACATTCTAAACATGAAAAAGGCTTCTCTCCTGTGTGAGTTATTTGGTGTCTAACAAGATTCCCTTTGGAAATAAAACATTTCCCACATTCTGAACATGAAAAAGGCTTCTCCCCTGTGTGAGTTCTATGGTGAATAACCAAATCTGATTTCTGGATAAAATATTTCCCACATTCTGAACATGAAAAAGGCTTCTCCTCTGTGTGAGTTCTCTGGTGTGTAACAAAATGTGATTTGTTCTTAAAACATTTCCCACATTCTGAACATGAAAAAGGCTTCTCCCCTGTGTGAGTTCTCTGGTGTGAAACAAAATGTGATTTGTTCTTAAAACATTTCCCACATTCTGAACATGAAAATGACTTCTTTGCTTTAGCAGCAGTTTGTTTTTTAATGCCTCTTTTGCGACTTTGACTTTCCATAGTAGTCAGTAATGAATCAGAAGATGGGACCTGTTTCATAGGATCAGATGACAGATCTTTGCTGTGAATGGATGATGATATATCTGAAGTAATGGCATTCACTTCAGTTGTATCTTGTAGGCTCTCAAGATCATCAGATTTAAAAATTGAAGATGTCAGCTGTCCCTCTGATCTCCCGGTACAGTCATCTGCTAAGATAAAAAACATTTTTTTTATATACAATATCCTTGAGTTTTATATTTTTGAACATTTCTACTATGCAAAAACTTTAATTATTTACCAAGACCATGACAGTTCACAGTCATAGAAAACCTTGTTGGATGAACCAGTAGTGTGTGGCATTCAAATGTTCTTTCATTCTGCCTCCCAAATATTGAATAAATAAAACAATCAATGTTATGTAGGTGAAAATAATGTCAATTCTCATCTCAGAAAAAACAAGTCCCCACTCAGGTCCATCATCTGTCAATGGAAAAACAGAGGTTCCACACTATTAGTGGCTCAAAGGCTGTTGAAAAGCAACAGAGTTTCTGAAAACCAATCCAGCAAAATCCACTCTCACTTCTGAGTCTTTCAGTGTGCTCAAACAACATTTAGGATCCCTGTATATAGCAATATTATAGTGAGAAGAATCTACTTAATTTACGGTGTTTGTCACCTGGAGCACAATCTGGGCACTATGTGCTGGGTAATAAAATGGCAAATGTGTAATTTTCACTCTCCAATAGTGATGAGCAAGCGCTAAAATGCTCGGGTGCTTTTGTTTGGGTAGAGCAGATTGGTATACTCGGGTGCTCGACCCGAGCAACGAGCCCATTATGAGAGGTGGAGGAAGGCCTCATTAAAACCTAGGCCCAATTGAAAGGAGCGTTTCTCCTACACTTGTAATGCTCATACACTAAGTGTATGGGCTGACAAACATTTCCCCAAGGGGGATACATTGACTAAAAACATACTATGGGCATCCTAGACACCCTTGCCAAAAATGGATTGTCTGTAGCAGCACGGAACACATGAACCCTGGTGATCTAGTGGTGGGAAATGATAAGAGGTGGAGGAAGGCCTCATTAAAACCTAGGCCCAATTGAAAGGAGCGTTTCTCCTACACTTGTAATGCCCATACACTAAGTGTATGGGCTGACAAACATTTCCCCATGGTGGTTAAAGCTTTAAAAAAAAATTTATGGTTAGTATCATAGACACCGTTGCCCAAAAATTGAATGGCTGTAGCAGCATACAACATGTTCACCATGGTGATCTAGTGGTGGAGAATGAGGAAACATTGATGAAGGCCTCATTAAAAACTAGGCACAATACACACTAGTGAAACCAAAAACACATGGGCTACTTGCACAGTGAACAAGTCTGTATAAACCTGTTCACACCACTAAAGAACTTGAAGACACAAAAGCGCACAGAGAGGTGAAAAAATACTCTGTTGTAAAAAAGTCACAGTAAATAAGCAAGTGCTAGTCAAAAAATGAAAAAATACAGGGTATATAGTTAATACTTTTTTTGCAAAAAAAGTATGTTAAGCTGCTCCACCAATCGCCAAGGTATACCAATAATAGAGCAGTCCTGTCTAATGTATATAATCCCTATCTGATGTATTTAAAAACCTGATCATCTGTATAGTACCTGTGTGAACAGGGCTCAGAGAGAAAATATCCATGCAGAACTTGCAAGATAGAACAGCTATAATGCAAATGACCCACAGAGGAGTGGTGGACTCCCCAGTCTTGTAGAAACAGCTTAACATACTTTTTTTGCAAAAAAAGTATTAACTAAATACCCTGTATTTTTTCATTTTTTGACTAGCACTTGCTGATTTACTGTGACTTTTGTGTCCACAATACACACTAGTGCGTGGTTCTTGTATGAAGTAAAAGATGAGCTGACGAGCAAGATCCCTGGTCCGCGGCCGAGCTCGTGTGCAGGAGCAGGCCCCACAAAGACTATCTGGACAGGTACAGCAGCCCCAAGGACTCTGGCGAGCAGTCAGATCTCAGCAGCCAGCGCCTGAGCCTTTGCTCGTCGGAAGAGGGTGCCAGAGAGGTCCGCCGGCAGCAGAGAGACCATCGCTCGAGGTTCTGCAGGTGTCAGCTGGACATGCAGAAGTGTCTATTGGGGAACAGTGCGGCTGTAGGCATGACCTCCATGATGTCGGGGTGAACACCCGGCAGACTATCAAACATGTCCAAAAACCGAAAGATGGTGCCTCTGGAACCAAGATTGCTCTTGCGACCAACCACATCTTACTGGTGTCCCGACCACTGCGGGCCCTGTACCAGTATCACGTTGACTTCAACCCCGCCATTAAGTCCAAGCGTTTTCGGTATGGACTCCTGTACAGCAAGAAAAAACCATAAGGAAGGCGCGGGCGTTTGATGGAACCATGTTGTTTTTACCAAAAAGACTGAATAAGGTCACCGAAGTGATCAGCCAAACTCGAAATGGAGAGAACGTGCGGATAACAATCACCCTGACCAACGAGCTTCCACCGACCTCGCCCACCTGCTTCAATTTCTATAACATCATTTCTCGAAGACTCCTGAAGATAATGGATATGAAGCAGATAGGAAGCAACTATTGCAACCCGAGAGACGCCACCGAAGTCTGAGCCCACCGACTCGCCATCTGCCCGGGATTTTCCACCTCCATCCTCCAGTACGAGTCCAGCGTCATGTTGAGCAGAGGTGTCAAACTGCATTCCTCAAACAGGTCATGTTTTCAGGATTTCCTTGTATTGCACAAGGTGCTGGAATCATTCTGTGCAGGTGATTAAATTATCACCTGTGCAATACAAGGAAATCCTGAAAACATGACCTGTTTGCGGCCCTCGAGGAATGCAGTTTGACACCTCTGATGTTGATGAGCATTGATGTCAGCCATAAAGTCCTCAGGAACGAGACTGTGCACGACATCATGAGCAGCCTCTACTCCTCATGTGGCTCTCAGAGGTTCCAGGATGCCTGCTGGAAGGAGCTGATTGGACAGATCGTCCTCACCAAGTCCAACACTAAAACCTACCGTATAGACGAGATCGCCTGGAACATGACTACAGCGTCCACCTTCAAGAAGGCAGATGGAAGCGAGATCAGCTTTGTGGACTACTACAGTGTGTTCCAAATTATTATGCAAATTGGATTTAAGTGTAATAAAGATTTAATTGTTTTGTTTTTCAAATAAACTCGTGGATGGTATTGTGTCTCAGGGCTCTATGGATCACTGAAATCTTAAACACATGTGATAATTAGTTTTCCAGGTGATTCTAATTAAAGGAAAACTACCGTATATACTCGAGTATAAGCCGAGATTTTCAGCCCATTTTTGGGGCCTTAAAGTCCCCCTCTCGGCTTATACTCGAGTCATACCCAGGGGTCGGCAGGGGAGGGGGAGCGGGGGCTGTCTAATTATACTCACCTACTCCTGGCGCGGTCCCTGCACGTCCCTGCTTCTTCCAGCGCTGCATATTCTTCCTGTAGTGAGCGGTCACATGGTACCGCTCATTACAGTAATGAATATGCGGCTCCACCTCCCATAGGGGTGGAGCCACATATTCATTACTGTAATGAGCGGTAACGGTGACCGCTAAGTACAGGAAGAAAATGCACCGCCGAGAGAAGCAGGGACTGCACCGCGCCAGGAGCAGGTAAGTATACGGGGAGGGGGAGCGCAGTCCTGCGCGATATTTACCGCTCCTCATTCCGGTGCGGCTCCTTCATCAGCATCCTCTGGCTGTGACGTTCAGGTCAGAGGGCGCGGTGACATGGTCAGTACGTGCCGTCTGCTGAACGTCAGTGCTAGACGGAGCCGCACCCGAACGAGGAGCAGGTGAAATTGCCGGGGTCCGGAGCGACGGAGAGGTGAAAATGTGATTTTTTTTAAATTTTTTTTTTTATCGCAGCCACAGCATATGGGGCAAGTGACTGTATGGAGCATCTTATGGGGCCACAACGTTTGTGGAGCATTATATTGGGCAAATGTGTCTATGGAGAATCTTATGGGGCCCTTATTACCCTTTATGCAGGATTATATGGGGCATATTTTAATATGGAGCATTTAATGGGGCCCATCAAACTTTATGGAGTATTATATGGGGCTCCTGATTCAATATGGATATTCAAAAACACTTAACCTACTGATGTCTCAATTAATTTTACTTTTATTGGTACCTATTTTTACTTTTGACATTTACCGGTAGCTGCTGCATTTTCCACCCTAGGCTTATACTCGAGTCATTAAGTTTTCCCAGTTTTTTGTGTCAAAATTAGGGGGGTCAGCTTATACTCGGGTCGGCTTATACTCGAGTATATACAGTACTTAAAAATGATGTTCCACATTATTAAGCAGGTCACAGGTTTCAAGCAATATGGGAAATAAAAAGGATCTCTCTGCCTTGGATAAGGTATGAGAACATTAGATATTTCACTAAAACTTAGGAGTTATCATCATACTGTGAAGAGATTTGTGACTGAAACAGAGCACAGAGTACATGCAGATAAAGGCATAATGAGGAAGGTTTCTGCCAGACAAATTCATTGGATTAAGAGAGCAGCTGCTAAAATACCATTACAAACATCAGAATGCCAGGAACCCACATAATGACTAGGTCCTATGTAAATTGCACAAGACAATACCTCTCCAAAGAGAGCCATATGTTAACCCACTCCATAAATACATAGAAATAGGAGTATAATGGGTTAAGAACAAAATACTTTATTATTAAATCTGTCACATGACAAGCAGTACAAAAATCTATATATTAAAACCAGAAAAGGATGTATGGACGATCCCCGGCACCATTAACCCCCCATAAATGTAAGAAATAACTCAATGGCAATACACCAACTCTCCATATGATATACAAATGCAACGACCAAGTGGTTTACATGAACATAGTAAATATACTATATATATACTAGAGCAGCGCTTACCAGGATATATAATAAAGTAACAAAGCTGGGTGGCTGGTGGTACCGGGTTGGATCTTGCAGACACCCCAACATACGTTTCGCCTCTTTTAGTACACAGCTTTTTCAAGGGGATACCGCCATAGCTCAACAAGGACCCTTTATGAGTCATATAGCAGCACATGGGGCCGGTCACATGTTGTGAAGCGGCCAATAGTATTGGCATAAGCGGCACATGCGTCCCGCAACCCGCAGGTCCTGCTCCAGCCAACGGCGTCAAGCACAGACGCGCACGCGCGGCGACAGGACGTCACCGCGCATGCGCGAGAGGCCAGGGAGACGCTGCAACCGAAGGAGGAGACCGCGGCAGCCGAGCGCATGCGCACAGCCAGGTAACCATAGCAAAAAGGCACACACATCCGCAGAGATGCAATATCCACGACAGATAAAGATAATCCTCTGATGCAATCAGGTTCCGTGGATCATAGTGAGTCTCTAGCTGATATTTACAACAGGTAGTCCTTCTGTGGATGTGATGCCTCCGCACAGCATATGTCATTGCCAAAACATCAAGTTCGATCCGGATTTATGCGATGCCTCAGAGTCACTATAGGTATAAATAGGCGTATTTAGGTCCGTGTCTTGAGCTTAACTAAAGATATAAAGAGAAATCAAGCAAATTATTAAAAACACTATAAAAACACAAAAAGATCCATACCAGGATCCCGGGAGAGCAAGATATTACAGGAATGGGGACGATTTCATGACCCATTGGAAAAACGTATTAAGTCACAGGAATGAAGCAAAGCTCAATGACTCATTTAGCCCATTAGGTACCATTGTATTGAGGCGCACTATCCAGCTTGCCTCTCGTTGGGCTAAAAGTTTTTTATAGTTCCCACCCCTAACACCCAGGTGTAGACTTTCGATCCCCCTGACCCAAAGGGACCCCGCGTCACAATCATGGAAAGTCCTGAAGTGACGCGGAATCGTCTTCAGCCCAGAGGGATTGACCACTGTTCTGGCCGCGCCAATGTCCCGAACGTGCTCACGCACACTAACCCTGAACTCCCGAGACGTAAGGCCTATATAGATCTTAGGACAGGCACATGTGGCATAATAGATGACATTTTTTTGTGCCACACGTAATGTGCTGTCTAATTTGGAATTGTCTCAGCCCGTCGGAGGTTTCAAAGGTAGAGGTGCATTGGTCATTGGTGCATGCCCCGCAGTGGCCACACTGAAAGCAGCCCAAGGGGGGGGGGCCCTGGTACCAAAAATGTTATTAATAGGTGGAATATAATGACTCCTGACTAATAGGTTGCCAATATTTGGTTCCCTTCTAGCAGTCATGGCAGGAAAGTCGCCTAAACTGGCCCCCAGGGCGGGCTCGGTCTTCAAAATAGACCAATGCTTGTTCAGAATGCCCCTGATGTTAGACCATTCATGGTTATAGGTACCAATGAACCTAATGGTATCCTTCTCACCTCCTTTTTTGTGTCTCTTGGTTGCATATAGCAAGTCACCCCGCCGAGTTTTCCTTGCTCTATCAAATCCACGCTTGATGCATCTACGGCTGTAGCCGCGTGCCTCAAAGCGGGATTGCAAATCAGCTGCTTGATTGTAAAATTTCTGATCAGTTGAGCAAATCCGTCTTACTCTCAGGAACTGTCCGACCGGGACAGCTCTGATGGTGGCAGGGTTATGAGCCGAATCCGCACGAATCAAGGAAATGACGGAAGTTAGCTTACGAAATACATCAGTCTGAATACACCGAGCATTATCGAGTTCCAGTGTGATGTCCAAAAAGTCAATCCTAATCGGATCGTGTTGGTAAGTCAATCTGATATTGTATTGATTCGTGTTCAACCTACACAAAGTCCTCGAGCTGCTGTGAAGTCCCCGCCCACATGAAAAAAATATCAATGTAACGAAGCCAGCACAGCACATGGTCGGCGGCCCCCGCGCACTCGTCGCCAAATAAGAATCTCTCCCAGTACCCCAGGAAGAGATTAGCGTACGAGGGCGCGCAGGCCGCACCCATGGCTGTGCCGCGCTTCTGTAAATAAAATGCGTCTTTAAAGACAAAAAAGTTATGGGTTAGGATAAAACACAGCAGCTCGAGGATCAGTTCACACACAGAGCTGTCCAGGTCAGAGGTCCCCAAGAAAAAACGAACCGCTTCAAGACCGTGTGTATGGTCTATGCAGGTATACAGAGTCTGGATATCGGCGGTGACTAGCAACACTTGTTGATCCACCGAGACGCCGTCGACCCTCGTGAGGACGTCCGCAGTGTCGCGCACATACGATGGTAAATTTTCTACCAAGGGTTTTAAAAAGTAGTCGATAAATTTGCATATAGGGTCAGATAGACCACTATCGGACGCCCAGGAGGGTCGACGGCATCTTTGTGGATCTTAGGCAGGAGGTAGAAGGTTGGAGTCTTGGGGGACCTGACCATCAACCCCTCCAACATCCTTTTGTCTATAATGCCCTCCTCGTGAGCTCTTACTAAGATTTGCTGCAACTGAGATGAGAATGAGGTCACTGGATTGTATGACAGTTTTGTATATGTATCAGTGTCTTTCAACTGTCGATAAGCTTCTTTTTCATATTTATGACATGGCCAGATCAAGATGTTATGCCAATACTATTGGCCGCTTCACAACATGTGACCGGCCCCATGTGACGCTATATGACTCATAAAAGGTCCTTGTTGAGCTATGGCGGTATCCCCTTGAAAAAGCTGTGTACTAAAAGAGGTGAAACGTACGTTGGGGTGTCTGTAAGATCCAACCCGGTACCACCAGCCACCCAGCTTTGTTACTTTATTATATATCCTGGTAAGCGCTGCTCTAGTATATGTATAGTATATTTACTATGTTCATGTAAACCACTTGGTCGCTGCATTTGTATATCATATGGAGAGTTGGTGTATTGCTATTGAGTTATTTCCTACATTTATGGGGGATTAATGGTGCCGGGGATCGTCCATACATCCTTTTCTGGTTTTAATATATAGATTTTTGTACTGCTTGTCATGTGACAGATTTAATAATAAAGTATTTTGTTCTTAACCCGTTATACTCAGTTTTCCTCCTATTTCTATGTATTTATGGAGTGGGTTAACATATGGCTCTCTTTGGAGAGGTATTGTCTTGTGCAATTTAGATAGGACCTAGTCATTATGTGGGTTCCTGGCATTCTGATGTTATTAATTGTAACTGTGTTCTCCACAGTATTTTGCTGGTCTTCCATGGACTATAGGGCACAAGACTCGATTTGGCGTGCCCAAATTAATCAAACGGTCAAGGATGATGGTAATGGGGGAGCTAATGGGGCGAATAATGACCTTCAGGAAACTATGGCTCAATTTAAAGAACTTCTACGCAAACGTACGAGAGTATGGTGGAATAAGGCCTTTTTGGAAAAGTATTTGGAGGAGGGGCTCATCCCTCGTGGCCTTAGAGTGCAGGTGTTTCCCTCATTTCCAATTTTGGATGAGGAGATTAAAGCTAGATGGGAGGAATGCTCAAACACCTGCTCTAGGGGCCACATGGAGCTATTAAAAGAAATAGATTCCAAAAACTTAAATGACATTGAAACAGAAATGGAGGCCTTACAACTCACTCTCAAGAGAGATATGACCGCAGAGACTCTTAAAAAGTTTAACGATGACATGGATGCAGAGTTACAGAAATGGGTCAATGATATACAGACTATTAAGACCAAGAAATTTAAAAGGGATGCAAATGATAGGCTGAATAGCCATGTATACAGATGGCATGGACCTAATGATAGATCTCGCCCTCGTGATAGACCCTTCTCGTATTCTCGGTCAAGATCTACTTTGAGAAAATCATATGCATCACATTGAGAGACATACATCCCATCCACAGCCCTCTGGTGAGACGACCACGCTGAATCCGCCCGTTAAGGGAGTGGTTACCCGACAGGCTGCTAAGCAAAAGGGCCCTTCGGGGGGGGGAGGCCTGCGTCTGGATCCCAGGGCGGGCTGCAGGTACATAACTTGTCATCTCGTGTTTTTTCGGATGCCCAATTGGATGTTCTTGGGAGGGGCCTGACCTTCTCCAACACTAACTCCTTTTATTATTTTCTAGCATTGAAAGATTTACATCTGTTCTCCCGGAAGCTTATTTTAAAGAAACTACACTATAAGGAAGCATCGACTAATGAAACGCTGACCGAGATGGAGAAGGAGGCACTGCAAAATCTGGAGGACCTCCTCGATGAACAGACTATCCACATCCAGGTAGGTTCCCAGCAACAGTCATGCCCAGATCTACGAGGTTTCCCCCCTTTTCCTTATGTCCTGCCGTTGAGATCTTCACAAGGTTAGTGACAGAAGATCTGAAAAAATTGTCAACTAGACGTAAATTTGACAATTTGACTCAACGACAGTTACATAGTTACATAGTTACATAGTTATTAAGGTTGAAGGAAGACTATATGTCCATCTAGTTCAACCCATAGCCTAACCTAACATGCCCTAACATGTTGATCCAGAGGAAGGCAAAAAAACCCCATGTGCAAAGAGTAAGCTCCACATTAGGGAAAAAAATTCCTTCCCGACTTCACATACGGCAATCAGACTAGTTCCCTGGATCAACGCCCTATCAAGGAATCTAGTGTATATACCCTGTAACATTATACTTTTCCAGAAAGGTATCCAGTCCCCTCTTAAATTTAAGTAATGAATCACTCATTACAACATCACATGGCAGAGAGTTCCATAGTCTCACTGCTCTTACAGTAAAGAATCCGTGTCTGTTATTATGCTTAAACCTTTTTTCCTCCAACCGCAGAGGATGCCCCCTTGTCCCTGTTTCAGGTCTATGATTAAAAAGATCATCAGAAAGGTCTTTGTACTGTCCCCTCATATATTTATACATTAAAATGAGATCACCCCTTAGTCTTCGTTTTTCCAAACTAAATAGCCCCAAGTGTAATAACCTATCTTGGTATTGCAGACCCCCCAGTCCTCTAATAACCTTGGTCGCTCTTCTCTGCACCCGCTCCAGTTCAGCTATGTCTTTCTTATACACCGGAAACCAGAACTGTGCACAGTATTCTAAGTGTGGTCGAACTAGTGACTTGTATAGAGGTAAAATTATATTCTCCTCATGAGCATCTATGCCTCTTTTAATGCATCCCATTATTTTATTTGCCTTTGTAGCAGCTGCCTGACACTGGCCACTGAATTTAAGTTTGTCATCCACCCATACACCCAGGTCTTTTTCATTGACGGTTTTGCCCAGAGTTTTAGAATTAAGCACATAATTATACATCTTATTACTTCTACCCAAGTGCATGACCTTACATTTATCCCCATTAAAGCTCATTTGCCATTTATCAGCCCAAGCTTCTAGTTTACATAAATCATCCTGTAATATAAAATTGTCCTCCTCTGTATTGATTACCCTGCAGAGTTTAGTGTCATCTGCAAATATTGAAATTCTACTCTGAATGCCCCCTACAAGGTCATTAATAAATATGTTAAAAAGAAGAGGGCCCAATACTGACCCCTGTGGTACCCCACTGCTAACCGCTACCCAGTCCGAGTGTGCTCCATTAATAACCACCCTTTGTTTCCTATCCCTGAGCCAGCTCTCAACCCACTTGCACATATTTTCCCCTATCCCCATTATTCTCATTTTATGTATCAACCTTTTGTGTGGCACCGTATCAAAAGCTTTTGAAAAGTCCATATACACTACATCCACTGGGTTCCCTTGGTCCAATCCGGAACTTACCTCTTCATAGAAACTGATCAAATTAGTCTGACATGAACGGTCCCTAGTAAACCCGTGCTGATACTGGGTCATGAGGTTATTCCTCTTCAGATACTCCAGTATAGCGTCCCTTAGAATGCCCTCCAGGATTTTACCCACAGTAGAGGTTAAGCTTACTGGCCTATAGTTTCCGAGTTCAGTTTTTGTTCCCTTTTTGAATATTGGCACCACATTTGCTATACGCCAGTCCTGTGGCACAGACCCTGTTATTATGGAGTCTTTAAAGATTAAAAATAATGGTCTATCAATGACTGTACTTAATTCCTGCAGTACTCGAGGGTGTATCCCATCCGGGCCCGGAGATTTGTCAATTTTAGTGATATTTAGACGCCGCCGCACTTCCTGCTGGGTTAAGCAGGTGACATTTAATTGGGAATTTTTATCACTAGACATTTTGTCTGCCATGGGATTTTCTTGTGTAAATACTGATGAAAAAAAGTCATTTAGCATATTGGCTTTTTCCTCATCCTCATCCACCATCTCACCCAGACTATTTTTAAGGGGGCCAACACTATCATTTTTTAGTTTCTTACTATTTATGTAGTTAAAGAATATTTTAGGATTATTTTTACTCTCTCTGGCAATGAGTCTCTCTGTCTCAATCTTTGCTGCCTTGATTTGCTTTTTACAGAATTTATTTAATTTTCTGTATTTATTTAATGCCTCCTCACTACCTACTTCCTTAAATTCTCTAAATGCTTTCTTTTTGTCCCTTATTGCGCCCCTTACAGCTCTATTTAGCCATATTGGTTTCCTCCTATTTCTAATATGTTTATTCCCATACGGTATATACTGTGCACAGGTCCTATCCAGGATGCTAATAAACGTCTCCCATTTTCTCTGTGTATTTTTGTGTCTCAGGATATCGTCCCAGTTAATTGCACCAAGATCCTCTCTCATCCGTTGGAAATTTGCCCTCCTGAAGTTTAGTGTCCTTGTAACCCCTCTACTACACATCTTTTTAAAGGATACATGAAAACTTATTATTTTGTGATCGCTATTTCCCAAGTAACCCCCAACCCTTATATTTGATATGCGGTCTGGCCTGTTGGTTAATATTAGGTCTAGCAGTGCCCCCCTTCTTGTTGGGTCCTGAACCAGTTGTGAAAGGTAATTGTCTCTCATAATTGTCAAAAACCGATTACCTTTGCTGGAACTGCAGGTTTCTGTTCCCCAATCTATTTCAGGGTAGTTGAAGTCCCCCATAATAATGACTTCTCCTTGAGTCGCAGCTTCATCTATTTGCTTTACTAGGATATTCTCCATTGCTTCCATTATTTTTGGAGATTTATAACAAACCCCTATCAGTAATTTATTATTTTTTCCCCCTCCCCTTATCTCCACCCACAGGGATTCTACATTTTCATTAAATTCACCTATATTATCGCGCAGGATGGGTTTTAAGGATGATTTTACATATAGACACACCCCTCCCCCTCGCTTATCTGTACGGTCATTTCTGAACAGGCTATAGCCCTGCAAGTTAACAGCCCAGTCATGGCTCTCATCCAGCCACGTTTCAGATATCCCCACCATGTCATAATTATGCTCTAACAACATTAGTTCTAATTCGTCCATTTTGTTGGCGAGGCTTCTGGCATTAGTATACATGCACTTTATGTTCCTCTCTATACTTCTATTTCTTAAATTATTAACTGTTCTGACCCCACCCCCCATGCCACCGCCACCCCCAACTTCCTTATTTGTGCCCAGGACTCTGTCTGCACTATCTTCCCCTCCTATAAAATGAATACCCTCCCCCCCAATTCCTAGTTTAAACACTCCTCCAACCTTCTAGCCATTCTCTCCCCCAGCACAGCTGCACCCTCCCCATTGAGGTGCAGCCCGTCCCTAGCGTAGAGCCTGTAGCCAACTGAGAAGTCGGCCCAGTTCTGCAGGAACCCAAACCCCTCTTTCCTACACCAATTCTTGAGCCACTTATTAACCTCCCTAATCTCCCGTTGCCTCTCTGGCGTGGCACGTGGTACCGGCAGTATTTCGGAAAATACCACGTTGGAGGTCCTTGCTTTCAGCTTGCAGCCTAATTCCCTGAAATCATCTTTAAGGACCTTCTACCTACCTCTAACTTTGTCATTAGTGCCAATGTGCACCATGACCGCTGGGTCCTCACCAGCCCCTCCCAATAATCTGTCCACCCGATCAGCGATGTGTCGGACTCGAGCGCCAGGTAGGCAGCACACCGTTCGACGATCCCTGTCTTTGTGACAGATTGCCCTATCTGTTCCCCTAATAATTGAGTCGCCCACTACCAGCACCTGTCTGGCCTGCCCTGCTCTCCTATTTCCCTCCTTACTGGAGCAGTCACTCCTCCGGCTTTCAGAGGACATGCCTGGCTGCAGCAGTGCTACCCCTGTACTGGCACCCCCCTCATCTGCCAACTTAGCAAACTTATTGGGGTGTTCCAGATCAGGACTAGCCTCCCTGGCACTCTTCCCTCTACCCCGCTTCCTAACTGTCACCCAGCTTGCTACTTCATTGTCCTGCAGCTCCATCCCACCATCCCCCCCCTCATCTGTCCCATTGAGCGTCTGCTCCGTGAGCAGAAGACTCCTCTCCATGTTGTCTATGGATCTCAGTGTTGCCAGCTGCACATTTAGAGTCAGAATCTGGGTTTCCAAATGCACAACGTGCTCACATCTCGCACAGCAGTATGCACCCTCGATCGGCTGCTCAAGGATTGCATACATGTGGTAAGATGTGCACTGGATGGCATTAACAAGAGTGGAGCACATTTCCTAATGGGGATTGCACCAGACAGAACAGTTCAATAAAAAAAAAAAAATAAATACAAAGTATTAATAAAAATCAGACAGCAATTCAGTAATTCCTCCCCTGAAAACTCCCTGACTCCAAAGTCACTGAATCACAAGTCACACTTACCACCGTCCACACTTACGCTCTGGTCACACTCAGCTCGCTCACACTCGCTCTGCTGAAGATTTATAGAGATTTTTTTTTTTTTTTTTTCCTAGTTCCCCTCAACAGCAATCAACCTTGCTGTTCAAATGCACTTCCAAAAAGGACTTGAGCCCCAAACAGCTGCCCCTTATAAACCCTTAACTATGAGCCCCCACCCTAAGTTAACCCTTATGAATATAGCTACCCCCAATTCAGCAACTCACACCAATTCACACAGGTATTTGTTAAAGGCTTTCCAAATACCTCTTCACTGAATCACAATAATAAGGCTCTGGAAGAATTACAATCTTATAAGGACGTGGTTTATAAACCAGCGGATAAGGGGGGAAACATCGTGATCTGGCCATGTCATAAATATGAAAAAGAAGCTTATCGACAGTTGAAAGACACTGATACATATACAAAACTGTCATACAATCCAGTGACCTCATTTTCATCTCAGTTGCAGCAAATCTTAGTAAGAGCTCACGAGGAGGGCATTATAGACAAAAGGATGTTGGAGGGGTTGATGGTCAGGTCCCCCAAGACTCCAACCTTCTACCTCCTGCCTAAGATCCACAAAGATATCGTCGACCCTCCTGGGCGTCTGATAGTGTCCGGCATTGAGGGTCTATCTGACCCTATATGCAAATTTATCGACTACTTTTTAAAACCCTTGGTAGAAAATTTACAATCGTATGTGCACGACACTGCGGACTTCCTCACGAGGGTCGATGGCGTCTCGGTGGATCAACAAGTGTTGCTAGTCACCGCCGATATACAGACTCTGTATACCTGCATAGACCATACACACGGTCTTGAAGCGGTTCGTTTTTTCTTGGGGACCTTCGACCTGGACAGCTCTGTGTGTGAACTGATCCTCGAGCTGCTGTGTTTTATCCTAACCCATAACTTTTTTGTCTTTAAAGACGCATTTTATTTACAGAAGCGCGGCACAGCCATGGGTGCGGCCTGCGCGCCCTCGTACGCTAATCTCTTCCTGGGGTACTGGGAGAGATTCTTATTTGGCGACGAGTGCGCAGGGGCCGCCGACCATGTGCTGTGCTGGCTTCGTTACATTGATGATATTTTTTTCATGTGGGCGGGGACTTCACAGCAGCTCGAGGACTTTATGTGTAGGTTGAACACGAATCAATACAATATCAGATTGACTTACCAACACAATCCGATTAGGATTGACTTTTTGGACATCACACTGGAACTCGATAATGCTTGGTGTATCCAGACTGATGTATTTCGTAAGCCAACTTCCGTCAATTCCTTGATTCATTCGGATTCGGCTCATAACCCTGCCACCATCAGAGCTGTCCCGGTCGGACAGTTCCTGAGAGTAAGACGGATTTGCTCAACTGATCAGAAATTTTACAATCAAGCAGCTGATTTGCAATCCCGCTTTGAGGCACGCGGCTACAGCCGTAGATGCATCAAGCGTGGATTTGATAGAGCAAGGAAAACTCGGCGGGGTGACTTGCTATATGCAACCAAGAGACACAAAAGAGGAGGTGAGAAGGATACCATTAGGTTCATTGGTACCTATAACCATGAATGGTCTAACATCAGGGGCATTCTGAACAAGCATTGGTCTATTTTGAAGACCGAGCCCGCCCTGGGGGCCAGTTTAGGCGACTTTCCTGCCATGACTGCTAGAAGGGAACCAAATATTGGCAACCTATTAGTCAGGAGTCATTATATTCCACCTATTAACATTTTTGGCACCAGGGGGCCCCCCCTTGGGCTGCTTTCAGTGTGGCCACTGCGTGGCATGCGCCAATGTCCAACGCACCTCTACCTTTGAAACCTCCGACGGGCTGAGACAATTCCAAATTAGACAGCACATTACGTGTGGCACAAAAAAATGTCATCTATTATGCCACATGTGCCTGTCCTAAGATCTATATAGGCCTTACGTCTCGGGAGTTCAGGGTTAGGGTGCGTGAGCACGTTCGAGACATTGGCGTGGCCAGAACGGTGGTCGATCCCTCTGGGCTGAAGACGATTCCGCGTCACTTCAGGACTTTCCATGATTGTGACGCGGGGTCCCTTCGGGTCAGGGGGATCGAAAGTCTACACCTGGGTGTTAGGGGTGGGAACTATAAAAAACTTTTAGCCCAACGAGAGGCAAGCTGGATTGTGCGCCTCAATACAATGGTACCTAATGGGCTAAATGAGTCATTGAGCTTTGCTTCATTCCTGTGACTTAATACGTTTTTCCAATGGGTCATGAAATCGTCCCCATTCCTGTAATATCTTGCTCTCCCGGGATCCTGGTATGGATCTTTTTGTGTTTTTATAGTGTTTTTAATAATTTGCTTGATTTCTCTTTATATCTTTAGTTAAGCTCAAGACACGGACCTAAATACGCCTATTTATACCTATAGTGACTCTGAGGCATCGCATAAATTCAGATCGAGCTTGATGTTTTGGCAATGACATATGCTGTGCGGAGGCATCACATCCACAGAAGGACTACCTGTTGTAAATATCAGCCAGAGACTCACTATGATCCACGGAACCTGATTGCATCAGAGGATTATCTTTATCTGTCGTGGATATTGCATCTCTGAGGATGTGTGTGCCTTTTTGCTATGGTTACCTGGCTGTGCGCATGCGCTCGGCTGCCGCGGTCTCCTCCTTCGGTTGCGGCGTCTCCCTGGCCTCTCGCGCGTGCGCGGTGACGTCCTGTCGCTGCGCGTGCGCGTCTGTGCTTGACGCCGTCGGCCGGAGCAGGACCTGCGGGTTGCGGGACGCATGCGCCGCTTATGCCAATACTATTGGCCGCTTCACAACATGTGACCGGCCCCATGTGACGCTATATGACTCATAAAAGGTCCTTGTTGAGCTATGGCGGTATCCCCTTGAAAAAGCTGTGTACTAAAAGAGGCGAAACGTACGTTGGGGTGTCTGCAAGATCCAACCCGGTACCACCAGCCACCCAGCTTTGTTACTTTATTATATATCCTGGTAAGCGCTGCTCTAGTATATGTATAGTATATTTACTATGTTCATGTAAACCACTTGGTCGTTGCATTTGTATATCATATGGAGAGTTGGTGTATTGCCATTGAGTTATTTCTTACATTTATGGGGGGTTAATGGTGCCGGGGATCGTCCATACATCCTTTTCTGGTTTTAATATATAGATTTTTGTACTGCTTGTCATGTGACAGATTTAATAATAAAGTATTTTGTTCTTAATCCGTTATACTCAGTTTTCCTCCTATTTCTATAAAATACCATTACAAAGCATCAAACAGTTATTTAAAGGTGCTGGTGCCTCTGGAGTCCCTCGAACCTCAAGATGTAGGATCATTCAAAGGCTTGCTGTGGTGCATAAACCTACTATTCGGCCACCCCTAAACAGTGTTCACAAGCAGATACAGTTGCAGTGGGCCCAGACATACATGAAGACTAAATTTCAAACAGTTGTTTACTGATGAGTGTAGAAAAACCCTGGATGGTCCAGATGGATAGAGTAGTGGATGGTTGCTGGATGGCCACCATGTCCCAACAAGGCTGCGACGTCAGCAAGGAGGTGGAGGAGTCATGTTTTGGACCGGAAACATGGGGAAACAGTTGGTAGGGCCCTTTAAGGTTCCTGAAGGTGTGAAAATGACCTCTGCAAAGTATATAGAGTTTCTGACTGACAACTTTCTTCCATGGTATAAAAGGCAAAAACGTGCCCTCAGGAGCAAAATCATCTTAGTGCATGACAATGCACCATCTTATGCAGCAAAGAATACCTCTGAATCATTGGCTGCTATGGGCATAAAAGGAGATAAACTCAAGGTGTGGCCACCATCTTCACCTGACCTCAACCGTACAGAGAACCTTTGGAGCATCATCAAGCAAAAGATCTATGAGGGTGGGAGGCAGTTCACATCAAAACAGCAGCTCTGGGAGGGAAGAAATACAAGCAGAAACTCTCCAAAAACTCACAAGTTCAATGGGTGCAAGAATTGTGAAGGTGATATCAAAGAAGGGGTCCTATAATGTTAATATGTAACTTGGCCTGCTAGCATGTTTTGGAGTTAAATAGCTTTTTTGTTCAGTGAATGTGACCTCTTAATGCTGCAAATTCTACAAATGAGCATTTTCAGTTCTTCAAAACATCAAATGTTTAGAAATTCTACTGTGCATAATAATTTGGAACAGTGCATTTTAAGTTTTAATTCTTTTTGGAGATTATACGGTTATCATTGGGATGTTTCTTCAATAAAATGTGATGTATAATTTAACGGGTGATGACTTCTATTAGACTGAATGTCATTTGCACCGATCATTTAGGAAAAAACGAGAAAAATATAATTTGCATAATAATTTGGAACACGGTGTATAAGAACCAATATAATAAACAAGTGAAAGACATGATCCAGCCGCTAATCGTGAACATCCCCCAGAGGTCGACGCCGGGAGCCACAGATGGAGCCATCATACTGGTGCCAGAGTTCTGTAACCTAACAGGTCTGACCGACAGAATGAGAAACGACTTAAACATCATAAAAGACCTGGCCGTTCACACCCGCTTAACACCAGAACAGAGGGGGCGGCAAGTTGGGAAGTTCATGAACTACATACACAAGGATAAGAGAGAGTTCAGAAAGAACTATGTGACGGGAATTTATTTCGATAGCGAACTGGAACATTTCGAAGGGAGAATCGCACCTCCGGATATATATCATGCAAAAAGACAAATCTGCTGAATATAATCCACACTTTGCTGATTGGTTGCAAGAGCAGAGGGGTCCCGTCCTGATCAGCCCCCGAGATATGAATAATTGGCTGCTCTTTTACACCCGGAGAAATTAGGACTCGGCGAATGCTCATCTGCAGAACCTGTTGAAGATCACACAGCAAATGCGCATCAAGATTAACCGGGGCGAATAGTGGCGACTGGGGACTTAGTACCTTGGGACGGCTGCCGCCATCAGCTTCCGTCTCAACGACACTAAAGGCAACATTTCGAGAGCAAGCAGAAAATAAGTTTTTAGAATTTAGGACTGTGGTCTATGGGGCGTTGGATGGGCATTTCCGCTTGCATTCCAAAGACTGGGGTATAGACAACTGAAGGCTGTGCTGGGACAAGGACGTGGACGGGCTTAAGGATGGTGCTGCTTGACTGTGGGCAACAACAGGTGCAGGGCTAGAGGCATCTTCACATGCACGGTGGACTGGGGATTGGCTTCTACGCAAAACAGTGGAAGAAGCAGTGGTGTCACCTGGAGTCGGGTGCTTTGCTTCCATGTGCCTGATCATGCTGGTGGTGGTCAGGCTGGTTGTTTTGCTACCCCTGCTGATGCGGGCATGGCAGGTGCTGCAAATGGCCTGTTTGGGGTTATCAGCAGAGTCTTTAAAAAATAACCATGGAAATGACATGTTTTTTTTGTCTTTTTTTTGTCATTTTTTTTTTATCATTTCTATGTTAGCTTACTGACTGCGCACTCCTCCCATCACCATGTGGTTTTTAATTGCATCTCATCACACTTGGTCCCGGCCAACTCATATGTAGGCTTTACTGAACAGAGGTGTCCACATTCACCCAGGCATACAGACATTGGCCTTTGGTAAGTGTTCACATTTGGACAGGGGGGTCAGGGACCCATCAGTTCTGAGACCACCTTGACGACTGGTTGATGGGCTCACACTATTTGATTACATCAAATTCTGTGCAAAGCGTCTCTTAAATATTTTCCTAATGTTCAAAAGCCATTTTGCTATTCATATTTCATATATTTCATATTAGACATGCTTTTGCACGATAGAGTGCAACCTTTTTTGTATATTTATGTATGGAGGTAGCTGCTCCTGGTATGCACCTATTCACACTAGTTTGGATGTGCGAGTCTTTTTTTTTTTTTTGTCATTTCTATGTTAGCTTACTGACTGCGCACTCCTCCCATCACCATGTGGTTTTTAATTGCATCTCATCACACTTGGTCCCGGCCAACTCATATGTAGGCTTTACTGAACAGAGGTGTCCACATTCACCCAGGCATACAGACATTGGCCTTTGGTAAGTGTTCACATTTGGACAGGGGGGTCAGGGACCCATCAGTTCTGAGACCACCTTGACGACTGGTTGATGGGCTCACACTATTTGATTATATCAAATTCTGTGCAAAGCGTCTCTTAAATATTTTCCTAATGTTCAAAAGCCATTTTGCTATTCATATTTCATATATTTCATATTAGACATGCTTTTGCACGATAGAGTGGAACCTTTTTTGTATATTTATGTATGGAGGTAGCTGCTCCTGGTATGCACCTATTCACACTAGTTTGGATGTGCGAGTCTTTTTTTTGTCATTTCTGTGTTAGCTTACTGACTGCGCACTCCTCCCATCACCATGTGGTTTTTAATTGCATCTCATCACACTTGGTCCCGGCCAACTCATATGTAGGCTTTACTGAACAGAGGTGTCCTCATTCACCCAGGCATACAGACATTGGCCTTTGGTAAGTGTTCACATTTGGACAGGGGGGTCAGGGACCCATCAGTTCTGAGACCACCTTGACGACTGGTTGATGGGCTCACACTATTTGATTATATCAAATTCTGTGCAAAGCGTCTCTTAAATATTTTCCTAATGTTCAAAAGCCATTTTGCTATTCATATTTCATATATTTCATATTAGACATGCTTTTGCACGATAGAGTGCAACCTTTTTTGTATATTTAAAAAATAACCAGACTCAGGAAGATCTAACAGTTGGAATGGCAACTTCCCTCATGTTGGTGTTATGGGGAACGGATGCATGCCTTCTGTCTGTGGCCACCACACTGCTTCTTCCTGCCTGTTGGGGGATATGCCTCCTTCACCATGTGTGCTGCTGCACTCACTCTGCATCTCCTCCTGCCAGGTTGGGTCAGTCACAGTCATCCACCACCTCGTCTTCCACATCTGCACCCTGCTCCTCCTCCTGATTTTCTGGCAATTGTGTCTCATCATCGTCCACCTCTTCTGACACTTTCCCACCATAGCCTTCGTGTGACCGAGGCTAGTCAAAGCTTTGGGCATCTCTACGTGTGATCTCATCTGTCCCCACTTCAAGTTGACTAGCTGAGAGTCCAGAATCTTGAAATGGAAAACTGAACAGCTCTTCAGAGTGTCCAAGTGTGGAATCAGTTGTCTCAGGGCACTCGGCATGGTGGGAGGAAGGAGGATCAGGGTGAGCAATATCTGGGCCACACTCACGGCTACTCAGACTTGATCGTGTGGAAGACATGGTGGTGGTGGCTAAGTGACTGGAAGCATTATCCGCTATCCAACTAACAACCGTTTCACACTGCTCTGGCTTCAAAAGTGGTCTGCTGCGGTCCCCTAGAAACTGGGACAGGAAGGTCGAGCGAGAAGATGTGGGTCTTTGTTGTGGCCCACTTTCACCTTGGCCATGGCCTAGTCCTCTGCATGCACCATCAGCATCATGTCCACTTCCCCATCCCTTGCCTTGCCCATTTTAAATGGACTACTGCACTATTTCAAAAGCTCAACACAAATGTATTTATCTAGAGCAAAATGATATCTGATCAGAATGCCTGCCATCCACAATTTGCATAGTTTTAGGCGCTTGCTCAAAACACATTTGTTCAGAGTGGCCTATCACATTCAGTAATCAAAGTCATTTTATGTTTGTGTGTGTGTAGCCCATTCACTATCTCCATCTATCCCCCACCCCCTGAAGATGGCTGGACCATCATTGTAAATACACACCTGTACTTTGTTTCTCCCCCACCTCATTGTAGATTGTAAGCTCTCACGAGCAGGGTCGTTTTATTTTGCTTTAATTATTGTATTGTTAACGTTGTTACTGTTTGTGTTTGAAACTGTTAAACTGTAAAGCGCTGCGGAATATGTTGGCGCTATATAAAGATTATTATTATTCCACACAGAACAACGTTTTTAATCTGTTTTGACATTCAAGCATTTGGTTTATTTAGTGACAGACACATCTGAGTAGAGCTGACTTAACAATTTCCGGGGTTAGGTGGCAGGATGTCTCTAGAGACACAAGCTGGGCACAATATATTGGGCACTACAATGACATTTTTGCAATTTTTGCTCTAAAACTTCCACTACGTGTTTCTGGAAATCATCCATGTAGTGGAAATGGTCACTATATCCATAGATGAATTCCCAGAGGGGTGTCATTTCCAAAATGGGGTCACTTCAGGGGGGATTCTGTTGTTCTGGCACTTAGCAGCTCTCCAAAGTGCCATAACAGCAGAATCCCCCCTGAAGTGACGCCATTTTGGAAATGACACCCCTCTGGGAATTCATCTATGGGTAAAGTGACCATTTACCAATCTACCTACTTTCCAATGTAAATTCTGGGGTTAAAACAACATTTTAGTGGTAAAAATGTAATTATTTTTTCTTCACTGCCCAATGGTATAATTTTCTATGGAACAGCTGTGGTGTCAGTATGCTCACTGCACCACTAGAAGAATTCATTCAGGGAAGTATTTAGTAAAATGCAGTCACTTTTGGGGGCTAATGCTGTTCTGGCACCTCAGGGGCTCTGATAATGTGACATGTCACCCACAAACAATTCCAGCAAAATCTGCTCTCCAATATGGCGCTCCTTCCCTTCTGAGCTCTGCCATGCACCCAAACAGTGGTTTACCCCCACATATGGGGGTCAGCATACTCAGGACAAATTGCACAACAACTTTTGGGGTCCAATTTCTCCTGTTACCCTTTGGAGAAAAAACATTGAGGGCAAAAAGATCATTTTTTCTGGAAAAACATATGATTTTCTATTTTCACGTCTCTATGTACCGTATATACTCGAGTATAATTTTGGCATAAAAAACTGGGAAAACTCGAGTATAAGCCTAGGGTGGAAAATGCAGCAGCTAACGGTAAATGTCAAAAGTAAAAATAGATACCAATAAAAGTAAAATTAATTGAGACATCAGTAGGTTAAGTGTTTTTGAATATCCATATTGAATCAGGAGCCCCATACAATGCTCCATACAGTTCATGATGGGCCCCATAAGATGCTCCATATTAAAATATGCTCCATATAATCCTGCATAAAGGTTAATAATGGCCCCATAAGATGCTCCATAGACATATTTGCCCAATATAAAGCTATGCAAATGCTGATTATGGCCCCATAAGATGCTCCATAAAGATATTTGCCCCATATAGAGCTGCACAAACGTTATGGCCCCAAATAATGCTGCACAAACGTTATGGCCCCATATAGTGCTGTACAAACGTTATGGCCCCATATAGTGCTGCACAAACGTTATGGCCCCATATAGTGCTGCACAAACGTTATGGCCCCATATAGTGCTGCACAAACGTTATGGCCCCATATAGTGCTGCACAAACGTTATGGCCCCATATAGTGCTGCACAAATGTTATGGCCCCATATAGTGCTGCACAAACGTTATGGCCCCTTATAGTGCTGCACAAACGTTATGGCCCCATGGGTGCTCCATACAGACACTTGCCCCATTTGCTGTGATAAAAAAAAAAAAAATCACATACTCACCTCTCCATCGCTCAGGCCCCCGGCGCTTTCAATATTCACGTGCTGATCGTTCCGCCGCCGCTCCATCTTCAGCACTGGCGTTCAGGCTGAGGGCGCGCACTAAGCACGTCACCGCGCCCTCTGACCTGATTGCCACTGCTGAAGATGGAGCGGCGCCGAAACGAGGAGCAGGTGAGTATCGTGCAGCGCAGCGCTCCCCCTCCCCGTTATACTCACCTGCTCCTGGCGCTGTGCAGTCCCTGCTTCCCTGGCGCTGCAGCTTCTTCCTGTACTGAGCGGTCACCGTTACCGTTCATTACAGTAATGAATATGGGAGGTGGAGCCGCATATTTATTACTGTACCATGTGACCGCTCAGTACAGGAGGAAGCTGCTGGCGCCGGGAAGCCAGGGATCTGCAGGGACTGCGCCAGGAGTAGGTGAGTATAATTGGACAGCCCCCGCTCCCTCTCACCTGCCCACCCCTGGGTATGACTCGAGTATAAGCCGAGATGGGGACTTTCAGCCCAAAAAAGTGGGCTGAAAATCTCGGCTTATACTCGAGCATATACGGTAATTAACTTCTGTGAAGCACTTGGGTGTTCAAAGTGCCCACTACACATCTAGAAAAGTTCCTTTGGGGGGTCTAGTTTCCAAAATGGGGTCACTTGAGGGGGCATTTCCACCGTTTAGGCACATCAGGGGCTCTCCAAACGCGACATGGTAACCGCTAATTATTCCAGCATATTCTACATTCAAAAAAAATCAAATGGCGCTCCTTTCCTTCCGAGCCCTGCCGTAGATTTGTGCCATAAATGGGGTATCGGCATACTCAGGAGAAATCTCAAAACAAAATGTATAGTCCATTTTCTCCTGTTACTCTTGTGAAAGTAAAAAAAAATTAGGCATAAAGAAAAATTTTTTTCACAGAAGAGCAAAATGTTCATTTTTTCCTTCCACATTCCATTCATTCCTGTGAAGCACCTGAAGGGTTAATAAACTTCTTGAATGTGGTTATGAGCACCTAGAGGGGGGCAGTTTTTAGAATGATGTCACTTTTGGGTATTTTCTGTCATATTGACCCCCCAAACTCACTTCAAATGTGAGGTGGTCCCTAAAAAAATGGTTTTGTAAATTTTGTTGTAATAATGAGAAATCGCTGGTCAACTTTTCATCCTTATAACTTCCTAACAAAAAAAAAAATTGTGCTGATGTAAAGTAGACATGTGGGAAATATTTATTTACTAACTTTTGTGTGATATGACTGATTTAAGAGCATAAAAATTTAAATTTAGAAATGTTATCACTATCATAAAGTACAATATGTCACAAGAAAATCTCAGAATCACCAGGATTCGTTGAAGCATTTTAGAGTTATGACCTCATAAAGTGACACTGGTCAGAATTGAAAAAATTGGCCCGGTCACTAAGGCAACAACAGGCTCTGGCGCGAAAGGGTTAATATTTTACTGCACAACCTTTTGAGGCAATCACTGCAATCAAACGATTCCTGTAACTGTCAATGAGACTTCTGCGCCTCTCGACTGGTATTTTGGCCACTCCTCAAGAGCAAACTGCTCCAGTTGTCTCGTGCCTGAAGGTTGCCTTTTCCAGATGTTTCAGCTCTTTCCAAAGATGCTCAATAGGATTTAGGTCAGGGCTCATAGAAAGCCACTTCAGAATAGTCCAATGTTTTCCTCTTAGGCCATTCTTGGGTGTTTTTAGCTGTGTGTTTTGGGTCATTATCCTGTTACAAGACCCATGACCTGCGACTGAGACCAAGCTTTTTGACATCGGGCAGCACATTTCTCTCTAGAATCCCTCGATAGTCTTGAAATTTCATTGTACCCTGCACAGATTCTAGACACCCTGTGCCAGTTGCAGCAAAGCAGCCCCATAACTTAACAGAGCCTCCTCTATGTTTCACAGTAGGGACAGTGTTTTTTTCTTGATATGCTTCATTTTTCTGTCTGTGAACATAGAGCTGATGTGCCTTGCCAAAAAGTTCCATTCTTGTCTCATCTGTCCATAGTAAATTCTCCCGGAAGCTTTGTGGCTTGTCAACATGTAGTTTGGCAAATTCCAGTCTGGCTTTTTTATGAATTTTTTTTCAACAGTGGTGTCCTCCTTGGTCGTCTCCCGTGAAGTCCACTTTGGCTCATACAACGGTGGATTGTGGGATCTGACACTGATGTTCCTTGAGCTTGAAGTTCACCTTTAATCTGTTTAGAAGTTTTCTGGGCTCTTGTTACCATTCGTATTATCCGTCTCTTTGATTTGCCATCAATTTTCCTCCTGCGGCCACGTCCAGGGAGGTTGGCTACAGTTCCATGGATCTTACATTTCTGAATAATATGTGCAACTGTAGTCACAGGAACATCAAGCTGCTTGGAGATGGTCTTAAAACTTTTACCTTTAACATGTTTCTCTATAATTTTCTGTCTAATCTCCTCAGACAACTCTTTCCTTCGCTTCTTCTGGTCCATGTTGAGTGTGATACACACCATTTCTCCAAACAGCACAGTGAGTATCTGTAGCCCTATATACAGGCCACTCACTGATTCCAAGATTGTAGACACCCGTGATGCTAGTTAGTGGACACACCACGATTTAACATGTCCCTTTTGTCACATTATTTTCAGGGGTACCATCATTTCTGTCCAGGCCTATTTCAGGAGTTTTATTTTTTTACATTCTGTGGAAGCTTGGTTGAAAAGCAATGTCTGACTTTCATTTGTTCATTTTCATAGATCTTTTATTTCTTATTACTGTTGTCAGATTCAAGTTATTTCTGTCACCATTGTGGTTTTTTCTGCCATTAAACGAGAAGTACCAACAACTTTGACCACATATGTATAGATTATAGCCCTCAGTGAATTAATTTATAAAATAGAATGACTTTATGGGGATTTTGACTATTCCGGTTTTCTGTCATTTATTCATATTAGGGCTTCTGCATATGGTGTGTCCAATCTCATCTGGGATCTGTTCCTGCTGTCCTGCTGGAGTAATCTGATCCCTACTTCAGCCAAATGGAAAGTACCACACCCTACTAAAGCTCAAAGCACATGGCCGGAATCTGCCAGAAACAGCGTTGTTCTCCTCTGGTTCAGTCCTCTGTGCTCAGCTTGTGGCTTGTGTATTTGGTTACTGTTGTGACCGTGGCCCGTTTACTGACTACTCTTGTGTCTTCGGATTCTGTATTCTGTCCTTCTGGTTCTGACCCAGCTACCTGACTATTCTTGTTGCCATCTAATACCACAGAAGAGCAGGTAACACCATGGTCCAAGCCTAGGGGTTCCAGTGTAAGTCCAGATCCATGTAATGGTGATAAAGGGCGATGAGCAAGGCAATCCTTGGGACATGGAAAGCAGAGAAGATAGTGCCAAGCATGTTCATGGTGGAGATCTCTTGAGCTGCCAGTTGACCACGAACAGTGCTCCCAACACATTGTGTCTGCAAACTATTCCAGCTAGATCTGCAGTCAAACAGCTAAATGGCGCTCCTTCCCTACTGAACACTGCCATGTGCCCAGAGAGTAGTGTACAATCGTATGTAGGGTATTGTGAGAAGCTGGAAAATAATTTGTAAGATCCATTTATTTTCTATTATCCTTTGTGAATAATTCCAAAGTTATCACCACATAAAGTGACACATATCAGATTGTAAAAATGGGTCCGGATTAAGAACACAAAACTGGCTGCGGGAAGAGGTTAAAGGGAAGGTGGCACAATTTTTTGTTTGTATTAAAAATTATTGTTTATATAAACAATTATTTTTAATACAAATTTTTTTTTTAACTGTAATATCTTTTATTATTATTATTAATTATTTTTGCAGCAACTGGGCGCCGCTATTTTGCTTTGCAGGAGTGTAAGGTTATGTGCACACGTCCGGAATTGCCGCTGAAATTTCCGTGGCAATTCCGGGACTTCCTGCCGCGGGAAAAACACAAGCGGAATTGGCATGCATTGTCCCGCTAAACACTAGGGTTTTGCAAGCGTAATTAGCTTGCAGAATGCTAGCGTTTTCCAAGCGATCTGTAGCATCGCTTGGAAAACTGATTGACAGGTTGGTCACACTTGTCAAACATGCCTATGCAGCATCAATAGTAAAAAGATCTAATGTTAAAAATAATAATAATAATAATAAAAAAAAGATTATTCTCACCTTTCGACGGCCCCCGATCTCAGTGGTGCACAAGGCGGCTTCCGCTACCAAGGATGCTTTGCGTGAAGGACATTTTGTGACGTCACGGTCACGTGACCGCGACGTCATCCCAAGTCCTGCGCGCAAAGCATCCATGGTTCCCAGGGCCTGGAGGAGAGTCTTCTCCACCCTGGGTACCATCCGCACATGATCCGCTTACTTCCTGCATGGTGGGCATAGCCCTATGTAGGAAATAAGCAGATCAATGCATTGATATGGCTGCGGAATCACCGCGATTCCGCAAAATTAAAGAACATGCTGCGTTTTTTTCCGGAATGCGTTTCCGCTCCAGAAAAAAAAAGCAGCATTTGCACAAAAAATGCGGATTGCATTCTAATAAATAGAATGCTTAATGTAAGCGGTTTCTTTGCGCTTTTATAGCGGAAAAAATGCGCAAAAAAAACTAAACGTGTGCACATAGCCTAAGAGTCCCATCACGACACTTAGAAATACGGCTGCAAATACGGCTTCCCTGGGCATAGGAGTCAGCGGTCGGATTCCAACCCTACACTTTGCATTGAGCTGCCCCCTGGGCCGTCCACATCACAGCAGAGGGAGGAGGTCGGCGCCATCGTTCTGGAGCCCACATTGTAAGAGAGCTGCGGTGTTATAGGAGGGGCAGCTCCATCTGTCCCCCCTTCACACTGTACGCGGCGCGCTTTCCCTGTCCTCTTCTATGCGGCCTGGAATCTCTAGAATTGCCAGAGAGGATGAACTGCGGCCATCTGATGTCCTTATCAGGAGCTGCAGAGAAGAGACACAGAGACGGGGGAGGGGGAGGCTCTGTGCTGCTCCGGCCTCACTGCAGCTCCTGATCAGGACAGCAGACCGTGTATCTAATCCTATACTGTGCTGAGCTGTGTATCTAATCCTCTCCTGTGTGATACTGACTGCTGAGCTGTGTATCTAATCCTCTCCTGTGTGATACTGACTGCTGAGCTGTGTATCTAATCCTATCCTGTGTGATACTGTCTGCTGAGCCGGGTATCTAATCCTGTCCTGTGTGATACTGTCTGCTGAGCCATGTATCTAATCCTCTCCTGTGTGATACTGACTGCTGAGCCGTGTATCTAATCCTCTCCTGTGTGATACTGACTGCTGAGCCGTGTATCTAATCCTCTCCTGTGTGATACTGTCTGCTGAGCCGTGTATCTAATCCTCTCCTGTGTGATACGGTCTGCTGAGCCGTGTATCTAATCCTGTCCTGTGTGATACTGACTGCTGAGCTGCGTATCTAATACTCTCCTGTGTGATACTGACTGCTGAGCCGTGTATCTAATCCTCTCCTGTGTGATACTGACTGCTGAGCCGTGTATCTAATCCTCTCCTGTGTGATACTGTCTGCAGAGCCGTGTATCTAATCCTCTCCTGTGTGATACTGTCTGCTGAGCCGTGTATCTAATCCTCTCCTGTGTGATACTGACTGCTGAGCCATGTATCTAATCCTCTCCTGTGTGATACTGTCTGCTGAGCCGTGTATCTAATCCTCTCCTGTGTGATACTGTCTGCTGAGCCGTGTATCTAATCCTGTCCTGTGTGATACTGTCTGCTGAGCCGTGTATCTAATCCTCTCCTGTGTGATACTGTCTGCTGAGCCGTGTATCTAATCCTCTCCTGTGTGATACTGTCTGCTGAGCCGTGTATCTAATCCCATCCTGTGATACTGTCTGCTGAGCCGTGTATCTAATCCTCTCCTATGTGATACTGTCTGCTGAGCCGTGTATCGAATCCTCTCCTGTGTGATACTGACTGCTGAGCCGTGTATCTAATCCTATCCTGTGTGATACTGACTGCTGAGCCATGTATCTAATCCTATCCTGTGTTTTACTGTCTGCTGAGATGTGTATCTAATCCTATCCTGTGTGATACTGACTGCTGAGTCGTGTATCTAATCTTATCCTGTGTGATACTGTCTGCTGAGCCGTGTATCTAATCCTATCCTGTGTGATACTGTCTGCTGAGCCGTGTATCTAATCCTATCCTGTGTGATACTGTCTGCTGAGCCGTGTATCTAATCCTATCCTGTGTGATACTGTCTGCTGAGCCATGTTTCTAATCCTATCCTGTGTGATACTGTCTGCTGAGCCATGTATCTAATCCTCTCCTGTGTGATACTGACTGCTGAGCCGTGTATCTAATCCTATCCTGTGTGATACTGACTGCTGAGCCATGTATCTAATCCTATCCTGTGTTTTACTGTCTGCTGAGATGTGTATCTAATCCTATCCTGTCTGATACTGACTGCTGAGCCGTGTATCTAATCCTATCCTGTGTGATACTGACTGCTGAGTCGTGTATCTAATCTTATCCTGTGTGATACTGTCTGCTGAGCCGTGTATCTAATCCTATCCTGTGTGATACTGTCTGCTGAGCCGTGTATCTAATCCTATCCTGTGTGATACTGACTGCTGAGCCGTGTATCTAATCCTCTCCTGTGTGATACTGACTGCTGAGCCCTGTATCTAATCCTATCCTGTGTGATACTGACTGCTGAGCTGTGTATCTAATCCTATCCTGTGTGATACTGTCTGCTGAGCCATGTATCTAATCCTATCCTGTGTGATACTGTCTGCTGAGCCATGTATCTAATCCTATCCTGTGTGATACTGTCTGCTGAGCCATGTATCTAATCCTATCCTGTGTGATACTGACTGCTGAGCCGTGTATCTAATCCTATCCTGTGTGATACTGTCTGCTGAGCCATGTATCTAATCCTCTCCTGTGTTTTACAGTCTGATGAGCCATGTATCTAATCCTATCCTGTGTTTTACTGTCTGCTGAGATGTGTATCTAATCCTATCCTGTCTGATACTGACTGCTGAGCCGTGTATCTAATCTTATCCTGTGTGATACTGTCTGCTGAGCCGTGTATCTAATCCTATCCTGTGTGATACTGTCTGCTGAGCCGTGTATCTAATCCTATCCTGTGTGATACTGACTGCTGAGCCGTGTATCTAATCCTCTCCTGTGTGATACTGACTGCTGAGCCATGTATCTAATCCTCTCCTGTGTGATACTGACTGCTGAGCCGTGTATCTAATCCTATCCTGTGTGATACTGTCTACTGAACCGTGTATCTAATCCTCTCCTGTGTGATACTGACTGCTGAGCCGTGTATCTAATCCTATCCTGTGTGATACTGTCTGCTGAGCCATGTATCTAATCCTATCCTGTGTGATACTGACTGCTGAGCCGTGTATCTAATCCTATCCTGTGTGATACTGTCTGCTGAGCCATGTATCTAATCCTCTCCTGTGTTTTACAGTCTGATGAGCCATGTATCTAATCCTATCCTGTGTTTTACTGTCTGCTGAGATGTGTATCTAATCCTATCCTGTCTGATACTGACTCCTGAGCCGTGTATGTAATCTTATCCTGTGTGATACTGTCTGCTGAGCCGTGTATCTAATCCTATCCTGTGTGATACTGTCTGCTGAGCCGTGTATCTAATCCTATCCTGTGTGATACTGACTGCTGAGCCGTGTATCTAATCCTCTCCTGTGTGATACTGACTGCTGAGCCGTGTATCTAATCCTCTCCTGTGTGATACTGACTGCTGAGCCGTGTATCTAATCCTATCCTGTGTGATACTGTCTACTGAACCGTGTATCTAATCCTCTCCTGTGTGATACTGACTGCTGAGCCGTGTATCTAATCCTCTCCTGTGTGATACTGACTGCTGAGCCGTGTATCTAATCCTCTCCTGTGTGATACTGACTGCTGAGCCGTGTATCTAATCCTCTCCTGTGTGATACTGACTGCTGAGCCGTGTATCTAATCCTATCCTGTGTGATACTGTCTGCTGAACCGTGTATCTAATCCTCTCCTGTGTGATACTGACTGCTGAGCCGTGTATCTAATCCTCTCCTGCGTGATACTGACTGCTGAGCCGTGTATCTAATCCTCTCCTGTGTGATACTGACTGCTGAGCCGTGTATCTAATCCTCTCCTGTGTGATACTGACTGCTGAGCCGTGTATCTAATCCTATACTGTGTGATACTGTCTGCTGAGCTGTGTATCTAATCCTATCCTGTGTGATACTGACTGCTGAGCCGTGTATCAAATTTTCTCCTGTGTGATACTGGCTCCTGAGCCGTGTATCTAATCCTCTCCTGTGTGATACTGACTGCTGAGCCGTGTATCTAATTTTCTCCTGTGTGATACTGACTACTGAGCCGTGTATCTAATCCTCTACTGTGTGATACTGTCTGCTGAGCCGTGTATCTAATTCTCTCCTGTGTGATACTGACTGCTGAGCTGTGTATCTAATCCTATCCTGTGTGATACTGACTCCTGAGCCGTGTATCTAATCCTCTCCTGTGTGATACTGACTGCTGAGCCGTGTATCTAATTTTCTCCAGTGTGATACTGGCTGCTGAGCCCTGTATCTAATCCTCTCCTGTGTGATACTGACTGCTGAGCCGTGTATCTAATCCTCTCCTGTGTGATACTGACTGCTGAGTCGTGTATCTAATCCTCTCCTGTGTGATACGGTCTGCTGAGTTGTGTAGCTAATCCTCTCCTATGCACTTTTCTCCCCCTGCATGTCTTTCCCCATTGCACACACAGCTCAGTGCATACGAAAACAGGAGCTGCGGGGGTCATCCTGTATGATGACATTATGTGTGATCTATATAACGGTATTATGTGTGATCTATATGGCGGTATTATGTGTGATCGCTATGGCTGCATTATGTGTGGTCTATATGGCTGCATTATGTGTGATCTGATCTATATGGCTCTATTATGTGTGATCTATATGGCAGTATTATGTGTGATTGCTATGGCGGTATTATGTGTGATCTATATGGCGGTATTATGTGTGATCGCTATGTCGGTATTATCTGTGATCGCTATGTCGGTATTGTCTGTGATCTATATGGTAGTATTGTGTGTGATCGCTATGGCGGTATTGTGTGTGATCGCTATGGCGGTATTGTGTGTGATCGCTATGGCGGTATTGTGTGAGATCTATATGACGGTATTATGTGTTATCTATATGGCAGTATTATGTGTGATCTATAGGACGGTATTATGTGTGATCTGTATGGCGGTATTATGTGTGATCTATATGATGGTATTATGTGTGGTCTATATGGCGGTATTATGTGTGATCTATATGACGGTATTATGTGTTATCTATATGGCAGTATCATGTGTGATCTATATGGTGGTATTGTGTGTGATCGCTATGGCGGTATTGTTTGTGATCGTTATGGCGGTATTGTGTGTGATCGCTATGGCGGTATTGTGTGTGATTGCTATGGCGGTATTGTGTGTGATCGCTATGGCGGTATTGTGTGTGATCGCTATGGCGGTATTGTGTGAGATCTATATGGCGGCATTGTGCGATCTATATGGCGGTATTGTGTGTGATCTATAGGACAGTATTATGTGTGATCTATATGACGGTATTATGTGTGGTCTATATGGCGGTATGTGTGATCTATATGGCGGTATTATGTGTGATCTATATGACGGTATTATGTGTGGTCTATATGGCGGTATTATGTGTGATCGCTATGGCGGTATTATGTGTGGTCTATACGGCGGTATTATGTGTGATCTATATGACGGTATTATGCGTTATCTATATGGCAATAATATGTGTGATCTATGGGACAGTTATGTGTGATCTGTATGGCGGTATTATGTGAGAACACTATGGCAGTATTATCTTCAGAGAGGGGACCCATTCTAGGGTGGATCTAGCTGAGCACCTGCACATGGGTCTGGGGTAACAGAGGGGGCAGCATGACCTCCAGTTAGGTGCAGTCAGGGGAGGGCTGGTGAGGCAGCTGAAGAGAGGGGTCTCATTTTTATCATTACTATATGGCGACATTTCCCCCCAGCCTGCTTCCCAGCGTCATCCCAGACTGCACCTGTCGCTTCGCTTTCACACATCACCAGGACAAGAACTGAGGAGAGGAATGGGATCTTGGCATGCAAAGTCTGGATCAGAACAGGACATCAATCAACAGAAATGTTTCCTGGATTTTTGTGGAGCAGACAGTCCATCCATGTGTATAAAAGACAGCACTCTATGTACAATCCCTGGCTGCTCCGCGCACCGAACAGGCTGCCTCCCATAGACCAGTACACTGCTCTCCTGAAATACTCTGTGCTGCTGTCAACCTGCTCCCTCCACCATATATCTCCCTCTGTGACCCCCATAGACCGGCACACTGCTCTCCTGAAATACTCTGTGCTGCTGTCACCCTGCTCCCTCCACCATATATCTCCCTCTGTGACCCCCATAGACCAGCACACTGCTCTCCTGAAATACTCTGTGCTGCTGTCACCCTGCTCCCTCCACCATATATCTCCCTCTGTGACCCCCATAGACCAGCACACTGCTCTCCTGAAATACTCTATGCTGCTGTCACCCTGCTCCTCCTCCATATATCTCCCTCTGTGACCCCCATAGACAAGCACACTGCTCTCCTGAAATACTCTGTGCTGCTGTCACCCTGCTCCTTCCCCCATATATCTCCCTCTGTGACCCCCCATAGACCAGCACACTGCTCTCCTGAAATACTCTGTGCTGCTGTCAACCTGCTCCCTCCACCATATATGTGGCACCCCAGGAGTTCGGGTACCACAGTACTGCTGTCTTCCACACGGGGAGGATAGTGCTAAGTCTGGAGACAACTGAGGTTTCCTTTGGTAGGTTTACACTCACACAACACCTTCCACTTCCAGGCCAGGAGAGGGAGCACCAAGCCCTGTTTTAGAGCAGCTTCCCTCAATAAAGATCCTGGTTTGGAGGCGGAGACACTTCAGTTTGTAGCAGGAGTCTGTGTGCGAGGACAGACAGGAGTGGAGCACAGAGGAAAGAGAGAGCTCCAGGAGGCCATGAGCAGGCCTCTGAAGAATATCAGCACAAGAATCCGGGTACCGGGAGCCCGAGGCTTTGGTGGATTATAAAACACAGAGCAGAACCAGAGGGTATTGTTTTACAATGACTTCGCTCATAATTACCTGTGGCACAGCAGCACCTAAAAGCCTGGAGTCACCGAGAACAGACCCCAGTTCACACAGCCCGAGCTGCCTGCCATACAGGTACCTGTCCTAGGACAGCAGAACGATTAAAGACCTTGTTGAGACACTTAGTGGCAGCAGGGACTTAGAGACAGAAAGCGCAGAGTGGTAGGCTCCCACATGACTTACCCTGGGGAACTTGCTTGTCTCTGGACTGCCCGGACTTCTCTACCTGCCCTGTGGTCTGGTGCCCTGGACTGTGGCTGTCTGAAGTCTTCAGTAAAAGGTAAAGAGAATGCAACCTTGTGTCCTCGTTCTTCTCCGCGCCTCTCACCATACCACCATCTACACACTGGTAAGCCCTGGGGATATACTTCACCTGTGGGAAGGTATACCATCTAGCTGCCATAACATCACCCCAGCGGACCCCTTAAAGCAGCGTCGGTCACCCTGACAGAATACCACAGGTGGCGTCACGAACACAAACTTTATCTCTTTAAAGACCTTCCCCTTTTACATGGGCACCCAGGGCCACGGACCGGGTCGCAGCCACCGTGACATCCCCCTGTGAAACAGCAGGACCCGGTACAGAGTACCCCTAGCCCGCGGGGCGACATCTTGCATCACGAACAGGATCTACTGACCCTGAAAATTGGCTCATGTGCGCCTAAAGGACTGTGCCTAACTGTTTTGTGCCAGAGACGGTGTATTGTGAATTGCCGCCAAAATCCGCGCCGCGTGGAGCGTGAGGAGGAGGAGACATACCATCGTGGGCGGAGCCAGCTGAAAAGAGCGCAAAGCAGGAAAACGGGTGCCGCGCTGCTGACTGGAGCGCCGGAAGTGAAGACGTTGTACGGCAAAGCCGGAAGAAAAGACGCTGCAAAGTGCCAAACGGAGCACCGGAGGAACCATCGCAGATTCCGGACAGGAGATCCGACCTCTACCAGGTTAGTGAGGGGAAAGAGCCATGTCCAGTCCAAGAGGGGAGTTGGCGGCGGTCGCAGCCACGGACCTCATAGCACCCCCAGGCCTCGCAGTGGACGCACCTGCAAGTCCAGTGATGCCCCCGGGCCCCGCGGAGAACGCAGCCGCAGTCCCTGTACCGCTAGTCGAGTCCGCAGCTCCCATAAGCCGGCTGTACACCGCCACAGCTACAGCGGCCATCATCCCCCTCTCCATGCCGTACATACCTGGAGCAGCCAGGCTCCCGCAATATTCTGGCGAATCACATATGTTCACCGATTTTAAAGAAAGACTCTGTAGCCTGTTTGAAGTTTATCCCCTGACAGAGCATCAGAAGATTCATATTCTAACTGGCCAACTGTCTGGAGCGGCCCTGAGGGAGGTAAAATCCTGGCCGGATGTGGATAAAGGGACTGTGCAGCAGATCTTTGCTAAGCTCAAAGTTACTTTTGACACCGGCACCGCTGCAGAGATAAAAATTAAGTTCTTCGGGTGTAAGCAAAAAGCCCAAGACAGTATATGGGACTTTGCACTTAATTTGCAGGATGCACTCCGGGCTGTTGAACAAGTAGATCCTAACAGCGTACAGGACACATATAAACTTTTGAAAGAGCAGTTCATTGAGGGGTTTCTGTCTCTTACCCACAAGGCTCAATTACATATCCTGGCGTTGCAAAACCCTAACCTAGACTTTGCGCAATTTAAGGACAACGCCATCCGGGTGTTGCACGAACCTCCACCCAGCCGTGCAGTACCTCCTAAGCGACCAGCCCTCACGTACCACCATGAGGTGGCACCATATCCTCAAGCCCCTGCTGAGGCTGATGCCCAGGTCCTCGATGATGATTCTCCCGCAGGACTATGCCTTCAGATTCAGGAGCTGACCAAGAACTTTGCTGCATTAGCCCAGACCGTGCAGTCCCTACAGGAGGCCTCCAAGATGAAGATCAAGCTGGCTTCCAGACCGGAGGATGTTCCCTGGCGACGACAGAAGAGGATCCCACCGACCAGAGGGAGAGACGACGATCGCTATCATCAGGACGGACGACCCATCTGCCGCTGTTGCAACCAGGCAGGCCACATTGCAAGGTACTGTCATTTAAAACGAGCGACCCCTGGGGCTGAGGGCCAATCCCCAGGAGTAGGACGACCAGGCCCACAAAACTGGAGAGCCAAGTACATTGGGGGACGACCTGTTCTCCCCATTGTGATCAACGGCATCTCCATGAACGCTCTGTTGGACACCAGTTCTCAGGTGACAACTATGCCTTACATTCTATATAAACGTTATTGGGCTGACACAGACATTACCCGTGGCCCTGATGATGATTTCACCATAGTAGCCAGTAACAGTCAGCCATTGCCCCAAGTGGGGTACAAAGAGGTCACCATTAAAGTGGGGCGAGTAGAGTTAACTACCAAGTACCAAGGGATTGTGATTGTGGATATTGATCAACGTGAATGTATCCCCATGATGACCATTGGCACTAATGTTATTGAAAATTGTCTGTCTGAGGTTATTGTTTTGTTACAGTAGGTGGCCGAAACAGCTGGTTCCAGTGAACAGAGAGTCCTACAGAAAGAAATCAGGGTTCTGGTACAAAGACAGCAGGTAGAACTGTCTGGTGGAGAAATTGGCAGAGTCACAGTGAGTGATCCAATCCCCATTGCAGTACCCCCCAGAAGTGAAATGTTGATCTGGTGTCGGGCATCAATAGGTATCAGAGGTAAATAGGTATCACAGGCGCTAGTAGAACCTGTGTATTCTGATAGTAGGTCTACGATTCTGACAGCCAGAGGGGTGGTTGAAGTCCGCAAAGGAAGAGTACCAATACCTGTTCTCAACTGTGGAGAGAAAGAAGTTCACCTAACCAGATATGCCACCATTGCCAAACTGTTTACTGTTGATAATAATGTGAACCCTTGGTCCCGTCCACCCAGGCAGAGGACAATGGCTCTGCAGGTCGAATGGAAGATTGGTGTAAAAAATTTCACATGGGCGCTGACTTTACACCTGAACACCAGAAACAAGGAGCTTACAGGGTGGTTCAAGAGTATGATCGAGTCTTCAGTAAACACCTACTAGACTTCGGGCAGGTAAAAGGGGTACAACATCACATCCCCACGGGTAGTCATCCACCCATCAATGAGAGATACTGGCCTGTACCTCCAGCTCATTATCAGTGTGCCAAAAGTATGTTGCGAGAGATGAAGGAGGCTGGGGTAATCAGAGATAGTTGTAGCCCCTGGGCAGCTCCATTAGTCCTCGACAGAAAGAAAGATGGCACCATGAGGATGTGTGTGGATTATAGGCAGATAAACCGCATTACACACAAGGATGCATACCCATTGCCCAGAATAGAAGAGTCCTTATTTGCTTTAAAATCTGCTGACTACTTCTCTACCTTGGATATCACCAGTGGGTACTGCCAGGTTCCCGTAGCAGAGGTGGACAAGGAGAAGACAGCCTTCCCAACACCGATGGGTCTCTCCGAGTTCAATTACATGACGTTTGGACTGTGCAACGCCCCAGGAACGTTTCAGAGGATGATGGAGTGCTGTCTCGGACACAAGAACTTCGAATGTATCTTGTTGTACCTGGACGACGTCATTGTATTCTCCAAGACGTATAAGGATCATCTGAAGCACCTGGCCGAGGTGTTTGAAGCCCTGTCCAACTTTGGCTTGAAGGTAAAACCCTCAAAATGTCAACTGTTGAAATCCAAAGTGCAGTACCTGGGCCATGTGGTGAGCTCAGAAGGAGTGGCCCCATATCCAGACAAGGTCACTGTCATCAAGAACTGGCCAAAACCCAGTAACCTCCATCAAGTCCGACAGTTCCTCGGGTTGGTAGGCTATTACCGAAGATTTGTGAAAGATTTCACTAAGATAGCCGCACCACTGCAAGACCTGCTAGTGGGCCAATCCAAGAAGACCAAGGGTGAGAATACCCCATTTGACTGGGACGACGGGCTGGAGAGATCCTTCACTTGATTGAAGTTGGCTCTCACGGGAGAAGTACTGGCCTACCGAGAATACAACCAACCGTTTGTGCTGTACACAGATGCCAGCAACATGGGATTTGGAGCAGTACTGTCCCAAGTACAAAAAGGCAAAGAAAGGGTAATCGCGTATGCCAGCAGGAAGCTACGCCCCACAGAAAGGAACCCCGAAAATTACAGCTCCTTTAAGCTGGATATCCTCGCCATCATCTGGGCCGTGACAGAGAGATTTAAACATTATCTAGCCTCTGCAAAAATTTACAGTCTATACGGATAACAACCCGCTGACCCACTTAGAGACAGCAAAACTCGGTGCTTTGGAGCAGCGATGGATGGCTTGGTTGTCCAATTACGACTTCACCATCAGATACCGTGCAGGGCACAAGAATGCCAACGCAGACGCATTGTTCAGAATGCCCAACCTACCAGACGTGGAAGAGGATCCAGAAGAACTTGAAGAAGTAGAGCTGCCAGCGTTCCATCACCCTGGAGCGACTCAGTACTCTCACTATGTGAGAAACAGGCGGAAAAACAAACGCGAATCCATGCAGAATCCGTTGCCCCACCATGGATGGGCAGAAACGCAGGATAGCGACCCCACAATCCGTCTGGTGAAAGAACTGCTGACACAGGCAGACTCGCACCCTGGTCCAAATGATCCACAAGAAACACAGCGACTCTGGAATGAAAAAGGCAAACTATTCATCTACGATGGTAAACTGCGCAGAAGGAACATTGATCCACGCACACATGAGCTAGTCTGGCAGATAGTGGTCCCAAGACGAGATGCGCCCATGGTTCTAGAAGCGTACCACGACGGAGCAGGACACTTTGGATGGAAGAAATTGGAGATCCTGTTACGTGGAAGATTCTACTGGCCTAGCATGAGGAAAACCATCGAAAAGTGGTGCCGTGAGTGTGGCCCATGTAGTCTGCGCAGAAAGGACCGTGACAGCCAAAGGGCTCCTGTACAGCCCATAGTCACTAAAAAGCCACTTGAATTGGTGGCCTTAGACCATGTGAAGCTAAGACCAAGCCGCTCAGGCTATGTCTACGCTTTGACTATTGTGGATCACTGCTCCAGATTCCTGGTGGTTGTACCTGTCAAGGATCAGACAGCCAAGACAGCAGCCCAAGCCTTCCAGCAGTACTTCTGTAGACCGCATGGATACCCTGAGAAGGTGCTTACCAAGGTCTAGCCTTTGAAGCGGAGGTATTTCAAGAATTCTGCCACCTGTACGGATGTAAAAAGATCAGAACAACTACGTATCACCCACAAACAAATGGAATGTGTGAGAAAATGAATCAGATAGTGATTGATTTCCTGAAGACATTGCCTTCACACCAAAGGAATTTATGGCCAGAAAAGTTACCAGACTTGATACCATGTCCCAGTAAATTCCACCAACTGTACGCCAGCATACTTAATGAGGGGAAGGTCCAGTCAACTACCTGTCGATCTAGACATGGGAGTCGTAATCTAAGAAGATACTTCACCAGATATAGATTGGGAAACTGAGAGAAAAGAAAAGTACCGCCAAGTACAAGAATACGTAGAGAGAAGTTTAGCACAAGCCAGACAAAAGCAAGAAAGAGGCTTTAACCCCTTAAGCCCCAAGGGTGGTTTGCACGTTAATGACCGGGCCAATTTTTACAATTCTGACCACTGTCCCTTTATGAGGTTATAACTCTGGAATGCTTCAACGGATCCCGGTGATTCTGACATTGTTTTCTCGTGACATATTGTACTTCATGATAGTGGTAAAATTTATTCGATATACGGTAACTTGCGTTTATTTGTGAAAAAAAACAGAAATTTGGCGAAAAATTTGCAATTTTCCAACTTTGAATTTTTATGCCCTTAAATCAGAGATATGTCATGTAAAATAATTAATAAGTAACATTTCCCACATGTCTACTTTACATCAGCACAATTTTGCAACCAAAAATTTTTTTGTTAGGGAGTTATAAGGGTTAAAAGTTGACCAGCAATTTCTCGTTTTTACAACACCAATATTTTTTAGGGACCACATCACATTTGAAGTCATTTTGAGGGGTCTATATGATAGAAAATACCCAAGTGTGACACCATTCTAAAAACTGCACCCCTCAAGGTGCACAAAACCACATTCAAGAAGTTTATTAACCCTTTAGGTGTTTTACAGGAATTTTTTGAATGTTTAAAAAAAAAATTAACATTTAACTTTTTTAACAAAAAATTTATTTCAGCTCCAATTTGTTTTATTTTCCCAAGGGTAAGAGAAGAAATTGGACCTCAAAAGTTGTTGTGCCATTTGTTCTGAGTATGCCGATACCCCACATGTGGGGGTAAACCACTGTTTGGGCGCACGGCAGAGCTCGGAAGGGAAGGAGCGCTGTTTGACTTTTCAATGCAAAATTGACTGGAATTGAGATAGGACACCATGTCATGTTTGGAGAGCCCCTGATGGGCCTAAACACTGAAACCCCACACAAGTGACATCATTGTGGAAACTAGACCCCCTAAGGAACTTATCTAGCTGTGTTTTGACAGCTTTGAACCCCCAAGTGTTTCACTACAGTTTATAATGCAGAGCTGTGAAAATTTATTTATTTTTCACAAAAATTATTTTTTAGCCCCCAATTTTGTATTTTTCCAAGGGTAACAGGAGAAATTATACCCCAAAAGTTGTTATCCAATTTGTCCTGAGTATGCTGATACCCCATATGTGGGGGGGAACCACCGTTTGTGCGCATGGCAGAGCACGGAAGGGAAGGAGCGCCATTTGGAATGCAGACTTAGATGGATTGGTCTGCAGGCGTCACGTTGCATTTCCAAAGCCCCTGATGCATCTAAACAGTAGAAACCCCCCAGAAGTGACACCATTTTGGAAACTAGACCCCCCAAGGAACTTATCTAGATGTGTTGTGAGAACTTTGAACCCCCAAGTGTTTCACTACAATTTTTAACACAGATCCGTGAAAATAAAAATTAATTTTTTTTCCCACAAAAATGTTTTTTAGCCCCCAAAATTTTTATTTTCCCAAGGGTAACAAGAGAAATTGGACCCCAATAGGTGTTGTCCAATTTGTCCTGAGTACGCCGATACCCCATATGTGGGGAGGAACAACCCGTTTGGGCGCATGGCAGAGCTCAGAAGGGAAGGAGCGCCATTTGGAATGCAGACTTAGATGGATTGGTCTGCAGCCGTCACAATGCATTTGCAGAGCCCCTGATGCACCTAAACAGTAGAAACCCCCCACAAGTGACCCCATTTTGGAAACTAAACCCCCCCAAGGAACTTATGTAGATGTGTTTTGACAGATTTGAACCCCCAAGTGTTTCACTACAGTTTATAATGCAGAGTCGTGAAAATAAAAATTAATTTTTTTCCCACAAAAATGTTTTTTTAGACCCCCAAATTTTTATTTTCCCAAGGGTAACAAGAGAAATTGGACCCCAATAGTTGTTGTCCAATTTGTCCTGAGTATGCTGATACCCCATATGTTGGGGTAGACCCGTTTGGGCGCACGGGAGAGCTCGGAAGGGAAGGACCACTGTTTTACTTTTTCAACGCAGAATTGACTGGAATTGAGATTGGACGCCATGTCGCGTTTGAAGAGCCCCTGATGTGCCTAAAGAGTGGAAACCCCCCAATTATAACTGAAACCCTATCCCAAACACACCCCTAACCCTAATCCCAACAGTAACCCTAACCACACCTCTAACCCTGACACACCCCTAACCCTATTCCCAACCGTAAATGTAATCCAAACCCTAAACCTAACTTTAGCCCCAACCCTAACTGAAGCCCTAACCCTAGCCCCAACCCTAACCCTAGCCCCAACCCTAACCCTAGCCCTAACCCTAGCCCTAACCCTAACCCTAATAGGAAAATGGAAATAAATACATTTTTTTTTATGTTTCCTTAACTAAGGGGATGATGAAGGGGGGTTTGATTTACTTTTATAGCGGGTTATTTAGCGGATTTTTATATTTGGCAGCTGTCACACACTGAAAGACGCTTTTTATTGCAAAAAATATTTTTTGCGTTACCACATTTTGAGACCTATAATTTTTCCATATTTTGATCCACAGAGTCATGTGACGACTTGTTTTTTGCGGGACGAGTTGACGTTTTTATTGGTAACATTTTCGGGCACGTGACATTTTTTGATAGCTTTTTATTCCGATTTTTGTGTGGCAGAATGACAAAAAAACAGCTATTCATGAATTTCTTTTTTTTGGGGGGGGGGCGTTTATACCGTTCCACTTTTGGTAAGATGGATAAAGCAGTTTTATTCTTCGGGTCAGTACGATTATAGCGATACCTCATTTACATCATTTTTTAATGCTTTGGCGCTTTTATACAAAAACTATTTTATAGAAAAAATAATTATTTTTGCATCGCTTTATTCTCAGGACTATAACTTTTTTATTTTTTCGCTGATGATGCTGTATGGCGGCTCGTTTTTTGCGGGAGAAGATAGCGTTTTCAGCGGTACCATGGTTATTTATATCAGTCTTTTTGATCGCGTGTTATTCCACTTTTTGTTCGACGGTATGATAATAAAGCGTTGTTTTTGCCTCTTTTTTTTTTTTACGGTGTTTACTGAAGGGGTTAACTAGTGGGACAGTTTTATAGGTCGGGTCGTTACAGACGCGGAAATACTAAGTATGTGTACTTTTATTGTTTTTTTTACTTAGATAAAGAAATGTATTTATGGGGACAATATTTTTTTTCTTTATGTAGGAATTATTTTTTCTTTTTTTTTTTTTTAACACATCTATTTTTTTTTTTACATTATGACATTGTCCCAGGGGGGGACATCACTATATTGTGACAGATCGCTGATCTGACACTTTGCAGAGCACTGTCAGATCAGCGATCTGACATGCACTGCTCCAGGCTTACAGGCGCCTGCTCTGAGCAGGCGCTTGTAAGCCACCTCCCTGCAGGACCCAGAAGTAGCCCCGCAGCCATTTTGGATCTGGGGCCTGCAGGGAGGAGACGCTCGGTACAAGATGAGCACATCGCTTTGTACCGAGGGTCTCAGGGAAACCCACAGGGAGCCCCCTCCTTGCGCGATTCTTCCCTATGCCCCCAGAACGCTGCGGTATGATAATAAAGCATTGTTTTTGCCTCTTTTTTTTTTTTTTTTACGGTGTTCACTGAAGGGGTTAACTAGTGGGACAGTTTTATAGGTCGGGTCGTTAGACGCGGCGATACTAAATGTGTGTACTTTTATTGTTTTGGTTTTTTTATGTAGATAAAAAAAATGTATTTATGGGGAAAAAAAAAAAATATATATATATATTTTTTTTTTTACTTTGTCCCAGGGGGGACATCACTGTATAGTGACAGATCGCTGATCTGACACTTTGCAGAGCACTGTGTCAGATCAGCGATCTGGCGTGCCCTGCTCCTTGGTTACCAGAGCCTGCTCTGGACCCGGAAGCAGTCCCTGCAGGACCTGGAAGTAGCCCCGCGGCCATTTTGGATCCCGGGCCTGCAGGGACGAGATGCTCAGTACAGGGTGAGTACATCGCCTTGTACCGATCGTCTCTGGGAGGCACGCAGGGAGCCCCCTCCCTGCGCGATGCTTCCCTGTACCGCCGGAACATTGCGATCATGTTTGATCACAGTGTGCCGGGGGTTAATGTGCCGGGAGCAGTCCGTGACCACTCCTGGCACATAGCGCCGGATGTCAGATGCAATAGTCAGCTGACACCCGGCCGCACTCCCCCCGTGAGTGCGGCCGATCGTATGTGACGTACTATTCCATCACTGGGAATTAAGTCCCAGGTCACCTTGACGGGATAGTACGACATATGGGATTAAGGGGTTAATCAACATGCTCCTGCAAGTCCCTTGTCACCAGGTGAACAAGTGCTCAAGCGTAAAAGGAGATTACACAAACTTGATGACCAATGGGAAGCGGAACCGTATACTATCCTGCCTTCAAACTTCGATAACACGATAGTCTGCATTATCAGTAAAGATGGACGAGAAACTTCGACAGCAGTATCCACAAGAAATGCCCTGATAAACTGAGGAACAGAGAAACAAACCAAGGAACATCTCCACCTATGGAAACAGAGGAAAAGAAAATTTGCACTGTTCTTGGAGATATTCCCCAGTCTTGGACTCAAGCATTTCAGGCCATAGTGATACCTGTCTTAACATTTCCCCACCCGGAAACACAGAAAGAAGCGACTCAGAACCATCCAGAACCTGAAGAGACTCCGCACCAACAGATTCAAGCAGCCAGTATCACCCCAGCAGTGGAACCAGAAAATCCACCCTCTGCTATTGGTGAATCTGCAATGCCCACAGTAAGTTGAAGTAGTCCCAGAAGGTCCAGTATACCAGGGCTACGTAGACTCACCAGAAGTGTAGCCATAAGACAGTGCACTACACCAGTGGTAGTGAGAACAGTGAATCCTGTCAGGTCACTAGCAATCCCTATACTGTGCAGGTCTACACGTAGTACCAAGAGTCAAATCCCAACTCGTTACAAGAACTAGAAATGTCAATAACTCCTGTTATCTGTTTGAATTTCTTGCTTATCTTTGTTACAGGTTTAAAAATGGACACTGAGGTAATAGACAATGCTTACTCAAAATCCTTCATTGTGAATAGTTTGGCACCCTCACGGTGCACATTGGTTCGGCCCATTTGCGGGGTGGGTTGAGCCCTTGTTTGTTTCATCTGACCAAAGACAATACCAGATGAACTTTTATAGACTTGCTTTGCAACGTTCAAGTGTCCTTACCCCCCATAAAGGGAAGCCAAAGTTCACTATTGTTCAAATGTTTGTCTAGGTTGTTTGCATTATTTAACTTGTATTTTTGTTATTCTCGTTTCCTAGTCCGGGAGTACTGGATTTAACGGGGGGGGGGGGGGATTGATGGGGGAATGTGGCACTCCAGGAGTTCGGGTATCACAGTAGTGCTGTCTTCCTCACGGGGAGGATAGTGCTATGTCTGGAGACAACTGAGGTTTCCTTTGGTACGTTTACACTCACACAACACCTTCCACTTCCAGGCCAGGAGGGGGAGCACCAAGCCCTGTTTTAGAGCAGATTCCCTCAATAAAGATCCTGGTTTGGAGGCGGAGATGGCTCAGTTTGTAGCAGGAGTCTGTGTGCAAGGACAGACAGGAGTGGAGCACTAAGGAAAGAGAGAGCTCCAGGAGTGTTATGTAGGCAATCCAGTGACACAGTGTGCCAGCAATCAGAGCACATACAGTGATCTGACAATAACCCAAAAACAATAGAACGAGCTCTGAGACGTGGAATCTCTGTAGACCGCAATACCTGAACCTAACCTAAACACAACTAAAGGCAGCTGTGGATTGCGCCTGACACTACCTATGCAACTCGGCACAGCCTGAGGAGCTGACTAGCCTGAAGATAGAAAAACAAGCCTGACTTGCCTCAGAGAAATACCCCAAAGGAAAAGGCAGCCCCCCACATATAATGACTGTTAGCAAGATGAAAAGACAAACGTAGGGATGAAATAGATTCAGCAAAGTGAGGCCCGATATTCTAGATAGAGCGAGGATAGCAAAGAGAACTTTGCAGTCTACAAAAAACCCTAAAGCAAAAAACCACGCAAAGGGGGCAAAAAGACCCACCGTGCCGAACTAACGGCACGGCGGTACACCCTTTGTGTCTCAGAGCTACCAGCAAAACGAAATGACAAGCTGGACAGAAAAAGTAGCAACAAAAGCAAAAAGCACTTATCTAAGCAGAGCAGCAGGCCACAGGAAAGATCCAGAAGCTCAGATCCAACACTGGAACATTGTCAAGGAGCAAGGAAGACAGAATCAGGTGGAGTTAAATAACAAAGCAGCCAACGAGCTCACCAGAACACCTGAGGGAGGAAGCTCAGAAGCTGCAGTACCACTTGTGACCACAGGAGTGAATTCAGCCACAGAATTCACAACAGTACCCCCCCCCCCCCTTGAGGAGGGGTCACCGAACCCTCACCAGAGCCCCCAGGCCGACCAGGATGAGCCACATGAAAGGCACGAACAAGATCTGGAGCATGGACATCAGAGGCAAAAACCCAGGAATTATCTTCCTGAGCATAACCCTTCCATTTAACCAGATACTGGAGTTTCCGTCTAGAAACACGAGAATCCAAAATTTTCTCCACAATATACTCCAATTCCCCCTCCACCAAAACCGGGGCAGGAGGCTCAACAGATGGAACCATAGGTGCCACGTATCTCCGCAACAACGACCTATGGAATACATTATGTATGGAAAAGGAGTCTGGGAGGGTCAGACGAAAAGACACAGGATTGAGAATCTCAGAAATCCTATACGGACCAATAAAACGAGGTTTAAATTTAGGAGAGGAAACCTTCATAGGAATATGACGAGAAGTGTTGTGAATTCTGTGGCTGAATTCACTCCTGTGGTCACAAGTGGTACTGCAGCTTCTGAGCTCCCTCCCTCAGGTGCTCTGGTGAGCTCGTTAACTGCTTCATTACTTAACTCCGCCTGATGCTGCTATCCTTGCTCCTTGTCAATGTTTCAGTGTTGGATCTGAGCTTCTCCTGATTGTTCCTGTGACCTGCTGCTCTGTATAGCTAAGTGCTTTTTGCTTTTTTGTTGCTTTTTTTCTGTCCAGCTTGTCTTTTGTTTTGCTGGAAGCTCTGAGACGCAAAGGGTGTACCGCCGTGCCGTTAGTTCGGCACGGTGGGTTTTTTTTTTGCCCCCTTTGCGTGGTTTTGCTTTAGGGTTTTTTGTAGACTGCAAAGTTCGCTTTACTGTCCTCGCTCTGTCCTAGAATATCGGGCCCCACTTTGCTGAATCTATTTCATCCCTACGTTTTGTCTTTTCATCTTACTCACAGTCATTATATGTGGGGGGCTGCCTTTTCCTTTGGGGAATTTCTCTGGGGCAAGTCAGGCCTATTTTTCTATCTTCAGGCTAGCTAGTTTCTTAGGCTGTGCCGAGTTGCCTAGGTAGTTGTTAGGCGCTATCCACAGCCGCTTTTAGTTGTGTTTAGGATAGGATCAGGTGTGCAGTCTACAGAGTTTCCACGTCTCAGAGCTCGTTCTTGTATTTTTGGGTATTTGTCAGATCACTGTGTGCGCTCTGATCGCTAAGCACACTGTGTTTCTGGATTGCCTTCATAACACCTGTCATTAGCAGACATAACAGTACAAGGAGCCAAACTAATGATTCTCAATAGAGGGAAAGAAAAACTTCTGACATCATTTTTTTTTTTTTTTTTTTTCTGCTCTGTGTTCATTTTTTTTTTTTTCCCCCTAGACATTTGGGTGATTCTGGACACAGGTGTGGACATGGATATTCAGGGTCTGTGCTCTTCAATGGATAATCTCGTTATAAATGTACAAAAAATTCAAGATACTATTGATCAGAAATCTATGTTAGAACCAAGAATTCCTATTCCTGATTTGTTTTTTGGAGATAGAACTAAGTTTCTAAGTTTCAAAAATAATTGTAAGCTATTTCTGGCCTTGAAACCTCATTCTTCTGGTAATCCTATTCAACAGGTTTTGATTATTATTTCTTTTTTGCGCGGCGACCCTCAAGACTGGGCATTTTCTCTTGCGCCAGGAGACCCTACATTGAGTAGTGTCGATGCGTTTTTCCTGGCGCTCGGATTGCTGTACGATGAGCCTAATTCAGTGGATCAGGCTGAGAAAAATTTGCTGGCTTTGTGCCAGGGTCAGGATGATATAGAAGTATATTGTCAAAAATTTAGGAAATGGTCAGTACTTACTCAGTGGAATGAATCTGCGCTGGCAGCTTTGTTCAGAAAGGGTCTCTCTGAGGCTCTTAAGGATGTCATGGTGGGATTTCCTATGCCTGCTGGTTTGAATGAGTCTTTGTCTTTGGCCATTCAGATCGGTCGACGCTTGCGCGAGCGTAAATCTGTGCACCATTTGGCGGTACTGCCTGAGGTTAAACCTGAGCCTATGCAGTGCGATAGGACTATGACTAGAGTTGAACGGCAGGAATACAGACGTCTGAATGGTCTGTGTTTCTACTGTGGTGATTCCACTCATGCTACTTCTGATTGTCCTAAGCGCACTAAGCGGTCCGCTAGGTCTGCCGTCATTGGTACTGTACAGTCCAAATTCCTTCTGTCCATTACCTTGATATGCTCTTTGTCGTCATTTTCTGTCATGGTGTTTGTGGATTCGGGCGCTGCCCTGAATCTGATGGATTTGGATTATGCTAAACGTTGTGGGTTTTTCTTGGAGCCTTTGCGGTGTCCTATTCCATTGAGAGGAATTGATGCTACACCTTTGGCCAAGAATAAACCTCAATACTGGGCCCAGCTGACCATGTGCATGGCTCCTGCACATCAGGAAGTTATTCGCTTTCTGGTGTTGCATAATCTGCATGATGTGGTCGTGTTTGGGTTGCCATGGCTACAAACCCATAATCCAGTATTGGATTGGAATTCCATGTCGGTATCCAGCTGGGGTTGTCAGGGGGTACGTGGTGATGTTCCATTTTTGTCGATTTCGTCATCCACCCCTTCTGAGGTCCCAGAGTTCTTGTCTGATTATCAGGATGTATTTGAAGAGCCCAAGTCCGATGCTCTACCTCCGCATAGGGATTGTGATTGTGCTATCAATTTGATTCCTGGTAGTAAATTCCCTAAAGGTCGATTATTTAATTTATCCGTGCCCGAACACGCCGCTATGCGCAGTTATGTGAAGGAATCCCTGGAGAAGGGACATATTCGCCCATCGTCATCACCACTGGGAGCAGGGTTCTTCTTTGTAGCCAAGAAGGATGGTTCGCTGAGACCGTGTATTGATTACCGCCTTCTTAATAAGATCACTGTTAAATTTCAGTATCCCTTGCCATTGTTATCTGACTTGTTTGCTCGGATTAAGGGGGCTAGTTGGTTCACTAAGATAGATCTTCGTGGTGCGTATAATCTGGTGAGAATCAGGCAAGGAGATGAATGGAAAACTGCATTCAATACGCCCGAGGGTCATTTTGAGTATCTAGTGATGCCGTTCGGACTTGCCAATGCTCCATCTGTGTTTCAGTCTTTTATGCATGACATCTTCCGTGAGTATCTGGATAAATTCCTGATTGTTTACTTGGATGACATTTTGATCTTCTCAGATGATTGGGAGTCTCATGTGAAGCAGGTCAGAATGGTTTTTCAGGTCCTGCGTGCTAATTCTTTGTTTGTGAAGGGATCAAAGTGTCTCTTCGGTGTGCAGAAAGTTTCATTTTTGGGGTTCATCTTTACCCCTTCTACTATCGAGATGGATCCAGTTAAGGTCCAAGCCATCCAGGATTGGATTCAGCCGACATCTCTGAAAAGTCTGCAAAAGTTCCTGGGCTTTGCTAATTTTTATCGTCGCTTCATCTGTAATTTTTCTAGCATTGCCAAACCATTGACCGATTTGACCAAGAAGGGTGCTGATTTGGTTAATTGGTCTTCTGCTGCTGTGGAAGCTTTTCAGGAGTTGAAGCGTCGTTTTTGTTCTGCCCCTGTGTTGTGTCAGCCAGATGTTTCTCTTCCGTTCCAGGTCGAGGTTGATGCTTCTGAGATTGGAGCAGGGGCGGTTTTGTCACAGAGAGGTTCTGATTGCTCAGTGATGAAACCATGTGCTTTCTTTTCCAGGAAGTTTTCGCCCGCTGAGCGTAATTATGATGTGGGCAATCGAGAGTTGCTGGCCATGAAGTGGGCATTCGAGGAGTGGCGTCATTGGCTTGAAGGAGCTAAGCATCGCGTGGTGGTATTGACTGATCATAAGAACTTGATTTATCTCGAGTCTGCCAAGCGCTTGAATCCTAGACAGGCCGGTGGTCGTTATTTTTTGCCCGCTTCGTCTTTGTGATTTCGTACCTTCCGGGCTCTAAAAATGTGAAGGCCGGATGCTCTGTCTAGGAGTTTTGTGCCCGACTCTCCGGGTTTATCTGAGCCAGCGGGTATCCTCAAGGAAGGAGTCATTGTGTCTGCCATCTCCCCTGATTTGCGGCGGGTGCTGCAAAAATTTCAGGCGAATAAACCTGATCGTTGTCCAGCAGAGAAACTGTTCGTCCCTGATAGGTGGACTAATAAACTTATCTCTGAACTTCATTGTTCGGTGTTGGCTGGTCATCCTGGAATCTTTGGTACCAGAGAGTTAGTGGCTAGATCCTTCTGGTGGCCATCTCTGTCACGGGATGTACGTACTTTTGTGCAGTCCTGTGGGATTTGTGCTAGGGCTAAGCCCTGCTGTTCTCGTGCCAGTGGGTTGCTTTTGCCCTTGCCGGTCCCAAAGAGGCCTTGGACACATATTTCGATTGATTTAATTTCTGACCTTCCCGTTTCTCAAAAGATGTCAGTCATTTGGGTGGTCTGTGATCGCTTTTCTAAAATGGTCCATCTGGTGCCCTTGGCTAAATTGCCTTCCTCCTCTGATTTGGTACCTTTGTTCTTTCAGCATGTGGTTCGGTTGCATGGCATTCCTGAGAATATTGTTTCTGACAGAGGTTCCCAGTTTGTTTCAAGGTTTTGGCGAGCCTTTTGTGGTAGGATGGGCATTGACCTATCCTTTTCCTCGGCTTTCCATCCTCAGACTAATGGCCAGACCGAACGAACCAATCAGACCTTGGAAACATATCTGAGATGTTTTGTTTCTGCAGACCAGGATGATTGGGTGTCCTTTTTGCCATTGGCTGAGTTCGCCCTTAATAATCGGGCCAGCTCGGCTACCTTGGTTTCTCCATTTTTTTGCAATTCTGGGTTCCATCCTCGTTTCTCTTCAGGACAGGTTGAGTCTTCGGACTGTCCTGGTGTGGATTCTGTGGTGGATAGGTTGCAGCAGATCTGGACTCAGGTAGTGGACAATTTGATCTTGTCCCAGGAGAAAGCTCAACTTTTCGCTAATCGCAGACGCCGTGTGGGTCCCCGACTTCGTGTTGGGGATCTGGTTTGGTTATCTTCTCGTCATATTCCTATGAAGGTTTCCTCTCCTAAATTTAAACCTCGTTTTATTGGTCCGTATAGGATTTCTGAGGTTCTCAATCCTGTGTCTTTTCGTTTGACCCTCCCAGACTCCTTTTCCATACATAATGTATTCCATAGGTCGTTGTTGCGGAGATACGTGGCACCTATGGTTCCATCTGTTGAGCCTCCTGCCCCGGTTTTGGTGGAGGGGGAATTGGAGTATATTGTGGAGAAGATTTTGGATTCTCGTGTTTCTAGACGGAAACTCCAGTATCTGGTTAAATGGAAGGGTTATGCTCAGGAAGATAATTCCTGGGTTTTTGCCTCTGATGTTCATGCTTCCGATCTTGTTCGTGCCTTTCATGCGGCTCATCCTGGTCGGCCTGCGGGCTCTGGTGAGGGTTCGGTGACCCCTCCTCAAGGGGGGGGTACTGTTGTGAATTCTGTGGCTGAATTCACTCCTGTGGTCACAAGTGGTACTGCAGCTTCTGAGCTCCCTCCCTCAGGTGTTCTGGTGAGCTCGTTAACTGCTTCATTACTTAACTCCGCCTGATGCTGCTATCCTTGCTCCTTGTCAATGTTTCAGTGTTGGATCTGAGCTTCTCCTGATTGTTCCTGTGACCTGCTGCTCTGTATAGCTAAGTGCTTTTTGCTTTTTTGTTGCTTTTTTTCTGTCCAGCTTGTCTTTTGTTTTGCTGGAAGCTCTGACACGCAAAGGGTGTACCGCCGTGCCGTTAGTTCGGCACGGTGGGTTTTTTTTTTTGCCCCCTTTGCGTGGTTTTGCTTTAGGGTTTTTTGTAGACTGCAAAGTTCGCTTTACTGTCCTCGCTCTGTCCTAGAATATCGGGCCCTACTTTGCTGAATCTATTTCATCCCTACGTTTTGTCTTTTCATCTTACTCACAGTCATTATATGTGGGGGGCTGCCTTTTCCTTTGGGGAATTTCTCTGGGGCAAGTCAGGCCTATTTTTCTATCTTCAGGCTAGCTAGTTTCTTAGGCTGTGCCGAGTTGCCTAGGTAGTTGTTAGGCGCTATCCACAGCCGCTTTTAGTTGTGTTTAGGATAGGATCAGGTGTGCAGTCTACAGAGTTTCCACGTCTCAGAGCTCGTTCTTGTATTTTTGGGTATTTGTCAGATCACTGTGTGCGCTCTGATCGCTAAGCACACTGTGTTTCTGGATTGCCTTCATAACACCTGTCATTAGCAGACATAACAGAGAAGATAACCAAACCAGATCCCCAACACGAAGTCGGGGACCCACACGGCGTCTGCGATTAGCGAAAAGTTGAGCCTTCTCCTGGGACAAGGTCAAATTGTCCACTACCTGAGTCCAGATCTGCTGCAACCTGTCCACCACAGAATCCACACCAGGACAGTCCGAAGACTCAACCTGTCCTGAAGAGAAATGAGGATGGAACCCAGAATTGCAGAAAAATGGAGAGACCAAGGTAGCCGAGCTGGCCCGATTATTAAGGGCGAACTCAGCCAACGGCAAAAAGGACACCCAATCATCCTGGTCTGCAGAAACAAAACATCTCAGATATGTTTCCAAGGTCTGATTGGTTCGTTCGGTCTGGCCATTAGTCTGAGGATGGAAAGCCGAGGAAAAAGATAGGTCAATGCCCATCCTACCACAAAAGGCTCGCCAAAACCTTGAAACAAACTGGGAACCTCTGTCAGAAACAATGTTCTCAGGAATGCCATGCAAACGAACCACATGCTGGAAGAACAAAGGCACCAAATCAGAGGAGGAAGGCAATTTAACCAAGGGCACCAGATGGACCATTTTAGAAAAGCGATCACAGACCACCCAAATGACTGGCATCTTTTGAGAAACGGGAAGGTCAGAAATGAAATCCATCGAAATATGTGTCCAAGGCCTCTTTGGGACCGGCAAGGGCAAAAGCAACGCACTGGCACGTGAACAGCAGGGCTTAGCCCTAGCACAAATCCCACAGGACTGCACAAAAGTACGTACATCCCGTGACAGAGATGGCCACCAGAAGGATCTAGCCACTAACTCTCTGGTACCAAAGATTCCAGGATGACCAGCCAACACCGAACAATGAAGTTCAGAGATAACTTTACTAGTCCACCTATCAGGGACGAACAGTTTCTCCGCCGGACAACGATCAGGTTTATTCGCCTGAAATTTTTGCAACACTCGCCGCAAATCAGGGGAGATGGCAGACACAATGACTCCTTCCTTGAGGATACTCGCCGGCTCAGATGAACCCGGAGAGTCGGGCACAAAACTCCTAGACAGAGCATCCGCCTTCACATTTTTAGAGCCCGGAAGGTACGAAATCACAAAATCGAAGCGGGCAAAAAATAACGACCAACGGGCCTGTCTAGGATTCAAGCGCTTGGCAGACTCGAGATAAGTCAAGTTCTTATGATCAGTCAATACCACCACGCGATGCTTAGCTCCTTCAAGCCAATGACGCCATTCCTCGAATGCCCACTTCATGGCCAGCAACTCTCGGTTGCCCACATCATAATTACGCTCAGCAGCCGAAAACTTCCTGGAAAAGAAAGCGCATGGTTTCAACACTGAGCAACCAGAACCTCTCTGTGACAAAACCGCCCCTGCTCCAATCTCAGAAGCATCAACCTCGACCTGGAACGGAAGAGAAACATCTGGTTGACACAACACAGGGGCAGAACAAAAACGATGCTTCAACTCCTGAAAAGCTTCCACAGCAGCAGAAGACCAATTAACCAAATCAGCACCCTTCTTGGTCAAATCGGTCAATGGTTTGGCAATGCTAGAAAAATTACAGATGAAGCGACGATAAAAATTAGCAAAGCCCAGGAATTTTTGCAGACTTTTCAGAGATGTCGGCTGAGTCCAATCCTGGATGGCTTGGACCTTAACCGGATCCATCTCGATAGTAGAAGGGGAAAAGATGAACCCCAAAAATGAAACTTTCTGCACACCGAAGAGACACTTTGATCCCTTCACAAACAAAGAATTAGCACGCAGGACCTGGAAAACCATTCTGACCTGCTTCACATGAGACTCCCAATCATCTGAGAAGATCAAAATGTCATCCAAGTAAACAATCAGGAATTTATCCAGATACTCACGGAAGATGTCATGCATAAAAGACTGAAACACAGATGGAGCATTGGCAAGTCCGAACGGCATCACTAAATACTCAAAATGACCCTCGGGCGTATTAAATGCAGTTTTCCATTCATCTTCTTGCCTGATTCTCACCAGATTATACGCACCACGAAGATCTATCTTAGTGAACCAACTAGCCCCCTTAATCCGAGCAAACAAGTCAGATAACAATGGCAAGGGATACTGAAATTTCACAGTGATCTTATTAAGAAGGCGGTAATCAATACACGGTCTCAGCGAACCATCCTTCTTGGCTACAAAAAAGAACCCTGCTCCCAGTGGTGATGACGATGGGCGAATATGTCCCTTCTCCAGGGATTCCTTCACATAACTGCGCATAGCGGCGTGTTCAGGCACGGATAAATTAAATAATCGACCTTTAGGGAATTTACTACCAGGAATCAAATTGATAGCACAATCACAATCCCTATGCGGAGGTAGGGCATCGGACTTGGGCTCTTCAAATACATCCTGATAATCGGACAAGAACTCTGGGACCTCAGAAGGAGTGGATGACGAAATAGACAAAAATGGAACATCACCATGTACCCCCTGACAACCCCAGCTGGATACCGACATAGAGTTCCAATCCAATACTGGATTATGGGTTTGCAGCCATGGCAACCCCAACACGACCACATCATGCAGATTATGTAGCACCAGAAAGCGAATAACTTCCTGATGTGCAGGAGCCATGCACATGGTCAGCTGGGTCCAGTACTGAGGTTTATTCTTGGCCAAAGGTGTAGCATCAATTCCTCTCAACGGAATAGGACACCGCAAAGGCTCCAAGAAAAACCCACAACGTTTAGCATAATCCAAATCCATCAGATTCAGGGCAGCGCCTGAATCCACAAACACCATGACAGAATACGATGACAAAGAGCATATCAAGGTAATGGACAGAAGGAATTTAGATTGTACAGTACCAATGACGGCAGACCTATCGAACCGCTTAGTGCGCTTAGGACAATCAGAAATAGCATGAGTGGAATCACCACAGTAGAAACACAGACCATTCAGACGTCTGTGTTCTTGCCGTTCAACTCTGGTCATAGTCCTATCGCACTGCATAGGCTCAGGTGTAATCTTAGACAATACCGCCAAATGGTGCACAGATTTACGATCGCGCAAGCGTCGACCGATCTGAATGGCCAAAGACATAGACTCATTCAAACCAGCAGGCATAGGAAAACCCACCATGACATCCTTAAGAGCCTCAGAGAGACCCTTTCTGAACAAAGCTGCCAGCGCAGATTCATTCCACAGAGTGAGTACTGACCACTTCCTAAATTTCTGACAATATACTTCTATATCATCCTGACCCTGGCACAAAGCCCGCAAATTTTTCTCAGCCTGATCCACTGAATTAGGCTCATCGTAAAGTAATCCGAGCACCAGGAAAAACGCATTGACATTACTCAATGCAGGGTCTCCTGGCGCAAGAGAAAATGCCCAGTCCTGAGGGTCGCCGCGCAAAAAAGAAATAATAATCAAAACCTGTTGAATAGGATTACCAGAAGAATGAGGTTTCAAGGCCAGAAATAGCTTACAATTATTTTTGAAATTAAGAAACTTAGTTCTATCACCAAAAAACAAATCAGGAATAGGAATTCTTGGTTCTAACATAGATTTCTGATCAATAGTATCTTGAATCCTTTGTACATGTGTAACGAGATTATCCATTGAAGAGCACAGACCCTGAATATCCATGTCCACACCTGTGTCCTGAAACACCCAAATGTCTAGGGGAAAAAAAAGACTGAACACAGAGCTGAGAGAAAAAAATGATGTCAGAACTTCTTTTTTCCCTCTATTGAAAATCATTAGGTTGGCTCCTTGTACTGTTATGTAGGCAATCCAGTGACACAGTGTGCCAGCAATCAGAGCACATACAGTGATCTGACAATAACCCAAAAACAATAGAACGAGCTCTGAGACGTGGAATCTCTGTAGACCGCAATACCTGAACCTAACCTAAACACAACTAAAGGCAGCTGTGGATTGCGCCTGACACTACCTATGCAACTCGGCACAGCCTGAGGAGCTGACTAGCCTGAAGATAGAAAAACAAGCCTGATTTGCCTCAGAGAAATACCCCAAAGGAAAAGGCAGCCCCCCACATATAATGACTGTTAGCAAGATGAAAAGACAAACGTAGGGATGAAATAGATTCAGCAAAGTGAGGCCCGATATTCTAGATAGAGCGAGGATAGCAAAGAGAACTTTGCAGTCTACAAAAAACCCTAAAGCAAAAAACCACGCAAAGGGGGCAAAAAGACCCACCGTGCCGAACTAACGGCACGGCGGTACACCCTTTGCGTCTCAGAGCTACCAGCAAAACGAAATGACAAGCTGGACAGAAAAAGTAGCAACAAAAGCAAAAAGCACTTATCTAAGCAGAGCAGCAGGCCACAGGAAAGATCCAGAAGCTCAGATCCAACACTGGAACATTGTCAAGGAGCAAGGAAGACAGAATCAGGTGGAGTTAAATAACAAAGCAGCCAACGAGCTCACCAGAACACCTGAGGGAGGAAGCTCAGAAGCTGCAGTACCACTTGTGACCACAGGAGTGAATTCAGCCACAGAATTCACAACACAGGAGGCCATGAGCAGGCTTCTGAAGAGTATCAGCGCAAGTATTCCGGTACCGGGAGCCCGAGGCTTTTGTGGATTGTAAAACACAGAGCAGAACTGGGGGGTATTGTTCTACAAGGACTTCGCCCATAATTACCTGTGGCACAGCAGCACCTAGGAGCCTGGAGTCACCAAGAACAGACCCCAGTTCACACGGCCAAGGCTGCCTGCCATACAGGTACCTGTCCTAGGACAGCAGAACGATTAAAGACCTACCACCTGCAGGACAGCATAGAGGGTGGCAGGACTTTTTGTCCCTCCTTTACCAGCACTTAGCAACACCTCCTTATACAAGCAGGTCCCCTGATGACTTGAGCTTGGAAGAAACGCGTCGGGACGACAAGAAAGGGAGAGTGCAGGGCATGTGCATACAGGAGTAACTGTGGACTGCCCTTGTAAGGGCAGGAGCTTTGGGGATAGCTTACTGTTAGCCTCATAGGGATTGACATAGGGATTGTCATCTCTGCTTTACCCGGGTGTTTATCGGACGTGGGAACATCTGGTGCTCCTATGCCTGCCTGATGGAATTGGTGAGACAGTTCCTTTTAGTTTGTTTAAAAGTTACAATAAGCATCTCTTACAGTACATGCTAAGCAAATTGTTTATTGTCTATGTATGCACCTGAGGATATAGGGATTGGTGCTGTCTCTCATTTTTCTGGTTACAGCACCTTGTGATCCCTGTCTCAGTAATAGAGGTTCCGCAATTACTGTCGGAATTTTACTAATCCTATTTTGGGCTCATTTGTATCTCTAATCCATCACATATGGTTGAGACTTGGCCCTTCTGTGTTTTATATTCACTTGGGTGACGTGATTTTATGACTTTCGTGAATTAAAAGTTATGTTTTATTTTCCACTTTTTTGCTTTGTTATGATTAATTATTAGTGGGATCATCTGTATGACTCACATTCTATATACAGATTTTTTGCTTTGTTGACACTACTGTAATCAAAAACTGACTATAGACAATAACATCTACTGAAAGGCTCAAACTGAACAGTCTTCATCAGTAACAAATGAGCAGCTAGTGGTGAAACCTCTCTGGGGTAATTAGAGCACGGGGCTCGGTGACTTCACAATCTAAACTATCGGAAGCTCCAATATTTTCTGTCAGATGAGTTTCAAGAAAAAATATTACACACTAGGGTTGCCTGGGCATAGTAAATATCTGTGGTTAGTTATAGCACCTCACTTCTCTTATTTTCCCATCACGCCTCTCATTTTCCCCCTCAATCCACTCATTCCCCCCTAACACTTGTCATTTCGACATCACATCAGTCATTTTCCGATCACTCCTCTCATTTTGCACTCACACCTCTCATCTTCCCCTCAGTATATACATGTTTGTCATCTCCCTTATATATAGTATACACCTGTTGTCATCTCCTGTATATAGTATATACCTGTATGTCATCTCCCCTGTTTATAGTATATACCTGCTGTATGTCATCTCCTCCTCTATATACCTATGTGTCATCTCCTCTTTTATATAGTATATACCTGTATGTCATCTCCTCCTGTATATAGTATATACATGTGTCATCTCCTCCTGTATATAGTATATACCTGTGTGTCATCTCCTTCTGTATATAGTATATATCTGTGTGTCATCTCCTCCTGTATATAGTATATACCTGTGTCATCTCCCCTGTATATAGTATATATATGTGTGTGTCATCTCCCCTGTATATAGTATATACATGTGTGTCATCTCCCCTGTATATAGTATATACCTGTGTGTCATCTCCTCCTGTATATAGTATATACCTGTGAGTCATCTCCTCCTGTATATACCTGTGTGTCATCTCCCCTGTATATAGTATATACCTGTGTGTCATCTCCTTCTGCATATAGTATATATCTGTGTGTCATCTCCTCCTGTATATAGTATATACCTGTGTCATCTGCTCCTGTATATAGTATATACCTGTGTGTCATCTCCTCCTGTATATAGTATATATCTGTGTGTCATCTCCTCCTGTATATAGTATATATCTGTGTGTCATCTCCTCCTGTATATCGCATATACCTGTGTGTCATCTCCCCTGTATATAGTATATACATGTGTGTCATATCCCCTGTATATAGTATGTGTGTCATCTGCTCCTGTATATAGTATATACCGGTGTGTCATCTCCTCCTGTATATAGTATATATCTGTGTGTCATCTCCTCCTGTACATAGTATATATCTGTGTGTCATCTCCTCCTGTATATAGTATATACCGGTGTGTCATATCCCCTGTATATAGTATATACCTGTGTGTGCCATATCCCCTGTATATAGTATATACCTGTGTGTCATCTCCCCTGTATATAGTATATACCTGTATGTCATCTCCTCCTGTATATAGTATATATCTGTGTGTCATCTCCCCTGTATATAGTATATACCTGTGTCATATCTGTCATGATCCCAATGGCAGGGGATCACTAAAGGACAAGCACAGATACAAACAAGCTCTAGGGCGATGGAACCTGAGCTGACCGCGACCCTGAACCTAACACACAAATAAAAGTAGCCGGGGAACGTGCCTACGATGATCCTAGACGTCTCGCTCCAGCCGAAGATCTAACTTCCCCTAATAGAAGAAACACAGACCTCTCTTGCCTCCAGAGAAATACCCCACAGAAATAGCAGCCCCCCACATATAATGACGGTGAAATGAGAGGAAAGCACATACGCAGTATGAAAACAGTTTCAGCAAAATGAGGCCCGCCAAAGCTAGATAGCAGAGGATACAAAAGTGAACTGCGCGGTCAGCGAAAAACCCCTCAAAAAACCATCCTGAAATTACCTGAACTCATGTGCCAACTCATGGCACATGAGGAGCAATTTCAGCCCACCAGAGCAACCAGCAGCAAAGAATCACATATCTGCAGGCTGGACTAAAAAAACAAATAAAGCAAAACACCAAAACAGGAAAATCCAAACTTAGCTTGACCAGAAGGTTCTAGGAGCAGGGAGCAGAGGTAACAAGACACACTGGATACATTAATAACCGGCGAGGAAATGCCAGCAAAGCCAGGTTAAATAGGAAACTCCCACACCCTGATGGAACAGGTGAAACCCAGAGACCCAGGAAAGACAAGTCACCCAGTACCATCAGCAACCACCAGAGGGAGCCCAAAAACAGAACTCACAACAGTACCCCCCCTTGAGGAGGGGTCACCTAACCCTCACGAGAACCACCAGGGCGACCAGGATGAGCCCTATGAAAAGCGCGAACCAAATCATCAGCATGAACATCCGAGGCAACCACCCAAGAATTATCATCCTGACCAGAACCCTTCCACTTGACCAAATACTGGAGTTTCCGTCTGGAAACACGAGAATCCAAGATCTTCTCCACAACATACTCCAATTCTCCCTCCACCAGCACTGGAGCAGGAGGCTCAAGCGAAGGAACAACAGGTACCTCATACTTCCGCAACAACGACCGATGGAACACATTATGAATAGCAAACGATGCCGGGAGATCCAAACGAAACGACACAGGGTTAAGAATTTCCAAGATCCTATAGGGACCGATGAACCGAGGCTTGAACTTAGGAGAAGAGACCTTCATAGGAACAAAACGAGAAGACAACCACACCAAGTCCCCAACAAGAAGTCGAGGACCCACGCGGCGACGGCGATTAGCAAACTGCTGAGCCTTCTCCTGGGACAACTTCAAATTGTCCACCACATGACTCCAAATCCGATGCAACCTATCCACCACCATGTCCACTCCAGGACAATCAGAAGGTTCCACCTGACCAGAGGAAAAACGAGGATGAAACCCCGAATTACAAAAGAAAGGAGAAACCAAGGTAGCAGAACTAGCCCGATTATTATGGGCAAACTCGGCCAGCGGCAAAAAGGTAACCCAGTCATCCTGATCAGCAGAAACAAAACACCTTAATTAAGTTTCCAAGGTCTGATTAGTTCGTTCAGTCTGGCCATTCGTCTGAGGATGGAATGCAGACGAAAAGGACAAATCAATGCCCATCTTAGCACAGAACGTCCGCCAAAATCTAGACACAAACTGGGATCCCGTCAGAAATGATGTTCTCAGGAATCCCAAGCAAACGAACCACATTCTGAAAAAACAGAGGGACCAACTCAGAGGAGGAAGGTAACTTAGGCAAGGGTACCAGATGAACCATTTTAGAAAAGCGATCACACACAACCCAGATGACAGACATTTTTTGAGAGACAGGGAGATCCGAAATAAAGTCCATGGAAATGTGCGTCCAAGGCCTCTTCGGGACAGGCAAAGGTGACAACAATCCACTGGCCCGAGAACAGCAAGGCTTAGCCCGAGCACAAACCTCACAAGACTGCACAAAAGAACGCACATCCCTCGACAAGGAAGGCCACCAAAAAGACCTGGCCACCAAGTCTCTAGTACCAAATATTCCAGGATGACCTGCCAACGCAGAAGAATGGACCTCGGAGATGACTCTACTGGTCCAATTATCCGGAACAAACAGTCTCTCAGGCGGACAACGATCAGGTTTACCCGCCTGAAACTCCTGCAAAGCACGTCGCAAGTCTGGGGAGACAGCAGACAAAATCACCCCATCCCTAAGGATACCAGAGGGCTCAGAACTTCCAAGGGAGTCAGGCACAAAACTCCTAGAAAGAGCATCCGCCTTCACATTCTTTGAACCTGGCAGGTATGAAACCACAAAATTGAAACGAGAGAAAAACAGTGACCAACGAGCCTGTCTAGGATTCAGACGCCTGGCAGACTCAAGGTAAATCAAATTTTTGTGATCAGTCAAGACCACCACACGATGTCTAGCACCCTCTAGCCAATGACGCCACTCCTCAAATGCCCACTTCATGGCCAAAAGTTCCCGATTACCAACATCATAATTCCGCTCAGCCGGCGAAAACTTTCTAGAAAAAAACGCGCATGGCTTCATCACTGAGCCATCGGAGCTTCTCTGTGACAAAACCGCCCCCGCTCCAATCTCGGAAGCATCAACCTCAACCTGAAAAGGGAGCGAAACATCTGGCTGACGCAACACAGGAGCAGAAGAAAACCGGCGCTTAAGTTCCTGAAAGGCCTCCACAGCCGCAGGAGACCAATTAGCAACATCAGCACCCTTCTTAGTCAAATCCGTCAAAGGCTTAACAACACTAGAAAAATTAGTTATAAAACGACGATAGAAATTAGCAAAGCCCAAGAACTTCTGTAGACTCTTAAGAGATGTAGGCTGCGTCCAGTCACAAATAGCCTGAACCTTGACGGGATCCATCTCAATAGTAGAAGGGGAAAAAATATACCCCAAGAAAGAAATCTTCTGGACTCCAAAGAGACACTTTGAGCCTTTTACAAACAAGGAATTGGCCCGCAGGACCTGAAACACCTTCCTGACCTGCTGAACATGAGACTCCCAGTCATCAGAAAAAAACAAAATATCATCCAAATACACAATCATAAATTTATCCAGATATTCACGGAAAATATCGTGCATAAAGGACTGGAAGACTGAAGGAGCATTATAAAGTCCGAAAGGCATTACCAAATACTCAAAATGGCCCTCAGGCGTATTAAATGCGGTTTTCTACTCATCACCTTGCTTTATTCGTATAAGATTATACGCACCCCGAAGATCAATCTTAGTGAACCATTTAGCCCCCTTAATGCGAGCAAACAAATCAGTCAACAATGGCAAAGGATACTGATATTTTACGGTAATCTTATTCAAAAGACGATAATCTATACAAGGCCTCAAGGAACCATCTTTTTTGGCCACGAAAAAAAAACCTGCTCCCAAAGGGGACAAAGATGGCCGGATATGTCCCTTTTCCAAGGACTCCTTAACATAATCCCGCATAGCAGTATGCTCTGGCACTGACAGATTGAACAAACGACCTTTAGGAAATTTACTGCCTGGAATTAAATTTATAGCACAATCGCAATCCCTGTGAGGAGGAAGCGAACTGAGCTTAGGCTCCTCAAAAACATCCCGATAGTCAGACAAAAACACAGGAATCTCAGAAGGAGTAGATGAAGCGATAGAAATCGGAGGTGCATCATCATGAACCCCCTGACAACCCCAGCTTAACACAGACATCGATTTCCAGTCAAGGACTGGATTATGAGTTTGTAACCATGGCAGACCAAGCACTAGGACATCATGCAAATTATACAGTACCAGGAAGCGAATCACCTCCTAATGAACAGGAGTCATACGCATGGTCACTTGTGTCCAGTACTGAGGTTTATTCATAGCCAAAGGTGTAGAGTCAATTCCCTTCAAAGGAATAGGGACTTCCAGAGGCTCCAGACTAAACCCACAGCGATTGGCAAATGACCAATCCATAAGACTCAGGGCAGCGCCTGAATCCACATAGGCATCGACGGAAATGGATGATAATGAACAAATCAGAGTCACAGACAGAATGAACTTAGACTGTAAAGTACTAATGGCAACAGACTTATCAACCTTTTTTGTGCGTTTAGAGCATGCTGATATAACATGAGCTGAATCACCACAATAAAAGCACAACCTTTTTTTCCGCCTATAATTTTGCCGTTCACTTCTGGACTGAATTCTATCACATTGCATTATCTCAGGTGACGGTTCAGACGACACCGCCAAATGATGCACAGGTTTGCGCTCCCGTAAACGCCGATCAATCTGAATAGCCATAGTCATAGACTCATTCAGACCAGTAGGCGCAGGGAACCCCACCATAACATCTTTAATGGCCTCAGAAAGGCCATCTCTGAACTTTGCAGCCAGGGCGCACTCATTCCACTGGGTAAGCACCGAACACTTCCGAAATTTTTGACAATAAATTTCTGCTTCATCTTGCCCCTGAGAGAGGGCCAACAAAGCTTTTTCAGCCTGAATCTCTTGGTTAGGTTCCTCATAGAGCAAACCCAATGCCAGAAAAAACGCATCCGCATTAAGCAACGCAGGGTCCCCTGGTGCCAATGCAAATGCCCAATCCTGAGGGTCACCCCGCAGGAAAGATATAATAATCTTGACTTGCTGAGCAGGGTCTCCAGAGGAGCGAGATTTCAAAGAAAGAAACAACTTGCAATTGTTCCTAAAATTCAGAAAACGAGATCTATCTCCAGAAAAAAACTCTGGGACAGGAATTCTAGGTTCAGACATAGGAGCATGTACAACAAAATCCTGTATATTTTGAACCTTAGCGGCAAGATTATTCAGGCTGGAAGCCAAACTCTGGACGTCCATGATAAACAGCTGGGATCAGAGCCATTCAAAGATTAAGAGGAGGAGGAAGTAGCCAGGCTGCAATAAGGCTAGGCAGCAAACTCTGAGGGAAAGAGAAAAAAAAAAAAAAACTTCCTCAGACTACTTATCCTCCTACTTCAGCCAATACAATTAACACTTTGTGGGCCGGTTATACTGTCATGATCCCAATGGCAGGGGATCACTAAAGGACAAGCACAGATACAAACAAGCTCTAGGGCGATGGAACCTGAGCTGACCGCGACCCTGAACCTAACACACAAATAAAAGTAGCCGGGGAACGTGCCTACGATGATCCTAGACGTCTCGCTCCAGCCGAAGATCTAACTTCCCCTAATAGAAGAAACACAGACCTCTCTTGCCTCCAGAGAAATCCCCCACAGAAATAGCAGCCCCCCACATATAATGACGGTGAAATGAGAGGAAAGCACATACGCAGTATGAAAACAGTTTCAGCAAAATGAGGCCCGCCAAAGCTAGATAGCAGAGGATACAAAAGTGAACTGCGCGGTCAGCGAAAAACCCCTCAAAAAACCATCCTGAAATTACCTGAACTCATGTGCCAACTCATGGCACATGAGGAGCAATTTCAGCCCACCAGAGCAACCAGCAGCAAAGAATCACATATCTGCAGGCTGGACTAAAAAAACAAATAAAGCAAAACACCAAAACAGGAAAATCCAAACTTAGCTTGACCAGAAGGTTCTAGGAGCAGGGAGCAGAGGTAACAAGACACACTGGATACATTGATAACCGGCGAGGAAATGCCAGCAAAGCCAGGTTAAATAGGAAACTCCCACACCCTGATGGAACAGGTGAAACCCAGAGACCCAGGAAAGACAAGTCACCCAGTACCATCAGCAACCACCAGAGGGAGCCCAAAAACAGAACTCACAACACATATCCCCTGTATACAGGTCCTTCTCAAAAAATTAGCATATAGTGTTAAATTTCATTATTTACCATAATGTAATGATTACAATTAAACTTTCATATATTATAGATTCATTATCCACCAACTGAAATTTGTCAGGTCTTTTATTGTTTTAATACTGATGATTTTGGCATACAACTCCTGATAACCCAAAAAACCTGTCTCAATAAATTAGCATATCAAGAAAAGGTTCTCTAAACGACCTATTACCCTAATCTTCTGAATCAACTTATTAACTCTAAACACATTCAAAAGATACCTGAGGCTTTTATAAACTCCCTGCCTGGTTCATTACTCAAAACCCCCATCATGGGTAAGACTAGCGACCTGACAGATGTCAAGAAGGCCATCATTGACACCCTCAAGCAAGAGGGTAAGACCCAGAAAGAAATTTCTCAACAAATAGGCTGTTCCCAGAGTGCTGTATCAAGGCACCTCAATGGTAAGTCTGTTGGAAGGAAACAATGTGGCAGAAAACGCTGTACAACGAGAAGAGGAGACCGGACCCTGAGGAAGATTGTGGAGAAGGACCGATTCCAGACCTTGGGGAACCTGAGGAAGCAGTGGACTGAGTCTGGTGTGGAAACATCCAGAGCCACCGTGCACAGGCGTGTGCAGGAAATGGGCTACAGGTGCCGCATTCCCCAGGTAAAGCCACTTTTGAGCTACAGAGAAGCAGCACTGGACTGTTGCTAAGTGGTCCCAAGTACTTTTTTCTGATGAAAGCAAATTTTGCATGTCATTCGGAAATCAAGGTGCCAGAGTCTGGAGGAAGACTGGGGAGAAGGAAATGCCAAAATGCCTGAAGTCCAGTGTCAAGTACCCACAGTCAGTGATGGTGTGGGGTGCCATGTCAGCTGCTGGTGTTGGTCCACTGTGTTTCATCAAGGGCAGGGTCAATGCATCTAGCTATCAGGAGATTTTGGAGCACTTCATGCTTCCATCGGCTGAAATGCTTTATGGAGATGAAGATTTCATTTTTCAGCACGACCTGGCACCTGCTCACAGTGCCAAAACCACTGGTAAATGGATTACTGACCATGGTATTACTGTGCTCAATTGGCCTGCCAACTCTCCTGACCTGAACCCCATAGAGAATCTGTGGGATATTGTGAAGAGAAAGTTGAGAGACGCAAGACCCTACACTCTGGATGAGCTTAAGGCCGCTATTGAAGCATCCTGGGCCTCCATAACATCTCAGCAGTGTCACAGGCTGATTGCCTCCATGCCACGCCGCATTGAAGCAGTCATTTCTGCCAAAGGATTCCCGACCAAGTATTGAGTGCATAACTGAACATTATTATTTGTTGGTTTTTTTGTTTGTTATTAAAAAACACTTTTATTTGATTGGATGGGTGAAATATGCTAATTTATTGAGACAGGTTTTTTGGGTTATCAGGAGTTGTATGCCAAAATCATCAGTATTAAAACAATAAAAGACCTGACAAATTTCAGTTGGTGGATAATGAATCTATAATATATGAAAGTTTAATTGTAATCATTACATTATGGTAAATAATGAAATTTAACACTATATGCTAATTTTTTGAGAAGGACCTGTATAGTATATATCTGTATGTCATCTCCTCCTGTATTAGACCTCGCTCACACGTTATTTGGTCAGTATTTTTACCTCAGTATTTGTAAGCTAAATTGGCAGCCTGATAAATCCCCAGCCAACAGGAAGCCCTCCCCCCTGGCAGTATATATTAGCTCACACATACAAATGATAGACAGGTCATGTGACTGACAGCTGGCGTATTTCCTATATGGATACATTTGTTGCTCTTGTAGTTTGTCTGCTTATTAATCAGATTTTTATTTTTGAAGGATAATACCAGACTTGTGTGTGTTTTAGGGCGAGTTTCATGTGTCAAGTTGTGTGTGTTGAGTTGCATGTGGCGACATGCATGTAGCGACTTTTGTGAGATGAGTTTTGTGTGGCGACATGCATGTAGCAACTTTTTGTGTCGAGTTGCATGTGACAGGTTAGTGTAGCAAGTTGTGTGCAGCAACTTTTGCATGTGTTGCAACTTTTGTGCATGTGGCAATTTTTCCGCGTGTGGCGAGTTTTCCATGAGGTGAGTTTTGCACGTGTGGCGAGTTTTGCGTGAGCCTAGTTTTGCACGTGGCGAGTTTTGGACGTGGCGAGTTTTGAGCGGCGACTTTTCTGTTTCGACTTTTATGTGGCGAGGTTGGTGTATGTGTGGTGAAATGTGTGCTGAGGGTGGTATATGTGTTCAAGCACGTGGTAGTGTGTGGCGCATTTTGTGTGTGTGTTCATATCCCCTTGTGTGGTGAGTATCCCATGTCGGGGCCCCACCTTAGTAACTGTATGGTATATACTCTTTGGTGCCATCGCTCTTATTCTATAAGTCCCCCTTGTTCACATCTGGCAGCTGTCAATTTGCCTCCAACACTTTTCCTTTCACTTTTTCACCATTATGTAGATAGGGGCAAAACCGGTTTTTACGTACCGGTAATAGGATTTTACGGAGCCACGACAGCACCCCTACGAGAGAGGGGATCCGCCCACCTTCCGGACAGGAACCTGCAAGATTTAAAGGGGCGGTCCCCCTCACCACTCCAGTTTGTGTTTCAGAGTATGAGGGACACCGCCATTGAGTTAGTACATAACATATATACTTAAACATTACTAAATACCATCACCTTCTAAAGAGTGATTTTTTAACAAGCACACTTTCCCCAAAGGGTGCATAAACCAGTGAATAACTACGGGGGGGAATGTGCGGGTGCTGTCGTGGCTCCGTAAAATCCTATTACCGGTACATAAAAACCGGTTTTCCTATCGCCACGACAGCACCCTACGAGAGATTTTCAAAGATCAGTCACCTGGGAGGGACTACAGCACTAAGTACTGTACGGCCAAAAACTAAATTGGCCTCTGAAGATAAGTCAAGACGATAATGTCTATAAAAGGTGGAAGGAGATGACCACGTTGCCGCCTTACATATTACGTCTATGGAGACGTCCGCTCTTTCCGCCCAGGATGAAGCCATGGCTCGAGTGGAGTGGGCCCTGATGCCATCTGGTGGTGTCTGGCCTTTAGCAGTATAAGCAAGATATATGGCATCTCTTATCCATCTAGCGATAGACGCCTTAGTTACACTCGCCCCTTTCCTTGGATTCTGAAAGGAAACAAACAGAGCCCTACTCTGCCTCCATGGTTCTGTTTTGTGTAGGTATTCTAATAGAGCTCTTCTAACATCTAACATGTGATATTTCTGCTCGTCAGCTGAATTCGGATTGTCACAGAAAGATGGTAAAATTATTTCCTGACTTCTATGAAATTTGGAAGCCACTTTTGGTAGGTATGCTGGATCAGGTTTTAACACTACCCTGTCCTGAAAGACCATTAAATAAGGAGGATCTATCGACAAAGCTTGTAAGTCACTCACTCTCCTAGCAGAGGTCAGGGCTACTAGGAAGGCTGTTTTTAAAGTTAAATTTTTTATGGAGACAGAATCTAATGGCTCAAAGGGGGGTTCTGTTAAGGCGTCTAAAACCAAATTTAAATCCCATGGTGGTAATCTAGGAATATACACTGGGTTACTACGTTCAGTGGCCCTAATAAATTGGGAAACCCATCTATTTCCCACCACATCGCTGTTATATAACGCTCCCAAAGCTGATACTTGGACTCTAAGGGTATTTACCGCCAAGCCCAATTCTCGGCCTTTCTGTAAAAACTCCAGAATAGCCGGAATTGGGACCTTGCTAGAAAAGGGATTTTGGTAGAAGGCAAGGAACTTTTTCCAAATTTTAGCATAGATTTTAATGGTAACTTCTTTCCGGCTATTTAAAAGGGTAGATATGAGAGCCTCTGAAAACCCTCTTCTCCTCAATAACTCCCTCTCAAATTCCACGCCGTCAGATGCAGGGATTCCACATTGGGGTAACGGAATGGACCCTGAGAAAGAAGCTCCGGGCTGGTCGGCAGTACCCAGGGGTCGGACACAGACATTGCCCTGAGTAACGAGAACCATGCCCTCCTGGGCTAAAAGGGGGCAATCAGGATCACTCTCGCTCTCTCCTCCCTGATCTTCCTGAGGACTATAGGGATCAGACACATTGGGGGGAACGCATAAGCCAGAGAGACATCCCAGTGTATTTGAAGGGAGTCTATTATACAGGGCTTGTCCGCCACCTGAAGAGAAGCGAAGTTCCTGGTCTGTCTGTTCTCTCTCGTTGCAAATAGATCGATAAAGGGCAACCCCCATAGGTCTACTATCTGATTGAACACCCGTCGATTCAGAACCCATTCTCCCTGACGTAAAGAATGACGGCTGAGGTATCTGCTTCTGTGTTGAGCTCTCCCCGAATGTGAACAGCTGATAGAGAGCGAAAGTGGGTTTCGGCTACTTTGAGTATGTCTGTGGCGGTGTTCATTAGGGATCTTGACCTTGTGCCCCCTTGATGGTTGAGATACGCCACTACTGTTGTGTTGTCTGTCTGGACTCTTACATGTGAATCCTGCAGAGATGGAAGCAACCTGAGTAAAGGTACCGTCACACTTAGCGACGCTGCAGCGATACCGACAACGATCCGGATCGCTGCAGCGTCGCTGTTTGGTCGCTGGAGAGCTGTCACACAGACAGCTCTCCAGCCACCAACGATCCTGAAGTCCCCGGTAACCAGGGTAAACATCCGGTTACTAAGCGCAGGGCCGCGCTTAGTAACCCGATGTTTACCCTGGTTACCATCGTTAAAGTAAAAAAAACAAACACTACATACTTACCTATCGCTGTCTGTCCTTGGCCCTCTGCTTCTCTGCTCTGGCTGTGAGCGCCGGGCAGCTGGAAAGCAGAGCGGTGACGTCACCGCTCTGCTTTCCGGCCGCTGTGCTCACAGCCAGTGCAGGAGGAGTGCAGAGAAGCTGAGCGCCGGGGACAGACAGCGGTAGGTAAGTATGTAGTGTTTGTTTTTTTTACTTTAACGATGGTAACCAGGGTAAACATCGGGTTACTAAGCGCGGCCCTGTGCTTAGTAACCCGATGTTTATCCTGGTTACCAGCGAAGACATCGCTGAATCGGCGTCACACACGCCGATTCAGCGATGTCAGCGGGAGATCCAGCGATGTCAGCGGGAGATCCAGCGACGAAATAAAGTTCTGGACTTTCTTCCCCGACCAGCGACATCACAGCAGGATTCTGATCGCTGCTGCCTGTCACACTGGACGATATCGCTAGCGAGGACGCTGCAACGTCACGGATCGCTAGCGATATCGTCTAGTGTGACGGTACCTTAAGGCCTTCTTTACTGCTGTGAGCTCTTTCCAATTTGAGGACTCTTGAGCCTCTAAGAGAGACCATTGCCCTTGAGTCCAAACATCTCCTATATGAGCTCCCCAACCTATTGGACTGGCATCGGTTGTAACTGTGTTGTCTGGTACTACACTCCAGCGTACTCCCTTTTTCTAAATGTCTCCTGTTTAACCACCATCTCAGACTGTGTAAAGTGGCGGTGGACAGCCTGAGTCTTCCGCCTAATTGCCCTTGAAGACTCCTCTCTGCATCCAAGACTTGGGCCTGCAACACCCGAGTGTGGAATTGAGCCCACTGGACGGCTGGTATGCAAGACGCTAGGGATCCCAGAAGGGACATAGCGTCTCTTAAAGTCAGATCTGGCTTCCTTGTTACCGTACTGACTTTGTGCACAATCCTCTGCTTTTTGTCTTCCGGAAGGAAACATTGTTGCTTTTCCGAATTTAGCAGAATACCCAGGAAGGTCTGAGTTGTTGAAGGTTCCAATCTCGATTTTTCCATATTGACTATCCACCCCAAGTCCTGTAAGGAAGATATTACATGATTTAGGCGAGTACTACACTGAAAAAACGAATTTCCCACTACCAGGAAGTCATCCAAGTAGGGTACAATTAATGTATCCTGTTCTCTGACATGGGCCATTACTTCCGCCATGACTTTAGTAAACACCCTCGGTGCCATAGATAGACCAAATGGCATTGCAGTAAACTGAAAGTGTCTGACCTGGTCGTTTAAGCACACCGCCATTCTGAGGAATTGTTGATGATCCTGGTGAATGGGCAGATGGTAATATGCATCTTTTAAATCCAGGACTGTCATATAACATCTGGGAAAAAGAAGTTTAGTCGCCGTTTTAATAGATTCCATCTTAAAGGCATGATACTCTAGATGTTTGTTCAATCTCCGTAAATTTATGATGGTTCGAAAGGATCCATCTGGCTTGGAGATTAAAAATAAAGGGGAATAGAACCCTTTCCCCTGCTGATGTTTTGGAACCTCCACTATAACTTCCTTCCGTCTTAACATATGGACCTCTTTTTCAAGGGCCTTTTTGTTGGTCTAAGGAATCAGGGGCAGTTAAAGTATAAAAATCAGAAGGTTTTTCCCGAAACTCTAATTTTAACCCTGAATCAATTATACCTAAAACCCAATTACTCGCAGTTATTTTAGCCCACTGCGCATAGAAATATTTTAACCTGCCCCCTACTGGAAGATCTTTACTAGCGATAATTTCTTCTTCTTCTTGAGGAAGATGATGAGGCATTAAAGTCTGAACCTTTCTTTTTCAGGTCTGTTGGTTCCCAGTCTCGGTTGTGGTAAGGTCTTCGGTATTGGAAGCGTTTCCTGAAGGTATTCCTAAAGGTAGGATTGAAAGCTTTAGGAAAACCTTTCTTCCTATCTTCCGCCTTAGCTAGGATATCATCCAATACCGGGCCAAACAGGTACTCACCCCTACACGGTATTGTACACAGTTTAGCTCTCGCCTGGGCATCTCCTTTCCAGGTCTTAAGCCATAAGGCTCGGCGAGCAGCGTTTGAGAGGCCTGCTGATCTTGCCGCTAGTTTTAAAGAATCTACTGATGCATCCGCTAAATACGCCACCCCTTCCCGTATTTGCGAAAGGGAGTTCAGCATCTTGTCTCTGGGCACCTTGGATTTTAGCTGTTCCTCCAGCTAAGATATCCATACCATGACGGATCTAGCCGTACACGTGCTAGAGATGGCAGGTTTGAACGCCCCTGCAGATGACTCCCATACTTTTTTCAAATACATATCCGCCTTCCTATCTGACGGATCTTTCAGAAGGCCCACGTCCTCCAGCGGCAAAGCACCGGCTTTAGACGTAGAAGCCACCGCTGCATCCACTTTTGGAACTTTCATCCATTCCGCCAGATCATTGTCGTCAAAGGGATATCTTCTCTTGGCTGATGACGGCAGGAAACCTTTATCCTGCTTATCCCATTCCCGCTTTATAAGGGACTTAACTGTATCCACAACCGGGAATGCCTTACGACTCCTCTGGCACAAGCCCGCAAACATTATGTCCTGTGCGGACCTTGGTTCCTTGCTCTCTGCAACACCCATGGTTGCTCGGACTCCTTTAACTAACATTTCCATGTTTTCCACCGAGAAACAAGGCCTTCCCTCTTCATCTGAGGAGCATGGAGATGAGGAGCGGGAACATTCCCCTTCTTGCAGGGACAGACTAGATCCTGGAGATACGTCCCTGCCCGACCTTTCCTGGCGGCTGCCTCTAAGGGAATAACTTATTTCCTCCCTGATGACCGCTCTAAGGTCTGATGACCGAAGGGGAGCTTCCTCTTCTAAGGTCTGACAGATACAAGCCTGACAAAGCCTCTTGGTATAACTGTCAGGCATTGGAGTCATGCATAGAGCACATTGCTTGTGCTTAGATTTAGTTGTTTTTTTCCCCTAAAACAAAGCACAAATAACAGACCATATCAGCACCAGGTGTTTAGTTAACACTCACCATTAAGGCTGACTCTGTGAATACCGGTTCTGGAGGAGTGGGATCCAAATGTGACGCTGGGGCGCTCGCACGCTGCTGCCCCCGTACCACGCTGCTGCCGCTTCTCCTTGAGCGGCCGCTACCGCTCTTACTGCGCTGCTCCGTTCCCTCTCCATGAGGGTGCTCGGCGTCCCCTACTGAGGACATGGCTGCACAATCTCATTCCATAGGCGCCGCTTTTTTATAGCGCTGCAGCGCTCCTCACCCGGCTTACCCCGGAAGTGTACTAACTACTTCCGGGTTCACCAGCGCCGGTGTGGACGCTGCACACCGTGCTCAACTGCGGACCAGGACGGCACTGCCCGACTCCTGGGACGCGCTCCACATGGCCAGACGAGGGGAGGTCTGCGCGCAGGACACCCCCGACGCTGCTTTCGAGCCCCCGATTCTGCCGTTCTTTGAAGATACCGCGCAGAGGCATGGAGGCCCGGGTAAGACTGCTGCTGCAGGCTCCCGCCGTCCGGACAGGAACCCAAACTGGAGTGTTGAGGGGGACCGCCCCTTTAAATCCTGTAGGTTCCTTTCCGGAAGGTGGGCGGATACCCTCTCTCGTAGGGGTGCTGTTGTGGTGATAGGAAAATTGTTGGTGAATTGGAATGCGCGGGGTTAAAATTTCACCTCACAACATAGCCTATAACGCTCTCGGGGTCCACACGTGTGAGTGTGCAAAATTTTGTGGCTGTAGCTGCGACGGTGCAGATGCCAATCCTGGACATACACACATACATACACACATTCAGCTTTATATATTAGATTTAAAGAGAACTGTGTATAATAGTGCAGAGATGTCTTAAAGGGAACCTGTCAGCAGGATTGTGCTCAGTGACTACAGACACTGTCAGGTTGGTGCAGTTATACTGATTACACAGATACGTGGTGATGAAATCCGTCTTGTGGTTGTTGTTTTATCTGTATTTGTAGTTTTCAGTTAATGAGATTCTCGTGCTTAGAAAAAAAAAAAATATATATATATCACATCCAGCAAGAGGTCACCGGTGATGGCGGCGCCTGCGCAGTAGCATCTATAAGTAAGAGATAGATGTTACTGGACAGGCGCCGCTGGTGTCATTTTGCAGGATGTAATTTTTTTCTAAGCCTCCCAATAACCACAATAATATAGGCATTATCAACAATAATATCAACAGTATTATATGCATTATGTAAAAATGGGGGCAGGACAGTGAGGGATCAGCGACCGGTCATAAGCCAATATAGGTGCATATGTAACCAACAAAACAAAAGTATGGAAAGGGACGGCACCAGACGAGTGCGACTTCTTATGGACCAATATGCAGGTGTCACGAATAAACTGGGCATATGGTGCTCTGCACTAAAAGCATACAGCCAAATAATCCGACAATGAACAAGAAAATAGTCCGGCACTCACCCTTTTTTTTTTTTTTTTTGCTGTGAGATTCGTGTTCTTTATCGGAAGTTAAAATAGTAACATGTAGTACATCCGTTAGGACATCAGGTCAAACATGAGGGTGCAGGAGCGGAGGAAGGACGACAGCCATTTCGCACAGTGCGTGCTTCAACGGGTCCAGTTGATTGATTACCATACGTCATTTCCTTTTTAAGGGTTTCATCAATACGAAAAAATTGGCATGTGTGACAAACTGATAAAGATCTCGAGAGCATACACACTAATGCCCCTAAATTTGCATATAAACGTACCTGTAATCTCTCAGACATATTAGTGCATAATAGAATCTCAATACCTAGAAGTAGTTGGTTGACTAGTAACCCGTTAGTGGGTAATTACAGGTGCGGAAATTGCAGATTCTGTCATCTTCATATTTCAGATAACCCTATCCAAATAGGTCCCATTACACATAAAGTGCAGGATTAAATATTTTGTAAGACTAAATTTGTAGTTTACGTTGTATTTTGTCCTTGCCGATATTTTTATATCGGAAAAACAATAAGACTTCTGATAACGAGATTTAAAGAACACTGTAAGGGTACCGTCACACAGTGCAATTTTCATCGCTACAACGGTACGATCCGTGACGCTCCAGCATCGTAACAATATCGCTCCAGCGTCGTAGACTGCTGTCACACTTTGCAATTTACGACGCTGGAGCGATAATTTCATGACGTATGTGCGATGTAGAAGCCGTTGGTTACTATGCGCACATCTTATACGATATATGTTACACCATGCGATCATGCCGCCACAGCGGGACACTAGACGACGAAAGAAAGTTTCAAACGATCTGCTACGACGTACGATTCTCAGCGGGGTCCCTGATCGCAGGAGCGTGTCAGACACTGCGATATCGTAACTATATCGCTCGAACGTCACGAATCGTGCCGTCGTAGCGATCAAAATTGCACTGTGTGACGGTACCCTAACTCTATAACGACAGATAAAGGTTGTCTAAGGTTAAGCCAGCACATGAAAGAGAAACACAACGCTAATCCTGATTTGCTTAAATTTGCTGGTCTAGAAATCGTCAAATACCCTCTGCAAGGAGGAGATCGGAATAAATTATTATTACAAAAAGAAGCCAGATGGATACTTGATTCTAACGCACAAGGTCCAATCGGCTTAAACGATAGGTTAGATATGGTGGTATTCTTATAAGCAAGAAATTAATAAAGGGTTAAAAATCTTAAGGTACATGGAAAATAGATTCTAAAATAATGTTTGTTGTAGTTACAGTCTGCATAAGAGAAATGATTACTTGTTATTAATTCACAATCACTAACATTTTTTCACTTTGTATTAAACCTTTTTGTAATATGCATGTTCGTCAGAAACCCTTAAAAAGGAAATGACGTATGGTAATCAATCACCTGGACCCGTTGAAGCACACACTGTGCGAAACGGCCGTCGTCCTTCCTCCGCTCCCACACCCTCATGTTTGACCTGATGTCCTAACAGATGTACTACATGTTACTATTTTAACTTCCAATAAAGAACACGAATCTCACAGCAAAAAAAAAAAAAAGGGTGAGTGCCGGACTATTTTCTTGTTCACTGTCAGATGAATATGTAATCAAAGCATCACATAAAGCCCCACCCACAGCCCACCCCATAAAGCCCCGCCCCAGAGCACCACATAAAGCCCCGCCCCAGAGCACCACATAAAGCCCCGCCCCAGAGTACGAGAATCTCATTAACTGAAAACTACAAACACAGATTAAACAACAGTAAACCAGAGTTGCATTCATTTATGGTGGACCATTGGAACTACTATGAATCCTGACCAGAAGAAATAATATCACTCCCCATGTCAGGAGAGATTGTGCAGTAATCTGAATTTCTTAGGATCAGAAACAATGTAATTTATGAGGTGGAGTGAATCCATGAAACCAGGGCTGGAGACAACACATCTCCTGCAGGTGGGAATAAATGTATATTACAGCCATCAGCCACGCACAGCTCAGAGATATATCATGGCACCGGTGTGATGGGTTTATGTAGATTATCACAATCCTCCTGGAAGTTAGTCGGTTTTAATACAAATTGAAAAGTCAGGATAAAGGGAAACTCTGTTATTATACAGAAATTCACACTTGGCCTCACTGCACATTTAATGTTGTCGATCATAAAAGTGAAGTTTGGCCAGAAAGACTGGACCTGGTCTTGTAGGGACCATATGATCACATTCAGCAGCACAGAAGGGAGAGAAGGGAGATTCCTCCGATAAGATCTCAGGGTTCTAGGAAGCCAACAGCATCATTACCCTCCGCTTTCTCTTACAGCCCATCATCATATTTTTCTTCAAGTGATTTTCCATCTTGTCAGCACATTCTACGTACGCTGTCATTTGGCTTTATAGTTCACAGATCTGGGCAGGTAACAGCGTCTCCTAAACCCAGGGGGTAGGTGGATCTACCAGGTTGTAAGATCTATAGAAAAGGGCTTTCAATGACCAAAGTCATTAGAACAGTTTTGGGTGGAGGAGAATGTTGTGGTCTAGAGGCAAAATGGTGATCATGGGAATACGGCCGGACTACACCACCGATAAAGCAGCCACAGCCGGTGACTGAGAAGAATCTGTGACTTCTCTGCATTTAGTGGTCACTACTCACCTGGGTAGCCATATGTAGGAATCTCCTCTTTACACCGCTCATCACCTCTCACATATGTCTCCGTAGTATTAATATGGGTCAGATCTTCACCCTGAAACAAATATTATAAAAGTCACCGACAGATGGAGAAGTCACATCTATGATCAGCTCTAATCCTGCCATCTCCACCGTTCTCATTACACAAGTATAAAACATATAATACTGGTGGATAAAACAAGACTGAGCACAAGACCTTCACCGGCGTCTACACATCATAGGGGAGATCTCCTGACACCTTCTCTCCATCTACCTGATGGTCCTGAGGAGCATTGGGATCTTCTTGCTTGCAGTCCTGTGGAAGAAGAGGATGGGGACATCTCTCTAGTGTTGTCCTCTTACTGGATAGATCTGGAGGAAACACATACAGGGAGTGAATTCATTCTTTACATACAGATAATTATAGGCCGTGTGTATTTAGTCCTGTCCTATTACCTGGAGATGTGAGGGGCTGGGGAACCTCCATTATGGCGTTCTTGTACAGATGTCTGTGTCCTTCTAAATACTCCCACTCCTCCATGGAGAAATAGACAGCGACATCCTGACACCTTATAGGAACCTGACACATACAATGATACCGTCATCCCCCGATCCCTTCATAGTGTTACTGTATAATGTCCCAGCATTCCCAGCAGTGTCACCTCTCCAGTCAGCAGCTCAATCATCTTGTAGATGAGTTCTAGGATCTTCTGGTCATTGATGTCCTCATGGATCAGGGGGTGAGGTGGAGGCCCCGTGATTGGGCTCAGGGGTCTTCCCCATCCCTCAGACACAGGGTCCTGACAGCGATCACATGAGGTCTTCTTCACCACTGTGTAATCCTGGTAATGGAGAGACACATTAATAAATCTCACTACAGACATTTCCAGAGTCCTCACCTCTCCAGTTCTGTCCATCTGTTATTGCCATAGATAAGAATGATGTAATGTGACGTCATCAGAATCTCTCACCTCTCCAGTAAGCCGGAAGAGGATCTCTAGGGTGAGGTGTAATATCCTCTCCGCCATCAAATGTTCTTTTGTAGAAGATCTTCACTGAGAGGATCCGATATTGTAGAGACCTGAATGAGAAGATGAGCCGATGTAACATCATAAGAATCCTGTAATAATACAATTACTGGAGATAATAAGGGAAACATGAGGAGATTTATTATTTTACAGTATTTAGTTTCATTCTTTACATCTACTAATAAATCCTATATATTTAGGTATTACACTGACAGCAGTGATGATACACGGCACTACAGTAGTACAGGGCATCACCGGAGCCATCAGAGGCTTGTATGTTGGATGATCGCACTGGTCAGAGGGGTTTAACAATGGTTCATATATTCTATAGAGTCATTACACACAGAGTGATCTATTTCACGTGTTTATTTCTGTTAATGTTGATGATTATTAGAACAATTAAAGGGAACCTGTCACCTCTTTTGGTCACTATAAGAATCGGCCACTACCTTTCAGGGCTGATATACAGCGTTCTAGAATACTGTAGATAAGCCCCCGATCCGAAATGCAAGATAAGAAAAATAAGTTATTATACTCACCCGGGGGGAGCGGTACGGTGCGATCTGGTGGGTGTCGCAGGTCCGGGTCCTCCCATTTTCTTGCTTCATCACTCCCCAGCATCGCGCTCCTGCACAGGCGCACTTATCAGAGGAAAGTACTGCAGTGCGCTGGGAAAGGTCAGAGGGGCCCGGCGCCTGCGCACTGCAGTACTTTACTCTGCTCTCAGCAAGAAATATAAGTACACCTGTGCAGGAGCGCGATGCCGGGGAGCAATGAAGCAAGCAAGAGGCCAGACCTGGACCTGCGACACCCATCGGACCAGACCGCACAGTACCGCCACCCGGATGAGCATTATAAAAATTATTTTTCTTGTCTTGCAGGTTGGATCAGGGGCTTTTCCACAGCATTATAGAACGCTTTAGATAAGCCCTGAAAGGCAGTGGCTGCATCGTATCTCAGCCACAACGGCTGACAGGTTCACTTTATCAAGAAACACCTGCAAAGGCTCCTAAGAGTTTATAAAGGTCCTTAGTCTGTGTCAGTAGCTCCACAATCATGGGGAAGACTCTGACCTGACAGATGTCCAGAAGGCGTCACTGACACTCCACAAGGAGGGGAAGCCACAAAAGGTCATTGCTAAAGGTGAAAAGTGGAGTGGAAGGAAAAAGTGTGGTAGAAAAAGGAGCACAAGCAACCGGGATAACCGCAGCCCTGAAAGGATTGTTCAGAAAAGGCCATTCAGTAATGTGGGGGAGATTCACAAGGGGTGGACTGCTGCTGGAGTCATTGCTTCACCACACACAGACGTCTCCAGGACATGGGCTACAAGTGTCACATTCCTTGTGTCAGCAACTCATGACCAATAGAACTTAGGGAATGTTTCCACGGTCAGGATTGCATCAAGATTTGCACCAAATCTGCACCAGAGGTCACTGGCAGGTCAGCTGCGTTTTTGATGCGTTTTTACATGCGGATTTGTGTGTTTTTGTAAGCTCAATAAAGATATACAAAAAATAAAAAGAATTGTGATGTCATTTCTTGTCCAACCTCTTCATTTACATACTCCATTGAAGAATAATGTTTACACACATAGATAGATAATAGATAGATCTATAGATAGATATGGGACAGATAGATAATAGATAGATTTATAGATAATAGATACGATAGATCTATCTATCATACATCTATCATCCATCAATCAATAGATATATCTATAGATAGCTAGATATATCGATAAATGATCGATAGATAATAGAGAGATAGATGATAAATAGATATCTATAAATATATCTACGATAGAGCTATCTATCGATAGATATATCTATATATAGCTAGATAGATATATTGATAGATAATAGATACGACAGATCTATCTTATCTATCTATGTCACCTATTATCTATCTATCATCTATCGAATCTATTATCTATCGTATCTATTATCTATCGTATCTATTATCTATCGTATCTATCGTATCTATTATCTATCTATCGATAGATATATCTATAGATGATAGATACTATAGATAATAGATAGATAATACCAAGCCCGATGTTTAGTATACCTATGTATCTATAGATATATCTATCCATAAATATATCTATAGATTTTCCATAGATATATAATAGCAAGGCCGATGTTTATTAAGAGTAATAAATACGTGAAATAGATCACTCTGTGTGTAATGTCTCTATGGAATATAGAATATCACTTTCTGTACTGAAGAACTGAAATAAATTCACTTTTTGATTATATTCTAATTTTGTGAGAAGCCCCTGTAGGGGGCATTACTAATATGTGGGGCAAGCAGGGGCCAGTAGTAATATATGGGGGCACACGGGGGCCAGTAGTAATATATGGGGGCAAGCAGGGGCCAGTAGTAATATATGGGGGCACACGGGGGCCAGTAGTAATATATGGGGGCACACGGGGGCCAGTAGTAATATATGGGGGCACACGGAGGCCAGTAGTAATACATGGGGGCACACGGGGGCCAGTAGTAATATATGGGGCACACGGGAGCCAGTAGTAATATATGGGGGCACACGGGGGCCAGTAGTAATACATGGGGGCACACGGGGGCCAGTAGTAATATATGGGGCACACGGGAGCCAGTAGTAATATATGGGGGCACACGGAGGCCAGTAGTAATACATGGGGGCACACGGGGGCCAGTAGTAATATATGGGGCACACGGGAGCCAGTAGTAATATATGGGGGCACACGGGGGCCAGTAGCAATATATGGGGGCACACGGGGGCCAGTAGCAATCTATGGGGGCACACGGGGCAGTAGTAATATATTGGGGCACACAGGGGCCAGTAGTGATATATGGGGGCACACGGGGGCCAGTAGTGATATATGGGGGCACACGGGGGCCAGTAGTAATATATGGGGGCACACGGGTGCCAGTAGTAATATATGGGGGCACACGGGGGCCAGTAGTAATATATGGGGCCACACGGGGGCCAGTAGCAATCTATGGGGGCACACGGTGGCCAGTAGAAATATATGGGGGCACCAGTAGTAATATATGGGGACACACGGGGGCCAGTAGCAATCTATGGGGACACACGGGGGCCAGTAGCAATCTATGGGGGCACACGGGGGCCAGTAGCAATCTATGGGGGCACACGGCGGTCAGTAGTAATTTATAGGGGCACACGGGGATCAGTAGTAATATATGGGGGCACACGGGGGCCAGTAGCAATCTATGGGGGCACACAGAAGCCAGAAGCAATATATGGAGGCACACGGGGGCCAGTAGTGATCTATGGGGGCACATGGGGGCCAGTAGTAATATATGGGGGCACACGGGGCCAGCAGTAATATATGGGGGCACACAGGGGCCAGTAGTAATATATGTGGGCACACGGGGGCCAGTAGCGATCTATGGGGGCACACGGGGGCCAGTAGCGATCTATGGGGGCACACTGTGGCCAGTAGCGATCTATGGGGGCACACAGGGGCCAGTAGCGATCTATGGGGGCACACGGGGGCCAGTAGTGATCTATGGGGGCACACGGGGGCCAGTAGTAATATATGGGGACACACGGGGGCCAGTAGTAATATATGGGGGCACACAGAGGCCAGTAGTAATATATGGGGGCACACGGGGGCCAGTAGCAATCTATGGGGGCACACGGGGGCCAGTAGCAATCTATGGGGGCACACGGGGGTCAGTAGTAATATATAGGGGCACACGGGGGTCAGTAGTAATATATGGGGGCACACGGGGGGCAGTAGCGATCTATGGGGGCACACAGAAGCCAGAAGCAATATATGGAGGCACACGGGGGCCAGTAGTGATCTATGGGGGCACATGGGGGCCAGTAGCGATCTATGGGGCACACGGGGGCCAGTAGCTATCTATGGGGGCACACGGGGGCCAGTAGCGATCTATGGGGGCACACGGGGGCCAGTAGCGATCTATGGGGGCACACGATGGCCAGTAGCGATCTATGGGGGCACACATGGGCCAGTAGCGATCTATGGGGGCACACGGGGGCCAGTAGTGATCTATGGGGGCACACGGGGGCCAGTAGTAATATATGGGGGCACACGGGGGCCAGTAGTAATATATGGGGGCACACAGAGGCCAGTAGTAATATATGGGGGCAGACGGGGGCCAGTTGCAATCTATGGGGGCACACGGGGGCCAGTAGCAATCTATGGGGGCACACGGGGGTCAGTAGTAATTTATAGGGGCACACGGGGGTCAGTAGTAATATATGGGGGCACACGGGGGCCAGTAGCGATTTATGGGGGCACACAGAAGCCAGAAGCAATATATGGAGGCACACGGGGGCAAGTAGTGATCTATGGGGGCACATGGGGGCCAGTAGTAATATATGGGGGCACACGGGGGCCAGTAGCGATCTATGGGGCACACGGGGGCCAGTAGCTATCTATGGGGGCACACGGGGGCCAGTAGCGATCTGTGGGGGCACACAGGGGCTAGTAGCGATCTATGGGGGCACACAGGGGCCAGTAGTAACATATGGGGGCACACGGGGGCCAGTAGTAATATATGAGGGCACACGGGGGCCAGTAGTAATATATGGGGGGACACAGGGGCCAGTAGTAATATATGTGGGCACACAGGGGCCAGTAGTAATATATGTGGGCACACAGGGGCCACTAATACTAGTTAGGGCCACATAGAAGGACGTATGGCCTCTGTAGGTGAATATCACCATGTGGGGGAAGAAGGGAGAATTCTTACAGTGGCCGGTAGAGTTGAGCGACCTTGACCTTTTTAGAGTCGAGCCGGGTTTCGCGAAACCCGACTATCTCAAAAGTCGGGTCGAGTGAAATCGGCCGATTATGACGTAAAGTCGGGATCGACCGAAACACGAAACCCAATGCAAGTCAATGGGGCAGCATAGTCGGCAGTGAGTGGGGGCCAGGAAAACACCTAGAGTGCCCATTTTAATGTCAAAACCATCCATTCTTCTTAATGAAGCTTGTCAAGTGTAATTAACATTATAATAATTGGAAGGCATTTGAAATTGGGGGTCATTTGGCTAAAGTTGTGGTGGGTAGGGCTGGTTCAAGTAATTAGTGGGCCCAGGAAATCTGGACCACGTCACGCCAGTGGAGCAGGGAGAGGTAAGTATTTCAACTTTGCAAGTGCTGTGAACCTGAGCAAGCAGGGGGGGCCCACTCGTTGGCATTGGCACTGGCACAGGGCCCCTCAAAGTACAGCGGTGTGTTTGCACGGCGGGGGCGCCTCCCACCGGCAGCAACACTTTTGCGTACTATGAGAGGCCCTGTGCCAGTGACGTCGCCAACTAGTATTCCTCCCCCCACCTGATGAAGGAACCTGCACTTTCATCTGCACCTTCCTCTTTGTCCCCGTGTAAGGTGGTATGGTATGCGGGAAGAGGAACCTGACTTTCAGCAGGGTCACAATCTTGCTGTGTAGCGTGCACGGGGAATTTTGCGTTATGGGTCAATGTACCAGCAGACTCATCTATCACTGGCTGGGCAATGGGCAGGATGAGGAGGAAACACAGATATAGGCCCAAAGAATAAAGTTGGCTACATGCAGTTCAAAATTGGTAACACAAGACTAACCAGGGGGCATTGCAGTGGAGGACAACTGGAATGAGAGGCTGACACAGAGAGTAGGCCCAAATCAGTAAGTAGTCGAAATGCAGTTCAAAATTGGCAACCGTAGTAAACAGGCGGCACAGCTTTGTTCAGTGGAGAACAGCAAGGAGTGGCAGACACCGATAGTAGGCCCCAACCCAACTAGTAGGCCAAATGCAGTCTAACATTAACAACTACTTAACGAGCGCCTGAAAACGGAATTTCAGGACAGGAAACCAGGAGAACAGCAAGGAGCGGCAGACACTGTTAGTAGGCCCCAAACCAACTAGTACGCCAAATGCAGTTGTTCCATTTAACCACAATTTAACGAGAGCCTGAAGATAGAAGCTCAGGAAAGGCAACCTGGAGAACACCTTGGAGTGGAACACACCATCTCTCTCCACCCCATACCCAATTTGTAGGCCTAATGCAGTGTAGTTTTCTACAACTACTAAACGAGAGCCGGAAGATCGAAGCTCAGGAAAGGCAACCTGGGGAACACCTTGGAGTGTAACACACCCTCTCTACACCCCATACCCAATTTGTAGGCCTAATGCAGCGTAGTTTCCAACAACTACTAAACGAGAGCCGGAAGATCGAAGCTCAGGAAAGGCAACCTGGGGAACACCTTGGAGTGTAACACACCCTCTCTCTACACCCCATACCCAATTTGTAGGCCTAATGCAGCGTAGTTTCCGACAACTACTAAACGAGAGCCGGAAGATCGAAGCTCAGGAAAGGCAACCTGGGGAACACCTTGGAGTGTAACACACCCTCTCTCTACACCCCATACCCAATTTGTAGGCCTAATGCAGCGTAGTTTCCGACAACTACTAAACGAGAGCCGGAAGATCGAAGCTCAGGAAAGGCAACCTGGGGAACACCTTGGAGTGTAACACACCCTCTCTCTACACCCCATACCCAATGTGTAGGCCTAATGCAGCGTAGTTTCCGACAACTACTAAACGAGAGCATGAAGATCGAAGCTCAGGAAAGGCAACCTGGGGAACACCTTGGAGTGTAACACACCCTCTCTCTACACCACGGAAGGGCTGATTCTTAAGAATGAAGGCTGTCGGAAAGAAGCATTGCGCGTCCGAGGGTGATTATATTCTTATTAGGTATATACTCACCCTCGGACGCGCCCTGCTTCTTTATTTGTAATGAATGTTTATTTGCAATGTGCTTTTGACTTACTCTTTTTTTTAGGTAAATAATGATTTTATTGTTTTCATTGTTTTGCATCTTCTTGGCAATAATATAAAGAAGACGCGACAGGACAACACTCGGTGGATGCCATATCTGTGTTTTAAATTTAAAAAAACTTTCAGTTAACTACTTGCAGGAGAAAGTTATTGTAGCTGGTGGCCATTTTTAGTACTGTTAAGTAAAAAGGGCAGCACACTGCAGCGCCAAAACATGCAAACTTGAAAACACGAGAGAGAGAATTTGAGTCCAAGAAGAGGTTTCACATGTACCCATTCAGATGGAGACGTTTATTCTCGGTGAGGTAGGTCAAGCGTAGGACCTCGTATAGGAGAGATGCCGTAAAGTGGCTACGAGGTACACATAAATATGGCCATTTTTATGCGCTAAAAGCTCTCATTTTTCATATTTCTAGTGCAGTAATGCAGTTCAAATTTCGTGTTTTCAAGTTTGCATGTTTTGGCGCTGCAGTGTGCTGCCCTTTTTACTTAACTATATACGAGTTGGCGACTCTGGGTTCAGCACCTGTTCACACTCAGTCTATGTTTGGATGTGCAGGTCAGGTTTTTGAAATGTATTCTTTAGCCTTCTGATCGTGCACTCCCCGCCTCCTAGCCACAGGTGTTTTAATTATAGTAGGTCCAATACCCCTCCACAGAAAGAGAGAATTTGAGTCCAAGAAGAGGTTTCACATGTACCCATTCAGATGGAGACGTTTATTCTCGGTGAGGTAGGTCAAGCGTAGGACCTCGTATAAGAGAGATGCCGTAAAGTGGCTACGAGGTACACATAAATATGGCCATTTTTATGCGCTAAAAGCTCTCATTTTTCATATTTCTAGTGCAGTAATGCAGTTCAAATTTCGTGTTTTCAAGTTTGCATGTTTTGGCGCTGCAGTGTGCTGCCCTTTTTACTTAACTATATACGAGTTGGCGACTCTGGGTTCAGCACCTGTTCACACTCAGTCTATGTTTGGATGTGCAGGTCAGGTTTTTGAAATGCATTTTTAGTACTGTACCAGATTTTTGTTGTAAGTGTTTGTTTTTAATTTTAACATGTCTGCAATTGATATCTCTCCAGTATTTTCTTTTTTATAAGCAAAATCCTTTTTTTTTAATTTTCTGATGTTGGTTCAAGGGGTACACGGGCAGCAGTAGACAGGTCAGTGGAGGCCTAGTGGAAGGAGGGACCGCAGACAGGCTTCGAAGGCCTAACATAATAAATTGGGCTGGCTGTAGGCAATTAAAAATTGGTTCCAGGGGAACACGGGCAGCAGTGGCCTGGTCAGTGTAGTATTAGTGGAAAGAATGGGCCGCAGACAGGCTTCAAAGGCCTAACATAACAAAAATTAGGATGTTGGCAATTTACAATTGGTTCCAGGGGAACACGGACAGCAGTAGACAGGTCAGTGGAGGCCTAGTGGAAGGAGGGACCGCAGATGCGCCAATGTTTCCCCCATACCCAATTTGTAGGCCTAATGCAGCGTAGTTTCCAACAACTACTAAACGAGAGCCGGAAGATCGAAGCTCAGGAAAGGCAACCTGGAGAACACCTTGGAGTGTAACACACCCTCTCTCTACACCCCATACCCAATTTGTAGGCCTAATGCAGCGTAGTTTCCGACAACTACTAAACGAGAGCCGGAAGATCGAAGCTCAGGAAAGGCAACCTGGAGAACACCTTGGAGTGTAACACACCCTCTCTCTACACCCCATACCCAATTTGTAGGCCTAATGCAGCGTAGTTTCCAACAACTACTAAACGAGAGCCGGAAGATCGAAGCTCAGGAAAGGCAACCTGGGGAACACCTTGGAGTGTAACACACCCTCTCTCTACACCCCATACCCAATTTGTAGGCCTAATGCAGCGTAGTTTCCAACAACTACTAAACGAGAGCCGGAAGATCGAAGCTCAGGAAAGGCAACCTGGAGAACACCTTGGAGTGTAACACACCCTCTCTCTACACCCCATACCCAATTTGTAGGCCTAATGCAGCGTAGTTTCCAACAACTACTAAACGAGAGCCGGAAGATCGAAGCTCAGGAAAGGCAACCTGGAGAACACCTTGGAGTGTAACACACCCTCTCTCTACACCCCATACCCAATTTGTAGGCCTAATGCAGCGTAGTTTTCAACAACTACTAAACGAGAGCCGGAAGATCGAAGCTCAGGAAAGGCAACCTGGGGAACACCTTGGAGTGTAACACACCCTCTCTCTACACCCCATACCCAATGTGTAGGCCTAATGCAGCGTAGTTTCCGACAACTACTAAACGAGAGCATGAAGATCGAAGCTCAGGAAAGGCAACCTGGGGAACACCTTGGAGTGTAACACACCCTCTCTCTACACCCCATACCCAATTTGTAGGCCTAATGCAGCGTAGTTTCCAACAACTACTAAACGAGAGCCGGAAGATCGACGCTCAGGAAAGGCAACCTGGAGAACACCTTGGAGTGTAACACACACTCTCTCTACACCCCATACCCAATTTGTAGGCCTAATGCAGCGTAGTTTCCAACAACTACTAAAGGAGAGCCGGAAGATCGAAGCTCAGGAAAGGCAACCTGGAGAACACCTTGGAGTGTAACACACCCTCTCTCTACACCCCATACCCAATTTGTAGGCCTAATGCAGCGTAGTTTCCAACAACTACTAAACAAGAGCCGGAAGATCGAAGCTCAGGAAAGGCAACCTGGGGAACACCTTGGAGTGTAACACACCCTCTCTCTACACCCCATACCCAATGTGTAGGCCTAATGCAACGTAGTTTCCGACAACTACTAAACGAGAGCATGAAGATCGAAGCTCAGGAAAGGCAACCTGGGGAACACCTTGGAGTGTAACACACCCTCTCTCTACACCACGGAAGGGCTGATTCTTAAGAATGAAGGCTGTCGGAAAGAAGCATTGCGCGTCCGAGGGTGATTATATTCTTATTAGGTATATACTCACCCTCAGACCCGCCCTGCTTCTTTATTTGTAATGAATGTTTATTTGCAATGTGCTTTTGACTTACTCTTTTTTTTAGGTAAATAATGATTTTATTGTTTTCATTGTTTTGCATCTTCTTGGCAATAATATAAAGAAGACGCGACAGGACAACACTCGGTGGATGCCATATCTGTGTTTTAAATTTAAAAAAACTTTCAGTTAACTACTTGCAGGAGAAAGTTATTGTAGCTGGTGGCCATTTTTAGTACTGTACCAGATTTTTGTTGTATGTGTTTGTTTTTAATTTTAACATGTCTGCAATTGATATCTCTCCAGTATTTTCTTTTTTATAAGCAAAATACTTTTTTTTTTATTTTCTGATGTTGGTTCAAGGGGTACACGGGCAGCAGTAGACAGGTCAGTGGAGGCCTAGTGGAAGGAGGGACCGCAGACAGGCTCCGAAGGCCTAACATAATAAATTGGGCTGGCTGTAGGCAATTTACAATTGGTTCCAGGGGAACACGGGCAGCAGTAGACAGGTCAGTGGAGGCCTAGTGGAAGGAGGGACCGCAGACAGGCTTCGAAGGCCTAACATAATAAATTGGGCTTGCTGTAGGCAATTTACAATTGGTTCCAGGGGAACACGGGCAGCAGTAGACAGGTCAGTGGAGGCCTAGTGGAAGGAGGGACCGCAGACAGGCTTCGAAGGCCTAACATAATAAATTGGGCTGGCTGTAGGCAATTTACAATTGGTTCCAGGGGAACACGGGCAGCAGTAGACAGGTCAGTGGAGGCCTATTGAAGGAGGGACCGCAGACAGGCTTCGAAGCCCTAACATAATAAATTGGGCTGGCTGTAGGCAATTTACAATTGGTTCCAGGGGAACACGGGCAGCAGTAGACAGGTCAGTGGTGGCCTAGTGGAAGGAGGGACCGCAGACAGGCTTCGAAGGCTGTTATGTTTGCTAATGACAGGTGTTATGAAGGCAATCCAGAAACACAGTGTGCTTAGCGATCAGAGCGCACACAGTGATCTGACAAATACCCAAAAATACAAGAACGAGCTCTGAGACGTGGAAACTCTGTAGACTGCACACCTGATCCTATCCTAAACACAACTAAAAGCGGCTGTGGATTGCGCCTAACAACTACCTAGGCAACTCGGCACAGCCTAAGAAACTAGCTAGCCTGAAGATAGAAAAATAGGCCTGACTTGCCCCAGAGAAGTTCCCCAAAGGAAAAGGCAGCCCCCCACATATAATGACTGTGAGTAAGATGAAAAGACAAAACGTAGGGATGAAATAGATTCAGCAAAGTGGGGCCCGATATTCTAGGACAGAGCGAGGACAGTAAAGCGAACTTTGCAGTCTACAAAAAACCCTAAAGCAAAACCACGCAAAGGGGGCAAAAAAAAACCACCGTGCCGAACTAACGGCACGGCGGTACACCCTTTGCGTCTCAGAGCTTCCAGCAAAACAAAAGACAAGCTGGACAGAAAAAAAGCAACAAAAAAGCAAAAAGCACTTAGCTATACAGAGCAGCAGGTCACAGGAACAATCAGGAGAAGCTCAGATCCAACACTGAAACATTGACAAGGAGCAAGGATAGCAGCATCAGGCGGAGTTAAGTAATGAAGCAGTTAACGAGCTCACCAGAACACCTGAGGGAGGAAGCTCAGAAGCTGCAGTACCACTTGTGACCACAGGAGTGAATTCAGCCACAGAATTCACAACAGTACCCCCCCCTTGAGGAGGGGTCACCGAACCCTCACCAGAGCCCCCAGGCCGACCAGGATGAGCCGCATGAAAGGCACGAACAAGATCGGAAGCATGAACATCAGAGGCAAAAACCCAGGAATTATCTTCCTGAGCATAACCCTTCCATTTAACCAGATACTGGAGTTTCCGTCTAGAAACACGAGAATCCAAAATCTTCTCCACAATATACTCCAATTCCCCCTCCACCAAAACCGGGGCAGGAGGCTCAACAGATGGAACCATAGGTGCCACGTATCTCCGCAACAACGACCTATGGAATACATTATGTATGGAAAAGGAGTCTGGGAGGGTCAAACGAAAAGACACAGGATTGAGAACCTCAGAAATCCTATACGGACCAATAAAACGAGGTTTAAATTTAGGAGAGGAAACCTTCATAGGAATATGACGAGAAGATAACCAAACCAGATCCCCAACACGAAGTCGGGGACCCACACGGCGTCTGCGATTAGCGAAAAGTTGAGCTTTCTCCTGGGACAAGATCAAATTGTCCACTACCTGAGTCCAGATCTGCTGCAACCTATCCACCACAGAATCCACACCAGGACAGTCCGAAGACTCAACCTGTCCTGAAGAGAAACGAGGATGGAACCCAGAATTGCAAAAAAATGGAGAAACCAAGGTAGCCGAGCTGGCCCGATTATTAAGGGCGAACTCAGCCAACGGCAAAAAGGACACCCAATCATCCTGGTCTGCAGAAACAAAACATCTCAGATATGTTTCCAAGGTCTGATTGGTTCGTTCGGTCTGGCCATTAGTCTGAGGATGGAAAGCCGAGGAAAAGGATAGGTCAATGCCCATCCTACCACAAAAGGCTCGCCAAAACCTTGAAACAAACTGGGAACCTCTGTCAGAAACAATATTCTCAGGAATGCCATGCAACCGAACCACATGCTGAAAGAACAAAGGTACCAAATCAGAGGAGGAAGGCAATTTAGCCAAGGGCACCAGATGGACCATTTTAGAAAAGCGATCACAGACCACCCAAATGACTGACATCTTTTGAGAAACGGGAAGGTCAGAAATTAAATCCATCGAAATATGTGTCCAAGGCCTCTTTGGGACTGGCAAGGGCAAAAGCAACACACTGGCACGAGAACAGCAGGGCTTAGCCCTAGCACAAATCCCACAGGACTGCACAAAAGTACGTACATCCCGTGACAGAGATGGCCACCAGAAGGATCTAGCCACTAACTCTCTGGTACCAAAGATTCCAGGATGACCAGCCAACACCGAACAATGAAGTTCAGAGATAAGTTTATTAGTCCACCTATCAGGGACGAACAGTTTCTCTGCTGGACAACGATCAGGTTTATTCGCCTGAAATTTTTGCAGCACCCGCCGCAAATCAGGGGAGATGGCAGACACAATGACTCCTTCCTTGAGGATACCCGCTGGCTCAGATAAACCCGGAGAGTCGGGCACAAAACTCCTAGACAGAGCATCCGCCTTCACATTTTTAGAGCCCGGAAGGTACGAAATCACAAAGTCGAAGCGGGCAAAAAATAACGACCAACGGGCCTGTCTAGGATTCAAGCGCTTGGCAGACTCGAGATAAGTCAAGTTCTTATGATCAGTCAATACCACCACACGATGCTTAGCTCCTTCAAGCCAATGACGCCACTCCTCGAATGCCCACTTCATGGCCAGCAACTCTCGATTACCCACATCATAATTACGCTCAGCGGGCGAAAACTTCCTGGAAAAGAAAGCACATGGTTTCATCACTGAGCAATCAGAACCTCTCTGTGACAAAACCGCCCCTGCTCCAATCTCAGAAGCATCAACCTCGACCTGGAACGGAAGAGAAACATCTGGCTGACACAACACAGGGGCAGAACAAAAACGACGCTTCAACTCCTGAAAAGCTTCCACAGCAGCAGAAGACCAATTAACCAAATCAGCACCCTTCTTGGTCAAATCGATCAATGGTTTGGCAATGCTAGAAAAATTACAGATGAAGCGACGATAAAAATTAGCAAAGCCCAGGAACTTTTGCAGACTTTTCAGAGATGTCGGCTGAATCCAATCCTGGATGGCTTGGACCTTAACTGGATCCATCTCGATAGTAGAAGGGGTAAAGATGAACCCCAAAAATGAAACTTTCTGCACACCGAAGAGACACTTTGATCCCTTCACAAACAAAGAGTTAGCACGCAGGACCTGAAAAACCATTCTGACCTGCTTCACATGAGACTCCCAATCATCTGAGAAGATCAAAATGTCATCCAAGTAAACAATCAGGAATTTATCCAGATACTCACGGAAGATGTCATGCATAAAAGACTGAAACACAGATGGAGCATTGGCAAGTCCGAACGGCATCACTAGATACTCAAAATGACCCTCGGGCGTATTGAATGCAGTTTTCCATTCATCTCCTTGCCTGATTCTCACCAGATTATACGCACCACGAAGATCTATCTTAGTGAACCAACTAGCCCCCTTAATCCGAGCAAACAAGTCAGATAACAATGGCAAGGGATACTGAAATTTAACAGTGATCTTATTAAGAAGGCGGTAATCAATACACGGTCTCAGCGAACCATCCTTCTTGGCTACAAAGAAGAACCCTGCTCCCAGTGGTGATGACGATGGGCGAATATGTCCCTTCTCCAGGGATTCCTTCACATAACTGCGCATAGCGGCGTGTTCGGGCACGGATAAATTAAATAATCGACCTTTAGGGAATTTACTACCAGGAATCAAATTGATAGCACAATCACAATCCCTATGCGGAGGTAGAGCATCGGACTTGGGTTCTTCAAATACATCCTGATAATCAGACAAGAACTCTGGGACCTCAGAAGGGGTGGATGACGAAATCGACAAAAATGGAACATCACCATGTACCCCCTGACAACCCCAGCTGGATACCGACATGGAATTCCAATCCAATACTGGATTATGGGTTTGTAGCCATGGCAACCCCAACACGACCACATCATGCAGATTATGCAACACCAGAAAGCGAATAACTTCCTGATGTGCAGGAGCCATGCACATGGTCAGCTGGGCCCAGTATTGAGGTTTATTCTTGGCCAAAGGTGTAGCATCAATTCCTCTCAATGGAATAGGACACCGCAAAGGCTCCAAGAAAAACCCACAACGTTTAGCATAATCCAAATCCATCAGATTCAGGGCAGCGCCCGAAACCACAAACGCCATGACAGAAAACGACGACAAAGAGCATATCAAGGTAATGGACAGAAGGAATTTGGACTGTACAGTACCAATGACGGCAGACCTAGCGGACCGCTTAGTGCGCTTAGGACAATCAGAAATAGCATGAGTGGAATCACCACAGTAGAAACACAGACCATTCAGACGTCTGTATTCCTGCCGTTCAACTCTAGTCATAGTCCTATCGCACTGCATAGGCTCAGGTTTAACCTCAGGCAGTACCGCCAAATGGTGCACAGATTTACGCTCGCGCAAGCGTCGACCGATCTGAATGGCCAAAGACAAAGACTCATTCAAACCAGCAGGCATAGGAAATCCCACCATGACATCCTTAAGAGCCTCAGAGAGACCCTTTCTGAACAAAGCTGCCAGCGCAGATTCATTCCACTGAGTGAGTACTAACCATTTCCTAAATTTCTGACAATATACTTCTATATCATCCTGACCCTGGCACAAAGCCAGCAAATTTTTCTCAGCCTGATCCACTGAATTAGGCTCATCGTACAGCAATCCGAGCGCCAGGAAAAACGCATCGACACTACTCAATGCAGGGTCTCCTGGCGCAAGAGAAAATGCCCAGTCTTGAGGGTCGCCGCGCAAAAAAGAAATAATAATCAAAACCTGTTGAATAGGATTACCAGAAGAATGAGGTTTCAAGGCCAGAAATAGCTTACAATTATTTTTGAAACTTAGAAACTTAGTTCTATCTCCAAAAAACAAATCAGGAATAGGAATTCTTGGTTCTAACATAGATTTCTGATCAATAGTATCTTGAATTTTTTGTACATTTATAACGAGATTATCCATTGAAGAGCACAGACCCTGAATATCCATGTCCACACCTGTGTCCAGAATCACCCAAATGTCTAGGGGAAAAAAAAAAAGTGAACACAGAGCAGAAAAAAAAAAAAATGATGTCAGAACTTTTTCTTTCCCTCTATTGAGAATCATTAGTTTGGCTCCTTGTACTGTTATGTTTGCTAATGACAGGTGTTATGAAGGCAATCCAGAAACACAGTGTGCTTAGCGATCAGAGCGCACACAGTGATCTGACAAATACCCAAAAATACAAGAACGAGCTCTGAGACGTGGAAACTCTGTAGACTGCACTCCTGATCCTATCCTAAACACAACTAAAAGCGGCTGTGGATTGCGCCTAACAACTACCTAGGCAACTCGGCACAGCCTAAGAAACTAGCTAGCCTGAAGATAGAAAAATAGGCCTGACTTGCCCCAGAGAAGTTCCCCAAAGGAAAAGGCAGCCCCCCACATATAATGACTGTGAGTAAGATGAAAAGACAAAACGTAGGGATGAAATAGATTCAGCAAAGTGGGGCCCGATATTCTAGGACAGAGCGAGGACAGTAAAGCGAACTTTGCAGTCTACAAAAAACCCTAAAGCAAAACCACGCAAAGGGGGCAAAAAAAAACCACCGTGCCGAACTAACGGCACGGCGGTACACCCTTTGCGTCTCAGAGCTTCCAGCAAAACAAAAGACAAGCTGGACAGAAAAAAAGCAACAAAAAAGCAAAAAGCACTTAGCTATACAGAGCAGCAGGTCACAGGAACAATCAGGAGAAGCTCAGATCCAACACTGAAACATTGACAAGGAGCAAGGATAGCAGCATCAGGCGGAGTTAAGTAATGAAGCAGTTAACGAGCTCACCAGAACACCTGAGGGAGGAAGCTCAGAAGCTGCAGTACCACTTGTGACCACAGGAGTGAATTCAGCCACAGAATTCACAACAGTACCCCCCCCTTGAGGAGGGGTCACCGAACCCTCACCAGAGCCCCCAGGCCGACCAGGATGAGCCGCATGAAAGGCACGAACAAGATCGGAAGCATGAACATCAGAGGCAAAAACCCAGGAATTATCTTCCTGAGCATAACCCTTCCATTTAACCAGATACTGGAGTTTCCGTCTAGAAACACGAGAATCCAAAATCTTCTCCACAATATACTCCAATTCCCCCTCCACCAAAACCGGGGCAGGAGGCTCAACAGATGGAACCATAGGTGCCACGTATCTCCGCAACAACGACCTATGGAATACATTATGTATGGAAAAGGAGTCTGGGAGGGTCAAACGAAAAGACACAGGATTGAGAACCTCAGAAATCCTATACGGACCAATAAAACGAGGTTTAAATTTAGGAGAGGAAACCTTCATAGGAATATGACGAGAAGATAACCAAACCAGATCCCCAACACGAAGTCGGGGACCCACACGGCGTCTGCGATTAGCGAAAAGTTGAGCTTTCTCCTGGGACAAGATCAAATTGTCCACTACCTGAGTCCAGATCTGCTGCAACCTATCCACCACAGAATCCACACCAGGACAGTCCGAAGACTCAACCTGTCCTGAAGAGAAACGAGGATGGAACCCAGAATTGCAAAAAAATGGAGAAACCAAGGTAGCCGAGCTGGCCCGATTATTAAGGGCGAACTCAGCCAACGGCAAAAAGGACACCCAATCATCCTGGTCTGCAGAAACAAAACATCTCAGATATGTTTCCAAGGTCTGATTGGTTCGTTCGGTCTGGCCATTAGTCTGAGGATGGAAAGCCGAGGAAAAGGATAGGTCAATGCCCATCCTACCACAAAAGGCTCGCCAAAACCTTGAAACAAACTGGGAACCTCTGTCAGAAACAATATTCTCAGGAATGCCATGCAACCAAACCACATGCTGAAAGAACAAAGGTACCAAATCAGAGGAGGAAGGCAATTTAGCCAAGGGCACCAGATGGACCATTTTAGAAAAGCGATCACAGACCACCCAAATGACTGACATCTTTTGAGAAACGGGAAGGTCAGAAATTAAATCCATCGAAATATGTGTCCAAGGCCTCTTTGGGACTGGCAAGGGCAAAAGCAACCCACTGGCACGAGAACAGCAGGGCTTAGCCCTAGCACAAATCCCACAGGACTGCACAAAAGTACGTACATCCCGTGACAGAGATGGCCACCAGAAGGATCTAGCCACTAACTCTCTGGTACCAAAGATTCCAGGATGACCAGCCAACACCGAACAATGAAGTTCAGAGATAAGTTTATTAGTCCACCTATCAGGGACGAACAGTTTCTCTGCTGGACAACGATCAGGTTTATTCGCCTGAAATTTTTGCAGCACCCGCCGCAAATCAGGGGAGATGGCAGACACAATGACTCCTTCCTTGAGGATACCCGCTGGCTCAGATAAACCCGGAGAGTCGGGCACAAAACTCCTAGACAGAGCATCCGCCTTCACATTTTTAGAGCCCGGAAGGTACGAAATCACAAAGTCGAAGCGGGCAAAAAATAACGACCAACGGGCCTGTCTAGGATTCAAGCGCTTGGCAGACTCGAGATAAGTCAAGTTCTTATGATCAGTCAATACCACCACGCGATGCTTAGCTCCTTCAAGCCAATGACGCCACTCCTCGAATGCCCACTTCATGGCCAGCAACTCTCGATTACCCACATCATAATTACGCTCAGCGGGCGAAAACTTCCTGGAAAAGAAAGCACATGGTTTCATCACTGAGCAATCAGAACCTCTCTGTGACAAAACCGCCCCTGCTCCAATCTCAGAAGCATCAACCTCGACCTGGAACGGAAGAGAAACATCTGGCTGACACAACACAGGGGCAGAACAAAAACGACGCTTCAACTCCTGAAAAGCTTCCACAGCAGCAGAAGACCAATTAACCAAATCAGCACCCTTCTTGGTCAAATCGATCAATGGTTTGGCAATGCTAGAAAAATTACAGATGAAGCGACGATAAAAATTAGCAAAGCCCAGGAACTTTTGCAGACTTTTCAGAGATGTCGGCTGAATCCAATCCTGGATGGCTTGGACCTTAACTGGATCCATCTCGATAGTAGAAGGGGTAAAGATGAACCCCAAAAATGAAACTTTCTGCACACCGAAGAGACACTTTGATCCCTTCACAAACAAAGAGTTAGCACGCAGGACCTGAAAAACCATTCTGACCTGCTTCACATGAGACTCCCAATCATCTGAGAAGATCAAAATGTCATCCAAGTAAACAATCAGGAATTTATCCAGATACTCACGGAAGATGTCATGCATAAAAGACTGAAACACAGATGGAGCATTGGCAAGTCCGAATGGCATCACTAGATACTCAAAATGACCCTCGGGCGTATTGAATGCAGTTTTCCATTCATCTCCTTGCCTGATTCTCACCAGATTATACGCACCACGAAGATCTATCTTAGTGAACCAACTAGCCCCCTTAATCCGAGCAAACAAGTCAGATAACAATGGCAAGGGATACTGAAATTTAACAGTGATCTTATTAAGAAGGCGGTAATCAATACACGGTCTCAGCGAACCATCCTTCTTGGCTACAAAGAAGAACCCTGCTCCCAGTGGTGATGACGATGGGCGAATATGTCCCTTCTCCAGGGATTCCTTCACATAACTGCGCATAGCGGCGTGTTCGGGCACGGATAAATTAAATAATCGACCTTTAGGGAATTTACTACCAGGAATCAAATTGATAGCACAATCACAATCCCTATGCGGAGGTAGAGCATCGGACTTGGGTTCTTCAAATACATCCTGATAATCAGACAAGAACTCTGGGACCTCAGAAGGGGTGGATGACGAAATCGACAAAAATGGAACATCACCATGTACCCCCTGACAACCCCAGCTGGATACCGACATGGAATTCCAATCCAATACTGGATTATGGGTTTGTAGCCATGGCAACCCCAACACGACCACATCATGCAGATTATGCAACACCAGAAAGCGAATAACTTCCTGATGTGCAGGAGCCATGCACATGGTCAGCTGGGCCCAGTATTGAGGTTTATTCTTGGCCAAAGGTGTAGCATCAATTCCTCTCAATGGAATAGGACACTGCAAAGGCTCCAAGAAAAACCCACAACGTTTAGCATAATCCAAATCCATCAGATTCAGGGCAGCGCCCGAATCCACAAACGCCATGACAGAAAACGACGACAAAGAGCATATCAAGGTAATGGACAGAAGGAATTTGGACTGTACAGTACCAATGACGGCAGACCTAGCGGACCGCTTAGTGCGCTTAGGACAATCAGAAATAGCATGAGTGGAATCACCACAGTAGAAACACAGACCATTCAGACGTCTGTATTCCTGCCGTTCAACTCTAGTCATAGTCCTATCGCACTGCATAGGCTCAGGTTTAACCTCAGGCAGTACCGCCAAATGGTGCACAGATTTACGCTCGCGCAAGCGTCGACCGATCTGAATGGCCAAAGACAAAGACTCATTCAAACCAGCAGGCATAGGAAATCCCACCATGACATCCTTAAGAGCCTCAGAGAGACCCTTTCTGAACAAAGCTGCCAGCGCAGATTCATTCCACTGAGTGAGTACTAACCATTTCCTAAATTTCTGACAATATACTTCTATATCATCCTGACCCTGGCACAAAGCCAGCAAATTTTTCTCAGCCTGATCCACTGAATTAGGCTCATCGTACAGCAATCCGAGCGCCAGGAAAAACGCATCGACACTACTCAATGCAGGGTCTCCTGGCGCAAGAGAAAATGCCCAGTCTTGAGGGTCGCCGCGCAAAAAAGAAATAATAATCAAAACCTGTTGAATAGGATTACCAGAAGAATGAGGTTTCAAGGCCAGAAATAGCTTACAATTATTTTTGAAACTTAGAAACTTAGTTCTATCTCCAAAAAACAAATCAGGAATAGGAATTCTTGGTTCTAACATAGATTTCTGATCAATAGTATCTTGAATTTTTTGTACATTTATAACGAGATTATCCATTGAAGAGCACAGACCCTGAATATCCATGTCCACACCTGTGTCCAGAATCACCCAAATGTCTAGGGGAAAAAAAAAAAGTGAACACAGAGCAGAAAAAAAAAAAAATGATGTCAGAACTTTTTCTTTCCCTCTATTGAGAATCATTAGTTTGGCTCCTTGTACTGTTATGTTTGCTAATGACAGGTGTTATGAAGGCAATCCAGAAACACAGTGTGCTTAGCGATCAGAGCGCACACAGTGATCTGACAAATACCCAAAAATACAAGAACGAGCTCTGAGACGTGGAAACTCTGTAGACTGCACACCTGATCCTATCCTAAACACAACTAAAAGCGGCTGTGGATTGCGCCTAACAACTACCTAGGCAACTCGGCACAGCCTAAGAAACTAGCTAGCCTGAAGATAGAAAAATAGGCCTGACTTGCCCCAGAGAAGTTCCCCAAAGGAAAAGGCAGCCCCCCACATATAATGACTGTGAGTAAGATGAAAAGACAAAACGTAGGGATGAAATAGATTCAGCAAAGTGGGGCCCGATATTCTAGGACAGAGCGAGGACAGTAAAGCGAACTTTGCAGTCTACAAAAAACCCTAAAGCAAAACCACGCAAAGGGGGCAAAAAAAAACCACCGTGCCGAACTAACGGCACGGCGGTACACCCTTTGCGTCTCAGAGCTTCCAGCAAAACAAAAGACAAGCTGGACAGAAAAAAAGCAACAAAAAAGCAAAAAGCACTTAGCTATACAGAGCAGCAGGTCACAGGAACAATCAGGAGAAGCTCAGATCCAACACTGAAACATTGACAAGGAGCAAGGATAGCAGCATCAGGCGGAGTTAAGTAATGAAGCAGTTAACGAGCTCACCAGAACACCTGAGGGAGGAAGCTCAGAAGCTGCAGTACCACTTGTGACCACAGGAGTGAATTCAGCCACAGAATTCACAACAGAAGGCCTAACATAACAAAAATTGGGATGCAGGCAATTTACAATTGGTTCCAGGGGAACACGGACAGCTGTAGACAGGTCAGTGGTGGCCTAGTGGAAGGAGGGACCGCAGACAGGCTTCGAAGCCCTAACATAATAAATTTGGCTGGCTGTAGGCAATTTACAATTGGTTCCAGGGGAACACGGGCAGCAGTAGACAGGTCAGTGGAGGCCTATTGAAGGAGGGACCGCAGACAGGCTTCGAAGCCCTAACATAATAAATTGGGCTGGCTGTAGGCAATTTACAATTGGTTCCAGGGGAACACGGGCAGCAGTAGACAGGTCAGTGGTGGCCTAGTGGAAGGAGGGACCGCAGACAGGCTTCGAAGGCCTAACATAATAAATTGGGATGGCTGCAGGCAATTTAAAATTGGTTCCAGGGGAACACGGGCAGCAGTGGCCTGGTCAGTGTAGTAGTAGTGGAAAGAACAGGCCGCAGACAGGCTTCGAAGGCCTAACATAACAAAAATTGGGATGTAGGCAATTTACAATGAGTTCCAGGGGAACACGGACAGCAGTAGACAGGTCAGTGGAGGCCTAGTGGAAGGAGGGACCGCAGACAGGCTTCGAAGGCCTAACATAACAAAAATTGGGATGCAGGCAATTTACAATTGGTTCCAGGGGAACACGGACAGCTGTAGACAGGTCAGTGGTGGCCTAGTGGAAGGAGGGACCGCAGACAGGCTTCGAAGCCCTAACATAATAAATTTGGCTGGCTGTAGGCAATTTACAATTGGTTCCAGGGGAACACGGGCAGCAGTAGACAGGTCAGTGGAGGCCTATTGAAGGAGGGACCGCAGACAGGCTTCGAAGCCCTAACATAATAAATTGGGCTGGCTGTAGGCAATTTACAATTGGTTCCAGGGGAACACGGGCAGCAGTAGACAGGTCAGTGGTGGCCTAGTGGAAGGAGGGACCGCAGACAGGCTTCGAAGGCCTAACATAATAAATTGGGATGGCTGTAGGCAATTTAAAATTGGTTCCAGGGGAACACGGGCAGCAGTGGCCTGGTCAGTGTAGTAGTAGTGGAAAGAACGGGCCGCAGACAGGCTTCGAAGGCTTAACATAACAAAAATTGGGATGTAGGCAATTTACAATGAGTTCCAGGGGAACACGGACAGCAGTAGACAGGTCAGTGGAGGCCTAGTGGAAGGAGGGACCGCAGACAGGCTTCGAAGGCCTAACATAACAAAAATGTCAATACAATGGTATTGACAGTGCCAGGCATTGAAGGATGTCAGCGCATAGACTAAACATTGGTGGAGCTGTGAGAGAAAATTTTGCAAGTGGTAGAGCACTGTTTGAGCTGGGGGGGGGGACTGTCTTGTGGCCGGCGGTACAGGCCCAGGGCCCCTCATATTACAACGGTGTGTCTGACGTTGGGTGCGCACCACCACCGCCAGACACTTTATTGTACTATGAGGGACCTAGTGGCAGTGCCGTCGACCAAAAGCAGGCACACCCACCTCTTCAGACAAACAGTACTCTCACGGGTGCTGGCGCCAAGTGGCGATACCACGGCCCCGTGTGGGGACTTTGGCCATTTAGGGAGGTGTTAACATGTTGGATGCTGGACAATCAGGTGCTGCAAATTACGAGATTGGAAAAGTCGTTCAGAATAGTCCACAGGCAAGACCTTTACATAGGAAAGCTAGGTGTCAGCCGGGCAAGGTGGGGCAAAAGATTTCGAAATCCAGTTGTGGTTCATTTTAATGAAGGTTAGATCATCTACATTTTGGGTAGCCAGACGAGTCCTTTTTTCTGTTAGTATTGAACCTGCAGCACTGAATACTCTTTCTGATAGGACACTAGCTGCCGGGCAAGCAAGCTCCTGCAATGCATATTCTGCCAATTCTGGCCAGGTGTCTAATTTGGATGCCCAGTAATCAAATGGGAATGACGGTTGAGGGAGAACGTCGATAAGGGATGAAAAATAGTTAGTAACCATACTGGACAAATGTTGTCTCCTGTCACTTTGAATTGATGCTGCAGTACCTGTCCTGTCTGCGGTCATAGCAAAATCACTCCACAACCTGGTCAGAAAACCCCTCTGGCCAATGCCACTTCTGATTTCTGCCCCTCTAACACCTCTGGTCTGCTGGCCCCTGCAGCTCGTGTGAGAACGTTCACGGGCGCTGTGTGCAGGGAATGCCAGAAGCAAACGGTCAACAAGAGTTGATTGTTTGGTTGCTAATATTAGTTCCAAGTTCTCATGTGGCATTATATTTTGCAATTTGCCTTTATAGCGAGGATCAAGGAGGCAGGCCAACCAGTAATCGTCATCGTTCATCATTTTTGTTATGCGTGTGTCCCTTTTGAGGATACGTAAGGCATAATCCGCCATGTGGGCCAAAGTTCCAGTTCTCAAATCTGTGGTTGTGCTTGGTTGAGGGGCAGTTTCAGGCAAATCCACGTCACTTGTGTCCCTCCAAAAACCAGAACCCGGCCTTGCCGCGCCAACAATTTCCACTGGCCCCGGAAAAGCTTCCTCATTAAAAATATAATCATCCCCATCATCCTCCTCGTCCTCTTCGCCCGCTACCTCGTCCTGTACACTGCCCTGGCCAGACAATGGCTGACTGTCATCAAGGCTTTCCTCTTCCTCAGCTGCAGACGCCTGATCCTTTATGTGCGTCAAACTTTGCATCAGCAGACGCATTAGGGGGATGCTCATGCTTATTATGGCGTTGTCTGCACTAACCAGCCGTGTGCATTCCTCAAAACACTGAAGGACTTGACACATGTCTTGAATCTTCGACCACTGCACACCTGACAACTCCATGTCTGCCATCCTACTGCCTGCCCGTGTATGTGTATCCTCCCACAAAAACATAACAGCCCGCCTCTGTTCACACAGTCTCTGAAGCATGTGCAGTGTTGAGTTCCACCTTGTTGCAACGTCTATGATTAGGCGATGCTGGGGAAGGTTCAAAGAACGCTGATAGGTCTGCATACGGCTGGAGTAGAACCACAAAGAAAAAGGTGGAAAAATGTCCGCAAGTACAAAGGTAGAAACAACTTTATTAATAAAACTATACACAAAGGTATCAAACAGGGACAAGACAAAATCAGGCAGCAGAGTACATCACCACATAGTTAGCGAGAGCCCACATACTGGGGTGTAGGTAGATCATGAGCGCAAGTGCGCAGCAAAGTATAAGAACATAAAAGCATACTGTAAGCCTTACCCAATCGTATATATGCACCCAGCAAGTGTGGGCTCCCGCACTCCCCGACGCGCGTTTCGGAAGTATAACACTTCCTTCCTCAGGGGGCATGCTGCGCACTTGCGCTCATGATCTACCTACATTGTGGTTCTATGTAGTTTTTGGTGGGTCCTTATCGTCCTATGATGTGGGTGAGAGTGCCTCTAATCTAATACACTAGTAGTTACGCTGATTGATTATGAGGTACCCCTCCCAATATATGCGTGTATCCGTTTGTCATACGGCTGGAGTGTACGGGCGAACGGCGGATATGTGAGCAAAGTCCACGCACTTTGAGGAGCAGGTCGGATAACCCCGGATAACTTTCCAGGAAGCACTGCACCACCAGGTTTAAGGTGTGAGCCAGGCAAGGAATGTGTTTCAGTTGGGAAAGGGAGATGGCAGCCATGAAATTCCTTCCGTTATCACTCACTACCTTGCCTGCCTCAAGATCTACAGTGCCCAGCCACGACTGCGTTTCTTTCTGCAAGAACTCGGACAGAACTTCAGCGGTGTGTCTGTTGTCGCCCAAACACTTCATAGCCAATACAGCCTGCTGACGTTTGCCAGTAGCTGCCCCATAATGGGAGACCTGGTGTGCAACAGTGGCAGCTTCGAATGGAGTGGTTGTGCGACTGCGGTCTGTGGACGAGGTCTCGCTTCTGCAGGAGGACGAGGAGGAGGAGGAGGAGGGGGTGCGAACGGCTACAGCCAACTGTTTCCTAGACCGTGGGCTAGGCAGAACTGTCCCAAACTTGCTGTCCCCTGTGGACCCTGCATCCACCACATTTACCCAGTGTGCCGTGATGGACACGTAACGTCCCTGGCCATGCCTACTGGTCCATGCATCTGTTGTCAGGTGCACCTTTGTGCTCACAGATTGCCTGAGTGCATGGACGATGCGCTCTTTAACATGCTGGTGGAGGGCTGGGATGGCTTTTCTGGAAAAAAAGTGTCGACTGGGTAGCTCATAGCGTGGTACAGCGTAGTCCATCAGGGCTTTGAAAGCTTCGCTTTCAACTAACCGGTAGGGCATCATCTCTAACGAGATTAGTCTAGCTATGTGGGCGTTCAAACCCTGTGTACGCGGATGCGAGGCTAAGTACTTCCTTTTTCTAACCATAGTCTCATGTAGGGTGAGCTGGACTGGAGAGCTGGAGATCGTGGAACTAGCGGGGGTGCCGGTGGACATGGCAGACTGAGAGACGGTGGGAGATGGTATTGTTGCCGCCGGTGCCCTAGATGCAGTGTTTCCTACTACGAAACTGGTGATTCCCTGACCCTGACTGCTTTGGCCTGGCAAAGAAACCTGCACAGATACTGCAGGTGGTGCAGAAAATGTTGGCCCTACACTGCCGGAAGGGATGTTGCGTTGATGACTAGCTTCATTGGCCGAGGGTGCTACAACCTTAAGGGACGTTTGGTAGTTAGTCCAAGCTTGCAAATGCATGGTGGTTAAATGTCTATGCATGCAACTTGTATTGAGACTTTTCAGATTCTGCCCTCTGCTTAAGCTAGTTGAACATTTTTGACAGATGACTTTGCGCTGATCAATTGGATGTTGTTTAAAAAAATGCCAGACTGCACTCTTTCTAGCATCGGATACCTTTTCAGGCATTGCAGACTGAGCTTTAACCGGATGGCCACGCTGTCCTCCAACAGGTTTTGACTTTGCCACGCGTTTTGGGCAAGATACGGGCCCGGCAGATGGAACCTGTTGCGATGTTGATGCCTGCTGCGGCCCCTCCTCCTCCGCTTCAGAACTGCTGCCGCCTGCACCCTGTTCCCCCAATGGCTGCCAATCGGGGTCAAGAACTGGGTCATCTATTACCTCTTCTTGTAGCTCGTGTGCAACTTCGTCTGTGTCACCGTGTCGGTCGGTGGTATAGCGTTCGTGATGGGGCAACATAGTCTCATCAGGGTCTGATTCTTGATCAGCACCCTGCGAGGGCAATGTTGTGGTCTGAGTCAAAGGACCAGCATAGTAGTCTGGCTGTGGCTGTGCATCAGTGCACTCCATGTCAGATTCAACTTGTAATGGGCATGCACTGTTAACTGCTTCACTTTCTAAGCCAGGGACGGTATGTGTAAAGAGCTCCATGGAGTAACCCGTTGTGTCGCCTGCTGCATTCTTCTCTGTTGTTGTTTTTGCTGAAGAGGACAAGGAAGCGACTTGTCCCTGACCGTGAACATCCACTAACGACGCGCTGCTTTTACTTTTACCAGTTTCACGAGAGGAGGCAAAAGAGCTAGAGGCTGAGTCAGCAAGATAAGCCAAAACTTGCTCTTGCTGCTCCGGCTTTAAAAGCGGTTTTCCTACTCACAGAAAAGGGAGCTTTCGAGGCCTTGTGTAGCCAGACGACGAACCTGGCTCCACAGCTCCAGACTTAGGTGCAATATTTTTTTTCCCACGACCACCTGATGCTACACCACTACCACTACCCTCATTACCAGCTGACAATGAACGCCCCCGGCCTCTTCCACCAGACTTCCTCATTGTTTTAAAAACGTTAACAAACTAACGGTATTTGTTGCTGTCACACAACTTACACGGTGAGCTATAACTTCAGTATGATTTAGCTACCCCTTTACAGGTGGGTGAGACCACAACGAAAATCAGCCACAATGTTACACACTCTGTTGTTGTTGGCAACAAATGAGAGAGATGCCACACACGCAGGACTGTCACTGAAGCGCAAATGTAAATATTAATCTCCCACTGATTTGTGTTTTTTTTTTTAAAAAGGAGACTTTAGAAAAAAAAAATACAAACAAAATGATTTTTTCAGGAATAATTTAGAAACCAAATTAAAAAAAATGATTTTTTCAGGGAGAATTTAGAAAACAAAAAATAGCCTTTCTAGGGCCCACTGAGTGAGAGATGACGCACACAGGAGTCAGGAGTGGCACACAAGCCCAGAGGCCAATATTTATCTCCCACTGATTGATTTAGTGATTTTTTCAGGAAGATTTTGGAACCCAAATCAAGCAAAAAAATTAATAGGCTTTCTATGGCCCACAATTGGAGAGAGAGAGAGAGAGAGAGATGGCACACCCAGGAGTCAAGACTGGCACACAAGCAGAAAGGGCAATATGAATCTCCCACAGATTTGTTTTTTTTTTTTTTTCAGGGAGACTTTAGAGAAAAAAAAATACAAACAAAATGATTTTTTCAGGAATAATTTAGAAACCAAATAAAAAAAAATGATTTTTTCAGGGAGAATTTAGAAAACAAATAAAACAAAAAATAGCCTTTCTAGGGCCCACTGAGTGAGAGATGACGCACACAGGAGTCAGGAGTGGCACACAAGCCCAGAGGCCAATATTTATCTCCCACTGATTGATTTAGTGATTTTTTCAGGAAGATTTTGGAACCCAAATCAAGCAAAAAAATTAATAGGCTTTCTATGGCCCACAATTGGAGAGAGAGAGAGAGAGAGAGAGAGAGAGATGGCACACCCAGGAGTCAAGACTGGCACACAAGCAGAAAGGGCAATATGAATCTCCCACAGATTTTTATTTTTTTTTTTTCAGGGAGACTTTAGAGAAAAAAATACGGTAGTTACTTACCGATAACGGTATTTCTCAGAGCCCATGACAGCACTACCAGAGAGAGGGAATCCGCCCTTCAGGACAGGAAACCTACAGGATAAAAAGGGCGGTACCTCTCTCCTGCGTCAGTTTGGTTTACATAGCATCAGAGGTCCTCCAGGTTAGTGACAACAGGAAAATATACAATTTTAACAAAATACTTATCAGGATTACACCGTGTCTAAATTAGAAACACACATTTCATATAATAAGGTGCTCACCGCACACGTGATAGGGTGGGAATAAGCAGGTGCTGTCATGGGCTCTGAGAAATACCGTTATCGGTAAGTAACTACCGTATTCTCAGTCGCCCATGACAGCACTACCAGAGAGAATTACAGAGATCATTGCTTTAGGGAGGGACCACAGCCTGCAAGACCCTTCTTCCGAAGGCTAAGTCAGACGAAGAGGCCAAGTCTAAGCGGTAGTGCCTAAAGAAGGTTGAAGGTGATGACCAGGTGGCCGCCTTGCAGATTTTGTCTATTGGTACCTCCGACCTTTCGGCCCAGGAGGTCGCCATGGCTCTTGTAGAATGCGCCTTGAGCCCCTCAGGAACTGCGTTTCCTGTGGACGAGTATGCCAAGGCTATCGCATCAGTTACCCAGCGAGCTATAGTGCTTTTGGAGGCTTTGAGTCCTTTCCTAGGTCCCTGAAAACAGATAAAGAGAGACCCTTCCTTCCTATACTGTCGGGAGGACTCTAAGTAGTGTATTAAACACCTTCTCACATCTAAGGTGTGGAACTTTTCCTCTTTTTTATTTTTAGGGTTTGGACAAAAGGAGGGAAGGATTATTTCTTGGGACCTGTGGAAATTGGAAGCAACCTTGGGTAGATAAGCGGGATCTGTTTTTAGTATTACCCTATCATCCATGATTTGTGTGAATGGAGGGTTCGCAGATAGAGCCTGGAGGTCACTAATTCTACGAGCAGATGTCAACGCTGTGAGAAGGGCCGTTTTGAGAGATAAGATTTTAATTGGTAATGAATCTATGGGTTCGAATGGAGGTTCTGTCAGAGCGGATAGGACTAAATTTAAGTCCCAGGTCGGAAGGCTTCTGATTTTTAAAGGTTTAGACCGTATTGCAGCTTTAATAAACCTTGTTACCCATGGGTTAGAGGCGATACTCTCACTGTATAATGCACCTAAGGCCGCTATTTGCACTTTTAAGGTGCTCACCGAGAGGCCCATATCTAAGCCTTTTTGCAGAAACTCTAATATTTTGACCACTTGGACCCCGTCTTGTAATTTTACCCCAGAGGTGGACAAAAACTTTTTCCAAGTTTTACCGTAGATTTTAGTTGCTACTGATTTTCTACTTTTTAATAGTGTAGATACTAACTTATCTGAAAAGCCCCTTGCCCTTAGTAGTGACCTTTCAAGTTCCACGCTGTCAAGTGGAGGTTTGCTGACTGAGGGTGGAACACCGGTCCCTGGTATAAAAGACCCGGAAGATCCGGGAGAACCCAGGGATCGGAGACCGATAGAATTCTCAGCCAGGAAAACCAGGCCCTTTTGGGCCAGAAGGGGGCTATTAGGATGATTCTCGCCCTGTCCTGCCTGATTTTCCGCAGGACAGCCGGAATAAGGATGTAAGGAGGAAACGCGTATGCTAGACCCTGAGTCCATGGGATCGTAAATGCATCCAGAGCCCGAGGGCCCCCTTTGGGGTTCAGAGAACAAAATTCCCTTACTTTCCTGTTTTCTGTGCTGGCAAAGAGATCTATTACAGGAACCCCCCAGATTTTGGTAATCCGATCGAAGATGCTTTGGTTTAGTGCCCATTCCCCCTGTTTTAATCGGGTACGGCTTAAGAAGTCTGCTTTTTGGTTCTCTACCCCCTTTATATGCAGCGCAGAGAGGGATAGGAAGTTGACTTCTGCTAATGTGAAGATCTGGGAAGTGGTGTTCATTAGGGCTTGGGATCTGGTTCCCCCCTGATGGTTCAGGTAGGCTACCACTACCTGATTGTCCGAAAAAACCCGGACATGATGCCCCTGTAGGCTGGGAAGAAAATATGATAGAGCGTGACTCACTGCCCAAAGTTCTTTTTGATTTGAAGATACCTCGTATTCTTGATCTGTCCAGACCCCCTGAGTGATACTGTCGTCCAGGTGAGCTCCCCACCCCGTGGGACTGGCATCCGTGGTAACTATCCGAGATGTTTCTATTACCCACGGAACCCCCTTTGATAAGTTGTTGGAATCTAACCACCAGGCTAGGGAACGAATAGTGTTTGAATTTAGAGACATGTTTCCTTCTAGGTGTCCCCCCAGTGTAACCTGATTCCTCAGAATATCCCACTGGAGATCCCTCGTGTGAATTTGTGCCCACTGTATTGCCGGGAGACAAGCAGAAAGGGACCCCAGCAGTGACATCGCCCCTCTCAGGGTCATATGAGGGTTTGAACGAGCTCTGGACACAAGATTTGATATTTTCTGTTTTTTCTGGTCTGGAAGACGACATTCCTGTGTTATCGAGTCCAAAGTGAGGCCTAAAAACTCTTGAACCCTGGTCGGTTCTAGTTTTGACTTTTGGAGATTTAGGAGCCAACCTAACTCTGTTAGGATTTTTATCACTCTGTCGCATTGTTGGCGACAATGTTGGGCCGAGTTGCTGACAATTAGGAAGTCGTCCAGATACGGTATTATTAGAATGTCTTTTTCTCTTATGTGGGCCATCATTTCCGCTACCAATTTGGTAAATATCCGAGGCGCTACCGAGATGCCAAATGGAAGGGCCTTGTACTGGTATTGTTTTATTTCTCCTCCCATGACTACTGCTAGTCTGAGGTATTTCTGGGCATTTTTGTGGATGGGGACATGATAGTACGCGTCGCTGAGATCTAACACTATCATGAAGCAATTCGGAAACAGGTTTTTTATTGTTGATTTTATTGATTCCATTTTGAAGGATTGATTTTTTACATAACTGTTTAGTTTCCGTAAATTGATTATTGTGCGGAAAGAACCATCCGGTTTTGGGACTAGAAATAGTGGGGAAAAGAACCCTTTGCCTCTTTCCAGTAGGGGAACTTCTTGGATCACATCTTTCATTATGAGCTTTGAAATTTCTTGTTCCAAGGCCTGTTGTTGCTGAGGTGAGGGTTTTAGTGGGGTGACCACATAGTTTTGGGGAGGAAGGGAGGTAAAGTTTATTTGAAGTCCCATCTTTATCAGATCTAAAATCCAAGAATTGGTTGAAATTTTTTCCCAGGCCGGAAGTTATTGAGACAATCTCCCTCCCACCCTGGGGAAGGTGTCACTTAGGGGGTTTTTTATCTCTTGGAGAATTACCGAAGAGGAAGCCCCTATCCTTCCTTCTCCCATCATCCCATCTGTTCTGTTCCCTTGGGGGACGTCTGCGAAAAAACTTCCTACTCCGAAAGGGCCGTCTAACAAATGGTGCGGCTAAGATAGGGAACCCCTTTTTCTTATCCCCTGCTTTTTGCAAAATGTCATCTAGGGTTTCCCCAAATAAGAATTTCCCTTCACATGGAATTGAACAGAGTTTTTGTTTGGTCTGTAGGTCGCCCGGCCAGCTTTTTAACCACAGCGTCCTACGAGCTGCATTGGACAGGGCTGCCGATTTTGAAGTAAGCTTGATTGAATCGGCTGATGAATCTGCCAAAAAGGCTGCCGCCCCTCTAATCATGGGAATTGATTCAATCATTTTATGTCTAGATACTCCATCTTTTAGTTGCTTTTCCAAGTTATCTATCCAGATCATTAAAGATCTGGAAGTACATGCGGCTGCTATTGCAGGTCTTAGACACCCCCCTGCCGATTCCCAGGCCCCTTTAAGGAAAGTATCAGCTCTTTTATCGAGGGGATCCTTCAGAGTTCCCATGTCCTCAAAGGGCAATGCGAATTTTTTTGATGCTTTGGCTACTGCTACGTCGAGTTTTGGTGCCTTGTCCCATGACGTAGAAGCCTCTTCCTCGAAGGGATATTTTCTTTTAAGGGAGGGGACAGATGAATTTTTCCTTTCTGGTTTCTCCCACTCTTTCTTAATTAATGCTTGAATATTCTCGTTAAGTGGGAAGACTCTGCGCCTTTTCTGTCCTAGGCCCCCAAACATAATGTCCTGTACTGTTTTGTCAGGACGAGGATCTACAACCCCCATGGTTGATCTTACGGCCTTTACAAGGGCATCTACTTCGTCTAATGGGAAGCAGTGGCGGCCTCCGCTCTCAGAATCCGAGGAGGAGGAGGAACCCTGTCTGTCTGAAGCGTCCCCCTCAGGACTAGAAGAATCAGAGTGAGAATAGGGCACAGGTGTTTTTTCCTCGACCCCTTCCCCTTTAAGAGATTTAAATGCTGTTTCCACCTCTGATCTTATTACAGATCGCAATTCAGAGGCGAAACTAGGGGTTTCTTCACATAGGACTTGTCCTATACAGGAGCCACACAATTTCTTATCCCAGTTTTGCAACAGGGGTTCACTGCATAAGGGGCAGACTCTATTCTTAGTTTTCTCCGTTTTTTTTCTTGCCTAAAAACAAACGGAAAAGGGGGACCCCAATTATTTGGTGAACTTTCACGAAGATCACTCACCCATCTTGCGCAGCCACAGGTACCGGTTCTGGAGGAGGTATAGGATCCTGTATCAGATCCGTAGTCTGCGGTGTCGACTGGTTAGGCATATTGGCTTTACTCCGCGGCGTGGAATGGCTGCTGGAGAGGGTACTGCTGGTGCCTGCAGAGGACCTTTTCTTTTGGTCATCTGGCTTGCGCTGGTGGTGCCGCTGGCGTTGCTGCTGCTGCTGCTGCTGCGGTGGCTGCTGCTGCTGCTGCAAGGGCTGCGCCTGCTGGAGCTGCTGGTCGCTGTCCTCCATTATTAGGACTGCATGCAGCAAGGAGCGGTTCCACAGCGGTGTTTAAATATCATATCTTTTGGCGCCGATTCACCCCCTCCTCCAGGGCTGCGTTCCCGGAAAGCGCTGATCCCCCTTGGATCACTGAGCATGCGCGCTCTGCCCGGGACCCGGAAGTAGTACCTTCTATATCCGGTGCGGCGGCCACCTTGGTGTCCTTACACACACCACGCCACCGCTCCGAATCAGGAAGTGCCTGCTCACCGCCGAGGCACACCGGGTCCCCGAAGCCCCTACCCCAATCTGGGGAGGCGGCCGCGCTTCCCTCCGCGCACTCTGCAGCCCCATCGGACCCAGCAGCGGCAGCGTCGGATACCGCGCCAGCCGTGACAGGGGCCTCCCCGCCGTCATAGGTCGACTGGTCGGCTCCGGATCTCAGGTACCATCCTAGAGGGTTCCCTGTCAGGACAGGAAACAAAACTGACGCAGGAGAGAGGTACCGCCCTTTTTATCCTGTAGGTTTCCTGTCCTGAAGGGCGGATTCCCTCTCTCTGGTAGTGCTGTCATGGGCGACTGAGAAAATACAAACAAAATGATTTTTTCAGGAATAATTTAGAAACCAAATAAAATAAAATGATTTTTTCAGGGAGAATTTAGAAAACAAATAAAACAAAAAATAGCCTTTCTAGGGCCCACTGAGTGAGAGATGACGCACACAGGAGTCAGGAGTGGCACACAAGCCCAGAGGCCAATATTTATCTCCCACTGATTGATTTATTGATTTTTTCAGGTAGAATTTAGAACCCAAATCAACCAAAAAAATACATAGGCTTTCTATGGCACACTATTTGTGAGAGAGATGGCACGCTCAGGACTGGCACACAAGCCCAGAGGCCAATATTAATCTCCCACTTTTTTTTTTTTTTCCAGGGAAAATTTATAAACCCAATAAAAAAATTAATAAATAGGCTTTCTATGGCCCACTATGTGAGAGAGAGAGATGGCACGCTTAGGACTGGCACACAAGCCCAAAGGCCAATATTAATCTCCCACTGATTGATTTATTGATTTTTTCAGGTAGAATTTAGAACCCAAATCAACCAAAAAAATACATAGGCTTTCTATGGCACACTATTTGTGAGAGAGATGGCACGCTCAGGACTGGCACACAAGCCCAGAGGCCAATATTAATCTCCCACTTTTTTTTTTTTTTCCAGGGAAAATTTATAAACCCAATAAAAAAATTAATAAATAGGCTTTCTATGGCCCACTATGTGAGAGAGAGAGATGGCACGCTTAGGACTGGCACACAAGCCCAAAGGCCAATATTAATCTCCCACTGATTGATTTATTGATTTTTTCAGGTAGAATTTAGAACCCAAATCAAGCAAAAAAAATAATAGGCTCTCTATGGCCCACTGAGTGACAGATGGCACACACAGGAGTCAGGAGTGGCACTCAAGCCCTGAGGCCAATATTTTTCTCCCACTGATTGATGTAGTTATTTTTTCAGGTAGATTTTAGAAGCCAAATCAAGCAAAAAAAATAAATAGGCTTTCTATGGCCGACAGAGTGAGAGATGACACAGACAGGGATGGCACTCTAGCAGAAATGCCAATCTTAATCTCCCACCAAAAAAAAAAAAAAAAAAAAGGAACTGTCCTTCAATTACTATCTCCCTGCAGTAATCTCAGCCAGGTATGGCAGGCAGCAATAAGGAGTGGACTGATGCACAAATTAAATAAAAAGTGTGGACAAACAAACAAGATAGCTGTGCAGAAAGGAAGGAACAAGAGGATTTGTGCTTTGAAAAAAGCAGTTGGTTTGCACAGCGGCGTACACACAGCAATGCAGCTATCAGGGAGCCTTCTAGGGCAGCCCAATGAGCTACAGCGCTGAGGGGGGAAAAAAAAAAAAAATGTAGCTTCCACTGTCCCTGCACACCGAAGGTGGTGTTGGGCAGTGGAAATCGCTACAGCACAAGCGGTTTGGTGGATAATGGACCCTGCCTAACGCTATCCCTGCTTCTGACGAAGCGGCAGCAACCTCTCCCTAAGCTCAGATCAGCAGCAGTAAGATGGCGGTCGGCGGTAACGCCCCTTTATAGCCCCTGTGACGCCGCGGACAGCAAGCCAATCACTGCAATGCCCTTCTCTAAGATGGTGGGGACCAGGACCTATGTCATCACGCTGACCACACTCTGCGTTTACCTTCATTGGCTGAGAAATGGCGCTTTTCGCGTCATTGAAACGCGACTTTGGCGCGAAAGTCGCGTACCGCATGGCCGACAACGCACAGGGGTCGGATCGGGTTTCATGAAACTCGACTTCGCCAAAAGTCGGCGACTTTTGAAAATGTTCGACCCGTTTCGCTCAACCCTAGTGGCCGGTACACAGGGGAGGACATTACTGTGTGGAGACAAAGAGGAAAACGCACTCACTGCACAGACACAGCCAGGACTCCCAGGTGTGAATACACGCTATAGCCAGCCGCAGAGCCGCACAACCGGATCCTAGGAGGACATAACGTCACGAGGAAGGGCGGTGCCTCACTCACCCTGTGCTTGCTGCCCAATGCCAGCATGGATAGCATTCCCTGAGGCCCCTGATCACGTGACCCTGACTCCTCCCTCCTGTGACCTCATCACAGGTCCTGTGCGCACAGAGCAGCCATATGTGCGGGTTGAGCCTAGAGTGTATGGGCTCCTTCCAGGTCCTGACTGCAGCCCATACACTCTAGCCGGCTCACTGGTGAAGATGCTAGAGTGTATGGGCTCCTTCCAGGTCACCTGACTTCAGCCCATACAGTCTAGCCGGCTCACTACTGAAGATGCTAAACTGTATGGGCTCCTTCCAGGTGCCTGACTGCAGCACATACAGTGTAGCAGGCTCACTACTGAAGATGCTAGAGTGTATGGGCTGCAGTCAGGTATATATTCTTGAATAGAGTTGAGCGACCTTGACCTTTTTAGAGTCGAGCCGGGTTTTGCGAAACCCGACTATCTCAAAAGTCGGGTCGAGTGAAATCGGCCGATTATGACGTAAAGTCGGGATCGACCGAAACACGAAACCCAATGCAAGTCAATGGGGCAGCATAGTCGGCAGTGAGTGGGGGCCAGGAAAACACCTAGAGTGCCCATTTTAATGTCAAAACCATCCATTCTTCTTAATGAAGCTTGTCAAGCGTAATTTACCTTATAATAATTGGAAGGCATTTGAAATTGGGGGTCATTTGGCTAAAGTTGTGTGGGGTAGGGCTGGTTCAAGTAATTAGTGGGCCCAGGAAATCTGGACCACGTCACGGCAGTGGAGCAGGGAGAGGTAAGTATTTCAACTTTGCAAGTGCTGTGATCCTGAGCAAGCAGGGGGGGGCACACTTGTTGGCATTGGCACTGGCACAGGGCCCCTCAAAGTACAGCGGTGTGTTTGCACGGCGGGGGCGCCTCCCACCGGCAGCAACACTTTTGCGTACTATGAGAGGCCCTGTGCCAGTGACGTCGCCAACTAGTATTCCTCCCCCCACCTGATGAAGGAACCTGCACTTTCATCTGCACCTTCCTCTTTGTCCCGGTGTAAGGTGGTATGGTATGCGGGAAGAGCAACCTGACTTTCAGCAGGGTCACAATGTTGTTGTGTAGCATGCACGGGGAATGTTGCGTTATGGGTCAATGTACCAGCAGACTCATCTATCACTGGCTGGGCAATGGGCACGATGAAGTGGAAACACAGATATAGGCCCAAAGAATAAAGTGGGCTAAATGCAGTTCAAAATTGGTAACACAGGAATAACCAGGGGGCATTGCAGTACAGGACAACTGGAATGAGAGGCTGACACAGAGAGTAGGGCCAAATCAGTAAGTAGTCGAAATGCAGTTCAAAATTGGCAACCGTAGTAAACAGGCGGCACAGCTTTGTTCAGTGGAGGAGAACAGCAAGGAGTGGCAGACACCGATAGTAGGCCCCAACCCAACTAGTAGGCCAAATGCAGTCTAACATTAACAACTACTTAACGAGAGCCTGAAAATGGAATTTCAGGACAGGAAACCAGGAGAACAGCAAGGAGTGGCAGACACCGATAGTAGGCCCCAAACCAACTAGTACGCCAAATGCAGTTGTTCCATTTAACCACAATTTAATGAGAGCCTGAAGATAGAAGCTCAGGAAAGGCAACCTGGGGAACACCTTGGAGTGTAACACACCATCTCTCTCCACCCCATACCCATTTTGTAGGCCTAATGCAGTGTACTTTTCTACAACTACTAAACGAGAGTCGGAAGACCGAAGCAATGGCAAGGAAACCTGGGGAACACCTTGGAGTGTAACACACCATCTCTCTCCACCCCATACCCAATTTGTAGGCCTAATGCAGTGTAGTTTCCAAGAACTACTAAACGAGAGCCGGAAGATCGAAGCTCAGGAAAGGCAACCTGGGGAACACCTTGGAGTGTAACACACCCTCTCTCTACACCCCATACCCAATTTGAAGGCCTAATGCAGTGTAGTTTCCAAGAACTACTAAACGAGAGCCGGAAGATCGAAGCTCAGGAAAGGCAACCTGGGGAACACCTTGGAGTGTAACACACCCTCTCTCTACACCCCATACCCAATTTGAAGGCCTAATGCAGCGTAGTTTCCAACAACGACTAAACGAGAGCCGGAAGATCGAAGCTCAGGAAAGGCAACCTGGGGAACACCTTGGAGTGTAACACACCCTCTCTCTACACCCCATACCCAATTTGAAGGCCTAATGCAGCGTAGTTTCCAACAACTACTAAACGAGAGCCGGAAGATCGAAGCTCAGGAAAGGCAACCTGGGGAACACCTTGGAGTGTAACACACCCTCTCTCTACACCCCATACCCAATTTGAAGGCCTAATGCAGTGTAGTTTCCAAGAACTACTAAACGAGAGCCGGAAGATCGAAGCTCAGGAAAGGCAACCTGGGGAACACCTTGGAGTGGAACACACCATCTCTCTACACCCCATACCCAATTTGAAGGCCTAATGCAGCGTAGTTTCCAACAACTACTAAACGAGAGCCGGAAGATCGAAGCTCAGGAAAGGCAACCTGGGGAACACCTTGGAGTGTAACACAACGTCTCTCTACACCACGGAAGGGCTGATTCTTAGGAAGGAAGGCTGTTGGAAATAAGCATTGCGCGTCCGAGGGTGATTATATTCTTATTAGGTATATACTCACCCTCGGACGCGCCCTGCTTCTTTATTTGGAATGAATGTTTATTTGCAATGTGGTGTTGACTTTCTCTATTATTTTGGTAATTAATGATTTTATTATTTTCATTGTTTTGCATCTTCTCGGCAATAATATAAAGAAGACGCGACAGGACAACACTCGGTGAATGCCATATCTGTGTTTTCAATTTAAAAAACCTTTCAGTTAACTACTTGCAGGAGAAAGTAATTGTAGCTGGTGGCCATTTTTAGTACTGTACCAGATTTTAGTTGTGTGTTTGTTTTTAATGTTAAAATGTCTGCATTTGATATCTCACCAGTATTTTCTTTTTTATAAGCAAAATACTTTTTTTTTTATTTTATGATGTTGGTTCAAGGGGTACACGGGCAGCAGTAGACAGGTCAGTGGAGGCCTAGTGGAAGGAGGGACCGCAGACAGGCTTCGAAGCCCTAACATAATAAATTGGGCTGCCTGTAGGCAATTTAAAATTGGTTCCAGGGGAACACGGGCAGCAGTAGACAGGTCAGTGGAGGCCTAGAGGAAGGAGGGACCGCAGATGCGCCAATGTTTCCCCCATACCAAATTTGTAGGCCTAATGCAGTGTAGTTTCCAACAACTACTAAACGAGAGCCGGAATATCGAAGCTCAGGAAAGGCAACCTGGGGAACACCTTGGAGTGTAACACACCCTCTCTCTACACCCCATACCCAATTTGAAGGCCTAATGCAGTGTAGTTTCCAAGAACTACTAAACGAGAGCCGGAAGATCGAAGCTCAGGAAAGGCAACCTGGGGAACACCTTGGAGTGTAACACACCCTCTCTCTACACCCCATACCCAATTTGTAGGCCTAATGCAGCGTAGTTTCCGACAACTACTAAACGAGAGCATGAAGATCGAAGCTCAGGAAAGGCAACCTGGGGAACACCTTGGAGTGTAACACACCCTCTCTCTACACCCCATACCCAATTTGAAGGCCTAATGCAGTGTAGTTTCCAACAACTACTAAACGAGAGCCGGAAGATCGAAGCTCAGGAAAGGCAACCTGGGGAACACCTTGGAGTGTAACACAACGTCTCTCTACACCACGGAAGGGCTGATTCTTAGGAAGGAAGGCTGTTGGAAATAAGCATTGCGCGTCCGAGGGTGATTATATTCTTATTAGATATATACTCACCCTCGGACGCGCCCTGCTTCTTTATTTGGAATGAATGTTTATTTGCAATGTGGTGTTGACTTTCTCTATTATTTTGGTAATTAATGATTTTATTATTTTCATTGTTTTGCATCTTCTCGGCAATAATATAAAGAAGACGCGACAGGACAACACTCGGTGGATGCCATATCTGTGTTTTCAATTTAAAAAACCTTTTAGTTAACTACTTGCAGGAGAAAGTAATTGTAGCTGGTGGCCATTTTTAGTACTGTACCAGATTTTAGTTGTGTGTTTGTTTTTAATGTTAAAATGTCTGCATTTGATATCTCTCCAGTATTTTCTTTTTTATAAGCAAAATACTTATTTTTATATTTTCTGATGTTGGTTCCAGGGGTACACGGGCAGCAGTGGTGTGGTCAGTGGAGGCCTAGTGGAAGGAGTGACCGCAGACAGGCATCGAAGGCCTAAAATAATAACACATGGCTGTAGGCAATTTTAAATTGGTTCCAGGGGTACACGGGCAGCAGTGGTGTGGTCAGTGGAGACCTACTGGAAGGAGTCACCGCAGACAGGCATCGAAGGCCTAAAATAATAACACATGCCTGTAGGCAATTTTAAATTGGTTCCAGGGGTACACGGGCAGCAGTGGTGTGGTCAGTGGAGGCCTAGTGGAAGGAGTGACCGCAGACAGGCATCGAAGGCCTAAAATAATAACACATGGCTGTAGGCAATTTTAAATTGGTTCCAGGGGTACACGGGCAGCAGTGGTGTGGTCAGTGGAGGCCTAGTGGAAGGAGTGACCACAGACAGGCATCGAAGGCCTAAAATAATAACACATGGCTGTAGGCAATTTTAAATTGGTTCCAGGGGTACACGGGCAGCAGTGCCCTGGTCAGTGTAGTAGTAGTTGAAAGAATGGACCGCAGACAGGCATCGAAGGCCTAAAATAAAAAAATTGGGCTGGCTGTAGGCAATTTTAAATTGGTTCCAGGGGTACACGGGCAGCAGTGGTGTGGTCAGTGGAGGCCTAGTGGAAGGAGTGACCGCAGACAGGCATCGAAGGCCTAAAATAATAACACATGGCTATAGGCAATTTTAAATTGGTTCCAGGGGTACACGGGCAGCAGTGGCCTGGTCAGTGTAGTAGTAGTAGAAAGAACGGACCGCAGACAGGCATCGAAGGCCTAAAATAAAAAAATTGGGCTGGCTGTAGGCAATTTTAAATTGGTTCCAGGGGTACATGGGCAGCAGTGGTGTGGTCAGTGGAGGCCTAGTGGAAGGAGTGACCGCAGACAGGCATCGAAGGCCTAAAATAATAACACATGGCTGTAGGCAATTTTAAATTGGTTCCAGGGGTACACGGGCAGCAGTGGTGTGGTCAGTGGAGGCCTAGTGGAAGGAGTGACCGCAGACAGGCATCGAAGGCCTAAAATAATAACACATGGCTGTAGGCAATTTTAAATTGGTTCCAGGGGTACACGGGCAGCAGTGCCCTGGTCAGTGTAGTAGTAGTTGAAAGAATGGACCGCAGACAGGCATCAAAGGCCTAAAATAAAAAAATTGGGCTGGCTGTAGGCAATTTTAAATTGGTTCCAGGGGTACACGGGCAGCAGTGGTGTGGTCAGTGGAGGCCTAGTGGAAGGAGTGACCGCAGACAGGCATCGAAGGCCTAAAATAATAACACATGGCTGTAGGCAATTTTAAATTGGTTCCAGGGGTACACGGGCAGCAGTGGTGTGGTCAGTGGAGGCCTAGTGGAAGGAGTGACCACAGACAGGCATCGAAGGCCTAACATAACAAAAATGTCAATACAATGGTATTGTCAGTGGCAGGCATTGAAGGATGTCAGCGCATAGACTAAACATTGGTGGAGCTGTGAGATAATTTTGCAAGTGGTAGAGCACTGTTTGAGCTGGGGTGGGGGGAAACTGTCTTGTGGCCGGCGGTACAGGCCCAGGGCCCCTCATATTACAACGGTGTGTCTGACGTTGGGTGCGCACCACCACCGCCAGAGACACTTTATTGTACTAGGAGGGACCCAGTGGCAGTGCCGTCGACCAAAAGCGGGCTCACCCACCTCTTCAGACAAACTGCACTCTCACGGGTGCTGGCGCCAAGTGTCGATACCACGGCCCCGTGTGGGGAGTTTGGCCATTTAGTGAGGTGTAAACATGTCGTATGCTGGACAATCAGGTGCAGAAAATTACGAGATTGGAAAAGGCATTCAGAATAGTCCACAGGCAAGACCTTTTCATAGGAAAGCTAGGTGTCAGCCGGGCAAGGTGGGGCAAAAGATTTCGAAATCCAGTTGTGGTTCACTTTAATGAAGGTTAGATCATCTACATTTTGGGTAGCCAGACGAGTCCTTTTTTCTGTTAGTATTGAACCTGCAGCACTGAATACTCTTTCTGATAGGACACTAGCTGCCGGGCAAGCAAGCTCCTGCAATGCATATTCTGCCAATTCTGGCCAGGTGTCTAATTTGGATGCCCAGTAATCAAATGGGAATGACGGTTGAGGGAGAACATCGATAAGGGATGAAAAATAGTTTGTAACCATACTGGACAAATGTTGTCTCCTGTCACTTTGAATTGATGCTGCAGTACCTGTCCTGTCTGCGGTCATAGCAAAATCACTCCACAACCTGGTCAGAAAACCCCTCTGGCCAACGCCACTTCTGATTTCTGCCCCTCTAACTCCTCTGGTCTGCTGGCCCCTGCAGCTCGTGTGAGAACGATCACGGGCGCTGTGTGCAGGGAATGCCAGAAGCAAACGGTCAACAAGAGTTGATTGTTTGGTTGCTAATATTAGTTCCAAGTTCTCATGTGGCATTATATTTTGCAATTTGCCTTTATAGCGAGGATCAAGGAGGCAGGCCAACCAGTAATCGTCATCATTCATCATTTTAGTTATGCGTGTGTCCCTTTTGAGGATACGTAAGGCATAATCCGCCATGTGGGCCAAAGTTCCAGTTCTCAAATCTGCGGTTGTGCTTGGTTGAGGGGCAGTTTCAGGCAAATCCACGTCACTTGTGTCCCTCAAAAAACCAGAACCCGGCCTTGCCGCGCCACCAATTTCCAGTGGCCCCGGAAAAGCTTCCTCATTAAAAATATAATCATCCCCATCATCCTCCTCGTCCTCCTCTTCGCCCGCTACCTCGTCCTGTACACTGCCCTGGCCAGACAATGGCTGACTGTCATCAAGGCTTTCCTCTTCCTCAGCTGCAGACGCCTGATCCTTTATGTGCGTCAAACTTTGCATCAGCAGACGCATTAGGGGGATGCTCATGCTTATTATGGCGTTGTCTGCACTAACCAGCCGTGTGCATTCCTCAAAACACTGAAGGACTTGACACATGTCTTGAATCTTCGACCACTGCACACCTGACAACTCCATGTCTGCCATCCTACTGCCTGCCCGTGTATGTGTATCCTCCCACAAAAACATAACAGCCCGCCTCTGTTCACACAGTCTCTGAAGCATGTGCAGTGTTGAGTTCCACCTTGTTGCAACGTCTATGATTAGGCGATGCTGGGGAAGGTTCAAAGAACGCTGATAGGTCTGCATACGGCTGGAGTGTACGGGCGAACGGCGGATATGTGAGCAAAGTCCACGCACTTTGAGGAGCAGGTCGGATAACCCCGGATAACTTTTCAGGAAGCACTGCACCACCAGGTTTAAGGTGTGAGCCAGGCAAGGAATGTGTTTCAGTTGGGAAAGGGAGATGGCAGCCATGAAATTCCTTCCGTTATCACTCACTACCTTGCCTGCCTCAAGATCTACAGTGCCCAGCCACGACTGCGTTTCTTTCTGCAAGAACTCGGACAGAACTTCCGCGGTGTGTCTGTTGTCGCCCAAACACTTCATAGCCAATACAGCCTGCTGACGTTTGCCAGTAGCTGCCCCATAATGGGAGACCTGGTGTGCAACAGTGGCAGCTGCGGATGGAGTGGTTGTGCGACTGCGGTCTGTGGACGAGCTCTCGCTTCTGCAGGAGGACGAAGAGGAGGAGGAGGGGGTGCGAACGGCTACAGCCAATTGTTTCCTAGACCGTGGGCTAGGCAGAACTGTCCCAAACTTGCTGTCCCCTGTGGACCCTGCATCCACCACATTTACCCAGTGTGCCGTGATGGACACGTAACGTCCCTGGCCATGCCTACTGGTCCATGCATCTGTTGTCAGCTGCACCTTTGTGCTCACAGATTGCCTGAGTGCATGGACGATGCGCTCTTTAACATGCTGGTGGAGGGCTGGGATGGCTTTTCTGGAAAAAAAGTGTCGACTGGGTAGCTCGTAGCGTGGTACAGCGTAGTCCATCAGGGCTTTGAAAGCTTCGCTTTCAACTAACCGGTAGGGCATTATCTCTAACGAGATTAGTCTAGCTATGTGTGCGTTCAAACCCTGTGTACGCGGATGCGAGGCTAAGTACTTCCTTTTTCTAACCATAGTCTCATGTAGGGTGAGCTGGACTGGAGAGCTGGAGATCGTGGAACTAGCGGGGGTGCCGGTGGACATGGCAGACTGAGAGACGGTGGGAGATGGTATTGTTGCCACCGGTGCCCTAGATGCAGTGTTTCCTACTACGAAACTGGTGATTCCCTGACCCTGACGGCTTTGGCCTGGCAAAGAAACCTGCACAGATACTGCAGGTGGTGCGGAAAATGGTGGCCCTACACTGCCGGAAGGGATGTTGCGTTGCTGACTAGCTTCATTGGCCGAGGGTGCTACAACCTTAAGGGACGTTTGGTAGTTAGTCCAGGCTTGCAAATGCATGGTGGTTAAATGTCTATGCATGCAACTTGTATTGAGACTTTTCAGATTCTGTCCTCTGCTTAAGGTAGTTGAACATTTTTGACAGATGACTTTGCGCTGATCAATTGGATGTTGTTTAAAAAAATGCCAGACTGCACTCTTTCTAGCATCGGATACCTTTTCAGGCATTGCAGACTGAGCTTTAACCGGATGGCCACGCTGTCCTCCAACAGGTTTTAGCTTTGCCACGCGTTTTGGGCAAGATACGGGCCCGGCAGATGGAACCTGTTGCGATGTTGATGCCTGCTGCGGCCCCTCCTCCTCCGCTTCAGAACTGCTGCCGCCTGCACCCTGTTCCCCCAATGGCTGCCAATCGGGGTCAAGAACTGGGTCATCTATTACCTCTTCTTGTAGCTCGTGTGCAACTTCGTCTGTGTCACCGTGTCGGTCGGTGGTATAGCGTTCGTGATGGGGCAACATAGTCTCATCAGGGTCTGATTCTTGATCAGCACCCTGCGAGGGCAATGTTGTGGTCTGAGTCAAAGGACCAGCATAGTAGTCTGGCTGTGGCTGTGCATCAGTGCACTCCATGTCAGATTCAACTTGGAATGGGCATGGACTGTTAACTGCTTCACTTTCTAAGCCAGGGACGGTATGTGTAAAGAGCTCCATGGAGTAACCCGTTGTGTCGCCTGCTGCATTCTTCTCTGTTGTTGTTTTTGCTGAAGAGGACAAGGAAGCGACTTGTCCCTGACCGTGAACATCCACTAACGACGCGCTGCTTTGACATTTACCAGTTTCACGAGAGGAGGCAAAAGAGCTAGAGGCTGAGTCAGCAAGATAAGCCAAAACTTGCTCTTGCTGCTCCGGCTTTAAAAGCGGTTTTCCTACTCCCAGAAAAGGGAGCGTTCGAGGCCTTGTGTAGCCAGACGACGAACCTGGCTCCACAGCTCCAGACTTAGGTGCAATATTTTTTTTCCCACGACCAGCTGATGCTCCACCACTACCACTACCCTCATTACCAGCTGACAATGAACGCCCCCGGCCACGACCTCTTCCACCAGACTTCCTCATTGTTTTAAAAACGTTACCAAACGAACGGTATTTGTTGCTGTCACACAACTTACACGGTGAGCTATAACTTCAGTATGATTTAGCTACCCCTTTACAGGTGGGTGAGACCACAACGAAAATCAGCCACAATGTTACACACTCTGTTGTTGTTGGCAACAAATGAGATGGCACACACGCAGGACTGTCACTGAAGCGCAAATGTAAATATTTATCTCCCACTGATTTGTGTTTGTTTTTTTTAAAAGGGAGACTTCAGAAAAAAAAAAATTAACAAAAAATTATTTTTTACAGAAGAATTTATAAAACAAATAAAATGAAATGATTGTTTCAGGGAGAATTTAGGAAAAAAAAAAAAAGGCTTTGTAGGGCCCACTGAGTGAGAGAGGACGCACACAGGAGTCAGGAGTGGCACACAAGCCCAGAGGCCAATATTAATCTCCCACCGATTGATTTAGTTATTTTTTTTGGTAGATTTTGGAACCCAAATCAAGCAAAAAAATTAATAGGCTTTCTATGGCCCACAATTGGGGAGAGAGAGAGAGATGGCACACCCAGGAGTCAAGACTGGCACACAAGCAGAAGGGGCAATATGAATCTCCCACAGATTTTTTTTTTTTTTTTTCTTTCAGGGAGACTTGAGAGAAAAAAAAATACAAAAAATATGATTTTTTTCAGGAATAATTTAGAAACCAAAGAAAATAATATGATTGTTTCAGGGAGAATTTAGAAAACAAATAAAACAAAAAATAGGCTTTCTAGGGCCCACTGAGTGACAGATGACGCACACAGGAGTCAGGAGTGGCACACAAGCCCAGAGGCCAATATTAATCTCCCACTGATTGATTTAGTGATTTTTTTTGGTAGATTTTGGAACCCAAATCAAGCAAAAAAATTAATAGGCTTTCTATGGCCCACAATTGGGGAGAGAGAGAGAGATGGCACACCCAGGAGTCAAGACTGGCACACAAGCAGAAGGGGCAATATGAATCTCCCACAGATTTTTTTTTTTTTTTTTATTTCAGGGAGACTTGAGAGAAAAAAAAATACAAAAAAAATGATTTTTTTCAGGAATAATTTAGAAACCAAAGAAAATAAAATGATTGTTTCAGGGAGAATTTAGCAAACAAATAAAACAAAAAATAGGCTTTCTAGGGCCCACTGAGTGACAGATGACGCACACAGGAGTCAGGAGTGGCACACAAGCCCAGAGGCCAATATTAATCTCCCACTGATTGATTTAGTGATTTTTTTTGGTAGATTTTGGAACCCAAATCAAGCAAAAAAATTAATAGGCTTTCTATGGCCCACAATTGGGGAGAGAGAGAGAGATGGCACACCCAGGAGTCAAGACTGGCACACAAGCAGAAGGGGCAATATGAATCTCCCACAGATTTTTTTTTTTTTTTTTTTTTCAGGGAGACTTGAGAGAAAAAAAAATACAAAAAAAATGTTTTTTTTCAGGAATAATTTGGAAACCAAAGAAAATAAAATGATTGTTTCAGGGAGAATTTAGCAAACAAATAAAACAAAAAATAGGCTTTCTAGGGCCCACTGAGTGACAGATGACGCACACAGGAGTCAGGAGTGGCACACAAGCCCAGAGGCCAATATTAATCTCCCACTGATTGATTTAGTGATTTTTTTTGGTAGATTTTGGAACCCAAATCAAGCAAAAAAATTAATAGGCTTTCTATGGCCCACAATTGGGGAGAGAGAGAGAGATGGCACACCCAGGAGTCAAGACTGGCACACAAGCAGAAGGGGCAATATGAATCTCCCACAGATTTATTTATTTTTTTTTTTTTTTCAGGGAGACTTGAGAGAGAAAAAAATACAAAAAAAATGATTTTTTTCAGGAATAATTTAGAAACCAAAGAAAATAAAATGATTGTTTCAGGGAGAATTTAGAAAACAAATAAAACAAAAAATAGGCTTTCTAGGGCCCACTGAGTGACAGATGACGCACACAGGAGTCAGGAGTGGCACACAAGCCCAGAGGCCAATATTAATCTCCCACTGATTGATTTAGTGATTTTTTTTGGTACATTTTGGAACCCAAATCAAGCAAAAAAATTAATAGGCTTTCTATGGCCCACTATTTGTGAGAGAGATGGCACGCTCAGGACTGGCACACAAGCCCAGAGGCCAATATTAATCTCCCATTTTTTTTTTTTTCCAGGGAAAATTTATAAACCCAATAAAAAAAATAATAATAAATAGGCTTTCTATGGCCCACTATCTGAGAGAGAGAGATGGCACGCTTAGGACTGGCACACAAGCCCAAAGGCCAATATTAATCTCCCACTGATTGATTGATTGATTTTTTCAGGTAGAATTATGAACCCAAATCAACCAAAAAAATAAATAGGCTTTCTATGGCCCACTATTTGTGAGAGAGATGGCACGCTCAGGACTGGCACACAAGCCCAGAGGCCAATATTAATCTCCCACTTTTTTTTTTTTTCCAGGGAAAATTTATAAACCCAATAAAATAATAAAAAAATAGGCTTTCTATGGCCCACTATCTGAGAGAGAGAGAGATGGCACGCTTAGGACTGGCACACAAGCCCAAAGGCCAATATTAATCTCCCACTGATTGATTTATTGATTTTTTCAGGTAGAATTTAGAACCCAAATCAAGCAAAAAAATTAATAGGCTTTCTATGGCCCACTGAGTGAGAGATGGCACACACAGGAGTAAGGAGTGGCACACAAGCCCTGAGGCCAATATTTTTCTCCCACTGATTGATGTTGTGATTTTTTCTGGTAGATTTTGGAACCCAAATCAAGCAAAAAAATAAATAGGCTTTCTATGGCCCACTGAGTGAGAGATGACACAGACAGAGATGGCACTCTAGCAGAAATGTCAATCTTAATCTCCCACAAAAAAAAAAAAAAGGAACTGTCCTTCAATTACTATCTCCCTGCAGTAAACTCAGCCAGGTATGGCAGGCAGCAATAAGGAGTGGACTGATGCACAAATTAAATAAAAAGTGTGGACAAACAAACAAGATAGCTGTGCAGAAAGGAAGGAACAAGAGGATTTGTGCTTTGAAAAAAGCAGTTGGTTTGCACAGCGGCGTACACACAGCAATGCAGCTATCAGGGAGCCTTCTAGGGCAGCCCAATGAGCTACAGCGCTGAGGGGGAAAAAAAAAAAAAATGTAGCTTCCACTGTCCCTGCACACCGAAGGTGGTGTTGGGCAGTGGAAATCGCTACAGCACAAGCGGTTTTGTGGTTAATGGACCCTGCCTAACGCTATCCCTGCTTCTGACGAAGCGGCAGCAACCTCTCCCTAAGCTCAGATCAGCAGCAGTAACATGGCGGTCGGCGGGAACTCCCCTTTATAGCCCCTGTGACGCCGCAGACAGCAAGCCAATCACTGCAATGCCCTTCTCTAAGATGGTGGGGACCAGGACCTATGTCATCACGCTGCCCACACTCTGCGTTTACCTTCATTGGCTGAGAAATGGCGCTTTTCGCGTCATTGAAACGCGACTTTGGCGCGAAAGTCGCGTACCGCATGGCCGACCACGCACAGGGGTCGGATCGGGTTTCATGAAACTCGACTTCGCCAAAAGTCGGCGACTTTTGAAAATGTTCGACCCGTTTCGCTCAACCCTATTCTTGAAGATAGCAGACTTTATGGGCTGCTGCCTGGCCCTGACTGCAGCCCATACATGACACTAGAATGTATGTGCTCCTTCAAGGTATAAATTATTAAAACCAGCAGAATATATGGGCTCCTGCCAGGTCCTGACTGCAGCCCATACAGTCTAGTCAGCTCACTGGTGAAGACACTAGACTGTATGGGCTCCTGTCAGGTATATATTATGGTAGATATAGACTGTACGGGCTCCTGTCAGGTGTATATTATTGTAGATACAGACTGTACGGGCTCCTGTCAGGTGTATATTAGTGATGATATCAGAATGTACGGGCTCCTGTCAGGTATATATTAGTTATGATATCAGAATGTACGGGCTCCTGTCAGGTATATATATTATTGATGGTATCAGAATGTATGGGCCCCTGTCAGGTATATATTAGTTATGATATCAGAATGTATGGGCCCCTGTCAGGTATATATTACTGATGATATCAGAATGTATGGGCCCCTATCAGGTATATATTATTGATATCAGAATGTATGGGCCCCTATCAGGTATATATTATTGATATCAGAATGTATGGGCCCCTGTCAGGTATATATTACTGATGATATCAGAATGTATGGGCCCCTGTCAGGTATATATTACTGATGATATCAGAATGTATGGGCCCCTGTCAGGTATATATTACTGATGATATCAGAATGTATGGGCCCCTGTCAGGTATATATTACTGATGATATCAGAATGTATGGGCCTCTGTCAGGTATATATGCTGCGATTGTTCTCGTATGCCGATTCGGCATGAAAAAATAATCACAGATGTGATCTGCCCCATAGATTAACACTGGTCCGAGTGCCATGCGATGTTTTCTCACATAGTGCTCGTCCGTATTCTACGCTAGTGTGACCCCGGCCTTAAACTTATGAAGAGACACAGACCACCTGCAGCTCAGCCTTCATCAATATTTAAATTACAAGTTTTTCACCATCCAAAAAAATGCTATTTTTTACCTAGTTCAATAGGTTTCTTAAAGGGAACCTGTCACCAGGTTTTCCCCATATATAGTACCACCAGAACCTATATGCCCTTATACACACCCTTCTACAGTGCTGTACCGTACATACCGTATATACTCAAGTATAAGCTAAGATTTTCAGCCCACTTTTTTGGGCTGAAAGTGACCCTCTCGGCTTATACTCAAGTCATTGTCGGCGGGGGAGGGGGAGCGGCGGCTGTCACATACTCACCTGCTCCAGGCGCGGTCCCTGCATGTCCGATGGTCTCCGGGCAGCTCTTCCTTTGTTCAACGGTCACGTGGAACCGCTCATTAATGAATATGGATGCATATTCATTACTTTAATGAGCTGTTCGTGACAGCTGAACATAGGAAGACGCTGCCGACTCCCGGAGACCATCTGACAGTGAGAAGCTGCCAGGGACCGCGTCGGGGGCAGGTGAGTATGACGGGGGAGGTGAGCATTGCGCAATATTCACCTCTCCCCTTTCCACCGCTGCGGGCCGCTCTGTCCTCTGGCTGTGACTGTTTAGGTCAGAGGGCACGATGACGTAGTTAGTGTGCGCGCTGCCCTCTGCCTGAACAGTCAGTGCAGAGGATGGAAGACAGAGCAGCGCGCAGCAGTGAAAAGTGCCGGGGGCCTGAGCGAAGAGAGGAGAGTATGTGTTTTTTTTTTATTCGCAGCAACAGCAAATGGGGCATAATGTGTGGAGCATCTCATGGGGCATAATGTGTGGAGCATCTCATGGGGCATAATCTATGGAGTGAAATCTATGGAGCATCTTATGGGGCCATCAACCTTTATGCAGCATTGTATGGGGCAAAAGTTTCTATGAAGCATCTTATGGGGCCATTATTAACATTTGTGCAGCATTATATGGGGCATATTTTAATATGGAGCATCTTATGGGGCCATCATAAACTTTATGGAGCATTATATGGGGCTCCTCATTCAATATGGATATTCAAAAACACTTAACCTACTGATGTCTCAATTAATTTTACTTTTATTGGTATCTATTTTTATTTTTGACATTTACCAGTAGCTGCTGCATTTTCCACCCTAAGGCTTATACTCGAGTCATTAAGTTTTCCCAGTTTTTTGTGGCAAAACTAGGGGGGGGGGGGGGGGGGGTGGTCAGCTTCTACTCGAGTATATACGGTATGTCCCTAAGCCAACGTGCATAATGTAAATAACTTCTTATACTCACCTACGGGGCGGTCCGGTGTTATGTTTGGCGCTGGTCTTCATCCGGCACAGTCCTTCCCGTGGATGATGTGTTCTACATCATCCACACAACCTCCCTCATCACGCTTCTGTGCAGGAACACTTCTCTGCCGAGCACAAAGCAAAGTACTGCAACGGGCAGAAAGAAGTGCGATGCACAGGAGCACGATGGAAGACACCGTGTGGATGACATAGGACGCGTCATCGACTCAAAGAAAGAAGGACGGTGATAGAAGAGGAGAAGGCCCCGGATTAAGACTAGCAAAGCCCATTGTATGGGGCTAGGCAAGTCTTAAGGGCATACAGATAGTGGTTGTGCTTTATAAAATGCTGTATATAAGGGTATACAGGCAGTGGGCCTACTATATATATACACAGCATTCTAGAATGCTGTATATAAAGGCATATAGATAGTGGTCGTGCTTTATGTGGGGGGGGGGGGGGGCGGCGCAGAAACAATGTTTGAATACCCTGTAGTAAGTGAACGGCTACAGTGCAAGAAAATAAAGGGTACTTAGTTAACACTTTTTTGGGGGCCTGAGAAAGGAGTCAGAAAAGAGCATCGGGGCGGACGCGCTGCTGTGAATGTCAGTGTCTATATCTAGCACGGCATAATTTTCATAACCAGCAGAGGGAAAGCTGACAGCTGATGTTAATATTCTGGAAAGGAGCCAATAACCATAAAGGTTCCCAGGCTATTAATATCAGCTCACAGCTGTTTGCTTAGCCTTTACTGGCTATTTTACAGTGGGACACAAAATATTGACATGGGGTCCCCCTATAAAAGCTGTAGGCTGATATTAATAGTCTGTGAAGAGGCCATGGATATTGGCAGCCCCAGAGGCTAAAAACCATCAGCTCTCAGCCATCCCAGAAATGGCGCATCTTATAGATCTGCCAATTCTGGTACTTAGCCTCGCTCTTCCCACTTGCCCTGTAGCAGTGGGGCTCAGATTTGTGGGGTTGATGTCACCATTTTATTGTCAAGTAACATCAAGCCCACAGGTAAGTAATGGAGAGGCATCTATCAGACACCTCTCCATAAGTAAGCTGGCCTACTGTCACCTTACAATACAAAAGGTGACATTAACCCCTTATTACCCCATATGCCACCGCTACAGGGCAGTGAGAACAGAGGCTGAGTGCCAGAATTGGCGCATCTTACAGATGCACCTTTTCTGGGGTGGCAATAACCATGGCCCCTCTCTAGGCTATAATATCTGTCCTCAGTCACTGACTTTCCCTCAGAAAATTGTGTGGGAGCCCACGCCAGTTTTTTCAGTGAAAACATTTTTATTAAATGCATACAGGTCCCAAATTTTACACACACACATACTACTAACCGTATTAGTCACTGACCTATATAAATCTAACCGTTCTGCAATGGTTTACTGTATGTAAACCATGTCTCCTATCCTGCAATGATTTGACAGAAGCCGACAAATTAACTATTTGTAAATATTATAAGCTGTCAGTGTGATTTTACTGTACACTGCACCTGAATTGCAAGCCTTTAAAAGGACACCATTGCGTATTTCTCGCAAGTCAAACTGATGGCCCGTGTGGTATGAGTTTTTCTTGCATAAACAGACTTTCATTGGGGATTCTCGGCTGATATACGGTGCAAATCGCAGCATAGTGCAATTTCACTCGCACATATAATACGGCCGTGAAAAAAAAAAAAAGTGATGGGAGCTGCCCAACAGATTAACATTGGTCCGAGTGCTATGCAATTTTTTTTTCTCGCATAGCACTCGTCCGTATTCCTCTCTAGTGTGACTCCGGCCTTAAAGGGAAAATCATTCAAAATTTGAAAATTTCAATTTTTTAAAATTTCTGATATTTTTACAAAATAAAGCAAAACATTAACCCAAGTTTATCATTAGCCCAATTTTACCATTATCATAAAGTCTAATATGTCAGGAAAAAAAACAACCTCAAAATCAATGGAATATGTTGAAGCATTCCAGAGTTATTACTACATAAAGTGACACTGGTCAGATTTTAAAAAATTGGCCCCGTCACTGAGGGGTTAAATGCTTGTACAAGTGAACATTGTTTCAAAAGTGGTTTACCTGTCTAAGACTGGTTTCACACCAGCGTTCGGCAGCCTTCTTCCTCCGTTAAGCCCCACCCACTGCTACACCTCTTTCAGCTCCGCCTACGTCTGCATGCATCCCCTATCATTAACATTGGGTACACAGGCACGTGTCGTTTTGACGATGCACTGAACTGCGTCGAACGCAACATGTTGCATTTTGTTGCGGTCGGCGCAGCATTAAAACAACGCATGCAGAGGCATCCGCTTGGCCTGCGTACCCAATGTTAAAGATAGGGTATGCAGGACGCATGCAGACGTAGGCGGAACTGAAGGAAGAGGTGCGTCATTGGGCGGGGCTTAACGGAGGAAGAAGGCTGCCATCCGCAGCCCTGCCGAATGCTGGTGTGAAACCAGCCCAAGGCTGCTATTATAGCACCTTACGTCTTACGCTAGGTTCACATTGCGTTAGTGCAATCCGTTAAGCGCATAGCGCTAGCGGATTGCGCTAACGCAATGTTTCTAGAGGGTCGGCGTTCACCCTCCCCGCTAGCGCAGATCCCTGATCTGCGGTAGCGAGGAACGGGCCTCAAAAGAACGGCACATCGCTAGCGCGTGCCGAAAATGGCATGCGCTAGTGATGCGCTTCAGCTAAAAGTAACATTGCTGTCCATGGGTGCGCTAACGGACCCGTTGCACGGCGTTAATTTCGACATTTTCGCCATGCAACGCAGTCCGTTAGCGTTAACCCATTAACGCAATGTGAACCTAGCTTTACACAGATACATCATGGGCTTGTCCTGCCCTACGCATGAAATGAAAGACAAATACAATGTGGAGACTTAATCAGAGCAATGTTTTATTTACATTCAGAACTGGTTTAAGAGGTAAACAATTACCATTTCTCACAGAAATCTCAGACTTTTACTTATAGAAATACTGGATAAATATCATTTTAACAATAGATATAGAAATATTTCTAATTTTATAAAACTGCCTTTTTTTGCATAGAAAAACTTTATGCCTTTCCTTGTTTCATTTTATGCATTTCTAAAGTATTGTAAAAATGTAATATGCTGTTGGTGCATGCGGGCAGGACTGTCGGTAGGGTATGCGGCTCTGAAGCCCCCCCCCCCCCCCCCCCCCTCAGGCCTGCCTCCGGTGTCTGAGATTTCGGTGTCCCGGACCTGAGATCATAATACCGGCCTTGAATTGTGAAGGACACGGCAGCCGATCCTGAGAAACATCCAAGGTGGGAATGCCCCATCATGTCGAAGAGAGTCTGCTAGATCCAGGCCTAGCAGACCAGTACTGGTGGGTTCATGGATGCCAGGAGGGAGCTGGCCTAAAGGAAGGTCTCGTCTTTTCCTGGCGGGTCAGGAAGTTGTCCCGTCGTTTTTTTTTTTTTTGGACAGAACATTTCCAAAACAACCAAATTTGAACAGATCTCTTGGGAGGCAGACTTTAGTCCTCTGTTGCAGAAGCGAAGTACTCTTAAACTGATAGGCGCAGAGTAGGACGCACTAGAAAGTTGGCGTGCATGATTGTTCAGGGCGCTGGCGGTGTGGACCGGCCACCAGAGAAGGCCTAGACCAAAGCCTGGATATTTTAAGAGCAAGGTCACTGGAGCCTCTGGAAAACGTGGAGGCTGCATGAATAGGAAGGTTTCCTCAGGAGACGTCCACATTGCTCAGGGGAAAACTAGGACATATTTGTCCTGTGTTTTTTTTTTTTAAAGTAGCCCCCTTACTGCCTCGTAGGATATACCAGTCCTTAAGATCACAAATCCTTTTTCGCAGAGCGATGATGAAGACGGGCATGGAATAACCTGGACGCAGAGAGGCGAGAGGGTAGGGCGATTCGTGGCATGAACGGTCCTCCAGGGAACCCCAAACACTCTTGATGTGTTTGGGCCTTGCCTCGTAGACCACAGATGATATGGTAGTGACAATTCTAGGTGGGAGATTAGAGTGACAATTCCACTGTCGCCCTCAAAAGCCATATCTGGGAAGAAAAAAAAAAATTAAAAAGAAAAATCGTTAATAAAAAAACCTCCCAAAACCTAAGGCCTAAACTGGGCTGGGCGGTCCAGACCCATGTCTTCCTCCTACTGACATTAAGTTAAAACAGATTAGCTTCGTGCTAGTTGGTGGTGTACCCTCCTCTACAGGAAATACCTAAATTTTTTTTTTGCATAGCATAAGCAGCATACACCCATTTTTTTTTTGTGTACCCCAATGAAGCATTAGCTCCCCCACATCAACCAGAAGGCCACACAGCATAACCTCACTCCTCCAGTCAGAAACCTCCACCTCACATTAACCAGCGGACCCCACAGGATAAACCCAAAGCCCACCAGACATTCCCTCCCACAAGCGTAAATCCCCATATGACGCCCCCTGCCCCCAACCATAAATCCCATCAGACACCCCCCCAATCGGATGCCACCCCAGCTTAACCCCCCAGCATAAACCCCCATCGGACGTCCACCCCTCCTCCAAGCATTACTCCCATCGCACACCACGCCCACCCAATAATAAACCCCCACCGGACGGCCAAACCCCCACAGGATGTGGACCCCCCCATCCAGCACACACCCCCATCAGACGCGGACACCCCACCCAGCACAAACCCCCCCCATCGGACGTCCACCCCCGACCCAGCCTAAACTCTTATCGGACGTCCACTCCACCCAGCCTAAGCCCTCATCAGCCCCCCAAACCCAACCCATAAGCAGGTCGCCCCCCAATAAAGGGGATCCCTCCGTAAGCGGCAGGTCGCCTCCCCACGTCCCACCACCGGCAGGTCGCCTCCCCACGTCCCACCACAGGCAGGTCGCCTCCCCACGTCCCACCACAGGCAGGTCGCCTCCCCACGTCCCACCACAGGCAGGTCGCCTCCCCACGTCCCACCACAGGCAGGTCGCCTCCCCACGTCCCACCACAGGCAGGTCGCCTCCCCACGTCCCACCACAGGCAGGTCGCCTCCCCACGTCCCACCACAGGCAGGTCGCCTCCCCACGTCCCACCACAGGCAGGTCGCCTCCCCACGTCCCACCACAGGCAGGTCGCCTCCCCACGTCCCACCACAGGCAGGTCGCCTCCCCACGTCCCACCACAGGCAGGTCGCCTCCCCACGTCCCACCACAGGCAGGTCGCCTCCCCACGTCCCACCACAGGCAGGTCGCCTCCCCACGTCCCACCACAGGCAGGTCGCCTCCCCACGTCCCACCACAGGCAGGTCGCCTCCCCACGTCCCACCACAGGCAGGTCGCCTCCCCACGTCCCACCACAGGCAGGTCGCCTCCCCACGTCCCACCACAGGCAGGTCGCCTCCCCACGTCCCACCACAGGCAGGTCGCCTCCCCACGTCCCACCACAGGCAGGTCGCCTCCCCACGTCCCACCACAGGCAGGTCGCCTCCCCACGTCCCACCACAGGCAGGTCGCCTCCCCACGTCCCACCACAGGGGTCCCCCAATAGCCTGCAGCAGGTCTCCCCCCACATCCCACAAGCAGATAGCCCTCAAATCCCACAACAGGGGTCCCCCACTAAAAGGGGTCCACCCCGTAAGCAGGTCACCTCCAAACCCCACCACAGGGGTCCCCCCCAACAGCCAGCAGGTGCCCCCCAAAATCCAACCACAGGGGTCCCCCACAATAGTCAGCAGCAGCAGGTGCCCCCCAAAATCCCACCACAGGGGTCCCACCACAATAGCCAGCAGCAGCAGGTGCCCCCCACAACAGCCAGCAGCAGTAGGTGCCCCCCCAAATCTCACCACAGGGGTCCCCCCACAACATTCCACCACAGGGGTCCCCCACAACATCCAGCAGCAGCGGTGCCCCCCCAAAAAGCCCACGACGGGGGTCCCCCACAACAGCCAGCAGCAGCGGTGCCCCCCCAAGAGCCCACCACGGGGATCCCCCACAACAGCAGCGGTGCCCCCCACAAAGCCCACCACGGGGGTCCCCCACAGCAGCAACGGTGCCCCCCCACAAAGCCTACCACAGAGGTCCCCCACAGCAGCAGCGGTGCCCCCCCCCACCACGGGGGTCCCCCGCAACAGCCGGCAGCAGCGGTGCCCCCCCCCACAAAGCCCACCACAGGGGTCCCCCACAGCAGCAGCAGTGCCCCCCCCACAAAGCCCACCACGGGGGTCCCCCACAGCAGCAGCGGTGCCCCCCCACAAAGCCCACCACGGGGGTTCCCCACAGCAGCAGCGGTGCCCCCCCCACCACAGGGGTCCCCGACAGCAGCAGCGGTGCCCCCCCACAAAGCCCACCACGGGGGTCCCCCACAGCAGCAGCGGTGCCCCCCCACAAAGCCCACCACGGGGGTCCCCCACAGCAGCAGCGGTGCCCCCCCCCCCACAAAGCCCACCACGGGGGTCCCCCACAGCAGCAGCGGTGCCCCCCCCCCCACAAAGCCAACCACGGGGGTCCCCCACAGCAGCAGCGGTGCCCCCCCCCCCACAAAGCCCACCACGGGGGTCCCCCACAGCAGCAGCGGTGCCCCCCCCCCCACAAAGCCCACCACGGGGGTCCCCCACAGCAGCAGCGGTGCCCCCCCCACAAAGCCCACCACGGGGGTCCCCCACAGCAGCAGCGGTGCCCCCCCCACAAAGCCCACCACGGGGGTCCCCCCACAGCAGCAGCGGTGCCCCCCCCCACAAAGCCCACCACGGGGGTCCCCCACAGCAGCAGAGGTGCCCCCCCCCACAAAGCCCACCACGGGGGTCCCCCACAGCAGCAGAGGTGGCCCCCCCACAACAGCCGGCCGGCAGCAGCGGTGCCCCCCCCCCCACAAAGCCCACCACAGGGGTCCCCCAAAGCAGCAGCGGTGCCCCCCCCACAGCAGCAGCGGTGCCCCCCCCACCACAGGGGTCCCCGACAGCAGCAGCGGTGCCCCCCCACAAAGCCCACCACGGGGGTCCCCCACAGCAGCAGCGGTGCCCCCCCCACAAAGCCCACCACGGGGGTCCCCCACAGCAGCAGCGGTGCCCCCCCCACAAAGCCCACCACGGGGGTCCCCCACAGCAGCAGCGGTGCCCCCCCCACAAAGCCCACCACGGGGGTCCCCCACAGCAGCAGCGGTGCCCCCCCCACAAAGCCCACCACGGGGGTCCCCCACAGCAGCAGCGGTGCCCCCCCCCCCAAAGCCCACCACGGGGGTCCCCCACAGCAGCAGCGGTGCCCCCCCCCCACAAAGCCCACCACGGGGGTCCCCCACAGCAGCAGCGGTGCCCCCCCCCCCCCCACAAAGCCCACCACGGGGGTCCCCCACAGCAGCAGCGGTGCCCCCCCACCACGGGGGTCCCCCACAGCAGCAGCGGTGCCCCCCCACAAAGTCCACAACGGGGGTCCCCCATGGTGGTCCCCCACAGCAGCAGCGGTGCCCCCCCACAAAGCCTACCACAGGGGTCCCCCACAGCAGCAGCGGTGCCCCCCCACCACGGGGGTCCCCCACAGCAGCAGCGGTGCCCCCCCACAAAGTCCACAACGGGGGTCCCCCATGGTGGTCCCCCACAGCAGCAGCGGTGCCCCCCCACAAAGCCTACCACAGGGGTCCCCCACAGCAGCAGCGGTGCCCCCCCCCCACCACGGGGGTCCCCCACAGCAGCAGCGGTGCCCCCCCCACAAAGCCCACCACGGGGGTCCCCCACACAGACAAGCAGGTCGCCCACCACAGAGCCTCCCCCCAATAGCGAGCAGCAAGTAGCATTTTTTCACCCTGAAACCACTAACCTCCATGTGCCATGCCGTCCACAAGCTATAATCATGCTGCTTTGCTTTGCCGCCTTCATGATGTGACTGAAAACACGCCCCTTCCCGATAGGACACGCCCCCCGGAAATGACGTCACACCTGGAAGGAGCCCATACACTCTAGCATTTACCATATATGTGGAGTGCGGCTCTGCAGGTGGAGGTATGTGGAGATTCCCCATTACTGAGCACGGGGACATTAACCCCTTCTGCACGGAGACTCTTTATAAGAATCATAACGTTGTTGTTCTGTTTCCTGTAATAGATACATACGAGCCAACTATGGAGGACAGGAAGTGAGGGAGCGGATTGTTCTCCTAGTACAGGGCCCCTTTCTTGGCCCCACACAGTGTAATGCCCCCATTATGCCCTGTAAGCAGGGTTCTGCCCCACACCCAGCTGCCTCGGGCACTTTACCATGAGCTGGTACCTCAGATTCTTCCCCTCACCCCTTTCCTTTGCTTGGCGCCAAATCTGTTCTATACCGCCATCCCACCACACAGTATAATGTTCTCATAGTACCGCCATACCCCCACACACAGTATAATGTTCTCATAGTGCCGCCATACCCCCACACACAGTATAATGTTCTCATAGTCCCGCCATACCCCCACACACAGTATAATGTTCTCATAGTACCGCCATACCCCCACACACAGTATAATGTTCTCATAGTACCGCCATACCCCCACACACAGTATAATGTTCTCATAGTACTGCCATACCCCCACACACAGTATAATGTTCTCATAGTACCGCCATACCCCCACACACAGTATAATGTTCTCATAGTACCGCCATACCCCCACACACAGTATAATGTTCTCATAGTACCGCCATACCCCCACACACAGTATAATGTTCTCATAGTACCGCCATACCCCCACACACAGTATAATGTTCTCATAGTGCCGCCATACCCCCACACACAGTATAATGTTCTCATAGTACTGCCATACCCCCACACACAGTATAATGTTCTCATAGTACCGCCATACCCCCACACACAGTATAATGTTCTCATAGTACCGCCATACCCCCACACACAGTATAATGTTCTCATAGTACTGCCATACCCCCACACACAGTATAATGTTCTCATAGTACCGCCATACCCCCACACACAGTATAATGTTCTCATAGTACCGCCATACCCCCACACACAGTATAATGTTCTCATAGTACTGCCATACCCCCACACACAGTATAATGTTCTCATAGTACCGCCATACCCCCACACACAGTATCATCTTCTCATAGTACTGCCATACCCCCACACACAGTATAATGTTCCTACAGTATCTCCATCCCACCACACCAAAAAAGACTTACATAGTGGTCATACGGGCCCATGCCACCTCGACGTGATAGTACGTCAGATGTCAGAAAGGGGTTATGCTGTTTGTGGTGGGATGGAGGTACTGTAGGAACATTATACTGTGCGTGGGGGTTATACTGTGTGGGGACGTTAGGCACATCAGGGGTTCGCCAAACGCCACATGGCGTCCAATCTCAATTCCAGCCAATTTTAGCTTGAAAATGTCAAACCGCGCTCCTTTCCTTTTCCTTTCCTGCCGTGCGCCCAAAATGTGGTTCCCCCCACATGTGGGGTATCAGCGTACTCGGGACAAATTGGGCAACAACATTTGATGTCCATTTTCTCTCTTTACCCTTGGAAAAATAAAAAAATTATTGCTGAAAGATCATTTCTGTGACTAAAAAGTAAAATGTTCATTTTTTCCTTCCATGTCCCTTCTGCTCCTGTGAAATACCTGAAGGGTTAATAAACTTCTTGAATGTGGTTTTGATCATCTTGAGGGGTGTAGTTTTCAGAATGGTGTCACTTTTGGGTATTTTCTGCCATATAAACCCCTCAAAGTGACTTCAAATGTGAGGTGGTCCCTAAGAAAAAAAAATGGTTTTGGAAATTTTGTTGTAAAAATAAGAAATCGTTGGTTAAATTTTAACCCTTATAACTTCCTAGCAAAAAAAAACTTTGTTTCAAAATTGTGCTAACGTAAAGTAGACATGTGGGAAATGTTATTTATTAACTATTTTGTGTCACATAACAGAAAAAAAATTCAAAATTTGAAAAAATTCCGAAATTTTCAACATTTTCGCCAAATTTCCGTTTTTTACACAAATAAACGCAAGTTATATGGAAGAAATTTTACCAGTAACATGAAGTACAATATGTCACGAGAAAACAGTCTCTGAATCATTGGGATCCGTTGAAGCGTTTCGGAGTTATCTCATAAAGGGACAGTGGTCAGAATTGTAAAATTTGGCCCGGTCATTAACGTGCAAACCACACTTGGGGGTAAAGGGGATAATCTCATAGTACCGCCATACCCCCAAACACACAGTATAATGTTCCTACAGTAACTCTATCCCACCACACACAGTATAATGTTCTCATAGTACCGCCATACCCCCAAACACAGTATAATGTTCTCACAATACCGCCATACCCCCACACACAGTATAATGTTCTCACAATACCGCCATACCCCCACACACAGTATAATGTTCTCACAGTACCGCCATACCCCCACACACAGTATAATGTTCCTACATTACCTCTATCTCACCACACACAGTATAATGTTCTCACAATACCGCCATACCCCCACACACAGTATAATGTTCTCATAGTACCGCCATACCCCCAAACACACAGTATAATGTTCCTACAGTACCTCTATCTCACCACACACAGTATAATGTTCTCACAATACCGCCATACCCCCACACTCAGTATAATGTTCTCATAGTACCGCCATACCCCCACACTCAGTACAATGTTCTCATAGTACCGCCATACCCCCCACACACAATATAATGTTCCTACAGTACCGCCATACCCCCACACACAGTATAATGTTCTCATAGTACCATCATCCCACCACACACAGTATAATGTTCTCATAGTACCGCCATACCCCCCACACACAATATAATGTTCCTACAGTACCATCATCCCACCACACACAGTATAATGTTCTCATAGTACCGCCATACCCCCCACACACAATATAATGTTCCTACAGTACCGCCATACCCCCACACACAGTATAATGTTCTCATAGTACCGCCATACCCCCACACACAGTATAATGTTCTCATAGTACCATCATCCCACCACACACAGTATAATGTTCTCATAGTACCGCCATACCCCACACACACAATATAATGTTCCTACAGTACTTCCATCCCACCACACACAGTATAATCTTCTCATAGTGTTAGGGCACACGGGATGCGTGTGTTCTCATCTTAGTTGTCTGCTGTCAAATTGGATGTGAGGTTTTAGGGCCGGAGAAATCGGGACACAAATGCAAGCAATTGTCTCTCGAAAGATCCCTGATCTTTATTGGTCGGACCGCTCTTTTTATAAGAGAAATCAGGCGGTCTCATCATATTACATCATAGGTCTTTTCAACTTAATAATTATCACAAGTCACTTTGATCTTACATGTTCTATGTTTTTATCTTTATTACTATAGGACCATTATTCTAATGATTATTGCTTTTAGTCTATTTCTGTACCGTTATCGCCCTAATGGCCTTTTAGGTCGGCCTGACATTTGTCTTTGCACGTATTTTACTTATCTTTGGTTTATGGGGGATCAATTCACCTACGTGCAGGTACATTTACTCTCGATAAGAACAGGGGAATTACACAGCCTTTCTAAAGTCCATCTGGACATTAGGTGTATCTTGGTACATCCTGGAACAGAGTAATAAACAGAATTAAGTCTTATAACAGTGAATCAGAAAACCTTAAAGCTACATGAATCTAATATTGAGCAAAGCGTCCGCATAAATTTGATTTCAGTATATCTTCATATGCCATACATTCTCCCCTTAACAATAGTACCGCCATACCCACCACACAGTATAATGTTCCTATAGTACTGCCATACCCGCACACACAGTATAATGTTCCTACAGTACCTCCATCCCACCACACACAGTATAATCTGCTCATAGTACCGCCATACCCCCACACACAGTATATTGTACTCACAGTACCTCCATCCCACCGCACACAGTATCATCTCATAGTACCGCCATACCCCCCACACAGTATAATGTTCTCAGTACCGCCATACCCCCCCATACACAATATAATGTTCTCACAGTACCTCCATCCCACCACACACAGTATAATCTTCTCATAGTACCGCCATACCCACCACACAGTGTAATGTTCTCATAGTACCGCCATACCCCCACACACAGTATAATGTTCTTACAGTACCTCCATCCCACCACACACATTATAATCTTCTCATAGTACCGCTACATCCCCGCACACAGTATAATGTTCCTACAGTACCTCCATCCCACCACACACAGTATAATCTTCTCATAGTACCACCACACCGCCCCACACAGTATATTGTACTCACAGTACCTCCATCCTACCACACACAGTATCATCTCATAGTACCGTCATACCCCTCACACAGTATAATGTTCTCAGTACCGCCATACCCCCACACACAGTATAATGTTCTTACAGTACCTCCATCCCACCACGCACAGTATAATCTTCTCATAGTACCGCCATACCCCCCACACACAATATAATGTTCTCACAGTACCTCCATCCCACCACACACAGTATAATCAGCTCATAGTACCGCCATACCCACCACACAATATAATCTTCTCATAGTACCGCCATACCCACCACACAGTGTAATGTTCTCATAGTACCGCCATACCCCCACCCACAGTATAATGTTCTCACAGTACCGCCATACCCACCACACAGTGTAATGTTCTCATAGTACCGCCATACCCCCACACACAGTATTATGTTTTCACAGTACCTCCATCCCACCACACACATTATAATCGTCTCATAGTACCGCCATTCCCCTACACACAGTATAATCTTCTGTCACGGGGTCCTTCTCCGGTACCACACAATCATATACGATTGTATAGTGAGCAACTCCAAGACCTTAATTTAGGCAAAAATACGAAAGGTCCATATACGATCCACCACACAAAGGATTAAATAGTCCAGAAAACGAATGCAGTTCAGTAACAGGATAAAAGTCCAACAATCCAGAAGAGGATAGCATAGTCCATATACTCTTCTTTCTCTCTGCCTCATTTTTCAAGCAGAAGATTGATAGCATCAGAGACAGTTTTGGTTAACAACCCCCAGAGCCCTTCCTTCCGACTTCCCAACCCTCCACCTCCAAAACCAACTTCTCCACCATTAAAGAAGATCAACTCTCCACTCTACTCTCAAGATCACATCTCACCACCTGTGCACTTGACCTGCTCCCATCCCACCTCATCCCAAACCTCACCACAGTCTTCATCCCAACCCTAACCCATCTCTTCAACCTATCACTAACAACTGGTGTTTTGCCCTCAAGCTTTAAACATGACTCAATAACACCTATCCTCAAAAAGCCCTCTCTTGACCCATCCTCTGTATCTAGCTATCGCCCTATATCACTTCTCCCTTATGCCTCCAAACTACTGGAACAACACGATTACCTTGAACTGTCCTCCCATCTCTCTTCTTGCTCCCTCTTTGACCGCTTACAATCTGGCTTCCGGTCACACCATTCCACTGAAACTGCCCTAACTAAGGTCACCAATGACCTTTTAACCGCCAAGAGCAAGCGACACTACTCTGTCCTCCTCCTCCTCGACCTGTCGGCTGCCTTTGACACAGTGGACCATTCCCTATTATTACAGACCCTCTCATCCCTTTGCATCACAGACTTGGCCCTATCCTGGATCTCATCATACCTAACAGACCGGACATTCAGCGTCTCCCACTCACACACCACATCCTCACCTCACCCTCTATCTGTCGGAGTCCCACAAGGTTCAGTCCTAGGGCCCCTGCTCTTCTCCATTTACACCTTCGGCCTGGGATAGCTCATAGAATCTCATGGCTTTCAGTATCATCTCTATGCTGACGACACACAGATCTACATCTCTGGACCAGATATCACCTCCCTACTAACCAGAATCCCTCTGTCTGTCCACTATTTCATCCTTCTCCGCTAGATTTCGGAAACTTAACATGGACAAAACAGAATTCATCATCTTTTCCCCATCTCACGCGACCCCCCCAACGAACCTATCCATTACAGTAAGTGGCTGCCCACTCTCCCCAGTCCCACAAGCTCGCTGCCTCGGGGTAATCCTTGACGCTGATCTCTCCTTCAAACCACATATCCAAGCCCTTTCCACTTCCTGCCGACTTCAACTCAAACATATTTCACAAATCCATTCATTCCTCAACCATGAATTTGCAAAAACCCTAGTCCATGCCCTCATCATCTCTCGCCTTGACTACTGCAACCTCCTGCTCTGTGGCCTCCCCTCGAACACTCTTGCACCCCTCCAATCTATGGTAAACTCTGCTGCCCGACTAATCCACCTGTCCCCCCGCTATTCCCCGGCCTCTCCCCTCTGTCAATCCCTTCACTGGCTCCCCATTGCCCAGAGACTCCACTACAAAACCCTAACCATGACGTACAAAGCCATCCACAACCTGTCTCCTCCATACATCTGTGACCTCGTCTCCCGGTACTTACCTACACGCAACCTCCCATCCTCACAAGATCTCCTTCTCTACTCCCCTCTTATCTCCTCTTCCCACAATCGTATACAAGATTTCTCTCGCTTATCACCCCTACTCTGGAACCCTCTACCACAACACATCAGACTCTTGCCTACCATCGAAACCTTGAAAAAGAACCTGAAGACCCACCTCTTCCGACAAGCCTACAACCTGCAGTAACCACCGATCGACCAAACCGCTGCATGACCAGCTCTACCCTCACCTACTGTATTCTCACCCATCCCTTGTAGATTGTGAGCCTTCACGGGCAGGGTCCTCTCTCCTCCTGTACCAGTTATGACTTGTATTGTGTAACCGACCTTTGACGCAGCGTATGCGTCATGAAAACCCGTGCCAATCCGACCTGTGACGCAGCATATGCGTCATGGCCTTGATTGGGCTCCTGCAGGCCGGGTGAAAGGGTTAACTCCAATTTCACCCGGCCTGCAGGGACAGGGGGAGTGGTAGTTTAGCCCAGGGGGGGCTCCACCCCCCCCCTTGCTACGATCGCTCTGATTGGCTGTTGAAAGTGAAACTGCCAATCAGAGCGATTTGTAATATTTCACCTAAAAAACTGGTGAAATATTACAATCCAGCCATGGCCGATGCTGCAATATCATCGGCCATGGCTGGAAACACTAATGTGCCCCCACCCCACTGATCGCCCCCCCAGCCCTCCGATCTGTGGTCCGCTCCCCTCCGTCCTGTGCTCCGCTCCCCCGTCCTCCTGTCCGCTCCCCCCATGCTCCAATCCCACCCCCGTGCTCCAATCCACCCCCCCGCACACCGATACCGATTTTTTTTTTTTCCACTAAGGTTGGAGTTAGAACTAGGGGTAGGGGTAGGGGCAGGGTTAGGGTACGGTATGTGCACACGTATTCTGGTCCTCTGCGGATTTTTCCGCAGCGGATTTGATAAATCCGCAGTGCTAAACCGCTGTGGATTTATCGCGGTTTTTCTGCGCATTTCACTGCGGTTTTACAACTGCGATTTTCTATTGGAGCAGTTGTAAAACCGCTGTGGAATTCGCAGGAAGTGATATGCTGCGGAATGTAAACCGCTGCGTTTCCGTGCAGTTTTTCCGCAGCATGTGTACAGTGATTTTTGTTTCCCATAGGTTTACATTGAAATGTAATCTCATGGGAAACTGCTGCGGATCCGCTGCGTTTTCCGCAGCGTGTGCACATACCTTTAGAATTAGGATATGTGCACACGGTGCGGATTTGGCTGCGGATCCGCAGCAGTGTTCCATCAGGTTTACAGTACCATGTAAACATATGGAAAACCAAATCCGCTGTGCCCATGGTGCGGAAAATACCGCGCGGAAACGCTGCGTTGTATTTTCCGCAGCAGGTCAATTCTTTGTGCGGATTCCGCAGCGTTTTACACCTGATCCTCAATAGGAATCCGCAGGTGAAATCCGCACAAAAAACACTGGAAATCCGCGGTAAATCCGCAGGTAAAACGTAGTGCCTTTTACCCGCGGATTTTTCAAAAATGGTGCGGAAAAATCTCACACCAATCCGCAACATGGGCACATAGCCTTAGGGTTGGGTTGGAATTAGGGTTGTGGTTAGGGTTAGGGGTGTGTTGGGGTTAGGGTTGTGGTTAGGGTTACGGCTACAGTTGGGATAAGGGTTAGGGGTGTGTTGGCATTAGAATTGAGGGGTTTCCACTGTTTAGGCACATCAGGGGGTCTCCAAACGCAACATGGCGCCACCATTGATTCCAGCCAATCTTTTATTCAAAAAGTCAAATGGTGCTCCCTCCCTTCCGAGCCACGACGTGTGCCCAAACAGTGGTTTACCCCCACATATGGGGTACCAGCATACTCAGGACAAACTGCGCAACAATTACTGGGGTCCAATTTCTCCTGTTACCCTTGAGAAAATAAAAAATTGCTTGCTAAAACATCATTTTTGAGGAAAGAAAAATGATTTTTTATTTTCACGGCTTTGCGTTGTAAGCGTCTGTGAAGCACTTGGGGGTTCAAAGTGCTCACCACATATCTAGATAAGTTCCTTGGGGGGTCTAGTTTCCAAAATGGGGTCACTTGTGGGGGGTTTCTACTGTTTAGGCACACCAGGGGCTCTGCAAACGCAACGTGACGCCCGCAGACCATTCCATCAAAGTCTGCATTTCAAAAGTCACTACTTCCCTTCTGAGCCTCGACGGGTGCCCAAACAGTGGTTTACCCCCACACATGGGGTATCACTGTACTCAGGAGAAACTGGACAACAACTTTTGGGGTCCAATTTCTCCTGTTACCCTTGGGAAAATTAAAAAATTCTGGGCTAAAAAATTATTTTTGAGGAAAGAAAACGTATTTATTATTTTCACTGCTCTGTGTTATAAACTTATGTGATGCACTTGAGGGTTGAAAGTGCTCACGTCACATCTAGATAAGTTCCTTTCGGGGTCTAGTTTCCAAAATGGGGTCACTTGTGGGGGGTTTCTACTGTTTAGCCACATCAGGGGCTCTGCAAACGCAACGTGACGCCCGTAGAGCATTCCATCAAAGTCTGCATTTCAAAACTTCACTACTTCACTTCCGAGCCCCGGCATGTGCCCAAACAGTAGTTTACCCCCACATATGGAGTATCACCGTACTCAGGAGAAACTGGACAACAAATATTGGGGTCAAATTTCTCCTGTTACCCTTGGGAAAATAAAAAACTGCGGGTTAAAAAATCATTTTTGAGAAAAGAAATTTTTTTTTTATTTTCATGGCTCTGCGTTATAAACTTCTGTGAAGCACTTGAGGGTTCAAAGTGCTCACCACACATCTAGATTAGTTCCTTTGGGGGTCTAGTTTCCAAAATGGGGTCATTTGTGGGGGATCTCCAATGTTTAGGCACACAGGGGCTCTCCAAACGCGACATGGTGTCCGCTAATGATTGGAGCTAATTTTCCATTTAAAAAGCCAAATGGCGTGCCTTCCCTTCCGAGCCCTGCCGTGCGCCCAAACAGTGGTTTACCCCCACATATGGGGTATCTGCGTACTCAAGACAAACTGGACAACAACATTTATGGTCCAATTTCTCCTATTACCGTTAGCAAAATAGGAAATTCCAGGCTAAAAAATCATTTTTGAGGAAAGAAAAATTATTTTTTATTTTCATGGCTCTGCGTTATAAACTTCTGTGAAGCACCTGGGGGTTTAAAGTGCTCAGCATGCATCTAGATAAGTTCCTTGGGGGGTCTAGTTTCCAAAATGGGGTCACTTGTGGGGGAGCTCCAATGCATAGGCACACAGGGGCTCTCCAAACGCGACATGGTGTCCGCTAACAATTGGAGCTAATTTTCCATTCAAAAAGTCAAAAGGCGCGCCTTCCCTTCCGAGCCCTGCCGTGTGCCCAAACAGTGGTTTACCCCCACATATGAGGTATCGGCGTACTCGGGAGAAATTGCCCAACAAATTTTAGGATCCATTTTATCCTATTGCCCATATGAAAATGAAAAAATTGAGGCGAAAAGAAATTTTTTGTGAAAAAAAAAAAAAGTACTTTTTCATTTTTACGGATCAATTTGTGAGGGACCTGAGGGTTTAAAGTGCTCACTAGGCATCTAGATAAGTTCCTCGGGGGGTCCAGTTTCCAAAATGGGGTCACTTGTGGGGGAGCTCCAATGGTTAGGCACACAGGGTCTCTCCAAACGCGACATGGTGTCCGCTAACGATGGAGATAATTTTTCATTCAAAAAGTCAAATGGCGCTCCTTCCCTTTCGAGTCTTACCATGTGCCCAAACAGTGGTTTACCCCCACATGTGAGGTATCAGTGTACTCAGGAGAAATTGCCCAACAAATTTTAGGATCCTTTTTATCCTGTTGCCCATGTGAAAATGAAAAAATTGAGGCTAAAATAATTTTTTTGTGGAAAAAAAAAGTACTTTTTCATTTTTACGGATCAATTTGTGAAGCACCTGGGGGTTTAAAGTGCTCACTATGTATCTAGATAAGTTCCTTGGGGCGTCTAGTTTCCAAAATGGGGTCACTTGTGGGGGAGCTCCAATTTTTAGGCACACGGGGGCTCTCCAAATGTGACATGGTGTCCGCAGAGGTCCCCAACTCCAGTCCTCAAGGCCCACCAACAGGTCATGTTTTCAGGATTTCCTTTGCATTGCACAGGTGATGCAATTATTACCTGGGCAAGACTAAGGAAATCCTGAAAACATGACATGTTGGTGGGCCTTGAGGACTGGAGTTGGGGACCCCTGCGCTAAAGAGTGCAGCCAATTTTTCATTCAAAAAGTCAAATGGCGTTCCTTCCCTTCCAAGCCCTGCCGTGCGCCCAAACAGTGGTTTACCCCCACATATGAGGTATCAGCGTACTCAGGACAAATTGGACAACAATTTTCGTGGTTCAGTTTCTCCTTTTACCATTGGGAAAATAAAAAAAATTGTTGCTGAAAGATCATTTTTGTGACTAAAAAGTTAAATGTTCATTTTTTCCTTCCATGTTGCTTCTGCTGCTGTGAAGCACCTGAAGGGTTAATAAACTTCTTGAATGTGGTTTTGTGCACCTTGAGGGGTGCGGTTTTTAGAATGGTGTCACTTTTGGGTATTTTCAGCCATATAGACCCCTCAATCTGACTTCAAATGTGAGGTGGTCCCTAAAAAAAAATGGTTTTGTAAATTTCGTTGTAAAAATGAGAAATCGCTGGTCAAATTTTAACCCTTATAACTTCCTAGCAAAAAAAAATTTTGTTTCCAAAATTGTGCTGATGTAAAGTATACATGTGGGAAATGTTATTTATTAACTATTTTGTGTCACATAACTCTCTGGTTTAACAGAATAAAAATTCAAAATGTGAAAATTGCGAAATTTTCGAAATTTACGCCAAATTTCCGTTTTTATCACAAATAAACACAGAATTTATTGACCTAAATTTACCACTAACATGAAGCCCAATATGTCACGAAAAAACAATCTCAGAACCGCTAGGATCCATTGAAACGTTCCTGAGTTATTACCTCATAAAGGGACACTGGTCAGAATTGCAAAAAACAGCAAGGTCTTTAAGGTCAAAATAGGCTGGGTCATGAAGGGGTTAAGATTATTGTACTTGTTTTTATTATGTACATGTAAAGCGCCATGGAATAAATGGCGCTATAACAATAAATAATAATAACAATAAATATACACAAAATGATACCCACATAGCATATCCCACCATCACACTTCTCATAATACCTCCATACCCCCACAGAGAGTATAATGTTCTCACAGTGCTTCCATCCCCCCACACACAGTATAATATTCCTACAGTGCTTCCATCCCACCACACACAATATAATCTTCTCATAGTACCGCCATACCCCCACACACAGTATAATGTTCTCATAGTACCGCCATACCCCCACACACAGTATAATCTCATAGTACCGCCATACCCCTCACACACATCTCATAGTACCACTATACTCCCACACACAGTATAAAGTTCCCCCAGTACCAGTATCCCACCACACACAGTATTTTGTTCCCACAATAGTGGCCTTCCGCAGACACAGGATAATGTTTCCACAGGACTGGCATCCCCCTCACACACAGTATGATGTCCCCACAGTACTGCCATCCCCCCACTTTTTAATGTTCCCACAGTACTGTCCCCTACATGCACAATATAGTACCATCCACCTCACTGACTACCACCAACCGTTAATTAACAAATATTCACTTAGCCTCATTCTTGGTGCAAATACAATTGAATCCAGGATCTATGAGATATTTGCCACCCGATAGTTGGATAGGCAGGAGTGTATCATCCAAAACGGTAGCTCACTCGGTTGCTATGATGCCTATGAATTGACAGGGCTCGGTGGAGTGTGGTATTGGTCACCCTCTCCTTCCCATCATCACAATTTCAGCGATATCCACTATAGGGCAATTGGGAAGAGAGATGCTAAGTGCCAGAATTGGCTGGTTATTAAATATAGGGGGACCCTACGTCACTTTTTTGGGGGGTCCCCCATTTTAATGGCATGGGAAACTCCATGGGTATTACCCCCTTTCTAGGCAATAAACAAACTTCTGTGTGTGAATCAGAGCTGAGATCTAACGTGATAGAAGATTACAGTGCGGGGAAGACGGGAAACCTTCATATAGAGGCCGGTGGTGATGGAGTCAGTGACCGACTCTGGCCAAATATGTTTCTAGAGCCGTAGTAGAAGATGAAGATGTCGTCCTCATCATGAAGTAGTTATTTCTCATGTCGCGTGTAATGAATATCTCCTGCAGTATTGCTAATGCCGATTCCAGGGTCGGTAAATGAGACGAGAATTAGCGTTATGGAAGATGAGTCTATGAGAAACATATTCAGCTGCCGACTCCGAGGAAGAAACTGCTTGTTGTCTGTGGCCTAAATATATAGGATTTATTAGTAGATGTAAAGAAGGAAACTAAATACTGTAAAATAATAAATCTCCTCATATGTTTCCCTTATTATCTCCAGTAATTGTATTATTACACAGGATTCTTATGATGTTACATCGGCTCATCTTCTCATTCAGGTCTCTACAATATCGGATCCTCTCAGTGAAGATCTTCTACAAAAGAACATTTTCCTGATTTACCCATCAAAGATGGATATGGACAGAGACAAGATGGCGGAGAGGATATTACACCTCACCCTAGAGATCCTCTTCCGGCTTACTGGAGAGGTGAGAGATTCTGATGATGTCACATTACATCATTCTTATCTATGGCAATAACAGATGGACAGAACTGGAGAGGTGAGGACTCTGGAAATGTCTGTAGTGAGATTTATTAATGTGTCTCTCCATTACCAGGATTACACAGTGGTGAAGAAGACCTCTAGTGATCGCTGTCAGGACCCTGTGTCTGAGGGATGGGGAAGACCCCTGAGCCTAATCACTGGGCCTCCACCTCACCTCCTGATCCATGAGGACATCAATGACCAGAAGATCCTAGAACTCATCTACAAGATGATTGAGCTGCTGACTGGAGAGGTGACACTGCTGGGAATGCTGGGACATTATACAGTAACACTATGAAGGGATCAGGGGATGACGGTATCATTGTATGTGTCAGGTTCCTATAAGGTGTCAGGATGTCGCTGTCTATTTCTCCATGGAGGAGTGGGAGTATTTAGAAGGACACAGAGATCTGTACAAGAACGTCATAATGGAGGTTCCCCAGCCCCTCACATCTCCAGGTAATAGACAGGACTAAATACAAACGGCCCATAATTATCTGTATGTAAAGAATGAATTCACTCCCTGTATGTGTTTCCTCCAGATCTATCCAGTAAGAGGACAACACCAGAGAGATGTCCCCGTCCTCTTCTTCCACAGGACTGCAAGCAAGAAGATCCCAATGCTCCTCAGGACCATCAGGTAGATGGAGAGAAGGTGTCAGGAGATCTCCCCTATGATGTGTAGACGCCGGTGAAGGTCTTGTGCTCAGTCTTGTTTTATCCACCAGTATTATATGTTTTATACTTGTGTAATGAGAACGGTGGAGATGTCAGGATTAGAGCTGATCATAGATGTCACTTCTCCATCCGTCGGTGACTTTTATAATATTTGTTTCAGGGTGAAGATCTGACCCATATTAATACTACAGAGACATATGTGAGGGGGGATGAGTGGTGTAAAGAGGAGATTCCTACATATGACTACCCAGGTGAGTAGTGACCACTAAATGCAGAGAAGTCACAGATTCTTCTCAGTCACCGGCTGTGGCTGCTTTATCGGTGGTGTAGTCCGGCCGTATTACCATGATCACCATTTTCCCTCTAGACCATAACATTCTCCTTCTATACACTGACCTGAGAGACTTCCTGATCATCACTGCGCATAACAGGAAGCCTCTCAGGTCTGGAGACCCGGATGTCGTCATGACTACATCGGGTCTCCATAGCAGCAATCGAGACCATGCGTCATGCCACAGGGTCTAGGATCAAAAGGCAGAGGGGCTGTCGGCCCATGTAGTGAGGGACAAGCGACCTGTCATAAGCCAATACAGATGCATATGTAATCAGAGCACCACATAAAGCCCCGCCCACAGCACCACAAAGCCCCGCCCCAGAGCAGGAGAATCTCATTAGCTGAAAGCTACAAATACAGATTAAACAACAACCACAAGACGGATTTCATCACCAGGTATCAGTGTAATCAGTATAACGGCACCGACCTGACAGTGTCTGTAGTCACTGAGCACAATCCTGCTGACAGGTTCCCTTTTAAGACATCTCCGCTCTGCACTATTATACACAGTTCTCTTTAAATGTGTGATATTTCTTCTTGAATCTCATCTGATAGAAAATATTGGATCTTCCGATAGTTTAGATTGTGAAGTCACCGAGCCCCGTGCTCTAATTACCCCAGAGAGGTTTCACCACTAGCTGCTCATTTATTTCTGATGGAGACTGTTCAGTTTGAGCATTTCAGTAGATGTTATTGTCTATAGTCAGTTTTTGATTACAGTAGTGTCCAGAATCCTCTGATTTAACCTCTTCCCGCAGCCAGTTTTGTGTTCTTAATCAGGTCCCATTTTTACAATCTGACGTGTGTCACTTTATGTGGTGATAACTTTGGATTTATTCACAAAGGATAATAGAAAACAAATGGATCTTACAAATTAGAATCAAATGGGGGCGAAACCGCGGTTAAGGAGAGAAAAAAATCGTAGTAATGGGCTGGTCCAAGGAGAAGGTACTCCAAGCAGAATAACGACACTACTCCCACAGGGGAAAAAAACAGCAGTAGTGATACACTCACTTTAACCACCTGCCCACACCATACCTTGCAATGGTGTCACCAACGAAATAACTCAGGCTAACCAGCTTACCTACGTGTATGAAGTGCTCCCACCCTTCCTAATATGCTGACCCCTAGTCTGGTAATGGATGGTCCTGTTAGAACGACCTGGTTGTTTACTAAAGGTTTCTTCAGCTGTGGGGGCAAATGTGCAGCATGTAAATAAGCAGGAAATACCAAGCAATTTATTAAGTGAGGCCTGAAACAATGGTTATTGGTGACTTTATGACTTGCAGTAGTACATGTGTCATATACAGCGCTTTGTGAAAGTATTCGGCTCCCTGGAACTTTTCAACCTTTTCCCACATACCATGCTTCAAACATAATGATATCAAATGTAAATTGTTGGTGAAGAGTCAGCAACACGTGGGACACAATTGTAAAGTTGAACGAAATTTATTGGTTGTTTAAAATTTTTGTGGAGATACAAAAACTGAAAAGTGGGGCGTGCAATATTATTTGGCCCCTTTAACTTAATACTTTGTTGTGCCACCTTTTGCTGCGATTACAGCTGCAAGTCATTTGGGGTATGTCTCTATCAGTTTTGTACATCGAGAGACTGAAATTCTTGCCCATTCTTCCTTGGCAAACAGCTCGAGCTCAGTGAGGTTTGATGGAGATCGTTTGTGAACAGCAGTTTTCTGCTCTTTCCACAGATTCTTGATTGGATTGAGGTCTGGACTCTGACTTGGCCATTCTAACACCTGGATACGTTTATTTGGGAACCATTCCATTGTAGATTTTACTTTGTTTGGGATCATTGTCTTGTTGGAAGACAAACCTCCGTCCCAGTCTCAGGTCTTTTGCAGACTCCATTATAACAGAAACCAACACTGAAGACGTAACCATGGGTAAAAAAATCCCTTCTATAGGACATGCCCATTGCACTCCAGCGGGGAACAAGGGGGGCAAAACTCCCCTATACTACAAACCTATAAATTCCAGAGAGCATACTGCCCCATATCAGATAAATGTGACATAATCGATTTTAAATATAAAATCAATAAACTTTATTGCACAAAAAATATATATACAAAAAGGTAAAACACGTATTGAGGATAAGGTGTATGAAAATAAAGGACATTCACACTGGAATACGCACATAACAAAGTCCAGGCGTAACAATAACACCGTATAGGGTAAATACTAAATAGTATACGGCTGGTAAAAAGTGCAAAAAAGTGTATGCACATATGCCGGATGGAGGCACAAGACAAAAGGGTTAATTAGAACACGTGACCCTATAGTAGGGATAAACCCTGTCAATAATGGCACCCACCCATATTGCAACCTGCCCAGATAAAGTTCCACAGTAAAGATATACCCCCTAAACCATGCCTAGTGCTTAACCATATGTGCAGACTCTCAGTGTAGGATGTCCTACCGATAGCAGACTCCCAACAGGTTTTCTTCAAGAATGGTCCTGTATTTGGCTCCATCCATGGTGAGCAGGGACCTCGCGCGTGACACGCGCTGTGGGCGGAACGCGGCCTAGCTGAGGCCGAAGCCGGGGACTAAATTAGCGGTGCCCGGCCGCAAAATGCGGCCGAGCCCGCGGTGCGCTCGGGAGCCCCCCCCTACCCTGTCAGACTCACCGCTTGTGGTCTTCTTCAGGTGAGGTACGAGGGAAGGTACAGTCAACCTCAATCCACCGCCCTCTTAATGAGGGGGTGGAGAGGGACTGAGGAGCTCCATTCAGCACCGCTGTTCCACAGTGGTGGTGCAGAGGGAGGGCGGCCGGACTGTGCTCAGGGAAAGTGCCTCTGTGTATCCTAAGGGTTCGCTCCCCTAGCATTTCACAGGGCTAGTTCACGGCCGAACATCCCACGTCACAGGAAAGGGTACGTGGAGTAGACTCGCCGTGCTCGCCTGTTGGTGTTTTGGGGGAGATCGGCCCCCTTAAAAGGGTCCGTCGCCCCCTTCGTCCTCTTGCGCAAAAATAAAAATTAAAACGTCTGGAAAAAAATCTGACGCAGTGTGCCTCCTACGGACACTAAGCAAGAGCTGGTATTATCCGGAGCCAGTGGGCGGTGTATACTGCAGAGGAGGAGCTAACCCTTTTTGTATTTACTTAGTGTCAGCCTCCTAGTGGCACCAGCATACACCCCCGGTCCTGTGTCCCCCAATGTGGCAATGGAGAAAGAGGTCATCAGAATTGGGCTTCGGAAAAAGCAAAAAAAAAAAAAAAAAAACGTGGAAAAAAATACCCAGAACTGACCTGGTAAAATTCCATGAAAAAAGAACAAAAAAACAGGAGGATCAAAAACCCACATTTGTCACCACCTCTAGCAGAGAATACACCCAAAGATGATTCTCCATAAATACTCGCCAATGCTCAGAAGTGATCCTGCTCTGGAGAATATTCTTCAGGAGGGGATTTATTCTCCACAAGGAGAGCTCCCACCCTTCGTAATCTGCTGACCCGTAGTCTGGTAATGGATGGTCCTGGTAGAACGACCTGGCTGTCTACTAAAGGTTTCTTCAACTGTGGGGGCAAATGTGCAGCATGTAAATAAGCAGGAAATACCAAGCAATGTGTTAAGTGAGGCCTGAAACAATAGTTATTGGTGACTTTATGACTTGCAGTAGTACACGTGTCACATACATGGTTACCTGCAGTATCTGTGATCTCTCCTATATCGGCTGCACAACGAGAACTCCGGCAGCCTCGGTGAGCCCTTCAGGGATCAGTGACCAGAGATTCACCTAATGTACCCAAACATTTTATCAGGTGCACGGTGGAGATTTGAGCTGGTTCCAGTTTTTCGGAATGGAAAAGGGTCAGTAAGCCCAGAATGGGCGGAGCTTGGTGACAAAAACTTCTTAGCTGAGAAACCCATTGGATCCTGATGATGGAGACCGCCCGTCACACCGGTGTAAATAAGCGCACAGATAGAATATTGTGTTATTAATATTGTTCACCGCATCATATTGTTGGGTTTAAGTTTGTATTTTTGTACTGGTAAAAGAGTTTTAATGTTGTGGGTGTGAAATAACTGAACCATGTGATGGGGCGTCTTATATTATTTATTTATTTATATAGCACCATTGATTCCATGGTGCTGTACATGAGAATGGGTTACATACAAATTACAGATATCACTTACAAGAAGAAGACCAACCACCTCAGGCAAAAAGACCCAACCCCAGAGACAGATAACAAAGCAGGGTAAAGTCTTAAAATCATAAATCTTTATTAGTAGTAGTGATACATATAAATAAAAGTGCACATGTTGGATAATATACCAGGGATAAAATCTCCAAAGGAATTATATATAACTAGATGGCAGCCCGATTCTAAAGAATCGGGAGTCTAGAATCCATATATACTTTATTTATTCAAATGTAAGAATAATACAATTAATAAATAATAGTAAGAAAGAACAAAAATAATAGGCAGTATATGGAGAAAACACCAAACAAAAGTTCAAAATTGGTGTGAAAATGTCACTGAACCACTTCACAACTAAATATATATAGTTTTGGTAAATGGTATTATCATTTTTTTGACGAAATTCGGCAGGAGCTTGAAGAGCAACGTTACTGGGCCCGCCTCCACGCAGTAGAAACTTGCTGTGAGGTAAAAATTCAAAAATCACACCAAAATGGCGGGCGGAGTGTGTCACAGTACGGCACGTTTCTGATTGGTCGCTCGCAGCAGGCGGCAACCAATCAGACACTGGACACTGTTGACGTCACTTAGCTCCGGACATTAGCTCCGGACATTATCTCCGCACATTAGCTCCGGACATTAGCTCCGGACATTAGCTCCGGACAAAGCCACGGAAGTTGGCACAAATTGCAGGAAGTAGTATTCTAGGCAATTAATCTCCGGACATTAGCTCCGGACATTAGCTCCGGACATTAGCTCCGGACAAAGCCACGGAAGTTGGCACAAATTGCAGGAAGTAGTATTCTAGGCAATTATATATTAGATAGCCAATATAGGCATACGGTGTACCCAATAAGGAAAATACCTATATATGTATATATCTCAGGCCTCCAAGGAAAGGGAGAAAAAATAAAAATAATGTGAAACCATATAATGAAAAATAGTGTATAAAAAGTGAGATGTAATAGGATAAAAAATGACCCGTAATAGGGTTAAATAAAGGGCAACCAGAGTAATGTATAACGTGCAATATGTGCAAATGTGCAAACGTGCAGCGTAAGCCGGTGTAAGAAACTCACACATATACCAAGTGCTATTACACACAGTAAAACTCGGGTAGGGGTAAAAAGAGATATACACAGGAAAGGGGTAATAATGGAGGACATATACCTTATGGTGTCACCGTATCCAACAAAGCGCACCCCGACGCGCGTTTCGGATACACGATCCCCTGACGAAGGATCGTGTATCCGAAACGCGCATCGGGGTGCGCTTTGTTGGATACGGTGACACCATAAGATATATGTCCTCCATTATTACCCCTTTCCTGTGTATATCTCTTTTTACCCCTACCCGAGTTTTACTGTGTGTAATAGCACTTGGTATATGTGTGAGTTTCTTACACCGGCTTACGCTGCACATTTGCACATATTGCACGTTATACATTACTCTGGTTGCCCTTTTTTAACCCTATTACGGGTCATTTTTTATCCTATTACGTCTCACTTTTTATACACTATTTTTCATTATATGGTTTCACATTATTTTTATTTTTTCTCCCTTTCCTTGGAGGCCTGAGATATATACATTTATAGGTATTTTCCTTATTGGGTACACCGTATGCCTATATTGGCTATTATATATAATTCCTTTGGAGATTTTATCCCTGGTATATTATCCAACATGTGCACTTTTATTTATATGTATCACTACTACTAATAAAGATTTATGATTTTAATACTTATACCCTGCTTTGTTATCTGTCTCTGGGGTTGGGTCTTTTTGCCCGAGGTGGTTGGTCTTCTTCTACTTATATGAGTGGTTCCCACTCGCTTCCTTTGTTCTCACTGGGGTTTAACTTCTATATTTTAATTATATTTTTATACAGATCGGTCTTTTTATTACCCCATTTTAGTGTTTACAATTTTTCAGATATCACTTACAGTAAACTAACAATTAGACTGATACAGAGGGGAGAGGACCCTGCCCTTGCGGGCTTACATTCTACAGCATGGTGGGGATGGAGACAATAGGTTGAGGGTTGCAGCAGCTCCGGTGTTGGTGAGCCAGTAGCTCCAATAGTGGTGAGGAAGCAGTGGGCAGTGCAGGCTGTAGGCTTTCCTGAAGAGATGGGTTTTCAGGTTCCGTCTGAAGGATCCGAATGTGGTTGATAGTCGGACGTGTTGGGGCACAGAATTCCAGAGGATGGGGGATATTTGGGAGAAGTCTTGGAGGCGGTTATATAAACCCTGACTCGATCGTATAACACTAGGTTATGACTAAAGGGCATATTTGGCCCTGTAACACGTAAACCAGTGTCTGGGACCCCTGCTATTTATGCCATTTTTCTATTCTCGGTTGTCCATGCTTTTTATGAAGATTTTTGCAATAAAGCTTATTGGACTGCAACCTCTTGGTGCTGGATTTTTTACTACTTGTTGGATTTTCCTGGGATGGCAGCCATGCACAGAGTGGACAGATGAGCTGAAAAATTACTTTTTTTATTTACTTAAGAACTTCAATGACCGTTTCCTGATAATCAAGGAAATTATGTGCATTTCTGGCTTTTTTCTATAACACAAAAGAATTATATGTGGCCACCTGAAACAAATAAATGACTAACTTTTTATACCAGGTATATGATTTTCTTGATACCTGGTATGGCTGCAGAACCTGATCTGCAAGGTCCACACCCCCCATATATTTGTTGTAGTCAATGACTGACACAGGTTTTGGAGTAGTGGATCCCTGTTGGTCTGCAGTGGCCCTTGTGGCATCTGTGTGGATCGAGCTCAGGATAAAAATATCTTTTGTTATCCTTGTGCTTGGGGGCAAGCATCTCTCCATTGCGTAAAGCCCCTGACTGTCCGTTTCGGAACTTTTCATTGACCAATGATTGTGGAAACCCCTGACTGTTTTTGCGAATGGTCCCACAAGCCCCCATGTTATATTCAACCAGACTTTTAAAATAGGGGTATGCTGATGTAGTAGTTGTCAGCTGCCCAAAATTTTTTCCAGATGTCCCGAGATAAGTAGGGCATCCTTGTGGGTTTAGTTGGCTATCTTTCCCCTCATAAATGCAAAAAGCTGATGTGTATCCGGTTGAACTCTCGCACATTTTTTATAGAGCTTTATTCCGAACCTTGCCCTCTTAGAAGGAATAAATTGCTTGAGGTGCAGTCTTCCTTTGAATTTTACAAGGGACTCATAAATAGAAATGTTTTCTGTTGGGGTGTAAAGCTTTAAGAACTTTTCTGTCAAGTCTTCGATGATGGGTCTGATTTTGAATAGTCTGTCATGTTCCGGGGCATTTCTGGACAGGCATTGACTATTGTCGCTAAAATACCAAAATCTCATGAGCATTTCATAATGGGTCCTAGGAAGAATGGCAGGAGACATTGGGGTGGCTTGAACAGGGTGATTGGACCAATAGGACCGAATGCTTGTTTTATTAACAAGCCCCATAGCGAATGTAAGTCCTAAAAATGTTTTCATTTCTAGGAAATAAGTTGGTCCATAAATTTGACCTAGCATGATACGATCATAGATTCTGGCTGATGAATTGGGACACATATAAATTTGTTTGTAGGACAATATGCTCTAGCAAGCTATCAGTCAGAAGCAAATTAAAAAAGTAACTGGTCCAAAATTTTCCACCTCCACATTTATACCAGGAATGGCATAAAAATAAGGGATGAATGGAGTAGCCGAATCCGAAGCCTCCCATCTGGGAAATGCTACATCAAGAGGCAAAGCCCCTTGGACATTGGTGTGCGCCAATTCACGAGCACTGGGTACAGCGCTAGAGCTGGGCATTGTTCCCTGAGCTGGAGACATTTCTCCAGAAGCACTATTTGTCCTTCTTGTTCTACTGGCCCTTGTGTGCGAGGATGGAGCAGAATCACTGCTCATTTCTGAGCTATCACTGTCGCTGCTACTAAAGCCCTTGGAATCCACATCCCCATCCGGCACTGCACTATCCTCGCTGTCAGAACATAAAAGTGCATAAGCCTCCTCTGCACTATAATACTGACGGGCCATTTTATTCGTTGTTTCTTTTTTTTACGGAAATAGAAAACTCTGATGTGATGGACGTGACCAAATTATTGGGGAGACAATTGAGAAAAGCATAATTCTTTAGCCTAACCCTAACTTTAGAATAAACTCTAACTTTAACCTAACAGTAACCCTAGCTTTAGCCTTACAGTAACCCTAACAGCAACCCTAACAGTAACCCTAACTTTACCCTCAACACTAACCCTAACTATAGCACTAACCCTAACCTGCCTTATCTGTTTTTTTTACTTTATAACAAGATCGCTGACTGACACAGCTGTTGCCAGCAGCTCTTGTAACACTGTTTCTCCTCTAATCTCTCACTGACAGGAGATCTGAGGAGAAACAGCGTTTTTATGAGACAGATCGCCTGAGAAAGTTCGTTGCTACAACAAACTTTCCTAGTGATTTGTTTCATTGGCTGGTGTGACTCTGACATCATCAGGACCTGAACCAATCAGGTCTCAATGAGGTCGCAGGGGTCACAGTAAGTGTTGTGCGCCGGAATCCCCTTGTTATAAGGTACGTGGGGGTCCTGATGAGGGCTGCACAAAGCCCTGCTAGCGCTGACGTTTATCTACTATTGGCGGTCACAAATCAGTTAAGTTAAGGGTATCATAATTCCTGTCCAGGCATATTTCATAAGTTTTTTTTGTTGTTGTTTTTAATTCTGTGTAAGTATGGTTGAAAAGCAATGTCTGACTTTCATTTGTTAATTTTCATAGATTTCTTATTTATTATTACTTTTGTCAGATTCAAATTATTTATATTATCAGTGGGTTTTTCTGTCATTAAACTAGGGGTACCAACAATTTAGACAACGTTTGTAGGAGGAATGAATATTTTGATTCCACAGCCACTTTCCGGAAATTAGCACGAAGTGGATGTTGGAGAGTGAAACTTACACATTTGTCATTTTATTACCCAGCACATAATGCCCAGATTGTGCTCCAGTAAACACACACCGCAAATTAAGTGGATTCTTCTCACTATAATATTGCTAATTACAGGGATCCTAAATGTTGTTTGAGCACACTGCAAGACTCAGAAGAGAGAGCGCATTTTGCTGGATTAGTTTATAGAAACTGTTACTTTTCAACAGCCTTTGAGCCACTAATAGTGTGGGAACCTCTGTTTTTCCATTGACAGATGATGGACCTAAGTGGGGACTTGTTTTTTGTGAGAAGAGAATTGGTATTATTTTCGACTACATAACATTGATTGGTTTCCTTTTATTCGATATTTGGGAGGCAGAATGAACAAACGGTTGATCACTACATACTACTGGTTCATCCAACAAGGTTTTCTATTAGACTGTGAACTGTCATTGTCTTGGTAAATAAAGTTTTTTTTACATAGCTTGCCATTTTATGGACCGTTTAAGTAGAAATGTTCAAAAATATAAAACTCAAGGATATTTTTATAAAAAAAATAATTGTTTTTTATCTTAGCAGATGACTGTACCAGGAGATCAGAAGGACAGCTGACATCTTCAATTTTTAAATCTGATGATCTTGAAATCCTTCAAGATACAACTGAAGTGATTGCTTTTACTCCAGATATACCATCATCCATTCACAGCAAAGATATGTCATCTGAACCTATGAAACAGGTCCCATCTTCTGATTCTTTACTGACTACTATGGAAAGTCAGAGTAAAAAAAGAGGCATTAAAAAACAAACTGCTCCTAAAGCAAATAAGTCATTTTCATGTTCAGAATGTGGCAAATGTTTTATCCGGAAATCAGATTTGGTTTATCACCATAGAAATCACACAGGGGAGAAGCCTTTTTCATGTTCAGAATGTGGGAAATGTTTTAACAAGAAATCAGAATTGGTTTATCACCATAGAACTCACACAGGGGAGAAGCCTTTTTCATGTTCAGAATGTGGGAAATGTTTTATCCAGAAATCACATCTTGTTAACCATCACAGAATCCATACAGGGGAGAAGCCTTTTTCCTGTTCAGAATGTGGAAAATGTTTTAACCATAAAACTAATTTTGTTACACACAAAATAACTCACACGGGGGAGAGGCCTCTTTCATGTTCAGAATGTGGGAAATGTTTTATCAAGAAATCAGAATTGGTTTATCACCATAGAACTCACACAGGGGAGAAGCCTTTTTCATGTTCAGAATGTGGGAAATGTTTTATCCGGAAATCACATCTTGTTACTCACCAGAGAACTCACACAGGGGAGAAGCCTTTTTCCTGTTCAGAATGTGGAAAATGTTTTAACCATAAAACTAATCTTGTTACACACAAAATAACTCACACGGGGGAAAAGCCTTTTTCTTGTTCAGAATGTGGAAAATGTTATGCACATAAATCACATCTTGTTACTCACCAGAGAACTCACACAGGGGAGAAGCCTTTTTCCTGTTCAGAATGTGGAAAATGTTTTAACCGTAAAACTAATCTTGTTACACACAAAATAACTCACACTGGGGAGAAGCCTTTTTCTTGTTCAGAATGTGGAAAATGTTATGCACATAAATCGCTGCTTGTTAGTCACCAGAGAACTCACACAGGGGAGAAGCCTTTTTCCTGTTCAGAATGTGGGAAATGTTTTAACCGTAAAAGTAATCTTATTACACACAAAATAACTCACACGGGGGAGAAGCCTTTTTCTTGTTCAGAATGTGGGAAATGTTTTAAATGGAAAGCGCTTCTTGTTAGACATCAGAGCAGTCACACAGAGGAGAAGCCTTTTTCCTGTTCAGAATGTGGGAAATGTTTTAACCGTAAAAGTAATCTTGTTACACACAAAATAACTCACACGGGGGAGAAGCCTTTTTCTTGTTCAGAATGTGGGAAATGTTTTAAATGGAAAGTGCTTCTTGTTAGACATCAGAGCAGTCACACAGAGGAAAAGCCTTTTTCATTTTCTTAATGTGGAAAATATTTTACTTGGAAATCAACTGTTAATAAACATCAGAGACATCACATAGGGGAATGTTGGAATAGTTTTAACTAGTGATGCGCGAGCACTAAAATGCTCGGGTGCTCGTTGCTCGGGTCGAGCAAATTGGAATACTCGGGTACTCGACCAGAGCAACGAGCCCCATGTAAGCCTATGGGAAACCCGAATATTTTTACCTCGACCCCCAAGGGGGTCCTTTTAAGGTTTAAAAACGTCTGACAATGAAAACTCTGCTCAAGTGACCCAGGAACATCATGGGGATTGCCCCTGGAAGCATTTCTGACTCCTAGGTCACAGCTGTAAGCAATGTTGTCAGAGTTTCACGCCATTTTTACAGTGCACAAAAATCATACGAAAACTAAACCAAAATGGATTTTGCTGGGAAATATGTTAAGGTACATCCTTTCCAGGGTAATTACTGGAATATAAGGCAAAATAATTAACCCCAGACCAAAATGTTCCTCCATCACTTGGGCTATGTTCACACGCAGAGTTTTTGATGCGTTTTTCAACTGTAACATTGCTTTCAACCAGTACAAATGCATTCACTGGGAAATGTCATTGTAAGATTTAACAACCTTAGCTGGCCATGTGGTGTATGACACATAAGGAGACGCATCTTGTTTCATTTATGAAGGAGGGACTCTTAAAGTCACAAAGCCTATTTTTAGAGGGGCATCAGGCGGCATTAATATTCTTAAAGGGCCATTATTAAACAGTGAGTCTCCTATGCTGTTATTGCCTATGAAGTGAGTGGCTGGGCTGTCAAGAATTACAACGCACCTCAATACCCCTTTCACGAGAGGTACAGGAGGGCTTCCTTAAAAAATGTTGAATTGAAAGCAAGGCCTGCCCTGTTTCAAGTCATATGCACCCCAAAAAGTCATGCACGCACCCCAATCCCCCTTTGGAAGAAACATGGAGGAGGGCCTCATAAAAATAAAAAAAAGTCCCATTACAAAGGAGCGGGTCTCCTAGACTCGTAATGCCAATACACTAATTGTATGGTATGACAAACCTTTCACCATGGGGGTACATTTAAAAAAAAAAAAAATTATGGGGATCATAGACACCCTTGCAAAAAAAATTGACTGGATGTAGCAGCACGCAACACGTTAACCCTGGTGATCTAGTTGCAGTGGATGATGAGATGTGGAGGAAGACCCATACACTGAGGCTATGTTCACACGTTGCAGATTTTGTTGCGGACCTGCAGCGGATTGGCCGCTGCGGATTCGCAGCAGTTTTCCATGAGTTTACAGTACCATGTAAACTATGGAAAACAAAATCTGCAGTGCACATGCTGCTGAAAAAAAACGCGTGGAAATGTTGCGTTGTTAATTCCACAGCATGTCAATTCTTGTGCAGATTCCGCAGCATAATAGGAATAAGCACAAAAACCGCCACAATTCCGCAGTAAATCCACAGTGTGGATTTCCTGCGGATTTACCAAAATCATTGCGGAAAAATCCGCACATCTTTCCGCAACGTGTGCACATACCCTAAGCGTATGGGCTGACAAACATTTCCCTATGGGGGTAATTTTTTTTTTTTTTTACAGTCAGCCCAAAATAGTGTTTACTGTTTAGAGCTAGGGTAACACACAGCAAAAACGGTGAATGGAAGTCTGAAAGACACTTTGTAGACCAAAGATACATGAGGCGTGTCACGGAGATACCACACTGTAAAATATGTGGCCTGTGTTTTTATTTTGGCCCCAAAATAGTGAATAGAAATCGGGTCAAAGGCAGCAAACACAGTGGAAGGTAGCTCTGAAATGCCACAATTTGTAGGCCACAGATTCATCTGGCGTTTGAGATATCAGATTCTTCAATATGTGGCCTATATATTTTTTACTGCTAAATAGTTTTTACTATTTTTTACTTTTTTTGTGACTGAGATAAGACTGTTTCAATATGTGGACTGTATTTTTTACAATTTTAAAAACAAGAAAATACTGTATACATCATGGGTAGCAGACTAAAAACTGGAATGTGTGCCTGAAAAGCCAAGATTTGAAGACAACAGATAGACTTGTGACTGAGATAAGACTGTTTGAATATGTGGACTGTATTTTTTACAATTTTAAAAACAAGAAAATACTGTATACATTAAGGGTAGCAGTGTAGCAGACCAAAAACTGGAATGTATGCCTGAAAAGCCAATATCTGAAGACCACAGAAAGACCAGGTATCTGACTGAGATAACAGACTTTCAATATGTGGCCTGTATTTTGTAAACAAAATTAAAAACAAAATTCTGTATACAGCAAGGGTAGCGGATCAAAAAAAGCAATGTATGCCTGCAAAGCAAGGATTTGGACACCAAAGATACACCATGCATCCAGGGCCGCCATCAGGGCATTACTGCCCTGACTGGCGTATGGGGCCCGGTGGGCAGAGGGGGCCCGCATCAGGCCCTGTCTCATCTCACCGGGCCCCTACCCACAGCCACAGGCTAAACCGGGCCCTTAGGGTACTGGCTGAGCACAGAACCCACGCCCACTTATTCATGAGTCGGGGGAAAAAAAGACTCGAGGTGAAAGGTTTCCACCCATCCTGACGTCACTGCCGCTTATTGGCTGCCTGTACTTGACTTTGGCGGCAAAAGAGAGCGGAGTCTTCCTGTTTATGTGGCTGCTGTGAGGTAAGAACGGGCCGCAGGGACAAAGGACGGGTCCATGTACAATGGGGGGATGTGGGAAATGCAGGATGGGGGGAGCCGCTAGTGTGGACTGTGGATAGAGCAGGGCCACGCATACCGCAGATTATATGAGGTCGATCACCAGGTCGGAAGTGGCCTGTGTCAGTGCGCATGTCTCATTTCCGCTGGGCATGCTGCCTCTGTGTTATTACCCCCTGGTCCCAGAGACATGGGCCGCTGTAGTTAGTGCTGATGGTCATCATGGTCTTACAAGGGGGTGTGTCCAAGTAATATTCTGGGGACGTGCCTTTTGACTGCACCGCATTATTACAATGTGAGGCTCGCCCTTTTGTATTTTTAGCTCTATACAAAAGGTCCTTGTGTCTGGGAACAGGGCAGAACGCTGGACACACTGGGGCACAATGCTGGATATTGGGGCAGAATGCTGGACATTGGGGCAGAATGCGAGATACTGGGCATGATTGGAGACACGGGGCAGGATGAAAGACATGGGGGCATGACTGGACACACTGGGGGCATGACTGGAGACAGATGGGGCAGAATGGAGACACGGGGCAGGATTGCAGACATGGGGGCATGATTGGAGATGGGGCAAAATGGAGATACGGGCATGATTGGAGACAGATGGGGCAGGATGGATACGATGGGGCAGGATGGGGAGATCATATGAGGCAGAATGGATACTCATGGGGGCAGGATGGGAGAACATATGGCTGACGCCAGGAATGAGACACACGGGGGTGCAGGATGGGGAATATTATTACCATAGGGGCTAATTAAAGGATATTACTGCAGTGACGTATTTATTTTATTTTTTGGAGTATAGTGTTTTAAATGGGGGGGGGGGGGGGTCAGGCCTGTTACTGTGTAGAGTGATACTATGTCGCCTTTTTTTCTTCATGTGCTGTAATGTAGAAGTTGGGAAAAATAAGTAATGTGTTCTGCAAGCGGAGCTCGAGAACTGTTATTTCCTGCAGAGATGAGCCCTGGCTGGAAGAGGTGATGGCGGTCTGTGCTGGATGAAAGATCAAAAACAAAGATGAAGGACTTCACCTAGAGACATTACTGGTGAGTCAGTGTGTTACCTATACACTGACACTATACACTATACTGTCATGATCCCAATGGCAGGGGATCACAAAAGGACAAGCACAAAAACAAAACAAGCTCTAGGGTGATGGAACCTGAGCTGACCGCGATCCTGAACCTAAACACACAACTAGCAGTAGCCGGGGAACGTGCCTACGATGATTCCTAGACGTCTCGCGCCAGCCGAAGGATTAACTTCCCCTATTAGAAGAAACACAGACCTCACTTGCCTCCAGAGAAACACCCCACAGAAATAGCAGCCCCCCACATGTAATAACGGTGAAATGAGAGGAAAGCACATACGTAGTTATGAAAATAGAATCAGCAAAAATGAGGCCCGCTAAAGCTAGATAGCAGAGGATACAAAAGTGAACTGCGCGGTCAGCGAAAAACCCTTCAAAAAACCATCCTGAAATTACTTGAACTCATGTGCCAACTCATGGAACATGAGGAGTAATTTCAGCCCACTAGAGCAACCAGCAGCAAGGAATCACATATCTGCAAGCTGGACTAAGACAAAAATAAAGCAAAACGTGGAACAAGAAAATCAAAACTTAGCTTGTCCTGAAGATAACAGACGCAGGGAGCAGAGGTAAAAAGACACGCTGATTACATTGATAGCCGGCGAGGAAATGACAAAAAAGCCAGGTTAAATAGGAAACTCCCATAACCTGATGGAACAGGTGGACACCAAAGACCGCAGAGAACACAAGTCACCCAGTACCATCAGTAACCACCAGAGGGAGCCCAAAAACAGAACTCACAACAGTACCCCCCCCTTGAGGAGGGGTCACCGAACCCTCACGAGAACCACCAGGGCGACCAGGATGAGCCCTATGAAAAGCACGGACCAAATCGGCAGCATGAACATCAGAGGCAATCACCCAAGAATTATCCTCCTGACCATAACCCTTCCACTTGACCAAATACTGGAGTTTCCGTCTGGAAATACGAGAATCCAAGATCTTCTCCACAACATACTCCAATTCACCCTCCACCAGCACCGGAGCAGGAGGGTCAAGCGAAGGAACAACAGGTACCTCGTACTTCCGCAACAACGACCGATGGAACACATTATGAATAGCAAACGATGCCGGGAGATCCAAACGAAACGACACAGGGTTAAGAATTTCCAAGATCCTATAGGGACCGATGAACCGAGGCTTGAACTTAGGAGAAGAGACCTTCATAGGAACAAAACAAGAAGACAACCACACCAAGTCCCCAACAAGAAGTCGAGGACCCACGCGGCGACGGCGATTAGCAAACTGCTGAGCCCTCTCCTGGGACAACTTCAAATTGTCCACCACATGACTCCAAATCCGATGCAACCTATCCACCACCATGTCCACTCCAGGACAATCAGAAGGCTCCACCTGACCAGAGGAAAAACGAGGATGAAACCCCGAATTACAAAAGAAAGGAGAAATTAAGGTAGCAGAACTAGCCCGATTATTAAGGGCAAACTCGGCAAGCGGCAAAAAGGAAACCCAGTCATCTTGATCAGCAGAAACAAAACCTTAAATAAGTTTCTAAAGTCTGATTAGCTCGTTCCGTCTGGCCATTCGTCTGGGGATGGAATGCAGACGAAAAGGACAAATCAATGCCCATCTTAGCACAGAACGTCCGCCAAAATCTAGACACAAACTGGGATTCCCTGTCAGAAACGATGTTCTCCGGAATGCCATGCAAACGGACCACGTTTTGAAAAAACAGAGGGACCAACTCAGAGGAGGAAGGTAACTTAGGCAAGGGTACCAGATGAACCATCTTAGAAAAGCGGTCACACACAACCCATATGACGGACATTTTTTGAGAGACAGGGAGATCCGAAATAAAGTCCATGGAAATGTGCGTCCAAGGCCTCTTCGGGATAGGCAAAGGTGACAACAATCCACTGGCCCGAGAACAGCAAGGCTTAGCCCGAGCACAAACTCCACAAGACTGCACGAAAGAACGCACATCCCTCGACAAGGAAGGCCACCAAAAAGACCTGGCCACCAAGTCTCTAGTACCAAATATTCCAGGATGACCTGCCAACACAGAAGAATGGACCTCGGAGATGACTCTACTGGTCCAATTATCCGGAACAAACAGTCTTTCCGGCGGACAACGATCAGGTTTATCCGCCTGAAACTCCTGCAAAGCACGTCGCAAGTCTGGGGAGACAGCCGACAAAATCACCCCATCCCTAAGGATACCAGTGGGCTCAGAATTTCCAGGGGAGTCAGGCACAAAACTCCTAGAAAGAGCATCCGCCTTCACATTCTTTGAACCTGGCAGATATGAAACCACAAAATTGAAACGGGAGAAAAACAGTGACCAACGAGCCTGTCTAGGATTCAGACGCTTGGCAGACTCAAGGTACATCAGATTTTTGTGATCAGTCAAGACCACCACACGATGTCTAGCACCCTCAAGCCAATGACGCCACTCCTCAAATGCCCACTTCATGGCCAAAAGCTCCCGATTACCAACATCATAATTCCGTTCAGCGGGTGAAAATTTTCTAGAAAAGAACGCACATGGCTTCATCACTGAGCCATCGGAGCTTCTCTGTGACAAAACCGCCCCCGCTCCGATCTCGGAAGCATCAACCTCAACCTGAAAAGGAAGCGACGTATCTGGCTGACGCAACACAGGAGCAGAAGAAAACCGGCGCTTAAGTTCCTGAAAGGCCTCCACAGCCGCAGGAGACCAATCAGTAACATCAGCACCCTTTTTAGTCAAATCCGTCAAAGGCTTAACAACACTAGAAAAATTAGTTATGAAGCGACGATAAAAATTAGCAAAGCCTAAGAACTTCTGTGGACTCTTAAGAGATGTAGGCTGCGTCCAGTCACAAATAGCCTGAACCTTGACGGGATCCATCTCAATAGTAGAAGGGGAAAAAATATACCCCAAAAAAGAAATCTTCTGGACTCCAAAGAGACATTTAGAACCTTTTACAAACAAAGAATTGGCCCGCAGGACCTGAAACACCTTCCTGACCTGCTGAACATGAGACTCCCAGTCATCAGAAAAAACCAAAACATCATCCAAATACACGATAATAAATTTATCCAGATATTCACGGAAAATATCGTGCATAAAAGACTGGAAGACAGAAGGAGCATTAGAAAGTCCAAAAGGCATCACCAAATACTCGAAATGGCCCTCAGGCGTATTAAATGCGGTTTTCCACTCATCACCCTGCCTTATCCGCACAAGATTATACGCACCCCGAAGATCAATCTTAGTGAACCATTTAGCCCCCTTAATGCGAGCGAACAAATCAGTCAACAATGGCAAAGGATACTGATATTTGACTGTAATCTTATTCAAAAGACGATAATCTATGCAAGGCCTCAAGGAACCATCTTTTTTGGCCACAAAAAAAAAACCTGCTCCCAAAGGGGACGAAGATGGACGGATATGTCCCTTTTCCAAGGACTCCTTAACATAACTCCGCATAGCAGTATGCTCTGGCACTGACAGATTGAACAAACGACCTTTAGGGAATTTACTGCTAGGAATCAAATCTATAGCACAATCGCAATCTCTGTGAGGAGGAAGCGAACTGAGCTTAGGCTCCTCAAAAACCTCCCGATAATCAGACAGAAATACCGGAACCTCAGAAGGAGTAGATGAAGCGATAGAAATCGGAGATGCATCATCATGAATCCCCTGACATCCCCAGCTTAACACAGACATTGTTTTCCAATCCAGGACTGGGTTATGAGTTTGTAACCATGGCAGACCAAGCACTAAGACATCATGTAAATTATACAGTACCAGGAAGCGAATCACCTCCTGATGAACGGGAGTCATACGCATGGTCACTTGTGTCCAGTACTGAGGTTTATTCATAGCCAAAGGTGTAGAGTCAATTCCTTTCAAAGGAATAGGAACTTCCAGAGGTTCCAAACTAAACCCACAGCGATTGGCAAATGACCAATCCATAAGACTCAGGGCAGCGCCTGAATCCACATAGGCATCGACGGAAATGGATGATAATGAACAAATCAGCGTCACAGACAGAATGAACTTAGACTGTAAAGTACCAATGGCAACAGACTTATCAACCTTTTTTGTGCGTTTAGAGCATGCTGATATAACATGAACTGAATCACCACAATAAAAACAATCCATTTTTCCGCCTAGAATTTTGCCGTTCACTTCTGGACTGAATTCTATCACATTGCATTATCTCAGGTGCCTGTTCAGAAGACACCGCCAAATGGTGCACAGGTTTGCGCTCCCGTAAACGCCGATCAATCTGAATAGCCATAGTCATGGACTCATTCAGACCTGTAGGCGCCGGGAACCCCACCATAACATCTTTAATGGCCTCAGAAAGGCCATCTCTGAATTTTGCAGCCAGAGTGCACTCATTCCACTGAGTAAGCACCGACCATTTCCGAAATTTCTGACAATATATTTCTGCTTCATCTTGCCCCTGAGAGAGAGCCAATAAAGCTTTTTCAGCCTGAATCTCTAGGTTAGGTTCCTCATAGAGCAAACCCAATGCCAGAAAAAACGCATCCACATTGAGCAACGCAGGATCCCCTGGTGCCAATGCAAATGCCCAATTCTGAGGGTCACCCCGCAGGAAAGATATAACAATCTTGACCTGCTGAGCAGGGTCTCCAGAGGAGCGAGATTTCAAGGAAAGAAACAACTTGCAATTGTTCCTAAAATTCAGAAAACTAGATCTATCTCCAGAAAAAAACTCTGGGATAGGAATTCTAGGTTCAGACATAGGCGTATGTACAACAAAATCTTGTATATTTTGAACCTTAGCAGCAAGATTATTCAGGCTGGAAGCAAAACTCTGGACGTCCATGATAAACAGCTGAGGTCAGAGCCATTCAAGGATTAAGAGGAGGAAAGAAGCAGCCAAGCTGCAATTAAGGCTAGGCAGCAAACACTGAGGGAAAAAAAAAAAAAAACTTCCTCAGACTACTTTTCCTCCTACTTCAGCCAAAACGATGACCAATTTTTTTTTTTGGGCCGGCTATACTGTCATGATCCCAATGGCAGGGGATCACAAAAGGACAAGCACAAAAACAAAACAAGCTCTAGGGTGATGGAACCTGAGCTGACCGCGATCCTGAACCTAAACACACAACTAGCAGTAGCCGGGGAACATGCCTACGATGATTCCTAGACGTCTCGCGCCAGCCGAAGGATTAACTTCCCCTATTAGAAGAAACACAGACCTCACTTGCCTCCAGAGAAACACCCCACAGAAATAGCAGCCCCCCACATGTAATAACGGTGAAATGAGAGGAAAGCACATACGTAGTTATGAAAATAGAATAAGCAAAAATGAGGCCCGCTAAAGCTAGATAGCAGAGGATACAAAAGTGAACTGCGCGGTCAGCGAAAAACCCTTCAAAAAACCATCCTGAAATTACTTGAACTCATGTGCCAACTCATGGAACATGAGGAGTAATTTCAGCCCACTAGAGCAACCAGCAGCAAGGAATCACATATCTGCAAGCTGGACTAAGACAAAAATAAAGCAAAACGTGGAACAAGAAAATCAAAACTTAGCTTGTCCTGAAGATAACAGACGCAGGGAGCAGAGGTAAAAAGACACGCTGATTACATTGATAGCCGGCGAGGAAATGACAAAAAAGCCACGTTAAATAGGAAACTCCCATAACCTGATGGAACAGGTGGACACCAGAGACCGCAGAGAACACAAGTCACCCAGTACCATCAGTAACCACCAGAGGGAGCCCAAAAACAGAACTCACAACAGTATACTATATACAGAGCTCTTGTGTATAATGTCACCAGTGATCACTGGATTACCTGTACACAGACACTGCATACTAAGTACAGATCTCCTGTGTATAATGGCACTGATGGTGATAGTATTGTGTTTTGTTTTTTTTTATTACTGATCAGTATTGTAGTATTCAGTATTTTCCTCATAGTTTGTTAACTTGTGAGCAGGGCCCTCATTCCTCTTGGTATCTATTTTGAACTGTGATTTCTGTTATGCTGTAAGGTCTATTGTTATTATTCAGTCAATATGTGGTCTGGTCATGGTGTTGTGGTATTTGTTCCATGTATTTGATATTATTTGATCACTGTGGTGGTAATATGTGGTCTGGACATGGTGTGGTGGTATTTGCCCCTTTTGGATGTGATATTATTGGTCATTTTAAAAATTGAAAAATAAATAAAAATATACCTAAATTGTATTGCATATTTTAACAAATATTTAATAGTTTAGCGTAGAGTAGGGCCCGGCCAAAAGTGTCTACCTTGTCATTTTGGCGGCTTAAAAAAATCTTTTGGCCAAAACAAAAGCTGCCGGCTATATGTGTGATCTGGTGATGGGAACTGTTAATGTGTGATAGGTGAGAAGTGGAGTTTTTCCAAGAGAGAGCGGTGGGACTGTGGACAGTTCGAGGGGTGGAGGCTGGGCTGGGGTGGATTGTGGGCTGGGGTGGAGCCTGGGCGGAGTCTCAAAATTTTGCCAGTATGCGGCCCCGAAATTTCTAGTGGCAGCCCTCCGTGCATCTGACGGAGATGATAGACTGATCAAAATGTGGCCTTGATTTTATTGGGATGACCCAAATTGTGTCAATAAGTAGGCTATGACCCTAAAATAAAAAATTTGGTGTAATAAAATTGTACAATATTTAGCACAATGATATGCGATGCGTGTGGTGTACAAATCACAGTGCTAAATATAAGAACTGTAGCTAAATATTTTTTTGCCAGCGAAAGATTTTTTGGTCACCAAAATGTTGCCAAAAATGTTGTAAGACACTCCAAAAAAAACTATAGTACCCAAAAAAAGGCCAGAATTTTATGCCCACTCACATCTGATGCCTGGGACAAAAACAACCTTTTTAAATTGTTCAATTTTAATGCTCTTGTAGTAAAATTTCCTGACTCTATCCTGCAGTGTGAACAAGCAAATAAATGTTGAAAAAAATGGGGCTCTGGATTGCTTTGTACTAAAATTTGCAGGTTTAAGGTGCGAAACAAAACCAATCATGGCCACGGATGCCTGCAGCTAGGTATATATAAAATACGCAGCAGCAGACAGTAATGGAGCCTTTTGATGTATGCAGGGAGATCTATAGACTCACATACAGTACCTGAAGGCCTTGCACTGATGTGGATATGTGCACATAGACTGTTGTGAATTCTGTGGCAGAGCTCCCTCCTGTGGTCACAAGTGGTACTTCGGCTGATTCTCTCTGTGAGCTTCTGTTGGTGGAGGGAAGTGGTACTGCGGCTTCTGAGTTTCCTCCCTCAGGTGATCTGGTGAGGTCGTTAGGTGCTTCTCTACTTAACTCCACCTAATGCTTTGAGCCTGGCTTCCTGTCAATGTTCCAGTGTTGGACTTGCTTTTCCCTGGATCATTCCTGTGGCCTGCTGCTCTGCATAGCTAAGTTCTTCTTTGCTATTTGTTTGCTATTTTTTTCTGTCCAGCTTGTGTAATTTGTTGCTGGAAGCTCTGGGACGCAAAGGGTGTACCTCCGTGCCGTTAGTTCGGTACGGAGGGTCTTTTTGCCCCCTTTGCGTGGTTTTCTTTAGGGTTTTGTGTAGACCGCAAAGTTATCTTTTCTATCCTCGCTCTGTTAAGAAAGTCGGGCCTCACTTTGCTGAATCTATTTCATCTCTACGTTTGTCTTTTCATCTTAACTCACAGTCATTATATGTGGGGGGCTGCCTTTTCCTTTGGGGTATTTCTCTGAGGCAAGGTAGGCTTATTTTCTATCTTCAGGCTAGTTAGTTTCTCAGGCTGTGCCGAGTTGCATAGGCAGAGTTAGGCGCAATCCACGGCTGCCTCTAGTGTTGTTTGGAGAGGATTAGGGATTGCGGTCTGCAGAGTTCCCACGTCTCAGAGCTCGTTCTATGATTTTGGGTTATTGTCAGATCACTGTATGTGCTCTGACCGCTATGTCCATTGTGGTACTGAATTGCCTTTCATAACAGTACAGGAAGCCAAAAGTACTAATGATTCTCAATAGAGGGAAAAAAGAAGTTCTGAGACCATTTTTTTTTCTTTGCACTGTGTTTTGCCTTTTTTTTTCCCCTAGACATTTGGGTGGTTCAGTACACAGGTGTAGCGATGGACATTAGAAGTCTGTCTTCATCTGTGGATCAGCTCTCGGCAAGAGTACAAAAGATTCAAGACACTATTGATCAGAAATCTATGTTAGAACCAAGAATTCCTATTCCTGATTTGTTTTTTGGAGATAGAACTAAGTTTCTGAGTTTCAAAACTAATTGTAAATTATTTCTGGCCTTGAAACCTTGCTCCTCTGGTGATCCAGTTCAACAGGTTTTGATTGTTATTTCTTTTTTGCGCGGCGACCCTCAGGACTGGGCATTTTCTCTTGCGCCAGGAGATCCTGCATTGAGTAATATCGATGCGTTTTTCCTGGCGCTCGGATTGCTGTACGATGAACCTAATTCAGTGGATCAGGCAGAGAAAAATTTGCTGGCTCTTTGTCAGGGTCAGGATGAGATAGAGGTATATTGTCAGAAATTTAGAAAGTGGTCCGTGCTCACTCAATGGAATGAATCTGCGCTGGCAGCTATGTTCAGAAAGGGTCTCTCTGAAGCCCTTAAGGATGTCATGGTGGGATTTCCTATGCCTGCTGGTTTGAATGAGTCTATGTCTTTGGCCATTCAGATCGGTCGACGCTTGCGTGAGCGTAAATCTGTGCACCATTTGGCGGTATTACCTGAGCTTAAACCTGAGCCTATGCAGTGCGATAGGACTTTGACCAGAGTTGAACGGCAAGAGCACAGACGTCTGAATGGGCTGTGTTTCTACTGTGGTGATTACACTCATGCTATCTCTGATTGTCCTAAGCGCACTAAGCGGTTCGCTAGGTCTGCCACCATTGGTACGGTACAGTCAAAATTTCTTCTGTCTGTTACCTTGATCTACTCTTTGTCATCGTATTCTGTCATGGCATTTGTGGATTCAGGCGCTGCCCTGAATTTGATGGACTTGGAGTATGCTAAGCGTTGTGGGTTTCTCTTAGAGCCCTTGCAGTGTCCTATTCCATTGAGAGGAATTGATGCCACGCCTTTGGCCAAGAATAAGCCTCAATACTGGACCCAGCTGACCATGTGCATGGCTCCTGCACATCAGGAGATTATTCGCTTTCTGGTGTTGCATAATCTGCATGATGTGGTCGTGTTGGGGTTGCCATGGCTACAAGCCCATAATCCAGTATTAGATTGGAAATCTATGTCGGTGTCCAGCTGGGGTTGTCAGGGGGTACATGGTGATGTTCCATTTCTGACTATTTCCTCATCCACCCCTTCTGAGGTTCCAGAGTTCTTGTCTGATTACCGGGATGTATTTGATGAGCCCAAGTCCGATACCCTACCTCCGCATAGGGATTGTGATTGTGCTATCGATTTGATTCCTGGTAGTAAATTCCCAAAAGGTCGACTGTTTAATTTATCCGTGCCTGAGCACGCCGCTATGCGCAGTTATGTGAAGGAATCCCTGGAGAAGGGGCATATTCGCTCGTCATCGTCACCATTAGGAGCGGGGTTCTTTTTTGTAGCCAAGAAGGATGGTTCGCTGAGACCTTGTATAGATTACCGCCTTCTAAATAAGATCACGGTTAAATTTCAGTACCCCTTGCCATTGTTATCTGATTTGTTTGCTCGGATTAAGGGGGCTAGTTGGTTCACCAAGATAGATCTTCGTGGTGCGTATAATCTGGTGCGTATCAGGCGAGGAGATGAATGGAAAACTGCATTTAATACGCCCGAGGGTCATTTTGAGTATCTAGTGATGCCATTCGGACTTGCCAATGCTCCATCAGTGTTTCAGTCCTGTATGCATGACATCTTCCGAGAGTATCTGGATAAATTCCTGATTGTGTACTTGGATGACATTTTGATCTTCTCGGATGATTGGGAGTCTCATGTGAAGCGGGTCAGAACAGTTTTTCGGGTCCTGCGTGCTAATTCTTTGTTTGTGAAGGGATCAAAGTGTCTCTTTGGTGTGCAGAAGGTTTCATTTTTGGGGTTCATCTTTTCCCCTTCTACTATCGAGATGGATCCTGTTAAGGTCCAAGCCATCCATGATTGGACTCAGCCGACATCTCTGAAAAGTCTGCAAAAGTTCCTGGGCTTTGCTAATTTTTATCGTCGCTTCATCTGCAATTTTTCTAGTATTGCCAAACCATTGACCGATTTGACCAAGAAGGGTGCTGATTTGGTCAATTGGTCTTCTGCTGCTGTGGAAGCTTTTCAAGAGTTGAAGCGTCGTTTTTCTTCTGCCCCTGTGTTGTGTCAACCAGATGTTTCTCTTCCGTTCCAGGTCGAGGTTGATGCTTCTGAGATTGGAGCAGGGGCTGTTTTGTCGCAGAGAGATTCTGATTGCTCAGTGATGAAACCATGCGCTTTTTTTTCCAGGAAGTTTTCGCCTGCTGAGCGAAATTATGATGTGGGCAACCGAGAGTTGCTGGCCATGAAGTGGGCATTCGAGGAGTGGCGTCATTGGCTTGAAGGAGCTAAGCATCGCGTGGTGGTATTGACTGATCATAAGAACTTGACTTATCTTGAGTCTGCTAAGCGGTTGAATCCTAGACAGGCTCGTTGGTCCCTGTTTTTTGCCCGTTTTGACTTTGTGATTTCGTACCTTCCGGGCTCTAAAAATGTGAAGGCGGATGCTCTGTCTAGGAGTTTTGTGCCCGACTCTCCGGGTTTGTCTGAGCCGGCGGGTATCCTCAAGGAAGGTAATTGTGTCTGCCATCTCCCCTGATTTGCGGCGGGTGCTGCAAAAATTTCAGGCTAATAAACCTGATCGTTGTCCAGCGGAGAGACTGTTTGTCCCTGATGAGTGGACCAATAAAGTTATCTCTGAGGTTCATTGTTCGGTGTTGGCTGGTCATCCTGGAATCTTTGGTACCAGAGAGTTAGTGGCTAGATCCTTTTGGTGGCTGTCTCTGTCGCGGGATGTGCGTACTTTTGTGCAGTCCTGTGGGATTTGTGCTCGGGCTAAGCCCTGCTGTTCTCGTGCCAGTGGGTTGCTTTTGCCCTTACTGGTCCCGAAAAGGCCTTGGACACATATCTCTATGGATTTTATTTCTGATCTTCCCGTTTCTCAAAAGATGTCAGTCATTTTGGGTGGTCTGTGATCGCTTTTCTAAGATGGTCCATTTGGTACCCTTGTCTAACTTGCCTTCCTCCTCTGATTTGGTGCCATTGTTCTTCCAGCATGTGGTTCGTTTACATGGCATTCCAGAGAATATCGTTTCTGACAGAGGTTCTCAGTTTGTTTCAAGGTTTTGGCGAGCCTTTTGTGGTAGGATGGGCATTGACTTGTCTTTTTCCTCGGCTTTCCGTCCTCAGACTAATGGCCAGACCGAACGAACCAATCAGACCTTGGAAACATATCTGAGATGCTTTGTTTCTGCCGATCAGGATGACTGGGTGTCCTTTTTGCCTTTGGCTGAGTTCGCTCTTAATAATCGGGTCAGCTCGGCTACCTTGGTTTCGCCATTTTTCTGCAATTCTGGGTTCCATCCTCGTTTCTCTTCAGGACAGGATGAGTCTTCGGACTGTCCTGGTGTGGATACTGTGGTGGACAGGTTGCAGCAGATTTGGACTCATGTAGTGGACAATTTGACCTTGTCCCAGGAGAAGGCTCAACGTTTCGCTAATCGCAGACGCCGTGTGGGTCCCCGACTTCATGTTGGGGATCTGGTTTGGTTATCTTCTCGTCATATTCCTATGAAGGTTTCCTCTCCTAAGTTTAAACCTCGTTTCATTGGTCCGTATAGGATTTCTGAGGTTCTTAATCCTGTGTCTTTTCGTCTGACCCTTCCAGATTCTTTTTCCATACATAACGTATTCCATAGGTCATTGTTGCGGAGATACGTGGCACCTATGGTTCCATCTGTTGATCCTCCTGCCCCGGTTTTGGTGGAGGGGAATTGGAGTATATTGTGGAGAAGATTTTGGATTCTCGTGTTTCTAGACGGAAACTCCAGTATCTGGTTAAATGGAAGGGTTATGCTCAGGAAGATAATTCCTGGGTTTTTGCCTCTGATGTCCATGCTCCCGATCTTGTTCGTGCCTTTCATGTGGCTCATCCTGGTCGGCCTGGGGGCTCTGGTGAGGGTTCGGTGACCCCTCCTCAAGGGGGGGGTACTGTTGTGAATTCTGTGGCAGAGCTCCCTCCTGTGGTCACAAGTGGTACTTCGGCTGATTCTCTCTGTGAGCTTCTGTTGGTGGAGGGAAGTGGTACTGCGGCTTCTGAGTTTCCTCCCTCAGGTGATCTAGTGAGGTCGTTAGGTGCTTCTCTACTTAACTCCACCTAATGCTTTGAGCCTGGCTTCCTGTCAATGTTCCAGTGTTGGACTTGCTTTTCCCTGGATCATTCCTGTGTCCTGCTGCTCTGCATAGCTAAGTTCTTCTTTGCTATTTGTTTGCTATTTTTTCTGTCCAGCTTGTCTAATTTTTTGCTGGAAGCTCTGGGACGCAAAGGGTGTACCTCCGTGCCGTTAGTTCGGTACGGAGGGTCTTTTTGCCCCCTTTGCGTGGTTTTCTTTAGGGTTTTGTGTAGACCGCAAAGTTATCTTTTCTATCCTCGCTCTGTTAAGAAAGTCGGGCCTCACTTTGCTGAATCTATTTCATCTCTACGTTTGTCTTTTCATCTTAACTCACAGTCATTATATGTGGGGGGCTGCCTTTCCTTTGGGGTATTTCTCTGAGGCAAGGTAGGCTTATTTTCTATCTTCAGGCTAGTTAGTTTCTCAGGCTGTGCCGAGTTGCATAGGCAGAGTTAGGCGCAATCCACGGCTGCCTCTAGTGTTGTTTGGAGAGGATTAGGGATTGCGGTCTGCAGAGTTCCCACGTCTCAGAGCTCGTTCTATGATTTTGGGTTATTGTCAGATCACTGTATGTGCTCTGACCGCTATGTCCATTGTGGTACTGAATTGCCTTTCATAACAATAGACTCCCCTGCCTACCTAGCACAATGATCTATATACCTCCAAAATAGCCCTAAAAAGTACTGTTGGTTTATCAGGATTTGTGGATTGAACACTAGTAGACCCACACTAACTAATAAAAGAATAGATCTGACCCTATCTCAGCAGTAGCGCTCCCTACACTAACTGAGTACGGAGCAGAGTGCGCCAAGCAGGGCGGTGCCTTGTCTCTTATAGACCTGATGACGCTGTACTGCCAGCCAATCACTGTAATACTACAACAAAGATGGCTGCGGTATTACAGTGCATGGCAGACAATCCCTGCAGGTTCATTGGCTCTGTAAAGAACTCCAAAATTGCAGAACGGAGACACAAGCTCCTGCCTAATAATTCCGAAAATACTCGGTGCTCACCGAGTACACCGAGCACAATGATACTCGGGTAAGTACAGAGTACTGGCGAGCATGTTCGCTCATCAGTGATCACTAGCGGTGGATGATGAGACGTGGAGGAAGGCCTTATTAAAAACTAGGCCCAATGTGAAGGAGTGTGTCTCCTACATTTGTAATGCCCATACACGAAGTGCATGGGCTGACAAACGTTTCCCCATGGGGGGGGTACATTTTTTAAAAATATTTCAGGGGCATCATAGACACCCTTGCACAAAAAATGAGTGACTTTTGCATCAAGGAATACGTTCACCCTGGTGTTCGTATGTTTGTGGATGATGAGGATGAGGGTAACACGAAACAGACCAAATCAGGAAGCGCATATCCATGTGTGGTTGTGAAGACGGGCATGAGAATACACCTCCACAAAAAAGACAATGTATTTGAGGTTATGTTTTGCTGTTTTCACTTGGTGGTGTACAGAAGTCTTGCCCAATCCAGCCCTTGTTCATTTTTATGAGATACTGTAGAGATTTAAGCTCAAATGCACTCTAAAAATAACCAGATTTGTGCTCTTAATGGGAACCTGTCACCCCAAAAATCAAAGATGAGCTGCGGCCACCGGCATCAGGGGCTTATCTACAGCATTCTGTAATGCTGTAGATAGCCCCCAATGTATCCTGAAAGATGAGAAAAAGAGGTTATATTATACTCACCCTGGGGAGGTCTCGCTGCGGTCCAGGTCCAGTGGGCGTCGCGGACCGGTCCAGCGCCTCCTATCTTCTTTCGATGACATCCTCTTCTTGTCTTCACACCGCAGCTCCGGCGCAGGCGTACTTTGTCTGCTCTGTTGAGGGCAGAGCAAAGTACTGCAGTGCGCAGGCGCTGGGCCTCTCTGACCTTTCCTGGCGCCTGCGCACTGCAGTACTTTGCTCTGCGGCGTGAAGACTAGAAGAGGATCTTAAGAAGATGGGAGGCGCTGGACCGGACCCGGACCGCAGCGGGACCGCCCCTGGGTGAGTATAATCTAACCTCTTTTTCTCATCTTTCAGCTTACATCGGGGGCTTATCTACAGCATTACAGAATTCTGTAGATAAGCCCCTGATGCCGGTGGCCGCAGCCCATCTTTGATTTTTGGGGTGACAGGTTCCCTTTAAGGAAAAATGTCACTATAATCAAGACTACCTTAAGCACTCAAAATATATCCAAAAAGACTCCGTCCATATGATGGAAAAGAAAATATTTTGTAGCTTATTGTGGTTCGCAGCCGAACAATGAATGAACAGAAATAATATTCCCAACGTTTCGGCCTTTAAGGCCTTTTTCAAGGAATTTTTCTAAAGAGAAAAATATTAAGAATTCACCATATAACCGGTATGATGGATCTTACAAATATATACAGTACAGACCAAAAGTTTGGACACACCTTCTCATTTAAAGATTTTTCTGTATTTTCATGACTATGAAAATTGTACAAATAGAAAGAAGTCTAGCACTCAACTTAAGTGGCGAAAGATTTGATTTATTTGTAGCACTCGAAACGTTTCAGTCCATAAGTCATTCTCTTCTCTCCACAGGCGTCTCATTTTTCACCTATGGTTCAACATGTTGTGTTTCACTTATTGTGCTACCTTTTTTCTATTTTACTGCATTTTCCACCTTCGTTCTTCCCTTCTGCATTGTTAGCATATCCTATTGATTCTTCTTCTACTGCAATTTTTGGTGCAGCCCACTTTTACATCTCCACCTTTATTACTGGCGTGTGTGTGTGTGTATGTGTGTGTGTGTGTGTGTGTGTATGTGCAAGTGCAATTGTTTATGTATGTGCAGGTTTTACCCCCCTTCCCCCTTTAGACACTATGTCCAATTCTCTCTTATATTTGTATCTCCCATATATTTCGGGTTTTTTCTTCCCCATGTTTCATCATTATTTATCTTATATAGGACTACACCTTATTCATACATTTAGTCTGGTCCTTCATCTACTGCATGCTAGTTTGTGCAAATACTACACTCCCCCTTGTGTTTTTAGTCCCCTTGTGTGCTCTGCACATTATGTGGAACACATACTGTGCTGCTAATCCACATTTACACCTTCTCCCAGCTCTCACACAGCTGTGCTGTCACATCTGATTCAGCGGTCCCGCCCCCCATTCACCTAGCTTCCTCTCCCCTGGTTATTTAAACACATGGGGCTATACACTCCTCAGACTAGCGGTGGATACCGTGTCCAGGGCCGCCATCAGGGCATTACAGCCGTGACTGGCGTAAGGGGCCCGGTGAGCAGAGGGGGCCCGCATCGGGCCCCCTCTTACCTGCTCACCGGGCCCCTACCGGCAGCCGCAGGCTGAACCGGGCCCTTAGCGGCGGCCGGCGCTGCAGCTGTACGCTATTGACATGCGGGCCCGCGCCCGCACGTCAATAGTTAACAGCCGCCAGCCGCAGCGTGCAGGTCGCCGGCGTCTGACGTCATTGTCAGTCGCCGGCGAGTGCACAGTGCAGCTGCGTGGAGAGATCAGGAGCGCGGCAGGTAAGTAGAACTTTTTTTTTTTCTATTAAGAGCGGAGAGCGGCGATCGGGGGGGGGGGAGGTTTGGGCAGAAGGCTGGACACAGAGGGGGCAGAAGGCAGCTGGACACAGAGGGGGCAGAAGGCAGCTGGACACAGGGGGGCAGAAGGCAGCTGGACACAGAGGGGGCAGAAGGCAGCTGGACACAGGGGGGCAGAAGGCAGCTGGACACAGAGGGGGCAGAAGGCAGCTGGACACAGGGGGGCAGTAAAGCTGGACACAGAGGGGGCAGAAGGCAGCTGGACACGGGGGCAGTAAAGCTGGACACAGAAGGGGCAGAAGGCAGCTGGACACGGGGGCAGAAGGCAGCTGGACACAGGGGGGCAGTAAAGCTGGACACAGAGGGGGCAGAAGGCAGCTGGACACAGGGGGGCAGAAGGCAGCTGGACACAGAGGGGGCAGAAGGCAGCTGGACACAGAGGGGGCAGAAGGCAGCTGGACACAGAGGGGGCAGAAGGCAGCTGGACACAGAGGGGGCAGAAGGCAGCTGGACACAGAGGGGGCAGAAGGCAGCTGGACACAGGGGGGCAGAAGGCAGCTGGACACAGGGGGGCAGAAGGCAGCTGGACACAGAGGGGGCAGAAGGCAGCTGGACACGGGGGCAGAAGGCAGCTGGACACAGAGGGGGCAGAAGGCAGCTGGACACAGGGGGGCAGAAGGCAGCTGGACACGGGGGGCAGAAGGCTGGACACAGGGGGGCAGTAAAGCTGGACACAGGGGGGGCAGAAGGCTGGACACAGGGGGCAGTAAATCTGGACACAGAGGGGGCAGTAAATCTGGACACAGAGGGGGCAGTAAATCTGGACACAGAGGGGGCAGTAAATCTGGACACAGAGGGGGCAGTAAATCTGGACACAGAGGGGGCAGTAAATCTGGACACAGAGGGGGCAGTAAATCTGGACACAGAGGGGGCAGTAAATCTGGACACAGAGGGGGCAGTAAATCTGGACACAGAGGGGGCAGTAAATCTGGACACAGAGGGGGCAGTAAATCTGGACACAGAGGGGGCAGTAAATCTGGACACAGAGGGGGCAGTAAATCTGGACACAGAGGGGGCAGTAAATCTGGACACAGAGGGGGCAGTAAATCTGGACACAGAGGGGGCAGTAAATCTGGACACAGAGGGGGCAGTAAATCTGGACACAGAGGGGGCAGTAAATCTGGACACAAAGGGGGCAGTAAAGCTGGACAGGGGGGGGGGCGGGGCAGAAAGCTGGACACGGGGGGGCAGAAAGCTGGACACATGGGGGGCAGAAAGCTGGACACATGGGGGGCAGAAAGCTGGACACGGGGCAGAGTGCTGGACAGAGATGGGGCAGAGTGCTGGACAGAGATGGGGCAGAGTGCTGGACAGAGATGGGGCAGAGTGCTGGACAGAGATGGGGCAGAGTGCTGGACAGAGATGGGGCAGAGTGCTGGGCAGAGATGGGGCAGAGTGCTGGACAGAGATGGGGCAGAGTGCTGGACAGAGATGGGGCAGAGTGCTGGACAGAGATGGGGCAGAGTGCTGGACAGAGATGGGGCAGAGTGCTGGACAGAGATGGGGCAGAGTGCTGGACAGAGATGGGACAGAGTGCTGGACAGAGATGGGGCAGAGTGCTGGACAGAGATGGGGCAGGATTGGAAACAGATGGGGCAGGATGGATACGATGGAGACAGATGGGGCAGGATGGGGAGATCATATGGGGTAGAATGGATACTCATGAGGGCAGGATGAGAGAACATATGGCTGGAGCCTGAAATGAGACACACGGTGGCCAGGATGGCGAATATTACCATAGGGGCTAATTAAGGGATATTATTATTGCAGTGATGTATTTATTTTATTTTTTGAGTATACTGTTTTAAATGGGGGGGCGGTCCTGTTACTGTGTAGAGTGATACTATGTTGCCTTCTTCATGTGGTGTAATGTAGAAGTTGGGAAAATTAAGTAATGTGTTCTACAAGCGGAACTCGAGATAACTGTTTTATTTCCTGCAGAGACGAGTCCTGGCTGGATAAAGTGATGGCGGTCTGTGCTGGATGAAAGATGAAGGACTTCACCTAGAGACGTCACTGGTGAGTCAGTGTTACCTATACACTTACACTATACACTGTATACTATATACAGAGGTCCTGTGTACAATGTCACCAGTGATCACTGTATTATCTATACATTATATACAGAGCTCCTGTGTGTAATGTCACCAGTGATCACTGTATTACCTGTACACAGACACTGCTTACTAATTACAGATCTCCTGTGCATAATGGCACTGATGGTGATAGTATTGTGGGTTTTTTTTGTATTACTGATCAGTATTGTAGTATTCAGTCATTGTTGGTAATATGTGGTCTGGTCATAATGTGGAGGTAATATGTGGTCTGGTCATGGTGTAGCGGTATTTGTTCCTTGTATTTTATATTATTCGATCACTGTGGTGGTAATATGTCATCTGGTCATAGTGCTGTGGTATTTGTTCCTTGTATGTAGTATTATAGGTCATTTTAAAAATTGAAAAATAAATAAAAATATACCTAAATTGTATTGCATATTTTAACAAATATTTAGTAGGTTACAGTAGAGTAGGGCCCGGCCAAAAGTGTCTACCTTGTTGTGGTGGCGGCTTAAAAAATCTTTTGGCCAAAACAAAAGCTGCCGGCTATATGTGTGATCTGGTGATGGGAACTGTCAATGTGTGATAGGTGAGAAGTGGAGATTTTCCAAGAGAGAGTGGTGGGACTGTGGACAGTTCGTGGGGTGGAGCCTGGAGGCGGGGCTGGGGTGGAGCCTGGGCGGAGTTTCAAGGGGGCCCCGAAAATTTTGCCAGTATGGGGCCCCGAAATTTCTAGTGGCAGCCCTGACCGTGTCTGGAGGCAGTGCCCCTCACCCCGAACACCAGCGCTTTCAGGTAACATCTACTCACCCACTGTTCCTACATATTGGCCTGCTGCCACTCCTTTGAACTATATGGCGCATTTATCCCTCTTTTCTATAGCTTGTGGGTGCTACATCCTGATGTGCGGCCATTGCCCCACCATTACAGCACTCTAACTAAGGTACCTACTTTTTCCCTTATTTATGTCACACATATATATGGCCTCTAGCTTTCAGATACCCTTTGCAGGTTCTGATCTATACCCTTTATTTTCTGCCTCACAGCTCTATTTTACCTCCATTCTCTATAACGCAAGCTGTGGCGGCGCTTTTTGTAAGTACCTTTTTTACATATGCCCTCTTTCTCCTCTTTCCCCCCTGCTCCATTTACCGATTGTCTTCTTTCTGCATTTTATTAGGCACATTCTGTGCATCCCTGCTCTTTCTGAACCCAGCCCTACGGGCTTCTAACGGCACGGTACGTTTTTTGTTCCCTTTTTGCTTTCTTCTTGCTATATCGGTCCTCACAACAACTCACTATCACCTCATTTGGCACTGAACGGAGCTATTTGCTATATATCCACTGCCTTCATATATTTACTTAGATATGATCGTTTATGATGTCCTCATTGTTATCGGCTTTATATGTTTATATGATATTTTGTTTTTTTGTCATTTGTATATACTTTCGTTGTTTTGTACTGGTTGTACTCTTTATTTTGTTATGACTTTGTAGTGACTGATGAAAGTCCTTATGGACTGAAACGTTTCGAGTGCTACAAATAAATCAAATCTTTCGCCGCTTAAGTTGAGTGCTAGACTTCTTTCTATTTGTATTGAAGGTCTGGGAACCTAGTCTAAGCACCACAGTATAGCTGTGCACATGGTGTTTTCTCTCATATGAAAATTGTACATTCACACTGAAGGCATCAAAACTACGAATTAACACATGTGGAATTATATATTTAACAAAAAAGTGTGAAGCAAATGAAATTATGTCTTATATTCTAGGTTCTTCTAAGTAGCCACCTTTTGCTTTGATGACTGTTTTGCACACTCTTGGCATTCTCTTGATGAGCTTCAAGAGGTAGTCACCAGGAATGGTTTTCACTTTACAGGTGTGCCCTGTCCAGTTTAATAAGTGGGGTTGGGACCATCAGTTGTGTTGTGCAGAAGTCTGGTGGATGCACAGCTGATAGTCCTACTGAATAGAGTGTTAGCTGCTTTTTTTGCCGTAATACAAATTCTAAGTAAAGAAAAAAGAGTAGCCATCATCACTTTAAGAAATGAAGGTCAGTTAGTCCGAAAAATTGGGAAAACTTTGAAAGTGTCACCAAGTGCAGTTGCAAAAACCATCAAGCGCTACAAAGAAACTGGCTCACATGAGGACCGCTCCAGGAAACGAAGACCAAGAGTCACCTCTGCTTCTGAGGATAAGTTTATCTGAGTCACCAGCCTCAGAAATCACAGGTTAGCAGCAGCTCAGATTAGATACCAGGTCAATGCCACACGAGTTCTAGCAGCAGACATCTCTACAACAACAGTTAAGAGGAGGCTTTGTGCAGCAGGCCTTCATGGCAAAATAGCTGCTAGGAAACCACTGCTAAGGACAGGCAACAAGCAGAAGAGACTTGTTTGGGCAAAAAAACACAAGGAAAGGACACTAGACCAGTGGAAATCTGTGCTTTGGTCTGATGAGCCCAAATTTGAGATCTTTGGTTCCAACCACCATGTCTTTGTGCGATGCAGAAAAGGTGAACAGATGGACTCTACATGCCTGGTTCCCACCGTGAAGTATGGAGATGGAGGTGTGATGGTGTGGGGGTGCTTTGCTGGTGACACTGTTGGGGATTTATTCAAAATTGAAGGCATACTGAACCAGCATGGCTACCACAGCATCTTGCAGCGGCATGCTATTCCATCCGGTTTGCGGTTGGACCATCATTTATTTTTCAACAGGACAATAATAATAATAATTTTTTATTTATATTGCGCCAACATATTCCGCAGCACTTTCCAATTAAGCGGGGACATTTACAGACAATATATTCAATACAAGTTAAGACCATTTAAACAGTGACATTAGGGGTGAGGTCCCTGCTCGCAAGCTTACAATCTACAAGGAAATGGGGGGACACAATAGGTGAAAAGTGCTTGTTATTTCAGGTCTGGCAATTCTAATAAATAGGGATTTTCATATAAAGCTGCATGATCCGGTCATCAGCCTGTGTGTTTAAGTGCAATGGTCAAGTATCAAGTGCAGTTATGTGCATGGAGGGTGTGGAGACAGATGAGTAGTAGGGTGCAGATGCAGAATAATATTTGAAAGGAAAAAACAGGGCAAAGCTAGTTTACTGAGTAGTTGATGTGGTAGGCTTGTTTGAAGAGATGGGTTTTCAAAGCGTGCTTGAATAAGTCGAGGCTACGTATCAGTCTGATCGTCTGGGGAAGTGCATTCCAGAGAGCTGGCGCAGCACGAGAAAAGTCTTGGAGACGGAGGTGCGAGGTTCTGATTACGGGGGATGTTAGTCTTAGGTCATTAGTAGAACAGAGGGCACGTGTAGGGCGATAGACGGAGATGAGAGAGGAGATATAAGGCGGTGCAGAACTGTGGAGAGCTTTGTGGGTGAGAGAGATGAGTTTATACTGGACCCTGTAGTGAATGGGTAGCCAGTGTAATAACTGGCACAAGAAGGAGGCATCGGTGAAGCGGCTGGACAGAAATATGACCCTGGATGGATGGATTGGAGAGGAGAAAGTTTGGTAAGAGGGAGACCGATCAGAAGAGAGTTGCAGTAGTCCGGACGAGAATGAATAAGAGCGACAGTAAGAATCTTACCAGTTTCAAAGTTGAGAAAAGGTCTGATTCTGGAGATGTTTTTAAGATGCAGGTGACAAGAGCGAGTGAGTGATCGGATATAGGGAGTAAAGGAAAGTTCGGTGTCGAATATGACCCCAAGACAGCGGGCATGCTGCTTGGGAGTTATGGTTGAACCCTCCAGGGTAATTTCGATGTTGGGTAGAGTGAGGTTAGTAGAAGGGAGAAACACAAGAAGTTCCGTTTTGGGGAGATTTAGTTTCAGATAGAGGGAGGACATGATGTTAGAGACAGCAGACAGACAATCCTTGGTATTTTGAATTACGGTTGGGGTGATGTCAGGGAAAAAGTGTATAATTGGGTGTCATCAGCGTAGAGATGATACTGGAACCCAAATCTGCTGATTGTTTTTCCAATAGGGGCCGTGTATAGAGAGAAGAGGAGGGGGCCTAGGACTGAGACCTGCAGAACCCTGATAGTAAGGGGACAAGGAGAGGAAGAGGAGCCTGCAAAAGATACAGTGAAGGAGCGGTCAGAGAGGTAGGATGAGAACCAGGAGAGGGCTGTGTACTTGAGGTCTATGGAGCGAAGCATAGTGAGAAGGAGCTGGCGATCCACAGTGTCAAATGCGGCAGAGAGGTCCAGGAGAATCAGCAGAGAGCAATGACCTTTGGATATAGCTGTTATTAAGTCATTAGAGACTTTAGTGAGGGCAGTTTCACTGGAGTGTAAAGAGCGGAAACCAGATTGTAAGGGCTCGAGAAGAGAGTTATCCAAAAGATAGCGGATTAGACGGGAGTGGACCAAGCGTTCCAGGAGTTTAGAGACAAAGGAAAGGTTAGAGACAGGTCTGTAGTTAGCAGTGCAGTTCTGGTCCAGGGATGGCTTTTTAAAGGGGTTATGATGGCATGTTTAAATGAGGAGGGAAAGATACCTGAAGAAAGACAGGTGAAATATTTTAAGTCAGGTGAGTGGTGACCACTGGTGAGAGAGTATGCAGGAGATGTGAAGGAATGGGGTCACAGTTGCAGGTTGTAGGCCGAGCAGAAGCAAGGAGCTTGGAAACTTCTTCTGAAACAGGCTCAAAGATGTCTAGTGAGCTTGGGGTGTGGCAGGGAAGGGGATCCAGGCACTGAGGAGATTGGGCTGAGATATCCTGATGGATGTGGTTGATTTTTTCTAAGAAATAAGTGGCCAGATCCTCACCACTGAGGTTGGTGATGGGGGCCTGTACTTTAGGTTTCAGGAGGGAGTTTAAGGTTACAAAAAGTCGTTTTGGGTTGTTGGATAGTGAGGTGATGAGGGTGGTGAAGTAGGATTGTTTGGCCAGATAAAGGGCAGAGTTATAGGTTTTGAGCATGAACTTATAGTGGATGAAGTCTTATGCTAAGAGAGATTTTCTCCACTGCCGCTCTGCACACCTTGAGCAACGCTGAAGAAAGCGTGTTTGCATAGTGTGCCAGGGCTGCCGTTGTCTGTGTTGGGTCTTTCTGCATGTAGAAGGTGCTGCTTCATCTAGGGCATTCTTCAGTGTATTATTGAAGTGTGACAATGCTATGTCTGGACAGGAGAGGGAGGAGATGGGGGCTAAAGATATGTGGAGGTTGTCCATAAACTGCTGGGTATTAATGGTACGTGTATTCCGATAAGTGTGGTAAGTGGGGGTGTCCTGGGTGAGGAGAGAATTCTTGACAGAGAAGGAAAAAAGGTTGTGGTCCGAGAGCGGGAGAGGGGAGTTAGTAAAGTTGGGCAGCGATCCGGGATGGGAGAAAACCAGGTCCAGAGTATTCCCGTCCTCATGCGTAGGAGAATTAGTAAACTGTGAGAGGCTGAGTGAAGAAGTTAGAGAAAGAAGATGAGAGGCAGATTGGGAGAGGGGATCATTGATGGGAATGTTAAAGTCTCCCGTGATGAGGGTGGGGATGTCACAGGATAGAAAGTGAGTAAGCCAGGTGGCAAAGTGGTCTAGAAACAGGCAGGAGGAGCCTGGAGGGCGATAAACAACCGCCTCTCGCAAGGAGGCTTATGCAGCGCCCCAGAGACCTGGTCGTTGCAGTATGGCACTCTGCCGCTAAGGGGAGTAGCGGTACGTCTGATGGCACTAAGGAGTTCTCCTGACCAGGTATCACCAGAACACATTACACTTCACACTCCGGCCCCTAGGGGGAGAAAAAGGCTTTATTTATTGGGCCACTCCTCACACTGGTAAAACTAGGGGCTGGGGAGAAAGTCAGAAGCTGACTGGGTTGGAACCAGGCAACATCCCGTGGCAGGGGGTGTTGCGGGGAGAAGACACAGGGGGGTCCCTGTCAGGCGTGGGAACCTGGCAGGTGCCTAGCGATCAGAACGTAACGGAACCGTGCCTGCACACCTTGCGGCGGTATCCTAAGAGAGAGACGAGAAGGGAAGAATATTATGGAACAGTGTAAACGAGATCAGCACAAAGGAGAGCCAGTAAGAGTCGTGCCGAGAGAGGAAGGCAACATCTTACTGAGGCGCGTAGTCGGTGGCCGAATCACCGTAGGAGTAACTGACTTCAGGCCTTACTTCAAATTCCGCTGGACAGTTGATTATAGGTTGGCTGTCTACCTTCTACACCTACGAAGACATAGGGGCAACATTGGGAGAGGGGTGTCTCTAAGGTCCCGGAAGACCTCCAAGTCTTCCCGTCAAACGGGTGGCGTCCTAGCCAAAATATACCTGGGGGACGTTAGAAACTAGCAGCATCTGGAACCAAAGAACGAGAGAGAGAGAGAAAGCTGTAGAGAACGAACAGAGGAGAACAGCAGTTGTGAGTACTATTCCGAATGCTCAGCAGGGTAGGACTACAACACACAGGCGCTATTGGTAGGCAACGATTTCCATCTGCGAGGGAAACTCTGGATGTGCCCATCGGACCGGCCGGTCTCTGATAGCCCAGTTGATCATACTCTGGACCGAGTATATTGAAGCCTTCAGTAAAAGGTAAAGAGACTGCAACCTTGTGTCCTCGTTATTGCCTGCACCTCACACCATCACCATCCACCTTACTGGTAAGCCCTGGGGATATACTTCACCTGTGGGAAGGTACACCATCCAGCTGCCATTCCATCACCCCAGCGGACCCCACAGCAGCATCGGTCACCCTGACTGAACACCACAGGTGGCGTCACGAACCCCTGATAGACTGCAATACTACTTTCATTGGACGTCCCTTAGCAGGGTCGCGGACCGGGTCTAGCCACCGTGACCGCCTCAGAACCGAACCAGAGAGGCCCGGTACCGAAACGCGTGGCCCTGTGTCTGGGGGCGCTCCACTTAAAGAGTCTGATGGCATGGACTTCAAAGGAAGGAAATGTAAGTGAGGGAACCGGGGGGGATGACCTGGAAAGCACATTGTGATGAAAGGAGCAAACCAACATCTCCACCCTGTCTGTTCTCAGGTCTGGCGATATGTGAAAATTTCAGCCCATCAAACGAGAGAGCGGCAGCGGCTGTGGTGTCTGAGTGCTGGATCCAGGTTTCTGTAATAGCCAGAAGGTTAAGGGAATTAGAGAGGAAAAGATCATGAATGTAAGTTAATTTGTTTGTTACACACAGACCGTGCATTCCAGAGAGCACAGTGGAAAGCGATAGCAGAAGGCATGCACTGAATATTAATAAGATTAGCAGGGTTTCTACAGTCATGGCCAAAAGTATTGACACCCCTGCAATTCTGTCAGATAATACTCAGTTTCTTCCTGAAAATGATTGCAATCACAAATTCTTTGGTATTATTATCTTCATTTAATTTGTCTTAAATGAAAAAACACAAAAAGAATTGTCCTAAAGCCAAATTGGATATAATTCCACACCAAACATAAAAAAGGGGGTGGACAAAAGTATTGACACTGTTCGAGAAATCATGTGATGCTTCTCTAATTTTTGTAATTAACAGCACCTGTAACTTACCTGTGGCACCTAACAGGTGTTGGCAATAGCTAAATCACATTTGCAGCCAGTTGACATGGATTAAAGTTGATCCACCTCTGTCCTGTGTCCTTGTGTGTACCACATTGAGCATGGAGAAAAGAAAGAAGACCAAAGAACTGTCTGAGGACTTGAGAAACCAAATTGTGAGGAAGCATGAGCAATCTCAAAGCTACAAGTCCATCTCCAAAGACCTGAATGTTCCTTTGTCAACCGTGCGCAGTGTCATCAAGAAGTTTAAAGCCCATGGCACTGTGGCTAACCTCCCTAGATGTGGACGGAAAAGAAAAATTGACAAGAGATTTCAACGCAAGATTGTGCGGATGTTGGATAAAGAACCTCGACTAACATCCAAACAAGTTCAAGGTGCCCTGCAGTCCGAGGGTACAACAGTGTCAACCATGTATTATCCGTCGGCGTCTGAATGAAAAGGGACTGTATGGTAGGAGACCCAGGAAGACCCCACATCTTACCCCGAGACATAAAAAAGCCAGGCTGGAGTTTGCCAAAACTTAACTGAAAAAGCCTAAAACGTTTTGGAAGAATGTTCTCTGGTCAGATGAGACAAAAGTAGAGCTTTTTGGGCAAAGGCATCAACATAGAGTTTACAGGAGAAAAAAAGAGGCATTCAAAGAAAAGAACATGGTCCCTACAGTAAAACATGGCGGAGGTTCCCTGATGTTTTGGGGTTGCTTTGCTGCCTCTGGCACTGGACTGCTTGACCGTGTGCATGGCTTAATGAAGTCAGAAGACTACCAACAAATTTTGCAGCATAATGTAGGGCCCAGTGTGAGAAAGCTGGGTCTCCCTCAGAGGTCATGGGTCTTCCAGCAGGACAATGACCCAAAACACACTTCAACAGGCACTAAAAAATGGTTTGAGAGAAAGCACTGGAGACTTCTAAGGTGGCCAGCAATGAGTCCAGACCTGAATCCCATAGAACACCGGTGGAGAGATCTAAAAATGGCAGTTTGGAGAAGGCATCCTTCAAATATCAGGCACCTGGAGCAGTTTGCCAAAGAAGAATGGTCTAAAATTCCAGCAGAGCATTGTAAGAAACTCAATGATGGTTATCGGAAGCGGTTGGTCGCAGTTATTTTGGCTAAAGGTTGTGCAACCAAGTATTAGGCTGAGGGTGCCAATACTTTTGTCTGGCCCATTTTTGGAGTTTTGTGTGAAATGATCAATGTTTTGCTTTTTGCTTCATTCTCTTTTGTGTTTTTTCATTTAAGACAAATTAAATGAAGATAATAATACCAAAGAATTTGTGATTGCAATCATTTTCAGGAAGAAACTGAGTATTATATGACAGAATTGTAGGGGTGTCAATACTTTTGGCCATGACTGTATATGCAGCTGGAGGAGAGGAATGTATGCTGGTGGAGGGAGGCCCAGGGTTGGGGGAGATGTCTCCTGCAACTAGTAGTAGGAAAAAAACAGAAAGAGCAGGTGGTGGGATGATTTGTATGAACGTTTTGAGTGCTGCATGGAGGTCGTGGCTTGTTTGGAGTGGGTAAGAAATGTCAGTAGAGCTTCAGATTTATAAATGGGAGAGGGGAGAAGGGAGGGGTGGATATAGAGAGAGTGCCCAGAATGTGTTAAAGGGCGGGCGAGTTGAGAGAAAGCAGAAGTAAAAACAAATCAGCAGATTGATATGATCAAGGCATAATGTAGTATGACTGACCAAGAAGCATGATTGTTTGAAAAACTTATGCACCTTACCCGTCTCCTGCCCTGTCCAACTGCCATTGTCTAACTGCCAAGCACTTTATACTGTTACACACGTGACCCCGCGCACGTGCTATCCCAGCCAGACTAAATATATATGAAATGACTGCTAGCATCATGAACCAAATGGCAACAATCAGCAATTAACCAATTAGCATAAGGCCAGAGCAAGCATTAATATGCAGGGTAAACAACCAATGCTTAACAAGGCCATAAAACAGTGGGAAAAAATGAGAGAAAAAAAAGCTTTAAACACTTTAAATCAGAAACCAAAAACAGAGGGGAAAAAAAGCAACACAGGAGTGATGGATAAATTACCATGAGCAAAGCTTGCTAGATATGGTTCTGTTCACACTTGCAGACAGCATACAAATGGATGATGGATAAATTACAATGAGCAAAGCTTGCTAGATATGGTTTTGTTCACACTTGCAGTCAGCACACAAATGGATGATGGATAAATTACCATGAGCAAAGCTTGCTAGATATGGTTCTGTTCATACTTGCAGTCAGCACAGAAATGGATGATGGATAAATTACCTGTGTGAAGAAGAGAGGAACATCAGCTTCAATGCCATTGTCTAACTGCCAAGCACTTTATACTGTTGCACTTAATATCTGTTGCACACGCGACCCCTCGCGCGTGCTATCCCAGCCAGACTAAAGATATATGACCCCAAACAAACCTCCAGGCTGTGTAAGGGCTATTTCACCAAGATGGAGAGTGATGGGGTGCAACGCCAGATGACCTGGCCTCCACAGTCACCAGACCTGAACCCACTCGAGATGGTTTAGGGTGAGCTGGACCGCAGTGTGAAGACAAAAGGGCCAACAAGTGCTAACCATCTCTGAGAACTCCTTCAAGATTGTTGGAAGACCATTCCCGGTGACTACCTCTTGAAGCTCATCAAGAGAATACCAAGAGTGTGCAAAGCAGTCATCAAAGCAAAAGGTGGCTACTTGGAAGAACCTAGAATATAAGACATATTTTCAGTTGTATCAAACTTATTTGTTAAGTATATAATTCCACAAGTGTTAATTCATAGTTTTGATGCCTTCAGTGTGAATGTACAATTTTCATAGTAATTAAAAATCTTTAAATGAGAAGGTGTGTCCAAACTTTTGGACTGTACTGTACCTGTGTGTCATCTCCTCCTGTATATAGTATATACCTGTGTGTCATCTCCCCTGTATATAGTATATGTGTCCTCTCCCCTGTATATAGTATATACCTGTGTGTCCTCTCCACTGTATACAGTATATACCTGTGTGTAGTCTCCAGGTTGCCCCCTGTCTGTACAGTGTGGAGGCGCAGTGTCCCCGCAGCACAGAGCATTTCAGTAATACCATTTAGTTAGAAATTGTAAAGGAGTCATTTAGAGCGGCATTAGTTGTGGCTGTATTAATAGGTATACAGTGAACCCGGCATTGTCAGGGTGACGCTGTTACACCGAGTAGAATGGATCCTGGGTTGGGGAAATCAGTCTTGTGTTTCTTTCTTTAATCTGTGGTTCTTTCTTTAATCTGTGGTTGAAGTTAATGAGATGCTTCATGCCAGACAAAGAAGTTCCTGATTCTGGGCCCCCTGCAGTCTGTGGCAGAGGGGGGTCTGTGTCGGCACGGTAATAAATTGTGTTATTTCCAGCTTTACAGAAGGACGATAACGCTATAGAAATGAGAAGAATAATAGGCCTCAGTTACCACAACTGTCTACAAGGAAAACTGTTGCTCGTAGCAGCTAATCACAGCTCAGCTTTCATCTTCTAAACAGCTCTGGCGAAATGAAAGATGCTTAGTGATTGGTTGCTATGGGCAACACAGGCAGTGTAAGCTATTGTTGTCAAGAAGATGTGCCTATGAAATAGATATATTAGATATTATACGGGCTTTGCGTGTGGAGTGAGTGTGGCTATGCGGAGTGGGCGAGGCTATGTGGAATGGGCAGGGCTTCATACACACATACATGTATGTATACATGATTGATTACCACTTCTGTCTCTTACAACAATCCCCTTTAACCCCTTTACGACACCAGCCGTAAATGTACGCCGATTGTCAGACTCCTGTTGTGAATTCTGTTGTCGGGCTCCCTCCTGTGGTCATGAATGGTACTTCGGCTGGTTCTGTCCATGGACTTCCTCTGGTGGGTGTTTCTGAGTTTCACAGGTGACGAGGTTAATTCGTTAGCTGCTGCTCTATTTAACTCCACTTAGATCTTTGCTCCATTCCATCTGTCAATGTTCCAGTATTGGTCTGTTCACTCCTGGATCGTTCTTGTGACCTGTCTTCCCATCAGAAGCTAAGTTCCAGCTTGTATTTCTTTGGTTTGCTATTTTTCTGTCCAGCTTGCTATTTAATTTGTTGTCTTGGTTGCTGGAAGCTCTGGGACGCAGAGGGAGCGCCTCCGCACCGTGAGTCGGTGTGGAGGGTCTTTTTTGCGCCCTCTGCGTGGTCTTTTTGTAGGTTTTTGTGTTGACCGCAAAGTAACCTTTCCTATCCTCGGTCTGTTCAGTAAGTCGGGCCTCACTTTGCTAAATCTATTTCATCTCTGTGTTTGTATTTTCATCTTTACTCACAGTCATATGTGGGGGGCTGCCTTTTCCTTTGGGGAATTTCTCTAAGGCAAGGTAGGCTTTATTTTTCTATCTTCAGGGCTAGCTAGTTTCTTAAGCTGTGCCGAGTTGCATAGGGAGCGTTAGGCGCAATCCATGGCTATTTCTAGTGTGTTTGATAGGTTTAGGGATTGCGGTCAGCAGAGTTCCCACGTCCCAGAGCTCGTCCTTATTATCAGTAACTATCAGGTCATTCCGTGTGCTCTTAACCACCAGGTCCATTATTGTCCTGACCACCAGGTCATAACAGTACAGGTGGCCCAAAGTACTAATGCATCTCAATAGAGGGATAAGAGAAGTTCTGAGACCATTTTTTTTTCTTTGCAGTGTGTTTTGTCTCTATTTTCCCCTTTACCTCTGGGTGGTTCAGGACACTGGTGTAAACATGGACATTCAAGGTTTGTCCTCTTGGATGGATAATCTCACTACAAGGATACAAAACATTCAAGATTTTGTGGTTCAGAATCCGATGTCAGAGCCTAGGATTCCAATTCCTGATTTGTTTTTTGGTGATAGATCTAAGTTCTTGAATTTCAAAAATAATTGTAAATTGTTTCTTGCCTTGAAACTTCGCTCCTCAGGTGACCCTGTTCAACAAGTAAAGATCATTATTTCTTTGTTACGTGGTGACCCTCAAGACTGGGCATTTTCCCTTGCGCCAGGAGATCCGGCATTGCGTGATGTTGATGCGTTTTTCCTGGCACTTGGATTGCTTTATGACGAACCTAATTCAGTGGATCAGGCAGAGAAAATCTTGCTGGCTCTGTGTCAGGGTCAGGATGAAGCGGAGATATATTGTCAGAAGTTTAGAAAGTGGTCTGTGCTCACTCAGTGGAATGAATGTGCCCTGGCAGCAATCTTCAGAAAGGGTCTCTCTGAAGCCCTTAAGGATGTCATGGTGGGGTTTCCCATGCCTGCTGGTCTGGATGAGTCTATGTCCTTGGCCATTCAGATCGATCGACGCTTGCGTGAGCGTAAAGCTGTGCACCATTTGGAGGTACTATCTGAGCATGGGCCTGAGCCTATGCAATGTGATAGGACTTTGACCAGAGCTGAACGGCAAGAACACAGACGTCGGAATGGGCTATGTTTTTACTGTGGTGATTCCACTCATGCTATCTCCGATTGTCCTAAGCGCACTAAGCGGTTCGCTAGGTCTGCCACCATTGGTACGGTACAGTCTAAATTTCTATTGTCTGTTACTCTGATTTGCTTTTTGTCATCTTATTCTGTTATGGCATTTGTGGATTCAGGCGCTGCCCTGAATTTGATGGACTTGGAGTATGCTAGGCGCTGTGGTTTTTTCTTGGAGCCCTTGCAGTATCCTATTCCATTGAGAGGAATTGATGCTACGCCTTTGGCCAAGAATAAGCCTCAGTATTGGACCCAATTGACCATGTGCATGGCTCCTGCACATCAGGAGGATATCCGCTTTCTGGTGTTGCATAATCTGCATGATGTGGTCGTTTTGGGGTTGCCATGGCTACAGGTTCATAATCCAACATAATACTAAAGCCAGCATATTAGGAATAATATAATATAATAACACGATGGAATCTCCAAGATAATAAATGCTATATATGGATGAATAATAGGGGCCAGCTGCCAATCAATATATAGGAAACAGAAAACAGAGACACAGGCAGCCATATGGTCCCATAAAATACATTCTTTATTAAATATAAAAGATATAAAATTCACCAGACAAAAAACAGGTGTACAGAGGGGAAGTAACAGTACGCACTAATGGTAATGGCAAAAAGCAGGCCTGGAAAACGATCCATAAACCACACTGCTGAACTAGCAATATGCTAGAGAGAAGTTTCCCATGTCACACGTAAATGAGTTAGTAGTATTATATTATATACAGGGCCAGTGCCCACATGCAGGGAATACTAACATCAAAGCACAGTGCACCGATGTACTTACAGTAGGCAATGGTGGTCCAGGGAACGCACAGGCAGGCCTAACCCCAACGCGCGTTTCGGAGCGCACCGCTCCTTCATCAGGGGGTAAATATAATGAAAAAGGTGCGCATATTTATGCGCTGCCGACCGGAACCCGGAAGGAAGAATATAAACGCCCACAACACCCAGCAGACCGCGGCCAGCATGCGCCACCTCCAACATAGCCGCCGGCACCGGAAACACGTGGGGCCCCACGTGACCAATGCCGGACGGCAAGCCACAGGCGCGGACGCTGACCGCGGTCGCCAGGGGCCAGAGCACATGCGCAAGTGAAAACCCAGCACAGCGCCACCATAAAGATATATTAGAGAGGACAAGAAACAAGGCCCAACTAATAACAATCCATAGTATTATACGGGCACATACTTATGAAAAAGAATATGTATATAGAAATAGATATTACACAAGGAGGCACCATATAAGTATATAAAAAACAAGAAACAGAACATAATCCTATATACCCATAGTATGCACCACTAAAATAAAATAAATAAACATATATATACATAAATAAAACATATATAAATCACCAATAATGAAAACAATAATACCATCAAAACCAGAAATAATAAATAATAAAGGAAGAAAATAAAACAAATATGTGTACACATACATACATACACAAACATAAATAATAACCAAGCACAGATGATAAGCACTTCTGCTCTAGTAACAAACAACATCAAATATATACACAATATGCCCACATATAGCCCTCCCCAAACAGGCAAAAAATGCCAGAACATCAAAACTGTAAACATACAATACTAATAGTGTAAACATAGTAGCACCAAGCTCAAAGTGTTGACACGACGAAGCAATCAGTCGGCAGCATCATAAAGGCACATGATTCCAACAAATCACCATATACGTAAACTAGAAAGCAACAGAAACAAGTTAAAATACAAATAAAAGAAACAAAACCACAAGAAACGTACACAATATAATAATAATAATAATAATGATAATGCACAGACATGCGTGGATCACAAAAATGGGGCAAACGAGATATTCTCATTTAGGCCGTCAGGGCAGATAGTACGTAATGTCCAAATCCACCTTGACTCGAGTTGAGCAAGGCATTTGGACAACCCGCCACCACGGATATTTATGTTGAGCAGATCTATGCCGCGTACCCTCAACGACGCTGCGTCACAGGAGTGGAAGTCTCTAAAATGTCTTGGCAGTGTTTTAAGGGTGGTAGCATCAAGACATGTGGTTGCCGCCTGAATGCCAAGAACATGTTCTCTAACTCTGACTTTTAATTGTCTTGTGGTCAAGCCAACATATATGAGGCCACAAGGACAAGTAGCATAGTAAATAACGTATCTAGATGTACATGTTATACGTTTTTTAATAGTAATATTCTTGCTACCGTCAGAGCTAGAGAACGATGAACAACGCTCGATGTTAGGACATGCAACACATTTACCACATGGAGCACAACCACCCCGCGCGGCAGCGCCGCTGAGGAACGTCGGCACAGTCTGCCCAACATAATGGCTATGGGTGAGCCGGTCTCTTAAATTTCTCGCACGCCGAAATGTCATAAGCGGATATTTTGGAAGAAATTTCTTAAGGATAGGGTCAGCCTGCAATATAGGCCAGGCCCTCTTCATTGCCATACGCATATCGGCGTGCTGAGAATGGTACGATGTTATGAATCTGATTTGGTCACCACCACTAGGTTTCACGGAATCGCTCCTAGAGAAGACTATCTCGGTTGGCATGTTTAGCCCGGTGATAGGCCTTTTTTAGAACACGCCTGCTGTAACCCCTTGCCAGGAACCGCGACATAAGTTCACCTGCACGAATGCTGAAATCTTGCTCACTTGAGCAAATGCGCCTCAACCGTAAAAACTGACCTGTGGGAATAGCTTTAATCATATGTGGAGGATGGCACGATGAGGCATGCAGGAGGGTGTTAGTCGCCGTAGATTTACGGAAAATATCCGTTTGTAACCTCCCCCCCGCATCTCTCCTAATCGTGACATCCAGGAAATCTATCCTATCTCTATCCCACACCGGGGTCAGATGAATATTAAGGTCATTACTGTTCAAGTCGGAGATAAACCGCGCAAGGTCGACGGAGGTGCCCTGCCAGATAAAGAAGATATCGTCGATATAGCGAGTCCACAGAAGGACCCGCTCAATCGACCCCTGTTTATCTGACAGGAAGAGGTCCCTCTCCCACATACCCAGGAACAAATTAGCATACGAGGGCGCAAAAGCCGCCCTCATAGCCGTACCCTGGGTCTGCAGGTAGAATGACCTCTTGAAAACAAAAAAGTTATGTGTGAGAGTGAACTCAAGTAGCTCCAGGATGAGATCCCTCAAAGATGGTAGAAGAGTAGATGTACTCAAAAAGTATTGGACCGCACGAATGCCGTCCTGATGTCGAATATTAGTGTAGAGGGATTCAACATCAACTGAGGCCAAAAGAGTATCACTCTCTAAACACAGTCCTTCGACCCTACGCAGTAAATCCCCGGTATCCTTGAGGAACGAAGGCAACAAGGACACCAGCGGCTGTAGGTAAAAATCAATCTATCCGTTCACGCGTTCGAGGAAGTTCCCCTTCCCTGACACAATCGGTCGACCGGGTGGCACCGATGCATCCTTATGTATTTTCGGCAGATTGTCCACTAACCGAGGAAATAGAACCACTGGATGGAACTCTATGGAGATCTACGTTGCTTTTTCTCCAAAGATATACTCGATTGTTTTGATAATCCTTGGTGTCACGAGTAAATTTAGATACATGATTATCTTGTATTTTCTTGACCAATTGATCCATAGATCTATCCAGATCTAATTCTAGTTGAGACAACTTTTCTCCGGAACATTCCTTTCTTATTTCGACTTGAGCTGCATCAATGGCCATATCAAGTTCAGCAATTTCCGTGGTATTACGATTAATCAGCAAATTTAATAAAGACATAGAACAAATATTGCATGCCTCCTCCCATTTTTTGATAAATTGTTCGTCATTAACTACAAATGTGGGGATGGCCTTAACACGTAAACCATGTGGAATCATATTTGAAGCAACGTATTTCTCTAGTAGTGACCGGTTCCACCACAGCCGTGACAACGTCGTCATCTGGCCTAAGCAAATGTATGAGAGGGAGGCTTTTAAACAACTTAATAATATTACCTGTTATAGGAAATTAACGTATAACCCCCTCTCTGCATTTGCTTCTAAGTTGGATACCATCATTCAAAGGGCCTTGGATGGCGGTGTTGTCACCCGTGAGCTAGCTTCGGCGCTTGTCGTCAAGGAACCTACAATCCCTACCCTGTATCTCCTGCCGAAAATACATAAGGATGCATCGGTGCCACCCGGTCGACCGATTGTGTCAGGGAAGGGGAACTTCCTCGAACGCGTGAACGGATGGATTGATTTTTACCTACAGCTGCTGGTGTCCTTGTTGCCTTCGTTCCTCAAGGATACCGGGGACTTACTGCGTAGGGTTGACGGACTGTGTTTAGAGAGTGATACTCTTTTGGCCTCAGTTGATGTTGAATCCCTCTACACTAATATTCGACATCAGGACGGCATTCGTGCGGTCCAATACTTTTTGAGTACATCTACTCTTCTACCATCTTTGAGGGATCTCATCCTGGAGCTACTTGAGTTCACTCTCACACATAACTTTTTTGTTTTCAAGAGGTCATTCTACCTGCAGACCCAGGGTACGGCTATGGGGGCGGCTTTTGCGCCCTCGTATACTAATTTGTTCGTGGGTATGTGGGAGAGGGACCTCTTCCTGTCAGATAAACAGGGGTCGATTGAGCGGGTCCTTCTGTGGACTCGCTATATCGACGATATCTTCTTTATCTGGCAGGGCACCTCCGTCGACCTTGCGCGGTTTATCTCCGACTTGAACAGTAATGACCTTAATATTCGTCTGACCCCGGTGTGGGATAGAGATAGGATAGATTTCCTGGATGTCACGATTAGGAGAGATGCGGGGGGGAGGTTGCAAACGGATATTTTCCGTAAATCTACGGCGACTAACACCCTCCTGCATGCCTCATCGTGCCATCCTCCACATATGATTAAAGCTATTCCCACAGGTCAGTTTTTACGGTTGAGGCGCCTTTGCTCAAGTGAGCAAGATTTCAGCATTCGTGCAGGTGAACTTATGTCGCGGTTCCTGGCAAGGGGTTACAGCAGGCGTGTTCTAAAAAAGGCCTATCACCGGGCTAAACATGCCGACCGAGATAGTCTTCTCTATAGGAGCGATTCCGTGAAACCTAGTGGTGGTGACCAAATCAGATTCATAACATTGTACCATTCTCAGCACGCCGATATGCGTATGGCAATGAAGAGGACCTGGCCTATATTGCAGGCTGACCCTATCCTTAAGAAATTTCTTCCAAAATATCCGCTTATGACATTTCGGCGTGCGAGAAATTTAAGAGACCGGCTCACCCATAGCCATTATGTTGGGCAGACTGTGCCGACGTTCCTCAGCGGCGCTGCCGCGCGGGGTGGTTGTGCTCCATGTGGTAAATGTGTTGCATGTCCTAACATCGAGCGTTGTTCATCGTTCTCTAGCTCTGACGGTAGCAAGAATTTTACTATTAAAAAACATATAACATGTACATCTAGATACGTTATTTACTATGCTACTTGTCCTTGTGGCCTCATATATGTTGGCTTGACCACAAGACAATTAAAAGTCAGAGTTAGAGAACATGTTCTTGGCATTCAGGCGGCAACCACATGTCTTGATGCTACCACCCTTAAAACACTGCCAAGACATTTTAGAGACTTCCACTCCTGTGACGCAGCGTCGTTGAGGGTACGCGGCATAGATCTGCTCAACATAAATATCCGTGGTGGCGGGTTGTCCAAATGCCTTGCTCAACTCGAGTCAAGGTGGATTTGGACATTACGTACTATCTGCCCTGACGGCCTAAATGAGAATATCTCGTTTGCCCCATTTTTGTGATCCACGCATGTCTGTGCATTATCATTATTATTATTATTATTATATTGTGTACGTTTCTTGTGGTTTTGTTTCTTTTATTTGTATTTTAACTTGTTTCTGTTGCTTTCTAGTTTACGTATATGGTGATTTGTTGGAATCATGTGCCTTTATGATGCTGCCGACTGATTGCTTCGTCGTGTCAACACTTTGAGCTTGGTGCTACTATGTTTACACTATTAGTATTGTATGTTTACAGTTTTGATGTTCTGGCATTTTTTGCCTGTTTGGGGAGGGCTATATGTGGGCATATTGTGTATATATTTGATGTTGTTTGTTACTAGAGCAGAAGTGCTTATCATCTGTGCTTGGTTATTATTTATGTTTGTGTATGTATGTATGTGTACACATATTTGTTTTATTTTCTTCCTTTATTATTTATTATTTCTGGTTTTGATGGTATTATTGTTTTCATTATTGGTGATTTATATATGTTTTATTTATGTATATATATGTTTATTTATTTTATTTTACTGGTGCATACTATGGGTATATAGGATTATGTTCTGTTTCTTGTTTTTTATATACTTATATGGTGCCTCCTTGTGTAATATCTATTTCTATATACATATTCTTTTTCATAAGTATGTGCCCGTATAATACTATGGATTGTTATTAGTTGTGCCTTGTTTCTTGTCCTCTCTAATATATCTTTATGGTGGCGCTGTGCTGGGTTTTCACTTGCGCATGCGCTCTGGCCCCTGGCGACCGCGGTCAGCGTCCGCGCCTGTGGCTTGCCGTCCGGCATTGGTCACGTGGGGCCCCACGTGTTTCCGGTGCCGGCGGCTATGTTGGAGGTGGCGCATGCTGGCCGCGGTCTGCTGGGTGTTGTGGGCGTTTATATTCTTCCTTCCGGGTTCCGGTCGGCAGCGCATAAATATGCGCACCTTTTTCATTATATTTACCCCCTGATGAAGGAGCGGTGCGCTCCGAAACGCGCGTTGGGGTTAGGCCTGCCTGTGCGTTCCCTGGACCACCATTGCCTGCTGTAAGTACATCGGTGCACTGTGCTTTGATGTTAGTATTCCCTGCATGTGGGCACTGGCCCTGTATATAATATAATACTACTAACTCATTTACATGTGACATGGGAAACTTCTCTCTAGCATATTGCTAGTTCAGCAGTGTGGTTTATGGATCGTTTTCCAGGACTGCTTTTTGCCATTACCATTAGTGCGTACTGTTACTTCCCCTCTGTACACCTGTTTTTTGTCTGGTGAATTTTATATCTTTTATATTTAACAAAGAATGTATTTTATGGGACCATATGGCTGCCTGTGTCTCTGTTTTCTGTTTCCTATAGGTTCATAATCCAGTATTGGACTGGAAATCTATGTCTGTGTCCAGCTGGGGTTGCCAGGGGGTACATGGTGATGTTCCATTTTTGTCTATTTCGTCTTCCACTCCTTCTGAAGTTCCAGAGTTTTTGTCGGATTATCGGGATGTATTTGATGAGCCCAAAGCCAGTGCCCTACCTCCTCATAGGTATTGCGATTGTGCAATTAATTTGATTCCTGGTAGTAAGTTTCCTAAGGGCCGATTGTTCAATTTATCTGTGCCAGAACACGCCGCTATGCGGAGTTATATAAAGGAATCCTTGGAGAAAGGCCATATTCGCCTGTCGTCATCACCGTTAGGAGCAGGGTTCTTTTTTGTGGCCAAGAAGGATGGTTCTTTGAGACCTTATATTGATTACCGCCTTCTTAATAAAATTACAGTCAAATTTCAGTATCCTTTGCCGTTGCTGTCTGATTTGTTTGCTCGTATTAAAGGGGCTAGTTGGTTCACCAAGATAGATCTTCGAGGGGCGTATAATCTTGTGCGTATTAAACAAGGCGATGAATGGAAAACAGCATTTAATACGCCCAAGGGCCATTTTGAGTACCTGGTTATGCCATTCGGGCTTTCCAATGCTCCATCAGTATTTCAGTCCTTTATGCATGACATCTTCCGAGAGTACCTGGATAAATTCCTGATTGTGTATTTGGATGATATTTTGGTCTTTTCGGATGATTGGGAGTCTCATGTGAAGCAGGTCAGAATGGTGTTCCAGGTCCTTCGTGCAAATTCCTTGTTTGTGAAGGGGTCAAAGTGTCTCTTTGGAGTTCAGAAGGTTTCATTTTTGGGGTTCATTTTTTCCCCTTCTACTATCGAGATGGACCCTGTTAAAGTCCAGGCCATTTACGATTGGACTCAGCCGACATCTGTGAAGAGCCTGCAAAAGTTCCTGGGCTTTGCTAATTTTTATCGGCGCTTCATCGCTAATTTTTCTACTGTTGCTAAACCGTTGACTGATTTGACCAAGAAGGGTGCTGATGTGGTCAATTGGTCTTCTGCGGCTGTAGAGGCTTTTCAGGAGTTGAAGCGTCGTTTTTCTTCTGCCCCTGTGTTGTGCCAGCCAGATGTTTCGCTTCCGTTTCAGGTTGAGGTTGATGCTTCTCAGATTGGAGCAGGGGCTGTTTTGTCGCAAAGAAGTTCTGAGGGCTCGGTGATGAAGCCATGTGCTTTCTTTTCTAGAAAGTTTTCGCCTGCTGAGCGCAATTATGATGTTGGTAATCGTGAATTGTTGGCCATGAAGTGGGCATTCGAGGAGTGGCGTCATTGGCTGGAAGGAGCCAAGCATCGCGTGGTGGTCTTAACTGATCACAAGAATTTGACTTATCTTGAGTCTTCCAAACGGTTGAATCCGAGACAGGCTCGATGGTCATTATTTTTCTCCCGTTTTGATTTTGTGGTTTCGTACCTTCCGGGCTCTAAGAATGTGAAGGCTGATGCCCTGTCAAGGAGTTTTGTGCCTGACTCTCCGGGTGTTCCTGAGCCGGCGGGTATTCTCAAAGAGGGGGTAATTTTGTCTGCCATCTCCCCTGATTTGCGGCGGGTGCTGCAAAAATTTCAGGCTGATAGACCTGACCGTTGCCCAGCGGAGAAACTGTTTGTCCCTGATAGATGGACTAGTAGAGTTATCTCTGAGATTCATTGTTCAGTGTTGGCTGGGCATCCTGGAATCTTTGGTACCAGAGATTTGGTGGCTAGATCCTTCTGGTGGCCGTCTTTGTCGCGGGATGTGCGTTCTTTTGTGCAGTCCTGTTGGACTTGTGCTCGGGCTAAGCCCTGCTGTTCTCGTGCCAGTGGGTTGCTTTTGCCCTTGCCGGTCCCGAAGAGGCCCTGGACGCATATTTCTATGGATTTTATTTCGGATCTCCCCGTCTCTCAAAAGATGTCGGTCATTTGGGTGGTTTGTGATCGCTTTTCTAAGATGGTCCATTTGGTACCTTTGTCTAAATTGCCTTCCTCCTCTGATTTGGTGCCATTATTTTTCCAGCATGTGGTTCGTTTACATGGTATCCCGGAGAACATCGTTTCTGACAGAGGTTCCCAGTTTGTTTCAAGGTTTTGGCGATCCTTTTGTGCTAGGATGGGCATTGATTTGTCTTTTTCCTCGGCTTTCCATCCTCAGACAAATGGCCAAAGCGAACGAACTAATCAAACTTTGGAAACATATCTGAGATGCTTTGTTTCTGCTGATCAGGATGATTGGGTGTCCTTTTTGCCGTTGGCTGAGTTCGCCCTTAATAATCGGGCCAGCTCGGCTACTTTGGTTTCGCCGTTTTTCTGTAATTCTGGTTTCCATCCTCGTTTCTCTTCAGGGCAGGTTTAGTCTTCAGACTGTCCTGGTGTAGATACTGTGGTGGATAGGTTGCAGCAGATTTGGACTCATGTAGTGGACAATTTGATATTGTCCCAGGAGAAGGCTCAACGTTTTGCTAACCGCCGGCGCTGTGTGGGTCCCCGACTTCGTGTTGGGGATTTGGTTTGGTTGTCGTCTCGTTATGTTCGTATGAAGGTTTCCTCTCCTAAGGTTAAGCCTCGTTTCATTGGTCCGTATAAGATTTCTGAGGTTATCAATCCTGTGTCATTTCGTTTGGCCCTTCCTGCTTCTTTTGCCATCCATAATGTGTTCCATAGGTCGTTATTGCGGAGATACGTGGCGCCTGTGGTTCCATCCGTTGATCCTCCTGCCCCGGTGTTAGTTGAGGGGGAGTTGGAGTATGTGGTGGAGAAGATTTTGGATTCTCGTGTTTCGAGACGGAAACTCCAGTACCTGGTCAAGTGGAAGGGTTATGGTCAGGAAGATAATTCCTGGGTTTTTGCCTCTGATGTTCATGCTGCCGATCTGGTTCGTGCCTTTCATTTGGCTCATCCTGGTCGGCCTGGGGGCTCTGGTGAGGGTTCGGTGACCCCTCCTCAAGGGGGGGGGTACTGATGTGAATTCTGTTGTCGGGCTCCCTCCTGTGGTCATGAATGGTACTTCGGCTGGTTCTGTCCATGGACTTCCTCTGGTGGGTGTTTCTGAGTTTCACAGGTGACGAGGTTAATTCGTTAGCTGCTGCTCTATTTAACTCCACTTAGATCTTTGCTCCATGCCACCTGTCAATGTTCCAGTATTGGTCTGTTCACTCCTGGATCGTTCTTGTGACCTGTCTTCCCATCAGAAGCTAAGTTCCAGCTTGTATTTCTTTGGTTTGCTATTTTTCTGTCCAGCTTGCTATTTAATTTGTTGTCTTGCTTGCTGGAAGCTCTGGGACGCAGAGGGAGCGCCTCCGCACCGTGAGTCGGTGCGGAGGGTCTTTTTTGTGCCCTCTGCGTGGTCTTTTTGTAGGTTTTTGTGCTGACCGCAAAGTAACCTTTCCTATCCTCGGTCTGTTCAGTAAGTCGGGCCTCACTTTGCTAAATCTATTTCATCTCTGTGTTTGTATTTTCATCTTTACTCACAGTCATATGTGGGGGGCTGCCTTTTCCTTTGGGGAATTTCTCTGAAGCAAGGTAGGCTTTATTTTTCTATCTTCAGGGCTAGCTAGTTTCTTAGGCTGTGCCGAGTTGCATAGGGAGCGTTAGGCGCAATCCACGGCTATTTCTAGTGTGTTTGATAGGTTTAGGGATTGCGGTCAGCAGAGTTCCCAGAGCTCGTCCTTATTATCAGTAGCTATCAGGTCATTCCGTGTGCTCTTAACCACCAGGTCCATTATTGTCCTGACCACCAGGTCATAACAGACTCCCTCCCTTTGATGTGGGCTCCAGCGCTGAGCCACATCTTTTCTGGCACATGTCAGCAAGCGTGCCAGATATCCCGCTCATCAGTGATCTCGTCACATGATTGCGGCTCACCGATGGGTTGGCATGACAACCAGAGGTCTCCAACATAAGTCTATGGTTCCAGAAACACATGGGCTACATGCAAAATGAACAAGTCTGTAGGAACCTGTTCACACACCACCAAGAAACTTGAAGACCCAAAAGAGCACAGTGAGGTAAAAAATACTCTGTTGTAAAAAAAATCACAGTAATAAGCAAGTGCTAAGTCAAAAGATGGGAAAAACAGGGTATTTAGTTGATACGTTTTTTGCAAAGAAATGTATACTAAGCTGCTCCACCAATCGCCAAGGTATACCCATATAGAGCAGTCCTACCTAATGTATATAATTCCTATCTGATGTATTTAAAAACCTGATCATCTGTATAATACCTGTATAAGCAAGGTTCAGAGTGGACATGCTGGATGGAACAGCTTTGATGCAAATGACCCATAAGGAGTGGTGGACCTTGGCGATTGGTGGAGCAGCTTAGCATACATTTTTTTGCAAAAAAACGTGTCAACTAAATACCCTGTTTTTTCCATCTTTTGACTTAGCACTTGCTTATTACTGTGATTTTTTTACAACAGAGTATTTTTGACCTCACTGTGCTCTTTTGTGTCTTCAAGTTTCTTGGTGGTGTGTGAACAGGTTCCTACAGACTTGTTCATTGTGCAAGTAGCCCATGTGTTTCTGGTTCTGTAATTGTTCTCTTGTTTCTATAAGACTAGGGAGTCCACCACTCCTTATGGGTCATTTGCATCAAAGCTGTTCCATCCAGCATGTCCACATGAAAATTCCCTCTCTGAACCCTGCTTATACAGGTACTATACAGATGATTAGGTTTTTAGATACATCAGATAGGGATTATATACATTAGGTAGGACTGCTCTATATGGGTAGACCTTGGCGATTGGTGGAGCAGCTTAGTATACTTTTTTTGCAAAAAAACGTATCAAATAAATACCCTGATTTTTCCATCTTTTGACGTAGCACTTGCTTATTACTGTGATTTTTTTACAACAGAGTATTTTTTACCTCACTGTGCTCTTTTGTGTCTATAAGTCTATGGTTGTCACTGCCGGATTGCTATGAGCGCTGCCCGCTAGCCAAAAACGCATGCACCAGGGATCGTCTCACCGAACTCCCGCTCTCCTTTTAACATGGGCAAAATGCTACTCAGGCAACACAGGGTGAGGGTAAAACAGTGTGGCAATGCTTTATTGTACCACAAAACAGGCAGATAACACATAGAACAGTCCCAGCAAACATCCCAAGGTGGTGCACATTAGAGTCTCACCCTTCCGCTGATTCGCTGGGATAATAGCACCTGTGACTACAGATCTTCCAGGGTCGCTACCCCACCTGTGGCATGCACAGAGAGGAGGTAACTACAAGCGTAGGAAGATGACAGTCCACTGAGTCCATACAAGCTACAAGGCCAGTGGATCTGAGGATCACAACCTGGCTTCATATTCCAGGGTCGGTTACTCCACCTGTGGCACGCACACAGAGAGGAGGTAACAACAAGTGTCGGAAGATGACAGTCCACCGAGTCCATACAAGGTACAAGGCCAGTTGATCTGAGGATCACAACCTGGCTTCTTCAGACGTATTCATGGTTCAGCGATGGTCTATGGAACAGATCTGTATTCTTCCAACTGAGGCTGAAAATGAATGATAGCTCCATGTACCTTGTAATGGAGCCATGATGTAAAATGGCTGCTGTCCTTTCTCTGGTCCTTTTGAGATGTATGGATGTCTTGGCAGAATCTCTCAGTATCTTTATACAGAGGCATGTAACCTATTTTTAGACTTAACAAGTGGCCCTCATTCAGTATTTACATAAAGGGTAAAGGTACCTTCACACTGAACGATATCGCTAGCGATCCGTGACATTGCAGCGTCCTGGCTAGCGATATCGTTGAGTTTGACAGGCAGCTGCGATCAGGATCCTGCTGTGCCATCGTTGGTCGGAGCAAAAAGTCCAGAACTTTATTTCGTCGCTGGACTCCCGCAGACATCGCTGAATCGGCGTGTGTGACGCCAATTCAGCGATGTCTTCACTGGTAACCAGGGTAAACATCGGGTTACTAAGCGCAGGGCCTCGCTTAGTAACCCGATGTTTACCCTGGTTACCAGCGTAAATGTAAAAAAAAAAAAAACACTACATACTTACATTCCGGTGTCTGTCCCCCGGCGCTGTGCTTCTCTGCACTGTGTAAGCGCCGGCCGGAAAGCAGAGCACAGCGGTGACGTCACCGCTGTGTTTTCCGGCTGGTGCTCACAGTCAGTGCAGAGAAGTACAGCGCCGGCCCTGCGCTTAGTAACCCGATGTTTACCCTGGTTACCAGGGGACTTCGCATGGTTGGTCGCTGGAGAGCTGTCTGTGTGACAGCTCTCCAGCGACCACACAGCGACGCTGCAGCGATCGGGATCGTTGTCTAGATCGCTGCAGCGTCGCTAAATGTGACGGTACCTTAAAGGAACTCTGTCACCTGAATTTGGCGGGACTGGTTTTGGGTCATATGGGCGGAGTTTTCAGGTGTTTGATTCACCCTTTCCTTACCCGCTGGCTGCATGCTGGCTGCAATATTGGATTGAAGTTCATTCTCTGTCCTCCATAGTACATGCCTGCACAAGGCAAGATTGCTTTGTGCAGGCGTGTACTATGGAGGACAGAGAATGAACTTCAATCCAATATTGCAGCCAGCATGCAGCCAGCGGGTAAGGAAAGGGCGAATCAAACACCCGAAAACTCCGCCCATATGACCCAAAACCAGTCCCGCCAAATTCAGGTGACAGGTTCCCTTTAAGAATGCAGACGAGATCAAATAGCATTACTTGATTATTTAAATTATCTGCATAGCTTTTCCCTCTCTGCTTTAGAAGTCAACAAACTGGCTCAATAAAACAATGCATAATTAGCATAACAGCAAACATCACTAGTGATCAAGGATAAGCCACAATAAAAGTCAATATTCCAGGCTTAGGCCTGGTTCACATTGCGTTCAGGGGCAACGTTAAATGGAGTACATTACACCGCGGCATAACGCGGTGTAACGTACTCCGTTAACGCCGCCATTGAATGCAATGTCGGACGCATCGCCTAGCGCTCGCCCACAATGGGCGTGCGCTAGTGATGTGCCGTCATTGAGTGATGGACCCGAGACGCTGGCTGCAGCGTTTCCGGGTCCGTCACTGCTAGCACAGATGGAGCTAGCAGAAGCTACATCTGCGCTAGCGTGATGTAGCGCAGGCACTTGCGCTAGCAGCAGCCCGTTAGCGTATGTGCTGAACGGGCTGCTGCTAATGCAATGTGACCCTAGCATTACACTAACAAAAGTCTGTTTTCTTGACCAACCAGAAATCAACACTTTAAATTTGAAAACCAACATACAGATAACATTCTATTATTCTTCATTTGCTAAAAATAGTTTTCTGGTTAATTAAGATACAATGCTGTATGTTGCTGGGTCATGTCACACTGGGCCAGTCACTCCGTGACATTTTCATACTAAATAATGGCACAGATCCTCCATACATTATGGTTGCACATATCCCTAGTCTTTATAACGATATTGCCCTCATTCCTTGACAGCATGGCCATTAGAAGCTGCTATTGATCTTTGGAGCAGGTAAGTTTTCCCTGAGTGGTACATATTGGGCCATTTGAAAACGGAGTTTAGCCTAGGACACTTTGCACTACTAATTAACAGCTGTTACAATTCCAAACTAGGGCAGTCACTATAGGATAAAAACACAAGAATTATACTGTATTTTTTACTATCTATTCCTGACACTGGACTGGCTTATAAACTTATGAAGTATAAAGTTTGAGGTCTGGGATCTGCCAATATGTGGCTGGTTTTCTGACTGTTTCGGATAACATGATACATGGTTTCAGTTTTTTTGTCTAGTTTTGCTTAAATATAGGTCAATATTAAATAGTCTCCTGATGAGTCGCCTTTGGTGAGGACGATGAAACCCATAGAAATGAGAGGCTTGGAGAGTGAGTGTGTATACGTCACCTCACTCTATATACTGAACTGTGGGGTATATGTTTTTTCTATTAGTCACCTACTGACTAACCTCCAGAGGGTGAATTATGAGTATAGTTTTACATTTGGAAGTAATAAAGTTCAGTTTTATCCTTTTTTTCAGCAAACATGAGGAATGACAAGAGACAACCTATTTAAGAAGATTCAATTTTGGTTAAAACTATGCCAACATTATGAACATAAAAAAGGCTTCTCCCCTATGTGATGTTTCTGATGTTTATTAACAGTTGATTTCCAAGTAAAGTATTTCCCACTTTAAGAAAATGAAAAAGGCTTCTCTGTGTGACTGCTCTGATGCCTAACAAGAAGCGCTTTCCTGTTAAAACATATCCCACATTCTGAACAGGAAAAATGCTTCTCCCCTGTGTGAGTTCTATGGTGCCTAACCAAATCTGATTTCAGGTTAAAACATTTCCCACATTCTTAACAGGAAAAAGACTTCTCCTCTTTGTGAGTTCTCTGGTGACTAACAAGATGCCATTTCTGGCTAAAACATTTCCCGCATTCTGAACAGGAAAAAGGCTTCTCCCGTGTGTGAGTTCTATGGTGCCTAACCAAATCTGATTTGAGGTTAAAACATTTCCCACATTCTGAACAGGAAAAAGGTTTCTCTTGTGTGTGAGTTCTATGGTGCCTAACCAAATCTGATTTGAGGTTAAAACATTTCCCACATTCTGAACAGGAAAAAGGCTTCGCCTCTTTGTGACTGCTCTGATGTCTAATAAGATGACATTTCTGGTTAAAACATTTCCCACATTCTGAACAGGAAAAAGACTTCTCCCCTGTGTGAGTTCTATGGTGCCTAACCAAACCTGATTTCTGGTTAAAAAATTTCCCACATTCTGAACAGGAAAAAGGCTTCTCCTCTTTGTGACTGCTCTGATGTCTAACAAGATGCCATTTCTGGTTAAAACATTTCCCACATTCTGAACAGGAAAAAGACTTCTCCCCTGTGTGAGTTTTATGGTGCGTAACCAAATCTGATTTCTGGTTAAAACATTTCCCACATTCTGAACAGGAAAAAGGCTTCTCCCCTGTGTGAGTTCTATGGTGCCTAACCAAATCTGATTTGAGGTTAAAACATTTCCCACATTCTGAACAGGAAAAAGGTTTCTCTTGTGTGTGAGTTCTATGGTGCCTAACCAAATCTGATTTCTGGATAAAACATTTCCCACATTCTGAACAGGAAAAAGGCTTCTCCCCTGTGTGAATTCTATGGTGAGTAACAAGCAGTGATTTCTGGTTAAAACATTTCCCACATTCTGAACAGGAAAAAAACTTCTCCCCTGTGTGAGTTCTATGGTGCCTAACCAAATCTGAATTCTGGATAAAACATTTCCCACATTCTGAACAGGAAAAAGGCTTCTCCCCTGTGTGAGTTCTATGGTGATAAACCAAATCTATTTTCCATTTAAAACATTTCCCACATTCTGAACAGGAAAAAGGCTTCTCCCCTGTGTGGGTTCTCTGGTGACTAACAAGATACCATTTCTGGTTAAAACCTTTCCCACATTCTGAACAGGTAAAAGGTTTCTCCCCTGTGTGGATTCTTTGATGACTATCAAGATTTATTTTCCATTTGTGGGAATAAAAGGACTAGAAATAGGAAAAACCCAATGTGGCTAAACAAAGAAGTAAGACAGGCAATTAACAGTAAAAAGAAAGCATTTGCACTACTAAAGCAGGATGGCACCATTGAAGCTCTAAAAAACTATAGGGAGAAAAATACTTTATCTAAAAAAACTAATTAAAGCTGCCAAAAAGGAAACAGAGAAGCACATTGCTAAGGAGAGTAAAACTAATCCCAAACTGTTCTTCAACTATATCAATAGTAAAAGAATAAAAACTGAAAATGTAGGCCCCTTAAAAAATAGTGAGGAAAGAATGGTTGTAGATGACGAGGAAAAAGCTAACATATTAAACACCTTCTTCTCCACGGTATTCACGGTGGAAAATTAAATGCTAGGTGAAATCCCAAGAAACAATGAAAACCCTATATTAAGGGTCACCAATCTAACCCAAGAAGAGGTGCGAAACCGGCTAAATAAGATTAAAATAGATAAATCTCCGGGTCCGGATGGCTTACACCCACGAGTACTAAGAGAACTAAGTAATGTAATAGATAAACCATTATTTCTTATTTTTAGTGACTCTATAGCGACAGGGTCTGTTCCGCAGGACTGGCGCATAGCAAATGTGGTGCCAATATTCAAAAAGGGCTCTAAAAGTGAACCTGGAAATTATAGGCCAGTAAGTCTAACCTCTATTGTTGGTAAAATATTTGAAGGGTTTCTGAGGGATGTTATTCTGGATTATCTCAATGAGAATAACTGTTTAACTCCATATCAGCATGGGTTTATGAGAAATCGCTCCTGTCAAACCAATCTAATCAGTTTTTATGAAGAGGTAAGCTATAGACTGGACCACGGTGAGTCATTGGACGTGGTATATCTCGATTTTTCCAAAGCGTTTGATACCGTGCCGCACAAGAGGTTGGTACACAAAATGAGAATGCTTGGTCTGGGGGAAAATGTGTGTAAATGGGTTAGTAACTGGCTTAGTGATAGAAAGCAGAGGGTGGTTATAAATGGTATAGTCTCTAACTGGGTCGCTGTGACCAGTGGGGTACCGCAGGGGTCAGTATTGGGACCTGTTCTCTTCAACATATTCATTAATGATCTGGTAGAAGGTTTACACAGTAAAATATCGATATTTGCAGATGATACAAAACTATGTAAAGCAGTTAATACAAGAGAAGATAGTATTCTGCTACAGATGGATCTGGATAAGTTGGAAACTTGGGCTGAAAGGTGGCAGATGAGGTTTAACAATGATAAATGTAAGGTTATACACATGGGAAGAGGGAATCAATATCACCATTACACACTGAACGGGAAACCACTGGGTAAATCTGACAGGGAGAAGGACTTGGGGATCCTAGTTAATGATAAACTTACCTGGAGCAGCCAGTGCCAGGCAGCAGCTGCCAAGGCAAACAGGATCATGGGGTGCATTAAAAGAGGTCTGGATACACATGATGAGAGCATTATACTGCCTCTGTACAAATCCCTAGTTAGACCGCACATGGAGTACTGTGTCCAGTTTTGGGCACCGGTGCTCAGGAAGGATATAATGGAACTAGAGAGAGTACAAAGGAGGGCAACAAAATTAATAAAGGGGATGGGAGAACTACAATACCCAGATAGATTAGCGAAATTAGGATTATTTAGTCTAGAAAAAAGACGACTGAGGGGCGATCTAATAACCATGTATAAGTATATAAGGGGACAATACAAATATCTCGCTGAGGATCTGTTTATACCAAGGAAGGTGACGGGCACAAGGGGGCATTCTTTGCGTCTGGAGGAGAGAAGGTTTTTCCACCAACATAGAAGAGGATTCTTTACTGTTAGGGCAGTGAGAATCTGGAATTGCTTGCCTGAGGAGGTGGTGATGGCGAACTCAGTCGAGGGGTTCAAGAGAGGCCTGGATGTCTTCCTGGAGTAGAACAATATTGTATCATACAATTATTAGGTTCTGTAAAAGGATGTAGATCTGGGGATTTATTATGATGGAATATAGGCTGAACTGGATGGACAAATGTCTTTTTTCGGCCTTACTAACTATGTTACTATGTTACTATATTTAAAACATTTCCCACATTCTGAACAGTAAAAAGACTTATTTGCTTTAGAAGCAGATTGTCTTTTAATGCCTCGTTTATGACTTTGATTTTCCTTAGTAGTTAGCAATGAATCAGAAGATGGGACCTGTTTCATAGGACCAGATGACAGATCTTTGCTGTGAATGGATGATGATATATCTGGAGTAATGGCATTCCCTTCAGTTGTATCTTGTAGGATCTCAAGATCATCAGATTTAAAAACTGAAGATGTCAACTGTCCCTCTGATCTCCTGGTACAGTCATCTGCTAAGATAAAAAAAACAAAAAACATTTTTTTAATAAAATATACTTGAGTTTTATATTTTTGAACATTTCAACTTAAACCATCCATAAAAATGGCAAGCTATGTAAAAACTTTAATTATTTACCAAACAATGACTGTTCACAGTCTAATAGAAAACCTTGTTGGATGAACCAGTAGTGTGTGGTGTTCAACTGTTTGTTCATTCTGTCTCCCAAATATTGAATATAAAGAATCAATCAATGTTATGCAGGCAAAAATAATACCAATTCTCATCTAACAAAAAAACAAGTCCCCTGTCAAGTCCATCATCTATCAATGGATAAACAGAGGTTAGAATATAGCACGGAGAGTCTCCCAATAATTAAAACTTAACTTTTAATCACTAAGATAAAATGGACAAACTAATATGACAAAATTATCACATGTGATTAAGGTGCTCATGCAAACCAGTGCTCAAGATAAAAATTGGTTTGGTCTCACCAATGGGAACGACAAACGTCCACAGCAGGTTCCTCCTGTTGCCTTCTCTAGATAGGAGAGGAAAGAGAGGGAGGGGGTATAGTGCTTTACTAAACTCCCTGTCGTGCCCCTTGTATTGCTCCTGTCCTAACAAGGACAGGACCCAAGTATACCCTGCTAGGGACAACAACCATCCACTACATATAATATATAAGTCTCCATACGTGTTTCCTCCCCAGTCACAAGAATTCATCAGGGGAGTTCATTTAAAGCCAATGGCACATAAAGTATGCAAAAAATTAACTGTCCGTCATCTAAGTAACCCTGCAGTGCCAGGGTACCTATCAATGGGTGTGACAATTTGTGTCACTGCCTATGGTTAGTCATGAATCCCCGTGACTGGGGAGGAAACGCGTAGGGAGACCTATATATTAGATGTAGTGGATGGTGATTGTCCCTAGCAGGGTATACTTGGGGCCTGTTCTTGTTAGGACAGGGGCAATAGAAGGGGAACGACAGGGAGTTTAGTAAAGCCCAGGGCCGGCGTCAGCACCCGGCGCACCTGGGCAAGTACGGGGCCCTGGCGAGACGGGGGGGCCCATTTATGGTAGTACACGTCACTCACTACATCCCTGCTGTGTGTGTGACTGACTGTCTACAGTGACTGCTGAGTCATATCAAATCAAATCCACATTGCCCGGCGGCGCCTCGGCTGCAGGGGGCACAGTCAGCTCTGTCTGAGCCGTTTCGCTAGCGCCTGGCGCTGCGCAGCTGCAATAGCAGCAATACTCACCTCCGCCAGCCCTCACCATGGATACACAAGACACTTCGGGGTGACGCTGGGTCATCTCTCCTGTTACTTCCGGTCGGCGGGCTCGTCATCCTAAGAGCAAGAAGAGGACAGAGAGAGCCGTTCGGACCATTCCCTGGCTGAAGCCTTCCAGAATCTATCCATTCCACGTCGTCCAGCGTCCACCATCCAGGACATGAGGAGAGGACAGGTCCAGCAGTGGCAGCGCCAAGCAGGAGGAGAAGACAAGCAGCAGCTGCAGTGAGGACGGTGCACGGTCGGTGCACCTTCTCCTGCTGTGTCCACAACGAGGGCGACGGACGGGCCGGGGAAGCAGTGAGTGAGTCAGTGACTCGTCTTCGGTGATGGTTCCAACGCTGCGCTTTGCGGGGGGGCGGGGGAATATGGGATGCAGCCTTGTTGCTGCTGAGCCTGGGTCTGCTGCGTGGCTCACTGACCCTTTTACTTTCAAAATCTGATCTCAGACAGCCAGTGTCACCCATTTTAGGTGTTGCCATATACGGTATATACTAGTGGGCTGTGTTATATACTGTGTGGGCTGTGTGTTATATACTGCGTCATGGGCTGTGCCGTGCGTTATATACTGCGTCATGGGCTGTGCGTTATATACTGCGTCTGTGTGGGCTGTGCGTTAAATACTGCATCACGGGCTGTGCGTTATATACTGCGTCTGCGTGGGCTGTGCGTTATATACTGCGTCACGGGCTGTGCGTTATATACTGCGTCTGCGTGGGCTGTGTGTTATATACTGTGTGGGCTGTGTGTTATATACTGCGTCACGGGCTGTGCGTTATATACTGCGTCTGCGTGGGCTGTGTGGGCTGTCCGTTATATACTGCATCACAGGCTGTGCGTTATATACTGCGTCTGCGTGGGCTGTGTTTTATATACTGCGTCACGGGCTGTGCATTATATACTGCGTCTGCTGTGTGTTATATACTGCGTGGGCTGTGTTATATACTGCGTCATGGGCTGTGCCGTGCGTTATATACTGCGTCGTGGGCTGTGCGTTATATACTGCGTCTGCGTGGGCTGTGTGTTATATACTTTGTGGGCTGTGTGTTATATACTGCGTCTGCGTGGGCTGTGTGTTATATACTGCGTCACGGGCTGTGTGTTATATACTGCGTCATGGGCTGTGCCGTGCGTTATATACTGCGTCTGCGTGGGCTGTGCGTTATATACTGTGTGGGCTGTGCGTTATATACTGCGTCACGGGCTGTGCGTTATATACTGCGTCTGCGTGGGCTGTGCGTTATATACTGCGTCACGGGCTGTGCGTTATATACTGCGTCTGCGTGGGCTGTGTGTTATATACTGTGTGGGCTGTGTGTTATATACTGCGTCACGGGCTGTGCGTTATATACTGCGTCTGCGTGGACTGTGTGTTATATATTGTGTGGGCTGTGCGTTATATACTGCATCACAGGCTGTGCGTTATATACTGCGTCTGCGTGGGCTGTGTTTTATATACTGCGTCACGGGCTGTGCGTTATATACTGCGTGGGCTGTGTTATATACTGCGTCATGGGCTGTGCCGTGCATTATATACTGCGTCGCGGGCTGTGCGTTATATACTGCGTCTGCGTGGGCTGTGTGTTATATACTGTGTGGGCTGTGTGTTATATACTGTGTCTGCGTGGGCTGTGTGTTATATACTGCGTCACGGGCTGTGTGTTATATACTGCATCACGGGCTGTGTGTTATATACTGCGTCACGGGCTGTGTTTTATATACTGCGTCGCGGGCTGTGCGTTATATACTGCATCTGCGTGGCCTGTGTGTTATATACTGCGTCACGGGCTGTGTGTTATATACTGAGTCACGGGCTGTGCGTTATATACTGCATCTGCGTGGGCTGTGTGTTATATACTGCGTCACGGGCTGTGCGTTATAAACTGCATCTGCGTGGCCTGTGTGTTATATACTGCGTCACGGGCTGTGCGTTATAAACTGCATCTGCGTGGCCTGTGTGTTATATACTGCGTCACGGGCTGTGCGTTATAAACTGCATCTGCGTGGGCTGTGTGTTATATACTGCGTGGGCTGTGTGTTATATGTCGTCCACCATCCAGGACATGAGGACAGGTCCGGCAGCGCCAAGCAGGAGAAGACGAGCAGCAGCTGCAGTGAGGTGCACGGTCGGTGCACCCTCTCCTGTGTCCACAACGAGGGCGACGGACGGGCCGGCGAAGGAGTGAGTGAGTGACTCGTCTTCGTTGACGGTCCCAACGCTGCGCATTGCGGGGGCGGGGAATGAATGGGATGCAGCCTGCTGCTGAGCCTGGGTCTGCTGCGTGACTCACTGACCCTTTTACATTCCAAATCTGATCTCAGCCAGTGTCACCCATTTTAGATGTTGCCGCGGTGTGTGTTATATACTACATCACGGGGCTGTGCTATTACTACGTGCGCTGTGCTGTATACTGCATGGGCTGTGTGTTATATACTGCGTGGGCGGTGTGTTATATACTGCGTGGGCTGTGTTATATACTGCGTGGGCTGTGTGTTATATACTGGGTGGGCTGTGTGTTATATACTACGTGGGCTGTGTGTTATATACTGTGTGGGCTGTGTGTTATATACTGCGTGGGCTGTGTGTTATATACTGCGTGGGCTGTGTTATATACTGAGTGGGCTGTGTGTTATATACTGCTTGGCGTGGGCTGTGCTCTGGCGCCTCAATGAATGAAGTCCAGAATAGATTTAGATTAGTAGAATATACAGATACGATAATCAATAAGCATGTAGTACAATAAATGGCCGAGAGCATGGTCAGTACCCAAAATAAGGCTCTCCCATGTATCAAATAGCTATAAATTATATACAGGAGTGTCACTCCTAATCCCAAATCTGATACACTAGCGAAAAAGGGAGCATAGACACTAAAATTTCATAGAAAATGTATAGATATTTTATTAATAACAAATATCAAAAAAGTGACATACAAATGATCAACATGACAGAATATAAAAAGTTCCACCATGTGGAGAGGAGGAAAACCAGCCAGTACACTGAAGGTAAGGCACACCAACGCAATATGACCTGGGTAAGTATCACAGAACAAGGTTTCCTAGGATAACAGTATTCCTGCAATGAGGGATCATCTCCCAGGTACCAAAAAGTCCCATATTCAGCTTCAGTGATTTATCACTCCCCCTTTGAGAAAGCGACTACGCGAAACGCGCGTCAGGGGTGGTGGGAAGGCCACACAAAAAACTCTGACTTATGATGGGTAAGTTCATATTACCTCAGTAATATGTTTGAATACTAGATCATATGATTCTTAGCTGAATATGGGACTTTTTGGTACCTGGGAGGCAATCCCTCATTGCAGGAATACTGTTATCCTAGGAAACCTTGTTCTGTGATACTTACCCAGGTCATATTGCGTTGGTGTGCCTTACCTTCAGTGTACTGGCTGGTTTTCCTCCTCTCCACATGGTGGAACTTTTTATATTCATGTGAATATAACCGTGGCGTGGCGGTCACATGAGCGGCACGCGACCAATCAGAAGCCGTGATGTCATGGAAGTCCCTAAACGCGCTCATTTTAAACAAAGAAGGCTGCTGGTTACCAGCGGTGATGTCCAGGGGCCTCCGGAGAGGTAAGTATATCAATATTTTTAATTTTAATTCTTTATTTTACACATTAATATGGATCCCAGGGCCTGAAGGAGAGTTTCCTCTCCTTCAGACCCTGGGAACCATCAGGATACCTTCCGATACTTGGTGTCCCATTGACTTGTATTGGTATCGGGTATCGGTATCGGCGATATCCGATACTTTTCGGGTATCGGCCGATACTATCCGATACCGATACTTTCAAGTATCGGACGGTATCGCTCAACACTAGTGGTGAGTCAACCAGTTGCACTACATCAGGAATTCAACCAAGTTCGAGTGTCTCTGTGGAAGCATTTTCCAGCACTGATGAAATTACGGAAGAAATTGAAGATTCTTCACATCAGCAACTCCTCAGTCTTTCTGAACCTCGGCCAGAACTAACCGTTGATCCAGCTGAATGGCCTGATATCATTTCTGATGTGCTGAGCTGTCAGGCAATAAAAAGGGGCCCCAAACAAGTGAGATTGGAAAATTTCCCGCTCACAGACTTTTCGGATGGTTCAAAGAGATGCTTCGCTTGTACCCATTACTACAGGTTGATGGGTACTGGAATAAAGGTTTTACGAGACTGGCTTGTTTACTCCATGGTTGGAGATTGCATATATTGTTTTTGTTGTCGGTTGTTTGACAACGAAGCAAAATCTGTGTTTTCGAGTCCTGGTGGTTTCAGGGACTGGAAACATATCAGTGGTAAGGGATCTTTACACTCCCACGAAATATCAAGCCATCACTTCACCAATTATGCAAAATGGAAAGAGCTGGAAGCTAGCGTAACATCTGGAAGAGCCATTGACAAAAATTTACGTAGGCAAATCCATTTGGAAGAGCAACATTGGCGTGGTTTTGTTTCGGATACTGAAGGTGATTCGATGGTTGGCAAAAAACAATCTCCCATTCAGAGGATCATCAGATACTGTATTCACAGAACACAACGGGATTTTTCTACAGTTACTGGAACTGATCTCAGATTTTTACTTGGTTATGAAGGTGTCACGCACGCGCCCAGACTGGTTGGCGCGGGCATAAGGGGGTGTGGCCCCACTGGACCACAGACCAAACTTCCCTGGAAGGGGTGTAACTAAGTAGCTTCCTAGGTGTTCGCTGGAGCCTCTGATGGTGAGGTCAGACTTGTACAATAGGAAGCTACCAGGTGCCACTCCAGGGTGATGTCTGGCTGTGGCTGCTGATCCCACTAAGGAACGGAGCGGGCACGGCTGGCACTCTGGCTGACAGGCGGGCACGGCTGGGACACAGGCAGGCAGACGGGTACAACAGAGACACTGGCGGGCAGGCGGACACGGCTGGCTTTCTGGTAGGCAGGCGGGTACGGCTGGAACATAGGAAGAACCGGTAGGGACCGGTCTGCAGGCAGGTATGTGGAACAGGTAGGAACCTTGTTGTGAATTCTGTGGCAGAGCTCCCTCCTGTGGTCACAAGTGGTACTTCGGCTGATTCTCTCTGTGAGCTTCCGTTGGTGGAGGAAAGTGGTACTGCGGCTTCTGAGTTTCCTTCCTCAGGTGATGTGGTGAAGTCGTTAGGTGCTGCTCTATTTAACTCCACCTAGTGCTTTGATCCTGGCCTCCAGTCAATGTTCTAGTATTGGACCTGTTTCCTCCTGGATCGTTCCTGTGGCCTGCTGCTCTGCATAGCTAAGTTCCGCTTTGCTATTTTGTTTGCTGTGTTTTCTGTCCAGCTTGTCTATTTGTTTTTTCCTGCTTGCTGGAAGCTCTGGGACGCAGAGGGTGTACCTCCGTGCCGTTAGTTCGGTACGGAGGGTCTTTTTGCCCCCTTTGCGTGGTTTTTGTAGGGTTTTGTGTTGACCACAAAGTTACCTTTCCTATCCTCGCTCTGTTCAGAAAGTCGGGCCTGACTTTGCTAAATCTATTTCATCTCTACGTTTGTCTTTTCATCTTAACTCACAGTCATTATATGTGGGGGCTGCCTTTTCCTTTGGGGTATTTCTCTGATGCAAGGTAGGCTTATTTTTCTATCTTCAGGTTAGCTAGTTTCTCAGGCTGTGCCGAGTTGCATAGGGAGCGTTAGGCGCAATCCACGGCTGCCTCTAGTGTGGTTGGAGAGGATTAGGGATTGCGGTCAGCAGAGTTCCCACGTCTCAGAGCTCGTTCTATGTTTTTGAGTTATTGTCAGGTCACTGTATGTGTTCTGACCTCTATGTCCATTGTGGTACTGAATTACCTTTCATAACAGTACTGGAGGCCCAAAGTACTAATGATTCTCAATAGAGGGAAAAAAGAAGTTCTGAGACCATTTTTTTTTCTCTGCACTGTGTTTTGCCTTTTTTTTCCCCTAGACATTTGGGTGGTTCAGGACACAGGTGTAGCGATGGACATTAAAGGTCTGTCTTCATGTGTGGATCAGCTCACGGCAAGAGTACAAAATATTCAAGACTTTGTGGTTCAGAATTCTATGTTAGAACCGAGAATTCCTATTCCTGATTTGTTTTTTGGAGATAGAACTAAATTTCTGAGTTTCAAAAATAATTGTAAACTATTTCTGTCTTTGAAACCTCGCTCCTCTGGTGACCCAGTTCAACAAGTTAGGATCATTATTTCTTTTTTACGTGGCGACCCTCAGGACTGGGCATTTTCTCTTGCGTCAGGAGATCCTGCATTAAGTAATATCGATGCGTTTTTCCTGGCGCTCGGATTGCTGTACGATGAACCTAATTCAGTGGATCAGGCAGAGAAAAATTTGCTGGCTCTGTGTCAGGGTCAGGATGAGATAGAGGTATATTGTCAGAAATTTAGGAAGTGGTCCATACTCACTCAATGGAATGAAGGTGCGCTCGCAGCTATTTTCAGAAAAGGTCTCTCTGAAGCCCTTAAGGATGTCATGGTGGGATTTCCTATGCCTGTTGGTCTGAATGAGTCTATGTCTTTAGCCATTCAGATCGGTCGACGCTTGCGTGAGCGTAAATCTGTGCACCATTTGGCGGTATTACCTGAGCTTAAACCTGAGCCTATGCAGTGCGATAGGACTTTAACCAGAGTTGAACGGCAAGAACACAGACGTCTGAATGGGCTGTGTTTCTACTGTGGTGATTCCACTCATGCTATCTCTGATTGTCCTAAGCGCACTAAGCGGTTCGCTAGGTCTGCCACCATTGGTACTGTACAGTCAAAATTTCTTCTGTCCGTTACCTTGATCTGCTCTTTGTCATCGTATTCTGTCATGGCATTTGTGGATTCAGGCGCTGCCCTGAATTTGATGGACTTGGAGTATGCTAGGCGTTGTGGGTTTTTCTTGGAGCCCTTGCAGTGTCCTATTCCATTGAGAGGAATTGATGCTATGCCTTTGGCCAAGAATAAGCCTCAGTACTGGACCCAGCTGACCATGTGCATGGCTCCTGCACATCAGGAGGTTATTCGCTTTCTGGTGTTGCATAATCTGCATGATGTGGTCGTGTTGCGGTTGCCATGGCTACAAGTCCATAATCCAGTATTAGATTGGAAATTCATGTCGGTGTCCAGCTGGGGTTGTCAGGGGGTACATGGTGATGTCCCATTTCTGACTATTTCGTCATCCACCCCTTCTGAGGTTCCAGAGTTCTTGTCTGATTACCGGGATGTATTTGATGAGCCCAAGTCCGATACCCTACCTCCGCATAGGGATTGTGATTGTGCTATCGATTTGATTCCTGGTAGTAAATTCCCAAAAGGTCGACTGTTTAATTTATCTGTGCCTGAGCACGCCGCTATGCGGAGTTATGTGAAGGAGTCCTTGGAGAAGGGGCATATTCGCCCGTCATCGTCGCCATTAGGAGCAGGGTTCTTTTTTGTAGCCAAGAAGGATGGTTCACTGAGACCTTGTATAGATTACCGCCTTCTAAATAAGATCACGGTTAAATTTCAGTACCCCTTGCCGTTGTTATCTGATTTGTTTGCTCGGATTAAGGGGGCTAGTTGGTTCACCAAGATAGATCTTCGTGGTGCGTATAATCTTGTGCGTATTAAGCGAGGCGATGAATGGAAAACTGCATTTAATACGCCCGAGGGCCATTTTGAGTATCTAGTAATGCCATTGGGACTTGCCAATGCTCCATCAGTGTTTCAGTCCTTTATGCATGACATCTTCCGAGAGTACCTGGATAAATTCCTGATTGTGTACTTGGATGACATTTTGATCTTCTCGGATGATTGGGAGTCTCATGTGAAGCAGGTCAGAACGGTGTTTCAGGTCCTGCGTGCTAATTCTTTGTTTGTGAAGGGATCAAAGTGTCTCTTTGGTGTTCAGAAGGTTTCATTTTTGGGGTTCATCTTTTCCCCTTCTACTATCGAGATGGACCCTGTTAAGGTCCAAGCCATCCATGATTGGACTCAGCCGACATCTCTGAAAAGTCTGCAAAAGTTCCTGGGCTTTGCTAATTTTTATCGTCGCTTCATCTGCAATTTTTCTAGCATTGCTAAACCATTGACCGATTTGACCAAGAAGGGTGCTGATGTGGTCAATTGGTCTTCTGCTGCTGTGGAAGCTTTTCAAGAGTTGAAGCGTCGTTTTTCTTCTGCCCCTGTGTTGTGTCAACCTGACGTTTCGCTTCCGTTCCAGGTCGAGGTTGATGCTTCTGAGATTGGAGCAGGGGCTGTTTTGTCGCAGAGAAGTTCTGATTGCTCAGTGATGAAACCATGCGCCTTCTTTTCCAGGAAGTTTTCGCCTGCTGAGCGAAATTATGATGTGGGCAATCGAGAGTTGCTGGCCATGAAGTGGGCATTCGAGGAGTGGCGTCATTGGCTTGAAGGAGCTAAGCATCGCGTGGTGGTCTTGACTGATCATAAGAACTTGACTTATCTCGAGTCTGCCAAGCGGTTGAATCCTAGACAGGCTCGTTGGTCGCTGTTTTTTGCCCGTTTTGACTTTGTGATTTCGTACCTTCCGGGCTCTAAAAATGTGAAGGCGGATGCTCTGTCTAGGAGTTTTGTGCCCGACTCTCCGGGTTTATCTGAGCCGGCGGGTATCCTCAAAGAGGGAGTAATTGTGTCTGCCATCTCCCCTGATTTGCGGCGGGTGCTGCAAAAATTTCAGGTTAATAAACCTGATTGTTGCCCAGCGGAGAAACTGTTTGTCCCTGATAGGTGGACGAATAAAGTTATCTCTGAGGTTCATTGTTCGGTGTTGGCTGGTCATCCTGGAATCTTTGGTACCAGAGAGTTAGTGGCTAGATCCTTTTGGTGGCCATCTCTGTCGCGGGATGTGCGTACTTTTGTGCAGTCCTGTGGGATTTGTGCTCGGGCTAAGCCCTGCTGTTCTCGTGCCAGTGGGTTGCTTTTGCCCTTGCCGGTCCCGAAGAGGCCTTGGACACATATCTCTATGGATTTTATTTCAGATCTTCCCGTCTCTCAAAAGATGTCAGTCATTTGGGTGGTCTGTGATCGCTTCTCTAAGATGGTCCATTTGGTACCCTTGTCTAAATTACCTTCCTCCTCTGATTTGGTGCCATTGTTCTTCCAGCATGTGGTTCGTTTACATGGCATTCCAGAGAATATCGTTTCTGACAGAGGTTCCCAGTTTGTTTCGAGGTTTTAGCGAGCCTTTTGTGGTAGGATGGGCATTGACATGTCTTTTTCCTCGGCTTTCCATCCTCAGACTAATGGCCAGACCGAACGAACCAATCAGACCTTGGAAACATATCTGAGATGCTTTGTTTCTGCTGATCAGGATGACTGGGTGTTCTTTTTGCCTTTGGTTGAGTTCGCCCTTAATAATCGGGCCAGCTCGGCTACCTTGGTTTCGCCGTTTTTCTGCAACTCTGGGTTCCATCCTCGTTTCTCTTCAGGGCAGGTTGAGTCTTCGGACTGTCCTGGTGTGGATACTGTGGTGTAGCAGATTTGGACTCATGTAGTGGACAATTTGAACTTGTCCCAGGAGAAGGCTCAACGTTTCGCTAATCGCAGACGCTGTGTGGGTCCCCGACTTCGTGTTGGGGATTTGGTTTGGTTATCTTCTCGTCATATTCCTATGAAAGTTTCCTCTCCTAAGTTTAAACCTCGTTTCATTGGTCCGTATAGGATTTCTGAGGTTCTTAATCCTGTGTCTTTTCGTCTGACCCTTCCAGATTCTTTTTCCATACATAACGTATTCCATAGGTCATTGTTGCGGAGATACGTGGCACCTATGGTTCCATCTGTTGATCCTCCTGCCCCGGTTTTGGTGGAGGGGGAGTTGGAGTATATTGTGGAGAAGATTTTGGATTCTCGTGTTTCAAGACGGAAACTCCAGTATTTAGTTAAGTGGAAGGGTTATGCTCAGGAAGATAATTCCTGGGTCTTTGCCTCTGATGTCCATGCTCCCGATCTTGTTCGTGCCTTTCATATGGCTCATCCTGGTCGTCCTGGGGGCTCTGGTGAGGGTTCGGTGACCCCTCCTCAAGGGGGGGTACTGTTGTGAATTCTGTGGCAGAGCTCCCTCCTGTGGTCACAAGTGGTACTTCGGCTGATTCTCTCTGTGAGCTTCCGTTGGTGGAGGAAAGTGGTACTGCGGCTTCTGAGTTTCCTTCCTCAGGTGATGTGGTGAAGTCGTTAGGTGCTGCTCTATTTAACTCCACCTAGTGCTTTGATCCTGGCCTCCAGTCAATGTTCTAGTATTGGACCTGTTTCCTCCTGGATCGTTCCTGTGGCCTGCTGCTCTGCATAGCTAAGTTCCGCTTTGCTATTTTGTTTGCTGTGTTTTCTGTCCAGCTTGTCTATTTGTTTTTTCCTGCTTGCTGGAAGCTCTGGGACGCAGAGGGTGTACCTCCGTGCCGTTAGTTCGGTACGGAGGGTCTTTTTGCCCCCTTTGCGTGGTTTTTGTAGGGTTTTGTGTTGACCGCAAAGTTACCTTTCCTATCCTCGCTCTGTTCAGGAAGTCGGGCCTCACTTTGCAAAATCTATTTCATCTCTACGTTTGTCTTTTCATCTTAACTCACAGTCATTATATGTGGGGGCTGCCTTTTCCTTTGGGGTATTTCTCTGAGGCAAGGTAGGCTTATTTTTCTATCTCCAGGTTAGATAGTTTCTCAGGCTGTGCCGAGTTGCATAGGGAGCGTTAGGCGCAATCCACGGCTGCCTCTAGTGTGGTTGGAGAGGATTAGGGATTGCGGTCAGCAGAGTCCCCACGTCTCAGAGCTCGTTCTATGTTTTTGGGTTATTGTCAGGTCACTGTATGTGTTCTGACCTCTATGTCCATTGTGGTACTGAATTACCTTTCATAACAGAACCTGTTCAGACAGGAGGACTAAGTAACAAGTAGAGAAAGACCGCAAGAGCGGATGCAGAGCGAAAGCACAAGAGCTAGAACCAAGAACAGAAACGCAGGAGGCTGAGTACTAGTGGAAGGTGGAACTAAGAGAAGAGAAGGAGAAGGCAGAGCCAAGAGTGGAGCCAAGAGCGGAGACGCCGGAGGCGGAGCCAAGAGCAGAGACGCTGGAGGCAGAGCCAAGAGCGGAGACGCTGGAGGCGGAGCCAAGAGCGGAGACGCTGGAGGCGGAGCCAAAAGCGGAGGAATAGATTACAGGAATAGTCGTAGGAGATGTGTGGAGAGATAGTCACCACTTCCCCATCTTCAGTGACGTTAGCACACCTTGACTCGACGACTAACTGTTTACTGGTATAGTCGCTGGAGATGTGTGGAGACATCGTCACCGTTTCCCCATCTTCAGTGACGTCAGCACACCTTGACTCGACGACTAACTGTTTACTGGTATAGTCATTGGAGATGTGTGGAGACATCGTCACCGTTTCCCCATCTTCGGTGACGTCAGCACACCTTGACTCGACTAACAGACCAGCTGAAGAAGATGACACTGCTGAGTGTCTTTGACGCATGGGAACCAGACACTTCTCAACACTGGGTAAGTTCAAACTAAGCACTTTACTGGAACTCTTGACCAGAGCGGGTGGTAGAGTCCTTGGCTCAGAATGACCCATGGGCATAACAGACAGCATACGGAAAACAAACTTCTTCGTGCATAAGGCTCCAACTTGGAGCTGTAGTTGTCCTTGCAGGACTAGACTGCTCTTTAGCAGGGCTCGGCCATTATCAGGCAACGCCCACACCAGGTTCTGGAGCTGTAGAACGGAGACCATACACTGACTCCGAATGATAGGCAGCTTAAACACACCAAGGCTCCCAGAAGGCAGAGAAACAGTCATTAACTTTGACGGAGAGGAAGTACTCTCGCCAGGGGCAGCCTCTCCTTCTGGTCCAGGGTTTTGGAGTACAGGCTTCACAGGGCAAAGACCATCTGAATGTTCTTTACAACCACAGGGATACCGTATTTCAATCTCAGCACCAGATTCAGGCTGCAGATTTGCCAGACCCCTTTTATTAGACCTCTTGGATCTTGCTCGGGTGGCCGTTTTGGCGGGTTGTGGAACAGATGAGTCTTGGACGGTCATGGACGGAAGTGACGGTTTACCTACAGGTTTCTTTCGTCTGGACCGTCTCTGAGCTTGAAGGGGAAGACTTTTCAGGAGATGCAGTACTTGGCTCATCGAAGGCTTTACAGAAGGCCACCAGGAAGGCCGGCAGATTCGAGATGATGGGGTCCCCTGCTTCCCAAAGGGGGTCACACCACATCAAAGCATCTCCTCTAAGGTAGGCCATTAAGAAACCTACTTTCAACCAGTCAGTGGGGAATTGGGGAGCATGCCACTTGAAATAACGCAAGCACCGCTCCAGGAACACACGACATTGCTTTGGGTCCCCATAGTAGCATGGAGGATCTAACATAGTAACATACATAGTAACATAGTTAGTAAGGCCGAAAAAAGACATTTGTCCATCCAGTTCAGCCTATATTCCATCATAATAAATCCCCAGATCTACCTCCTTCTACAGAACCTAATAATTGTATGATACAATACTTTTAATGCACCCCATGATCCTGTTTGCCTTGGCAGCTGCTGCCTGGCACTGGCTGCTCCAGGTAAGTTTATCATTAACTAGGATCCCCAAGTCCTTCTCCCTGTCAGATTTACCCAGTGGTTTCCCGTTCAGTGTGTAATGGTGATATTGATTCCCTCTTCCCATGTGTATAACCTTACATTTATCATTGTTAAACCTCATCTGCCACCTTTCAGCCCAAGTTTCCAACTTATCCAGATCCATCTGTAGCAGAATACTATCTTCTCTTGTATTAACTGCTTTACATAGTTTTGTATCATCTGCAAATATCGATATTTTACTGTGTAAACCTTCTACCAGATCATTAATGAATATGTTGAAGAGAACAGGTCCCAATACTGACCCCTGCGGTACCCCACTGGTCACAGCGACCCAGTTAGAGACTATACCATTTATAACCACCCTCTGCTTTCTATCACTAAGCCAGTTACTAACCCATTTACACACATTTTCCCCCAGACCAAGCATTCTCATTTTGTGTACCAACCTCTTGTGCGGCACGGTATCAAACGCTTTGGAAAAATCGAGATATACCACGTCCAATGACTCACCGTGGTCCAGTCTATAGCTTACCTCTTCATAAAAACTGATTAGATTGGTTTGACAGGAGCGATTTCTCATAAACCCATGCTGATATGGAGTTAAACAGTTATTCTCATTGAGATAATCCAGAATAACATCCCTCAGAAACCCTTCAAATATTTTACCAACAATAGAGGTTAGACTTACTGGCCTATAATTTCCAGGTTCACTTTTAGAGCCCTTTTTGAATATTGGCACCACATTTGCTATGCGCCAGTCCTGCGGAACAGACCCTGTCGCTATAGAGTCACTAAAAATAAGAAATAATGGTTTATCTATTACATTACTTAGTTCTCTTAGTACTCGTGGGTGTATGCCATCCGGACCTGGAGATTTATCTATTTTAATCTTATTTAGCCGGTTTCGCACCTCTTCTTGGGTTAGATTGGTGACTCTTAATATAGGGTTTTCATTGTTTCTTGGGATTTCACCTAGCATTTAATTTTCCACCGTGAATACCGTGGAGAAGAAGGTGTTTAATATGTTAGCTTTTTCCTCGTCATCTACAACCATTCTTTCCTCACTATTTTTTAAGGGGCCTACATTTTCAGTTTTTATTCTTTTACTATTGATATAGTTGAAGAACAGTTTGGGATTAGTTTTACTCTCCTTAGCAATGTGCTTCTCTGTTTCCTTTTTGGCAGCTTTAATTAGTTTTTTAGATAAAGTATTTTTCTCCCTATAGTTTTTTAGAGCTTCAGTGGTGCCATCCTGCTTTAGTAGTGCAAATGCTTTCTTTTTACTGTTAATTGCCTGCCTTACTTCTTTGTTTAGCCACATTGGGTTTTTCCTATTTCTAGTCCTTTTATTCCCACAAGGTATAAACCGCTTACACTGCCTATTTAGGATGTTCTTAAACATTTCCCATTTATTATCTGTATTCTCATTTCTGAGGATATTGTCCCAGTCTACCAGATTAAGGGCATCTCTAAGCTGTTCAAACTTTGCCTTCCTAAAGTTCAATGTTTTTGTGACTCCCTGACAAGTCCCCCTAGTGAAAGACAGGTGAAACTGCACAATATTGTGGTCGCTATTTCCTAAATGCCCAACCACCTGCAGATTTGTTATTCTGTCAGGTCTATTAGATAGTATTAGGTCGCTTGGCTTGGATTCGTCATTAGGAGCGCAGACTTGAAGTCGATCAAACAGCTCATTAGAGATGACAATTGGGGATGGAGCAGTGAAGGACTGGCTTTCAGACTGGGTAAACATTTTCCTCGGAGGCCAATACTGGCAAGAAGAGAGTTCATCTTGCTCCGATAGCAAAGGCACATGGGACTCAGCGGGGACCATGGCCTGTGCAAACTGTCACGCACGCGCCCAGACTGGTTGGCGTGGGCATAAGGGGGTGTGGTCCCACTGGACCACAGACCAAACTTCCCTGGAAGGGGCGTAACTAAGTAGCTTCCTAGGTGTTCGCTGGAGCCTCTGATGGTGAGGTCAGACTTGTACAATAGGAAGCTACCAGGTGCCACTCCAGGGTGATGTCTGGCTGTGGCTGCTGATCCCACTAAGGAACAGAGCGGGCACGGCTGGCACTCTGGCTGACAGACGGGCATGGCTGGGACACAGGCAGGCAGACGGGTACAACAGAGACAATGGCGGGCAGGCGGACACGGCTGGCTCTCTGGTAGGCAGGCGGGTACGGCTGGAACATAGGAAGAACCGGTAGGGACCGGTCTGCAGGCAGGTATGTGGAACAGGTAGGAACCTGTTCCGACAGGAGGACTAAGTAACAAGTAGAGAAAGACCGCAAGAGCGGATGCAGAGCGAAAGCACAAGAGCTAGAACCAACAACAGAAACGCAGGAGGCTGAGTACGAGTAGAAGGTGGAACTAAGAGAAGAGAAGGAGAAGGCAGAGCCAAGAGCGGAGACGCCGGAGGCGGAGCCAAGAGCAGAGATGCCGGAGGCGGAGCCAAGAGCGGAGATGCCGGAGGCGGAGCCAAGAGCGGAGACGCCGGAGGCGGAGCCAAGAGCGGAGACGCCGGAGGCGGAGCCAAGAGCGGAGACGCTGGAGGCGGAGCCAAGAGCGGAGATGCTGGAGGCGGAGCCAAGAGCGGAGACGCTGGAGGTGGAGCCAAGAGCGGAGACGCTGGAGGTGGAGCCAAGAGCGGAGACGCTGGAGGCGGAGCCAAGAGTGGAGACGCTGGAGGCGGAGCCAAGAGCGGAGACTCTGGAGGCGGAGCCAAGAGCGGAGACGCTGGAGGCGGAGCCAAATAGAACCACAAAGAGCGGAGCCAGATAGAACCGCAAAGAGCGGAGCCACAGAGCAAAGCCAGAGAGTGCGAAGCAAGGTCTGAGTGCAGAGCCGCAAGAGTGCGGAGTGTAAGCAGACTGAAAACACAAGGAAAGACAAAGCAGGGAAGGAAGCCACAGACAAGGAGACCGAGAAAAGACAAAGTACAGACAAGGCAATGGAACAAGACACAGGGACAAAGACACAGAGACCAGGATATTCTTCCTCCTGGAGGGCGGACTACAAGATCAAGGCAATAGCACAGAGAAAAGCCTCCAGAGATGGAGTAACTCAGAGAAAGGCCAGGCAAACTCAGCAGCTAAACACTAACTGAGCTAACACATTGCACAGGCCCAGACCACAGGGTGGAGCTGCACTATATACAGGAGGCCTCTTGGTAATTGGTCAGGAACTGATTAGACAGATGCACCTGATTCCTATAAGAACCAGAGAGTTCAGGCGCCGGCCCCCTATACACATAGCCATGAGGCATGCAGAGAGCAGAGACACAGAACATGGAGCTGGCATGAAACAGAAACCACATCATGGCCTGGAGCAGTGGGTAAGATTGTGTGAGAGATGTGAGGCCATGCTGTGATGCCAGCAGAGTTGTTAAAGAAGGAACACTTGCAGCGTGCTAAAGAAGGCACAAATGTGCATTATTTGAGCAAAGATATGCAAAACAACTTTTTACATTTGATTGGAGATGCAGTAATTCAAATAATAATGGAAAAAGTGAAGGGAGCTAACTTTTTCAGCATCATCGTAGACTGCACACCTGACATCTCTAAGCAAGAGCAGTTGTCCCTAGTGCTGCGATATGTGGTCATGGATGAAATTAGCAAAACAGTGGAGGTCAAAGAAAGCTTCTTGGAATTTCTGCATGTCACAGACACAACTGGAAGAGGCCTAGCAACAGTTGTGTTAGAAAGATGGACAGAACAGCATCAGTTGTGTGTCTCATATATTCGTGGCCAGTGTTATGATAATGGAGCTAATATGAGGGGACAATATAAAGGAGTGCAGGCCATTGTTTTGGAGAAAAACTCTCATGCATTCTTTGTGCCATGTTCTCCACATAACTGGAATCTTGTTGTCGTACATGCTGCAGAGAGTTCCAACCGATCAAAACAATTTTATGACCTTTTGAGTCGCATTTATGCATTCTTTTCTGGAGCAACTAAGAGGTGGGAAGTGGCCAATAAGCATTTATCACAATTAACACTAAAGGCTCTATCTCAGACACGATGGTGTGCTCGGCTTGAATCAGTTAAAGCCATTTTGTTTCAGTTTCCTCAGCTTGTTGAAGCTTTAGAAGTCTTTGTACATGGCACTAAATATTCCAGTGACACATACAGCGAAGCAAAGATTCTATTGGATTCACTTTGTACCTACCCTTTTGTAGTTTCATTATGTGTTATGTGGTTTTACAGGCGAAAACTATGAACCTCTCCAGCACAATTTCACTGGTTGAGGCCATCACTACAGCCTTCACAGAGTATTTCACATTGGGGTTCAAACAAGCAGAAAGTAAAGCTGCCGATATATGTAAGAAGCTTGATGTACCCACTGAGTACCCAGCACACAGAATTAGGAAAAAAACTTGTCAATGCAATGATAAAGATTGCCAAGAGCCAGCAAGCAAGTGGAACATTATATTTAAATCCAAGAGAAGAATTTGAAGAAACATTCTTCAAGCCTTTACTTAAAACTGTGCTTGATGAAATCGCAACAAGATTCGTTTTCTTAAAAAAATTCATGGCCAAGTTTGGATTTCTCAGTGACATAAAAAAAGCAGCCAGTGACTTGCCGACATTACAACAGCAATGTTTAAACTTTGCTGATCCAGCAGTTGATGGAGAGATTCTGCTGGAGGAATTGAAGACACTGGCTAGGATGCTGCCTGATCATCTAACTCCACAGGAAACCCTGCAATATCTGTTTTCTAACTCGCTGAACCTGGCCTTCCCAAATCTGGTATTGGCATTGAAGCTCCTGCTAAAAGTGCCCGTTTCAGTTGCGTCAGCTGAAAGAAGCTTCAGTAAACTGAAGCTTATTAAAAACTTCCTCAGGTCCCAGATGTCTCAAGAAAGGTTAAATGCATTGGCAATTCTTTCAATTGAGTCACAAGAAGCAGAATGTGTAGATTTTAATCAAGTTATATATTGTTTTGCAGCTGAAAAAAACAGCAGAAAAGCTTTTTAGCAATTTTCAAATCAAAACTTTGGTTTGCCACCGAATTGCACTACAGGTTTATTTTTTTTTGTTTTCTTGTTTTTATAGCTGTTAAGCTGCATTTTTGCACATGTCACTTATTGGGGTCAGTCATCAGCACTACAAATCGACAGTGAATTCAAAACAATGGGACAATGAATACTGATGTGTTGCGATACTGCTACCCATTTTGCACTTTTACAAATGTTCTACGTTAATAGTTTCCAATGTTTACTTTAAAATGTTTTCCATTAAAAGTTGGTCATATTCAATGTATCCAGTTTTTTCTTTGCAGCAAGTTCAGCTAACAATAAAATGCCTACTGGTAACTGAGGAAGTAGGTCACAACAATTGGCATATAAGGGGTAAGGGTTGACTTATATAAAGCCCCTCTACTGTATGGTATTGTAGAATTTACAATAGCTATTGCTCATGTAAGAAGTTAAATCTGGCATTGTACTATACTTTTTTATTTCTTATCTGTGCATCATGAATCGTGGTATGTGTTAAAGGGGGGGTTGGGGGGGGCCCACTGAGACTCGTTCGCCCGGGGCCCTCAAAAACCTGGAGCCGGACCTGATAAAGCCCTATACCCCCTCCCTCTCTTTCCTTCCCTCCTATTTAGAGAAGGCAACAGGAGAAATATGCTGTGGACATTTGTCTGTTCCCAATAATTGAAACGTAACTTTTAGGCTAAGTGCACACGTTCAGGAATTCATGCAGAAAATTCCTGTGAAAAACCGGACATTTTCTGCATGAAATCCGGAAGAAAACCGCATGCGTTTTTTGCCGCGGTTTTGATGCGTTTTTGTCGCGTTTTTTCCGCGGTTTTTTCCGGACACTTCCCAATGCATTTTGCAGTGGGAAATCCGCATAAAAACCGCAAAAAGAATGAGCATGTCCGGATTTTGTGCCTGATGCGTTTTTCATGCGGAAAAAAACGCATCATGTGCACAAAACATGCGGAATTCATTCTAAATGATGGGATGCTTCTTGTATGCGGTTTTTTTGCGGTTTTATAGCGTTTTTATAGGGAAAAACCGTGAAAAAACCGCGAAAAAACCGGAACGTGTGAACACAGCCTTAATCACTAAGATAAAATGGACAAACTAACATGACACAATTAACACATGTGAATTAAGGTACATTCACACTGAGCAACTTTTGAACGATAATGATAGCGATCCATGACGTTGCAGCGTCCTGGATAGCGATCTCGTTGTGTTTGACACGCAGCAGCGATCAGGATCCTGCTGTGACATCGCTGGTTGGAGCTAGAAGTCCAGAACTTTATTTAGTCGCTGGATCGCCCGCTGTCATCGCTGGATCGGCGTGTGTGACGCTGATCCAGCGATGTGTTCACTTGTAACCAGGGTAAACATCGGGTTACTAAGCGCAGGGCCGCGCTTAGTAACCCGATATTTACCCTGGTTACCATTGTAAATGTAAAAAAAAAAAAAACAGTATATACTCACATTCCGGTGTCTGTCATGTCCCCCGGCGTCAGCTTCCCTGCACTGTGTAAGCGCCGGCCGTAAAGCAGAGCGGTGACGTCACGGCTGTGCTCTGCTTTACGGTCGGCCGGCGCTGACACAGTCAGTGCGGGAAGCTGACGCCGGGGGACGTGACAGACATCGGAATGTGAGTATGTAGTGTTTTTTCTTTTACATTTACAATGGTAACCAGGGTAAATATCGGGTTACTAAACGCGGCCCTGCGCTTAGTAACCCGATGGTTACCCGGGGACTTCGGCATCGTTGGTCGCTGGAGAGCTGTCTGTGTGACAGCTCTCCAGCGACCACACAACGACTTACCAACGATCACGGCCAGGTCGTATCGCAGTGTAACGGTAGCTTAAGGTGCTCAAGATAAAAATTGGTTTGAGATCAAACCATCCAATGAGACAAATCACTAAGAAAGCGTGTTGTAGTAATCAACTTTCCCGGGCGATCTGCCTCATAAAAACGCTGTTTCTCCTCAGATCTCCTGTCAGTGAGAGATTAGAGGAGAATCAGTGTTACAAGTGCTGCTGGCAACAGCTGAGTCAGTCAGCGATCTTGTTATAAAGTAAAAAAAAACAGATAAGGCAGGTTAGGGTTAGTGCTATAGTTAGGGTTAGTGTTGGGGCTAAAGTTAAGGTTTATTCTAAAGTTAGGGTTAGGCTAAAGAATTAAGCTTTTCTCAATTGTCTCCCCAATAATTTGGTCACATCAGTGTTTTCTATTTCCGAAAAAAAACAAATAAAATGGCCCATCAGTATTATAGTGCAGAGGAGGCTTATGCACTTTTAAGTTCTGACAGCGAAGATAGCGCAGTGCCGGATGGCGATGTGGATTTCGAGGGCTTTAGTAGCAGTGACAGTGATAGCTCAGAAATGAGCAGTGATTCTGGTCCATCCTCACACACAAAGACCAGTACAACAAGGACAAATAGCGCTTCTGGAGAAATGTCTCCAACTCAGGGAACAATGCCCAGTACTAGCACTGTCCCTAGTGCTCGTGAGTTGGCGCACACCAATGTCCAAGGGGCTTTGCCTCTTGATGTAGCATTTCCCAGATGGGAGGCTTCGGATTCGGCTACTCCATTCATCCCTAATTTTATTGCCATTCCTGGTATTAATGTGGAGGTGGAAAATTTTGGGCCAATCAATTTTTTTTAATTTGTTTGACAGATAGCTTGCAAGAGCATATTATCCTGCAAACAAATTTATGTGAGCCCCAATTCATCAGCCAGAATCCATGGCAATCATGGTAATACGGCCGGACTACACAACCTATAAAGGAGCCACAGCCGGTGACTGAGAAGAATCTGTGACCTCTCCGCATTCAGTGGTTACTACTCACCTGGGTAGTTATATGTGGGAATCTCCTCTTTACACCACTCATCCCCCCTCATATATGTCTCTGTAGTATTAATATGGGTCAGATCTTCACCCTGAAACAAATATTGTAAAAGTCACGACAGATGGAGAAGTCACATCTATGATCAGCTCTAATCCTGCCATCTCCACCGTTCTCAGTACAGAAGTATAAAACATATAATACTGGTGGATAAAACAAGACTGAGCACAAGACCTTCACCGGCGTCTACACATCATAGGGAAGATCTCCTGACACCTTCTCTCCATCTACCTGATGATCCTGAGGAGCATTGGGATCTTCTTGGTTACAGTCCTGTGGAAGAAGAGGACGGGGACATCTCTCTGGTGTTGTCCTCTTACTGGATAGATCTGGAGGAAACACATACAGGGAGTGAATTCATTCTTTACATACAAATAATTATAAGCTGTACGTGTTTAGTCCTGTCTATTACCTGGAGATGTGAGGGGCTGGGGAACCTCCATTATGACGTTCCTGTACAGATCTCTGTGTCCTTCTAAATACTCCCACTCCTCCATGGAGAAATAGACAGCGACATCCTGACATCTTATAGGAACCTGACACATACAATGATACCATCATCCCGCGATCCCGTCATAGTGTTACTGTATAATGTCCCAGCATTCCCAGCACTGTCACCTCTCCAGTCAGCAGTTCAATCATCTTGTAGATGAGTTCTAGGATCTTCTGGTCATTGATGTCCTCATGGATCTGGGGGTGAGGTGGAGGCCCCGTGATTGGGCTCAGGCGTCTTCCCCATCCCTCAGACACAGGGTCCTGACAGCGATCACTAGATGACTTCTTCACCACTGTGTAATCCTGGTAATGGAGAGACACATTAAGAAATCTCACTACAGACATTTCCAGAGTCCTCACCTCTCCAGTTCTGTCCATCTGTTATTCCCATAGATAAGAATGATGTAATGTGACGTCATCAGAATCTCTCACCTCTCCAGTAAGCCGGAAGAGGATCTCTAGGGTGAGGTGTAATATCCTCTCCGCCATCTTGTTTCTGTCCATATCCATCTTTGATGGGTAAATCAGGAAAATATTCTTTTGTAGAAGATCTTCACTGAGAGGATCCGATATTGTAGAGACCTGAATGAGAAGATGAGCCGATGTAACATCATAAGAATCCTGTGTAATAATACAATTACTGGAGATAATAAGGGAAACATATGAGGAGATTTATTATTTTATAGTATTTAGTTTCCTACTTTACATCTACTAATAAATCCTATATATTTAGGCCACAGACAACAAGCAGTTTCTTCCTCGGAGTCGGCAGCTGAATACGTTTCTCATAGACTCATCTTCCATAACGCTAATTCTCATCTCATTTACCGACCCTGGAATCGGCATTAGCAATACTGCAGGAGATATTCATTACATGCGACATGAGAAATAACTACTTCATGATGAGGACGACATCTTCATCTTCTACTACGGCTCTAGAGACAGATTTGGCCAGAGTCGGTCACTGACTCCATCACCACCGGCCTCTATGTGAAGGTTTCCCATCTTCCCCGCACTGTAATCTTCTATCACGTTAGATCTCAGCTCTGATTCACACACAGAAGTTTGAGGCTTTTAGAAAAGCTTTTTGTTTCCACAATCAACGCGGACAGAAATGATCTGATCCCAAAGTCTCCATGTACAGTGATTTATGGGGTTTATTTCTGGCCTTAGGCTTTCCAATATTACAGGAAAAACACCAGAAAAAGCAGATATTAAAATGTTTCTAAAGAAAATTGGCTCCAACAATTCTTGTAAAAAGAAAAAAAAACATGGAAAAAGCAGAAGACACATTGTATAATTTTTAACTTGTTTAACATTTATTAAAAAGAAATTATTTTTTTTGTGCCCCAGAACATAGATGTGCACTGCAGGGATGGCACAGATGAGGCTTTAACAAAAACCCTGGCAGTTTAACCACTTGCTGCTGTGAAAAGCAAACATGGCATCTAAGAAGGTGACAGAGTTTGGCTGAATGCCCCCCGCCCCCAAGTACTCGGCAGTATGGGGCGGCCTAGTTATTACGATACTCACATGCCTAATAATGGTGTCTGGGCTGCAATGTATGAAGGTCTATTAGGCCAGAGGCGGTGGCCAATAAGTCACCTTTCATCGCCCCCATACACATTAGACTAAAGTTACATGAAATCACTGATTTCGGGGGTTAGGGCGACTATATAATGTATTTGGGGCCTCCCAACAGATGATGTCAGGGCAGAGAAGCATCTGACATCCCGAATTTCAGAGGATAATCTGTTTGTTCTTCCTGTAGATAATCCTCCTCTAGAGGAGTCTGGAGGCGACTCTCTCATACAGACCCCAGGAAAGCTGGAATATTTGTGTGTATGGGGGAGTCGGGAGAGATGGCCGTCTGCCAAATGACCGTTCAGCCAACTCTTATCTTATGTGTATGGCATACCTCTCAACTTTTAAAGAAAGGAAAGAGGAATAAAGTTTGTGGCACGCGGAGCGGCAAATTTTAGGCCACGCCTCTGACCACACCCATTTCACAACTAGTCACACTCATATCCACACCTCAACACACCCATTTATCACTGCTGATCACACTGTTTCATAAACAATTATAAACAAAAAAATATGGCCACACAGTGCTCCATACTGTATAATGGCTACACATAGTGCTCTGTACTGTATAATGGACCCACATGATGCTGGGAACAGCATAATGGCCCCACATGATGCTCCATACTGTATAATGGCCCCATATAGTGCTCCATACTGTATAATGGCCCCACATAGTGCTCCATACTGTATAATGGCCCCACATAGTGCTCCATACTGTATAATGGCCACAGAGTGATCCATACTGTGTAATGGCCACACATGATGCTCCATACTGTATAATGGCTACACACGATGCTCCATACTGTATAATGGCCATACATGATGCTCCATACTGTATAATGGCCAAACATAGTGCTCCATACTGTATAATGGCCACATATGATGCTGTGTATATTATAATGGCCACACATGATGCTCCATACTGTATAATGGCCACACATGGTTACCTCACCCTCATTGCCTTCTCCATCACTACACACACCTTTCAACGCGCTCCCTAGCAGCACCCGGCAGCTTCCACTCCCGCTGCGCTGAATGATATCATCCAGCCACTCCGCACCACTGACTGCTCACGTCGCTGCAGCTCCAGTACACCACTGATAAAGAACTCTCCGTGTCTCCTGTGCCAGTCAGTGTCAGAACGAGGCAATATCTGCTCCGATCCAACACAGCTAGCGCCCGCTGCATACACCTCGTTCACACGCAGCCCTGCTTTGTACACACGTGGCTTTGCTACATACACCTTGTACACACGAGACTGCTCCGTACACACACGGCTCTGCTACATCCACACTGTAAACACCTCCTGAACCCACACAGAAACTTACCCTCATCCAGCACCATGACAACAAGCAGAGTACTGCATGCATACACAGAGGCCTCAATCATGTGACCCCTGACTCCTCCCCTCATGTGACCTCATCACAGGTCCTGTGCGCACAGAGCAGCCATATATGTGGTGTGCCGCTCTGCGGGTGGAGGGATGAGGCTAAGGCTCACATTGCAGTGTGGGAAAAGTGAGATCCCGCCTGTGACAGCGGGGTAGACTGTCAAAATCGGGACTGCCCCACTGTATCTGGGACAGTTGGGAGGTATGGTACGGGGCCATTAGTATTACACTGACAGGCAGTGCTGATACACTATAGTAGTACAGGGCATCATCGGAGCCAGGGGCGTAATTACCGCGGTCGCAGCAGTCGCCATTGCGACCGGGCCCATCTGGTCAGGGGCCCGGGAGGTCCAAGGCACCCGACCCGGGCGGCACAATGAGATGGGCGGCACAATGAGACGCGGGCCCTTTAAATCTTCGGGCGGTGCCGATCAGGGGGCCCTGGTCGTGGCACCGATTGCCGCCAAGACCAGGGCCCCCCCGGTGCCAGCGCTGGCATTGGACCCCCCTTCTTCTAATACTCCTCTCCTGGTTCCTGCGGCTGCGCGGTAGCTGCAGCGTCTTCAGCGCTCTCTGACTCTGCGACGTCTCAGGGCAGAGGGTGCGATGACGTCATCACTGCGCGCTCAGCTTCTCTGTCCTGAGCGTTGCAGAGATGGAGAGACACTGCACCGGACCTGCGCTGGGAACGGGAGAGGTGAGGATTTTACTTTTTTTTTTTCTTTATGTCTGACTCTGTCTGGGGGCAATGCTGGACACTGGGGCAGATTTCTGGACACACTGGGGCAGATTTCTGGACACACTGGGGCAATGCTGGAGACCCTGGGGCAGATTTCTGGACACACTGGGGCAGATTTCTGGACACAGTGGGGCAATGCTGGGGCAGATTTCTGGACACACTGGGACAGATTTCTGGACATACTGGGGCAATGCTGGAGACCCTGGGGCAGATTTCTGGACACACTGGGGCAATGCAGGACACTGGGGCAGATTTCTGGACACACTGGGGCAATGCTGGACACTGGGGCAGATTGCTGGACACACTGGGGCAGATTGCTGGACACTAGGGCAGATTGCTGGACACTGTGGCAGATTGCTGGACACACTGGGGGCAATGCTGGACACACTGGGGCAATGCTGGAGGCCCTGGGGCAGATTGCTGGGCACACTGGGGCAGATTGCTGGGCACACTGGGGGCAATGCTGGACACTGGGGCAGATTGCTGGACACACTGGGGCAATGCTGGAGACCCTGGGGCAGATTGCTGGGCACACTGGGGCAGATTGCTGGGCACACTGGGGCAGATTGCTGGGCACACTGGGGCAGATTGCTGGGCACACTGGGGGCAATGCTGGACACTGGGGCAGATTGCTGGACACACTGAGGCAATGCTGGAGACCCTGGGGCAGATTGCTGGGTACACTGGGGCAGATTGCTGGGCACACTGGGGCAGATTGCTGGGCACACTGGGGGCAATGCTGGACACTGGGGCAGAATGCTGGACACACTGGGGCAATGCTGGACTGTTATGGACCTGGTGGTTAAGAGCACCCGGAACGACCTGATAGTTAACACACTACAGGACAAGCTCTGGGAAGTGGGAACTCTGCTGACCGCAACCCCTAAACCTATCACACACACTAGAAATAGCCGTGGATTGCTCCTAATGCTCCCTATGCAACTCGTCACAGCCTCAGAGCTAACTAGCCCTAAAGGTAGAAAAATAAAGCCTACCTTGCCTCAGAGAAATTCCCCAAAGGAAAAGGCAGCCCCCCACATATATTGACTGTGAGTTAAGATGAAAGTCACAAACACAGAGATTAAATAGATTTCAGCAAAGTGAGGCCCGACTTACTAAACAGACAGAGGATAGGAAAGGTATCTTTGCGGTCAGCACAAAAAACTACAAAAAACACACAGAGTGTGCAAAAAGACCTCCGCACCGACTCACGGTGCGGAGGTGCCACTCTGCATTCCAGAGCTTCCAGCTAGCAAGACTAAATCATAATAGCAAGCTGGACAAGACAAATAGTAAACAAATAAATAACCAGCAGGAACTTAGCTTCTGCTGGAGTAGACAGGTCACCAGAAAGATCCAGGAGCGAACTAAACCAGTACTAGAACATTGACAGCTGGCATGGAGTAACGATCTAAGTGGAGTTAAATAGAGCAGCAGCTAAAGAACAACTTAAGTCACCTGTGGAAGGAACCTGTAACAACTCTGCTGGCATCACGGCATGGCCTCACATCTCTCACACAATCTTACCGACTGCTCCAGGCCATGACGTGGTTTCTGTTTCATGCCAGCTCCATGTTCTGTGTCTCTGCTCTGTGCATGCTTCATGGCTATGTGTATAGGGGGCCGGCGCCTGAACTCTCTGGTTCTTATAGGAATCAGGTACATCTGTCTAATCAGTTCCTGACCCATTAACAAGATGTCTCCAGTATATAGTGCAGCTCCACCCTGTGGTCTGGGCCTGTGCAATGTGGTTGCTCAGTTAGTGTTTAGCTTCTGAGTTTGCCAGGTCTTGCTCTGAGTTACTCCCTCGCTGGAGGCTTTTCTCTGTGCTATTGCCTTGATCTTGTTGTCCGCCCTCCAGGAGGCAGTATATCCTGTGTTATGTAGGCAATCCAGTGACACAGTGTGCCAGCAATCAGAGCACATACAGTGATCTGACAATAACCCAAAAAACAATAGAACGAGCTCTGAGACGTGGAATCTCTGTAGACCGCAATACCTGAACCTATCCTAAACACAACTAAAGGCAGCTGTGGATTGCGCCTGACACTACCTATGCAACTCGGCACAGCCTGAGGAGCTGACTAGCCTGAAGATAGAAAAACAAGCCTGACTTGCCTCAGAGAAATACCCCAAAGGAAAAGGCAGCCCCCCACATATAATGACTGTTAGCAAGATGAAAAGACAAACGTAGGGATGAAATAGATTCAGCAAAGTGAGGCCCGATATTCTAGATAGAGCGAGGATAGCAAAGAGAACTTTGCAGTCTACAAAAAACCCTAAAGCAAAAAACCACGCAAAGGGGGCAAAAAGACCCACCGTGCCGAACTAACGGCACGGCGGTACACCCTTTGCGTCTCAGAGCTTCCAGCAAAACGAATTAACAAGCTGGACAGAAAAAGTAGAAACAAAAGCAAAGAAGCACTTATCTAAGCAGAGCAGCAGGCCACAGGAAAGATCCAGAAGCTCAGATCCAACACTGGAACATTGACAAGGAGCAAGGAAGACAGAATCAGGTGGAGTTAAATAACAAAGCAGGCAACGAGCTCACCAGAACACCTGAGGGAGGAAGCTCAGAAGCTGCAGTACCACTTGTGACCACAGAAGTGAATTCAGCCACAGAATTCACAACAATCCTGGTCCCTGTGTCTTTGTCCCTGTGTCTTTGTCCTTGTGTCTTGTTCCATTGCCTTGTCTCTTGTTCCATTGCCTTGTCTGTACTTAGTCTTATCTCGGTCTCCTTGTCTGTGGCTTCCTTCCCTGCTGTGTCTTTCCTTGTGTTCTCAGTCTGCTTACACTCCGCACTCTTGCAGCTCTGCCTGCTCTGTATCTTGGTGGCTTTACCGCTGCTCCGCACTCCTGCGGTTCTGCTCCGTTCTACTCTGCTTCGCTCCCGTTGCTGCAGAAACCTCTTTCTGCAGTTCCTCTCTGCAATTCTTGCGGTTCCACTCTGCTTAGCTTCTGCAGTATCTCTTGCTGCAGCTTCTCTCCACATTCTTTGTGGCTCTGCTCAGCTTTTGTTGCTACGCTATCTCTTGCTGCTTTTCCACTCCTATCTGCAGTCTTGCACTCCTCTCCTGTGTGAACAGGTCCCTACTTGTTTCTTCATACCTCATTCCTTTCTGCTTGTTTCCTTTCCTGCACCTCCTGTGTGAACAGGTCCCTACTTGTTTCTTCATACCTCATTCCTTTCTGCTTGTTTCCTTTCCTGCACCTCCTGTGTGAACAGGTCCCTACCTGTTCCTTCATATTTCATATCTGTTCCTGCACCTCCAGTGTGAACAGGTCCCTACCTGTTCCTCCAAACTACATATCTGTACCTGCACCTCCAGTGTGAACAGGCCCCTTCCTGTTCCTTCATATACCACATCAACCAATCCTGTGTTCCTGCCAGTCCTGCCGTTCCTGCCCTGCCTTCCAGTCCTGTGTTCTCTGCAGTGCCTCCCAATCCTGTGTTCCTGCCAGTCCTGCCGTTCCTGCCCTGCCTTCCAGTCCTGTGTTCCTGCTGTCCTAGCCAGTCCTGTGTTCTCTGCCGTGTCTCTGCCAGCCTACTCGTCTGAGTTCCAGCCGTGCTCTTCTGCCAGTCCTGCCTAATGCCTGCACCAATCCTGGTGTTCCTGTCTCCCAAGTGGGATCAGCAGCCACAGCCAGACACCACCCTGGAGTAGCACCTGGCAGCTGCCTGCTGCACAAGCCTGACCTCACCATCAGAGGCTCCAGTGAAAACCCAGGCAGCTGTCGTAGTCACGCCCCTTCCAGGGTAGTCTGGTTTGTGGCACAGTGGGGCCACAAACCCCCCGAGCTCACGCCCACCAGTCAGGGCGTGAGCGTGACAGTACCTCAGAAGCAGCAGCTCCACTCACAGCCACCAGAGGGAGTCCATGAACAGAACTCGCCGAAATACCATTCATGACCACAGGAGGGAGCTCGATAACAGAATTCACAACACTAGACCCACTGGGGCAATGCTGGAGACCATGGGGCAGATTGCTGGGCACACTGGGGCAGATTTCTCGGCACACTGGGGCAGATTGCTGGACACACTGGGGGCAATGCTGGACACTGGGGCAGATTGCTGGACACACTGGGGGCAATTCTGGACACACTGGGGCAATGCTGGAGACCCTGGGGCAGATTGCTGGGCACACTGGGGCAGATTGCTGGACTCACTGGGGGCAATGCTGGACACACTGGGGCAATGCTGGAGACCCTGGGGCAGATTTCTGGACACACTGGGGCAATGCTGGACACTGGGGCAGATTTGTGGACACACTGGGGCAATGCTGGACACTGGGGCAGATTGCTGGACACTGGGGCAATGCTGGACACTGGGGCAGATTGCTGGACACTGGGGCAATGCTGGACACTGGGGCAGATTGCTGGACACACTGGGGCAATGCTGGACACACTGGGGCAGATTGCTGGACACACTGGGGGCAATGCTGGACACACTGGGGAAATGCTGGAGACCCTGGGGCAGATTGCTGGACATACTGGGGCAATGCTGGAGACCCTGGGGCAGATTTCTGGACACTGGGGCAATGCTGGACACTGGGGCAGATTGCTGGGCACGCTGGGGCAATGCTGGACACTGGAGCAGATTGTTGGACACTGGGGCAGATTGCTGGACACTGGGGCAATATGCTAGACATACTGGGGCAGGTTGCTGGACACACTGGGGGTAATATGCTGGACACACTAGGGGTAATATGCTGGACACACTGGGGCAGATTGCTGGACACACTGGGGGCAGGACTGGAGGCATGGGCAGAATGTAGACATGGGGCATGATTGGAGACACGGGGCAGAATGAAAGACATGGGGCAGGATTGGATCATGGGGCAGGATGGATACGATGGAGACAGATGGGGCAGGATGGGGAGATCTTATGGGGTAAAATGGATACTCATGAGGGCAGGATGAAAGAACATATGGCTGGAGCCAGGAATCAGATAAACGGGGCCAGGGTGGGGAATATTATTACCATAAGGGCTAATTAAGGGATATTATGACTGCAGTGATGTATTTATTTTATTTTTTGAGTATACTGTTTTAAATGGGGGGGCGGTCCTGTTACTGTGCAGAGTGACACTATATCGCCTTTTTTTCTTCATGTGGTGTAATGTAGAAGTTGTTAAAAATTAAGTAAAGTGTTCTGCAAGCGGAGCTTGTGATAACTGTGTTATTTCCTGCAGAAACGAGCCCTGGCTGGAAGAAATGATGGCGGTCTGTGCTGGATGAAAGATGAAGGACTTCACCTAGAGACGTCACTGGTGAGTCAGTGTTACCTATACACTGACACTATACACTGTATACTATATACAGAGGTCCTGTGTATAATGTCACCAGTGATCACTGTATTACCTATACATTATATACAGAGCTCCTGTGTACAATGTCACCAGTGATCACTGTATTACCTATACATTATGTACAGAGCTCCTGGGTATAATACCACCAGTGATCTCTGTATTACCTCTACACAGACACTGCATACTAAGTACAGATCTCCTGTGAATACTGGCACTTATGATGATAGTATTGTGTTTTTTTTTAATTACTGATCAGTATTGTAGTATTCAGTCACTGTGGTGGTAATATGTGGTCTGGAAATGGTGTTGTGGTATTTGTCCCTTGTATGTGCTATTTGGTCACCAAGTGGTGGTAATATGTGATCTGTTCATGGTGTGGCGGTATTTGTCCCTTGTATATAGTATTACTTGGTCACTATGTGGTCTGGTCCTGGTGTGGTGGTGTTTCTTCCTGTATGTGATATTATTGGTCTTGGTATAGTGGATTGTATTGTGTATGGCGGTCATTTGTTCTCTCTGATATTAATTAGGAGAAGATTCTTTCTTTCCATTAGTTTTAATGCTTTGTACACAGCGGCGGAGATGCACTTACAGGGGGTTTCCTGTGGAAAAAAGTAATCACCTCTCCACAGGATAAGTGATAACGTATTGATTGGTGGGGGTCTGACTGCTTGGACCATTTTTGCATGGTTGGGGGGGCCCCATTTGAAAGTTCGAATCGGGGCCCATAACTTTCTAGTTACGCCACTGATCGGAGCCATCGGAGGCTTGTATGTTATATGATCGCACTGATCAGAGGTGTTTAACAAAGTTTTAAAGTGAAAAAAAATCATTGTTTTAACAAGAAGAAATATCTGTCACTATATGGAAAGCAGAGTCACTGCACAATGTTAGTTAAGTCTCGTTCATAACTACTTTATTATACTCTATTATCCTGTACACAGTGGAGTAGATAGAAATCACAGGTCCGACAGCAATAGCTGGAATTGAGCCCTCCAACGTAAAGAAAAAAAAAATCTATCTATATATATATACACAACCCCTGGCAACAATTATGGAATCATCGGCCTTGGAGGATGTTCATTTAGTTTAATTTTGTAGAAAAAAAGCAGATCACAGACATGGCACAAAACTAAAGTCATTTCAAATTGCAACTTTTTGGCTTTAAGAAACACTAAGGGTATGTGCACATGTTGCGGATTCTCTGCGGATCCGCAGCGTTTTTTGAGGTGCAGAAACGCTGCAGATCTGCAATTGATTTACAGTACAATGTAAATCAATGAGAAAAAAAAATGCTGTGCACACTTTGCGGAAAATCCGCTGCGGAAACGCTGCGGTTTAAAAGAGGTAGCATGTCACTTCTTTTTTTTGAATATGCAGCATTTTTGTACCCATAACATTATAGAAAACCGTAAGGGTACAAAACGCAGGAAATCCGCAGCAAAACCGCACAAAAAAACGCCGCAGAACCGTACAAAAAATGAGACAAATCCGCAGGTGCGTTTTCTGCCAGGAGAGGCAGAATCCGCACCAGAAATTCCTAAGCTTAATCCGCAATGTGTGTACATAGCCTAAAAGAAATCAAAAATAAAAAAATTTGGTAGTCAGTAATGGTCACTTTTTTAACCAAGCATAGGGGAAAAATTATGGAATCACTCAATTCTGAGGAAAAAATTATGGAATCACCCAGTAAATTTTCATAACCAAAAACAACACCTGCATCAAATTAGATCTGCTCGTTAGTCTGCATCTAAAAAGTAGTGATAACACCTTGGAGAGCTGTTGCACCAAGTGGACTGACATGAATCATGGCTCCAACACGAGAGATGTCAATTGAAACAAAGGAGAGGATTATCAAACTCTTAAAAGAGGGTAAATCATCACGCAATGTTGGAAAAAAAATGTTGGCTCACAGTCAGCTGTGTCTAAAATCTGGACCAAATATAAACAACATGGGAAGGTTGTTAAAGGCAAACATACTGGTAGACCAAGGAAGACATCAAAGCGCCAAGACTGGAAGCTTAAAGCAATATGTCTCCAAAACCGGAAATGCACAACAAAACAAATGAGGAGCAAATGGGTGGAAACTGAAGTCAACGTCTGTGACCGAACTGTAAGAAACCGCCTAAAGGAAATGGGATTTACATACAGAAAAGCTAAATGAAAGCCATCATTAACACCTAAACAGAAAAAAAAAAGGTTACAATGGGCTAAGGAAAAGCAATCGTGGACTGTGGATGACTGGATGAAAGTCATATTCAGTGATGAATCGCGAATCTGCATTGGGCAAGGTGATGATGCTGGAACTTTGGTTTGGTGCCGTTCCAATGAGATTTATAAAGAGGACTGCCTGAAGAGAACATGTAAATTTCCAGAGTCATTGATGATATGGGGCTGCATGTCAGGTAAAGGCACTGGGGAGATGGCTGTCATTACATCTATATATATAATCATCTAAGGGGCACTTCCGTCTGTTTGTCTGTTTGTTTGTCTGTCATGGATATCCCGCGTCGCTAATTGCCGCGAATTTGCCCCTTCCTACTCTCTGTCAGTGGCCCCTCCATACTCCCCTCCAGTCAGCGCTCACACAGGGTTAAAGGCTGCGTTGCACCGCGCTATGCCGCGGTGTAACGCAGTCCATTAACGCTGCAATTAACCCTGTGTGACCAACTTTTTACTATTGATGCTGCCTATGCAGCATCAATAGTACAAAGATCTAATATTAAAAATAATTTAAAAAATATAAAAAAATTATATACTCACCTTCCGGCACCTTTCCCGCTCCTTGCGAAGCTCTGGGCCATGCATTGCGGTCTCGCGAGATGATGACGTAGCGAATTGGTGCGGAATTTGAACCACGCTTCGCTAATTGGTCGCGGCTGGCCGAATCCTGTGTATAAATTGCATTATTCTGAAAACTTCATAAATAAACCACATACATATTCTAGAATACCCGATGCGTTAGAATCGGGCCACCATCTAGTCTTCAATAAATGCACAAGTTTATGTTGATATTTTGGACACTTTTCTTATCCCATCAATTGAAAGGATGTTTAGGGATGATGAAATCATTTTTCAAGATGATAATGCCTCCTGCCATAGAGCAAAAACTGTGAAAACTTTCCTTGAGAAAAGACACATAAGGTCAATGTCATGGCCTGCAAATAGTCCGGATCTCAATCCAATTGAAAATCTTTGGTAGAAGTTGAAGAAAATGGTCCATGACAAGAATCCAACATGCAAAGCTGATCTGGCAACAGCAATCAGGGAAAGATGTAGCCAGATTGATGAAGAGTCCTGTGTGACCCTCATTAAGTCCAGGCCTCAGAGACTGCAAGCTGTTATAAAAGCCAGAGGTGGTGCAACAAAATACTAGTGATGTGTTGTAAGGTTTTTTTGTTTGTTTTTCATGATTCCATAATTTTTTCCTCAGAATTGAGTGACTCCATAATTTTTACCCTATGCTTGGTTAAAAAAGTAACCATTACTGACTACAACATTTTTTGTTCTTGATTTCTTTTAGTGTTCCTTAAAACCAGAAAGTTGTCATTTGCTTTCCTTGCCTCCTCATCATGGTTAACATATCCCTGTGGAATGCCGAGGTACTTGTAGTATGTCTGTACATCAGCTATCTGCCCTGCTGGTAATTCCACTAAATTAGACTTGACTACCTTGTCTCTCTTTATTACCAAGCGGCCGCACTTCTGCAGTCTGAATCACAGCCCAATGTCTTCACTGTAGATCCTTGTCAGGTGGATCAGTGAATTTTTGTCTCATTCGCTTTTCGCATAAAGCTTGATGCCATACCATATAGAGGAGGTGGCTGATGGTGCTTCCACTCTTGAACTTGTATCCATAGCCAGACTCTGTAATTATCTGACTGAGGGGGTTCAAGCCTATGCAGAACAGCAATGGGGACAGTGCATCACCTTGGCATATGCTATATTTGATAGTCACTTGTGCTAGTTGTCTTGAGTTGACTTCCAATGCTGTTCTCCATAGACCCAGTGAATTTCTGAGGAAGGTTCTAAATTTCCTGTTGACATTGTACAGAGCCAAGCATTCACAGATCCATATGTGTGGCACTGAGTCATAGGCTTTCCTGTAATCAATCCAAGCTGTGCTGAGATTGATCTGTCTGGATCTTGAGCGACTGCTCTATGTACTAGGAGCTGGTGCTTAGAGCCTCTGGTGTCAGTCCCAATGCCTTTCTGAGCTGGATTCATGTACTGGTTCATATTGTTCTGTAGCTTGATGGCTATGATGCCTGATAGAAGTTTCCATGTTGTTGTAAGGCAGGTTATTGGGCGGTAGTTGGATGGAACTGTTCCTTTATGAGAATCCTTCATGTTCAGCACTGTTCTTCCTTGTGTTAGCCATGCTGGGTGGTGGCCTGCTTCCAGCAGTTGGTTCATCTGCATTGCCATGCATTCATGTACCACTGTGAATTTATTTAACCAGTAGGTGAGGATTATGTCTGTGCTATCCAGCTCTTCATGTCCTTGACCTGTTGTTGGATGTCTGCTACTGTAATGGTGACTGCTTCCTACCCTAGGTGGTTGCTGTGTTTCATTCTCAGATATTGCAGCCACATTGCACTGGTGTTGTGTTTTTTTTTTCACTTTGGATGGTTCTTTGGAGAACAGGGCATTTATCTTCTTGGCCTCAGCTTCTCTAATGTATCTCCCTTGTTTTGCAGCGAGTGCTGTGAGCCTTTGTCTAGCAGTCTCTTCAGTTGGAGTCAGGCCTTTGTACTTGTCCAGCTTGGTCTTATTCTTGATCTTTACACACTTCTGTATTTCTGATAGTTGGCTGACTTCCCTTCGTGGCACCTTGATCTTTGTCTACAGTCTTCTTTTCCAAGGGGAGCACGTACTTCTGTTGTTCTTGCTGGTTGTATAGCCAAGCATTTCCATGATTGCTGAAGCAGTAGCACAGCTCAGATTATTAATTTGAGTTATGGTGGTGGTAGGAATTGATGCAAGAGCTGCTCTATTGGCATCCTCTAGCATACTGTATGGTGGTGTTTCCTTGCTGAGCCTTGGCAGTCGATCTCTGGTATTGATGGTATTTAGTTTAACTAAGATCTTCTGTTTCAGACCAGCTGCAGTGCACTCTAGTTGCAGGGTTGGATCAGGATCTTCAGGGGGTTGCACATGTTGTTCTTCAAGGTCTTCATGCGAGGTGGATCTGCAGTGCAGTTGATCCATCTCAAGTTGTGATAATAGCTTTCTCTTTATGATATTGAAATGTTGGGTGACTAGTTGTTTCTCTGTTAGTGGACATGCAGGTCTTGTGTCCATCCAGAGTTTCCTCATACGCTTCATATATCTTCTCCCAATTCATCTGCTGTTACTGTAGCATTTCATCAGATCCAGGTTCTCTTGCCTTGTCCATGTATGGTTTGGTCCAGTAGCCCGTTTGTCATCAGATCATCCTGGTTCCTCAATATCATATGCGGACCTTGTTAATCCAGGCATCCGAGCCGGCATGACTCTCTTTCCTCTTGACACTCTTGTTTATTGAAGTAGGCAGCATAGTGTTATGGACCCCCGCAGATGCCGACCCCCTTCTTATCAGCAGGTGGCACAGCCTGAGGCAACAGACTCAAGTTGCATCATGATAGGTGCTCCCCTGGGTGGATAGTACCATATTGTGCATGTAGGGGGCAGTACTGTGGGAAAATTAAAAAGTGGGGGGATGGCAGTACTGTGGGGACATTATACTGTGTGTGAGAGGGATGCCAGTCTTGTGGAAACATCCTGTGTGTGTGGGAAGCCACTATTGTGGGATCAAATGACTGTGTGTGGTGGGATGATGGCACTGTGAGAACTTTATACTGTGTGTGGGGGTATGGCGGTACTATGAGAAGATTATACTATGTGCGGTGGGATGGCGGTACTGTGAGAACATTTTACTGTGCATGGGGGTATAGAGGTACTGTTTGAAGATTATACTCTTTGTGGTGGGATGGAGGTACTGTAGGATCATTATATTGTGTGTGGGGGTATGACGGTACTATGAGAACATTATACTGTGTGTGGGGGTATGGCGGTACTGTAGGAACATTATACTGTGTGTGTGTATGGCGATAGTGTGAAAATACCTTTTTTTTACGAGAGATGCCAGTACTGTGGAAACATTATATCATGGGAGCGGCATCATATATATTGCATAAGGGGTGTAAAAAGGAGTCATAAAAAAGACTCCTCAGGGCTGTGCTGCATTTGTACAGACTGCTATCTGCCGTCCAGACAGGACCATGTGACATCAATGGGAAGAGGGAGGGTTTCCGGAGGGAAGAGTCTAGAGTGTGCACCTGGTCAGGAGACCTTGATGACGCAGTTACTGATATTATTAAGGCCAGAGCCCCAAAGGCAAAACAGATTTGGCGCCAAGCAAAGGAAAGGGGTGCGGAGAAGAATCTGAGGTACCAGCTCATGGTAAAGTGCCCGAGGAAGCTGGGTGTGGGGCAGAACCCTGCTTACAGGGCATAATGGGGGCATTACACTGTGTGGGGCCAAGAAAGGGGCCTTGTACTAGGAGAACAATCCGCTCCCTCACTTCCTGTCCTCCATAGTTGGCTCGTATGTATCTATTACAGGAAACAGAACAACAACGTTATGATTCTTATAAAGAGTCTCCGTGCAGAAGGGGTTAATGTCCCCGCGCTCAGTAATGGGGAATCTCCACATACCTCCACCTGCAGAGCCGCACTCCACATATATGGCTGCTCTGTGCGCACAGGACCTGTGATGAGGTCACAGGGGGGAGGAGTCAGGGGTCACGTGATCCGCAGTGAAGACGCTACATGGAGACTTCTCCTCAGTCAGTGACATTTCCGCCATTATTCGCCCTCACTACTGGCACAATTACCTCGCGCCGCCTTTTCTACACAATGTTATGTGTGGAATGTAACGTGCGATTTCTCTGGAGACAAATAGACCCCACACATGAGGGAATTATTACCGGTTACCGGGCGTCTAGTATATGGCGGCATATGATTGTGCTATCGGCTCCACACCAGGAGCTAAAATGCCGAAATCTCGCTTATTTAACCCCTTCCAGTGTCCAGCTAAGGGTCATATACGGCCATGCTCCTCTCCAGTCGCTGTGGGGTTTGGTAATTGGATGGAGGGCGGCGTCCATGCTTGGACTTCAGAGAGAGTAATAATATCACAGCTCACCTTCCCTATCCTTTACCCCTTACACCTGACCTGTTTAGCCAATTACCTGGAGATAAATGGTTTTACAATTTGTCCACTACTATAAAGTTTTTTGTTTTTTTTTCATAAATCTTGCTATTATGTGCCACTGAAAACATCTACTGTGGTTATTTTAGCAATATTAGCTGTTATCATGCTGTAACAGCACATCTTCAGTGCTGGATTCAACTCTCATGGGGTTAATCGACAACTTCCTTTCTCCTGAGTTATTGTGCTCTAATACTACAAGTTCCAAGATGCTTTGCACTGCCACTAAGCCCGAACCTACCAGACCCACTCCAGAACACACCCAAACCCCTCCCTCCTCTCTCCCCTCTATCTTCCAAAAGATTTGTGATGTCATTTCCGTCCAACTCCTCTTTTACATTTGTCCAACCCACACTCCATTACACATAGATAGATAGATAGATAGATATTAGATAAATAGATAGATAGATCTATATATATAACTAGATTGTGGCCCGATTCTAACGCATTGGGTTTTCTAGAATATGCATGTCCCCGTAGTATATGCACAATGATGATTCCAGAATTCGCGGCATGATGATGTCATAAAGGTTGCCTCGACCAATCAGCGACGGGCACAGTCTGCCGCGAATTTGCCTCGACCAATCAGCGACGGGCACAATATCGACGTAGATGTCATAATGGTTAGATGTCATGATTGTGGCCCGATTCTAACGCATTGGGTATTCTAGAATATGCATGTCCCTGTAGTATATGGACAATGATGATTCCAGAATTCGTGGCAGATTGTGCCTGTCGCTGATTGGTCGAGGCAACCTTTATGACATCATCGTCGCCATGGCAACCATTATGACATCTACGTCGATACTATGCCCATCGCTGAATCAGAAACGTGGGATTTCTACGTCCTTTATGACATCATCGTCGCTGTGCCTGTCCCTGATTGGTCGAGGCCTGGCGGCCTCGACCACTCAGAGACGCAGGATGTCTACGTCCTTTATGACATCATCGTCGCTGTGCCCGTCGCTGATTGGTCAAGGCCTGGCGGCCTCGACCAATCAGAGATGCGGGATTTCCAGGACAGACAGACAGACAGACAGACGGAAAAACCCTTAGACAATTATATATATAGATTGTCTAAGGGTTTTTCCGTCTGTCTGTCTGTCTGTCTTTCTGTTTGTCTGTCTGTCCTGGAAATCCCGGCTCTCTGATTGGTCGAGGCTGCCAGGCCTCGACCAATCAGAGACCGGCACAGCATCGACGTAGAAATCCCGCGTCTCTGATTGGTCGAGGCCGCCAGGCACAGCGACGATGATGTCATAAAGGACGTAGACATCTCACGTTTCTTATTCAGCGACGGGCACAGTATCGACGTAGATGTCATAATGGTTGCCATGGCGACGATGACGTCATAAAGGTTGCCTCGACCAATCAGCGACGGGCACAGTGTGCCGCGAATTCTGGAATCATCATTATCCATATACTACGGGGACATGCATATTCTAGAATACCCGATGCCTTAGAATCGGGCCACAATCTAGTATTAGATAAATAGATAGATAAATAAATATGGGATAGATAGATAGATAGATAGATAGATAGATAGATAGATAGATAGATAGATAGATAGATAGATAGATAGATATGGGATAGATAGATAGATAGATATTAGATAGATAAATAGATAGATATTAGATAGATAGATAGATAGATATGGGATAGATAGATATTAGATAGATAGATATTAGATAGATAGATAGATAATAGATAGATATTAGATAAATAGATAGATATTAGATTAATAGATACATAGATATGCAGCGCCCCAGAGATCTGGTCGTTGCAGTATGACGCTCTGCCACTAAGGGGAGTGATGGTACGTCCGATGGCACTGAAGGGGTTCTCCTGACCAGGTATCACCAGAACACTTTACACTTCACACTCCGGCCACTAGGGGGAGAAAAAGGCTTTATTTATTGGGCCACTCCTCACACTGGTAAAACTAGGGGTCGGGGAGGAAGTTAGTCAGAAGCTGACTGGGTTGGATTCAGGCAACATCCCGTGGCAGGGGGTGTTGCAGGGAGAAGACACAGGGGGTCCCTGTCAGGCGTGGGAACCTGGCAGGTGCCTAGCGAACAGAACAGAACGGAACCGCGCCTGCACACCCCGCGGCGGTATCCAAGAGAGAGACACGAAGGGAAGGATATTGTGGAACAGTGTAAACGAGATCAAGCACAAAGGTGTTATGATGCGGTGGTTTAGGAGCAACATGGAACGAGCTCTGAAGGAAGTGGTATCTGTACTGACTGCAGTCCCTAAGCTCAACACAACACTAGAAGTAGCCGTGGGATGCTCCTAACTCTCCCTAGGCACCTCGTCACAGCCTAAGAGCTAACTACCCCTAAAGATAGAAGCAGGAAAACTATCTTGCCTCAGAGAAAATTCCCAAAGGATAGATTAGCCCCCCACAAATAATGAATGTGAGTGGAGAGGGAAAAGACATACACAGAATGAAACCAGAATGAGCACAGGAGGCCAGTCTAGCTAGATAGATAGGACAGGATGGAATACCGTGCGGTCAGTATAAAACACTACAAAAATCCACGCAGAGTTTACAAAAAACTCCACACCTGACTAAAGGTGGGGAGGGTAAATCTGCTTCCCAGAGCTTCCAGCAAGACAGAATTAATTCATACTGATTAGCTGGACAAACATAGAAAACACAGAACGGATAAGTCCACAATCTGTGGACAGAAAAGAGCAAGCAGGAACTTAGCTTTGCTGAACTGGTCAGGATAAGAGGGAAATCCAAAGAGATGTGAATCCAACCAGAAACCATTTACAAGTGGCACTGGCTGAAGGAAAAGCCAGGCAATAAATAGCCGAGCAGAAAAGACGATCAGCTAAATACAAGGAGCAGCCATACCACTTGAAACCACCAGAGGGAGCCCAAGAGCAGAACTCACAAAAGTGCCACTTACAACCACCGGAGGGAGCCCAAGAGCGGAATTCACAACAGTACCCCCCCCCCCTTGAGGAGGGGTCACCGAACCCTCACCAGAGCCCCCAGGCCGATCAGGACGAGCCAAGTGAAAAGCACGAACCAAATCGGTGGCATGGACATCGGAGGCAACAACCCAAGAATTATCCTCCTGGCCATAACCCTTCCCTTCCCTCCCTTGACAAGATACTGAAGCCTCCGCCTCGAAAAACGAGAATCCAAAATCTTCTCAACCTCATATTCCAACTCTCCCTCAACCAACACCGGGGCAGGAGGGTCAACCGAGGGAACAACGGGCACCACATATCTACGCAACAAAGATCTATGGAAAACATTATGAATGGCAAAAGAGGCTGGAAGAGCCAAACGAAAAGACACCGGATTAATAATTTCAGAAATTTTATAAGGACCAATAAGTCGAGGCTTAAACTTAGGGGAAGAAACCTTCATAGGAACATGAAGAGAAGACAACCAAACCAAATCCCCCACACGAAGCCGGGGACCAACACACCGACGGCGGTTAGCAAAACGTTGAGCCCTTTCCTGAGACAACGTCAAATTGTCCACCACATGAGTGCAAATCTGCTGCAGCCTGTCCACCACAGAATCAACACCAGGACAATCAGAAGGCTCAACCTGCCCAGAAGAAAAACGAGGATGAAAACCAAAATTACAAAAGAAAGGTGAAACCAAAGTAGCCGAACTAGCCCGATTATTAAGGGCAAACTCGGCCAACGGCAAGAAAGACACCCAATCATCCTGATCAGCAGACACAAAGCATCTCAAATAGGTCTCCAAGGTCTGATTAGTTTGCTCAGTTTGGCCATTAGTCTGAGGATGAAACGCCGAAGAAAAAGACAAATCAATGCCCATCCTAGCACAAAAGGCCCGCCAAAACCTAGAGACAAACTGAGAACCTCTGTCAGAAACAATATTCTCCGGAATGCCATGCAAACGAACCACATGCTGAAAAAGCAATGGAACCAGATCTGAGGAGGAAGGCAACTTAGGCAAAGGTACCAGATGAACCATTTTAGAGAACCGGTCACAAACAACCCAGATAACTGACATCTTCTGGGAAACAGCAAGATCCGAAATAAAATCCATGGAAATATGCGTCCAGGGCCTCTCAGGGACCGGCAAAGGCAAAAGCAACCCACCAGTGCGGGAACAGCAAGGCTTGGCTCGGGCGCAAGTCCCACAGGACTGCACAAAAGCACGGACATCGCGCGACAAGGAAGGCCACCAAAAGGACCTAGCAACCAAATCTCTAGTACCAAAAATCCCAGGATGACCAGCCAACACTGAACAATGAACCTCAGAAATCACCTTACTTGTCCATCCATCAGGAACAAACAGCTTCCCCACAGGACAGCGGTCAGGCCTATCAGCCTGAAATTCCTGAAGCACCCGCCGCAAATCAGGGGAGATGGCAGAAAGAATCACCCCTTCCTTAAGAATGCCAACCGGCTCAAGGACTCCAGGAGAATCAGGCAAAAAACTCCTAGAGAGGGCATCAGCCTTAACATTCTTAGATCCCGGAAGATACGAGACCACAAAATCAAAACAGGAGAAAAACAGGGACCATCGAGCCTGTCTAGGATTCAGCCGCTTGGCCGACTCGAGGTAAATCAGATTCTTATGATCGGTCAGGACCACAACGCGGTGCTTAGCTCCCTCAAGCCAATGTCGCCACTCCTCAAACGCCCACTTCATAGCCAACAACTCCCGATTGCCGACATCATAATTGCGTTCCGCAGGCGAAAACTTTCTGGAAAAAGAAGCACACGGTTTCATCAAAGAACCATCAGACTCCCTCTGAGACAAAACGGCCCCTGCCCCAATCTCAGAAGCGTCGACCTCAACCTGAAAAGGAAGAGAAACATCCGGCTGACGCAACACAGGGGCAGAAGTAAATCAGCGTTTAAGCTCCTGAAAGGCCTCAACAGCCGCAGAGGACCAATTCGTCACATCAGCGCCTTTCTTCGTCAAATCAGTAAGGGGCTTAACCACACTGGAAAAGTTGGCAATGAAACGGCGATAGAAATTAGCAAAGCCCAAAAATTTTTGAAGGCCCTTCACAGATGTGGGTTGAATCCAGTCATGAATAGCTTGGACCTTAACAGGATCCATTTCTATAGACGAGGGAGAAAAAATAAAACCCAAAAAAGAGACCTTCTGAGCTCCGAATAGGCACTTAGACCCCTTCACAAACAAAGCATTATCACGAAGGATCTGGAACACCATCCTGACCTGCTTCACATGAGACTCTCAATCATCAGAAAAAATCAAAACATCATCCAAATATACGACCATGAATTTATCAAGATAATTGAGGAAAATATCATGCATGAAGGACTGGAACACAGATGGAGCATTAGAGAGCCCAAATGGCATCACAAGGTATTCAAAATGGCCTTCGGGCGTATTAAATGCAGTTTTACATTCGTCACCCTGTTTAATACGAACAAGATTATATGCCCCTCGGAGGTCAATCTTAGTAAACCACCTAGCCCCCTTAATCTGAGCAAACAAATCAGTAAGCAAAGGCAAGGGGTATTGGAATTTGACCGTGATCTTATTAAGAAGACGATAATCAATACAGGGTCTCAAGGAGCCATCCTTCTTAGCAACAAAAAAGAAACCCGCTCCCAATGGTGACGAAGACGGCCGAATATGCCCTTTCTCCAAAGATTCCTTAACATAGCTCCGCATGGCGGCATGCTCTGACACAGACAGATTGAAAAGTCGGCCTTTAGGGAACTTACAACCTGGAATCAAGTTAATAGCACAATCACAGTCCCTATGAGGAGGAAGGGAACTGGACTTGGGCTCATCAAATACATCCTGGAAATCCGACAAAAACTCAGGGACCTCAGAAGAGGGGAAGAGGAAATTGACATCAAAGGAACGTCACTATGTACCCCTTGACAACCCCAACTAGTCACAGACATAGTTTTCCAATCCAGCACCGGATTATGTTCCTGTAACCATGGAAAACCCAGTAAAACAACATCATGCAGGTTATGCAACACCAGAAAACGGCAATTTTCCTGATGTGCAGGAGCCATGTACATGGTCATCTGCATCCAGTACTGAGGTTTATCCTTGGCCAATGGAGTAGCATAAATGCCCCTCAAAGGAATAGGGCTCTGTAAAGGCTGCAAGGAAAAACGACAGCGCCTGGCGAATTCTAAGTCCATTAGGTTCAGGGCAGCGCCTAAATCCACAAATGCCATGACAGAAAAGGACGACAATGAGCAAATCAGGGTCACAGATAAAAGAAATTTAGGTTGTACAGTACTAATGGTAACAGACCTAGCGACCCTCCTGGTACGTTTAGGGCAATCTGAAATAACATGAGCAGAATCACCACAGTAAAAACACAGCCTATTCTGACGTCTGAATTCCTGCCATCCTGTTTTATTCAAAATCCTATCACATTGCATAGGTTCAGGACTCTGCTCAGAGGACACTGCCATATGGTGCACAGCTTTGCGCTCGCGCAAACGCCGATCAATCTGAATGGCTAGAGACATAGATTCGCTCAAACCAGTAGGCGTAGAGAAGCCCACCATTACATCTTTAAGGGCTTCAGAAAGACCCTTTCTGAAAATAGCAGCCAGAGCATCCTCATTCCATTTAGTAAGCACAGACCATTTCCTAAATTTCTGGCAGTATAATTCTGCCGCTTCCTGACCTTGACACAAGGCCAACAGGGTCTTTTCTGCATGATCCACAGAATTAGGTTCGTCATACAATAATCCGAGCGCTTGAAAAAATGCGTCTACATTCAATAATGCCGGATCCCCTGGTTCAAGAGAAAAAGCCCAGTCTTGAGGGTCACCACGCAGCAAGGATATGATGATTTTTACTTGCTGAATGGGATCACCAGAAGAACGGGGTTTCAAAGCAAAAAACAATTTGCAGTTATTTTTAAAGTTCAAAAACTTGGATCTGTCTCCAAAAAACAAATCAGGAGTAGGAATTTTAGGCTCCAAAGCCGGAGTCTGGACAACATAATCTTGAATACTCTGTACTCTTGCAGCAAGATGATCCACACGAGAAAATAAACCCTGAACATCCATGCCAGAGCACAAATCCTGCACCACCCAAAGGTCAAGAGGAAAAAAAAAAGACAAAAGGGAGCACAGAAAAAAAATGTCTCAGAATTTTTTCCTTCTTTTGGGATACATTTAATTCATTTTTGGCCACTTGTACTATTATGATGCGGTGGTTTAGAAGCAACATGGAACGAGCTCTGAAGGAAGTGGTATCTGTACTGACTGCAGTCCCTAAGCTCAACACAACACTAGAAGTAGGCGTGGGATGCTCCTAACTCTCCCTAGGCACCTCGTCACAGCCTAAGAGCTAACTACCCCTAAAGATAGAAGCAGGAAAACTATCTTGCCTCAGATAAAATTCCCAAAGGATAGATTAGCCCCCCACAAATAATGAATGTGAGTGGAGAGGGAAAAGACATACACAGAATGAAACCAGAATGAGCACAGGAGGCCAGTCTAGCTAGATAGATAGGACAGGATGGAATACTGTGCGGTCAGTATAAAACACTACAAAAATCCACGCAGTTTACAAAAAATTCCACACCTGACTAAAGGTGTGGAGGGTAAATCTGCTTCCCAGAGCTTCCAGCAAGACAGAATTAATTCATACTGATAAGCTGGACAAACATAGAAAACACAGAACGGATAAGTCCACAATCTGTGGACAGAAAAGAGCAAGCAAGAACTTAGCTTTGCTGAACTGGTCAGGATAACAGGGAAATCCAAAGAGATGTGAATCCAACCAGAAACCATTTACAAGTGGCACTGGCTGAAGGAAAAGCCAGGCAATAAATAGCCGAGCAGAAAAGACGATCAGTGGAAGCAGCTGATGACAGCTAAATCCAAGGAGCAGCCATACCACTTGAAACCACCAGAGGAAGCCCAAGAGCACAACTCACAAAAGTGCCACTTACAACCACCTGAGGGAGCCCAAGAGCGGAATTCACAACACAAAGGAGAACCAGTAGGAGTCGTGCCGTGAGACCGAGGCAACATCCTACTGAGGCACGTAGCCGGTGGCCGGAACACCGCGGGAGTAACTGACTCTAGGCCTTACTCCAACTCCGCAGGACAGTTAATTATAGGTTGGCTGTCTCACCAAAACACCTACGAAGACATAGGGGGCAACAGTGGGAGAGGGGCGTCTCTAGGGTCCCGGAAGAACTCCAGGCCTTCCCGTCAAACGGGTGCGTTCTAGCCATAACATATCTGGGGGGACGTTGAACTAGTAACATCTGGAACTAAAGAAAGAGAGAGCTGTAGAGAACAAACGAACGAGAACAGCAGTTGTGAGGACTATTCCGAATGCTCAGCAGGGTAGGACTACAACACAAACAGGCGCTAGTGGTAGGCAACGATTTCCATCTGCGAAGGAAACTCTGGATGTGCCCATCGGACCGGTCGGTCTCAGACAGCCCTGTTAAGCGTGCTCTGGATTGTGGATCCTGAAGTCTCCAGTAAAGAGGTAAAGAGACTGCAACCCTGTGTCCTCGTTATTGACTGCACCTTACACCATTACCATCTACCTTACTGGGAAGCCCTGGGGATATACTTCACCTGTGGGAGGGTATACCATCCAGCTGCCATTCCATCACCCCAGCGGACCCCATAGCAGCGTCGGTCACCCTGACAGAACACCACAGGTGGCGTCACGAACCCTTGACAGACTGTACCACCTTTATTGGACGCCCCTTAGCAGGGTCGCGAACCGGGTCTAGCCACCGTGACAGCCTCAGAACCGAACCAGAGAGGCCCGGTACCGCGAACTCGTGGCCCTGTGTCTGGGGGCGCTCCAGATAGATATTAGATAGATAGATATTAGATAGATAGATATTAGATAGATAGATATATAGATATGGGATAGATAGATAGACAGATAAATATTAGATAGATAGATATTAGATAGATAGATAGATAAATATTAGATAGATAGATATTAGATACTGTAGATAGATAGATCGATAGATTTTAGATAGATAAATAGATAGATAGATATTAGATAGATATTAGATAGATAGATATTAGATAGATAGACAGACACACAGATAGATAGATAGATAGATAGATAGATAGATAGATAGATAGATAGATAGATAGATAGATAGATATGGGATAGATAGATAGATAGATAATAGATAGATGTGGGATAGATAGATAGATGATAGATAGATAGATATTAGATAGATAGACAGACACATAGATAGATAGATAGATAGATAGATATGGGATAGATAGATAGATAGATAGACAGACACACAGATAGATAGATCTGGGATAGATAGATAATAGATAGATAGATGTGGGATAGATAGATAATAGATAGATAGATAGATAGACACAGACAGATAGATAGAATTAGATAGATATGGGATAGATAGATACATACAGATACTGTATATCTATATATCTATTTCCATAGATATGTCCATATCCATGTTTCTAAACCCCTTCACCTCTGGAGCTTTTTTTGTTTATCGCTCCCCTTCTTTCCAGAGCCATAATGTTTCCGTCCATATGGCCATGTGAGGGCTTAATTTTTGTGGGACGAGTTCAAACCAGGGATTCAAGCTTCAGGAGGCTAATTTGCATATTCCAGGTGCCTTCTGGGAGAAGCGAAGTCTCCCTAAGCTAGAAGATCGTTGGGTACAGCCGGGACCAGCTGCTTCGAAAGCATCACCAAACCAGGGATTCAAGCTTCAGGAGGCTAATTTGCATATTCCAGGTGCCTTCTGGGAGAAGCGAAGTCTCCCTAAGCTAGAAGATCGTTGGGTACAGCCGGGACCAGCTGCTTCGAAAGCATCACCAAACCAGGGATTCAAGCTTCAGGAGGCTAATTTGCATATTCCAGGTGCCTTCTGGGAGAAGCGAAGTCTCCCTAAGCTAGAAGATCGTTGGGTACAGCCGGGACCAGCTGCTTCGAAAGCATCACCAAACCAGGGATTCAAGCTTCAGGAGGCTAATTTGCATATTCCAGGTGCCTTCTGGGAGAAGCGAAGTCTCCCTAAGCTAGAAGATCGTTGGGTACAGCCGGGACCAGCTGCTTCGAAAGCATCACCAAACCAGGGATTCAAGCTTCAGGAGGCTAATTTGCATATTCCAGGTGCCTTCTGGGAGAAGCGAAGTCTCCCTAAGCTAGAAGATCGTTGGGTACAGCCGGGACCAGCTGCTTCGAAAGCATCACCAAACCAGGGATTCAAGCTTCAGGAGGCTAATTTGCATATTCCAGGTGCCTTCTGGGAGAAGCGAAGTCTCCCTAAGCTAGAAGATCGTTGGGTACAGCCGGGACCAGCTGCTTCGAAAGCATCACCAAACCAGGGATTCAAGCTTCAGGAGGCTAATTTGCATATTCCAGGTGCCTTCTGGGAGAAGCGAAGTCTCCCTAAGCTAGAAGATCGTTGGGTACAGCCGGGACCAGCTGCTTCGAAAGCATCACCAAACCAGGGATTCAAGCTTCAGGAGGCTAATTTGCATATTCCAGGTGCCTTCTGGGAGAAGCGAAGTCTCCCTAAGCTAGAAGATCGTTGGGTACAGCCGGGACCAGCTGCTTCGAAAGCATCACCAAACCAGGGATTCAAGCTTCAGGAGGCTAATTTGCATATTCCAGGTGCCTTCTGGGAGAAGCGAAGTCTCCCTAAGCTAGAAGATCGTTGGGTACAGCCGGGACCAGCTGCTTCGAAAGCATCACCAAACCAGGGATTCAAGCTTCAGGAGGCTAATTTGCATATTCCAGGTGCCTTCTGGGAGAAGCGAAGTCTCCCTAAGCTAGAAGATCGTTGGGTACAGCCGGGACCAGCTGCTTCGAAAGCATCACCAAACCAGGGATTCAAGCTTCAGGAGGCTAATTTGCATATTCCAGGTGCCTTCTGGGAGAAGCGAAGTCTCCCTAAGCTAGAAGATCGTTGGGTACAGCCGGGACCAGCTGCTTCGAAAGCATCACCAAACCAGGGATTCAAGCTTCAGGAGGCTAATTTGCATATTCCAGGTGCCTTCTGGGAGAAGCGAAGTCTCCCTAAGCTAGAAGATCGTTGGGTACAGCCGGGACCAGCTGCTTCGAAAGCATCACCAAACCAGGGATTCAAGCTTCAGGAGGCTAATTTGCATATTCCAGGTGCCTTCTGGGAGAAGCGAAGTCTCCCTAAGCTAGAAGATCGTTGGGTACAGCCGGGACCAGCTGCTTCGAAAGCATCACCAAACCAGGGATTCAAGCTTCAGGAGGCTAATTTGCATATTCCAGGTGCCTTCTGGGAGAAGCGAAGTCTCCCTAAGCTAGAAGATCGTTGGGTACAGCCGGGACCAGCTGCTTCGAAAGCATCACCAAACCAGGGATTCAAGCTTCAGGAGGCTAATTTGCATATTCCAGGTGCCTTCTGGGAGAAGCGAAGTCTCCCTAAGCTAGAAGATCGTTGGGTACAGCCGGGACCAGCTGCTTCGAAAGCATCACCAAACCAGGGATTCAAGCTTCAGGAGGCTAATTTGCATATTCCAGGTGCCTTCTGGGAGAAGCGAAGTCTCCCTAAGCTAGAAGATCGTTGGGTACAGCCGGGACCAGCTGCTTCGAAAGCATCACCAAACCAGGGATTCAAGCTTCAGGAGGCTAATTTGCATATTCCAGGTGCCTTCTGGGAGAAGCGAAGTCTCCCTAAGCTAGAAGATCGTTGGGTACAGCCGGGACCAGCTGCTTCGAAAGCATCACCAAACCAGGGATTCAAGCTTCAGGAGGCTAATTTGCATATTCCAGGTGCCTTCTGGGAGAAGCGAAGTCTCCCTAAGCTAGAAGATCGTTGGGTACAGCCGGGACCAGCTGCTTCGAAAGCATCACCAAACCAGGGATTCAAGCTTCAGGAGGCTAATTTGCATATTCCAGGTGCCTTCTGGGAGAAGCGAAGTCTCCCTAAGCTAGAAGATCGTTGGGTACAGCCGGGACCAGCTGCTTCGAAAGCATCACCAAACCAGGGATTCAAGCTTCAGGAGGCTAATTTGCATATTCCAGGTGCCTTCTGGGAGAAGCGAAGTCTCCCTAAGCTAGAAGATCGTTGGGTACAGCCGGGACCAGCTGCTTCGAAAGCATCACCAAACCAGGGATTCAAGCTTCAGGAGGCTAATTTGCATATTCCAGGTGCCTTCTGGGAGAAGCGAAGTCTCCCTAAGCTAGAAGATCGTTGGGTACAGCCGGGACCAGCTGCTTCGAAAGCATCACCAAACCAGGGATTCAAGCTTCAGGAGGCTAATTTGCATATTCCAGGTGCCTTCTGGGAGAAGCGAAGTCTCCCTAAGCTAGAAGATCGTTGGGTACAGCCGGGACCAGCTGCTTCGAAAGCATCACCAAACCAGGGATTCAAGCTTCAGGAGGCTAATTTGCATATTCCAGGTGCCTTCTGGGAGAAGCGAAGTCTCCCTAAGCTAGAAGATCGTTGGGTACAGCCGGGACCAGCTGCTTCGAAAGCATCACCAAACCAGGGATTCAAGCTTCAGGAGGCTAATTTGCATATTCCAGGTGCCTTCTGGGAGAAGCGAAGTCTCCCTAAGCTAGAAGATCGTTGGGTACAGCCGGGACCAGCTGCTTCGAAAGCATCACCAAACCAGGGATTCAAGCTTCAGGAGGCTAATTTGCATATTCCAGGTGCCTTCTGGGAGAAGCGAAGTCTCCCTAAGCTAGAAGATCGTTGGGTACAGCCGGGACCAGCTGCTTCGAAAGCATCACCAAACCAGGGATTCAAGCTTCAGGAGGCTAATTTGCATATTCCAGGTGCCTTCTGGGAGAAGCGAAGTCTCCCTAAGCTAGAAGATCGTTGGGTACAGCCGGGACCAGCTGCTTCGAAAGCATCACCAAACCAGGGATTCAAGCTTCAGGAGGCTAATTTGCATATTCCAGGTGCCTTCTGGGAGAAGCGAAGTCTCCCTAAGCTAGAAGATCGTTGGGTACAGCCGGGACCAGCTGCTTCGAAAGCATCACCAAACCAGGGATTCAAGCTTCAGGAGGCTAATTTGCATATTCCAGGTGCCTTCTGGGAGAAGCGAAGTCTCCCTAAGCTAGAAGATCGTTGGGTACAGCCGGGACCAGCTGCTTCGAAAGCATCACCAAACCAGGGATTCAAGCTTCAGGAGGCTAATTTGCATATTCCAGGTGCCTTCTGGGAGAAGCGAAGTCTCCCTAAGCTAGAAGATCGTTGGGTACAGCCGGGACCAGCTGCTTCGAAAGCATCACCAAACCAGGGATTCAAGCTTCAGGAGGCTAATTTGCATATTCCAGGTGCCTTCTGGGAGAAGCGAAGTCTCCCTAAGCTAGAAGATCGTTGGGTACAGCCGGGACCAGCTGCTTCGAAAGCATCACCAAACCAGGGATTCAAGCTTCAGGAGGCTAATTTGCATATTCCAGGTGCCTTCTGGGAGAAGCGAAGTCTCCCTAAGCTAGAAGATCGTTGGGTACAGCCGGGACCAGCTGCTTCGAAAGCATCACCAAACCAGGGATTCAAGCTTCAGGAGGCTAATTTGCATATTCCAGGTGCCTTCTGGGAGAAGCGAAGTCTCCCTAAGCTAGAAGATCGTTGGGTACAGCCGGGACCAGCTGCTTCGAAAGCATCACCAAACCAGGGATTCAAGCTTCAGGAGGCTAATTTGCATATTCCAGGTGCCTTCTGGGAGAAGCGAAGTCTCCCTAAGCTAGAAGATCGTTGGGTACAGCCGGGAACAGCTGCTTCGAAAGCATCACCAAACCAGGGATTCAAGCTTCAGGAGGCTAATTTGCATATTCCAGGTGCCTTCTGGGAGAAGCGAAGTCTCCCTAAGCTAGAAGATCGTTGGGTACAGCCGGGACCAGCTGCTTCGAAAGCATCACCAAACCAGGGATTCAAGCTTCAGGAGGCTAATTTGCATATTCCAGGTGCCTTCTGGGAGAAGCGAAGTCTCCCTAAGCTAGAAGATCGTTGGGTACAGCCGGGACCAGCTGCTTCGAAAGCATCACCAAACCAGGGATTCAAGCTTCAGGAGGCTAATTTGCATATTCCAGGTGCCTTCTGGGAGAAGCGAAGTCTCCCTAAGCTAGAAGATCGTTGGGTACAGCCGGGACCAGCTGCTTCGAAAGCATCACCAAACCGCGCGCCTTATGGCGCGCAAATTTTTGCCTGTAGGACATTATTGCAAGAGAGCTTGGCTGAGTAGATTACACAAGAAGGAAAACACACAGCAAGTCAGCAGGATCTAGGAGCAACATGGCAGATGTGACAACCTACATGGTGAGCTGCAGCATGTGCTACATGTTCACAGATCGACCAGAAGAAGAATTAAATTTCACCTGTCAGAAGTGTAGACTAGTGGCCCTTTTAGAAGAAAAGGTGCGGGGTCTGGAAGAAAGAATAGCAACTTTGAAACTCATCAAAGAGAATGAAGACTTTCTAGACAGAACAGAAGCATCTCTACTGGTCACAGAAGGTGCAAAAAGTGTCAGAGAACCTCCAAAAGCAGATGAGTGGAAGCATGTGACCAAAAGAAGCAAGAAGACCATGGAGAAATCACCAACCACACAACTGAAGAACCGATATCAAATCTTTGTAGAGGATGAAGATGGCACACCTAAGAATGAAGCAATACCAGCAAGCAAAAAAGAAAAGGGCACACAGCAACAAGTGACAGCAAAAAGTACAGCCAAGAAGCAACGAAGAGTGGTGGTGGTGGGAGACTCACTACTGAGAGGCACCGAAGCAGCCATCTGCAGACCGGACATAACTGCAAGAGAAGTATGCTGCCTTCCAGGTGCGATGATCAAGGATGTGACCGATAGGATACCAAAGCTCTTCAGCTCCAAGGACGTCCACCCATTTCTTCTGATACATGTTGGCACCAATGACACGGCAAGGAAGGACCTACCGACAATCTGCAAGGACTTTGAAGAGTTGGGGAAGAAAGTAAAGGAACTGGATGCACAGGTAGTTTTTTCTTCTATCCTTCCAGTAGACGGGCATGGCACCAGGAGATGGAACAGGATCCTTGATGCAAACAACTGGCTAAGACGATGGTGCAGACAACAAGGATTTGGATTCCTGGACCACGGTGTGAATTACTGGTATGATGGACTCCTCGCCAGAGACGGACTACACCTCAACAAACCTGGGAAACACACATTCGCCAGAAGACTCGCTACACTCATCAGGAGGGCGTTAAACTAGAAGAAGAGGGGACGGGAAGAAAAACATTAGACTCGAACAAAGACGACCCAGGAAAACATACTCAGAAGGGAGGTAAGAACATTTCTAAAACAATCCACAGTGAGGAGATTGGAACAAAACAAAATCCTCTAAACTGCATGCTCGCAAACGCCAGAAGCCTGACAAACAAGATGGAAGAACTAGAAGCAGAAATATCTACAGGTAACTTTGACATAGTGGGAATAACCGAGACATGGTTAGATGAAAGCTATGACTGGGCAGTTAACTTACAGGGTTACAGTCTGTTTAGAAAGGATCGTAAAAATCGGAGAGGAGGAGGGGTTTGTCTCTATGTAAAGTCTTGTCTAAAGTCCACTTTAAGGGAGGATATTAGCGAAGGGAATGAGGATGTCGAGTCCATATGGGTTGAAATTCATGGAGGGAAAAATGGTAACAAAATTCTCATTGGGGTCTGTTACAAACCCCCAAATATAACAGAAAGCATGGAAAGTCTACTTCTAAAGCAGATAGATGAAGCTGCAACCCATAATGAGGTCCTGGTTATGGGGGACTTTAACTACCCGGATATTAACTGGGAAACAGAAACCTGTGAAACCCATAAAGGCAACAGGTTTCTGCTAATAACCAAGAAAAATTATCTTTCACAATTGGTGCAGAATCCAACCAGAGGAGCAGCACTTTTAGACCTAATACTATCTAATAGACCTGACAGAATAACAAATCTGCAGGTGGTTGGGCATTTAGGAAATAGCGACCACAATTTTGTGCAGTTTCACCTGTCTTTCACTAGGGGGACTTGTCAGGGAGTCACAAAAACATTGAACTTTAGGAAGGCAAAGTTTGAACAGCTTAGAGATGCCCTTAATCTGGTAGACTGGGACAATATCCTCAGAAATGAGAATACAGATAATAAATGGGAAATGTTTAAGAACATCCTAAATAGGCAGTGTAAGCGGTTTATACCTTGTGGGAATAAAAGGACTAGAAATAGGAAAAACCCAATGTGGCTAAACAAAGAAGTAAGACAGGCAATTAACAGTAAAAAGAAAGCATTTGCACTATTAAAGCAGGATGGCACCATTGAAGCTCTAAAAAACAATAGGGAGAAAAATACTTTATCTAAAAAACTAATTAAAGCTGCCAAAAAGGAAACAGAGAAGCACATTGCTAAGGAGCGTAAAACTAATCCCAAACTGTTCTTCAACTATATCAATAGTAAAAGAATAAAAACTGAAAATGTAGGCCCCTTAAAAAATAGTGAGGAAAGAATGGTTGTAGATGACGAGGAAAAAGCTAACATATTAAACACCTTCTTCTCCACGGTATTCACGGTGGAAAATGAAATGCTAGGTGAAATCCCAAGAAACAATGAAAACCCTATATTAAGGGTCACCAATCTAACCCAAGAAGAGGTGCGAAACCGGCTAAATAAGATTAAAATAGATAAATCTCCGGGTCCGGATGGCATACACCCACGAGTACTAAGAGAACTAAGTAATGTAATAGATAAACCATTATTTCTTATTTTTAGGGACTCTATAGAGACAGGGTCTGTTCCGCAGGATTGGCGCATAGCAAATGTGGTGCCAATATTCAAAAAGGGCTCTAAAAGTGAACCTGGAAATTATAGGCCAGTAAGTCTAACCTCTATTGTTGGTAAAATATTTGAAGGGTTTCTGAGGGATGTTATTCTGGATTATCTCAATGAGAATAACTGTTTAACTCCATATCAGCATGGGTTTATGAGAAATCGCTCCTGTCAAACCAATCTAATCAGTTTTTATGAAGAGGTAAGCTATAGACTGGACCACGGTGAGTCATTGGACGTGGTATATCTCGATTTTTCCAAAGCGTTTGATACCGTGCCGCACAAGAGGTTGGTACACAAAATGAGAATGCTTGGTCTGGGGGAAAATGTGTGTAAATGGGTTAGTAACTGGCTTAGTGATAGAAAGCAGAGGGTGGTTATAAATGGTATAGTCTCTAACTGGGTCGCTGTGACCAGTGGGGTACCGCAGGGGTCAGTATTGGGACCTGTTCTCTTCAACATATTCATTAATGATCTGGTAGAAGGTTTACACAGTAAAATATCGATATTTGCAGATGATACAAAACTATGTAAAGCAGTTAATACAAGAGAAGATAGTATTCTGCTACAGATGGATCTGGATAAGTTGGAAACCTGGGCTGAAAGGTGGCAGATGAGGTTTAACAATGATAAATGTAAGGTTATACACATGGGAAGAGGGAATCAATATCACCATTACACACTGAACGGGAAACCACTGGGTAAATCTGACAGGGAGAAGGACTTGGGGATCCTAGTTAATGATAAACTTACCTGGAGCAGCCAGTGCCAGGCAGCAGCTGCCAAGGCAAACAGGATCATGGGGTGCATTAAAAGAGGTCTGGATACACATGATGAGAGCATTATACTGCCTCTGTACAAATCCCTAGTTAGACCGCACATGGAGTACTGTGTCCAGTTTTGGGCACCGGTGCTCAGGAAGGATATAATGGAACTAGAGAGAGTACAAAGGAGGGCAACAAAATTAATAAAGGGGATGGGAGAACTACAATACCCAGATAGATTAGCGAAATTAGGATTATTTAGTCTAGAAAAAAGACGACTGAGGGGCGATCTAATAACCATGTATAAGTATATAAGGGGACAATACAAATATCTCGCTGAGGATCTGTTTATACCAAGGAAGGTGACGGGCACAAGGGGGCATTCTTTGCGTCTGGAGGAGAGAAGGTTTTTCCACCAACATAGAAGAGGATTCTTTACTGTTAGGGCAGTGAGAATCTGGAATTGCTTGCCTGAGGAGGTGGTGATGGCGAACTCAGTCGAGGGGTTCAAGAGAGGCCTGGATGTCTTCCTGGAGCAGAACAATATTGTATCATACAATTATTAGGTTCTGTAGAAGGACGTAGATCTGGGTATTTATTATGATGGAATATAGGCTGAACTGGATGGACAAATGTCTTTTTTCGGCCTTACTAACTATGTTACTATGTTACTATGTTACTTTTGAACGACACCATTGGTTTTACTATGTCGTGTAACAGAAAATGTGAAAAAAATTCAAAGTGCAGTTGGAGCGCCCCCAGACACAGGGCCACGAGTTCTCAGTACCGGGCCTCTCTGGTTCGGTTCTGAGGCTGTCACGGTGGCTAGACCCGGTCTACGACCCTGCTAAGGGGCGTCCAATAAAGGTGGTACAGTCTGTCAAGGGTTCGTGATGCCACCTGTGGTGTTCGGTCAGGGTGACCGACGCTGCTGTGGGGTCCGCTGGGGGGATGGAATGGCAGCAGGATGGTATACCTTCCCACAGGTGAAGTATATCCCCAGGGCTTCCCAGTAAGGTAGATGGTAATGGTTTAAGGTGCAGTCAATAACGAGGACACAGGGTTCAGTTTATTTACCTTTTACTGAAGGTTTCAGGATCCTCAATCCAGGGCACTGACAACGGGGCTGTCTGAGACCGGCCGGTCCGAAGGCACATCCGGAGTTCTCTTTGCAGGTGGAAATCAGTCTCTACCCATTAGCGCCTGTTTGTTGTAGTGCTTCCCTGCTGAGCATTCAGGATAGTCCTCACAACTTCTGTTCTCGTTTCTCTCTAGATCTTTCCTTTCTCCGTCCCCCAGGTATGTTATGGCTAGGACGCACCATTATGACAGGTAGGCCTGGAGTTATTCTGGAACCCTAGTGTCGCCCCTCTCCCACGATTGCCTCCTATGTCCTTCTTAGGTGTTGTATGGTAGACAGCCAACCTGTAATTAACTGTCCTGCCGCTGTTTGAAGTAATGCGTGGAGACTGTTACTTCCTCGGTGCTCCGGCCACCGGCTATGCGCCTCAGTAGAATGTTGCCGTTCTCGGGGCACGACTCCTACTGGATCTCCTTTGTGCTGATCTCGTTTCTCACTGTTCCACAATATCCTTTGCTTCATGTCTCTTTCTTAGGATACCGCCGCAAGGTAGTGCAGGCGCGGTTCCGTAAAGTTCTGTTCTGTTCGCTAGGTACCTGCCAGATTTCCAAGTTCTGACAGGTCCTCCCTGGAGCTCTCCCAGGCTTCGTTTTGACTAACTTCCTGTCCAACCCCTAGTTTTACCAATGTGAGGAGTGGCCCAATAAATAAGCCTTTTACTCCCCCTACTGGCCGGAGTGTGAAGTGTAATGTGTGCTGGTGATACCTGGTCAAAGAACTCCTTTAGTGCAGTCAGACGTACCATCACTCCCCTTAGTGGCAGAGCGACGTTACTGCAACGAACAGATCTCTGGGGCGCTGCACGATGAAATTGCAAAAAAAGTGCAATCCCACACTTTTTTGCTAGGTTCACTAAATGGTAAGACTGTGTGCACACGTTGCGGATTTGATTGCAGATCCGCAGCGCTTATTGCCGTACGGAATTGCATCAAATCCACAGTGTAGTGCACAATCAATGTAAGTCTATGGGAGCCGCAGACTTGTTGTGCACATGCTGCGGAAAAGGCCGCACCGAAACACAGCTTTTTTTTTCCGCAGCATGTCACTTCTGTTGTGCCAAACTGCAGCGTTTCTGCACCCTTATGCCGGGATCACACTACAGCGAGATACGGCCGAGTCTCGCAGGTTAAAATCAAGCATAGCAATACATGGAGCAGCACGCTCCGCTCCAGAGTGCCGGTGCCAGAGCTTGTATTTAACCTGTGAGACTCGGCCATATCTCGCTGTAGTGTGACTCCGGCCTTACACTTTCATTGAGATGTAAAAAATATCTGCAGTTTTGCTGCGGATGTGGGTCCGAGAAACGCTGCAGTTCAGGAGGAGGGAAGTGTGTGGGTGGTGACCAGGGCCGGACTGGCCATTGGGCCCTTCTGGCAAATGCCAGAAGGGCCGGTGCCAGTAGTGGGCCGCTGCACTCTTTCCCCCCTCCTCCCGCCAGTGCCGCCGCCGCCGCCACCGCATTCAACTATACCGGCGTCTATGACGCCGGTATAGTTCAATGCAATGATGGAGGAGAGAGCTTCCGCTGACGCTCCCTCTCCCATCATTCCCCGCTTCGCCTCTGACACTGCGGGTGTGCGATGACGTCATATCATCGCACACCTGCTGTTTCCCGGGCAGACTGCAGCCGCCAAGACAGGAGACAGGAGCCAGGAGCAGCGTGGGCAAGAGGAAAGGTGAGGAGAGTGGTTTTTTTTTATTTTTACTGGACTGTGGAGCCATTATCGGGGGGATGAGATGTGGGTTGTGCTGTATATACCACTGTGTGGGCTGTGCTGTGTATATACCACTGTGTGGGCTGTGCTGTGTATACTACTACGCGGGCTGTGCTGTATATACTACTACGCGGGCTGTGCTGTATATACTACGACCCGGACTGTGCTGTATACTACTACACGGGCTGTGCTATATTATGCAGGCTGTGCTATATACTATGCAAGTTGTGCTATATTATATGCGGGCTTTGATATATACTATGGGAGGTATATTATATTCTATGGGGGAGGCCGTGTTATATACTATGTGGCTGTGTTATATACTATTGCGGTGGTATATTCTATTCTATAGGGGAGGCTGTGTTATATACTATGGGGGGTATATTATATTCTATGGGGGAGGCTGTCTTATATACTATGGGGGGCTGCATTATATTCTATGGGGGCTACATTATATATTATGGGGAGGTGGGCTGCATTATATTCTATGGGGGGCTGTATTAGATTTTATGAGGGATGATAGCATCATACTCTTTGATGGGGCTGCATTATATTCTATGGGGAGGTGGGCTGCATTCTATTCTATTCGGGGCTACATTATATTCTATGGGGGGCTGTGTTATATTTATATTCTTTGAGGGGTGATTGCATCATACTCTATGGGGGGCTGCATTATATTTTTTGGGGGGTTACATTATACTCTGTGGTGGCTTAATTATAAAAAACAGCAAAACACGACAGAGGTTCTTACCTGTCTAGGCCTCCAAACAAATGCACTAACAGGATGCAGTGGACCCATGTGGTTAAAATAGAAACAACACAGGTGCAGCATAACCGATTAGGCAGCCACTCACCAGCTATCAAACTAATGGAGGGGGTGGCTGCTTGGCACATTGCTGCACATAAAAACTTGTATGAGGCGCTGTTCACACAATGGAGATGCACAGCATCCAGGCAGGCCTAGTAGTGACACCCTTCTATTAGATCAGGCGGGCCTGCCCAGCGCTAAACAAATGCACCCCATGTGCACAGACACCACAGTTTACAAGCAGAAAATGGGCCCAACTGCACCCCGAAAAAAAGTGCAAAAAACACACAAAAAAATATTATGTGAGGTATTAGTTTATATTCTGGCCAAAATACGCAAGCTCATAACCCACGTCAAGGGTTCTCACGCTTATGAGTCCTATCTCTAAACAGCAAAAGCACAAAAAGAGGATTCAGAGATCCTCCAACAATTAGAAAAAACAGCAAAACACGACACAGGTTCTTACCTGCCTAGGCCTCCAAACAAATGCACTAACAGGATGCAGTGGACCCATGTGGTTAATGTGGCTGCATTATACTCAGCTAATTCAGATGTAAGGCTACTTTCACACTTGCGTCGGTACGGGGCCGACGTACTGACAGACGTTATGCTAAATTTAGCACAACGTAGGCAGGGGATGCAGTTTTACAATGCATCCGCTGCCCATTGTGATGAGCGTGGAGGAGGGGGCGGAGTTCCAGCCACGCATGTGCAGTCGGAAATGGCAGACACGTCACACAAAAAAAGTCACATTGAACTTCTTTGGTGCGTCGCGTCCGCCAAAACACGACGGATCCGTTGCACGACGGATGCGACGTGTGCCCATCCGTCACTAATACAAGTCTATGGGTACAAAACGCATCCTGCAAGCACATTTGCAGCATCCGTTTTTTTTCGCTGGATCTTTTTTTTTCCGCCGTATCCGTTTTTTTCCACCGGATCGTTTTTTTTTCCGCCAGATCCGTTTTTTTCTCATAGAGTTGTATTAGCGCCAGAGTGCGCCTGATGGCCACACGTTTCATCCGTTTTTTGCTAGATCCGTCGCTGTGCGTTTTTTCGTCGGACCGAAAAACCGTTCCTCTGTATGTGTTTTCCGTCCGGCGGAAACAGCTTTTTTGACGGATCCTGCAAAAAACGGATTAAACATGTGGCCATCAGGCGCAATCTGGCGCTAATACAACTCTATGAGAAAAAAACAGATCTGGCGGAAATAAAAACATCCGGTGGAAAAAACGGATCCGGTGGAAAAAAAATGTATCCGGTGGAAAAAAACAGATCTGGCGGAAAAAAAACGATCCGGTGGAAAAAACGGATCCTGCAAATGTGCTCGCAGGATGCGTTTTACCCATAGACTTGTATTAGCGACGGATCGTGACGGATGGCCAGACGTCGCCTCTGTCGTGCAACGGATCCGTCGTGTTTTGGCGGACCGTCGGCACGAAACACATTCAAGTGAAAGTTTTTTTGGCTGTTGCGCCCGCCATTTTCTACCGCGCATGCACGGCAGAAACTCCGCCCCCTCCTCCCCACACTTCAGAATGGGCAGCGGATGCATTGAAAAACCATCCGCTGCCCACGTCGTGCACAAATTTCACAACGTGCATCGGTAGGTCGGCCCGACGCGTAGCGACGGACCCGTACCGACGCAAGAGTGAAAGAGGCCTTAATGAACGTTGAATTTAAAAAAAAAAGGAAAAAAATGGCGTGGGCTCTCGCGCAATTTTCTGCGCCAGAGGGGGAAAGCCGATGGCCGGGGGCCAGTATTTGTAGCCTGCTATGAATACCAGCCCGCAGCTGTCTGCGTAGCCTTTACTGGCTATTAGATACGGGGACCCCCCCCAAAAAAATGACGTGGGGTCCCCCTACATTTTATAGTCAGAAAGGCCACACAGACAGCTGCAGGCTGATATTCATAGCCTAGAGAGGGGCCATGGATATTGCCCCCCCCCCTCCCGGCTACAAATACCAGTCCGCAGCCGTCCCAGAAATGGCGCATCTGTAAGATGCGCCAATCCCGGCACCTAGCCCCTCTCTTCCCACTCCCGAGTAGCGGTGGGATATGGGGTAATAAGGGGTTAATGTCACCTTGCTATTGTAAGGTGACATTAAGCCTGGTTAATAACAGAGAGGCGTCAATAAGACGCCTATCCATTATTAATCCAATAGTAAGAAAGGGTTAATAAAACACGCACACATTCGGAAAAAAGTATTTTAATATTCTTCATTTAACCATACTTATCATACTTCAGCGCCTGCAAAAAAAGTAAAATAATAAACCGTATACTACCTGTCCGCCGTAGTCCAATTAATATCGAGTGGCCCACGACGATCTCCCCTATAGAACAGTGACATCGGGTGATGTCACTGCTCTATAGGACCCTCAGTGACACACTGACAGGAAACAATGGCTCCTGCAGTGCAACACTGAGGTTACTCTAGTTCACTGGTCTCACTTTATGGCATTTGCTGCGTGGGAAAATGTCTCACCCAGCAATGCCAAAAGTGAGACTAGGGATTATTTTCTCACAGGGGCGTAGGAATACCTTGTGAGGAATACATTATGGCAGGATACCTTCCATCATTGTGTTCCTGGAGCCCCTGGAGAGCGGTCGCATCAGCTGATGCTCCTGCTCTCCACAGGAGATCGTCGTGGGACACTCGTTTTAATTGGATTTCTGCGGATCAGGGAGTATAGTGTTTGTTCATTATTTTAATATTTTTTACAGATGACAATGGCTTTGGGGAACAAAGTGACAAGTGATGGTGAGTATGTACTCTATGTTATATGTACTGTATGTCTGTATGTATGTTGTATGTATGTACTGTATGTCGCATGTCGTCGCATGTCCCATGTTGTCGCATGTCCCATGACGCATGTCGCATGTACCATGACACATGTTATCGCATGGTGCATGTCGTCGCATGGTGCATGTCGTCGCATGGTGCCGCATGGTGCCACATGGTGCATGTAGTCGCATAGTGCATGTAGCATGTCGCCGCATGGCGCATGTCGCCGCATGGTGTATGTCGCCGCATGGTGCATGTTGCATGTCGTCGCATGGTGCATGTCGTTGCATGGCGCATGTCGGCACATGGTGCATGTCGCATGTAGTCGTATGGTGCATGTCGTCGCATGGTGCATGTTGCCGCATGGCAGCAGACCCCCGGCGCCGGCAGGCACATACCGGCGCCGGCAGGCAGACACCGGCGCCGGTCCACACATAACGGCGCCGGCACGCAGACCCCCGGCGTCCGCAGCACAGCCCCGCCCGCCCACAGATCCCAGGACACACAGCCCCGCCCGCCCCCAGCACAAAAAAAAATCGGTACCGGAATTATCCGTGTCCGTGTGCCGGTGCGTTTCTGTGGCACATCAGTGTGGCACACGTGTGCCCACTGGGTACCACACGCACCGTGCTGGGTACCACACGCACCAGCATCTGGTGCTGAAGCCGCGATTCATATCTTCCCTGCAGCAGCGTTTGCTGTAGAGAAGATATGAATAATTGTGTGTAAAATCAAGATCCAGGTCCCCACCGCCTCCCCACCCCCTGTGCGCCCCCCTGCTGTGATGAAAATACTCACCCAGCTCCCTCGCTGGCTGGCGCTGCTTCCTGTGCTGGCCGCACCTTCTACTGTATGAGTGGTCACATGGGGCCGCTCATTTACAGTCATGAATATGCGGCTCCACCTCCCATATGGGTGGAGCCGCATATTCATTACTGTAAATGAGCGGCTCCACGTGACCGCTCATACAGTAGAAGGTGCGGCCAGCACAGGACGCTGCGAGGGAGCCGGGTGAGTATTTTAATCACAGCGGGGGGGCGCGCAGGGGGTGGGAGGGCGGTGGGGACCTGGATCTTGATTTTATACACAATTATTCATATCTTCTCTAGAGCAAACACTGCTGCAGGGAAGATATGAATGGCGGCTTCAGCACCAGTGGGGGGGACAGCGCTTAATGTAGCGCTGTCTCCTGCACGGCACACGGACTGCACACGGACAACGTCCGTGTGCGGTACATGTTTTACACGGACCCATTGACTTTAATGGGTCCGTGTAATCCGTGCGCTCCCACGAACACTGACATGTCTCCGTGTTTGGCACACAGAGACACGGTCCGCAAAAAAATCAATGACATCTGCACAGATGCATTGATTTTAATGTGTCTACGTGTGTCAGTGGCTCCAGTACGTGAGGAAACTGTCACCTCACGTAGCGGAGCCACTGACGTGTGAAACCGGCCTGAGGCTGGGTCACGCCTGCTGGAAATAAGCGGCGGCTGCAACCTGGGGGTCACGTGACCCGGACTCAGCCGCCGGAATAGCGCCGCTCACAGGCGAAAACGGCAAAGGAAGGTATTTGCACAATTCATTAGGGTCCCCGGGGGGATACATTGGGGGGTTAACTGAAAGTAGTGGACAACCCCTTTAACGTGAGAGGGGCATATAACCTCAGGGGCGGATTATCAGAGGGTCAATGTGGGCGGTTGCCCAGGGCCCAGTGGTCTGGGGGGGCCCTGGGCTACCGCACAGATTGACCCTCTGATAATCATCTGTGAATGCCGGCGGCCGCCGCCGGCATTTATGTGCCCCCCCCCGCCGTACCCGGTGGGCCCCTTCTCATCTGCTCACCGGGCCCCTTCTGGCGCTGCGGCGGTTTCCTATTGACGTGCGGGCGCGCTCCTGCACGTCAATAGTTAACAACAGCCGCCAGCCAATTGGAGGCTGGCGGCTGATGTCGGCCGCAGGCGCACACGTCGCCGGCGTCTGACATCATTGTCAGTCGCCGGCGAGTGTGCGCTGCTGCAGGGAGCTCGCCGCCTGGAGCGCGGACAGGTGAGGAGATTGCTTGGTTTTTTTTGTTGTTTTTTTTTATAATGGTGGACACACTGAGCGCAATGCTGGAGGACACTGGGGCAGATTGCTGGAGGACACTGGGGCAGATTGCTGGAGGACACTGGGGCAGATGGCTGGAGGACACTGGGGCAATGCTGGAGGACACTGGGGCAGATTGCTGGAGGACACTGGGGCAGATGGCTGGAGGACACTGGGGCAATGCTGGAGGACACTGGGGCAGATTGCTGGAGGACACTGGGGCAGATTGCTGGAGGACACTGGGGCAGATGGCTGGAGGACACTGGGGCAATGCTGGAGGACACTGGGGCAGATTGCTGGAGGACACTGGGGCAGATTGCTGGAGGACACTGGGGCAGATTGCTGGAGGACACTGGGGCAGATTGCTGGAGGACACTGGGGCAGATTGCTGGAGGACACTGGGGCAGATTGCTGGAGTACACTGGGGCAGATTGCTGGAGGACACTGGGGCAGATTGCTGGAGGACACTGGGGCAATGCTGGAGGACACTGGGGCAGATTGCTGGAGGACACTGGGGCAGATGGCTGGAGGACACTGGGGCAGATTGCTGGAGGACACTGGGGCAGATTGCTGGAGGACACTGGGGCAGATGGCTGGAGGACACTGGGGCAATGCTGGAGGACACTGGGGAAGATTGCTGGAGGACACTGGGGCAGATGGCTGGAGGACACTGGGGCAATGCTGGAGGACACTGGGGCAGATTGCTGGAGGACACTGGGGCAGATTGCTGGAGGACACTGGGGCAGATTGCTGGAGGACACTGGGGCAATGCTGGAGGACACTGGGGCAGATTGCTGGAGGACACTGGGGCAGATGGCTGGAGGTCACTGGGGCAATGCTGGAGGACACTGGGGCAGATTGCTGGAGGACACTGGGGCAGGTGGCTGGAGGACACTGGGGCAGATGGCTGGAGGACACTGGGGCAGATGGCTGGAGGACACTGGGGCAGATGGCTGGAGGACACTGGGGCAGATGGCTGGAGGACACTGGGGCAGATGGCTGGAGGACACTGGGGCAGATGGCTGGAGGACACTGGGGCAATGCTGGAGGACACTGGGGCAGATTGCTGGAGGACACTGGGGCAGATTGCTGGAGGACACTGGGGCAATGCTGGAGGACACTGGGGCAGATTGCTGGAGGACACTGGGGCAGATGGCTGGAGGACACTGGGGCAATGCTGGAGGACGCTGGGGCAGATGGCTGGAGGACACTGGGGCAGATGGCTGGAGGACACTGGGGCAATGCTGGAGGACACTGGGGCAGATTGCTGGAGGACACTGGGGCAGATTGCTGGAGGACACTGGGGCAGATTGCTGGAGGACACTGGGGCAATGCTGGAGGACACTGGGGCAGATTGCTGGAGGACACTGGGGCAGATGGCTGGAGGTCACTGGGGCAATGCTGGAGGACACTGGGGCAGATTGCTGGAGGACACTGGGGCAGGTGGCTGGAGGACACTGGGGCAGATGGCTGGAGGACACTGGGGCAGATGGCTGGAGGACACTGGGGCAGATGGCTGGAGGACACTGGGGCAGATGGCTGGAGGACACTGGGGCAGATGGCTGGAGGACACTGGGGCAGATGGCTGGAGGACACTGGGGCAATGCTGGAGGACACTGGGGCAGATTGCTGGAGGACACTGGGGCAGATTGCTGGAGGACACTGGGGCAATGCTGGAGGACACTGGGGCAGATTGCTGGAGGACACTGGGGCAGATGGCTGGAGGACACTGGGGCAATGCTGGAGGACGCTGGGGCAGATGGCTGGAGGACACTGGGGCAGATGGCTGGAGGACACTGGGGCAGATGGCTGGAGGACACTGGGGCAGATGGCTGGAGGACACTGGGGCAATGCTGGAGGACACTGGGGCAGATTGCTGGAGGACACTGGGGCAGATTGCTGGAGGACACTGGGGCAGATGGCTGGAGGACACTGGGGCAATGCTGGAGGACACTGGGGCAGATTGCTGGAGGACACTGGGGCAGATGGCTGGAGGACACTGGGGCAATGCTGGAGGACACTGGGGCAGATTGCTGGAGGACACTGGGGCAGATTGCTGGAGGACACTGGGGCAGATTGCTGGAGGACACTGGGGCAGATTGCTGGAGACACTGGGGCAATGCTGGAGACACTGGGGGAAATGCTGGACATACTGGAGCAGATTGCTGGACACACGGTTGGTAATATTCTGGACACACTGTCTGGGGGCAATGCTAGACGCACTGGGGCAGATTGCTGGACACACTGTCTGGAGGCAATATGCTGGACACACTGGGGCACTATGCTGGACATACTGGGGCAGATTGCTGGACACACTGGGGGTAATATGCTGGACACACTGGGGCAGATTGCTGGACACACTGGGGCAGATTGCTGGACACACTGGGGCAGATTGCTGGACACACTGTCTGGGGGCAATGCTGGACACACTGGGGGCAATATGCTGGAGACACTGGGGCAGATTGCTGGACACTGGGGCAATATGCTGGACATACTGGGGCAGATTGCTGGACACACTGGGGGCAGGACTGGAGGCATGGGCAGAATGTAGACACGGGGCATGATTGGAGACACGGGGCAGAATGAAAGACATGGGGCAGGATTAGATCATGGGGCAGGATGGATACGATGGAGACATATGGGGCAGGATGTGGAGATCATATGGGGTAGAATGGATACTCATGAGGGCAGGATGCGAGAACATATGGCTGGAGCCAGGAATGAGACACACGGGGCCAGGATGTGGAATATTATTACCATAGGGGCTAATTAAGGGATATTATTACTGCAGTGATGTATTTATTTTATTTTTTGAGTATACTGTTTTAAATGGGGGTCGGTCCTGTTACTGTGCAGAGTGACACTATATCGCCTTTTTTTCTTCATGTGGTGTAATGTAGAAGTTGTGAAAAATTAAGTAATGTGTTCTACAAGCGGAGCTCGAGATAACTGTGTTATTTCCTGCAGAAACGAGTCCTGGCTGGAAGAAATGATGGCGGTCTGTGCTGGATGAAAGATGAAGGACTTCACCTAGAGACGTCACTGGTGAGTCAGTGTTACCTATACACTGACACTATACACTGTATACTATATAGAGGTCCTGTGTATAATGTCACCAGTGATCTCTGTATTACCTCTACACAGACACTGCATACTAAGTACAGGTCTCCTGTGAATACTGGCACTTATGGTGATAGTATTGTGTTGTTGTTTTTTACTGATCAGTATTGTAGTATTCAGTCACTGTGGTGGTAATATGTGGTCTGGAAATGGTGTGGTGGTATTTGTCCCTTGTATGTGATATTTGGTCACCAAGTGGTGGTAATATGTGGTCTTGACATGCTGCGGTGGTATTTGTTCCTTGTATGTGATATTATTCGATCACTGTGGTTGTAATTTGTGGTCTGGTCATGTTGCGGTGGTATTTGTTCCTTGTATGTGATATTATTGGTCAAAATATACCTAAATTGTATTGCAGATTCTACCAAATATTTAATAGGTTACAGTAGAGTAGGGCCCGGCCATTTTTCTGGAATAATCTGGTTCGGGTATATCATGACCCCCGTCACATGACCCCCGTCACATGACCCCCGTCACATGACCGGGGGGGCCACAGTGTCTGAACAGCCCGGGGCCCTGGCTACCCTTAATCCACCCCTGTATAACCTTATACGTATTTGCCATGGTGACGGATGGAAGATCGCACACAATACACCTGAGGGGCAGATTGAACATTTGATGCTGCCATTCGGGTTCACCAATGCTCCAGCAGTCTTTGAAAATGTCATTATTTATATTTTTCTCACTGATCGGTAGATTTGTGGTAATTTTCCTGGATGATATATTGAGTTCCTCACGTACTCTGGAGGAGCATGGTGAGCATGTCAGACAGGTTCTCCAGGTTCTACGTGACAACTATTTATTTGCTAACCTGGAGAAATGGCAATTTGTGGTACAGCAGGTCCAGTTCTCAGGACATTTGGCTTCTGCATTGGGGGTTCAGATGGACCCCGTTAAGGTCCAAGCAGTCCTTGATTGCTTTTAACCAAGTAACCTGAAAGCGTTACAGAGATTTCTTGTAGTCGAGATCCTGAGGAACAAACAGGTGAAAAATAGGGTCTTATCTGATAACAAGATGTAATGAGAATAGAGGAGTATTACACTCACCTGATAGAGCGGCACCTCAGCAACATGTTCAATGCATAAATCAGCTGCTGCCGGACACGGGGCCAAAGAACGAGCAGAATAGCTGATCCGGGTATAATGTGTCTGTACCTGCACTGCTGATGAAGACCATCAGATATGGAGATTTCCTTAAAAACGTTTATTCAAATAGGTTTTCAAAGTCAATGCGTTTCATAGTCACACAGGACCTCTTCCTCAGGATAAACCTGATAGCGGATGAACATGTCAAGCTTGGAACGTTTTATATGCATTCTTTTTGGGGAAAAAAGCCAAACAGCGCGATATGTAAGAGTTCATGAGAAAGTCCATCAAACAAAGATAAATTATGGTTCATGAAAAAACTAGAAACATTTACATACATTAATTATATTAAAAAGTACTTATGAATTAAGTGAGGTCACCTAAAGAATGAATAAACATGTATGTGATGTGAATGAGAAAGTTCTTGCCAGTAAATAAATCATTTATAAACGGTGTTATTGAGTTGTGTCAGTAGTTTCCTGTATGAGATGTGACCTGGTGTTCTGGAACGTGCTGAAGTCACAGGTATAGTGGTGTAAAGCTGGGCACCACCAGTGAACTTGATGGATCAGCATTGGACTGAAAAAATAGGATTATTGGAAAAGAATCCACTGAAGCGGAAGACAAATACGTAACCCAATCTATATATATAATTGTCTAAGGCTACGTTCACATTTGCGTTGTTGGGCGCAGCATCGGCGACGCAACCAACAATGCATGTACACAACGCAGCGTTTTGCGACGCATGCGTTGTCCTAAGATCGTAAAGAACAGGAATTTCGGCGCAGGGAAAACGCTACATTTAGCGTCCTCTGCGCCCTGTCTTGTGCGTCAATATGACGCATGCGTCGTAAAACGCATTACAACGCATACCGGCGCATGTCCATGCGCCCCCCATGTTAAAGATAGGGGCGTATGACGCATGCGTCGGTATCCGTCGATGACGCTGCACCCAACAACGCAAATGTGAACGTTACCTAAGGGGTACTTCCGGCTGTCTGTCTGTCTTTCTGTCTGCAACTTCCGTAAATGAAATCCTGCATCGCTGATTGGTCTCGCCAGCTGCCTGTCATGGCTGCCGCTACCAATCAGCGATGGGCACAGTCCGATTAGTCCCTACCTACTCCCCTGCAGTCAGTGCCCGGCGCCCGCATACTCCCCTCCACTCACCGCTCACACAGGGTTAATGCCAGCGGTAATGGGCCGCGGGTACCGCACTCCGTAACCGCTGCTATTAACCCTGTGTGACCAAGTTTTTACTATTGATGCTGCCTATGCAGCATCAATAGTAAAAAGATCTAATGTTAAAAATAATAATAAAAAAAAAAAAACCTGCTATGCTCACCTTCCGTACTCCGACGATGCGCTCGCGGCTGCCGCGAGCTTCCGTTCCCAGAGGTGCTTTGCGAAATTACCCAAAAGACTTAGCGGTCTCACGAGACCGCTAAGTCATCTGGATAATTTCACAATGCATCCTGGGAACGGAAGATGGCAGCAGCCGCGCGCATAAGGACAGCTTCGCTGGATCCCGGCGGGTGAGTATATAACTATATTTTATTTTAATTATCTTTTTTTTAACACGGATATGTGCCCACACTGCTATATACTACGTGAGCAGTGTTATATAGCGCATGGGCTGCATTATATACAGCGTGGCTGCTATATACTACGTGGGCAGTGTTATATACCGCGTGGGCTGCGTTATATACTATGTGGCCAGTGTTATATACTATGTGGGCAGTGTTATATACCGCGTGGGCAGTGTTATATACCGCGTGGGCTGCGTTATATACCACGTGGCTGCTATATACTACGTGGCCAGTGTTAGATACTATGTGGGCTGTGTTATGTACTGCGTAGCCTGTGCTATATATTACGTGGCCACTGTTATATACTGCATGGCCTGTGTTATATACTACGTCGCCTGTGTTACATACTGCGTGGCTGCTATATACTGCGTGGGCTGTGTTATATACTATTTGGGCTGTGTTATATACTGCGTGGCCTGTATTAACGCATCGGGTATTCTACAATATGTATGCATGTATATAGCAGCCCCATAGTAAATAGCACAGGCCACGTAATATTTGTCTGCTATATACTACATGGCTCCTATATACTACGTGGCCTGTGCTATATACTATGTGGCTGCTATATACATACATACATACATACATATTCTAGAATACCCGATGCGTTAGAAATCGGGCCACCATGAATGAATGTCAGCCTGGGGTGTTACATAGCGAGAAATGGAAGTGCTGACAAAACAAGAATGTGATTGAATCTTGTATGTGACGGCTGTCTATTCGAAGAGCGCGTGTTGGTTCCTGGTCGCGGCTGTTCTGGTGACAGGAGACATAAACCTAGTGAGCATGTATCGGGGTCAAGCTACTATGGTGGAAGCTGATAGAATGTGTAGTGAATGGGAGTAAGGGAAAATGAGGGAGGTGTTGTCGATGAGGTGAATAATGCGATACAAAGAGCGTCGGCTGATCACTCAGGCTACAGAACGGAGAATCCATTGGAGGAGCACTCTGGATGCCAGAGACAACGAAAAAACTGGGGAACGAACTACACTAGTGATGAGCGAGCATTTCTAGTGCTGTACCGAGCATTTCCGGGTTTGCTCGGCGGGAGTTCGGGTCCCCACGCTGCATGTTTGGCGCTCTTTAGAGAGCCAATAAACATGCAGGGATTGTCTGCCACGCACTGTAAGGCTGTGTGCACACGATGCGGATTTACTGCGGATCCGCAGGGTTTTTTTCCGCGTAGAAACGCTGCAGTTCCGCAAAGTGATTTACAGTACAATGTAAATCAATTGGAAAAAAAATGCTGTGCTAATGGTGCGGAAAAATCCGCTGCGGATCAAAAGAAGTAGCATGTCACTTCTTTTGTGTGGAACTGCAGCGTTTCTGAATCCTTCCATTATAGAAATCCACATAGGTAAAAAACGCAGAAAATCCGCACAAAATCCGCAACAAAAACGCACAAACTCTGCATTAAAAAAGCGTCAAATCCGCATCTGCGTTTTCTGCCAGGAGATGCGGATTTTGTGCAGAAAATTCTGCACCCCAATCTGCAACGTGTGCACATAGCCTAATGCCGTAGCCATGTTGGTTGTGGCATTACAGTGATTGGCGGATATATAGCTGATTGTCCTACCGAATAGACTGTTAGAATTTGTATTATGGCAAAAAAAAGGGAATTAGACCTACCGGTAATTTGGTTTCCAGGTAGTCCCTCAGGACAGCACCATGGAGGACGTCCTTCCTTGACCTACAGCGGGATAGGATCATAGAGAGGTTAAAGGGACCCTCCCACCTCCACCCTCCAGTGTTTTTTCAATGTACCACAGAAGGATGGAAATAAATGGTCTAAACGCGCCCTTACAAACAGGTGTGTAATAAACCATTTAACGGCTTCATCTTAATTTCGAGCCATGGTGACCCAAAGGATGAACGATCTGCTGGTAGATTAATCCCGTGTAAGCCTAAAAAGAGAAACATAAGGGAGGGAACTATGGGTGCTGTCCTGAGGGACTACCTGGAAACCGAATTTCCGGTAGGTCCAATTCCCTTTTTCCATTATGTCCCTCAGGACAGCACCATGGAGAATACCAAAGCAACTCTCGCAGGGTGGGTATAGAAGCCAGGAATCAAAATCCCAGGCAAAAAACCAGACTAAATATATAAATGATCTGATAGATCAGAAAAACCATAGATATCTAAAGAGATCCTCAAAGAAAATCACCGTAGTGAGTGTCTGATATTCTATACATCTATAATGGCCAATTTCAGTATGAATGTGGTAAACGAAATAAGCATCAGAAACAGAGAGGGAAATTCACCCATTGCACTCCAATATCAATAATAAAGCACAGCAAGTTATTTATTGTGATAGATACTTATAGACATCACAGCCCCAGAATAGGGTTAGAAAACCTTATTGCCCAGCAAAATATGGTGAAAGTCACAGCCACCACCCAATGAGGACTGTCCCGACCAATAATAAGCTGCATGTGCCTATAACAGGACTGTTCCTTCATCGGTCCTTCTGGGCTCAGGTTAAGCCCTGGTTACAGACCAGCTTACCGTACTACAAGGAGACCTGCAGGACAGAGGCCCTGGACTGCGGGAAGATCAAACCAATAACAGTTAGTACATGGATAATGTCAGAGCATTGGGATGTACGCACATTACTCATCCAGAACATCACGTCTATTCCAAATCCTTAGATGTCTAACCCCAAGTAAGGGTTATATATTATTGAAACGAAGGAATACACCATCCGGCAGGTAATATCTCCTGCCATTACCAACGTCGGCAGGGCCGGCGTCAGCACCCGGTGCACCTGGGCAAATGCCGGGGCCCTGGGGAGAGAGGGGGGCCCACTCACACTATCATAGATACATCTGGGAGAGCAGAGCAGGAGAACATGCTCTCTCCACCCACAAAGTCACACTGGCTGAGTTCTCTTAACCCCTATGTGCCAGCTCTGACACAAGCATCTTCTCACTCAGTCAGTGCAGCCAGGCAGGCACACATAGGGGTTAAGAGAATGCAGCCAGTGTGACTGTTTGTGGGCGGAGAGAGCCCCTGGCTGGCTGCAGTGCTGAACTTATTATCAGGCAGATTCCGGAGGAGCTCCATCCTACCAGTGCCTGAGTGAGTGCAAACTAAAGTATCCAGCAGTGGTTGGACTTGTGGCTCAGTCTGCTGCTGTCTGTCTCCACTGCCTAAAAATGTGGGTGATGTCTGGAGGAGGAGATGGTGGAGAGCAGCCTGCAACCTGCAGCCGCCCAGCTCACCAAGAACCCCAGAATACATGCATTCCTCACCAACCTGCACCAGTGGGGTAGGAAGAAGCTTAACCCCTTCCCATCTGTATGAAGGTTATTGCTGAACCTTAAAGATAACAATATGACCCGCACAAATGGGGTTAACCAGATGCCAGGAGGAAAGGGAGCTGCTGCCATGGATAAAACTGAGCTGTGGGCTGTAGGTTGGGGCCCTGTGGCCCCAGGCTGGTGACTGGAGGGACTCTGCCCAGTGCCGGCATGTGGGTGATTTCTGCTCCGGAGTCTCAGCTTCTCTCCTCCACATCACACTGTGCAGTCACAGCAACATTGGTTGTGTCTGTCCAGGTCCCAGCAGCTGCCACTGCTCCCACCAAGGACATGGCATTACTTAACCCTTCCCCTGCAACCACCGGCAACAAATCCACATTATTCCTTGATTAAATCAGGCTCCAACCCAATAGAGGAGCAGACATTTCCTGCTGCCATTAGGGTCCGGGAGGGGGTGACATTGGCTGCCCTGCTACTCTGTAGTGGGGGGTGACAAGTGTAACATGGGGTAACGATGACGGAGAAATGCACAGGATAATAGTGAGCGCGACAGAGGGCAGTGTATGGTATGGAGCAGTCAGGGGGTGGGCTGCAGGATCCCCCCATACTGTACATGACTGCTTGGGACAGGGAGGCGTTTAATGAGCTTCTAATGACAGGGCACTAATTGGGTCATTAGGGTTTGTGGAAAAGATTCAGTATCAGGTCCCTCATTAATGCCCAAGCCGCCTGTTACTTTTGTAGCACAGATCTGTTGGGGCCGCAAAACCAAACAACGTTGTTTATGTAGAAAAGTCTTTGTTTCATAGAAAAACTCAAAACAGAAAAGCACCTCTCCTGTATATATACACTGCACAGCACCTTTCCTCCTGTATATATACACTGCACAGCACCTCTCCTGCATATATACACTGCACAGCACCTTTCCTCATGTATATATACACTGCACAGCACCTCTCCTGTATATATACACTGCACAGCACCTTTCCTCCTGTATATATACACTGCACAGCACCTCTCCTGTATATATACACTGCAGAATTTACAATAGCTGTCACTCATGTAAGAAGTGAAATCTGGCATTTCTCTGCCGTATCTGTGCATCATAAATCGGGGTATGTGTTAAAGGGGGGGGGCCCACTGAGACTCTTTCGCCCGGGGCCCTCGAAAACCTGGTGCCGGCCCTGAACGTCGGGCTTCTCATTAGAAGCGCTGAAAGAGAAACGTGGATCATCACTCCTGTTTTACTTGATGTTAGACACAGGGAGTCCGGACTCTGAATCGATGAAGGTGGTGGTGGTGCTAGTAAAAATCTTCCGACACTTGAAATTATTCGAAACTGCATTTATACGAGTCATTAGTCCAGACATTAAGAGTATGCCAACTTATTTGTCCATATATGCATATTCCATGGCTAGTGAAAAAGTAGGTTTCTTCCTCATCACAGAAGGAGATTATCTACTGTGAGGCAGTGAAACTATGGGGTCTTAACAGTAAGAGCCCTGGATCCAATTTAATTTATATTAGGAGCCGTGACTGCTGTAAAGGTACCTTCACACTAAGCGAGGTCGCTAGCGAGATCGCTGCTGAGTCACAAGTTTTGTGACGCAACAGCGACCTCAGTAGCGATCTCGCTATGTTTGACACATAGCAGCGACCAGGCCCCTGCTGTGAGATCGCTGGTCGTGTCGGAATGGCCTGGACCTTTCTTTGATCGTTGAGGTCCCGCTGTGTAGCACACATTGCTGTGTTTGACACCTTGCCAACGACCTCGTTGACGACTCAGACACCGACACATAGGCGTGCATTTGCGTTGCCTTTTCCGCACCCCTCCGCTCCGATTGGTGGTCGCTACTGCGTTCTGATTGGCGGTCATGCCTTCAACAGAAGGCGACATAGTAGCGCTTCCATCCTTTGTTCCTGACCGCGTGGTGGTTTGCAGATCGTTGTAGAGTTCTCCGGCCTGCGACTCCTCTTCGATTTATCTATTCTTCAACGGTTCTTCTGACACCTATATTTTGTGCACGGTAGGTATCGTTTGGGGTCTCAAATGCGTTTTCATTTTAGGGCTATTGTGTCCCCTCATAAGGCAAGGCCGCCACCAATCAGAACGCAGTAGCGACCACCAATCGGAACTGAATGGGCGTGGAAAAGGCAACGCAAATGCACGCCTGTGTGACTACAACGTCACACAGGACGTCCCTCATCGAGGTCTGAATCGTCATAATAGCTGCCATGTGACAGGGTCACAACAACTAACGACATCGTTGTACAGGTCACTGCATCGCTGCTGCGTCGTTGGGAAGATCTCACTGTTTGACATCTCACCAGCGACCACATAGCGACGCAGCAACGATCCCCGACAGGTCGTATCGTTGTCGGGATCGCTTTAGCGTCGCTAAGTGTGACGGGGCCTTAAGAGCCGCGAGTATCGGATCCTCTGTCACACGACACAGTGCTGCTGCTTCGCCACAAGGTACAAAAGGCAGTGCTGATGTCCCTGGTAAACAAAACGCAACAGACTTATGGGACAAGAATCTGTCTGATTGCCGAATGAGGAGTTTGGCAAGGATTAATAATAACAACAATAATAAATAATAAACTTTATTTAGATAGCGTCAACATATTCTGCAGCTCTTTACAGTTTGACAATTTCAAACACAACAGTCATAAGTAACAACTATATAATAATTAAACAAAATAAAATGACTCTGCTCGTGAAAGCTGACAATCTACAATGAGGCGGGGAAGATACAATGTACAGGTGTGTAACAACAATATTTTATTTACAATGATGGCACAGCCATCTTCAGGGGGTGTGGGATAGATGGAGATAGTGAATGGGCTACACACACACACACGAACATAAAATGACTGATTAGTGAACGTGATAGGCCGCTCTGAACAAATGGGTTTTGAGGGTGCACCTAAAACTATGCAAATTGTAGATGGTCCTAATATCTTAAGGTACCTTCACACTGAGCAACTTTTGAACGATAATGATAGCGATCCGTGACGTTGCAGCTTCCTGGATAGCGATCTCGTTGTGTTTGACATGCAGCAGCGATCAGGATCCTGCTGTGACATCGCTGGTCGGAGCTAGAAGGCCAGAACTTTATTTCATCGCTGGATCGCCCGCTGTCATCGCTGGATCGGCGTGTGTGACGCCGATCCAGCGATGTGTTCACTTGTAACCAGGGTAAACATCGGGTTACTAAGCACAGGGCCATGCTTAGTAACCCGATATTTACCCTGGTTACCATTGTAAATGTAAAAAAAAAAAAACAGTACATACTCACATTCTGGTGTCTGTCACGTCCCCCGGCGTCAGCTTCCCTGCACTGTGTAAGCACCAGCCGTAAAGCAGAGCGGTGACGTCACCGCTGTGCTCTGCTTTACGGCCGGCCGGCGCTGACACAGTCAGTGCGGGAAGCTGTCGCCGGGGGACGTGACAGACACCGGAATGTGAGTATGTAGTGTTTTTTTTTTTACATTTACAATGGTAACAAGGGTAAATATCGGGTTACTAAGCGCGGCCCTGCTCTTAGTAACCCGATGTTTACCCTGGTTACCCGGGGACTTCGGCATTGTTGGTCGCTGGAGAGCTGTCTGTGTGACAGCTCTTCAGCGACCACACAACGACTTACCAACGATCACGGCCAGGTCGTATCGCTGGTCGTGATCGTTGGTAAATCGTTCAGTGTAACGGTACCTTTAGGGCAATGCATTCCAAGGCGGAAGGAATACTTCCTTTCAACTCGTGGGATTTTCTGCTCCCGGGACAGTGGTATGTCCTTTTATAGGATGTATCAAAATGACGTCATCTTTTAAAGCTAATTATGTAACAGACTTGCCTTTAGCACTCAAGTCAAGGTAGAACCTACCTGAGAGATCTGTTCCAAACAGAAGAAATGCAAATTTTACTAAGCCAATTCAAGCATATCGGTTTGCTTAACTAAGCCTTGTTGTAAAGAATGAAGTAACAGAAGCTGGATCTGGGTCCAAAACACAAGGACTCCATATCCAGAGTTGAGGCCAAAGACAAAAATGTGAAGTGGTAGGCCGATGATACAATGTGCGGCCACACAACAAGGCACCAGACAGAAGGTCTAAGGGTACCGTTATACTATACTATACGATTAACCAACGATCACGACCAGCGATACGACCTGGCCGTGATCGTTGGTAAGTCGTTGTGTGGTCGCTGGAGAGCTGTCACACAGACACCTCTCCAGCGACCAACGATGCCGAGGTCCCCGGGTAACCAGGTTACCCTGGTTACCAGCGTAAAAAAAAAACAAACAATACATACTTACATTCCGGTGTATGTCCCTTGCCGTCTGCTTCCCGCGCTGACTGACTGCCGGCCGTAAAGTGAAAGCACAGCACAGCGATGACGTCACCACTGTGCTCTGCTTTCACTTTACGGCCGGCAGTCAGTCAGTGTGGGAAGCAGACGGCGGGGGACCTGACTGACACCGGAATGTAAGTATGTACTGTTTTTTTTTTTTTTTACATTAACGATGGTAACCAGGATAAACATCGGGTTACTAAGCGCGGCCCTGCGCTTAGTAACCCGATGTTTACCCTGGTTACAAGCGAACGCATCGCTGGATCGGTGTCACACACACCAATCCAGCGATGACAGCGGGAGATCCAGCGACGAAAGAAAGTTCCAAATGATCTGCTACGACGTACGATTCTCAGCAGGGTCCCTGATTGCTGCTGCGTGTCAGACACAGCGATATCGTATGGATATCGCTGGAACGTCACGGATCGTACCGTCGTAGCGACATAAGTGCCACTGTGAGACGGTACCCTAACCCAGTGGCTCACAGCCAGAGGCGAAAAAGGCACCAAGCCCGACACACTAATGATACCCCATGAGGCAAAGGGCACCGAGTGTTATGATCTGGTGGCCTTGGAGCAGCATGAGATGTACTCTGGAGAAGGTGGCACCTGTACTGACCGCAAACCCTGAACTAGCAGCGCAACTAGAAGCAGCCGTGGGGGGTACCTAACGCTCCCTAGACCCCTCAACACAGCCTAAGAAATAACTACCCCTAAAGACAGAAACAGGAAACCTATCTTGCCTCAGAGAAAATCCCCAAAGGATAGACAGCCCCCCACAAATATTGACTGTGAGAGGAGAGGGAAATAACATACGCAGACATGAAATCAGGATTTAGCATAGGAGGCCATACTAGCTGAAAAGAAAGGATAGAACAGAAAATAGAAAACACCACATCTGACTAAAGATATGGAGGGTATATCTGCATCTCCAGAGACACAGCTAGGCTGCAAAAAATCCTTCACAACAAAGCTGGACAAGACAAAACATGAAAAATGCACAGAATTAGAAGGTCCACAGCAGGTGGACAGCAAAAACAAAGCCAGGACTTATCTTTGAAGAAAAGCACAGCGAACAGGAGAGACCAGAAGGGATGTGAATCCTCCATAAACAATGGACAACTGGCACTGACTAAAGGATGAAGCAAGGCTATATAGCCCAGCCCAAATTGCAAAAAATAGATACACCTGATAAATGCTGTGATCCAACTACCGCAGCACTACCACTCATAACCACCGGATGGAGCCCAAGAGCAGAATTCACAACAGTACCCCCCCCCCCTTGAGGAGGGGTCACCGAACCCTCACCAGAGCCCCCAGGCCGATCAGGACGAGCCAAATGAAAGACACGAACCAAATCGTCAGCATGAACATCGGAGGCAACAACCCAAGAATTATCCTCCTGGCCATAACCCTTCCATTTGACCAGATACTGAAGCCTCCGCCTCGAAAAACGAGAATCCAAAATCTTCTCAACCACATGCTCCAACTCCCCATCAATCAACACCGGGGCCGGAGGATCAACAGAGGGAACAACGGGCACCACATACTTCCGCAACAAAGATCTATGGAACACATTATGGATGGAAAAAGAGGCTGGAAGGACCAAACGAAAAGACACAGGATTGATAATCTCAGAAATCCTATAAGGACCAATAAACCGAGACTTGAACTTAGGGGAAGAAACCTTCATAGGAACATGACGGGAAGACAACCAGACCAAATCCCCAACCCAAAGCCGGGAACCAACACACCGACGACGGTTAGCAAAACGTTGAACCTCCTCCTGAGACAACACCAAATTGTCCACCACATGAGCCCAAATCTGCTGCAGCCTGTCAACCACAGAATCCACACCAGGACAATCAGAAGGCTCAACCTGCCCTGAAGAAAAACGAGGATGAAAACCAAAATTACAAAAAAAAGGCGAAACCAAGGTAGCAGAACTAGCCCGATTATTAAGAGCAAACTCGGCCAATGGCAAGAAAGCCACCCAATCATCCTGATCAGCAGACACAAAGCATCTCAAAGCGTCTCCAAGGTCTGATTAGTTCGCTCGGTCTGGCCATTTGTCTGAGGATGAAATGCAGAAGAAAAAGACAAATCAATGCCCATCCTAGCACAAAAGGCCCGCCAAAACCTAGAAACAAACTGGGAACCTCTATCGGACACAATATTCTCCGGAATGCCATGCAAACGAACCACATGCTGAAAAAACAACGGAACCAAATCAGAAGAGGAAGGCAATTTAGGCAAAGGTACTAAATGAACCATCTTAGAAAACCGGTCACAAACCACCCAGATAACCGACATCCTCTGGGAAACCGGAAGATCTGAAATAAAATCCATAGAAATATGCGTCCAAGGTCTCTCAGGGATCGGCAAAGACCATTCGCTGGCTGAAGCCTTCCAGAATCTATCCATTCCACATCGTCCAGCGTCCACCATCCAGGACATGAGGAGAGGACAGGTCCAGCAGCGGCAGCGCCAAGCAGGAGGAGAAGATGAGCAGCAGCTGCAGTGAGGACGGTGCACGGTCGGTGCACCCTCTCCTGCTGTGTCCACAACGAGGGCGACGGACGGACCGGGGAAGCAGTGAGTGAGTCAGTGATTCATCTTCGGTGATGGTTCCAATGCTGCGCTTTGCGGGGGGGGGGGGGGGGGGGAAGGGGAAATATGGGATGCAGCCTGGTTGCTGCTGAGCCTGGGTCTGCTGCGTGGCTCACTGACCCTTTTACTTTCAAAATCTGATCTCAGACAGCCAGTGTCACCCATTTTAGGTGTTGCCATATATATACTAGTGGGCTGTGTTATATACTGTGTGGGCTGTGTGTTATATACTGCGTCATGGGCTGTGCTGTGCGTTATATACTGCGTCACGAGCTGTGCGTTACATACTGCGTCTGCGTGGGCTGTGCGTTATATACTGTGTGGGCTGTGCGTTATATACTGCGTCACGGGCTGTGCGTTATATACTGCGTCTGCGTGGGCTGTGCGTTATATACTGCGTCACGGGCTGTGCGTTATGTACTGCGTCACGGGCTGTGCGTTATATACTGCGTCTGCGTGGGCTGTGTGCTATATACTGTGGGAGCTGTGCGTTATATACTGCATCATGGGCTGTGCGTTATATACTGCGTCTGCGTGGGCTGTGTTTTATATACTGCGTCATGGGCTGTGCGTTATATACTGCGTCTGCGTGGGCTGTGCGTTATATACTGCGTCACGGGCTGTGCGTTATATACTGCGTCACGGGCTGTGCGTTATATACTGCGTCTGCGTGGGCTGTGTGTTATATTCTGTGTGGGCTGTGCGTTATATACTGCATCATGGGCTGTGCGTTATATACTGCGTCTGCGTGGGCTGTGTTTTATATACTGCGTCATGGGCTGTGCGTTATATACTGCGTCTGCGTGGGCTGTGTGTTATATACTGCGTGGGCTGTGTTATATACTGCGTCATGGGCTGTGCCGTGCGTTATATACTGCGTCGCGGGCTGTGCATTATATACTGCGTCTGTGTGGGCTGTGTGTTATATACTGTGTGGGCTGTGTGTTATATACTGTGTCTGCGTGGGCTGTGTGTTATATACTGCGTCACGGGCTGTGTGTTATATACTGCATCACGGGCTGTGTGTTATATACTGCGTCACGGGCTGTGCGTTATACACTGCTTCACGGGCTGTGCGTTATATACTGCATCTGCGTGGGCTGTGTGTTATATACTGCGTGGGCTGTGTTATATACTGCGTGGGCTGTGTTATATACTGCGTGGGCTGTGTGTTACATACTGCGTGGGCTGTGTGTTATATACTTCGCCACGGGCTGTGTGTTATACACTGCGTCATGGGCTGTGCGTTATATACTGCATCTGCGTGGGCTGTGTGTTATATACTGCGTGGGCTGTGTTATATACTGCGTGGGCTGTGTTATATACTGCGTGGGCTGTGTGTTACATACTGCGTGGGCTGTGTGTTATATACTGCGTGGGCTGTGTGTTATATACTGCGTCACGGGCTGTGTGTTATATACTGCATCACGGGCTGTGCGTTACATACTGCGTCTGCGTGGGCTGTGCGTTATATACTGTGTGGGCTGTGCGTTATATACTGCGTCACGAGCTGTGCGTTATATACTGCGTCTGCGTGGGCTGTGCGTTATATACTGCATCACGGGCTGTGCGTTGTATACTGCGTCTGCGTGTTATATACTGCGTGGGCTGTGCGTTATATACTGCGTCACGGGCTGTGCGTTATATACTGCGTCACGGGCTGTGCGTTATATACTGCGTCTGCGTGGGCTGTGTGTTATATACTGTGTGGGCTGTGCGTTATATAATGCATCATGGGCTGTGCGTTATATACTGCGTCTGCGTGGGCTGTGTTTTATATACTGCGTCACGGGCTGTGCGTTATATACTGCGTCTGCGTGGGCTGTGTTATATACTGCGTGGGCTGTTATATACTGCGTCGCGGGCTGTGCATTATATACTGCGTCTGCGTGGGCTGTGTGTTATATACTGTGTGGGCTGTGTGTTATATACTGTGTCTGCGTGGGCTGTGTGTTATATACTGCGTCACGGGCTGTGTGTTATATACTGCATCACGGGCTGTGTGTTATATACTGAGTCACGGGCTGTGCGTTATATACTGCATCTGCGTGGGCTGTGTGTTATATACTGCGTCACGGGCTGTGTGTTATATACTTCGCCATGGGCTGTGTGTTATACACTGCGTCACGGGCTGTGCGTTATATACTGCATCTGCGTGGGCTGTGTGTTATATACTGCGTGGGCTGTGTGTTATATACTGCGTGGGCTGTGTGTTATATACTGCGTGGGCTGTGTGTTATATACTGCGTGGGCTGTGTGTTATATACTGCGTGGGCTGTGTGTTATATACTGCGTGGGCTGTGTGTTATATACTGCGTGGGCTGTGTGTTATATACTGCATGAGCTGTGTGTTATATACTGCATGGGCTGTGTTATATACTGCGTGGGCTGTGTGTTATATACTGCGTGGGCTGTGTGTTATATACTGCGTGGGCTGTGTGTTATATACTGCGTGGGCTGTGTATTATATACTACATGGGGTGTGTGTTATATACTGCGTGGGCTGTGTGTTATATACTGCGTGGGCTGTGTGTTATATACTGCGTGGGCTGTGTGTTATATACTGCTTTGATGCAAATGACCCATAAGGAGTGGTGGACCTTGGCGATTGGTGGAGCAGCTTAGTATACATTTTTTTGCAAAAAAATGATAAATGTAAGGTTATACACATGGGAAGAGGGAATCAATATCACCATTACACACTGAACGGGAAACCACTGGGTAAATCTGACAGGGAGAAGGACTTGGGGATCCTAGTTAATGATAAACTTACCTGGAGCAGCCAGTGCCAGGCAGCAGCTGCCAAGGCAAACAGGATCATGGGGTGCATTAAAAGAGGTCTGGATACACATGATGAGAGCATTATACTGCCTCTGTACAAATCCCTAGTTAGACCGCACATGGAGTACTGTGTCCAGTTTTGGGCACCGGTGCTCAGGAAGGATATAATGGAACTAGAGAGAGTACAAAGGAGGGCAACAAAATTAATAAAGGGGATGGGAGAACTACAATACCCAGATAGATTAGCGAAATTAGGATTATTTAGTCTAGAAAAAAGACGACTGAGGGGCGATCTAATAACCATGTATAAGTATATAAGGGGACAATACAAATATCTCGCTGAGGATCGGTTTATACCAAGGAAGGTGACGGGCACAAGGGGGCATTCTTTGCGTCTGGAGGAGAGAAGGTTTTTCCACCAACATAGAAGAGGATTCTTTACTGTTAGGGCAGTGAGAATCTGGAATTGCTTGCCTGAGGAGGTGGTGATGGCGAACTCAGTCGAGGGGTTCAAGAGAGGCCTGGATGTCTTCCTGGAGCAGAACAATATTGTATCATACAATTATTAGGTTCTGTAGAAGGACGTAGATCTGGGTATTTATTATGATGGAATATAGGCTGAACTGGATGGACAAATGTCTTTTTTCGGCCTTACTAACTATGTTACTATGTTACTATGTTACTAACTAAATACCCTGTTTTTTCCATCTTTTGACTTAGCACTTGCTTATTACTGTGATTTTTTTTACAAAAGAGTATTTTTGACCTCACTGTGCTCTTTTGTGTCTTCATGTTTCTTGGTGGTGTGTGAACAGGTTCCTACAGACTTGTTCATTGTGCAAGTACCCCATGTGTTTCTGGTTCTGTAATTGTTCTCTTGTTTATACAAGACTAGGGAGTCCACCACTCCTTATGGGTCATTTGCATCAAAGCTGTTCCATCCAGCATGTCCACATGAAAATTCCCTCTCTGAACCCTGCTTATACAGGTACTATACAGATGATTAGGTTTTTAGATACATCAGATAGGGATTATATACATTAGGTAGGACTGCTCTATATGGGTATACCTTGGCGATTGGTGGAGCAGCTTAGTATACATTTTTTTTGCAAAAAAACATATCAAATAAATACCCTGATTTTTCCATCTTTTGACGTAGCACTTGCTTATTACTGTGATTTTTTTTACAACAGAGTATTTTTGACCTCACTGTGCTCTTTTGTGTTTATAAGTCTATGGTTGTCACTGCCGGATTGCTATGAGTGCTGCCCGCTAGCCAAAAACGCATGCACCAGGGATTGTCTCACTGAACTCCCGCTCTCCTTTTAACATGGGAAAAATGCTACTCAGGCAACACAGGGTGAGGGTAAAACAGTGTGGCAATGCTTTATTGTACCACAAAACAGGCAGATAACACATAGAACAGTCCCAGCAAACATCCCAAGATGGTGCACATTAGAGTCTCACCCTTACGCTGACTCGCTGGGATAATAGCACCTGTGACTACAGATCTTCCAGGGTCGCTACCCCACTTGTGGCATGCACAGAGAGGAGGTAACTACAAGCTTAAGAAGATGACAGTCCACTAAGTCCATACAAGCTACAAGGCCAGTGGATCTGAGGATCACAACCTGGCTTCATATTCCAGGGTCGGTTACTCCACCTGTGGCACGCACACAGAGAGGAGGTAACAACAAGTGTCGGAAGATGACAGTCCACCAAGTCCATACAAGGTACAAGGCCAGTTGATCTGAGGATCACAACCTGGCTTCTTCAGACGTAATCATGGTTCAGCGATGGTCTATGGAGCAGATCTGTATTCTTCCAACTGAGGCTGAAAACCCCTAGGTTGTTACCTATAGAATGATAGCTCCGTGTACCTTGTAATGGAGCCATGATGTAAAATGGCTGCTGTCCTTTCTCTGGTCCTTTTGTGCTCTGCTTTCCGGCCGGCGCTTACACAGTGCAGAGAAACACAGCGCCGGGGGACAGACACCGGAATGTAAGTATGTAGTGTTTGGGTTTTTTTTACGTTTACGCTGGTAACCAGGGTAAACATCGGGTTACTAAGCGCGGCCCTGCGCTTAGTAACCCGATGTTTACCCTGGTTACCAGGGGACTTCGCATAGTTAGTCGCTGGAGAGCTGTCTGTGTGACAGCTCTCCAGCGACCACACAGCGATGCTGCAGCGATCAGGATCGTTGTCTAGGTCGCTGCAGCGTCGCTAAATGTGACGGTACCTTAAGAATGCAGACGAGATCAAATAGCATTACTTGATTATTTAAATTATCTGCATAGCTTTTCCCTCTCTGCTTTAGAAGTCAACAAACTGGCTCAATAAAACAATGCATAATTAGCATAACAGCAAACATCACTAGTGATCAAGGATAAGCCACAATAAAAGTCAATATTCCAGGCTTAGGCCTGGTTCACATTGCGTTCAGGGGCAACGTTAAACGGAGTACGTTACACCGCGGCATAATGCAGTGTAACGTACTCCGTTAATGCCGCCATTGAATGCAATGTCGGACGCATCGCCTAGCGCTCGCCCACAATGGGCGTGCGCTAGTGATGCGCCGTCATTGAGTGATGGACCCGAGACGCTGGCTGCAGCGTTTCCGGGTCCGTCACTGCTAGCACAGATGGAGCTAGCAGAAGCTCCATCTGCGCTAGCGTGATGTAGCGCAGGCACTTGCGCTAGCAGCAGCCCGTTAGCGTATGTGCTGAACAGGCTGCTGCTAACGCAATGTGACCCTAGCATTACACTAACAAAAGTCTGTTTTCTTGACCAACCAGAAATCAACACTTTAAATTTGAAAACCAACATACAGATAACATTCTATTATTCTTCATTTGCTAAAAATTCTATGTTCTATGGTGCCTAACCAAATCTGATTTCAGGTTAAAACATATCCCACATTATGAACAGGAAAAAGACTTCTCCCCTGTGTGAGTTCTATGGTGCCTAACCAAATCTGATTTATGGATAAAACCTTTCCCACATTCTGAACAGGAAAAAGGCTTCTCCTCTTTGTGAGTTCTCTGGTGACTAAAAAGATGCCATTTCTGGTTAAAACATTTCCCACATTCTGAACAGGAAAAAGGCTTCTCCCCTGTGTGAATTCTATGGTGAGTAACAAGTAGTGATTTACGTGTAAAACATTTCCCACATTCTGAACAGGAAAAAGGCTTCTCCCGTGTGTGAGTTCTATGGTGCCTAACCAAATCTGATTTCAGGTTAAAACATTTCCCACATTCTGAACAGAAAAAAGGTTTCTCCTCTGTGTGAGTTCTATGGTGCCTAACCAAATCTGATTTGAGGTTAAAACATTTCCCACATTCTGAACAGGAAAAAGGCTTCGCCTCTTTGTGACTGCTCTGATGTCTAATAAGATGACATTTCTGGTTAAAACATTTCCCACATTCTGAACAGGAAAAAGACTTCTCCCCTGTGTGAGTTCTATGGTGCCTAACCAAACCTGATTTCTGGTTAAAACATTTACCACATTCTGAACAGGAAAAAGGCTTCTCCTCTTTGTGACTGCTCTGATGTCTAACAAGATGCCATTTCTGGTTAAAACATTTCCCACATTCTGAACAGGAAAAAGACTTCTCCCCTGTGTGAGTTTTATGGTGCGTAACCAAATCTGATTTCTGGTTAAAACATTTCCCACATTCTGAACAGGAAAAAGGCTTCTCCCCTGTGTGAGTTCTATGGTGCCTAACCAAATCTGATTTCTGGATAAAACATTTCCCACATTCTGAACAGGAAAAAGGCTTCTCCCCTGTGTGAATTCTATGGTCAGTAACAAGCAGTGATTTCTGGTTAAAACATTTCCCACATTCTGAACAGGGAAAAAACTTCTCCCCTGTGTGAGTTCTATGGTGCCTAACCAAATCTGATTTCTGGATAAAACATTTCCCACATTCTGAACAGGAAAAAGGCTTCTCCCCTGTGTGAGTTCTATGGTGATAAACCAAATCTATTTTCCATTTAAAACGTTTCCCACATTCTGAACAGGAAAAAGGCTTCTCCCCTGTGTGGGTTCTCTGGTGACTAACAAGATACCATTTCTGGTTAAAACCTTTCCCACATTCTGAACAGGTAAAAGGTTTCTCCTCTGTGTGGATTCTTTGATGGCTATTAAGATTTATTTTCCATTTAAAACATTTCCCACATTCTGAACAGTAAAAAGACTTATTTGCTTCAGAAGCAGATTGTCTTTTAATGCCTCGTTTATGACTTTGATTTTCCTTAGTAGTTAGAAATTCAGATGGAGACGTTTATTCTCAGTGAGGTAGGTCAAGCGTAGGACCTCGTATAAGAGAGATGCCTTAACGTGGCTACGAGGTACACATAAAATTGGCCATTTTTGTGCGCTAAAAGCTCTCATTTTTCATATTTCTAGTGCAGTAATGCAGTTCAAATTTCGTTTTTTCAAGTTTGCATGTTTTGGCGCTGCAGTGTGCTGCCCTATTTATTTAACTATATACGAGTTGGCGACTCTGGGTTCAGCACCTGTTCACACTCAGTCTATGTTTGGATGTGCAGGTCAGGTTTTTGAAATGTATTCTCTAGCCTTCTGATCGTGCACTCCCCGCCTCCTAGCTTCAGGTGTTTTAATTATAGTAGGTCCAATACCCCTCCACATAGAGAGAGAATTTGAGTCCAAGAAGAGGTTTTTACATGTACCCATTCAGATGGAGACGTTTATTCTCAGTGAGGTAGGTCAAGCGTAGGACCTCGTATAAGAGAGATGCCTTAACGTGGCTACGCGGTACACATAAAATTGGCCATTTTTGTGCGCTAAAAGCTCTCATTTTTCATATTTCTAGTGCAGTAATGCAGTTCAAATTTCGTTTTTTCAAGTTTGCATGTTTTGGCGCTGCAGTGTGCTGCCCTATTTATTTAACTATATACGAGTTGGCGACTCTGGGTTCAGCACCTGTTCACACTCAGTCTATGTTTGGATGTGCAGGTCAGGTTTTTGAAATGTATTCTCTAGCCTTCTGATCGTGCACTCCCCGCCTCCTAGCTTCAGGTGTTTTAATTATAGTAGGTCCAATACCCCTCCACATAGAGAGAGAATTTGAGTCCAAGAAGAGGTTTTTACATGTACCCATTCAGATGGAGACGTTTATTCTCAGTGAGGTAGGTCAAGCGTAGGACCTCGTATAAGAGAGATGCCTTAACGTGGCTACGAGGTACACATAAAATTGGCCATTTTTGTGCGCTAAAAGCTCTCATTTTTCATATTTCTAGTGCAGTAATGCAGTTCAAATTTCGTTTTTTCAAGTTTGCATGTTTTGGCGCTGCAGTGTGCTGCCCTATTTATTTAACTATATACGAGTTGGCGACTCTGGGTTCAGCACCTGTTCACACTCCGTCTATGTTTGGATGTGCAGGTCAGGTTTTTGAAATGTATTCTCTAGCCTTCTGATCGTGCACTCCCCGCCTCCTAGCTTCAGGTGTTTTAATTATAGTAGGTCCAATACCCCTCCACATAGAGAGAGAATTTGAGTCCAAGAAGAGGTTTTTACATGTACCCATTCAGATGGAGACGTTTATTCTCAGTGAGGTAGGTCAAGCGTAGGACCTCGTATAAGAGAGATGCCTTAACGTGGCTACGAGGTACACATAAAATTGGCCATTTTTGTGCGCTAAAAGCTCTCATTTTTCATATTTCTAGTGCAGTAATGCAGTTCAAATTTCGTTTTTTCAAGTTTGCATGTTTTGGCGCTGCAGTGTGCTGCCCTATTTATTTAACTATATACGAGTTGGCGACTCTGGGTTCAGCACCTGTTCACACTCAGTCTATGTTTGGATGTGCAGGTCAGGTTTTTGAAATGTATTCTCTAGCCTTCTGATCGTGCACTCCCCGCCTCCTAGCTTCAGGTGTTTTAATTATAGTAGGTCCAATACCCCTCCACATAGAGAGAGAATTTGAGTCCAAGAAGAGGTTTTTACATGTACCCATTCAGATGGAGACGTTTATTCTCAGTGAGGTAGGTCAAGCGTAGGACCTCGTATAAGAGAGATGCCTTAACGTGGCTACGAGGTACACATAAAATTGGCCATTTTTGTGCGCTAAAAGCTCTCATTTTTCATATTTCTAGTGCAGTAATGCAGTTCAAATTTCGTTTTTTCAAGTTTGCATGTTTTGGCGCTGCAGTGTGCTGCCCTATTTATTTAACTATATACGAGTTGGCGACTCTGGGTTCAGCACCTGTTCACACTCAGTCTATGTTTGGATGTGCAGGTCAGGTTTTTGAAATGTATTCTCTAGCCTTCTGATCGTGCACTCCCCGCCTCCTAGCTTCAGGTGTTTCAATTATAGTAGGTCCAATACCCCTCCACATAGAGAGAGAATTTGAGTCCAAGAAGAGGTTTTTACATGTACCCATTCAGATGGAGACGTTTAGTCTCAGTGAGGTAGGTCAAGCGTAGGACCTCGTATAAGAGAGATGCCTTAACGTGGCTACGAGGTACACATAAAATTGGCCATTTTTGTGCGCTAAAAGCTCTCATTTTTCATATTTCTAGTGCAGTAATGCAGTTCAAATTTCGTTTTTTCAAGTTTGCATGTTTTGGCGCTGCAGTGTGCTGCCCTATTTATTTAACTATATACGAGTTGGCGACTCTGGGTTCAGCACCTGTTCACACTCAGTCTATGTTTGGATGTGCAGGTCAGGTTTTTGAAATGTATTCTCTAGCCTTCTGATCGTGCACTCCCCGCCTCCTAGCTTCAGGTGTTTTAATTATAGTAGGTCCAATACCCCTCCACATAGAGAGAGAATTTGAGTCCAAGAAGAGGTTTTTACAATTACCCATTCAGATGGAGACGTTTATTCTCAGTGAGGTAGGTCAAGCGTAGGACCTCGTATAAGAGAGATGCCTTAACGTGGCTACGAGGTACACATAAAATTGGCCATTTTTGTGCGCTAAAAGCTCTCATTTTTCATATTTCTAGTGCAGTAATGCAGTTCAAATTTCGTTTTTTCAAGTTTGCATGTTTTGGCGCTGCAGTGTGCTGCCCTATTTATTTAACTATATACGAGTTGGCGACTCTGGGTTCAGCACCTGTTCACACTCAGTCTATGTTTGGATGTGCAGGTCAGGTTTTTGAAATGTATTCTCTAGCCTTCTGATCGTGCACTCCCCGCCTCCTAGCTTCAGGTGTTTTAATTATAGTAGGTCCAATACCCCTCCACATAGAGAGAGAATTTGAGTCCAAGAAGAGGTTTTTACATGTACCCATTCAGATGGAGACGTTTATTCTCAGTGAGGTAGGTCAAGTGTAGGACCTCGTATAAGAGAGATGCCTTAACGTGGCTACGAGGTACACATAAAATTGGCCATTTTTGTGCGCTAAAAGCTCTCATTTTTCATATTTCTAGTGCAGTAATGCAGTTCAAATTTCGTTTTTTCAAGTTTGCATGTTTTGGCGCTGCAGTGTGCTGCCCTATTTATTTAACTATATACGAGTTGGCGACTCTGGGTTCAGCACCTGTTCACACTCAGTCTATGTTTGGATGTGCAGGTCAGGTTTTTGAAATGTATTCTCTAGCCTTCTGATCGTGCACTCCCCGCCTCCTAGCTTCAGGTGTTTTAATTATAGTAGGTCCAATACCCCTCCACATAGAGAGAGAATTTGAGTCCAAGAAGAGGTTTTTACAATTACCCATTCAGATGGAGACGTTTATTCTCAGTGAGGTAGGTCAAGCGTAGGACCTCGTATAAGAGAGATGCCTTAACGTGGCTACGAGGTACACATAAAATTGGCCATTTTTGTGCGCTAAAAGCTCTCATTTTTCATATTTCTAGTGCAGTAATGCAGTTCAAATTTCGTTTTTTCAAGTTTGCATGTTTTGGCGCTGCAGTGTGCTGCCCTATTTATTTAACTATATACGAGTTGGCGACTCTGGGTTCAGCACCTGTTCACACTCAGTCTATGTTTGGATGTGCAGGTCAGGTTTTTGTAATGTATTCTCTAGCCTTCTGATCGTGCACTCCCCGCCTCCTAGCTTCAGGTGTTTTAATTATAGTAGGTCCAATACCCCTCCACATAGAGAGAGAATTTGAGTCCAAGAAGAGGTTTTTACAATTACCCATTCAGATGGAGACGTTTATTCTCAGTGAGGTAGGTCAAGCGTAGGACCTCGTATAAGAGAGATGCCTTAACGTGGCTACGAGGTACACATAAAATTGGCCATTTTTGTGCGCTAAAAGCTCTCATTTTTCATATTTCTAGTGCAGTAATGCAGTTCAAATTTCGTTTTTTCAAGTTTGCATGTTTTGGCGCTGCAGTGTGCTGCCCTATTTATTTAACTATATACGAGTTGGCGACTCTGGGTTCAGCACCTGTTCACACTCAGTCTATGTTTGGATGTGCAGGTCAGGTTTTTGAAATGTATTCTCTAGCCTTCTGATCGTGCACTCCCCGCCTCCTAGCTTCAGGTGTTTTAATTATAGTAGGTCCAATACCCCTCCACATAGAGAGAGAATTTGAGTCCAAGAAGAGGTTTTTACATGTACCCATTCAGATGGAGACGTTTATTCTCAGTGAGGTAGGTCAAGCGTAGGACCTCGTATAAGAGAGATGCCTTAACGTGGCTACGAGGTACACATAAAATTGGCCATTTTTGTGCGCTAAAAGCTCTCATTTTTCATATTTCTAGTGCAGTAATGCAGTTCAAATTTCGTTTTTTCAAGTTTGCATGTTTTGGCGCTGCAGTGTGCTGCCCTATTTATTTAACTATATACGAGTTGGCGACTCTGGGTTCAGCACCTGTTCACACTCAGTCTATGTTTGGATGTGCAGGTCAGGTTTTTGAAATGTATTCTCTAGCCTTCTGATCGTGCACTCCCCGCCTCCTAGCTTCAGGTGTTTTAATTATAGTAGGTCCAATACCCCTCCACATAGAGAGAGAATTTGAGTCCAAGAAGAGGTTTTTACATGTACCCATTCAGATGGAGACGTTTATTCTCAGTGAGGTAGGTCAAGCGTAGGACCTCGTATAAGAGATGCCTTAACGTGGCTACGAGGTACACATAAAATTGGCCATTTTTGTGCGCTAAAAGCTCTCATTTTTCATATTTCTAGTGCAGTAATGCAGTTCAAATTTCGTTTTTTCAAGTTTGCATGTTTTGGCGCTGCAGTGTGCTGCCCTATTTATTTAACTATATACGAGTTGGCGACTCTGGGTTCAGCACCTGTTCACACTCAGTCTATGTTTGGATGTGCAGGTCAGGTTTTTGAAATGTATTCTCTAGCCTTCTGATCGTGCACTCCCCGCCTCCTAGCTTCAGGTGTTTTAATTATAGTAGGTCCAATACCCCTCCACATAGAGAGAGAATTTGAGTCCAAGAAGAGGTTTTTACATGTACCCATTCAGATGGAGACGTTTATTCTCAGTGAGGTAGGTCAAGCGTAGGACCTCGTATAAGAGAGATGCCTTAACGTGGCTACGAGGTACACATAAAATTGGCCATTTTTGTGCGCTAAAAGCTCTCATTTTTCATATTTCTAGTGCAGTAATGCAGTTCAAATTTCGTTTTTTCAAGTTTGCATGTTTTCGCGCTGCAGTGTGCTGCCCTATTTATTTAACTATATACGAGTTGGCGACTCTGGGTTCAGCACCTGTTCACACTCAGTCTATGTTTGGATGTGCAGGTCAGGTTTTTGAAAAATATTCCAGGCTTAGGCCTGGTTCACATTGCGTTCAGGGGCAACGTTAAACGGAGTACGTTACACCGCGGCATAATGCAGTGTAACGTACTCCGTTAATGCCGCCATTGAATGCAATGTCGGACGCATCGCCTAGCGCTCACCCACAATGGGCGTGCGCTAGTGATGCGCCGTCATTGAGTGATGGACCCGAGACGCTGGCTGCAGCGTTTCCGGGTCCGTCACTGCTAGCACAGATGGAGCTAGCAGAAGCTCCATCTGCGCTAGCGTGATGTAGCGCAGGCACTTGCGCTAGCAGCAGCCCGTTAGCGTATGTGCTGAACAGGCTGCTGCTAACGCAATGTGACCCTAGCATTACACTAACAAAAGTCTGTTTTCTTGACCAACCAGAAATCAACACTTTAAATTTGAAAACCAACATACAGATAACATTCTATTATTCTTCATTTGCTAAAAATTCTATGTTCTATTGTGCCTAACCAAATCTGATTTCAGGTTAAAACATATCCCACATTATGAACAGGAAAAAGACTTCTCCCCTGTGTGAGTTCTATGGTGCCTAACCAAATCTGATTTATGGATAAAACCTTTCTCACATTATGAACAGGAAAAAGGCTTCTCCTCTTTGTGAGTTATCTGGTGACTAAAAAGATGCCATTTCTGGCTAAAACATTTCCCACATTCTGAACAGGAAAAAGGCTTCTCCCGTGTGTGAATTCTATGGTGCCTAACCAAATCTGATTTCAGGTTAAAACATTTCCCACATTATGAACAGGAAAAAGGCTTCTCCTCTTTGTGAGTTATCTGGTGACTAAAAAGATGCCATTTCTGGCTAAAACATTTCCCACATTCTGAACAGGAAAAAGGCTTCTCCCCTGTGTGAATTCTATGGTGAGTAACAAGTAGTGATTTACGTGCAAAACATTTCCCACATTCTGAACAGGAAAAAGGCTTCTCCCCTGTGTGAGTTCTATGGTGCCTAACCAAATCTGATTTCAGGTTGAAACATTTCCCACATTATGAACAGGAAAAAGGCTTCTCCTCTTTGTGAGTTATCTGGTGACTAAAAAGATGCCATTTCTGGCTAAAACATTTCCCACATTCTGAACAGGAAAAAGGCTTCTCCCGTGTGTGAATTCTATGGTGCCTAACCAAATCTGATTTCAGGTTAAAACATTTCCCACATTCTGAACAGAAAAAAGGTTTCTCCTCTGTGTGAGTTCTATGGTGCCTAACCAAATCTGATTTGAGGTTAAAACATTTCCCACATTCTGAACAGGAAAAAGGCTTCGCCTCTTTGTGACTGCTCTGATGTCTAATAAGATGACATTTCTGGTTAAAACATTTCCCACATTCTGAACAGGAAAAAGACTTCTCCCCTGTGTGAGTTCTATGGTGCCTAACCAAACCTGATTTCTGGTTAAAACATTTACCACATTCTGAACAGGAAAAAGGCTTCTCCTCTTTGTGACTGCTCTGATGTCTAACAAGATGCCATTTCTGGTTAAAACATTTCCCACATTCTGAACAGGAAAAAGACTTCTCCCCTGTGTGAGTTTTATGGTGCGTAACCAAATCTGATTTCTGGTTAAAACATTTCCCACATTCTGAACAGGAAAAAGGCTTCTCCCCTGTGTGAGTTCTATGGTGCCTAACCAAATCTGATTTCTGGATAAAACATTTCCCACATTCTGAACAGGAAAAAGGCTTCTCCCCTGTGTGAATTCTATGGTGAGTAACAAGCAGTGATTTCTGGTTAAAACATTTCCCACATTCTGAACAGGGAAAAAACTTCTCCCCTGTGTGAGTTCTATGGTGCCTAACCAAATCTGATTTCTGGATAAAACATTTCCCACATTCTGAACAGGAAAAAGGCTTCTCCCCTGTGTGAGTTCTATGGTGATAAACCAAATCTATTTTCCATTTAAAACGTTTCCCACATTCTGAACAGGAAAAAGGCTTCTCCCCTGTGTGGGTTCTCTGGTGACTAACAAGATACCATTTCTGGTTAAAACCTTTCCCACATTCTGAACAGGTAAAAGGTTTCTCCTCTGTGTGGATTCTTTGATGGCTATCAAGATTTATTTTCCATTTAAAACATTTCCCACATTCTGAACAGTAAAAAGACTTATTTGCTTCAGAAGCAGATTGTCTTTTAATGCCTCGTTTATGACTTTGATTTTCCTTAGTAGTTAGAAATGAATCAGAAGATGGGACCTGTTTCATAGGACCAGATGACAGATCTTTGCTGTGAATGGATGATGATATATCTGGAGTAATGGCATTGCCTTCAGTTGTATCTTGTAGGATCTCAAGATCATCAGATTTAAAAACTGAAGATGTCAACTGTCCCTCTGATCTCCTGGTACAGTCATCTGCTAAGATAAAAAAACAAAACATTTTTTTAATAAAATATACTTGAGTTTTATATTTTTGAACATTTCAACTTAAACCATCCATAAAAAATGGCAAGCTATGTAAAAACTTTAATTATTTACCAAACAATGACTGTTCACAGTCTAATAGAAAACCTTGTTGGATGAACCAGTAGTGTGTGGTGTTCAACTGTTTGTTCATTCTGCCTCCCAAATATTGAATATAAAGAATCAATCAATGTTATGCAGGCAAAAATAATACCAATTCTCATCTAACAAAAAAACAAGTCCCCTGTCAAGCCCATCATCTATCAATGGATAAACAGAGGTTAGAATATAGCAAGGAGAGTCTCCCAATAATTAAAACTTAACTTTTAATCACTAAGATAAAATGGACAAACTAATATGACAAAATTATCACATGTGATTAAAGTGCTCATGCAAACCAGTGCTCAAGATAAAAATTGGTTTGGTCTCACCAATGGGAACAACAAACGTCCACAGCAGGTTCCTCCTGTTGCTTTCTCTAGATAGGAGAGGAAAGAGAGGGAGGGGGTATAGGGCTTTACTAAACTCCCTGTCGTGCCCCTTGTATTGCTCCTGTCCTAACAAGGACAGGACTCAAGTATACCCTGCTAGGGACAACAACCATCCACTACATATAATATATAAGTCTCCATACAAGTTTCCTCCCCAGTCACAGGAATTCATCAGGGAAGTTCATTTAAAGCCAATGGCACATAAAGTATGCAAAAAATTAACTGTCCGTCATCTAAGTAACCCTGCAGTGCCAGGGTACCTATCAATGGGTGTGACAATTTGTGTCACTGCCTATGGGTAGTCATGAATCCCCGTGACTGGGGAGAAAACACGTAGGGAGACCTATATATTAGATGTAGTGGATGGTGATTGTTCCTAGCAGGGTATACTTGGGGCCTGTTCTTGTTAGGACAGGGGCAATAGAAGGGGAAAGACAGGGAGTTTAGTAAAGCCCAGGGCCGGCGTCAGCACCCGGCGCACCCGGGCAAGTACCGGGGCCCTGGCGAGACGGGGGGGGCCCATTTATGGTAGTACACGTCACTCACTACATCCCTGCTGTGTGTGTGACTGACTGTCTACAGTGACTCCTGAGTCATATCAAATCAAATCCACCAAAAAGTCCCATATTCAGCTTCAGTGATTTATCACTCCCCCTTTGAGAAAGCGACTACGCGAAACGCGCGTCAGGGGTGGTGGGAAGGCCACACAAAAAACTCTGACTTATGATGGGTAAGTTCATATTACCTCAGTGATATGTTTGAATACTAGATCATATGATTCTTAGCTGAATATGGGACTTTTTGGTACCTGGGAGACGATCCCTCATTGCAGGAATACTGTTATCCTAGGAAACCTTGTTCTGTGATACTTACCCAGGTCATATTGCGTTGGTGTGAACTTTTTATATTCTGTCATGTTGATCATTTGTATGTCACTTTTTTGATATTTGTTATTAATAAAATATCTATACATTTTCTATGAAATTTTAGTGTCTATGCTCCCTTTTTCGATAGTGTATCAGATTAGTAGAATGTGTAGAATTTGTGTTGTTCTTGATGAAGAAGTAGGTTTCGATTCTGGACATCCTTATTTATTGCGACGTGGGCAGCGCAGCATAGCCACCTCACTACACCATTTTAATTTCAACATAGCCACCTCGCTACACTGCCAATCAGCGGAGCACCAATAGCTGGACCCAGTGCTTCTAAGCCATTCTAGTTGTGCTTTCTCACAACTTGATCAGGTGAGGCTGCGCAGCTACCACACCACAAAATGCTTTTTGTCTAGCTAACGGCCCATCTTGTCATTGTAGCCTATAATCAAAAACTAATAATTAAGCAGTAGTTACAACTTAAGTCATGAATCAGGGAATGTGAGTATTATACATAAAATGTTGAAAGAAGGTTGAACCTGATGTCCTCATTGGGGCCGCACAGCCACTCATAGCTCTACCCGGATGCTAACAGTGCATAAACCTCCTGTTATGGAGGGGGTGGGGGGGGGGGGGGGACTGGGAGGCCTGCTCTCTGACCAGTCTTTAAACAGCTGTGTGAATCCCCTGTAATGCAGGAGAAAGTGTCGATTACAGTCAATTAAGGAATATTTGCAAATTGCAGGTTCAACATGGAATAAATGGATGGTTTGGCGGGTCACCGTTTTTGTAAAGGGTGCACTTCTCTGGACAGTTTCTACTAGTGTATGGTACATTTATCAATGTTGATTTGCCTCTAATATTACAGGTACTGATACCCTGAGCCTGAGACCTGTGGACCTTAGATAACCAGAGTTAGCCACCTGCTAAGCACAGGATCTACATGTCACCTACTCCAAGAGTGACACAGTGCCGAAACGCCACTATCAGGACTTATTTTCCAGAACACACACATCCGTGGACTAGTAAGTGACTATGTGACCAATCGTTACTATGTATTAGGTCGGACTCGGAGTTCCACTTGCAAGAGCCTCACATCACTTCACCCTCAACAGCCGCCTGTTCTTTGGACATGAGTGTGCAGCTGCATATAGAAATACGGACGTTTCGGGTGATGCAATGCAAGACTCGCGCATCGCTCTCGCAAGTGGGACTCCGGCCTTACTGCAATCATTGGTTCGACCCCAACTGCTTATCTTCCTGTTTGGGAAAATTGCAGTCAATCCCTACTTCCTTTTATAGTTGCATAAATAGCAACAATCATCTGAGACCTTAACATGCTGCAGTTATCAGCCACACGAGAGGCCCGGTTAATGCTCATGGCCGATAGTTGCTATAAAAATCATAAAGTTGACAACAGAAAATGCTCTTGATTTCACAGCATTTTTAGGCCAACATGGAAAGTAGTGATCAAGCCAAAGAACTTCCAGATGAACAGACGCCTCCATCCAAGAAGCACAAGTCTGGAAGTCAGAAAAGAAAAGAGAAGCAGTTATTGGAAGAGAAAGTGAAGAAGCTTACTACCATTGATCACTTTTTTAGGAAGTCTACACAAAAGGACAGTGGTGAGTCAACCAGTTGCACTACATCAGGAATTGAACCAAGTTTGAGTGTCTCTGTGGAAGCATTTTCCAGCACTGATGAAATTACGGAAGAAATTGAAGATTCTTCACATCAGCAACTCCTCAGTCTTTCTGAACCTCGGCCAGAACTAACCGTTGATCCAGCTGAATGGCCTGATATCATTTCTGATGTGCTGAGATGTCAGGCAATAAAAAGGGGCCCCAAACAAGTGAGATTGGAAAATTTCCCGCTCACAGACTTTTCGGATGGTTCAAAGAGACGCTTCGCTTGTACCCATTACTACAGGTTGATGGGTACTGGAATAAAGGTTTTACGAGACTGGCTTGTTTACTCTATGGTTGGAGATTGCATATATTGTTTTTGTTGTCGGTTGTTTGACAATGAAGCAAAATCTGTGTTTTCGAGTCCTGGTGGTTTCAGGGACTGGAAACATATCAGTGGTAAGGGATCCTTACACTCCCACGAAATATCAAGCCATCACTTCTCCAATTATGCAAAATGGAAAGAGCTGGAAGCTAGCGTAACATCTGGAAGAGCCATTGACAAAAATTTACGTAGGCAAATCCATTTGGAAGAGCAACATTGGCTTGAAGTTTTGTTTCAGATACTGAAGGTGATTCGATGGTTGGCAAAAAACAATCTCCCATTCAGAGGATCATCAGATACTGTATTCACAGAACACAACGGGATTTTTCTACAGTTACTGGAACTGATCTCAGAATTTGACTTGGTTATGAAGGAACACTTGCAGCGTGCTAAAGAAGGCACAAATGTGCATTATTTGAGCAAAGATATGCAAAACAACTTTTTACATTTGATTGGAGATGCAGTAATTCAAATAATAATGGAAAAAGTGAAGGGAGCTAACTTTTTCAGCATCATCGTAGACTGCACACCTGACATCTCTAAGCAAGAGCAGTTGTCCCTAGTGCTGCGATATGTGGTCATGGATGAAATTAGCAAAACAGTGGAGGTCAAAGAAAGCTTCTTGGAATTTCTGCATGTCACAGACACAACTGGAAGAGGCCTAGAAACAGTTGTGTTAGAAAGATGGACAGAACAGCATCAGTTGTGTGTCTCATATATTCGTGGCCAGTGTTATGATAATGGAGCTAATATGAGGGGACAATATAAAGGAGTGCAGGCCATTGTTTTGGAGAAAAACTCTCATGCATTCTTTGTGCCATGTTCTCCACATAACTGGAATCTTGTTGTCGTACATGCTGCAGAGAGTTCCAACCGATCAAAACAATTTTATGACCTTTTGAGTCGCATTTATGCATTCTTTTCTGGAGCAACTAAGAGGTGGGAAGTGGCCAATAAGCATTTATCACAATTAACACTAAAGGCTCTATCTCAGACACGATGGTGTGCTCGGCTTGAATCAGTTAAAGCCATTTTGTTTCAGTTTCCTCAGCTTGTTGAAGCTTTAGAAGTCTTTGTACATGGCACTAAATATTCCAGTGACACATACAGCGAAGCAAAGATTCTATTGGATTCACTTTGTACCTACCCTTTTGTAGTTTCATTATGTGTTATGTGGTTTTACAGGCGAAAACTATGAACCTCTCCAGCACAATTTCACTGGTTGAGGCCATCACTACAGCCTTCACAGAGTATTTCACATTGGGGTTCAAACAAGCAGAAAGTAAAGCTGCCGATATATGTAAGAAGCTTGATATACCCACTGAGTACCCAGCACACAGAATTAGGAAAAAAACTTGTCAATGCAATGATAAAGATTGCCAAGAGCCAGCAAGCAAGTGGAACATTATATTTAAATCCAAGAGAAGAATTTGAAGAAACATTCTTCAAGCCTTTACTTAAAACTGTGCTTGATGAAATCGAAACAAGATTCGTTTTCTTAAAAAAATTCATGGCCAAGTTTGGATTTCTCAGTGACATAAAAAAAGCAGCCAGTGACTTGCCGACATTACAACAGCAATGTTTAAACTTTGCTGATCCAGCAGTTGATGGAGAGATTCTGCTGGAGGAATTGAAGACACTGGCTAGGATGCTGCCTGATCATCTAACTCCACAGGAAACCCTGCAATATCTGTTTTCTAACTCGCTGAACCTGGCCTTCCCAACTCTGGTATTGGCATTGAAGCTCCTGCTAAAAGTGCCCGTTTCAGTTGCGTCAGCTGAAAGAAGCTTCAGTAAACTGAAGCTTATTAAAAACTTCCTCAGGTCCCAGATGTCTCAAGAAAGGTTAAATGCATTGGCAATTCTTTCAATTGAGTCACAAGAAGCAGAATGTGTAGATTTTAATCAAGTTATATGTTGTTTTGCAGCTGAAAAAACCAGGAGAAAAGCTTTTTAGCAATTTTCAAATCAAAACTTTGGTTTGCCACCGAATTGCGCTACAGGTTTTTTTTTTTTTTGTTTTCTTGTTTTTTATAGCTGTTAAGCTGCATTTTTGCACATGTCACTTATTGGGGTCAGTCATCAGCACTACAAATCGACAGTGAATTCAAAACAATGGGACAACGAATACTGATGTGTTGCGATACTGCTACCCATTTTGCACTTTTACAAATGTTCTACGTTAATAGTTTCCAATGTTTACTTTAAAATGTTTTCCATTAAAAGTTGGTCATATTCAATGTATCCAGTTTTTTCTTTGCAGCAAGTTCAGCTAACAATAAAATGCCTACTGGTAACTGAGGAAGTAGGTCACAACAATTGGCATAGAAGGGGTAAGGGTTGACTTATATAAAGCCCCTCTACTGTATGGTATTGTAGAATTTACAATAGCTATTGCTCATGTAAGAAGTTAAATCTGGCATTGTACTATACTTTTTTATTTCTTATCTGTGCATCATGAATCGTGGTATGTGTTAAAGGAGGGGGTTTGGGGGGGCCCACTGAGACTCGTTCAGCCGGGGCCCTCAAAAACCTGGAGCCGGACCTGGTAAAGCCCTATACCCCCTCCCTCTCTTTCCTTCCCTCCTATTTAGAGAAGGCAACTGGAGGAATATGCTGTGGACATTTGTCTGTTCCCAATAATTAAAACGTAACTTTTAATCACTAAGGTAAAATGGACAAACTAACATGACACAATTAACACATGTGAATTAAGGTACCTTCACACTGAGCAACTTTTGAACGATAACGATAGCGATCCGTGACGTTGCAGCGTCCTGGATAGCGATCTCGTTGTGTTTGACACGCAGCAGCGATCAGGATCCTGCTGTGACATCGCTGGTTGGAGCTAGAAGTCCAGAACTTTATTTCGTCGCTGGATCGCCCGCTGTCATCGCTGGATCGGCGTGTGTGACGCCGATCCAGCGATGTGTTCACTTGTAACCAGGGTAAACATCGGGTTACTAAGCGCAGGGCCGCTCTTAGTAACCCGATATTTACCCTGGTTACCATTGTAAATGTAAAAAAAAAAAAAACAGTACATACTCACATTCAGGTGTCTGTCACATCCCCCGGCGTCAGCTTCCCTGCACTGTGTAAGCGCCGGCCGTAAAGCAGAGCGGTGACGTCACCGCAGTGCTCTGCTTTACGGCCGGCCGGCACTGACACAGTCAGTGCGGGAAGCTGACGCCGGGGGACGTGACCGACATCGGAATGTGAGTATGTAGTGTTTTTTTTTTTTACATTTACAATGGTAACCAGGGTAAATATCGGGTTACTAAGCGCGGCCCTGCGCTTAGTAACCCGATGGTTACCTGGGGACTTCGGCATCGTTGGTTGCTGGAGAGCTGTCGGTGTGACAGCTCTCCAGCGACCACACAACGACTTACCAACGATCACGGCCAGGTCGTATCGCTGGTCGTGATCGTTGGTAAATCGTTCAGTGTAACGGTAGCTTAAGGTGCTCAAGATAAAAATTGGTTTGAGATCAAACCATCCAATGAGACAAATCACTAAGAAAGCGTGTTGTAGTAATTAACTTTCCAGGGCGATCTGCCTCATAAAAATGCTGTTTCTCCTCAGATCTCCTGTCAGTGAGAGATTAGAGGAGAAACAGTGTTACAAGTGCTGCTGGCAACAGCTGTGTCAGTCAGCGATCTTGTTATAAAGTAAAAAAAACAGATAAGGCAGGTTAGGGTTAGTGCTATAGTTAGGGTTAGTGTTGGGGCTAAAGTTAAGGTTTATTCTAAAGTTAGGGTTAGGCTAAAGAATTAAGCTTTTCTCAATTGTCTCCCCAATAATTTGGTCACATCAGTATTTCCGAAAAAAACAAATAAAATGGCCCATCAGTATTATAGTGCAGAGGAGGCTTATGCACTTTTAAGTTCTGACAGCGAAGATAGCGCAGTGCCGGATGGCGATGTGGATTTCGAGGGCTTTAGTAGCAGCGACAGTGATAGCTCAGAAATGAGCAGTGATCCTGGTCCATCCTCACACACAAGGACCAGTACAACAAGGACAAATAGCGCTTCTGGAGAAATGTCTCCAACTCAGGGAACAATGCCCAGTACTAGCGCTGTCCATAGTGCTCGTGAGTTGGCGCACACTAATGTCCAAAGGGCTTTGCCTCTTAATGTAGCATTTCCCAGATGGGAGGATTCGGATTAGGCTACTCCATTCATCCCTAATTTTATTGCCATTCCTGGTATAAATGTGGAGGTGGAAAATTTTGGACCAATCAATTTTTTTTAATTTCTTTGACAGATAGCTTGCTAGAGCATATTGTCCTACAAACAAATTTATGTGTGTCCTAATTCATCAGCCAGAATCCATGGCAATCTTGGTAATACGGCCGGACTACACAACCTATAAAGCAGCCACAGCCGGTGACGAGAAGAATCTGTGACCTCTCCGCATTCAGTGGTTACTACTCACCTGGGTAGTCATATGTGGGAATCTCCTCTTTACACCGCTCATCACCCCTCACATATGTCTCTGTAGTATTAATATGGGTCAGATCTTCACCCTGAAACAAATATTGTAAAAGTCACCGACAGATGGAGAAGTCCCATCTATGATAAGCTCTAATCCTGCCATCTCCACCGTTCTCAGTACAGAAGTATAAAACATATAATACTGGTGGATAAAACAAGACTGAGCACAAGACCTTCACCGGCGTCTACACATCATAGGGAAGATCTCCTGACACCTTCTCTCCATCTACCTGATGATCCTGAGGAGCATTGGAATCTTCTTGCTTGCAGTCCTGTGGAAGAAGAGGACAGTGACATCTCTCTGGTGTTGTCCTCTTACTGGATAGATCTGGAGGAAACACATACAGGGAGTGAATTCATTCTTTACATACAAATAATTATAAGCTGTATGTGTTTAGTCCTAACTATTACCTGGAGATGTGAGGGGTTGGGGAACCTCCATTATGACGTTCTTGTACAAATCTCTGTGTCCTTCTAAATACTCCCACTCCTCCATGGAGAAATAGACAGCGACATCCTGACATCTTATAGGAACCTGACACATACAATGATACCGTCATCCCGCGATACCGTCATAGTGTTTCTGTATAATGTCCCAGCATTCCCAGCAGTGTCACCTCTCCAGTCAGCAGCTCAATCATCTTGTAGATGAGTTCTAGGATCTTCTGGTCATTGATGTCCTCATGGATCAGGGGGTGAGGTGGAGGCCCCGTGATTGGGCTCAGGGGTCTTCCCCATCCCTCAGACACAGGGTCCTGACAGCGATCACTAGAGATCTTCTTCACCACTGTGTAATCCTGGTAATGGAGAGACACATTAAGAAATCTCACTACAGACATTTCCAGAGTCCTCACCTCTCCAGTTCTGTCCATCTGTTATTTCCAGAGATAAGAATGATGTAATGTGACGTCATCAGAATCTCTCACCTCTCCAGTAAGCCGGAATAGGATCTCTAGGGTGAGGTGTAATATCCTCTCCGCCATCTTGTCTCTGTCCATATCCATCTTTGATGGGTAAATCAGGAAAATATTCTTTTGTAGAAGATCTTCACTGAGAGGATCCGATATTGTAGAGACCTGAATGAGAAGATGAGCCGATGTAACATCATAAGAATCCTGTGTAATAATACAATTACTGGAGATAATAAGGGAAACATATGAGGAGATTTATTATTTTACAGTATTTAGTTTCCTCTTTACATCTACTAATAAATCCTATATATTTAGGCCACAGACAACAAGCAGTTTCTTCCTCGGAGTCGGCAGCTGAATACATTTCTCATAGACTCATCTTCCATAACGCTAATTCTCGTCTCATTTACCGACCCTGGAATCGGCATTAGCAATACTGCAGGAGATATTCATTACACGCGACATGAGAAATAACTACTTCATGATGAGGACGACATCTTCATCTTCTACTACGGCTCTAGAAACATATTTGGCCAGAGTCGGTCACTGACTCCATCACCATCGGCCTCTATATGAAGGTTTCCCTTCTTCCCCGCACTGTAATCTTCTATCACGTTAGATCTCAGCTCTGATTCACACACAGAAGTTTGAGGCTTTTAGAAAAGCTTTTTGTTTCCACAATCAACGCGGACAGAAATGATCTGGTCGCAAAGTCTCCATGTACAGTGATTTATGAGGTTTATTTCTAGCCTTAGTCTTTCCGATATTACAGGAAAAACACCAGAAAAAGCAGATATTAAAATGTTTCTAAAGAAAATTGGCTCCAACAATTCTTGTAAAAAGAAAAAAAACATGGAAAAAGCAGAAGACACATTTTATAATTTTTAACTTGTTTAACATTTATTAAAAAGAAATTATATTTTTTGTGCACCAGAACATAGATATGCCGCAGGGACAGATGAGGCTTCAACAAAAACCCTGGCAGTTTATCCACTTCCTGCTGTGAAAAGCAAACATGGCATCTAAGAAGGTGACAGTTTGGCTGAATGCCTAAGAGAGACCTTAGAAAAAGATTTGAGGACCGCGGCTACAGCCGCAGGTCCATCAAGGCCGGTTATGACCGTGCCCGCCAAACCCCACGGAGTGATCTTTTATACCCTACTACTCGACGTCGTGCAGAGGGTGGAGGTGATCACATTAGATTCATCTCCACCTTCAATCATGAGTGGGAGAGTATGCGTTCCATCCTAAAAAAACACTGGCCTGTTCTTAAGACTGAGCCCTCCCTGCGTGCTGTCCTGGGCGACCTGCCCCTTATGACCCCAAGAAGGGGCATGAATCTTGGCGATATGCTGGTCAGGAGCCACTATATTCCCACACCAGCAAATCCGTTTGGGACGAGTGGTCCCCGGGTGGGCTGTATTCCATCGGTGCCCCGTGGTTTTGGGCTCTGACCTCTTCCTGCCAGGCAGAGTTATTGAGGTCCCCTATTGGACTTCAGTATCTGTGGTATTAGTCTCTTCTGTGGTGGCCGTGCGCATTGCCCGGTGTATGGGCGGCTCCTCCATGTGGGCGGGCGTCTATTTGCCCTGCGTGATCGCCCTGGGCTTAGTCCCGGGGCGCTCGCGCTGGGCCTGACGCCGCGCCTCCATGGAGGACCTTCCCATCGCCGGGCGCATGCGCCGCTAGCGCCACCGGGATTGGCCGGTTAGGGACATGTGACTGGGGTCAGGAAGGTTACTAGCAGGTCCTGGTTGCTCCTTCACATATCCCCTTGAGGAAGCAGCGTGGCAAGTGCCGCGCAACGCGCGTCGGGGTCTTTTTTCCGGCGGGATCCCCCTCCTCGGTCCCCCCTGAGCTGGTTAGCCATCTGCCATTCTCCACCTATGTTTATTATACTGCGCTCAGTGTGACTGTTCGCATTACTGTGCTATTTATTGCTGATTAAGCTTACTATTTTACTTTGGCACAGCACACTTTGTGCTTTCCAGTTATATATGTAAATAGTGCTCAGTGTGGGGTACTTTGAGGAGTGGGCTCTTTCGCCCCCTTACCTCTGTTATCTAGTGGAATTTGTATACTCTGTATATTTATGATAGTTTTTAATGTTTGTATTAATAAAGAGCTGCTTTTTCCATATGCTCCGGTTTCTCCTATTTTCTCATGTATATTGTATGGAGCGGATTTGATCCGTCTGGGTATTTTCAACACACTTGTGTTCTTTCCAGACTGATAGTATGATTTTGGGATCTGTAATATTATTGTTTCATAAACAATTATAAACAAAAAAAATTTGGCCACACAGTGCTCCATACTGTATAATGGCTACACATAGTGCTCTGTACTGTATAATGGACCCACATGATTCTGGGAACAGCATAATGGCCCCACATGATGCTCCATACTGTATAATGGCCCCATATAGTGCTCCATACTGTATAATGGCCCCACATAGTGCTCCATACTGTATAATGGCCACAGAGTGATCCATACTGTGTAATGGCCACACATGATGCTCCATACTGTATAATGGCCACACACGATGCTCCATACTGTATAATGGCCACACATAGTGCTCCATACTGTATAATGGCTACATATTATGCTGTGTATATTATAATGGCCACACATGATGCTCCATACTGTATAATGGCCACACATGGTTAGTTCACCCTCATTGCCTTCTCCCTCACTACACACACCTTTCAATACGCTACCTAGCAGCACCCGGCAGCTTCCACTCCCGCTGCGCTGAATGATATCATCCAGCCACGCCGCACCACTGACTGCTCACGTCGCTGCAGCTCCAGTACTCCACTGATAAAGAACTCTCCGTGTCTCCTGTGCCAGTCAGTGTCAGAACGAGGAGCAATATCTGCTCCGATCTGACACAGCTAGCGTCCGCTGTGTACACCTCGTTCACACGCAGCCCTGCTTCGTACACACGTGGCTCCGCTACATACACCTTGTACACACACGAGACTGCTCCGTACACACACGGCTCTGCTACATCCACACTGTAAACACCTCCTGACCCCACACAGAAACTTACCCTCATCCAGCACCATGACAACCAGCAGAGTACTGCATGCATACACGGAGGCCTCAATCATGTGACCCCTGACTCCTCCCCTCATGTGACCTCATCACAGGTCCTGTGCGCACAGAGCAGCCATATATGTGGTGTGCCGCTCTGCGGGTGGAGGGATGAGGCTGAGGCTCACATTGCAGTGTGGGAAAAGTGAGATCCCACCTGTGACAGCGGGGTAGACTGTCAAAATCGGGACTGCCCCACTGTATCTGGGACGGTTGGGAGGTATGGTATGGGGCCATTAGTATTACACTGACAGGCAGTGATGATACACTATAGTAGTACAGGGTATCATCGGAGCCATCTGAGGCTTGTATGTTATATGATCGCACTGATCAGAGGTGTTTAACAAAGGGTTAAAGTGAAAAAAAAATCATTGTTTTAGCAAGAAGAAATATCTGTCACTATATGGAAAGCAGAGTCACTGCACAATATTAGTTAAGTCTCGTCCATAACTACTTTATTATACTCTATTATCCTGTACACAGTGGAGTAGATAGAAATCACAGGTCCGACAGCAATAGCTGGAATTTGGCCCTCCAACGTAAAGAAAAAAAAAATCTATATATACACAACCCCTGGCAAAAATTATGGAATCATTGGCCTTGGAGGATGTTCATTTAGTTTAATTTTGTAGAAAAAAAGCAGATCACAGACATGGCACAAAACTAAAGTCATTTCAAATTGCAACTTTCTGGCTTTAAAAAACACTAAGGGTATGTGCACATGTTGCGGATTCTCTGCGGATCCGCAGCGTTTTTTGAGGTGCAGAAACGCTGCAGATCCGCAATTGATTTACAGTACAATGTAAATCAATGAGAAAAAAAAATGCTGTGCACACTTCGCGGAAAATCCGCTGCGAAAACGCTGCGGTTTAAAAGAGGTAGCAAGTCACTTGAATATGCAGCGTTTTTGTACCTATTCCATTATAGAAAACCGTAAGGGTAAAAAAAAACGCAGGAAATCCGCAAGAAAACTGCAGCAAAACAGCACAAAAAAACTCCGCAGAACCGTACAAAAAACAAGACAAATCTGCAGGTGCGTTTTCTGCCAGGAGATGCAGAATCCGCACCAGAAATTCCTAAGCCTAATCCGCAATGTGTGCACATAGCCTAAAATAAATCAAGAATAAAAAAATGTGGTAGTCAGTAATGGTTACTTTTTTAACCAAGCATAGGGGAAAAATTATGGAATCACTCAATTCTGAGGAAAAAATTATGGAATCACCCAGTAAATTTTCATAATCAAAAACAACACCTGCATCAAATTAGATCTGCTCGTTAGTCTGCATCTAAAAAGTAGTGATAACACCTTGGAGAGCTGTTGCACCAAGTGGACTGACATGAATCAAGGCTCCAACACGAGAGATGTCAATTGAAACAAAGGAGAGGATTATCAAACTCTTAAAAGAGGGTAAATCATCACGCAATCTTGCAAAAGATGTTGGTTCACAGTCAGCTGTGTCTAAAATCTGGACCAAATACAAACAACATGGGAAGGTTGTTAAAGGCAAACATACTGGTAGACCAAGGAAGACTTCAAAGCGCCAAGACTGGAAACTTAAAGCAATATGTCTCCAAAACCGGAAATGCACAACAAAACAAATGAGCGAATGGGTGGAAACTGAAGTCAACGTCTGTGACCGAACTGTAAGAAACCGCCTAAAGGAAATGGGATTTACATACAGAAAAGCTAAATGAAAGCCATCATTAACACCTAAACAGAAAAAAAACAAGGTTACAATGGGCTAAGGAAAAGCAATCGTGGACTGTGGATGACTGGATGAAAGTCATATTCAGTGATGAATTCCGAATCTGCATTGGGCAAGGTGATGATGCTGGAACTTTGGTTTGGTGCCGTTCCAATGAGATTTATAAAGATGACAGCCTGAAGAGAACATGTAAATTTCCAGTCATTGATGATATGGGGCTGCATGTCAGGTAAAGGCACTGGGGAGATGGCTGTCATTACATCTATATATATAATCATCTAAGGGGCACTTCCGTCTGTTTTTGTGTCTGTTTGTTTGTCTGTCACGGATATCCCGCGTCGCTAATTGCCGCGAATTTGCCCCTTCCTACTCTCTGTCAGTGCCCCCTCCATACTCCCCTCCAGTCAGCGCTCACACAGAGTTAAAGGCTGCGTTGCACCGTGCTATGCCGCGGTGTAACGCAGTCCGTTAACGTTGCAATTAACCCTGTGTGACCAACTTTTTACTATTGATGCTGCCTATGCAGCATCAATAGTACAAAGATCTAATGTTAAAAATAATTTAAAAAATATAAAAAAATTATATACTCACCTTCCGGCACCTTTCCCGCTCCTTGCGAAGCTCTGGGCCATGCATTGCGGTCTCGCGAGATGATGACGTAGCTGTCTCGCGAGACCGCTAGGTCATCATCTCACGAGACCGCAATGCATTCTTGGGACCGGAGCGTGACGAGGAGCATAGCTAAATGCCTCGCCTGGATCCGGGGGCCATGCATTGTGGTCTCGCGAGATGATGACGCAGCGAATTGGTGCAGAATTTGAACCACGCTTCGCTAATTGGTCGCGGCCGGCCGGCCGAATCCTGTGTATAAATTGCATTATTCTGAAAACTTCATAAATAAACCACATACATATTCTAGATGCGTTAGAATCGGGCCACCATCTAGCCTTCAATAAATGCACAAGTTTATGTTGATATTTTGGACACTTTTCCTATCCCATCAATTGAAAGGATGTTTGGGGATGATGAAATCATTTTTCAAGATGATAATGCATCCTGCCATAGAGCAAAAACTGTGAAAACTTTCCTTGAAAAAAGACACATAAGTTCAATGTCATGGCCTGCAAATAGTCCGGATCTCAATCCAATTGAAAATCTTTGGTAGAAGTTGAAGAAAATGGTCCATGACAAGAATCCAACCTGCAAAGCTGATCTGGCAACAGCAATCAGAGAAGGTTGGAGCCAGATTGATGAAGAGTCCTGTGTGACACTCATTAAGTCCAGGCCTCAGAGACTGCAAGCTGTAATAAAAGCCAGAGGTGGTGCAACAAAATACTAGTGATGTGTTGGAGGGTTTTTTTATTTGTTTTTCATGATTCCATAATTTCTTCCTCAGAATTGAGTGACTCCGAAATTTTTACCCTATGCTTGGTTAAAACAGTAACCATTACTGACTACAACATTTTTTGTTCTTGATTTCTTTTAGTGTTCCTTAAAACCAGAAAGTTGTCATTTGCTTTCCTTGCCTCCTCATCATGGTTAACGTATCCCTGTGGAATGCCGAGGTACTTGTAGTATGTCTGTACATCAGCTATCTGCCCTGCTGGTAATTCCACTAAATTAGTCTTGAATACCTTGTCTCTCTTTATTACCAAGCGGCCGCACTTCTGCAGTCTGAAGAACGTCCCGATGTCTTCACTGTAGATCCTTGTCAGGTGGATCAGTGAATTGTTGTCTCGTTCGCTTTTCGCATAAAGCTTGATGCCATCCATACCATATAGAGGAGGTGGCTGATGGTGCTTCCACTCTTGAACTTGTATCCATAGCCAGACTCTGTAATTATCTGACTGAGGGGTTCAAACCTATGCAGAACAGCAATGGGGACAGTGCATCACTTTCGTATATGCTATATTTGATAGTCACTTGTGCTAGTTGTCTTGAGTTGACTTCCAATGCTCTTCTCCATAGCCCCATTGAATTTCTGAGGAAGGTTCTAAATTTCCTGTTGACATTGTACAGAGCCAAGCATTCACAGATCCATGTGTGTGGCATTGAGTCATAGGCTTTCCTGTAGTCAATCCATGCTGTGCTGAGATTGGTCTGTCTGGATCTTGAGTCTTGAGCGACTGCTCTATGTACTAGGAGCTGGTGCTTAGAGCCTCTGGTGTCAGTCCCAATGCCTTTCTGAGCTGGATTCATGTACTGGTTCATATGGTTCTGTAGCTTGATGGCTATGATGCCTGACAGAAGTTTCCATGTTGTTGTAAGGCAGGTTATTGGGCGGTAGTTGGATGGAACTGTTCCTTTGTGAGAATCCTTCATGTTCAGCACTGTTCTTCCTTGTGTTAGCCATGCTGGGTGGTGGCCTGCTTCCAGCAGTTGGTTCATCTGCATTGCCATGCATTCATGTACCGCTGTGAATTTATTTAACCAGTAGGTGAGGATCATGCCTGTGCTATCCAGCTCTTCATATCCTTGACCTGTTGTTGGATGTCTGCTACTGTAATGGTGTCTGCTTCCTACCCTAGGTGGTTGCTGTGTTTCATTCTCAGATATTGCAGCCACATTGCACTGGTGTTGTGCTTTTTTCACTTTGGATGGTTCTTTGGAGAACAGGGCATTTATTTTCTTGGCCTCAGCTTCTCTAATGTATCTCCCTTGTTTTGCAGCGAGTGCTGTGAGCCTTTGTCTAGCAGTCTCTTCAGTTGGGGTCAGGCCTTTGTACTTGTCCAGCTTGGTCTTATTCTTGATCTTTACACACTACTGTATTTCTGATAGTTGGCTGACTTCCCTTCGTGGCACCTTGATCTTTGTCTACAGTCTTCTTTTCCAAGGGGAGCACATACTTCTGTTGTTCTTGCTGGTTGTATAGCCAAGCATTTCCATGATTGCTGAAGCAGTAGCACAGCTCAGATTATTAATTTGAGTTATGGTGGAGGTAGGCATTGATGCAAGAGCTGTTCTATTGGCATCCTCTAGCATACTGTATGGTGGTGTTTCTTTGCTGAGCCTTGGCAGTCGATCTCTGGTATTGATGGTATTTAGTTTATCTAAGCTCTTCTGTTTCAGACCAGCTGCAGTGCACTCTAGTTGCAGGGTTGGATCAGGATCTTCAGGGGATTGCACATGTTGTTCTTCCAGGTCTTCATGTGGGGTGGATCTGCAGTGCAGTTGATCCATCTCAAGTTGTGATAATAGCTTTCTCTTTATGATATTGAAATGTTGGGTGACTAGTCGTTTTTCAGTTAGTGGACATGCAGATCTTGTTTCCATCCAGAGTTTCCGCATACGCTTCATATATCCTCTCCCATTTCATCTGCAGTTACTGTAGCATTTAATCAAAACCAAAAAAATACCTTCACAGAAAGACCAGCAAATAAAAAGAGTATAATCTTAATTAAACAACACATAAAAAAAATACAAGTACTGGGACAGTAACCACTGATGCAGGAAGGAACACAGTGGGACCCACATATAGACCAGCCTCACAGAAACAGTATAGCAGGGGCTGCGGTAAATTTAATCATAAATGGTACATCCATATGCTTCAATAGTACATAAGTAGAAAATACTACCTCTATTACAAAGTGTAAAAGGGTAATGCTGTAACATATAATGCTGGACGAAGCATTTCATTGCGAAACGCGCGTCGGGTGTGGTGGGTCCCCCGGTTCCTCCTCCTGGTAATTATACCTTTACTTCTGCAGTATTGCTTATATGTACTGTTAGGCTGCCTTATGTTTATGTCTCATATGTTACAGCATTACCGTGCAAGTTGTTGTCTCTATATACGTTCATTTACACTTTGTAATAGTGGTAGTATTTTCTACTTATGTACTATTGAAGCATATGGATGTACCATTTATGATTAAATTTACCGCAGCCACTGCTATACTGTTTCTGTGAGGCTGGTCTATATGTGGGTCCCACTGTGTTCCTTCCTGCATCAGTGGTTACTGTCCCAGTACTTGTATGTTTTTTTATGTGTTGTTTAATAAAGATTATACTGTTTTTATTTGCTGGTCTTTCTGTGAAGGTATTTTTTTGGTTTTGATCATTTATTCTCCTTCATGACCCCCTTTTTTAGGGATATTATTCGGTGTTTCTTTTACTGTAGCATTTAATCAGATCCAGGTTCTCTTGCCTTGTTCATGTATGGTTTGGTCCAGTAGCCCTTTTATCATCAGATCATCCTGGTTCCTCAACATCGTATGCGGACCTTGTTAATCCAGGCAACATCCGAGCCGGCATGACTCTCTTTCCTCTTGACAGTCTTGTTTATTGAGGTAGGCAGCATAGTGTTATGGACCCCCGCAGATGCCGACCCCCTTCTTATCAGCAGGTGGCGCAGCCTGAGGCAACAGACTCAAGTTGCATCATGATAGGTGCTCCCCTGGGTGGATAGTACCATATTGTGCATGTAGGGGGCAGTACTGTGGGAAAATTAAAAAGTGGGGGGATGGCAGTACTGTGGGGACATTATACTGTGTGTGAGAGGGATGCCAGTCCTGTGGAAACATCCTGTGTGTGTGGGAAGCCACTATTGTGGGATCAAATGACTGTGTGTGGTGGGATGATGGCACTGTGAGAACTTTATACTGTGTGTGAGGGTATGGCGGTACTATGAGAAGATTATACTATGTGCGGTGGGATGGCGGTACTGTGAGAACATTTTACTGTGCATGGGGGTATAGAGGTACTGTTTGAAGATTATACTCTTTGTGGTGGGATGGAGGTACTGTAGGAACATTATACTGTGTGTGGGGGTATGGCGGTACTATGAGAACATTATACTATGTGTGGGGGTATGGCGGTACTGTGGGAACATTATACTGTGTGTGGGGGTATGGCGGTACTGTGGGAACATTATACTGTGTGTGGGGGTATGGCGGTACTATGAGAACATTATACTGTGTGTGGGGGTATGGCGGTACTGTAGGAACATTATACTGTGTGGGGGTATGGCGGTAGTGTGAAAATACCTTTTTTTTACGAGAGATGCCAGTACTGTGGAAACATTATACTGTGTGAGCGCCATCATATATATTACATAAGGGGTGTAAAAAGGAGTCATAAAAAAGTCTCCTCAGGGCTGTGCTGCATTTGTACAAAAATACTGCTATCTGCCGTCCAGACGGGACCATGTGACATCAATGGGAAGAGGGAGGGTTTCCGGAGGGAAGAGTCTAGAGGGTGCACCTGGTCAGGAGACCTTGATGACGCAGTTACTGATATTATAAAGGCCAGAGCCCCAAAGGCAGAACAGATTTGGCGCCAACAAAGGAAAGTGGTTGCGGGGAAGAATCTGAGGTACCAGCTCATGGTAAAGTGCCCGAGGCAGCTGGGTGTGGGGCAGAACCCTGCTTACAGGGCATAATGGGGGCATTACACTGTGTGGGGCCAAGAAAGGGGCCCTGTACTAGGAGAACAATCCGCTCCCTCACTTCCTGTCCTCCATAGTTGGCTCGTATGTATCTATTATAGGAAACAGAACAACAACGTTATGATTCTTATAAAGTGGCAACAACAACCCCAAAAGAGTCTCCGTGCAGAAGGGGTTAATGTCCCCGCGCTCAGTAATGGGGAATCTCCACATACCTCCACCTGCAGAGCCGCACTCCACATATATGGCTGCTCTGTGCGCACAGGACCTGTGATGAGGTCACAGGGGGAGGAGTCAGGGGTCACGTGATCCGCAGTGAAGACGCTACATGGAGACTTCTCCTCAGTCAGTGACATTTCCGCCATTATTCGCCCTCACTACTGGCACAATTACCTCGCGCCGCCTTTTCTACACAATGTTCTGTGTGGAATGTAACGTGTGATTTCTCTGGAGACAAATAGACCCCACACATGAGGGAATTATTACCGGGCGTCTAGTATATGGCGGCATATGATTGTGCTATCGCCTCCACACCAGGAGCTAAAATGCCGAAATCTTGCTTATTTAACCCCTTTTTTTCAAAAATCTTGCTATTATGTGCCACTGAAAACATCTACTGTGGTTATTTTAGCAATATTAGCTGTTATCATGCTGTAACAGCACATCTTCAGTGCTGGATTCAACTCTCATGGGGTTAATCGACAACTTCCTTTCTCCTGAGTTATTGTGCTCTAATACTACAAGTTCCAAGATGCTTTGCACTGCCACTAAGCCCGAACCTACCAGACCCACTCCAGAACACACCCAAACCCCTCCCTCCTCTCTCCCCTCTATCTTCCAAAAGATTTGTGATGTCATTTCCGTCCAACTCCTCTTTTACATTTGTCCAACCCACACTCCATTACACATAGATAGATAGATAGATAGATAGATAGATAGATAGATATTAGATACATAGATAGATAGATAGATAGATACATAGATAGATATTAGATAGATAGATATTAGATAGATAAATAGATATGGGATAGATAGATAGATAGATAGATAGATAGATAGATAGATAGATAGATAGATAGATACTAGATAGATAGATATTAGATACATAGATGGATAGATATTAGATAGATAGATATTAGATAGATAAATAGATATAGATATTAGATAGATAGATAGATATATGGGATAGATAGATATTAGATAGATAGATAGATAATAGATAGATAGATATTAGATAAATAGATAGATATTAGATAAATAGATAGATAGATAGATATGCAGCGCCCCAGAGATCTGGTCGTTGCAGTATGACGCTCTGCCACTAAGGGGAGTGATGGTACGTCCGATGGCACTGAAGGGGTTCTCCTGACCAGGTATCACCAGAACACTTTACACTTCACACTCCGGCCACTACGGGGAGTAAAAGGCTTTATTTATTGGGCCACTCCTCACACTGGTAAAACTAGGGTCGGGGAGGAAGTTAGTCAGAAGCTGACTGGGTTGGATTCAGGCAACATCCCGTGGCAGGGGGTGTTGCAGGGAGAAGACACAGGGGGGTCCCTGTCAGGCGTGGGAACCTGGCAGGTGCCTAGCGAACAGAACAGAACATAACGGAACCGCGCCTACACACCCCGCGGCGGTATCCAAGAGAGAGACACGAAGGGAAGGATATTGTGGAACAGTGTAAACGAGATCAAGCACAAAGGAGAACCAGTAGGAGTCGTGCCGTGAGACCGAGACAACATCCTACTGAGGCGCGTAGCCGGTGGCCAGAACACCGCGGGAGTAACTGACTCTAGGCCTTACTCCAAACTCCGCAGGACAGTTAATTATAGGTTGGCTGTCTCACCAAAACACCTACGAAGACATAGGGGGCAACAGTGGGAGAGGGGCGTCTCTAGGGTCCCGGAAGAACTCCAGGCCTTCCCATCATACGGGTGCATCCTAGCCATAACATATCTGGGGGGACATTGAACTAGTAACATCTGGAACTAAAGAAAGAGAGAGCTGTAGAGAACGAACGAACGAGAACAGCAGTTGTGAGGACTATTCCGAATGCTCAGCAGGGTAGGACTACAACACAAACAGGCGCTAGTGGTAGGCAACTATTTCCATCTGCGAAGGAAACTCTGGATGTGCCCATCGGACCGGCCGGTCTCAGCCCTGTTAAGCGTGCTCTGGATTGTGGATCCTGAAGTCTCCAGTAAAGAGGTAAAGAGACTGCAACCCTGTGTCCTCGTTATTGACTGCACCTTACACCATTACCATCTACCTTACTGGGAAGCCCTGGGGATATACTTCACCTGTGGGAAGGTATACCATCCAGTTGCCATTCCATCACCCCAGCGGACCACATAGCAGCGTCGGTCACCCTGACCGAACACCACAGGTGGTGTCACGAACCCTTGACAGACTGTACCACCTTTATTGGACGCCCCTTAGTAGGGTCACGGACCAGGTCTAGCCACCGTGACAGCCTCAGAACCGAACCAGAGAGGCCCGGTACCGAGAACTCGTGGCCCTGTGTCTGGGGGCGCTCCAACTTGGCGTCACGAACAGAATCGTACTTAAGCCTGAGAAGCAGGTCATGTGTGCCTTGGAACTGTGATTGAAACGTGTTTGAACTTTGATTTATTGCAAAGACTGTGTCTTACTGATTGCCGCAAGATTCACGCCAAAACCGCCGCCATTACCGCGCCACGAGGAGCGCAGGAGAAGAAGAAGGGCGTGGAGTAGGCGTGAACAAGCTGAGAGGCGCAAAAAGCCATGGCCGCCCAGTCTAAATATTTCTGTACCTTGAGGACGTGTCCGTCAGCAGCCGAGATCCGCCTCCTGATCCTCAATGGGGGGCGGGGACCAACAAAACAAAACCGCCCACGAAGGAGAAAGCGGGAAAAGGAAAAGGAGGACAACAGCCACGTGGAGGACGCCATAACAAGTTACCCGGAGTCGGAATGTGGAGTCGAAGCCGGAGACTTCCCCAACTACCCAGAGGAGCGTCGTGGCGGAGCCTTCACTGCCGGTACCGATTCCCTGCAGCTTGGAATGGCAGAGCTGATCGATCAACTCCTGCAGCTGCAGTTGGAGACCAAGTCCTCGTATCAAGGAGCACCGGCGGAAGAGCCATCAACGTTGGTGTCGCCTCTTGTGCCACAGCTGGAACCCTACCGATCCAGTCTCGGCGTCCGCTGTCGGCAGAGCCAGCCGACTCCCAGGACATCGTGGTGGTGGGTGAGTACACTGCCCCTGCCCCGGAGATGGAGGACCTGTTGGTGGGCCCGGTTGCAGCGCCACCACCCCACGGCACTCACCTCCTCCAGTGTCTCAACCCCTGGGACCAAGCCACGGGTATGGAGCTGTTCCTTAAAGCCCCGATGGCGCCCACTACCCTGTCGGGTGAAGTCTATGTTGAGCAGACTGTATGCCGCTGGGTAAATCCCGGGTCGGATTTCATGGGATTCCCCGGGGCCGAAGGGCAGGAGGGTGAGAAGGTGGAGGTCCTTAGCTGGGAACGTTACCAGGCCTAGCTTGCCCGGAAGTGGAAGGAGGAGGAGGCCGAATACCAGGCCCAGCATCAGGCGTACGACCGGAGAGACCGGGCGGTCAAAACTAAGGCCCGCAAGGACCGCAGCATGCACCCGGACCCATGGAAGCAGGGTCAAGTCATAGCCTTCCGGCTCCGTGGAGGTTGGGGCTTTATTAAGGAGCTCGGACTGTACGCAGAGGTGTTCGTTAACCGGCGGGACGTAGAAACACATTTCCTGGAGGGACACCCCGACCGAGATCTTTACCCGGGGGACATCGTCACGTATACCAGACACTTCAGGGAGAAGGGCTGGTTTGCCTTGGATGTGCGTAAGAAGAGAGATCCAGTAGTGCACAGGGTCGGGGAACCAGCTCAGTCATCTCCCGTTGTGATGGTGTCCCCTTGTAGCCAGACTTCTGCGGTCACTACAACTACCGTCACCACTACTACCACCGTAGCCGCTAGGGAGTCGATTGCTGTGGCGATCGGCGCTCCAGTTACTCCTGAACAAAGAACTGTGGTTACCCAGACCCCTGTGTGGAGCAAAGGAGCCCCTTATGTAGCACCAGGCAGCCGCCCGTATCCAGCTGGGCTACCTGCACCTGTGCTGCCCCCAGAGTTACAGTAATAAACCTCGGAACCACGAAAAACTGTAAATAGTTAACTGTTTGTCTCCCTTGCTCTTTTTGCTGCACAAACCCGTCTTAAAGGGATCCCTTCGTTGACCTGGGATCCCTACTGTTTTATAATTCTATTTTCTTTTTGTTTGTTTATCATTGTTTCCAAAGACTGCCGGATCATGATCATGAACCAGAATGAGTCCAAAACTGTGTTGTATATAGTTTGCACCTTCTTAAAGGTGCTCCCTACTGGTTTTACAAGCGAAAGAAGACTTTGCGAAGATAATGCTTCTGGACATGACGCAGAAGGTCTTGCTTTCAGTGGACTTGCAGACAGAGAGAATCTGCACTACCTCAAAGAGATTTCGTTCCCTCTTAAAGGGAATGTTCACATGTTGCACTGAAGTTATAATGTTGCTTTAATAAAGTTAGAATTGTAATAATGTTGAAATTTAGAAAGTTTGATAATGCTGATAGAGACTGAGGACAGGAAAGCTTGAAGGTGAACCCGTAGGGGTTTGAGAGAGAGAGAGTCCTCCTGAGATCTGTAGAAAGATGGTCGGCACAATGACAGTAGGCCCAGCCAAGGAGCTAGGCGGTCCTGCATTGGTGAAGCTAGAATGGAAAGAAAAGTTGAGTTATTTATATAGTATTTTATAGTAGGCCTTTAGTGGGTTCAGCTTATACGCCCTTAAAGGAAAAGTTAAATTATTGTTCAGAGTTTGCACTTAGTAGAATACCCGGCTGGGTACTGAGAGTTATTTATAGTCAACATGTTATTTAAAAATATTTAACCTTGTTTTGTTTGTAATGTTCAAGTGTCCTTACCTGCCATAAAGGGAAGCATTGTGCTATTTACTTGTTTTAAGCACTTTCAAAAATTTTTGTATGTCTTTTACTGAAATGTATTGTTTTTCTTCTTCCCAGTCCAGGAGTACTGGATTTAACGGGGGGGGAGTGCAGCGCTCCAGAGATCTGGTCGTTGCAGTATGACGCTCAGCCACTAAGGGGAGTTATGGTACGTCCGATGGCACTGAAGGAGTTCTCCTGACCAGGTATCACCAGAACACTTTACACTTGACACTCCGGCCACTAGGGGGAGCAAAAGGCTTTATTTATTGGGCCACTCCTCACACTGGTAAAACTAGGGGTCGGGGAGGAAGTTAGTCAGAAGCTGACTGGGTTGGATTCAGGCAACATCCCGTGGCAGGGGGTGTTGCAGGGAGAAGACACAGGGGGTCCCTGTCAGGCGTGGGAACCTGGCAGGTGCCTAGCAAACAGAACATAACGGAACCGCGCCTGCACACACCGCGGCGGTATCCAAGAGAGAGACACGAAGGGAAGGATATTGTGGAACAGTGTAAACGAGATCAAGCACAAAGGAGAACCAGTAGGAGTCGTGCCGTGAGACCGAGGCAACATCCTACTGAGGCGCGTAGCCGGTGGCCGGAACACCGCGGGAGTAACTGACTCTAGGCCTTACTCCAAACTCCGCAGGACAGTTAATTATAGGTTGGCTGTCTCACCAAAACACCTACGAAGACATAGGGGGCAACAGTGGGAGAGGGGCGTCTCTAGGGTCCTGGAAGAACTCCAGGCCTTCCCGTCATACGGGTGCGTCCTAGCCATAGTGCAGCACCCCAGAGATCTGGTCGTTGCAGTATGGCCCCAAGGCGAGTAGCGGTACGTCTGATGGCACTAAAGAGTTCTCCTGACCAGGTATCACCAGAACACATTACACTTCACACTCCGGCCACCAGGGGGAGAAAAAGGCTTTATTTATTTGGCCACTCCTCACACTGGTAAAACTAGGGACTGGGGAGGAAGTTAGTTAGAAGCTGACTGGGTTGGAACCAGGCAACATCCCATGGCAGGGGGTGTTGCAGGGAAAAGACACAGGGGGTCCCTGTCAGGCGTGGGAACCTGGCAGGTGCCTAGTGAACAGAAGAGAACGTTACGGAACCGCGCCTGCACACCTTGCGGCAGTATCCTAAGAGAGAGACACGAAGGGAAGAATATTGTGGAACAGTGTAAACGAGATCAGCACAAAGGAGAGCCAGTAAGAGTCGTGCCGAGAGAGGAAGGCAACATCTTACTGAGGCGCGTAGTCGGTGGCCGGATCACCGTAGGAGTAACTGACTTCAGGCCTTACTTCAAATTCCGCTGGACAGTTAATCATAGGTTGGCTGTCTACCTTCTACACCTACGAAGACATAGGGGGCAACATTGGGATAGGGGCGTCTCTAGGGTCCCGGAAGACCTCCAAGCCTTCCCGTCAAACGGGTGGCGTCCTAGCCATAACATATCTGGGGGACGTTAGAAACTAGCAACATCTGGAACCAAAGAACGAGAGAGAGAGAGAAAGCTGTAGAGAACGAACGAACGAGAACAGCAGTTGTGAGGACTATTCCGAATGCTCAGCAGGGTAGGACTACAACACACAGGCGCTATAGGTAGTCAACGATTTCCATCTGCGAGGGAAACTCTGGATGTGCCCATCAGACCGGCCGGTCTCTGATAGCCCGGTTGAACGTACTCTGGACTGAGGATCCTGAAGCCTTCAGTAAAGAGGTAAAGAGACTGCAACCTTGTGTCCTCGTTATTGACTGCGCCTTACACCATCATCATCCACCTTACTGGGAAGCCCTGGGGACATACTTCACCTGCGGGAAGTTATACCATCCAGCTGCCATTCCATCACCCCAGTGGACCCCACAGCAGCGTCGGTCACCCTGACCGAACACCACGGGTGGCGTCACGAACCATTGACAGAGGAAATAGCTGTTTGAGTGGGCAAGAGCCCTATATTCAACCTGTGGGAGGATATATCTAGTCCACTACCGTCCTCATGGTCCTAAGTGCAGTGTTACAGTCCAGGCAATATTTCTGGACCCACGCGTTCCGACACAACCTGTGTCTTTCTCAAGGCGGACTCTGAGACGGTATAGGGTGAAGTATTAGCAGCACGCTAGTGAGGTATCGTACCGTTAGCCTGTTATCCCTAGGATAGAGGACAGAGGGAAGTATTTGTGGAAGCCTGTGCCTCAGGATACCTACAGGAGAACTATGTGTTTATAAGGCTGGGATCCACTTTATACATCAGGTAATAGGCAGCTAACAGGTTCTTGCTGTTATTATATTGAATATACCATACTCTGAGATATATCCTCCCACAGGTTGAATATAGGGCTCTTGTATCCCCCGTGGACCTCTATAGTCCACATCGTATGGTTTATACATGCATTTGCAACTATGTGCAGTATATTAGGAGTATAATACTGGTGTCTCTTCTATATAATGATATTAAACAGTCGGGCATTAGCATTATAAAAATATTTCATGACTGTAATGGTTTGGATCTAAATTGTTCAATGTGGAACAAATTTTAAATGTTTTTAAATAGTGTGTTTTGTCTGTTCTTTGTTTGGCATGTAAAATAAAATTTGTACTTTTTTGAAAATTATCTTTGTTTCTTGTGGTGATCCTACAAATATATGCATGTATCTGTTTCTCTGTATGTTTTCTATGAACCATTGACAGACTGTACAAATCCCTTTTACTGGACGCCCCTTAGCAGGGTCACGGACTGGGTCTAGCCACCGTGACAGCCTCAGAACCGAACCAGAGAGGCCCGGTACCGAGAACTCGTGGCCCTGTGTCTGGGGGCGCTCCAACTTGGCGTCACGAACAGGATCGTACTTAAGCTTGAAGAATTGGGTCATGTGTGCCTTGGAACTGTGATTGAAACGTGTTGGACTGTGATTTATTGCAAGGACTGTGTATTGCTATCTACCGCAAGATTCCCGCCAAAACCGCCGCCATTGCTGCGCCACGAGGAGCGCAGGAGAAGAGGGAGGGCGTGCCATGGGAGGAGACTATCAAAGTGGCGCCAGAAGTGCCGACCGCCCCCTCTGATTGCTGTTGCGGGAGGACGATCTGCCCCGAAGCAGAGGAGAACCACCCCCTGATTTGCAATGGCGGGAACCAAGACAAGAAGGAGCTCGACCCCCAGGAAATGGAGGAGCAGCGTGCGAGTGCCATTGCAGATCCCTGAGAGGGGATGACGACCAACGGGTACCCGAATGATGAAGGAGTGATCTGTTATGAACTGGTGGTTTAGGAGCAACATGGGACGAGCTCTGAAGGAGGTGGTACCTGTACTGACCTCAGTCCCTAAGCTCAACACCACACTAGAAGTAGACGTGGGATGCTCCTGTCACTCCCTAGGCACCTCGTCACAGCCTGAGAACTAACTACCCCTAAAGATAGAAACAGGAAAACTATCTTGCCTCAGAGAAAATCCCCAAAGGATAGATAGCCCCCCACAAGTAATGACTGTGAGTGGAGAGGGAAAAGACATACACAGAATGAAACCAGGATGTAGCACAGGAGGCCAGTCTAGCTAGATAGATAGGACAGGATAGAATACTGTGCGGTCAGTATTAAAAACTACAAAAATCCACACAGAGTTTACAAAAGTCTCCACACCTGACTAAAGGTGTGGAGGGTAAATCTGCTTCCCAGAGCTTCCAGCTTAACTGAATTAATCCATACTGACAAGCTGGACAAAACATAGAATACACAGAACGAATAAGTCCACAACATGTGGACAGAAAAGAGCAAAGCAAGGACTTATCTTTGCAGAACTGGTCAGGATAGCAGGGAAATCCAAGAGAGATGTGAATCCAACCAGGAACCATTGACAAGTGGCACTGGCTGAAGAGAAGAGCCAGGCATAAATAGCCGAGCAGAAAGACAATCATTGGAAGCAGCTGCAGACTGCTAAATCCAAGGAGCAGCCATTCCACTTAAAACCACCGGAGGGAGCCCAAGAGCAGAACTCACAAAAGTGCCACTTACAACCACCTGAGGGAGCCCAACAGCGGAATTCACAACAGTACCCCCCCTTGAGGAGGGGTCACCGAACCATCACCAGAGCCCCCAGGCCAATCAGGACGAGCCAAGTGAAAAGCACGAACCAAATCGGCGGCATGGACATCGGAGGCAACAACCCAAGAATTATCCTCCTGGCCATAACCCTTCCACTTGACAAGATACTGAAGCCTCCGCCTCGAAAAACGAGAATCCAAAATCTTCTCAACCTCATATTCCAACTCTCCCTCAACCAACACCGGGGCAGGAGGATCAACCGAGGGGACAACGGGCACCACATACAGTTAGATCCATATATATTTGGACAGAGACAACATTTTTCTAATTTTATTTATAGACATTACCACAATTAATTTTAAACAAAACAATTCAGATGCAGTTGAAGTTCAGACTTTCAGCTTTCATTTGAGGGTATCCACATTAAAATTGGATGAAGGGTTTAGAAGTTTCAGCTCCTTAACATGTGCCACCCTGTTTTTAAAGGGACCAAAAGTAATTGGACAGATTCAATAATTTTAAATCAAATGTTCATTTCTAGTACTTGGTTGAAAACCCTTTGTTGGCAATGACTGCCTGAAGTCTTGAACTCATGGACATCACCAGACGCTGTGTTTCCTCCTTTTTTATGCTCTGCCAGGCCTTCACTGTGGTGGTTTTCAGTTGCTGTTTGTTTGTGGGCCTTTCTGTCTGAAGTTTAGTCTTTAACAAGTGAAATGCATGATGAATTGGGTTGAGATCAGGTGACTGACTTGGCCATTCAAGAATATTCCACTTCTTTGCTTTAATAAACTCCTGGGTTGTTTTGGCTTTATGTTTTGGGTCATTGTCCATCTGTAGTATGAAACGACGACCAATCAGTTTGGCTGCATTTGGCTGGATCTGAGCACACAGTATGGCTCTGAATACCTCAGAATTCATTCGGCTGCATCTGTCCTGTGTCACATCATCAATAAACACTAGTGACCCAGTGCCACTGGCAGCCATGCATGCCCAAGCCATCACACTGCCTCCGCCGTGTTTTACAGATGATGTGGTATGCTTTGGATCATGAGCTGTACCACGCCTTTGCCATACTATTCTCTTTCCATCATTCTGGTAGAGGTTGATCTTGGTTTCATCTGTCCAAAGAATGTTCTTCCAGAACTGTGCTGGCTTTTTTACAGTTTTTTTTAGCAAAGTCCAGTCTAGCCTTTTTCTTCTTGATGCTTATGAGTGGCTTGCACCGTGCAATGAACCCTCTGTATTTACTTTCATGCAGTCTTCTCTTTATGGTAGATTTGGATATTGATGCGCCTATCTCCTGGAGAGTGTTGTTCACTTGGTTGGCTGTTGTGTAGGGGTTTCTCTTCACCATGGAGATTATTCAGCGATCATCCACCACTGTTGTCTTCCGTGGGCACCCAGGTCTTTTTGCATTGATGAGTTCACCAGCGCTTTCTTTCTTTCTCACGATGTACCAAATTGTAGATTTTGCCACTCCTAATATTGTAGCAATTTTTCGGATGGGTTTTTTCTGCTTTCGCAGCTTAAGGATGGCTTGTTTCACCTGCATGGAGAGCTCCTTTGACCGCATGTTTACTTCACAGCAAAACCTTGCAAATGCAAGCACCACACCTCAAATCAACTCCAGGCCTTTTATCTGCTTAATTGAGAATGACATAACGAAGGGATTGCCCACACCTGTCCATGAAATAGCCTTGGGGTCAATTGTCCAATTACTTTTGGTCCCTTTAAAAACAGGGTGGCACATGTTAAGGAGCTGAAACTCCTAAACCCTTCATCCAATTTTAATGTGGATACCCTCAAATGAAAGCTGAAAGTCTGAACTTCAACTGCATCTGAATTGTTTTGTTTAAAATTCATTGTGGTAATGCCTATAACCAAACTTAGAAAAATGTTGTCTCTGTCCAAATATATATGGACCTAACTGTATCTCCGCAACAAAGATCTATGGAAAACATTATGAATGGCAAAAGAGGCTGGAAGAGCCAAACGAAAAGACACCGGATTGATAATTTCAGAAATCTTATAAGGACCAATAAACCGAGGCTTAAACTTAGGGGAAGAAACCTTCATAGGAACATGACGAGAAGACAACCAAACCAAATCCCCCACACGAAGCCGGGGACCAACACACCGACGGTGGTTAGCAAAACGTTGAGCCTTTTCCTGAGACAACGTCAAATTGTCCACCACATGAGTCCAAATCTGCTGCAGCCTGTCCACCACAGAATCCACACCAGGACAATCAGAAGGCTCAACCTGCCCCGAAGAAAAACGAGGATGAAAACCAAAATTACAAAAGAAAGGTGAAACCAAAGTAGCCGAACTAGCCCTATTATTAAGGGCAAACTCGGCCAACGGCAAGAAAGCCACCCAATCATCCTGATCAGCAGACACAAAGCATCTCAAATAGGTTTCCAGGGTCTGATTAGTTCGCTCAGTTTGGCCATTAGTCTGAGGATGAAACGCCGAAGAAAAAGACAAATCAATGCCCATCCTAGCACAAAAGGCCCGCCAAAACCTAGAGACAAACTGAGAACCTCTGTCAGACACAATATTCTCCGGAATGCCATGCAAACGAACCACATGCTGAAAAAACAATGGAACCAAATCTGAGGAGGAAGGCAACTTAGGCAAAGGTACCAGATGGACCATTTTAGAGAACCGGTCACAAACAACCTAGATAACAGACATCTTCTGGGAAACAGGAAGATCCGAAATAAAATCCATGGAAATATGCATCCAGGGCCTCTCAGGGACCGGCAAAGGCAAAAGCAACCCACTAGCGCGGGAACAGCAAGGCTTGGCCCGGGCGCAAGTCCCACAGGACTGCACAAAAGCACGCACATCACGCGACAAGGAAGGCCACCAAAAGGACTTAGCAACCAAATCTCTGGTACCAAAAATCCCAGGATGACCAGCCAACACAGAACAATGAACCTCAGAAATTACGTTACTTGTCCATCTATCAGGAACAAACAGCTTCCCCACTGGACAGTGGTCAGGCTTATCAGCCTGAAATTCCCGAAGCACCCGCCGCAAATCAGGGGAGATGGCAGAAAGAATCACCCCTTCCTTAAGAATGCCAACCGGCTCAAGAACTCCAGGAGAATCAGGCAAAAAACTCCTAGAGAGGGCATCAGCCTTAACATTCTTAGATCCCGGAAGATACGAGACCACAAAATCAAAACGGGAGAAAAACGGACCATCGAGCCTGTCTAGGATTCAGCCGCTTGGCCGACTCGAGGTAAATCAGATTCTTATGATCAGTCAAGACCACAACGCGGTGCTTAGCTCCCTCAAGCCAATGTCGCCACTCCTCAAATGCCCACTTCATAGCCAACAACTCCCGATTGCCGACATCATAATTGCGTTCCGCAGGCGAAAACTTTCTGGAAAAAGAAGCACACAGTTTCATCAAAGAACCATCAGAATCCCTCTGAGACAAAACGGCCCCTGCCCCAATCTCAGAAGCATCAACCTCAACCTGAAAAGGAAGAGAAACATCCGGCTGACGCAACACAGGGGCAGAAGTAAATCGGCGTTTAAGCTCCCGAAAGGCCTCAACAGCCGCAGAGGACCAATTCGTCACATCAGCGCCTTTCTTTGTCAAATCAGTAAGGGGCTTAACCACACTGGAAAAGTTGGCAATTAAACGGCGATAGAAATTAGCAAACCCCAAAAATTTTTGAAGGCTCTTCTGTTGTGAGTTCCATTCTGGAGCTCCCTCCTGTGGTTGCTAATGGTATTTTTGCGAGTTCTGCCCTTGGGCTCCCTCTGGTGGTTTCGAGTGGAACTGCTGCTCCGTTAGGTAGTTGTAGCAGCTGCCTTCACTAATCGCCTTGCCTGGGTTTGTTATTTAAACCTGCTCTGGGCTTTAGTCCATGCCTGCTGTCAATGTTCTTGGTTGGATTTGATTCTTCCCTTGGATTTCTCATATGGCCAGTCCTTGTCTGCAAAAGATAAGTGTTGCTAGTATTGTTTGTCCATTTGTTTGGACTCTATTGCTGTGCATTTTGTCTCTTTTGTCCAGCTTGTCACTATGTCTTATTTAGGCTAGCTGGAAGCTCTGGGAAAGCAGATTTGCCCCTCCACACCATGAGTCGGTGTGGAGTTCATTTTTGTAAACTCTGCGTGGATTTTGTAGTTTTTATACTGACCGCACAGTATCCTTTGCTCTCTGTCTATCTAGTATAGTTTTGGCCTCCCTTTGCTGAAATCTAATTTCATTTCTGGGTTCGTCATTTCCCTCTCCTTTCACAGTCAATATTTGTGGGGGGCTGTCTTTCCTTTTGGGGGTTTCTCTGAGGCAAGATAGCTTTCTATTTCCTTCTTTAGGGGTAGTTATATCTGAGGCTGTGACGAGGTGTCTAGGGAGTGTCAGGAACATCCCACGGCTATTTCTAGTTGTGTTGTTAGGATTAGGGACTGCGGTCAGTAGAGATACCACCTTCTCAGAGCTCGTTCCATGTTGCGTTTTAGCCACCAGGTCATTTCAGTGTGGCCTCTTAACCACCAGGTCATAACAGTACAGCAGGCCAAGAATGAATTGAATGCATCTCAAAAGAAGGAAAAAAGAAGAGTTCTGAACCATTTTTTTTTTCAGTGCTCTGTTCTGTCTTCTTTTTCCTCTTGATATCTGGGTGGTGCTGGATATATGCTCTGGTATGGAGGTTCAGGGTTTGTTTTCTCGTGTGGATCAACTTGCTGCAAGAGTACAGAGTATCCAAGATTATATTGTTCAGACTCCGGCTCTAGAGCCAAGAATTCCTACTCCTGATTTGTTTTTTGGGGATAGCTCCAAGTTTTTGAACTTTAAAAATAGCTGCAAATTGTTTTTTGCTTTGAAACCCCGTTCTTCTGGTGATCCCATTCAGCAAGTGAAAATCATCATATCCTTACTGCGTGGTGATCCTCAAGACTGGGCATTTGCTCTTGAAACAGGGAATCCGGCATTATTGAATGTAGATGCATTCTTTCAGGCGCTCGGATTGTTGTATGACGAACCTAACTCTGTAGAGCATGCTGAGAAAACACTGTTGGCCCTGTGTCAGGGTCAGGAAGCGGCAGAGTTATATTGCCAGAAATTTAGAAAATGGTCTGTGCTCACTAAATGGAATGAAGAGGCGCTGGCTGCTATTTTCAGAAAAGGTCTTTCTGAAACCCTTAAAGATGTTATGGTGGGCTTTCCTACGCCTACCGGTTTGAGCGAATCTATGTCTCTAGCCATTCAGATTGATCGGCGCTTGCGTGAGCGCAAGGCGGTGCACCATATGGCAGTGTCCTCTGAGCGAAGTCCTGAGCCTATGCAATGTGATAGGATTTTGACTAGAGCAGAAAGGCAGAAATTCAGACGTCAGAATGGCCTGTGTTTTTACTGTGGTGATTCAGCTCATGCTATTTCTGATTGCCCTAAGCGTACTAGGAGGGTCCCTAGGTCTGTTACCATTAGTACTGTGCAGCCTAAATTTCTCTTGTCTGTTACCCTGATTTGCTCATTGTCATCCTTTTCTGTTATGGCATTTGTGGATTCTGGCGCTGCCCTGAACTTAATGGACTTAGAATTTGCCAAGCGCTGTGGTTTTTCCTTGGAACCTTTGCAGAGTCCTATTCCCTTAAGGGGGATTGATGCTACGCCATTGGCCAAGAATAAACCTCAGTACTGGACACAGTTAACCATGTGCATGGCTCCAGCACATCAGGAAAATATTCGTTTTTTGGTGTTGCATAATTTGCATGATGTTGTTGTGCTGGGTTTTCCATGGTTACAGGTACATAATCCAGTGCTGGATTGGAGATCTATGTCTGTGACTGGTTGGGGTTGTCAGGGGATACATAGTGATATTCCTTTGATGTCCATTTCCTCGTCTCCTTCTTCTGAAGTTCCTGAGTTTTTGTCGGATTTCCAGGATGTATTTGATGAGCCCAAGTCCAGTTCCCTGCCTCCTCATAGGGACTGCGATTGTGCCATTAATTTGATTCCTGGCTGTAAGTTCCCTAAGGGCCGACTTTTCAATCTGTCTGTGCCAGAGCATGCCGCTATGCGGAGTTATGTAAAGGAGTCCTTGGAGAAAGGGCATATGCGCTCGTCTTCGTCACTGTTGGGAGCGGGATTTTTTTTTGTTGCCAAGAAGGATGGCTCCTTGAGACCCTGTATAGATTATCGCCTTCTCAATAAGATCACTGTCAAATTTCAGTATCCGTTACCTTTGCTTTCTGATTTGTTTGCTCGGATTAAGGTGCTAGTTGGTTTACTAAAATCAACCTCCGAGGGGCGTATAATCTTGTGCGTATTAAACAAGGTGATGAATGGAAAACAGCATTTAATACGCCTGAAGGCCATTTTGAATATCTTGTAATGTCATTCGGGCTCTCTAATGCTCCATCGGTATTTCAGTCCTTTATGCATGATATCTTCCGGAATTATCTGGATAAATTTATGATTGTGTATTTGGATGATATTTTGGTTTTCTCCGATGATTGGGAGTCTCATGTGAAGCAGGTTAGGATGGTGTTTCAGGTCCTTCGTACTAATGCGTTGTTTGTGAAAGGGTCTAAGTGCCTCTTTGGAGTTCAGAGGGTTTCTTTTTTGGGTTTCAATTTTTCTCCCTCGGCTATTGAAATGGACCCTGTTAAAATCCAGGCCATTCATGATTGGACTCAACCTACATCTGTAAAGAGCCTTCAGAAATTTTTGGGCTTTGCCAATTTTTATCGTCGCTTTATTGCTAATTTTTCTAGTGTGGTGAAGCCTCTGACCGATTTGACGAGGAAGGGCGCTGATGTGGTGAATTGGTCCTCTGCGGCTGTTGAGGCCTTTCAGGAGCTTAAACGTCGTTTTACTTCTGCCCCTGTGTTGCGTCAGCCAGATGTTTCTCTCCCTTTTCAGGTTGAGGTTGATGCTTCTGAGATTGGGGCAGGGGCCGTTTTGTCTCAGAGAAATTCTGATGGCTCTTTGATGAAACCTTGTGCCTTCTTCTCCAGAAAATTTTCGTCTTCTGAGCGTAATTATGATGTCGGCAATCGGGAGTTGTTGGCTATGAAGTGGGCATTTGAGGAGTGACGACATTGGCTTGAGGGAGCCAGGCATCACGTGGTGGTCTTGACTGATCACAAGAATCTGATTTACCTCGAGTCTGCTAAGCGGTTGAATCCTAGACAGGCTCGGTGGTCTTTGTTTTTCTCACGTTTTGATTTTGTGGTCTCGTATATTCCTGGATCTAAGAATGTGAAGGCTGATGCCCTTTCTAGGAGTTTTTTGCCTGATTCTCCAGGAGTTCTTGAGCCGGCTGGGATCCTCAAGGAGGGGGTGATTCTTTCTGCCATCTCCCCTGATTTACGGCGGGTGCTTCAGGAGTTTCAGGCTGATAAACCTGACCGCTGTCCTGTGGGGAAATTGTTTGTTCCTGATAGATGGACTAGTAGGGTAATTTCTGAGGTTCATTGTTCGGTGTTGGCTGGTCACCCTGGGATTTTCGGTACCAGAGATTTGGTGGCTAGGTCCTTTTGGTGGCCTTCCTTGTCGGGGGATGTGCGTTCGTTTGTGCAGTCCTATGGGACCTGTGCTCGGGCTAAGCCTTGCTGTTCCCGTGCCAGCAGGTTGCTTTTGCCTTTGCCTATTCCTGAGAGGCCCTGGACGCATATTTCCATGGATTTTATTTCTGATCTTCCTGTTTCTCAGAAGATGTCTGTCATCTGGGTGGTTTGTGACCGGTTTTCTAAGATGGTCCATTTGGTGCCGTTGCCTAAGTTGCCTTCCTCTTCTGATTTGGTTCCGTTATTTTTTCAGCATGTGGTTCGTTTGCATGGTATTCCGGAGAATATTGTGTCTGACAGAGGTTCCCAGTTCGTTTCTAGGTTTTGGCGGTCCTTTTGTGCTAGAATGGGCATTGATGTCTTTTTCTTCTGCATTCCATCCTCAGACAAATGGCCAAACGGAGCGAACCAATCAGACCTTGGAAACCTATTTGAGATGCTTCGTGTCTGCTGATCAGGATGATTGGGTTACCTTTTTGCCGTTGGCCGAGTTTGCCCTTAATAATCGGGCTAGTTCGACTACCTTGGTTTCACCTTTTTTTTGTAACTTTGGTTTTCATCCTCGTTTTTCTTCAGGGCAGCTTGAGCCTTCTGACTGTCCTAGTGTGGATTCCGTGGTGGACAGGTTGCAGCAAATTTGGACTCATGTGATGGACAATTTGACGTTGTCTCAGGAGAAGGCTCAGCGTTTTGCTAACCGTCGTCGGTGTGTTGGTCCCCGACTTCGTGTTGGGGATTTGGTCTGGTTGTCTTCTCGTCATGTTCCTATGAAGGTTTCTTCCCCTAAGTTCAAGCCTCGCTTTATTGGGCCTTATAAGATTTCTGAAATTATCAATCCAGTGTCTTTTCGTTTGGCCCTTCCAGCTTCCTTTTCCATTCATAATGTGTTCCATAGATCCTTGTTGCGGAGATATGTGGTACCTATGGTTCCCTCCGTTGATCCTCCTGCTCCGGCGTTGGTTGAGGGGGAATTGGAATATGTGGTAGAGAAGATTTTGGATTCTCGTTTTTCGAGGCGGAAGCTTCAGTATCTGGTCAAGTGGAAGGGTTATGGCCAGGAGGATAATTCTTGGGTTGTTGCCTCTGATGTTCATGCTCCCGATTTGGTTCATGCTTTCCATTTGGCTCGACTGATCGGCCTGGGAGCTCTGGTGAGGGTTCGGTGACCCCTCCTCAAGGGGGGGTAATGTTGTGAGTTCCGTTCTGGAGCTCCCTCCTGTGGTTGCTTATGGTATTTTTTCGAGTTCTGCCCTTGGGCTCCCTCTGGTGGTTTGAGTGGAACTGCTGCTCCGTTAGGTAGTTGTAGCAGCTGCCTTCACTAATCACCTTGCCTGGGTTTGTTAATAAACCTGCTCTGGGCTTTAGTCCATGCCTGCTGTCAATGTTCTTGGTTGGATTTGATTCTTCCCTTGGATTTCTCATATGGCCAGTCCTTGTCTGCAAAAGATAAGTGTTGCTAGTTTTGTTTGTCCATTTGTTTGGACTCTATTGCTTTGCATTTTGTCTCTTTTGTCCAGCTTGTCACTATGTCTTATTTAGGCTAGCTGGAAGCTCTGGGAAAGCAGATTTGCCCCTCCACACCGTGAGTCGGTGTGGAGTTCATTTTTGTAAACTCTGCGTGGATTTTGTAGTTTTTATACTGACCGCACAGTATCCTTTGCTCTCTCTCTATCTAGTTTAGTTTTGGCCTCCCTTTGCTGAAATCTAATTTCATTTCTGTGTTCGTCATTTCCCTCTCCTTTCACAGTCAATATTTGTGGGGGGCTGTCTTTCCTTTTGGGGGTTTCTCTGAGGCAAGATAGCTTTCTATTTCCTTCTTTAGGGGTAGTTATGTCTGAGGCTGTGACGAGGTGTCTAGGGAGTGTCAGGAACATCCCACGGCTATTTCTAGTTGTGTTGTTAGGATTAGGGACTGCGGTCAGTAGAGATACCACCTTCTCAGAGCTCGTTCCATGTTGCGTTTTAGCCACCAGGTCATTTCAGTGTGGCCTCTTAACCACCAGGTCATAACACTCTTCACAGATGTGGGTTGAATCCGGTCATGAATAGCTTGGACCTTAAAAGGATCCATTTCCATAGACGAGGGAGAAAAAATAAAACCCAAAAAAGAGACCTTCTGAACTTTGAATAGGCACTTAGACCCCTTCACAAATAAAGCATTATCACGAAGGATCTGGAATACCATCCTGACCTGCTTCTCATAAGACTCCCAATCATCGGAAAAAATCAAAATATCATCCAAATATACAACCATGAATTTATCAAGATAATTGCGGAAAATATCATGCATGAAAGATTGGAACACAGATGGAGCATTAGAGAGCCCGAATGGCATCACAAGGTATTCAAAATGGCCTTCAGGCGTATTAAATGCAGTTTTCCATTCGTCACCCTGTTTAATACGAACAAGATTATATGCCCCTCGAAGGTCAATCTTAGTAAACCAACTAGCCCCCTTAATCTGAGCAAACAAATCAGAAAGCAAAGGCAAGGGGTATTGGAATTTGACCGTGATCTTATTAAGAAGACGATAATCTATACAGGGTCTCAAGGAGCCATCCTTCTTAGCAACAAAAAAGAAACCCGCTCCCAATGGTGATGAAGACGGCCGAATATGCCCCTTCTCCAAAGATTCCTTAACATAACTCCGCATGGCGGCATGCTCTGGCACAGACAGATTGAAAAGTCGGCCCTTAGGGAACTTACAACCTGGAATCAAGTTAATAGCACAATCACAGTCCCTATGTGGAGGAAGGGAACTGGACTTGGGCTCATCAAATACATCCTGGAAATCCGACAAAAACTCAGGGACCTCAGAAGAGGGGGAAGAGGAAATTGACATCAAAGGAACGTCACTATGCACCCCTTGACAACCCCAACTAGTCACAGACATAGTTTTCCAATCCAACACCGGATTATGTTCCTGTAACCATGGAAAACCCAGTACAACATCATCATGCAGGTTATGCAACACCAGAAAACGGCAATCTTCCTGATGTGCTGGAGCCATGTACATGGTCATCTGCGTCCAGTACTGAGGTTTATCCTTGGCCAATGGTGTAGCATCAATGCCCCTCAAAGGAATAGGGCTCTGCAAAGGCTGCAAGGAAAAACCACAGCGCCTGGCGAATTCTAAGTCCATTAAGTTCAGGGCAGCGCCTGAATCCACAAATGCCATGACAGAAAAGGACAACAATGAGCAAATCAGGGTCACAGATAAAAGAAATTTAGGCTGTACAGTACTGATGGTAACAGACCTAGCGACCCTCTTAGTACGCTTAGGGCAATCAGAAATAACATCAGCAGAATCACCACAGTAAAAACACAGCCTATTCTGACGTCTGAATTCCTGCCGTTCTGTTCAAGTCAAAATCCTATCACATTGCATAGGTTCAGGACTCTGCTCAGAGGACACTGCCATATGGTGCACAGCTTTGCGCTCGCGCAGACGCAGATCAATCTGAATGGCTAGAGACATAGATTCGCTCAAACCAGCAGGCGTATGGAAGCCCACCATAACATCTTTAAGGGCTTCAGAAAGACCTTTTCTGAAAATAGCAGCCAGAGCATCCTCATTCCATTTAGTGAGCACAGACCATTTCCTAAATTTCTGGCAGTATAATTCTGCCGCTTCCTGACCTTGACACAGGGCCAACAGGGTTTTTTCTGCATGATCCACAGAATTAGGTTCGTCATACAATAATCCGAGCGCTTGAAAAAATGCGTCTACATTCAGCAATGCCGGATCCCCTGACTCAAGGGAGAATGCCCAGTCCTGAGGGTCACCACGCAGCAAGGATATGATGATTTTGACTTGCTGAATGGGATCACCAGAAGAACGGGGTTTCAAAGCAAAAAACAATTTGCAGTTATTTTTAAAGTTCAAAAACTTGGATCTGTCCCCAAAAAACAAATCAGGAGTAGAAATTTTAGGCTCCAAAGCCGGAGTCTGGACAACATAATCTTGGATACTCTGTACTCTTGCAGCAAGTTGATCCACACGAGAAAACAAACCCTGAACATCCATGCCAGAGCATAAATCCTGAACCACCCAGAGATCAAGAGGAAAAAAAAGAAAAAACAGAGCACAGAAAAAAAAAATGGCTCAGAATTTTTTTTCCCTTTTGAGATGCATTTAATTCATTTTTGGCCACTTGTACAGTTATGAACTGGTGGTTTAGGAGCAACATGGGACGAGCTCTGAAGGAGGTGGTACCTGTACTGACCGCAGTCCCTAAGCTCAACACCACACTAGAAGTAGCCGTGGGATGCTCCTGTCACTCCCTAGGCACCTCATCACAGCCTGAGAACTAACTACCCCTAAAGATAGAAACAGGAAAACTATCTTGCCTCAGAGAAAATCCCCAAAGGATAGATAGCCCCCCACAAGTAATGACTGTGAGTGGAGAGGGAAAAGACATACACAGAATGAAACCAGGATGTATCACAGGAGGCCAGTCTAGCTAGATAGATAGGACAGGATAGAATACTGTGCGGTCAGTATTAAAAACTACAAAAATCCACACAGAGTTTACAAAAGTCTCCGCACCTGACTAAAGGTGTGGAGGGTAAATCTGCTTCCCAGAGCTTCCAGCAAGACAGAATTAATCCATACTGACAAGCTGGACAAAACATAGAATACACAGAACGAATAAGTCCACAACATGTGGACAGAAAAGAGCAAAGCAAGGACTTATCTTTGCAGAACTGGTCAGGATATCAGGGAAATCCAAGAGAGATGTGAATCCAACCAGGAACCATTGACAAGTGGCACTGGCTGAAGAGAAGAGCCAGGCATAAATAGCCGAGCAGAAAGACAATCAGTGGAAGCAGCTGCAGACTGCTAAATCCAAGGAGCAGCCATTCCACTTAAAACCACCGGAGGGAGCCCAAGAGCAGAACTCACAAAAGTGCCACTTACAACCACCGGAGGGAGCCCAAGAGCGGAATTCACAACAGTGATCCTGGCTTGCCCCCGTCAGCCGGAGGTGGACCCGGACTCGAATCTGCCGCGGCTGGAGGACTCGGACTTCTTGAGGTCGCAGGCGGAGGAGCCGAGTCAGCCTATCCCGAGCATGGAGCCAGCCGATGCAAAGCTATGGAGATCGGAGCCACCACCGAGAGCTGCGTCGGGAGAACCGCAGTTCGAGCCGCGTCGGGAGAACCGCAGTTCGAGCCGCGTCGGGAGAACCGCAGTTCGAGCCGCAGCCGACTCCAGTGTCCTTATCAACGGAACCGATCGGCATCGGTGGAACCACATCAGACGGAGGTATGGAAAACGCCCCTGCCCTCCTGACCGATCCGGCTCCCGCGACCGCTCTCTGTCCTGACGGTGACTGATTCCCTGCCCCCGAACTGGTGGTTATAGCCCCCGGCACCATGGAGAAGCTGGTGCCTCCACTACCGACAACTATGGGGACACCACTGTGCGTAAGCTCTGAGGGGGTGATTTTCCAATGAGATAACCCGAGGATAGAGCCAGACGGGACTAGACAGGAGGGCCTCAGCATCACTGCGCTCACTTGGGAACAATATAAACAATGTCTAATTTTACACTGGAAAGACCGAAAAGAGACAGAACAAAGTGACCCACCGAAAGTACAAGGACCAAAGAGGGAACGCAGTAAAGGGAGTCCGGTAAAGCGGGGAACCGTACTGGCCTTTCACCCAAAGCGGGATTGGGGCTATATACAGGAACTGGGGCTACCGACGGAAATCTTCTTTACTAGCTACTATGTGAAGGAACCGCGCCGCGATCGAGGTGACGGACAGCTGCTACACAGAGGGGACCAGGTGACGTACACCCGCCATCGGAGTGCACAAGGGTAGTGCGCTCGAAATGTCTACCGATGCGAGCCGGTAATGGCGCCACCTGCTGCCCCGACTACGACTAACCCTGATTTGACGAACTCCACCCTTATCACCACAGTGTGCATTATCGCCACTACTGAACTTGCAACCAAAGCTGACATTTGGATCCAGACACCGGGTGACCTGGTCGCACTTGAGAAACAAACCCACGACACTGACACCGCATCAGGCGAGAACATGGAACCGGGGCTTCCACGGCCGGGAAGTGTTCATTACCGATGGATGCCTTGCAACCTACTATAGAAATAAACCTCGGAGACCCGAATATGTATATAGTTAACTGTTTCCTGCTGTTGCTGCCATTTTAAACCCGTCCAGGGTTAACTCCTAGGGATCCCTTTGTTTACCCGGGATCCCTAATGTTTTCTATTTCTTTTCTACGTTTGCACAAGTTATCACTGCTTTAAAGACTGCCGGATCATGGACGGTGAATGATTCAGAACTGCTTTGTAAATAGTTGCACCTTCTTAAAGGTGCTCCCTACTGGTTTTATAAGCCAAAGAAGACTTTGCGAAGACATGATGCAGAAGGACTTGCTTGCTGTGAACTTGCTCGCTGAAAGAGAGTCTGCACCAGAGACTTGGGTCCCTCTTAAAGGGAATGTTTGATGATAACTTTGATAAAGGTTGAAACGTTAATAATGTTGAAGAATTTAGATAGTTTAATAATGTTAATAAAGATTGAGGACAGGAAAGTTTGAAGTGAGCCAGTAGGGGTTAGAGAGAGAGAGTCCTCCTGAGAAACGTAGAAAGATGGTTGGCACAATGGCAGTAGGCTCAGCCAAGGAGCTAGGCGGTCCTGCATTGGTGAGGTTGGAACAGAAAGAAAGTTGAAATGTTGTAATAGTATTATATGGTAAGCCTTTAGTGGGTTCAGCGTATACGCCCTTAAAGGAAGAGTTAGTTTATGGTTCAAAAATTTGCACTTAGTAAGAATACCCGGCTGGGTACTGAAAGTTATTTATACTCTAAATGTTATTTAAAACTATTTAATCTTGTTATTGTTTGCAACGTTCAAGTGTCCTTACCTCCCATAAAGGGAAGCATCTTTTCTATTTACTTGTTCTTAGCATTCAAAATTTTGTATGTCTTTCACTGCATTATATTGTTGTTCTTCCCAGTCCAGGAGTACTGGATTTAACCGGGGGGGGGGAGGGGGATTGCAGCGCCCCAGAGATCTGGTCGTTGCAGTATGGCCCCAAGGCGAGTAGCGGTACGTCCGATGGCACTAAACAGTTCTCCTGACCAGGTATCACCAGAACACATTACACTTCACACTCCGGCCACTAGGGGGAGAAAAAGGCTTTATTTATTGGGCCACTCCTCACACTGGTAAAACTAGGGGCTGGGGAGGAAGTTAGTTAGAAGCTGACTGGGTTGGAACCAGGCAACATCCCGTGGCAGGGGGTGATGCAGTGAGAAGACACAGGGGGGTCCCTGTCAGGCGTGGGAACCTGGAAGGTGCCTAGTGAACAGAAGAGAACGTTACGGAACCGCGCCTGCACACCTTGCGGCGGTATCCTAACAGAGAGACACGAAGGGAAGAATATTGTGGAACAGTGTAAATGAGATCAGCACAAAGGAGAGCCAGTAAGAGTCGTGCCGAGAGAGGAAGGCAACATCTTACTGAGGCGCGTAGTCGGTGGCTGGATCACCGTAGGAGTAACTGACTTCAGGCCTTACTTCAAATTCCGCTGGACAGTTAATCATAGGTTGGCTGTCTACCTTCTACACCTACGAAGACATAGGGGGCAACATTGGGAGAGGGGCGTCTCTAGGGTCCCGGAAGACCTCCAAGCCTTCCCGTCAAACGGGTGGCGTCCTAGCCATAACATATCTGGGGGACGTTAGAAACTAGCAACATCTGGAACCAAAGAACGAGAGAGAGAGAGAAAGCTGTAGAGAACGAACGAACGAGAACAGCAGTTGTGAGAACTATTCCGAATGCTCAGCAGGGTAGGACTACAACACACAGGTGCTATTGGTAGGCAACGATTTCCATCTGCGAGGGAAACTCTGGATGTGCCCATCGGATTGGCCGGTCTCTGATAGCCCAGTTGAACGTACTCTGGACTGAGGATCCTGAAGCCTTCAGTAAAGAGGTAAAGAGACTGCAACCTTGTGTCCTCGTTATTGACTGCGCCTTACACCATCATCATCCACCTTACTGGGAAGCCCTGGGGACATACTTCACCTGCGGGAAGTTATACCATCCAGCTGCCATTCCATCACCCCAGTGAACCCCACAGCAGTGTCGGTCACCCTGACCGAACACCACGGGTGGCGTCACAAACCATTGACAGACTGTACAAATCCCTTTTACTGGACGCCCCTTAGCAGGGTCACGGACCGGATCTAGCCACCGTGACAGCCTCAGAACTGAACCAGAGAGGCCCGGTACCGAGAACTCGTGGCCCTGTGTCTGGGGGCGCTCCAACAACATATCTGGGGGGACGTTGAACTAGTAACATTTGGAACTAAAGAAAGAGAGAGCTGTAGAGAACGAACGAACAAACGAGAACAGCAGTTATGAGGACTATTCCGAATGCTCAGCAGGGTAGGACTACAACACAAACAGGCGCTAGTGGTAGGCAACGATTTCCATCTGCGAAGGAAACTCGATGTGCCCATCGGACCGGCCGGTCTCAGATAGCCCTGTTAAGCGTGCTCTGGATTGTGGATCCTGAAGTCTCCAGTAAAGAGGTAAAGAGACTGCAACCCTGTGTCCTCGTTATTGACTGCACCTTACACCATTACCATCTACCTTACTGGGAAGCCCTGGGGATATACTTCACCTGTGGGAAGGTATACCATCCAGCTGCCATTCCATCACCCCAGCGGACCCCATAGCAGCGTCGGTCACCCTGACAGAACACCACAGGTGGCGTCACGAACCCTTGACAGACTGTACCACCTTTATTGGACGCCCCTTAGCAGGGTCGCGGACCGGGTCTAGCCACCGTGACAGCCTCAGAACCAAACCAGAGAGGCCCGGTACCGAGAACTCGTGGCCCTGTGTCTGGGGGCACTCCAGATAGATATTAGATAGATAGATAGATAGATAGATATTAGATAGATAAATAGATAGATAGATATGGGATAGATAGATAGATAGATAGATAGATAGATAGATAGATAGATAGATAGATAGATAGATAGATAGATAGATAGATATTAGATAGATAGATATTAGATAGATAGATAGATATTAGATAGATAGATATTAGATAGATCGATAGATATTAGATAGATAACTAGATAGATATTAGATAGATAGATATTAGATACATAGATAGATAGACAGACATAGATAGATAGATAGATAGATAGACAGACACACAGATAGATAGATAGATAGATAGATAGATATGGGATCGATAGATAGATAGATAGATAGATAGATAGATAGATAGATAGATAGATAGATAGATGTGGGATAGATAGATAGATGATAGATAGATAGATATTAGATAGATAGATAGATATTAGATAGATAGATATTAAATAGATAGATAATAGATAGATAGATATTAGATAAATAGATAGATATTAGATAAATAGATAGATAGATATGGGATAGATAGATAGATATTAGATAGATAGATAGATATGGGATAGATAGATAGATATTAGATAGATAGATAGATATGGGATAGATAGATAGATAGATAGATAGATAGATAGATAGATAGATAGATAGATAGATAGATAGATAGATATTAGATAGATAGATAGATATTAGATAAATAGATAGATAGATATGGGATAGATAGATAGATAGATAGATAGATAGATAGATAGATAGATAGATAGATAGATAGATAGATAGATATTAGATAGATAGATAGATATTAGATAAATAGATAGATAGATATGGGATAGATAGATAGATAGATAGATAGATAGATAGATATTAGATAAATAGATGATAGATAGATATTAGATAGATTGATAGATATTAGATAGATAGATAGATAGATAGATAATAGATAGAAAGATAGATACAGACAGATAGATAGATAGATAGATAGATAGATAGATAGATAGATAGATATGGGATAGATAGATAGACAGATAGATAGATAGTTAGATAGACAGACAAACAGATAGATAGATATGGGATAGATAGACAGACACATAGATTGATAGATAGATAGACAGACACACAGATAGATAGATAGATATGGGATAGATAGATAGATAATAGATAGATGTGGGATAGATAGATAGATGGATAGATAATAGAGAGATAGACACAGACAGATAGATAGATAGAATTAGATAGATATGGGATAGATAGATACATACAGATATATCTATAAATCTATTTCCATAGATATGTCCATATCCATGTTTCTAAACCCCTTCACCCCTGGAGCTTTTTTTGTTTATCGCTCCCCTTCTTTCCAGAGCCATAATGTTTCCTTCAATATGGCCATGTGAGGGCTTATATTTTGTGGGACGAGTTCTACTTTTGAACGACACACCATTGGTTTTACCATGTCGTGTAACAGAAAATGTGAAAAAAATTCAAAGTGCAGTTGGAGCGCCCCCAGACACAGGGCCACGAGTTCTCGGTACCGGGCCTCTCTGGTTCGGTTCTGAGGCTGTCACAGTGGCTAGACCCGGTCCGCGACCCTGCTAAGGGGCGTCCAATAAAGGTGGTACAGTCTGTCAAGGGTTCGTGACGCCACCTGTGGTGTTCGGTCAGGGTGACCGACGCTGCTGTGGGGTCCGCTGGGGGGATAAAATGGCAGCTGGATGGTATACCTTCCCACAGGTGAAGTATATCCCCAGGGCTTCCCAGTAAGGTAGATGGTAATGGTGTAAGGTGCAGTCAATAACGAGGACACAGGGTTCAGTTTCTTTACCTTTTACTGAAGGTTTCAGGATCCTCAGTCCAGGGCACTGACAACGGGGCTGTCTGAGACCGGCCGGTCCGAAGGCACATCCGGAGTTCCCTTTGCAGGTGGAAATCAGTCTCTACCCACTAGCGCCTGTGTGTTGTAGTGCTTCCCTGCTGAGCATTCAGGATAGTCCTCACAACTTCTGTTCTCGTTTCTCTCTAGATCTTTCCTTTCTCCGTCCCCCAGGTATGTTATGGCTACGACGCACCTTTATGACAGGTAGGCCTGGAGTTATTCTGGAACCCTAGTGTCGCCCCTCTCCCACGATTGCCTCCTATGTCCTTCTTAGGTGTTGTATGGTAGACAGCCAACCTGTAATTAACTGTCCTGCCGCTGTTTGAAGTAATGCGTGGAGACTGTTACTTCCTCGGTGCTCCGGCCACCGGCTATGCGCCTCAGTAGAATATTGCCGTTCTCGGGGCACGACTCCTACTGGATCTCCTTTGTGCTGATCTCGTTTCTCACTGTTCCACAATATCCTTCGCTTCGTGTCTCTTTCTTAGGATACCGCCGCAAGGTAGTGCAGGCGCGGTTCTGTAACATTCTGTTCTGTTCGCTAGGTACCTGCCAGATTTCCCAGTTCTGACAGGTCCTCCCTGGAGCTCTCCCAGGCTTCGTTCTGACTAACTTCCTGTCCAACCCCTAGTTTTACCAATGTGAGGAGTGGCCCAGTAAATAAGCCTTTTACTCCCCCTAGTGGCCGGAGTGTGAAGTGTAATGTGTGCTGGTGATACCTGGTCAAAGAACTCCTTTAGTGCAGTCAGACATACCATCACTCCCCTTAGTGGCAGAGCGACGTTACTGCAACGACCAGATCTCTGGGGCGCTGCACGATGAAATTGCAAAAAAAGTGCAATCCCACACTTGTTTTTTGCTTGGCTTTTTTGCTAGGTTCACTAAATGCTAAGACTGTGTGCACAGGTTGCGGATTTGATTGCAGATCCGCAGCGCTTTTTGCCGTACGGAATTGCATCAAATCCACAGTGTAGTGCACAATCAATGTAAGTCTATGGGAGCCGCAGACTTGTTGTGCACATGCTGCGGAAAAGGCCGCACCGAAACGCAGCTTTTTTTTTCCGCAGCATGTCACTTCTAACAGATTATATATATTTTTATCTTATGGCCTTGGTGTGAAGGTTGGTTTTTCGGTGTAATGTCACTTCTTTTTTGCCGAACTGCAGAGTTTCTGCACCCTTACGCTGGGATCACACTACAGCGAGATACGGCCGAGTCTCGCAGGTTAAAACCAAACTCTGGCATCGGCACTCCGTAGCAGAGCGTGCGGCCGCATAGCAATACATGGAGCAGCACGCTCCGCTCCAGAGTGCTGGTGCCAGAGCTTGTATTTAACCTGCGAGACTCGGCCGTATCTCGCTGTAGTGTGACTCCGGCCTTACACTTTCATTGAGATGTAAAAAATATCTGCAGTTTTGCTGCGGATGTGGGTCCAAGAAACGCTGCAGTTCAGGAGGAGGGAAGTGTGTGGGCGGTGACCAGGGCGGGACTGGCCATCGGGCACTTCTGGCAAATGCCAGAAGGGCCGGTGCCAGTAGTGGGCCACTGCACTCTTTCCCCCCTCCTCTCGCCAGTGCCGCCGCATTCAACTATACCGGCGTCTATCACAGCGGTATAGTTCAATGCAATGATGGAGGAGAGAGCGTCCGCTGACGCTCCCTCTCCCATCATTCCCCGCTTCACCTCTGACACTGCGTGTGCGCACACCTGCTGTTTCCCGGGCAGACTGCAGCCGCCAAGACAGGAGACAGGAGCAGCGCGGGCAAGAGGAAAGGTGAGGAGAGTGGTTTTTTTTTATTTTTACTGGACTGTGGAGCCATTATCGGGGGGATGAGATGTGGGTTGTGCTGCATATACCACTGTGTGGGCTGTGCTGTGTATATACCACTGTGTGGGCTGTGCTGTGTATATATCACTGTGTGGGCTGTGCTATGTATACTACTACGCGGGCTGTGCTGTATATACTACTACACGGGCTGTGCTGTATATACTATGACCCGGGCTGTGCTGTATACTACTACACGGGCTGTGCTGTATACTACTACACGGGCTGTGCTGTATACTACTACGCGGGCTGTGCTATATTATGCAGGCTGTGCTATATACTATACAAGTTGTGCTATATTATATGCGGGCTTTGATATATACTATGGGAGGTATATTATATTCTATGGGGGAGGCCGTGTTATATACTATGTGGCTGTGTTATATACTACTGCGGTGGTATATTCTATTCTATGGGGGAGGCTGTGTTATATACTATGGGGGGTATATTATATTCTATGGGGGAGGCTGTCTTATATACTATGGGGGGCTGCATTATATTCTATGGGGGCTACATTATATATTATGGGGAGGTGGGCTGCATTATATTCTATGGGGGACTGTATTAGATTTTATGAGGGATGATTGCATCATACTCTTTGATGGGGCTGCATTATATTCTATGGGGAGGTGGGCTGCATTCTATTCTATTCGGGGCTACATTATATTCTATGGGGGGCTGTGTTATATTTATATTCTTTGAGGGGTGATTGCATCATACTCTATGGGGGGCTGCATTATATTCTTTGGGGGGTTACATTATACTCTGGGGTGGCTGCATTATAAAAAACAGCAAAACACGACAGAGGTTCTTACCTGCCTAGGCCTCCAAACAAATGCACTAACAGGATGCAGTGGACCCATGTGGTTAATGTGGCTGCATTATACTCAGCTAATTCAGATGTAAATACCAATGTCCAATTTGAATAATGCTGGCACTTCCAATATACTATAGAAAACACATGGTCACCCTAGGATAACCATAATGAAGAGATCCAGAAATGATACGAATTAATTAAGGCTTTAATTGGAAACTATAAAATGCATAAAATTTGCCCAAGCACCCTAACATAAGGTGGAGGCTGTATACGGTACATCTGTGCAATACATCACTAAGAAACTTTATATGCAGGGTAATACTACCAGAGTGACATATTAGGCTATATATACTTTAAGCTGCCTCAGCATGCCCAGTAAATATCAATAGTAACAGTGTACATATTATGTCTATACGGCCATATCTACCTGCTAGCACCACAGCGTTCCACCTCACCCCAACGCACGTTTCGCACCAGGCTTCTTCCGGGGGCGTGATAGGGGTGGGTAAGTGCGGGGTTCTTATCATGGCAATCTGCCAATGATACGTGGTAGATCGGAGCATGTGACTGGAGGTGTGTATGAGCGGTAACCTGGTCATAGCGGCGCTTGCATCGCTGCCTGCTTCCTGTAGTAAAAGGTCACTTCCGGACCTGCGCTCCCTGGAACGCTCGCTGAGACGCAAGCTCCCCAGGAGTGAGCGCGTCCGGAACTGAACAGGGCAGGGAGCTGGTGCATGCGCACGACCATGGTAACGGGGAGCACGGCCGAAGTGAACACATGAGGAGTGATACTAAAGAACAGAGCCGCGTATAAAGGCAGATGCAGGAGCAGGGATCATAAATTGTGCTGGGGAAGGTTCCATGTGCCTAGATGAGGATACCTGAACATAAGTCCCCCACCCCCCATAATAAAATATAGAGGTGATTACGTACCCTTAATTTAAAGTGACTTAGTGCTTCTAAAAAAGTACTCATATAATACCATAAAGTGCCTTTATATAGTATAGTGATTTATTACCAATTAGGGATGTGCCCTTTTGATACATGGTGCTTTTAATACCACCATTTGTCACCAAATCAGTGACCTCATATTATTAGTGACCTAAAAGTGCCATAAGTGACCAAAACAAACGTATATGTGACATAATTATAAAATCCATTTATTAAAAAGTTTCTTCTTATTATAAAAAAGTGTTTTATCATAAGTGCCCTCTAGGGGTTAATACAATAATAAGAATGTCCATATACATTCTAACCATATACATCTGTCTTCATCCACCCCTAACCCATAATCTCCACCTAGGCTCAACATAGCAGCATCTCCCACCTCCCATAGAATATCCCTAACCGACACCCCCCAATAAGAACACAGAGAGGCAACCAGAGAGAGCGAAGAGGTCCCAAACTATTACAATTGTGAATCTGGTCCATGATAACTGGATTATTATTGACGTTGTCCTTTTCTCGCTATAGGAATAATAATCTCTTCAGTCCATTGGTATATCACAATTTTCTACTGGATTTCCATCCGGATAGTTCCTCTTCAGTCTCCAGTGTGATAATATCGAATCCAACTCAATGTGAACCCATCCACAATAACGTCCGATACAGCTAAAGGCAACCTCTCATAAGTCACATACTCCTAGAAACTAATAAGAATAGAATTAAAATCATACAATAAAATAGAATACAACAACTATGGAGAAAAAACCCCAACCCAATCCCATAAAAAGATGTCTCGCAAAGATTTTTAGGGAATACTGTCAAGAATATACCCGCATTATGTGGCCCCGAAATCAGGACCCACTAGGTTGGTAGGTGGAGAACGTAAAGGGTTCTTTCCCTGTGGAATGTGTAAGGGATGCCTGAACCACACTAAATCCACAGCCTTTAGCTGTATCGGACCTTATTGTGGATGGGTTCACATTGAGTTAGATTCGATATTATCACACTGTACTGAAGAGATTATTATTCCTATAGCAAGAAAAGGACAACGTCAATAACAATCCAGTTATCATGGACCAGATTCACAATTGTAATAGTTTGGGACCTCTTCGCTCTCTCTGGTTGCCTCTCTGTGTTCTTATTGGGGGGTGTCGGTTAGGGATATTCTATGGGAGGTGGGAGATGCTGCTATGTTGAGCCTAGGTGGAGATTATGGGTTAGGGGTGGATGAAGACAGATGTATATGGTTAGAATGTATATGGACATTCTTATTATTGTATTAACCCCTAGAGGGCACTTATGATAAAACACTTTTTTATAATAAGAAGAAACTTTTTAATAAATGGATTTTATAATTATGTCACATATACGTTTGTTTTGGTCACTTATGGCACTTTTAGGTCACTAATAATATGAGGTCACTGATTTGGTGACAAATGGTGGTATTATAAGTGTAACGCTCGCACCGAGACTGGTTGGCGCGGGCGCCTGGGGGTGTGGCCCCACTGGACCACAGACCGAACTTCCCTGGAAGGGGCGTAACTAAGTAGCTTCCTAGGTGTTCGCTGGAGCCTCTGATGGTGAGGTCAGACTTGTGCAATAGGAAGCTACCAGGTACCACTCCAGGGTAGAGTCGAACTGTGGATGCTGATCCCACCGGGGACAAGACACGGGCAGGCAGGCACGGCTGTGACACTGGCTGACAGACGGGTATGGTAGAGGCCCTGACGGGCGGACTGGCTTGACGGAGATACAGGCAGGCAGACGGGCGCGGCTGGCACTCAGGCAGACAGGCGGGCACGGCTGGCACTGGCAGACAGGACTGATACTCTGGTAGGAACTGGGATTCAGATGGATGTGTGGAAACAGGTAAGAACCTGTTCAGACTGGAGAATATAAAGCAACAGGTAGAGACCTGTATGGAAAGTTGCAGAATAAAGATAGAGCAAGAGTGGAAGCAAAGCTGAATCGCAGGAGGCTAAGTACGAGTAGAAGGCGGAGCTAAGAGAAGAGAAGGAGAAGGCAGAGCTATGAGCAGAGAAGGAGAAGGCAGAGTAGAGAAGGAGAAGGCAGAGCAGAGAGTAGAGAAGGAGAAGGCAGAGCCAAGGACGGAGCCGCAGGAGGCGGAGCCAAGAGCAGAGACGCTGGAGGCAGAGCCAAGGGCGGAGACGCTGGAGGCTGAGCCAAGAGCGGAGACGCTGGAGGCGGAGCCAAGAGCGGAGATGCTGGAGGCGGAGCCAAGAGCGGAGACGCTGGAGGCGGAGCCAAGAGCGGAGATGCTGGAGGCGGAGCCAAGAGCGGAGGCGCTGGAGGCGGAGCCAAGAGCGGAGGCGCTGGAGGCGGAGCCAAGAGCGGAGACGCTGGAGGCGGAGCCAAGAGCGGAGATGCTAGAAGCGGAGCCAAGAGCGAAGCCGCTGGAGGCGGAGCCAAGAGCGGAACCGCAGGAGGTAACACCAAGAGCTAAAGACGTAGAACCGCAAGCAGCGGTGCCAGGTGGAACCGCAAGGAGCGGAGCCGCAGAGCAAAGGCACAGAGTGCGGAGCAAGGTCAGAGAGCAGAGCTGAGAGAAAAGCTGAGAGACACAGAACCACAGGTTGTGGTAGAACTGAGCAGAGAAGAAGAGCCACAGACAGTGGCGAACAGAGCAGAAAGATAAGGCAGAGGTACACACAGCAGAGTGGAAAATGACTAATGACAAAGAAGGAGTAGGGACGGACATAGAGCAGAGTACAGACAGGAACGGACACGGATACACCAACAGAACACAGATGAAGGCCTGCAATAGTGCAGCCCTCTGAGACAGGAAACACACGACCTGGCAGCTCAGTAGCAAATGCTAACTGAGGGGAATAGTTTGCTCAGGCATCCTCCAATGGGTGAGGATGCCTTAAGTATCAGAGGCCTCAAGGCTATTGGCCAGAAGCACCTTAGGGAGGTGCACACAGTCTCAATAAGAATCCGGAGTGGCTGGCGCCGCCCCCCTATGCACACAGCCAGGAAGTGTACACAGAGCAGGCCGCCATGAAGCACATGGCATGGAACCAGCAGCAGACAGATCTCACAGCATGGCACTGGGTGTGTGAGTAGATGTAACAGGCAGGTGGGGAATGGAAGGCCATGCAGTGATGCCGGCAGGGTTGTTACAATAAGCACCATGTATCAAAAGGGCACATCCCTAATTGGTAATAAATCACTATACTATATAAAGGCACTTTATGGTATTATATGAGTCCTTTTTTAGAAGCACTAAGTCACTTTAAATTAAGGGTACGTAATCACCTCTATATTTTATTATGGGGGGTGGGGGACTTATGTTCAGGTATCCTCATCTAGGCACATGGAACCTTCCCCAGCACAATTTATGATCCCTGCTCCTGCATCTGCCTTTATACGCGGCTCTGTTCTTTAGTATCACTCCTCATGTGTTCACTTCGGCCGTGCTCCCCGTTACCATGGTCGTGCACATGCGCCAGCTCCCTGCCCTGTTCAGTTCCGGACGCGCTCACTCCTGGGGAGCTTGCGTCTCAGCAAGCATTCCAGGGAGCGCTGGTCCGGAAGTGACCTTTTATTACAGGAAGCAGGCAGCGATGCAAGCGCCGCTATGACCAGGTTACCGCTCATACACACCCCCAGTCACATGCTCCGATCTACCACGTATCATTGGCAGATTGCCATGATAAGAACCCCGCACTTACCCACCCCTGTCACGCCCCCGGAAGAAGCCTGGTGCGAAACGTGCGTTGGGGTGAGGTGGAACGCTGTGGTGCTAGCAGGTAGATATGGCCGTATAGACATAATATGTACACTGTTACTATTGATATTTACTGGGCATGCTGAGGCAGATTAAAGTATATATAGCCTAATATGTCACTCTGGTAGTATTACCCTGCATATGAAGTTTCTTAGTGATGTATTGCACAGATGTACCGTATACAGCCTCCACCTTATGCTAGGGTGCTTGGGCAAATTTTATGCATTTTATAGTTTCCAATTAAAGCCTTAATTAATTCGTATCATTTCTGGATCTCTTCATTATGGTTATCCTAGGGTGACCATGTGTTTTCTATAATTCAGATGTAAGGCTACTTTCTCACTTGCGTCGTGGTTAAAATAGAAACAACACAGGTGCAGCATAACCGATGAAGCAGCCACTCACCAGCTACCAAACTAATGGAGGGGGTGGCTGCTTGGCACATTGCTGCACATAAAAACTTGTATGAGGCGCTGTTCACACAATGGAGATGCATAGCATCGAGGCAGGCCTAGTAGTGACACCCTTCTATTAGATCAGGCGGGCCTGCCCAGCGCTAAACAAATGCACCCCATGTGCACAGACACCACAGTTTACAAGCAGAAAATGGGCCCAACTGCACCCAGAAAAAAAGTGCAAAAAACACATAAAAAAATATTATGTGAGGTATTAGTTTATATTCTGGCCAAAATACGCAAGCTCATAACCCACGTCAAGGGTTCTCACGCTTATGAGTCCTATCTCTAAACAGCAAAAGCACAAAAAGAGGATTCAGAGATCCTCCAACAATTAGAAAAAACAGCAAAACACGACAGAGGTTCTTACCTGCCTAGGCCTCCAAACAAATGCACTAATAGGATGCAGTGGACCCATGTGGATAATGTGGCTGCATTATACTCAGCTAATTCAGATGTAAGGCTACTTTCACACTTGCGTCGGTACGGGGCCGTCGCAAATCGTCGGCCCGACGTACCGACAGACGTTATGCTAAATTTAGCACAACGTGGGCAGGGGATGCAGTTTTACAACGCATCCGCTGCCCATTGTGATGAGCGTTGAGGAGGGGGCGGAGTTCCAGCCACGCATGTGCGGTCGGAAATGGCAGACACGTCGCACAAAAAAAGTTACATTGAACTTTTTTGGTGCGTCGCGTCTGCCAAAACACGACGGATCCGTTGCACGACGTATGCGACGTGTGCCCATCCGTCACTAATACAAGTCTATGGGTACAAAACGCATCCTGCAAGCACATTTGCAGGATCCGTTTTTTTTCGCTGGATCTTTTTTTTTCTGCCTTATCCGTTTTTTCCACCGGATCGTTTTTTTCCGCCAGATCTGTTTTTTTCTCATAGATTTGTATTAGCGCCAGAGTGTGCCTAATGGCCACACGTTTCATCCGTTTTCTGCTAGATCCGTCGCTGTACGTTTTTTCGACGGACCGAAAAACCGTTCCTCTGTATGTGTTTTCCGTCCGGCGGAAACAGCTTTTTTGACGGATCCTGCAAAAAACGGATTAAACGTGTGGCCATCAGGCGCAATCCGGCGCTAATACAACTCTATGAGAAAAAACAGATCTGGCGGAAAAAAAACCATCCGGTGGAAAAAAAACGGATCCGGTGGAAAAAAATGTATCCGGTGGAAAAAAACGGATCTGGCGGAAAAAAAACGATCTGGTGGAAAAAAACGGATCCTGAAAATGTGCTCGCAGGATGCGTTTTACCCATAGACTTGTATTAGCGACGGATCGTGACGGATGGCCAGACGTCGCCTCTGTCGTGCAACGGATCCGTTGTGTTTTGGCGGACAGTCGGCACGAAAAAACGTTCAAGTGAAAGTTTTTTTGGCTGTCGCGCCCGCCATTTTCTACCGCGCATGCGCGGCAGAAACTCCGCTCCCTCCTCCCCACACTTCAGAATGGGCAGCGGATGCATTGAGAAACTGCATCCGCTGCCCACGTCGTGCACAAATTTCACAACGTGCGTCGGTAGGTCGGCCCGACGCATAGCGACGGACCCGTACCGACGCAAGAGTGAAAGAGGCCTTAATGAGCGTTAAATTTACAAAAAAAAAAAAAAAAAACGGAAAAAAATGGCGTGGGCTCCCGCGCAATTTTCTGCGCTAGAGGGGGAAAGCCGACGGCCGGGGGCCAATATTTGTAGCCTGCTATGAATACCAGCCCGCAGCTGTCTGCATAGCCTTTACTGGCTATTAAAATAGGGGGACCCCCCCAAAAAAATGACGTGGGGTCCCCCTACATTTTATAGCCAGAAAGGCCACGCAGACAGCTGCGGGCTGATATTCATAGCCTAGAGAAGGGCCATGGATATTGCTTACCCCCCCCCCCGGCTACAAATACCAGTCCGCAGCCACCCCAGCAATTCCGGCACCTAGCCCCTCTCTTCCCACTCCTGAGTAGCGGTGGGATATGGGGTAATAAGGGGTTAATGTCACCTTGCTATTGTAAGGTGACATTAAGCCGGGTTAATAACAGAGAGGCGTCAATAAGACGCCTATCCATTATTAATCCAATAGTAAGAAAGGGTTAATAAAACACGCACACATTCGGAAAAAAGTATTTTAATATTCTTCATTTAACCATACTTACCATACTTCAGCGCCTGCAAAAAAAGTAAAATAATAAACCGTATACTACCTGTCCGCCGTAGTCCAATTAATAACGAGTGTCCCACGACGAACTCCCCTATAGAACAGTGACATCGGGTGATGTCACTGCTCTATAGGACCCTCAGTGACACACTGACAGGAGACAATGGCTCCTGCAGTGCAACACTGAGGTTACTCTAGTTCACTGGTCTCACTTTATGACATTTGCTGCGTGGGAAAATGTCTCACCCAGCAATGCCAAAAGTGAGACTAGGGACTATTTTCTCACAGGGGCGTAGGAATACCTTGTGAGGAATACTGTTATGACCTGGTGGTCAGGACAATAATGGACCTGGTGGTTAAGAGCACACGGAATGACCTGATAGTTACTGATAATAAAAGACGAGTTCTGGGACCTGGGAACTCTGCTGACCGCAATCCCTAATCCTATCAAACACACTAGAAATAGCCGTGGATTGCGCCTAACGCTCCCTATGCAACTCGGCACAGCCTAAGGGACTAGCTAGCCCTAAAGATAGAAAAATAAAGCCTACCTTGCCTCAGAGAAATTCCCCAAAGGAACAGGCAGTCCCCCACATATAATGACTGTGAGTAAAGATGAAAATACAAACACAGAGATGAAATAGATTTAGCAAAGTGAGGCCCGACTTACTGAACAGACCGAGGACAGGAAAGGTTACTTTGCGGTCAGCACAAAAACCTACAAAAAGACCACGCAGAGGGCGCAAAAAGACCCTCCGCACTGACTCACGGTGCGGAGGCACTCCCTCTGCGTCCCAGAGCTTCCAGCAAGCAAGACAACAATAAAAATAGCAAGCTGGACAGAAAAATAGCAAACCAAAGAAATACAAGCTGGAACTTAGCTTCTGCTGGGAAGACAGGTCACAAGAACGATCCAGGAGTGAACTAGACCAATACTGGAACATTGACAGGTGGCATGGAGCAAAGATCTAAGTGGAGTTAAATAGAGCAGCCAACTAACGAATTAACCTCGTCACCTGTGAAAGGAAACTCAGAAACACCCACCAGAGGAAGTCCATGGACAGAACCAGCCGAAGTACCATTCATGACCACAGGAGGGAGCCCGACAACAGAATTCACAACAGTACCCCCCCCTTGAGGAGGGGTCACCAAACCCTCACCAGAGCCCCCAGGCCGACCAGGATGAGCCAAATGAAAGGCACGAAACAGATCGGCAGCATGAACATCAGAGGCAAAAACCCAGGAATTATCTTCCTGACCATAACCCTTCCACTTGACCAGGTACTGGAGTTTCCGTCTTGAAACACGAGAATCCAAAATCTTCTCCACCACATACTCCAACTCACCCTCAACCAACACCAGGGCAGGAGGATCAACGTATGGAACCACAGGTGCCACGTATCTCCGCAATAACGACCTATGGAACACATTATGGATGGCAAAAGAAGCAGGAAGGGCCAAACGAAATGACACAGGATTGATAACCTCAGAAATCTTATACGGACCAATGAAATGAGGCTTAAACTTAGGAGAGGAAACCTTCATAGGAACATAACGAGACGACAACCAAACCAAATCCCCAACACGAAGTCGGGGACCCACACAGCGCCGGCGGTTAGCGAAACGTTGAGCCTTCTCCTGGGACAATGTCAAATTGTCCACCACATGAGTCCAAATCTGCTGCAACCTATCCACCACAGTATCTACACCAGGACAGTCTGAAGACTCAACCTGCCCTGAAGAGAAACGATAATGGAAACCAGAATTGCAGAAAAACGGCGAAACCAAAGTAGCCGAGCTGGCCCGATTATTAAGGGCGAACTCAGCCAACGGCAAAAAGGACACCCAATCATCCTGATCAGCAGAAACAAAGCATCTCAGATATGTTTCCAAAGTTTGATTAGTTCGTTCGGTTTGGCCATTTGTCTGAGGATGGAATGCCGAGGAAAAAGACCAATGCCCATCCTTGCACAAAAGGATCGTCAAAACCTCGAAACAAACTGGGAACCTCTGTCAGAAACGATGTTCTCCGGGATACCATGTAAACGAACCACATGCTGGAAAAATAATGGCACCAAATCAGAGGAGGAAGGCAATTTAGACAAAGGTACCAAATGGATCATCTTAGAAAAGCGATCACAAACCACCCAAATGACCGACATCTTTTGAGAGACGGGGAGATCCGAAATAAAATCCATAGAAATATGCGTCCAGGGCCTCTTTGGGACCGGCAAGGGCAAAAGCAACCCACTGGCACGAGAACAGCAGGGCTTAGCCCGAGCACAAGTCCCACAGGACTGCACAAAAGAACGCACATCCCGTGACAAAGACGGCCACCAAAAGGATCTAGCCACCAAATCTCTGGTACCAAAGATTCCAGGATGCCCAGCCAACACTGAACAATGAATCTCAGAGATAACTCTACTAGTCCATCTATCAGGGACAAACAGTTTCTCCGCTGGGCAACGGTCAGGTCTATCAGCCTGAAATTTTTGCAGCACCCGCCGCAAATCAGGGGAGATGGCAGACAAAATTACCCCCTCTTTGAGAATACCCGCCGGCTCAGGAACACCCGGAGAGTCAGGCACAAAACTCCTTGACAGGGCATCAGCCTTCACATTCTTAGAGCCCGGAAGGTACGAAACCACAAAATCAAAACGGGAGAAAAATAACGACCATCGAGCCTGTCTCGGATTCAACGGTTTGGCAGACTCAAGATAAAAGTCAAATTCTTGTGATCTGTCAAGGCCACCACGCGATGCTTGGCTCCTTCAAGCCAATGACGCCACTCCTCGAATGCCCACTTCATGGCCAACAACTCACGATTACCAACATCATAATTACGCTCAGCAGGCGAAAACTTTCTAGAAAAGAAAGCACATGGCTTCATCACCGAGCCATCAGAACTTCTTTGCGACAAAACAGCCCCTGCTCCAATCTCAGAAGCATCAACCTCAACTTGAAACGGGAGCGAAACATGTGGCTGGCACAACACAGGGGCAGAAGAAAAACGACGCTTCAACTCCTGAAAAGCCTCTACAGCTGCAGAAGACCAATTGACCACATCAGCACCCTTCTTGGTCAAATCAGTCAACGGTTTAGCAACAGTAGAAAAATTAGCGATGAAGCGCCGATAAAAATTAGCAAAGCCCAGGAACTTTTGCAGGCTCTTCACAGATGTCGGCTGAGTCCAATCGTAAATGGCCTGGACTTTAACAGGGTCCATCTCGATAGTAGAAGGGGAAAAAATGAACCCCAAAAATGAAACCTTCTGAACTCCAAAGAGACACTTTGACCCCTTCACAAACAAGGAATTCGCACGAAGGACCTGGAACACCATTCTGACCTGCTTCACATGAGACTCCCAATCATCCGAAAAGACCAAAATATCATCCAAATACACAATCAGGAATTTATGCAGGTACTCTCGGAAGATGTCATGCATAAAGGACTGAAATACTGATGGAGCATTGGAAAGCCCGAATGGCATAACCAGGTACTCAAAATGGCCCTTGGGCGTATTAAATGCTGTTTTCCATTCATCGCCTTGTTTAATACGCACAAGATTATACGCCCCTCGAAGATCTATCTTGGTGAACCAACTAGCCCCTTTAATACGAGCAAACAAATCAGACAGCAACGGCAAAGGATACTGAAATTTGACTGTAATTTTATTAAGAAGGCGATAATCAATACAAGGTCTCAAAGAACCATCCTTCTTGGCCACAAAAAAGAACCCTGCTCCTAACGGTGATGACGACGGGCGAATATGGCCTTTCTCTAAGGATTCCTTTATATAACTCCGCATAGCGGCGTGTTCTGGCACAGATAAATTGAACAATCGGCCCTTAGGAAACTTACTACCAGGAATCAAATTAATTGCACAATCGCAATCCCTATGAGGAGGTAGGGCACTGGCTTTGGGCTCATCAAATACATCCCGATAATCCGACAAAAACTCTGGAACTTCAGAAGGAGTGGAAGACGAAATAGACAAAAATGGAACATCACCATGTACCCCCTGGCAACCCCAGCTGGACACAGACATAGATTTCCAGTCCAATACTGGATTATGAACTTCCGTTGTATTTTGTTTATGGTCATGTATGCTTTATAATCCAGAGCCTGCTGGTGCATATATATGTAGTGACTAACTTATACATACCCAGTCATATTTTGTGGATTGCCCTGGGTTCACTTTGCTGTGTTTCCCCTTGTTCTATATACGTTTACATATGAATTGCACATTTGTCTTTTATCATATTTAATAAAATTCTTTATATTTTAATTATTCCTTGGTTTGTTACTTCCCTTCTTTTTTGGATATATGCTCTTTTTGGAGGTACGCCTTATGCATTCTTTGGTCTATTAATTTTGGGTATATTGATTGATTTTCTGTGTTTTCACAGTTTTTTTGACCATGGACATCAAAGCCAGAGATCAACTATGGCTTTCTAATATTGCTACTATCTTCAAGGGTGAACATGTGCAGAGTGTGGGTAATGTAGATGGGAGCATATTTGAACTCAAAAACTCATTTAAATTTTTAATCAAAAAAAGAGCCAGCATTTGGTGGAACAAGGCCTCCCTTGAAAATTATTTAATGAAGAGTCTCATCCCTCGTGGTCTGAGAGTGAGAATATTACCATCATTCCCTGTAGAGGACTCATTTTTTCGTAGTAGGTGGGAGGAGGCCTGTACCACCTGCTCCAGATCTCTTATGGAGATCCTTATCGGTATGAATAAGAAAACACTAGAGTCATTGGAGGGGGAGATTGAGGCCCTACAAGTGAAACTTACGAATACCCTACCTCTCACTGACATGGAGATATTCAGGGGTGAGATGGACAAACTCCTAACAACTTGGGTCAAAGAGATTCAGGACATTAAAACAAAAAAATTTCAACGGGATTTGAATGACTTTCAGACCAATAATGTGTACAGATGGCAACAACCCCATGCACTTCAAAGGGCTCCATCCAACTCTTCTTTATCATCGATTGAGAGCACGTCTGGCTCCCACTCATTCAAGGGAGGCTCTGGTAATAGGAGTAAACGTGGAGGTGGCCACAGATTCAGTCCATATCAGCATAGGAATTTAAGATCCTCTTATAAAACTTCTAAATTGCAGGTAATTAATCTATCTGATGTTCAGTTGTCTACAGATCAAATGGAGGTACTCAGTATGGGCCTAACGTTTTCCCCGGTGGCATCTTTCGATTACTTCACAGCCCTAAAGGACTTGCATCTCTTCGCCAGAAAATTGGTACTTAAAAAACTACACGACAAACCGTCTACTGCGAGCGAGTGGTCCTCCCAAGAACAGGAAACCATCGCCATACTGGAAGAACTCAACAATGAAACTCCAACCTCCTCTGTGAGTAAGTTTGTGGTACCTAAACCCAAGAAATTTTCCCCTCTTAGTCTGTACCCTGACATAGACTTGTTTGTCAGGTTGGTAACTGAAGAATTCCGTCGTATCCCTACTGGGATACAACATGACAACTTGACGAGACGACAGAGAACGGCCATTAAAGAATTGAAATCACTCAACAACATTGTTATCAAACCTTCTGATAAAGGGGGAAATGTTGTTTTATGGCCTTCTCTAATGTACGAGAAGGAGGCACTCAGACAACTGAAAGACTCTAGTTGCTATAAACGCCTGACTTTCAATCCTACATCCATGTATCAGAGCCAACTCAGGGATATGGTAGAACAAGCTTTCTACAATGGAACAATTTCCAGAGAGACCATGGACGGGTTGGTCCCTGAGACACCGCGTACACCTTGCTTATATCTACTCCCCAAGGTCCATAAGTCCACCACTCATTCCCCTGGACGTCCCATCGTGTCCGGGGAGGTGGATTATGTGAACAAATTAACAGATTTTTGGGCTTTCACCTCAAGCCTATGGTAGAGAGCCTCCCGTCTTATATTCAGGACACCGGGGACGTACTTCGTAAATTGGCTGACATTCCTTTGGAGACTGACATGTGGTTGGTGACCTTCGACGTTGAGTCGCTGTACACGTCCATTCGCCACAGCGACGGGATTGAAGCGGTCAGATACTTTCTTCACATGTCTACTAATGACAACGACTTAGTTGAATTTTTACTCACGTTACTGGAATTTGCCCTGTCCCACAACTTCTTCATGTTTAAGGAGGTCCTCTACCTCCAATTACAAGGGACTGCTATGGGGGCTGCATTTGCGCCCTCATACGCGAATCTATTTATAGGGTCCTGGGAACGTGCAATCTTTTTAACTGATGTCATCCCCCTAATTGAAAAAGTGTGTATTTGGGTACGTTTTATTGATGACATTTTTGTGATTTGGCAGGGCTCTGAAACTGACCTTACTTCCTTTATTCAACTTCTGAACAACAACACGCTGAATATAAAACTAACCTGCAAGTACAGCCAAACGAGTATCGACTTTTTGGACACCAAGATTTTCAAAGGTGAGGATGGCCTTTTACATACTGAGGTGTTCAGAAAAGACACCTCTGTCAATTCAGTTTTGCATGCTGCTTCATCACACCCCAGACCCCTGAAAGATAGCATCCCATATGGACAGTTCTTGAGGACCAAAAGAATTTGCTCCACTGAGTCCTCTTTTCAAACTCAATCCTCGGAACTAACACAGCGGTTCCTACAGAGGGGGTATTCTAATGGGATCATCCGTCGGGGTTGGTTCAAAGCCAGTAATAAATCCAGGTCTGAACTTCTACAACCCAAGAATAAACCATCTACATCTACAACGGTGAGATTTATCTCTACCTACAATGAGAAATGGAAGCCTATGAGAGAGGCTCTCTCCAAATTTTGGCCCATTATTCTGAATGACCCTCTTCTGGCTAAGAGTGTCCCACCAGTTCCATCTATTACATACAGGAGGGCTCAGAATTTGAAGGATATGTTAGTCCATAGCCAATATAAGGGTGAGACCACTCAGAACATCTTCAATTCCAGAGGACCCAGTTCGGGTTTCTTTCCCTGTAAAAAATGTTTGGCGTGTAAGAACATGGACAAGGCCCAGGAATTTGAGGACTCACATGGCAAGAAAATCCAGATCACACATAACATCACTTGTGGCACGGATCATGTTATCTACCATGCCATATGTTCGTGTGGTCTTGAATATATAGGGATGACTACTAGACCATTGAAGATACGGACTCGAGAGCATGTCCGTGACATCGCCCATGCGAGTGGAGCTAGTGATGTAATGTCCCTTAAACCTATACCACGCCATTTTAGACTGGTTCACAATTGTGACTCTAGCCTACTAAGAGTCATTGGTATAGATAGGATCTTGAAGGACTCGAGAGGTGGAGATGTAAAAACTAAACTTGCTCAACTTGAGACAAAGTGGATTTCAAGGTTAGGCACACTTCAACCCAAGGGCCTAAACGAAGTGATGAGTTTTGCTCCTTTTCTTTAACATTCTGTTATATTTTTCGGGACTTTTCTCAGTGCCGTGTTTTTATATATATTTTTTTATAAAATATTTTTTATTCTGCACATCTTTAATCAATTTGCATTCATCATGTATTTGTGTATCAGTTATATGACCTTTTTTTGATTTGGTTGTTTATGTTTATTAACATCTGCTGTTTTTCTCCTTTATAGTTATAATAATCTGAACTTACCTTATCCAGTTGCTGCATCCTCGTCTTCATGCCCTCCACGTTTGATGTCACTTGCTTTGATTCCGGACCTGCACATTGGGAAAGAAGAAATGTGTATTATTTACACTTGTATAATAATCATGTGTACATATTTGTACTCTCACTATATATTCATATATATTTTCTTAATTTTTTTAGCAGTATATATTATACTTCTTATATTTAACACCTTATTTTATATACAGTGGGGCAAAAAAGTATTTAGTCAGTCAGCAATAGTGCAAGTTCCACCACTTAAAAAGATGAGAGGCGTCTGTAATTTACATCATAGGTAGACCTCAACTATGGGAGACAAACTGAGAAAAAAAAATCCAGAAAATCACATTGTCTGTTTTTTTAACATTTTATTTGCATATTATGGTGGAAAATAAGTATTTGATCAGAAACAAACAATCAAGATTTCTGGCTCTCACAGACCTGTAACTTCTTCTTTAAGAGTCTCCTCTTTCCTCCACTCATTACCTGTAGTAATGGCACCTGTTTAAACTTGTTATCAGTATAAAAAGACACCTGTGCACACCCTCAAACAGTCTGACTCCAAACTCCACTATGGTGAAGACCAAAGAGCTGTCAAAGGACACCAGAAACAAAATTGTAGCCCTGCACCAGGCTGGGAAGACTGAATCTGCAATAGCCAACCAGCTTGGAGTGAAGAAATCAACAGTGGGAGCAATAATTAGAAAATGGAAGATATACAAGACCACTGATAATCTCCCTCGATCTGGGGCTCCACGCAAAATCCCACCCCGTGGGGTCAGAATGATCACAAGAACGGTGAGCAAAAATCCCAGAACCACGTGGGGGGATCTAGTGAATGAACTGCAGAGAGCTGGGACCAATGTAACAAGGCCTACCATAAGTTACACACTACGCCACCATGGACTCAGATCCTGCAGTGCCAGACGTGTCCCACTGCTTAAGCCAGTACATGTCCGGGCCTGTCTGAAGTTTGCTAGAGAGCATTTGGATGATCCAGAGGAGTTTTGGGAGAATGTCCTATGGTCTGATGAAACCAAACTGGAACTGTTTGGTAGAAACACAACTTGTCGTGTTTGGAGGAAAAAGAATACTGAGTTGCATCCATCAAACACCATACCTACTATAAAGCATGGTGATGGAAACATCATGCTTTGGGGCTGTTTCTCTGCAAAGGGGCCAGGACGACTGATCCGGGTACATGAAAGAATGAATGGGGCCATGTATCGTGAGATTTTGAGTGCAAACCTCCTTCCATCAGCAAGGGCATTGAAGATGAAACGTGGCTGGGTCTTTCAACATGACAATGATCCAAAGCACACCGCCAGGGCAACGAAGGAGTGGCTTTGTAAGAAGCATTTCAAGGTCCTGGAGTGGCCTAGCCAGTCTCCAGATCTCAACCCTATAGAAAACCTTTGGAGGGAGTTGAAAGTCCGTGTTGCCAAGCGAAAAGCCAAAAACATCACTGCTCTAGAGGAGATCTGCATGGAGGAATGGGCCAACATACCAACAACAGTGTGTGGCAACCTTGTGAAGACTTACAGAAAACGTTTGACCTCTGTCATTGCCAACAAAGGATATATTACAAAGTATTGAGATGAAATTTTGTTTCTGACCAAATACTTATTTTCCACCATAATATGCAAATAAAATGTTAAAAAAACAGACAATGTGATTTTCTGGATTTTTTTTTCTCAGTTTGTCTCCCATAGTTGAGGTCTACCTATGATGTAAATTACAGACGCCTCTCATCTTTTTAAGTGGTGGAACTTGCACTATTGCTGACTGACTAAATACTTTTTTGCCCCACTGTATATCTTACTCACATATATATATACATATATATTTTTTACACCTTATATACATATTTTAATAATTAATTCCCTTTCACTTTGGTATTAACTACAAGTATTATCACTTACACACTCTTATATAGATCTGCTAGTCATGTTTAGCTAGGCATACACTCCCTCTTTCCTTATTTGTATTTTTGTACAGTCCCTACACTTCTGGTTTCCTTTTCTACCTATTTGTATACAGTCCCTACGCTTCTGGTTTCCTTTTCTACCTATCTGCAGCATTTTACTATGTACACCCATTCCTCCATACATCTGGTCATTTCTCTGCGTCCACTCAGCCCCCACACTTCTAGCATTTCCCCATACTCATTTATAGTTTTCTACTGGTGCCTTGTGGGTGCTGCGTGGTGCGCTCGTGTCGATCGGCCTCTGTGGGTTGCCGTGGTAACGCGTCCCTTAGCGTTTTCCTGTTCCCCACCTCTCTGACGCGTTGGAGGTGGGCGGGACTTGATCACGTGGGACGCCGGACCCGCCGCTTCCTGCTCTGTGACTGATGGACTCCAGCGCCATGATAATCGCCGCATCCTATAAGACCGCACTGTGTCCCCCACATCAGTACGACCCCCTGGAAGAAGCCACGCTGCGAAACGCGCGTCGGGGTTATCCTGTCCCACGGCGATCCCCTGTACCAGCAGGTATGCATGTAGCACTGACACTGCGTTTATGATCCTCTTTATATGGCCCCCATATGGGTTTATATGGCCTTCTGTGCCGTATGCATTATGCACTGACACTTTAGTCCGGACCTATGTGGTTACCCTAATTATTGGCACAGTCTTATACTTTTTGTTCTTACTAACACCACATAGGGATATGAGTATATGACCTCTCTTTCATTATATTATAGTAGTCTACAATAGACACATCTATCTCTTACTGCTATCTACATATTTTTGTAGCTTATGTACTACCTATACAGTTTGTAAAGATCTTTTATATGGACTTCCGTTGTATTTTGTTTATGGTCATGTATGCTTTATAATCCAGAGCCTGCTGGTGTATATATATGTAGTGACTAACTTATACATACCCAGTCATATTTTGTGGATTGCCCTGGGTTCACTTTGCTGTGTTTCCCCTTGTTCTATATACGTTTACATATGAATTGCACATTTGTCTTTTATCATATTTAATAAAATTCTTTATATTTTAATTATTCCTTGGTTTGTTACTTCCCTTCTTTTTTGGATATATGCTCTTTTTGGAGGTACGCCTTATGCATTGTTTGGTCTATTAATTTTGGGTATATGGATTATGAACCTGTAGCCATGGCAACCCCAAAACGACCACATCATGCAGATTATGCAATACCAGAAAGCGGATATCCTCCTGATGTGCAGGAGCCATGCACATGGTCAATTGGGTCCAGTACTGAGGCTTATTCTTGGCCAAAGGCGTAGCATCAATTCCTCTCAAAGGAATAGGATACTGCAAGGGCTCCAAGAAAAAACCACAGCGCCTAGCATACTCCAAATCCATCAAATTCAGGGCAGCGCCTGAATCCACAAATGCCATAACAGAATAGGATGACAAAGAGCAAATCAGAGTAACGGACAATAGAAATTTAGACTGTACCGTACCAATGGTGGCAGACCTAGCGAACCGCTTAGTGCGCTTAGGACAATCGGAGATAGCATGAGTGGAATCACCACAGTAAAAACATGGCCCATTCCGACGTCTGCGTTCTTGCCGTTCAGCTCTGGTCAAAGTCCTATTACATTGCATAGGCTCAGGCCCATGCTCAGATAGTACCGCCAAATGGTGCACAGCTTTACGCTCACGCAAGCGTCGATCGATCTGAATGGCCAAGGACATAGACTCATTCAGACCAGCAGGCATGGGAAATCCCACCATGACATCCTTAAGGGCTTCAGAGAGACCCTTTCTGAAGATTGCTGCCAGGGCACATTCATTCCACTGAGTGAGCACAGACCACTTTCTAAACTTCTGACAATATATCTCCGCTTCATCCTGACCCTGACACAGAGCCAGCAAGATTTTCTCTGCCTGATCCACTGAATTAGGTTCGTCATAAAGCAATCCAAGCGCCAGGAAAAACGCATCAACATCACGCAATGCCGGATCTCCTGGCGCAAGGGAAAATGCCCAGTCTTGAGGGTCACCACGTAACAAAGAAATAATGATCTTTACTTGTTGAACAGGGTCACCTGAGGAGCGAGGTTTCAAGGCAAGAAACAATTTACAATTATTTTTGAAATTCAAGAACTTAGATCTATCACCAAAAAACAAATCAGGAATTGGAATCCTAGGCTCTGACATCAGATTCTGAACCACAAAATCTTGAATGTTTTGTACCCTTGTAGTGAGATTATCTATCCAAGAGGACAGACCTTGAATGTCCATGTTTACACCTGTGTCCTGAACCACCCAGAGGTAAAGGGGAAAAGAGAGACAAAACACACTGCAAAGAAAAAAAAAATGGTCTCAGAACTTCTCTTATCCCTCTATTGAGATGCATTAGTACTTTGGGCCACCTGTACTGTTATGACCTGGTGGTCAGGACAATAATGGACCTGGTGTTTAAGAGCACACGGAATGACCTGATAGTTACTGATAATAAAGGACGAGCTCTGGGACGTGGGAACTCTGCTGACCGCAATCCCTAATCCTATCAAACACACTAGAAATAGCCGTGGATTGCGCCTAACGCTCCCTATGCCACTCGGCACAGCCTAAGGAACTAGCTAGCCCTAAAGATAGAAAAATAAAGCCTACCTTGCCTCAGAGAAATTCCCCAAAGGAAAAGGCAGCCCCCCACATATAATGACTGTGAGTAAAGATGAAAATACAAACACAGAGATGAAATAGATTTAGCAAAGTGAGGCCCGACTTACTGAACAGACCGAGGATAGGAAAGGTTACTTTGCGGTCAGCACAAAAACCTACAAAAAGACCACGCAGAGGGCGCAAAAAGACCCTCCGCACTGACTCACGGTGCGGAGGCGCTCCCTCTGCGTCCCAGAGCTTCCAGCAAGCAAGACAACAATAAAAATAGCAAGCTAGACAGAAAAATAGCAAACCAAAGAAATACAAGCTGGAACTTAGCTTCTGCTGGGAAGACAGGTCACAAGAACGATCCAGGAGTGAACTAGACCAATACTGGAACATTGACAGGTGGCATGGAGCAAAGATCTAAGTGGAGTTAAATAGAGCAGCCAACTAAGGAATTAACCTCGTCACCTGTGAAAGGAAACTCAGAAACACCCACCAGAGGAAGTCCATGGACAGAACCAGCTGAAGTACCATTCATGACCACAGGAGGGAGCCCAACAACAGAATTCACAACAGCATGCGTCGCAAAACGCAGCGTTTTTGCGTGCGTTTTTGTGCGTTTTTATTTGTGTCGTGCGTTGTGTCGCCGACGCAGCGGCGCACAATGCAAATGTGAATGTAGCCTAAGTCATACCTGGAGGGGAGCCACCTGGACGTGCGCGATATCCTCTGAGACGCGGTGTCCACCGCTAGTCTGGGATATGTGTGGAAAGCCGCGCTATTTAAACCCAGTACATACCCTGTGAAGGAGCGCCGGGACCGGATGTGACGTAAGATATCCCGGACAGGGCGGAAGTGAATGGCCGTGCGATTCACTGTGTGGATGTGCGTTCCACCAGAGAAGCGCTACAGTGGATACACCTAAAATTAACATGTAGTGCCAGCAGACAGTTGCATCCTGGAATGACAGCTGCGGGGATGTATCATAAATGTATTTCTAATGCAGTGTAGTTATCGTATACCAAAGGTTGGAGGGAGGTGGAGAGGAGGGGTTATGGGAGGAGTGTAGTTATCCTGTCAAGGAGTATGACGGAGGTGAAAAGTCTGTAGAATCAGTGGGCTATATAGAAGGAAATGGACATGCACACTCTATGTCCTATGCTTACATAATATTGCACAAAGTGCGTGCTATGCAGTGTCTAACGGTCTAAACAGATGGACATATAGAGAAGAAAAAAGACCGTGGCAGTGGTGTCATTCATACATAAACACGTATCCGTAGTGAGTGGTGGCACAGAGAGTGGTGCTGGATCAGGTAGTGATTCGTGGTGTGCCGATCATCATTAATATAGACGGTTCTAAAAGACAAAAATCTCAGTCAGTACATAAAACAATGTCATTGGAGATATTCACATCAATAGCATACAAAGGTAGCAGGAATTATTTACAGTATCATCATATAAATGCAGACAACTCATATTCCCTATTAAGCCCTTTAGGTGATAATGTATCTAATGTGTGGATCCAATATGCCTCACGTCTCTTGAGCATGAGTGTTCTATTTCCCCCCTACGTTGTTTGGGGACTTGCTCTAGGACCTGAAATTTTAATTGTGCAATATTGTGTTTTAATGCATGGAAATGATGGGGTAATGGTAGCAGAAGGTTGTTACAGCGAATGGTGGATTTGTGTTTAGACACTCTGTCCCTGATTGATTGTGACATCTCCCCCACATATAGCAAGCCACATGGGCATTTAATCACATATATCACATATGTAGAGTCACATGTGAAATACCCTCTGATTTTGAACTCCTTTCCAGAACGTGGGTGTCTGGCCACACTACCTTTTTGCTCCCATAGCAAGATACATTGAACGAATACTTACCCCTCTTATACAGAGGTCCAAGTCATTTCTACTAGACACCGGTTCCTTTTTACACCTCATCAGTGAAACCAACATTATCCCGGCTGATGCCCTCTTGGTGACCCTCGATGTGAGGGATTTGTACACTTCCATTCCCCATGAGGAGGGCATCGTTTCGGTACGCCATCTATTGGAAGGTAAGGATAGGGATATAGACCAAATATCACTGTGTATTGACCTTCTCAGGATTATATTCACATCCAATTTTTTTCTGTTCCAAGACACATTTTACTTGCAAAAACGGGGGACCGCGATGGGGTCGCACGCAGCACCCCCATACGCTAATGCGTATATGATCCATTTTGAGGAGAGTATTATTTACCCCAGTGCTATATTCAGGGACACCACTAGCACTAGAAAATGGTTTGAGAGAAAGCACTGGAGACTTCTAAGGTGGCCAGCAATGAGTCCAGACCTGAATCCCATAGAACACCTGTGGAGAGATCTAAAAATGGCAGTTTGGAGAAGGCACCCTTCAAATATGAGGGACCTGGAGCAGTTTGCCAAAGAAGAATGGTCTAAAATTCCAGCAGAGCATTGTAAGAAACTCATTGATGGTTACCGGAAGCGGTTGGTCGCAGTTATTTTGGCTAAAGGTTGTGAAACCAAGTATTAGGCTGAGGGTGCCAATACTTTTGTCTGGCCCATTTTTGGAGTTTTGTGTGAAATGATCAATGTTTTGCTTTTTGCTTCATTCTCTTTTGTGTTCTTTCATTTAAGACAAATTTAATGAAGATAATAATACCAAATAATTTGTGTTTGCAATCATTTTCAGAAAGAAAATGAGTATTATCTGACAGAATTGCAGGGGTGTCAATACTTTTGCCCATGACTGTACATATTCTAGAATACCCGATACGTTAGAATCAGGCCACCATCTAGTAAGTAATAAGAATGAATGTCAGCCTGGGGTGTTACATAGTGAGAAATGGAAGTGCTGACTGTCACGATATTGTATGAAATACAATATGATTTTGTAGCTTGGCCTGTCAGACCCATGCTGTGGGCTAAAACCCCCCCCTTCTTTGTGTGTTTCTGAATGTGTGTGTAGAAGAGATTTTATTGCTTCCAGCTCTGAGAGCAAAGGAATTTTTATGATCAGTATAGCTGCATAGACAAAGGTGCCAGCTGAAACTGGTCTGATCTCCCTTTTAAATCGTGACATATTGGTGGCAGCGTGGTGGGATCTTGGAGCATTAGTGATTTGGTTTGAGCAATAATTCCTCTCACTGAAAACTTGCAAAGTTCTTGCGAGGACTCTGCGCAAATAAGTTTGGAGAACGAACTCAGTGTTTATTAGTCCTGAAACAATTGTGTGTACTGGTAATTATCCCTTCCCTTTCTCTTCGTTTTCTATCCTATCTTTTATTTGGCAACCATGGCTGCGAAAGGAGAAGCCTGGTACGCCCAGCAGAAGGACACTCTTGTTGGGGTATGCACATACCATGGCCTGAACTCCCATGGCAAGTCCAAGGCTCAAATGGTCGCTGAACTGGTGCAATTTGAAGCAGACCAAGCCAGGCCACAAAGCCCAGTGGCCGCAGAAGCCAGCACAAGCGAACATGGTGCTGCAGCAGAGGTCCAACCACAGAATGCTGTCCCTATTAGCAATCAGGGCGAATTTGACCACCACCTGCTGGCGGCCTTGGAAGAACTCCCCACTGACGACCATGATGGACGTCTGCAGCTGATTCAGCAATACCGGCAAGAGGCCCGAGCCGAGCGAGAGGCCCAGCGAGCCGAGCGGGAGGCTGAGAGAACCGAGCGAGAGGCCCATCGAGCCGAGCGCCAAGCCCAGCGAGAACATAAACGGATGACGCTCCGGCATGGGGGATGCCCTCCACCGCCCGGAGCCGTGAGCCCAACAGTGCTCAGGTACCGAAGCCCCGGCCCGATCACTTTCCTGTCATGGAAAAGGACGAGGATTTGGACACTTTTCTGCGGGCCTTTGAGAAAGCCTGCAGACAATACCAGCTGCCTACAGATGAATGGGCACGATACCTGACTCCAGGGCTGAGAGGCAAAGCTCTGGAGGCATTTGCTGCCCTCTCTCAAGAACAAGATGGTGACTATGAGGCCATCAAGCAGGCATTCATAGTCAAGTACCAGCTTACACCCGAGGTGTACCGTAGAAAGTTCTGGAACCTCCAACGTGGCCCACACGACAGTTACAGCGATGTGGCACATGGACTGGGGACCCACTTTGACCAGTGGACCCAAGGACTGTCAGTGTCCACCTATGCACAGCTGCAAGACCTGATGATCAAAGACCAGTTCTTACATCTTTGTCCAGCTGAGGTACGACAGTTCGTGATGGACAGAGAACCCAAAGACATGACGAAAGCAGGGCAGATTGCTGACGCCTATGAGGCCAACCGTAGATCTGAAGTGCGGAAGCCAGTCACCACCAGCTGTAGAGGGGGTAAGCCTGCAACCAACGCCAGTACCCCTGCCAGCCAACACACCAGAGGTCCTGTCTCTGTGGCCAACAGCACCAGACCTACCACCGAACCTCGCTAGTGTTTCTTCTGCAAGCGGACTGGCCATATCAGTCCCTACTGCCCAGACAAGCAGAACCCCCCAGCCAAGGCCCCAGGGCCTAACGCAGCAGTTCTTTTGGTGGGTGGGGTGGCTGGGAGAGTGTGTGACAACGTACAGCACATCACTGTGGGAGGCCATGTTGCTACAGGCCTCAAGGACACCGGGGCTGAACGAACCCTCATCCGACCCGAACTGGCAGCCCCTGAAGAAATCATTCCGGGGACAATTCTAACTGTCACTGGGATTGGGGGCATCAGCTGTCCCTTGCCAATGGCCCGGGTTTATATTGATTGGGGTGACGGGAGCGGGGTGAAGGAAGTGGGGCTGTCTGAAAATTTGCCCACTAATGTTTTGTTGGGGACTGATTTGGGGAGGATGGTTGCATACTACGTCCCTGACACCCCTCCTCAATCTGCTAATAAGAGTAACGTTAGCCCTGATGATGATGATGATGGGAAATCGCATGTGTTACCTGACCATGCTTTATTTTGTAATGATGCATCTAATAACCATTTTTTCCCTAGAATTGATGGTGAAAATGTTGTACCTGTGCCAACTGAACCTGATAACCATTTTTCTGCAAAGGTTAATGTGTCCATAGGTACAGGCGTTCTCAGCCACGTCGCTCTGCTGAGTGAGACGGCTGAGGAACCCCTAGCAGGGGCAAGTGTCGGTGCTACAGGAAATGGGGAGAAGCATGGGAACCGTGAGAAAGGTGATGCCATGAAATTGACCAGTGCCACAGAGGAAGGAAACTGGCCCATAAGTAGCACTGCCCCTGGAGTGTTGGGGGTGGATGGTGATTGAGCCCATCGCAGCGCCGGCTGATGGGTCTGTAGAAATCCCCGGAGAGACAGCCTACGTAGCTGCTGTCACCCGCAGTCAGAGTGCCCAGAACGCCGATAACTGTCTGCCTTCCAGACCCTCCTCAGTCATCATTGTGACTGAACCAGAGGTGGACCCAGAGCCGGTCCCAGAGGGTTCCCGTGGGGAAGGGACCCTGACGTCACTTCTGGCTTCCCCTAGCCAGGAGTTTCAGGCCGCTCTGCATGCAGATGCGAGCCCAGAGAGTTTGAGACAACTCACCGAGACGCCCACCTCCGTGACTGATAAGGAGAGGGTGTTCTGGGAGCGAGGAAGGTTGTACCGGGAGACAGTACCCAGAGAATCACAAAAGGAGTGGTTGAGGGAAAGACAGCAATTCCGGGGTGAGTTGTTACGGATTGCCCATGAGATTCCGCTAGCTGGACACTTGGGGATCAGCAAAACTAAGGCCCGGCTGTCTCAACACTTCTATTGGCCTAAGATGGGGACAGATGTGTCAAACTACTGTCGCTCCTGTATCACCTGTCAACGAGTGGGGAAGGCGGGGCCTGCTCTTAAGGCTCCCCTGATCACTTTGCAAGTGATAGGGGAGCCTTTCCAGAGGATCGCGGTGGACATTGTGGGCCCGCTGGCTGTCCCCAGCAGCTCTGGAAAGCAATACATGCTTACTGTGGTAGACTACGCTACCCGGTACCCAGAGGCAGTAGCTCTGTTGTCAACTAGGGCAGATAAGGTGGCGGATGCCCTGTTGGCTATTTTTTCACGTGTAGGATTTCTCAGGGAGATGCTTACTGATCAAGGGACCCAATTCATGTCTCACCTAATGGAGGCTCTCTGTAAGAGAATGCAGGTGAAGCACCTGGTATCGAGTGCGTATCACCCACAGACCAATGGCTTTTGTGAATGCTTCAATGGTACCCTTAAACAGATGCTACGCATGCTGGTTGAGACCCAAGGGTGCGACTGGGAGCGGTACCTCCCACACCTGCTATTCGCTTACCGAGAAGTTCCGCAGGCCTCGACGGGGTTCTCCCCCTTCGAGCTTCTGTATGGCAGGCGAGTCCGGGGACCCCTTGGGTTGGTAAGGGAATCCTGGGAAGAGGAGCCGAACCCTTCTGAAGTGTCCATAGTGGAGTATGTCATGCGCTTCCGTGACAAGATGCAGACCTTGACGCAGTTGGTGCATAACAACATAACGCAGGCTCAGACTGACCAAAACCACTGGTACGACCAGAACGCCCGGGAGCGGTCCTACCACGTGGGTGTGGGTGCTGGTCCCCGTGCCAATGGATAAGCTTCCGGCAGCCTGGGAAGGCCCGTACGTTGTCCACCAACAGCTCAACCCGGTCACCTACGTGGTCACGCTTGACCACGCTCGGGGTAGGCGAAAGGCCTTTCACGTCAACATGATGAATGCTCATCACGAACGTGAACCTTTCATCCTACCGATCTGCAGCTTGCCCAAAGACGGGGAGGAAGACGCCTCCTGGACATGCTGGCCCAAGCCAAGGCCGGTGGGTCCATCGAGGATGTGGAGGTAAGCGCCTCACTAACCGAACCCCAGCGGTCGCAGTTGCGGACCAAGCTGGAACCCTTTCAGGCCGTGTTCTCCAACCGACCTGGAAGGACTAAGTTAGCAGTCCATGAGGTGGACACCGGGAATCATGCCCCACTACGGCGAAGACCCTATCGAATTTCCAACCAGATGCAGCAGATTATGCGCCAGGAGATCGATGAGATGTTACAGCTGGGAGTGATTCGACGGTCAAAGAGCGCGTGAGCCTCACTTGTAGTTCTCGTGCCAAAGAAGGATCGGACCACCCGGTTCTGCGTGGACTACAGGGGGCTCAACGCCATCACAGCATCTGATGCGCACCCAATGCCGCGCATCGAGGAGCTGCTGGAGAGGTTAGCTGGTGCAGATTACCTAACAATAATGGATCTGAGTCGAGGATACTGGCAGATTCCCCTGAGCCCCGAGGCGCAGGAGAAGTCCGCCTGTATCACGCCCTTTGGACTGTATGAGTCCACGGTCATGCCCTTCGGCATGAAGAATGCCCCTGCCACTTTCCAGCTGATGGTCAACCTCCTGCTTCAGGGACTGGAGAAGTACGCCATGGCGTACTTGGATGACATTGCCATCTTCAGTTCCTACTGGGAGAAACACCTGCAGCATCTCGAGGAGGTGCTCAGGCGGATTCACTGAGCTGGACTGACTATCAAGCCGGAAAAGTGCCAGATGGGCATGAATGAGGTCCACTACCTGGGGCACCAGGTAGGCAGAGGCACCCTAAAGCCAGAGCCTGAGAAAGTGGGAGCGATCGTGAACTGGCCAACCCCCAGGAACAAGAAACAGGTGATGTCCTTCCAGGGCACTGCAGGGTACTATAGGCGCTTCGTACAGCACTATATTAGTCTGGCAAAGCCTTTGATGGACATCACCAGGAAGAAGCTACCCCACATCGTCAACTGGACCGATGGCTGTGAGGGGGCCTTCTAGGTGTTGAAAACCGCACTGTGCAACGTCCGTGTTTAAAGCAGTCGACGGCAGTCGACCGTTCTTGGTACAGACCGACGCCAGAAAGTTTGACCTTGGTGCTGTGCTCAGCCAGGTTGACTCGGAGGACCAAGAGCACCCCCTGTTGTACCTGAGCCGGAAACTTTTGCCGAGGGAAGTGGCCTACTCCACCATTGAGAAGGAGTGCCTGGCCATAGTCTGGGCCCTGCAGCGCTTGCAGCCCTACTTGTACGGTCGCACCTTCACCGTGGTGACCGACGACAACCCTCTGCGCTGGCTAAACGCCATGTGTGGAACCAACGGCAGGTTGCTACGCTGGAGCCTTGCCCTTCAGCAGTTTGACTTCACCATTGAACACAAAATGGGCAGGGAGCATGGCAATGCAGATGGACTGTCCCACCAGGGTGAACCTACTGAGGTGCGCATGGAGGCATACCGAGGGGTTCTGCCTCTGTAGCGCAGACCAAAAGAGGGAGGTGTCACGATATTGTATGAAATATAATATGATTTTGTAGCTTGGCCCGTCAGACCCATGCTGCGGGCTAAAAAAAAACCCTTCTTTGTGTGTGTCTGAATGTGTGTGTAGAAGAGATTTTATTGCTTCCAGCTCTGGGAGAAAAGGAATTTTTACGATCTGTATAGCTGCATAGACAAAGGTACCAGCTGAAACTGGTCTGATCTCCCTTTTAAAACATGAGGCTCTTTGTCCTAATCTTGTAAGATTCTGGGCCAATGATTTGGGCTAGGAAAATAATAAGTACAAATTGCTAAAGTCCATCGGCGGATCTATCAACCACTGTAAGCAATAGCCTCCAATTCCAACAGGTAAAAAAGTACAGATTTCTCTGGAACTGTGTGTCCTACTAGCCCAAATTTAGTATCTATAGAGAGCAAATCTTAATACAAGATGGATGAGGGGTGTGTTATGACTCTGCCAGATTCTCCAGCGAAGATATGACAATCATAAGAATGGTTGGAGAAAACTGTACAGCTGAGGAAAGAGGAGGGCGATGTTAACTCAACCCCTTTAGTGATGTCACGAGGCTGGAGTTTAAAAGTCTTAAACTTAATCCAGCCTGGAGTCAGCAGAGTTTTTACTTAAAGGAAACCTGTCACCTGAATTTGGCGGGACTGGTTTTGGGTCATATGGGCGGAGTTTTCAGGTGTTTGATTCACCCTTTCCTTACCCGCTGGCTGCATGCTGGCTGCAATATTGGATTGAAGTTCATTCTCTGTCCTCCATAGTACACGCCTGCACAAGGTAATCTTGCCTTGCGCAGGCGTGTACTATGGAGGACAGAGAATGAACTTCAATCCAATATTGCAGCCAACATGCAGCCAGCAGGTAAGGAAAGGGTGAATCAAACACCCGAAAACTCCGCCCATATGACCCAAAACCAGTCCCACCAAATTCAGGTGACAGAGTCCCTTTAAGGAGCTGTTTCTATCCAGACCTCCTGATGCACTGGGACATTTGTGGTTCTGCCTACCAGCATGGTTTCGCCTGACATGAACTGAGAACATGTGAGTTTTACCTTTCTTATTTAATCCCTGTTATTTTTAAAATTACCTTTGTACATATTTCAATTGTCTCTTTTGTAACATCTGTATATGACTTTTTATAAACACTATATATAAATTACTAGTTTTCGTTCTTCCTGCTCTAAAACGTACCATAAGTCTTCTGAAGGGAATTACGCTACTGTTCTGGGTTAGCTTCGGACCCGCTTAATCGAAGCTGGTGGCAGCATACCTTGTACAGTGCCTTTGGGAGTTGTTGTAGCGACGGCATCGTTGTTAATTATTGTTCCTGCCTGAGTGGGAGTAGTTATATCGCCTCGCAGCGGCGTGCCCAATAGCCAGTACATAGCATGCAGCCTTTCTAGCGACTAATTACCCTAGGTGCAGTACCTAGTCTGACCTGAGGGTTAGGGGTGCGCCAGAGTGCTGCAAGTTTTCAAGCGGAACTGTAAAGCGGGATATACATAAACCCCTGCAGTTTGTGGGATGTTGAAGAGTAGTGGGATATCTAAAATAAGCCCCTGCTGTAAACTAAGAGGTCAATAGCCTTGTGTGTGTTTTTTCATCACATTGTAGCAGTGGAGGGATAACTAAGATAAGCCCTCTGCACATGTGATAGCCGTCTGTTGGCCTAAAGGCACCCCGATCCGTGACGTAGGGGTGACAGTCACGGTGTGAATCGTGACACTGACAAAACAAGAATGTGATTGAATCTTTTATGTGACGGCTGTCAATTCGAAGAGCTTGTGTTGGTTCCTGATCGCGGCTGTTCTGGTAACAGGAGACATTAACCTAGTGAGCATGTATCGGGGTCAAGCTACTATGGTGGAAGCTGAAAGAATGTGTAGTGAATGGGAGTAAGGGAAAATGAGGGAGGGAGGTGTTGTTGATGAGGTGAATAATGCAATACAAAGAGCGTTGGCTGACCACTCAGGCTACAGAATGGAGGATCCATTGGATGAGCAATCTGGATGCCAGAGACAACAAAAAAACTGGGGGAACGAACTACACTAGTGATGAGCGAGCTAATTCGGTAATGCTCGTTATTGGCCAGAGCATCGCTGTGCTCAGCGAGCACCGAGCATTTCCGGGTTTGCTCGGCGGGAGTTCGGGTCCCCGCACTGCATGTTTGGCGCTCTTTAGAGAGCCAATAAACATGCAGGGATTGTCTGCCACACACTGCAAGGCTGTGTGCACATGATGCGGATTTAGTGCGGATCCGCAGCGTTTTTTTCCGCGCAGAAACGCTGCAGTTCCGCAAAGTGATTTACAGTACAATGTAAATCAATTGAAAAAAAAATGCTGTGCTACTGATGCGGAAAAATCCGCATGAAAACCGCTGCGGATCAAAATAAGTAGCATGTCACATCTTTTGTTTGGAACTGCAACGTTTCTGAACCCTTCCATTATAAAAATCCACAGAGGTAAAAACCGCAGAAAATCCGCAACAAAAACGCACAAAATCCGCATTAAAATGCGTCAAATCCACATCTGCATTTTCTGCCAGGAGATGCGGATTTTGTGCAGAAAATTCTGCACTCCAATCCGCAACGTGTGCACATAGCCTAATGCCGTAGCCATGTTGGTTGTGGCATTACAGTGATTGGCAGATACACAGCTGATAGTCCTACCGAATAGACTGTTAGAATTTGTATTATGGCAAGAAAAAAGCAGCTAAGTAAAGAAAAACAAGTGGCCATAATTACTATAAGAATTGAAGGTCAGTCAGTCCGAAAAAAATTGGGAAAACTTTGAAGGTGTCTCCAAGTGCAGTGGCAAAAACCATCAAGCGCTACAAAGAAACTAGCTCACACCAGGACTGCCCCAGGAAAGGAAGACCAAGAGTCACCTCTACTTCTGAGGATAAGTTTATCTGAGTCACCAGCCTCAGAAATCGCAGGTTAACAGCAGCTCAGATTAGAGACCAGATCAATGCCACACAGAGTTCTAGCAGCAGACACATCTCTACAACTGTTAAGAGGAGACTTTGTGCAGCAGGCCTTCATCGCAAAATAGCTGCTAGGAAACCACTGCTAAGTACAGGCAACAAGCAGGAGAGACTTGTTTGGGCTAAAGAACACAAGGAATGGACATTAGACCAGTGGAAATCTGTGCTTTGGTCTGATTAGTCCAAATTTGAGATCTTTGGTTTCAACAACCGTGTCTTTGATGCAGAAAAGGTGAACAGATGTACTCTACATGCCTGGTTCCCACCGTGACGCATGGAGGAGGAGGTGTGATGGTGCTTTGCTGGTGACACTGTTGGGGATTTATTCAAAATTGAAGGCATACTGAACAAGCATGGCTACCACAGCATCTTGCAGCGGCATGCTATTCCATTAGGTTTGCGTTTAGTTGGACCATCATTTATTTTTCAACAGGACAATGACCCCAAACACACTTCCAGGCTGTGTAAGGGCTATTTGACCAAGAAGGAGAGTGATGGGGTGCTACGCCAGACGACCTTGCCTCAACAGTCACCAGACCTGAACCCAATCGAGATGGTTTGGGGTGAGCTAAAGGTAAAAGGGCCAACAAGTGCTAAGCATCTCTTAGATCTCCTCCAAGATTGTTGGAAGACCATTCCCGGTGACTACTTTTTGAAGCTCATCAAGAGAATGCCAAGAGTGTGCAAAGCCGTCAAAGCAAAAGGTGGCTACTTTGAAGAACCTAGAATATAAGACCTAATTTCAGTTGTTTCACACTTTTTTGTTAAGTATGTAATTCCACATATGCTATTTCATAGTTTTGATGCCTTCAATGTGAATGTACAATTTTCATAGTAATGAAAATACAGAAAAATCTTTAAATGAGAAGGTGTGTCCAAACTTTTGGTCTGTACTGTACCTGTGTGTCATCTCCTCCTGTATATAGTACATACTTTTGTGTCATCTCCAGGTTCCCTCCGGTCTGTACACGGTGTCCCCACAGCATAGATCATGTCAGTAATACCATTTAGTTAGAAATTGTAAAAAAGGAGTCACTTAGAGCGTCATTAGTTGGAGCTGTATAAATAGGTGTAAAGTGAACCGGGCATTGTCAGGTTGGCGCTGTTACACGGAGTAAAATGATTCCTGGGTTAGAGAATTCTGTCTTGTGTTTCTTTCTTTAATCTGTGTTTAACCCCTTCCCGACCTTTGACGCATACGCTGCGTCATGAAAGTCGGTGCCATTCCGACCCATGACGCAGCATATGCGTCATGGAAAGATCGCGTCCCTGCAGGCCGGGTGAAAGGGTTAACTCCCATTTCACCCGATCTGCAGGGACAGGGGGAGTGGTAGTTTAGCCCAGGGGGGGTGGCTTCACCCCCTCGTGGCTACGATCGCTCTGATTGGCTGTTGAAAGTGAAACTGCCAATCAGAGCGATTTGTAATATTTCACCTAAAAAACTGGTGAAATATTACAATCCAGCCATGGCCGATGCTGCAATATCATCGGCCATGGCTGGAAACACTTATGTGCACCCACCCCACCCCTCCGATCGCCCCCCCACCCCCCCGATCTGTGGTCCGCTCCCCTCCGTCCTGTGCTCCGCTCCCCCGTCCTCCTGTCCGCTTCCCCGTGCACCAATCACACCCCCTGTGCTGCAATCAAACCCCCCCGCACTCCGATCCCCCCCCCGCACACAGCGACCCCCCCCCCGTGCTCCGATCCACCCCCCCCGCACAGCGATCCCTCACCCCGTGCTCCAATCCTTCCCCGTGCTCCAATCCTCCCTCCCGTGTTCCGATCCACCCCCCCCCCATGATCCGATCCACCCCCCCGTGCTCCGACGCCCCCCCCGTGCCCTGATCTCCCCCCCTTATACTTACCTGGCCGCCCGAGGTCCGTCCGTCTTCTTTCCTGGGCGCCGCCATCTTCCAAAATGGCGGGCGCATGTGCAGTGCGCCCGCCGAATCTGCCGGCCGGCAGATTCGTTCCAGAGTGAATTTTGATCACTGAGATATATCCTATCTCAGTGATCAAAATAAAAAAAATAGTAAATGACCCCCCCCCCTTTGTCACCCCCATAGATAGGGACAATAAAAAAAATAAAGAATTTTTTTTTTTTTCACTAAGGTTGGGGTAAGAACTAGGGTTAGGGTTAGGGGTAGGGTTAGGGGTAGGGTTAGGGGTAGGGTTAGGGGTAGGGTTAGGGCTAGGGTTAGGGGTAGGGGTAGGGTTAGGGCTAGGGTTAGGGTTAGGGTTAGGGTAGGGTTAGGGCTAGGGTTAGGGTTTCGGTATGTGCACACGTATTCTGGTCCTATGCGGATTTTTCCGCAGCGGATTTGAAAAATCCACAGTGCTAAACCGCTGCCGATTTATCGTGGATTTACCGCGGTTTTTCTGCGCATTTCACTGCGGTTTTACAACTGCGATTTTCTATTGGAGCAGTTCTAAAACCGCTGCGGAATCCGCAGAAAGAAGTGACATGCTGCGGAATGTAAACCGCTGCGTTTCCGTGCAGTTTTTCCGCAGCATGTGTACAGCGATTTTTGGTTCCCATAGGTTCACATTGAACTGTACACTCATGGGAAACTGCTGCGGATCCGCAGCGTTTTCCGCAGCGTGTGCACATACCTTTAGAATTAGGCCATGTGCACACGGTGCGGATTGGCCGCTGCGGATTCGCAGCAGTGTTCCATCAGGTTTACAGTACCATGTAAACATATGGAAAACCAAATCCGCTGTGCCCATGGTGCAGAAAATACCGCGCGGGAACGCTGCGTTGTATTTTCCGCAGCATGCCAATTCTTTGTGCGGATTCCGCAGCGTTTTACACCTGTTCCTCAATAGGAATCCACAGGTGAAATCCGCACAAAAAACACTGGAAATCCACGGTAAATCCACAGGTAAAACGCAGTGCCTTTTACCCGCGGATTTTTCAAAAATGATGCTGAAAAATCTCATACGAATCCGCAACGTTGGCACATAGCCTTAGAGTTGGGTTGGAATTAGGGTTGTGGTTAGGGTTAGGGGTGTGTTGGGGTTAGGGTTGTGGTTAGGGGTGTGTTGGGGTTAGGGTTGTGATTAGGGTTACGGCTACAGTTGGGATAAGGGTTAGGGGTGTGTTGGAGGTAGAATTGAGGGGTTTCCACTGTTTAGGCACTTCAGGGGGTCTCCAAACGCAACATGGCGCCACCATTGATTCCAGCCAATCTTGTATTCAAAAATTCAAATGGTGCTCCCTCACTTCCGAACCCCGACGTGTGCCCAAACAGTGGTTTACCCCCACATATGGGGTACCAGCATACTCAGGACAAACTGCGCAACAATTACTGGGGTCCAACTTCTCCTGTTACCCTTGAGAAAATAAAAAATTGCTTGCTAAAACATCATTTTTGAGGAAAGAAAAATGATTTTTTATTTTCACGGCTCTGCGTTGTAAACGTCTGTGAAGCACTTAGGGGTTCAAAGTGCTCACCACATATCTAGATAAGTTCCTTGGGGGGTCTAGTTTCCAAAATGGGGTCACTTGTGGGGGGTTTCTACTGTTTAGGCACACCAGGGGCTCTGCAAACGCAACATGACGCCCGCAGACCATTCCATCAAAGTCTGCATTTCAAAAGTCACTACTTCCCTTCTGAGCCCCCACGTGTGCCCAAACAGTGGTTTACCCCCACACATGGGGCATCAGCGTACTCAGGAGAAACTGGACAACAACTTTTGTGGTCCAATTTCTCCTGTAACCCTTAGGAAAATAAAAAATTCTGGGCTAAAAAATTATTTTTGAGGAAAGAAAACGTATTTATTATTTTCACGGCTCTGCGTTATAAACTTCTGTAAAGCACTTGGGGGTTGAAAGTGCTCACCACACATCTAGATAAGTTCCTTTGGGGGTCTAGTTTCCAAAATGGGGTCACTTGTGGGGGGTTTCTACTGTTTAGGCACACCAGGGGCTCTGCAAACGCAATGTGACGCCCGCAGACCATTCCATCAAAGTCTGCATTTCAAAAGTCACTACTTCCCTTCTGAGCCCCCACGTGTGCCCAAACAGTGGTTTACCCCCACACATGGGGTATCAGCGTACTCAGGAGAAACTGGACAACAACTTTTGTGGTCCAATTTCTCCTGTAACCCTTGGGAAAATAAAAAATTCTGGGCTAAAAAATTATTTTTGAGGAAAGAAAACGTATTTATTATTTTCACTGCTCTGTGTTATGAACTTCTGTGAAGCACTTGGGGGTTCAAAGTGCTCACCTCACATCTAGATAAGTTCCTTTCGGGGTCTAGTTTCCAAAATGGGGTCACTTGTGGGGGGTTTCTACTGTTTAGCCACATCAGGGGCTCTGCAAACGCAACGTGACGCCCGCAGAGCATTCCATCAAAGTCTGCATTTCAAAACGTCACTACTTCACTTCCGAGCCCCAGCATGTGCCTAAACAGTGGTTTACCCCCACATATGGGGTATCAGCGTACTCAGGAGAAACTGGACAACAACTTTTGGGGTCAAATTTCTCCTGTTACCCTTGGGAAAATAAAAAATTGCGGGCTAAAATTCATTTTTGAGAAAATAATTTTTTTTTTTTATTTTCATGGCTCTGCGTTATAAACTTCTGTGAAGCACTTGAGGGTTCAAAGTGCTCACTACACATCTAGATTAGTTCCTTTGGGGGTCTAGTTTCCAAAATGGGGTAATTTGTGGGGGATCTCCAATGTTTAGGCACACAGGGGCTCTCCAAACGCGACATGGTGTCCGCTAATGATTGGAGCTAATTTTCCATTTAAAAAGCCAAATGGCGTGCCTTCCCTTCTGAGCCCTGCCGTGCGCCCAAACAGTGGTTTACCCCCACATATGGGGTATCTGCATACTCAGGACAAACTGGACAACAACATTTGTGGTCCAATTTCTCCTATTACCATTGGCAAAATAGGAAATTCCAGGCTAAAAAATCATTTTTGAGAAAAGAAAAATTATTTTTTATTTTCATGGCTCTGCATTATAAACTTCTGTGAAGCACCTGGGGGTTTAAAGTGCTCAGTATGCATCTAGATAAGTTCCTTGGGGGGTCTAGTTTCCAAAATGGGGTCACTTGTGGGGGAGCTCCATTGCATAGGCACACAGGGGCTCTCCAAATGCGACATGGTGTCCGCTAACAATTGGAGCTAATTTTCCATTCAAAAAGTTAAAAGGCGCGCCTTCCCTTCCGAGCCCTGCCGTGTGCCCAAACAGTGGTTTACCCCCACATATGAGGTATCGGCGTACTCGGGAGAAATTGCTCAACAAATTTTAGGATCCATTTTATCCTATTGCCCATGTGAAAATGAAAAAATTGAGGCGAAAATAAATTTTTTGTGAAAAAAAAGTACTTTTTCATTTTTACGGATCAATTTGTGAAGCACCTGAGGGTTTAAAGTGCTCACTAGGCATCTAGATAAGTTCCTTGGGGGGTCCAGTTTCCAAAATGGGGTCACTTGTGGGGGAGCTCCAATGTTTAAGCACACAGGGTCTCTCCAAACGCGACATGGTGTCCGCTATCGATGGAGATAATTTTTCATTCAAAAAGTCAAATGGCGCTCCTTCCCTTCCGAGCCTTACCATGTGCCCAAACAGTGGTTTACCCCCACATGTGAAGTATCGGTGTACTCAGGAGAAATTGCCAAACAAATTTTAGGATCCATTTTATCCTGTTGTCCATGTGAAAATGAAAAAATTGAGGCTAAAAGAATTTTTTTGTGAAAAAAAAGTACTTTTTCATTTTTACGGATCAATTTGTGAAGCACCTGGGGGTTTAAAGGGCTCACTATGCATCTAGATAAGTTCCTTGGGGCGTCTAGTTTCCAAAATGGGGTCACTTGTGGGGGAGCTCCAATTTTTAGGCACACGGGGGCTCTCCAAATGTGACATGGTGTCCGCTAAAGAGTGCAGCCAATTTTTCATTCAAAAAGTCAAATGGCGCTCCTTCCCTTCCAAGCCCTGCCGTGCGCCCGAACAGTGGTTTACCCCCACATATGAGGTATCGGCGTACTCAGGACAAATTGGACAACAACGTACGTGGTTCAGTTTCTCCTTTTACCATTGGGAAAATAAAAAAATTGTTGCTGAAAAATCATTTTTGTGACTAAAAAGTTAAATGTTCATTTTTTCCTTCCATGTTGCTTCTGCTGCTGTGAAGCACCTGAAGGGTTAATAAACTTCTTGAATGTGGTTTTGTGCACCTTGAGGGGTGCAGTTTTTAGAATGGTGTCACTTTTGGGTATTTTCAGCCATATAGACCCCTCAAACTGACTTCAAATGTGAGGTGGTCCCTAAAAAAAATGGTTTTGTAAATTTCGTTGTAAAAATGAGAAATCGCTGGTCAAATTTTAACCCTTATAACTTCCTAGCAAAAAAAAATTTTGTTTCCAAAATTGTGCTGATGTAAAGTAGACGTGTGGGAAATGTTATTTATTAACTATTTTGTGTCACATAACTCTCTGGTTTAACAGAATAAAAATTCAAAATGTGAAAATTGCGAAATTTTCAAAATTTTCGCCAAATTTCCGTTTTTATCACAAATAAACACAGAATTTATTGACCTAAATTTACCACTAACATGAAGCCCAATATGTCACGAAAAAACAATCTCAGAACCGCTAGGATCCATTGAAGCGTTCCTGAGTTATTACCTCATGAAGGGACACTGGTCAGAATTGCAAAAAACGGCAAGGTCTTTAAGGTCAAAATAGGCTGGGTCATGAAGGGGTTAAAGTTTGAAGTTAATGAGATGCCAGATATATTAAATATTATACGGGGCTTTGCGTGTGGAGTGATTGTGGCTATGCGGAGTGGGCGGGGCTACGTTGAATGGGTGGGGCTTCATACACACATACATATATGTATGTATTTATATGATTGATTACCACTTCTGTCTCTGTAAAAACAATCCCCTTTAACCCCTTTACAACACCAGCCATAAATGTACGCCGATGTCAGACTTCCTCTCTTTGATGTGGGCTCCAGCGCTGAGCCACATCTTTCCTGGCAAGTCAGCAAGCGCGCCAGAAATCCCGCTCATCAGCGATCCCGTCACATGATCGCGGCTCACCGATGGGTTGGCATGACAACCTGAGGTCTCCAGCAGAAGTCTATGGTTGTCACTGCTGGATTGCTATGAGCTCCGCCCGCTAGCCGAAAACACAAGCACCAGGGATCGTCTCGCCAAACTCACGCTCTCCTTTTAACATGGGCAAAACGCTACTCAGGCAACACAGGGTGAGGGTAAAACAGTGTGGCAATGCTTTATTGTACCACAAAACAGGCAGATAACACATAGAACAGTCCCAGAAAACATCCCAAGATGGTGCACATTAGAGTCTCGCCCTTCCGCTGACTCGCCGGGATAATAGCACCTGTGACTACAGCTCTTCCAGGGTTGCTACCCCACCTGTGGCATGCACAGAGAGGAGGTAACTACAAGCGTAGAACGATGACAGTCCACTGAGTCCATATAAGCTTCAAGGCCAGTGGATCTGAAGATCACAACCTGGCTTCATATTCCAGGGTCGGTTACTCCACCTGTGGCACACACACAGAGAGGAGGTAACAACAAGTGTAGGAAGATGACAGTCCACCGAGTCCATAAAAGGTACAAGGCCAGTTGATCTGAGAATCACAACCTGGCTTCTCCAAACGTATCCATGGTTCAGCGATGGTCTATGGAACAGATCTGTATTCTTCCAACTGAGGCTGAAAACCCCTGGGTTGTTACCTATAGAATGATAGCTCCGTGTCCCTCGTAATGGAGCCATGATGTAAAATGGCTGCTGTCCTTTCTCTGGTCCTTTTGAGATATATGTATGTCTTGGCAGAATCTCTCTGCCTGTTTCTCTCAGTATCTTTATACAGAGGCATGTAACCTATTTTTAGACTTATCAAGTGGCCCTCATTCAGTATTTACATAAAGGGTAAGAATGCAGAAGAGATCAAATAGCATTACTTGATTATTTAAACTATCTGCATAGCTTTTCCCTCTCTGCTTTAGAAGTCAACAAACTGGCTCAATAAAGCAATGCATAATTAGCATAACAGCAAACATCACTAGTGATCAAGGATAAGCCACAATAAAAGTCAATATTCCAGGCTTACATTAACAAAAGTCTGTTTTCTTGACCAACCAGAAATCAACACTTAAATTTGAAAACCATCATACAGATAACATTCTATTATTCTTCATTTGCTAAAAATAATTTTCTGGTTAATTAAGATACAATGCTGTATGTTGCTGGGTCGTGTCACACTGGGCCAGTCACTCCATGACATTTTCATACTAAATAATGGCACAGATCCTCCATACATTATGATTGCACACATCCCCAGTCTTTATAAGTCTTTATAAGAATACTGCACTCATTCCTTGACAGACCGCAGCATGGCCATTAGAAGCTGCTATTGATCTTTGGAGCAGGTAAGGCTAGGTTCACATTGTGTTAGTGCAGTCCGTTCAACGCATACGTTAAACGGACTGCATTAACGCAAGTGCCGATAAAGATCGCATTTATGCGATCGCGCTAGCGCAGATGCTCTATCTGTGCTAGTGGTGATGGACCCGAAAACGCTGCAGACTGCGTCTGAGGGTCCATCACAGAATGACGGCACATCGCTAACGCATGCAGATTATGACATGCGTTAGCGATGCGCTACTTAATGGCAGTTAATGGGTGCGCTAACGCATCCGTTACATAGCGTTAGTGCCGCTATGTAACGGATGCAGTCAGCGCATTGCCATTAACACAATGTGAACCCAGCTTAAGGTATCCCTGAGTGGTACATATTGGGCCATCTGAAAACGGAGTTTAGCCTAGGACAGCTTGCAGTACTAATTAACAGCTGTTACAATACCAAACTAGGGCAGTCACTATAGGAGAAAAACACAAGAATTATACTGTATTTTCCACATACTATCTATTCCTGACACTGGAGTGGCTTATAATTATAAACTTATGAAGTATATAGTTTGAGGTATGGGATCTGCCAATATGTGGCTGGTTTTCTGACTGTTTCGGATAACATGATACATGGTTTTAGTTTTTTGTCTAGTATTCCTTAAATATAGGTCAATATTAAATAGTCTCCTGATGAGTCGCCTTTGGTGAGGACGACGAAACCCGTAGAAATGAGAGGCTTGGAGAGTCAGTGTGTATACGTCACATCACCCTATATAATGAAATGTGGGGTACATGTTTTCTGTATTAGTCACCTACTGACTAACCTTCAGGGGGTAAATTATGGGTATAGTTTTACATTTGGAATTAATAAAGTTCAGTTTTATCCTTTTGTCAGCAAACATGAGGAATGACAAGAGACACCCCATTTAAGAAGATTCAATTTTGGTTAAAACTATGCCAACATTATGAACATAAAAAAGGCTTCTCCCCTATGTGATGTCTCTGATGTTTATTAACAGTTGATTTCCAAGTAAAGTATTTCCCACATTAAGAAAATGAAAAAGGCTTCTCTGTGACTGCTCTGATGCCTAACAAGAAGCGCTTTCCTGTTAAAATATATCCCACATTCTGAACAGGAAAAAGACTTCTCCCCTGTGTGAGTTCTATGGTGCCTAACCAAATCTGATTTATGGATAAAACATTTCCCTCATTCTGAACAGGAAAAAGGCTTGTCCTGTTATGGACCTGGTGGTTAGGAGCACCCGGCACGACCTGATAGTTAAACTCACACAGGACAAGCTCTGGGATGTGGGAGCTCTGCTGACCGCAGGCCCTAATCCTATCACAACAACTAGAAATAGCCGTGGAGCGTTCCTGACTCTCCCTAGACGCCTCTTCACAGCCTAAGAGCTAGCTAGCCCTGGAGATAGAAAAATAAAGCCTACCTTGCCTCAGAGAAATTCCCCAAAGGAAAAGGCAGCCCCCCACATATATTGACTGTGAGTAAAGATGAAAGTCACAAACACAGAAATGAAACAGGATTCAGCAAAGGGAGGCCAGACTTACTAAACAGACAGAGGAGAGGAAAGGTATCTTTGCGGTCAGCACAAAAAACTACAAAAGACCACGCAGAGTGTGCAAAAAGACCTCCGCACAGACTAACGGTGCGGAGATGCCACTCTGCATCCCAGAGCTTCCAGCTAGCAAGACAAAATCATGATAACCAGCTGGACAAGGAAACAATGAACAAATAATAACTATCAGGAACTTAGCTTCTGCTGGAGAAGACAGGTCACCAGAAAGATCCAAGAGCGAACTGAACCAATGCAGGAACATTGACAGCTGGCATGGAGTAACGATCTGAGTGGAGTTAAATAGAGCAGCCAACCAAAGGATAAACCACGTCACCTGTGTAAGGAACCTCAGAAGCAGCAGCTTCACTCACAGCCACCAGAGGGAGTCCATGGACAGAACTCGCCGAAGTACCATTCACGACCACAGGAGGGAGTTCGACAACAGAATTCACAACATTGTCCTCTTTGTGAGTTCTCTGGTGACTAACCAAATCTGATTTCAGGTTAAAACATTTCCCACATTCTGAACAGGAAAAAGATTTCTCCCTTGTGTGCGTTCTATGGTGCCTAACCAAATCTGATTTCAGGTTAAAACATTTCCCACATTCTGAACAGGAAAAAAGCTTCTCCCCTGTGTGAGTTCTATGGTGCCTAACCAAATCTGATTTCAGGTTAAAACATTTCCCACATTCTGAACAGGAAAAAGGCTTCTGCCCTGTGTGAGTTCTATGGTGACTAACAAGATTCCATTTCTGGTTAAAACATTTCCCACATTCTGAACAGGAAAAAGGCTTCTCCTCTTTGTGAGTTCTATGGTGCCTAACCAAATCTGATTTCAGGTTAAAACATTTCCCACATTCTGAACAGGAAAAAGGCTTCTCCCCTGTGTGAGTTCTATGGTGCCTAACCAAATCTGATTTCAGGTTAAAACATTTCAGACATTCTGAACAGGAAAAAGGCTTCTCCCCTGTGTGAATTCTATGGTGAGTAACAAGTAGTGATTTACTTGTAAAACATTTCCCACATTCTGAACAGGAAAAAGACTTATCCCCTGTGTGAGTTATATGATGCCTAACCAAATCTGATTTATGGATAAAACATTTCCCACATTCTGAACAGGAAAAAGGCTTCTCCCCTGTGTGAGTTCTATGGTGATTAACCAAATCTATTTTCCATTTAAAACATTTCCCACATTCTGAACATGAAAAATGCTTCTCCACTGTGTGTGTTCTCTGGTGACTAACAAGATGCCATTTCTGGTTAAAACCTTTCCCACATTTTGAACAGGTAAAAGGTTCCTCCCCTGTGTGGATTCGTTGATGGCCATCAAGATTTATTTTCCATTTAAAACATTTCCCACATTCTGAACAGAAAAAAGGCTTCTCCACTGCGTGAGTTCTATGGTGACTAACCAAATCTGATTTCCGGTTAAAACATTTCCCACATTCTGAACAGTAAAAAGACTTATTTGCTTTAGAAGCAGATTGTCTTTTAATGCCTCGTTTATGACTTTGATTTTCCTTAGTAGTTAGCAATGGATCAGAAGATGGGACCTGTTTCATAGGACCAGATGACAGATCTTTGCTGTGAATGGATGATGATATATCTGGAGTAATGGCATTCCCTTCAGTTGTATCTTGTAGGATCTCAAGATCATCAGATTTAAAAACTGAAGATGTCAACTGTCCCTCTGATCTCCTGGTACAGTCATCTGCTAAGATAAAAAAAAACCATTTTTTTAATAAAAATATCCTTGAGTTTTATATTTTTGAACATTTCAACTTAAACCATCCATAAAAATGGCAAGCTATGTAAAAACTTTAACTATTTACCAAACAATAACTGTCTAAGGCCGGGATCACACAAACGCGAGATATGTCCGAGTCTCACAGGTGAAAACCCAGCTCTGGTGCCGGAACTTCGGAGCGGAGCTATATCCGCACAGCAACACATAGAGCCGCGCGCTCCGCTCTGGAGTGTCGGCGCCAAAGCTGGGTTTTCACCTGCGAGACTCGGACGTATCTCGCGTATGTGTGATCCCGGCCTAATAGAAAACCTTGTTGGATGAACCAGTAGTGTGTGGTGTTCAACTGTTTGTTCATTCTTCTTCCCAAATATTGAATAAAAAGAATCAATCAATGTTATGTAGGCAAAAATAATACAAATTCTCATCTCACAAAAAAACCAGTCCCCTGTCATGTCCATCATCAATCAGTGGATAAACAGAGGTTAGAATATAGCACGGAGAGTCTCCCAATAATTAAAACGTAACTTTTAATCACTAAGATAAAATGGACAAACTAACATGACAAAATTAACACATGTGAATAAGGTGCTCGTGCAAACCAGTGCTCAAGATAAAAATTGGTTTGGTCTCACCAATGGGAACAACAAACGTCCACAGCAGGTTCCTCCTGTTGCCTTCTCTAGATAGGAGGAGAGGAAAGAAGGAGGGGGTATAGGGCTTTACTAAACTCCCTGTCGTGCCCCTTGTATTGTTCCTGTCCAAACAAGGACAGGCCCCAAGTATACCCTGCTAGGGACAACAACCATCCACTACATATAATATATAAGTCTCCCTACGTGTTTCCTCCCCAGTCACAGGAATTCATTATGGGAGTTGATTTAAAGCCAATGAGACATAAAGTATGCAAAAAATTAAGTGTCCGTCATCTAGGTAACCCTGCAGTGGCAGGGTACCTATCAATGAGTTTGAAAATTTGTGTCACTGCCTATGGGTAGTCATGAATCCCCGTGACTGGGGAGGAAACGCGTAGGGAGAGCTATATATTAGATATAGTGGATGTTGGTTGTCCCTAGCAGGGTATAATTGGGACCTGTCCTTGTTAGGACAGGAGCAATACAAGGGGCACAACAGGGAGTTTAGTAAAGCCCTATACCCTCTCCCTCTCTTTCCTCCCCTCCTATTTAGAGAAGGCAACAGGAGGAATCTGCTGTGGACATTTGTCTGTTCCCATTGGTGAGATCAAACCAATTTTTATCTTGAGCACTGGTTTGCACGAGCACCTTATTCACATGTGTTAATTGTGTCATGTTAGTTTGTCCATTTTATCTTAGTGATTAAAAGTTACGTTTTAATTATTGGGAGACTCTCCGTGCTATATTCTACTGATATGCCTGAGGGTATTGTATAGGTGTGACCCATCTCACACTTTTGCTAGCTTTGAAAAACAGGCTCCCACACTATTAAGGTACCGTCACATTTAGCGACGCTGCAGCGATCTAGACAACGATCCAGATCGCTGCAGCGTCGCTGTTTGGTCGCTGGAGAGCTGTCACACAGACAGCTCTCCAGCGACCAACTATGCGAAGTCCCCTGGTAACCAGGGTAAACATCGGGTTACTAAGCGCAGGGCCGCGCTTAGTAACTCGATGTTTACCCTGGTTACCAGCGTAAACGTTAAAAAAAAAAAAAAAAACACTACATACTTACATTCCGGTGTCTGTCCCCCGGCGCTCTGCTTCTCTGCACTGTCAGCGCCGGCCAGCCGTAAAGCACAGCGGTGACGTCACCGCTGTGCTTTACGGCTGGCCGGCGCTGACAGTGCAGAGAAGCAGAGCGCCGGGGGACAGACACCGGAATGTAAGTATGTAGTGTTTGTTTGTTTTTTACGTTTACGCTGGTAACCAGGGTAAACATCGGGTTACTAAGCGCGGCCCTGCGCTTAGTAACCCGATGTTTACCCTGGTTAACAGTGAAGACATCGCTGAATCGGCGTCACACACGCCGATTCAGCGATGTCTGTGGGAGATCCAGCGTCGAAATAAAGTGCTGGCCTTCTAGCTCCGACCAACGATGTCACAGCAGGATCCAGATCGCTGCTGCGTGTCAAACACAACGATATCGCTATCCAGGACGCTGCAACGTCACGGATCGCTAGCGATATCGTTGTGAAGTTGGTCAGTGTGAAGGTACCTTTAGTGGCTCAAAGGCTGTTGAAAAGCAGCAGGGTTTCTATAAACCAATCCAGCAAAATCCGCTCTCACTTCTGAGTCTTGCAGTGTGCTCAAACAACATTTAGGATCCCTTTATTTAGCAATATTATAGTGAGAAGAATTCACTTACACTGCAGTGTGTGTCTCCTGGAGCACAATCTGGGCACTATGTGCTGGGTAATAAAATGGCAAATGTGTAATTTTGACATTCACTTCGTGCTAATTTCCAGAAAGTGGATGTGGATTCAAAATATTCACTCCTCCTACACACGTGGTCAAAATTGTTGGTACCCCTCATTTAATGACAGAAAACACCACAATGGTCACAGAAATAACTTGAATCTGACAAAAGTAATAAATCACAAATCTATGAAAATTAAAAAATAAAAATCAGACATTGCTTTTCAATCATGCTTCCACAGAATAAAAAAAAAAAAGTACAACTCAGGAAATAGGCCTGGACAGAAATGATGATACCCTTAACTTAACCGCTTTGTGAACGCCAACGGTAGATAAACGTCAGCGCTGCACAAAACCCTGCTAGCGCCGACGTTTATCTACCGTTTGTCTACGGTCGGCAGTTTTGTGCTCATCAGGACCCCCACGTACTTTATAACACTTACTGTGACCCCTGACCTCATTGAGACTTGATTGGTTCAGGTTCTGATGACGTCAGCGTCACACCAGCCAATGAGACAAATCACTAAGAAAGTGTGTTGTAGCAATTAACTTTCCCGGGCGATCTGCCTCATAAAAATGCTGTTTCTCCTCAGATCTCCTGTCAGTGAGAGATTAGAGGAGAAACAGTGTTACAGGTGCTGCTGGTAACAGCTGTGTCAGTCAGCGATCTTGTTATAAAGTAAAAAAAAACAGATATGGCAGGTTAGGGTTAGTGCTATAGTTAGGGTTAGTGTTGGGGCTAAAGTTAGGGTTTATTCTAAAGTTAGGGTTAGGCTAAAGAATTAAGCTTTTCTCAATTGTCTCCCCAATAATTTGGTCACGTCAGTGTTTTCTATTTCCAAAAAAACCCACATAAAATGGCCCGTCAGTATTATAGTGCAGAGGAGGCTTATGCACTTTTATGTTCTGACAGCGAAGAAAGTGCAGTGTCAGATGGCGATGTGGATTTTGAGGGCTTTAGTAGCAGCGATAGTGATAGCTCAGAAATGAGCAGTGATTCTGGTCCATCCTCACACACAAGGACCAGTACAACAAGGACAAATAGCGAGAAATGTCTCCAACTCAGGGAACAATGCCCAGTACTAGCGATGTCCCTAGTGCTCGTGAATTGGCGCACACCAATGTCCAAAGGGCTTTGCCTCTTGATGTAGCATTTCCCAGATGGGAGGCTTCGGATACGGCTACTCCATTCATAGTTACATAGTTACATAGTTATTAAGGTTGAAGGAAGACTATATGTCCATCTAGTTCAACCCATAGCCTAACCTAACATGCCCTAACATGTTGATCCAGAGGAAGGCAAAAAAAAACCCATGTGGTAAAGAGTAAGCTCCACATTGGGGAAAAAAATTCCTTCCCGACTCCACATACGGGAATCAGACTAGTTCCCTGGATCAACGCCCTATCAAGGAATCTAGTGTATATACCCTGTAACATTATATTTTTCCAGAAAGGTATCCAGTCCCCTCTTAAATTTAAGTAATGAATCACTCATTACAACATCATACGGCAGAGAGTTCCATAGTCTCACTGCTCTTACAGTAAAGAATCCGCGTCTGTTATTATGCTTAAACCTTTTTTCCTCCAAACGCAGAGGATGCCCCCTTGTCCCTGTTTCAGGTCTATGATTAAAAAGATCATCAGAAAGGTCTTTGTACTGTCCCCTCATATAATTATACATTAAAATAAGATCACCCCATAGTCTTCGTTTTTCCAAACTAAATAGCCCCAAGAGTAATAACCTATCTTGGTATTGCAGACCCCCCAGTCCTCTAATAACCTTGGTCGCTCTTCTCTGCACCCGCTCCAGTTCAGCTATGTCTTTCTTAAACACCGGAGACCAGAACTGTGCACAGTATTCTAAGTGTGGTCGAACTAGTGACTTGTATAGAGGTAAAATTATATTCTCCTCATGAGCATCTATGCCTCTTTTAATGCATCCCATTATTTTATTTGCCTTTGTAGCAGCTGCCTGACACTGGCCCCTGAATATGAGTTTGTCATCCACCCATACACCCAGGTCTTTTTCATTGACGGTTTTGCCCAGAGTTTTAGAATTAAGCACATAATTATACATCTTATTACTTCTACCCAAGTGCATGACCTTACATTTATCCCCATTAAAGCTCATTTGCCATTTATCAGCCCAAGCTTCTAGTTTACATAAATCATCCTGTAATATAAAATTGTCCTCCTCTGTATTGATTACCCTGGAGAGTTTAGTGTCATCTGCAAATATTGAAATTCTACTCTGAATGCCCCCTACAAGGTCATTAATAAATATGTTAAAAAGAAGAGGGCCCAATACTGACTCCTGTGGTACCCCACTGCTAACCGCTACCCAGTCCGAGTGTGCTCCATTAATAACCACCCTTTGTTTCCTATCCCTGAGCCAGCTCTCAACCCACTTGCACATATTTTCCCCTATCCCCATTATTCTCATTTTATGTATCAACCTTTTGTGTGGCACCGTATCAAAAGCTTTTGAAAAGTCCATATACACTACATCCACTGGGTTCCCTTGGTCCAATCCGGAACATACCTCTTCATAGAAACTGATCAAATTAGTCTGACATGAACGGTCCCTAGTAAACCCGTGCTGATACTGGGTCATGAGGTTATTCCTCTTCAGATACTCCAGTATAGCATCCCTTAGAATGCCCTCCAGTAGGGTTGAGCGAAACGGGTCGTTCATTTTCAAAAGTCGCAGACTTTTGGCAAAGTCGGGTTTCATGAAACCCGATCCGACCCCTGTGCGGGGTCGGCCATGCGGTACGCGACTTTCGCGCCAAAGTCGCGTTTCAATGACGCGAAAAGCGCCATTTCTCAGCCAATGAAGGTAAACGCAGAGTGTGGGCAGCGTGATGACATAGGTCCTGGTCCCCACCATCTTAGAGAAGGGCATTGCAGTGATTGGCTTGCTGTCTGCGGCGTCACAGGGGCTATAAAGGGGCGTTACCGCCGACCGCCATGTTAATGCTGCTGATCTGAGCTTAGGGAGAGGTTGCTGCCGCTTCGTCAGAAGCAGGGATAGCGTTAGGCAGGGTCCATTAACCACCAAACCGCTTGTGCTGTAGCGATTTCCACTGCCCAACACCACCTTCGGTGTGCAGGGACAGTGGAAGCTACATTTTTTTTTTTTTTTCCCCTCAGCGCTGTAGCTCATTGGGCTGCCCTAGAAGGCTCCCTGATAGCTGCATTGCTGTGTGTACGCCGCTGTGCAAACCAACTGCTTTTTTCAAAGCACAAATCCTCTTGTTCCTTCCTTTCTGCACAGCTATCTTTTTTGTTTGTCCACACTTTTTATTTAATTTGTGCATCAGTCCACTCCTTATTGCTGCCTGCCATACCTGGCTGAGATTACTGCAGGGAGATAGTAATTGTTGGACACTCCCTGTTTTTTTTTTTTTTTGTGGGAGATTAAGATTGACATTTCTGCTAGAGTGCCATCCCTGTGTGTGCCATCTCTCACTCAGTGGGCCATAGAAAGCCTATTTATTTTTTTGCTTGATTTGGGTTCTAAAATCTACCTGAAAAAATCACTACATCAATCAGTGGGAGAAAAATATTGGCCTCAGGGCTTGTGTGCATCATCACTCACTCAGTGGGCCATAGAAAGCCCATTTTTTTTTTTTTTTGCTTTATTTGGGTTCTAAATTCTACCTGAAAAAATCAATAAATCAATCAGTGGGAGATTAATATTGGCCTTTGGGCTTGTGTGCCAGTCGTAAGCGTGCCATCTCTCTCTCTCAGATAGTGGGCCATAGAAAGCCTATTTATTATTTTTTTTATTGGGTTTATAAATTTTCCCTGGAACAAAAAAAAAAAGTGGGAGATTAATATTGGCCTCTGGGCTTGTGTGCCAGTCCTGAGCGTGCCATCTCTCTCACAAATAGTGGACCATAGAAAGCCTATTTTTTTTTTTTTTTTTGGTTTTATAAATTCTCCCTGAAAAAAAAAAGGGAGATTAATATTGGCCTTTGGGCTTGTGTGCCAGTCCTAAGCGTGCCATCTCTCTCTCTCAGATAGTGGGCCATAGAAAGCCTATTTACTTTTTTTTTTATTGGGTTTATAAATTTTCCCTGAAAAAAAAAAGGGAGATTAATATTGGCCTCTGGGCTTGTGTGCCAGTCCTGAGCGTGCCATCTCTCTCACAAATAGTGGGCCATAGAAAGCCTATTTATGTTTTTGGTTGATTTGGGTTCTAAATTCTACCTGAAAAAATCAATAAATCAATCAGTGGGAGATAAATATTGGCCTCTGGGCTTGTGTGCCACTCCTGACTCCTGTGTGCGTCATCTCTCACTCAGTGGGCCATAGAAAGCCTTTTTTTGTTTTATTTGTTTTCTAAATTCTCCCTGAAAAAATCATTTTATTTTATTTGGTTTCTAAATTCTTCCTGAAAAAATCATTTTATTCTATTTTTTTTTCCTAAAGTCTCCCTGAAAAAAAAAAAAAAAAAAAATCAGTGGGAGATTAATATTGCCCTTTCTGCTTGTGTGCCAGTCTTGACTCCTGGGTGTGCCATCTCTCTCTCTCTCTCTCTCTCCAATTGTGGGCCATAGAAAGCCTATTATTGTTTTAGCTTGATTTGGGTTCCAAAATCTACCTGAAAAAATCACTACATCAATCAGTGGGAGATAAATATTGGCCTCTGGGCTTGTGTGCCACTCCTGACTCCTGTGTGCGTCATCTCTCACTCAGTGGGCCATAGAAAGCCTTTTTTTGTTTTATTTGTGTTCTAAATTCTCCCTGAAAAAATCATTGTATTCTATTATTTTTTTTTCCTAAAGTCTCCCTGAAAAAAAAAAAAAAAAAAATCAGTGGGAGATTAATATTGCCCTTTCTGCTTGTGTGCCACTCCTGACTCCTGTGTGCGTCATCTCTCACTCAGTGGGCCATAGAAAGCCTTTTTTTGTTTTATTTGTTTTCTAAATTCTCACTGAAAAAATCATTTTATTTTATTTGGTTTCTAAATTCTTCCTGAAAAAATCATTGTATTCTATTATTTTTTTTTCCTAAAGTCTCCCTGAAAAAAAACAAACAAAAAAATCAGAGGGAGATTAATATTGCCCTTTCTACTTGTGTGCCAGTCTTGACTCCTGGGTGTGCCATCTCTCTCTCTCTCTCCAATTGTGGGCCATAGAAAGCCTAATATTTTTTTAGCTTGATTTGGGTTCCAAAATCTACCTGAAAAAATCACTACATCAATCAGTGGGAGATAAATATTGGCCTCTGGGCTTGTGTGCCACTCCTGACTCCTGTGTGCGTCATCTCTCACTCAGTGGGCCATAGAAAGCCTTTTTTTGTTTTATTTGTTTTCTAAATTCTCCCTGAAAAAATCATTTTATTTTATTTGGTTTCTAAATTCTTCCTGAAAAAATCATTTTATTCTATTATTTTTTTTTCCTAAAGTCTCCCTGAAAAAAAAAAAAAAAAAAAATCAGTGGGAGATTAATATTTACATTTGTGCTTCAGTGACAGTCCAGCGTGTGTGGCATCTCTCTCAATTGTTGCCACCAACAACAGAGTGTGTAACATTGTGCCTGATTTTCGTTGTGGTCTCACTCACCTGTAAAGGGGTAGCTAAATCATACTGAAGTTATAGCTCACCGTGTAAGTTGTGTGACAGCAACAAATACCGTTAGTTTGTTTACGTTTTTAAAACAATGAGGAAGTCTGGTGGAAGAGGTCGTGGCCGGGGGCGTTCATTGTCAGCTGGTAATGAGGGTAGTGGTAGTGGTGGAGCATCAGCTGGTCGTGGGAAAAAAAATATTGCACCTAAGTCTGGAGCTGTGGAGCCAGGTTCGTCGTCTGGCTACACAAGGCCTCGAACGCTCCCTTTTCTGGGAGTAGGAAAACCGCTTTTAAAGCCGGAGCAGCAAGAGCAAGTTTTGGCTTATCTTGCTGACTCAGCCTCTAGCTCTTTTGCCTCCTCTCGTGAAACTGGTAAATGTCAAAGCAGCGCGTCGTTAGTGGATGTTCACGGTCAGGGACAAGTCGCTTCCTTGTCCTCTTCAGCAAAAACAACAACAGAGAAGAATGCAGCAAGCGACACAACGGGTTACTCCATGGAGCTCTTTACACATACCGTCCCTGGCTTAGAAAGTGAAGCAGTTAACAGTCTATGCCCATTACAAGTTGAATCTGACATGGAGTGCACTGATGCACAGCCACAGCCAGACTACTATGCTGGTCCTTTGACTCAGACCACAACATTGCCCTCGCAGGGTAATGATCAAGAATCAGACCCTGATGAGACTATGTTGCCCCATCACGAACGCTATACCACCGACCGACTCGGTGACACAGACGAAGTTGCACACGAGCTACAAGAAGAGGTAATAGATGACCCAGTTCTTGACCCCGATTGGCAGCTATTGGGGGAACAGGGTGCAGGCGGCAGCAGTTCTGAAGCAGAGGAGGAGGGGCCGCAGCAGGCATCAACATCGCAACAGGTTCCATCTGCCGGGCCCGTATCTTGCCCAAAACGCGTGGCAAAGCCAAAACCTGTTGGAGGACAGCGTGGCCATCCGGTTAAAGCTCAGTCTGCAATGCCTGAAAAGGTATCCGATGCTAGAAAGAGTGCAGTCTGGCATTTTTTTAAACAACATCCAATTGATCAGCGCAAAGTCATCTGTCAAAAATGTTCAACTACCTTAAGCAGAGGACAGAATCTGAAAAGTCTCAATACAAGTTGCATGCATAGACATTTAACCACCATGCATTTGCAAGCCTGGACTAACTACCAAACGTCCCTTAAGGTTGTAGCACCCTCGGCCAATGAAGCTAGTCAGCAACGCAACATCCCTTCCGGCAGTGTAGGGCCACCATTTTCCGCACCACCTGCAGTATCTGTGCAGGTTTCTTTGCCAGGCCAAAGCAGTCAGGGTCAGGGAATCACCAGTTTCGTAGTAGGAAACACTGCATCTAGGGCACCGGCGGCAACAATACCATCTCCCACCGTCTCTCAGTCTGCCATGTCCACCGGCACCCCCGCTAGTTCCACGATCTCCAGCTCTCCAGTCCAGCTCACCCTACATGAGACTATGGTTAGAAAAAGGAAGTACTTAGCCTCGCATCCGCGTACACAGGGTTTGAACGCCCACATAGCTAGACTAATCTCGTTAGAGATGATGCCCTATCGGTTAGTTGAAAGCGAAGCTTTCAAAGCCCTGATGGACTACGCTGTACCACGCTACGAGCTACCCAGTCGACACTTTTTTTCCAGAAAAGCCATCCCAGGTCTCCACCAGCATGTTAAAGAGCGCATCGTCCATGCACTCAGGCAATCTGTGAGCACAAAGGTGCACCTGACAACAGATGCATGGACCAGTAGGCATGGCCAGGGACGTTACGTGTCCATCACGGCACACTGGGTGAATGTTGTGGATGCAGGGTCCACAGGGGACAGCAAGTTTGGGACAGTTCTGCCTAGCCCACGGTCTAGGAAACAGTTGGCTGTAGCCGTTCGCACCCCCTCCTCCTCCTCTTCGTCCTCCTGCAGAAGCGAGAGCTCGTCCACAGACCGCAGTCGCACAACCACTCCATCCGCAGCTGCCACTGTTGCACACCAGGTCTCCCATTATGGGGCAGCTACTGGCAAACGTCAGCAGGCTGTATTGGCTATGAAGTGTTTGGGCGACAACAGACACACCGCGGAAGTTCTGTCCGAGTTCTTGCAGAAAGAAACGCAGTCGTGGCTGGGCACTGTAGATCTTGAGGCAGGCAAGGTAGTGAGTGATAACGGAAGGAATTTCATGGCTGCCATCTCCCTTTCCCAACTGAAACACATTCCTTGCCTGGGTCACACCTTAAACCTGGTGGTGCAGTGCTTCCTGAAAAGTTATCCGGGGTTATCCGACCTGCTCCTCAAAGTGCGTGGACTTTGCTCACATATCCACCGTTCGCCCGTACACTCCAGCCGTATGCAGACCTATCAGCGTTCTTTGAACCTTCCCCAGCATCGCCTAATCATAGACGTTGCAACAAGGTGGAACTCAACACTGCACATGCTTCAGAGACTGTGCGAACAGAGGCGGGCTGTTATGTTTTTGTGGGAGGATACACATACACGGGCAGGCAGTAGGATGGCAGACATGGAGTTGTCAGGTGTGCAGTGGTCGAAGATTCAAGACATGTGTCAAGTCCTTCAGTGGTTTGAGGAATGCACACGGCTGGTTAGTGCAGACAACACCATAATAAGCATGAGCATCCCCCTAATGCGTCTGCTGATGCAAAGTTTGACGCACATAAAGGATCAGGCGTCTGCAGCTGAGGAAGAGGAAAGCCTTGATGACAGTCAGCCATTGTCTGGCCAGGGCAGTGTACAGGACGAGTTAGCGGGCGAAGAGGAGGAGGAGGACGAGGAGGATGATGGGGATGATTATATTTTTAATGAGGAAGCTTTTCCGGGGCCACTGGAAATTGGTGGCGCGGCAAGGCCGGGTTCTGGTTTTTGGAGGGACACAAGTGACGTGGATTTGCCTGAAACTGCCCCTCAACCAAGCACAACCGCAGATTTGAGAACTGGAACTTTGGCCCACATGGCGGATTATGCCTTACGTATCCTCAAAAGGGACACACGCATAACTAAAATGATGAACGATGACGATTACTGGTTGGCCTGCCTCCTTGATCCTCGCTATAAAGGCAAATTGCAAAATATAATGCCACATGAGAACTTGGAACTAATATTAGCAACCAAACAATCAACTTTTGTTGACCGTTTGCTTCTGGCATTCCCTGCACACAGCGCCCGTGATCGTTCTCACACGAGCTGCAGGGGCCAGCAGACCAGAGGAGTTAGAGGGGCAGAAATCAGAAGTGGCGTTGGCCAGAGTGGTTTTCTGACCAGGTTGTGGAGTGATTTTGCTATGACCGCAGACAGGACAGGTACTGCAGCATCAATTCAAAGTGACAGGAGACAACATTTGTCCAGTAAGGTTACAAACTATTTTTCATCCCTTATCGATGTTCTCCCTCAACCGTCATTCCCATTTGATTGCTGGGCATCAAAATTAGACACCTGGCCAGAATTGGCAGAATATGCATTGCAGGAGCTTGCTTGCCCGGCAGCTAGTGTCCTATCAGAAAGAGTATTCAGTGCTGCAGGTTCAATACTAACAGAAAAAAGGACTCGTCTGGCTACCCAAAATGTAGATGATCTAACCTTCATTAAAATGAACCACAACTGGATTTCGAAATCTTTTGCCCCACCTTGCCCGGCCGACACCTAGCTTTCCTATGAAAAGGTCTTGCCTGTGGACTATTCTGAATGCCTTTTCCAATCTCGTAATTTTCTGCATCTGATTGTCCAGCATACGACATGTTTACACCTCACTAAATGGCCAAACTCCCCACACGGGGCCGTGGTATCGACACTTGGCGACAGCACCCGTGAGAGTGCTGTTTGTCTGAAGAGGTGGGTGTGCCCGCTTTTGGTCGACGGCACTGCCACTGGGTCCCTCCTAGTACAATAAAGTGTCTCTGGCGGTGGTGGTGCGCACCCAACGTCAGACACACCGTTGTAATATGAGGGGCCCTGGGCCTGTACCGCCGGCCACAAGACAGTTCCCCCCCCCAGCTCAAACAGTGCTCTACCACTTGCAAAATTATCTCACAGCTCCACCAATGTTTAGTCTATGCGCTGACATCCTTCAATGCCTGCCACTGACAATACCATTGTATTGACATTTTTGTTATGTTAGGCCTTCGAAGCCTGTCTGCGGTCACTCCTTCCACTATGCCTCCACTGACCACACCACTGCTGCCCGTGTACCCCTGGAACCAATTTAAAATTGCCTACAGCCAGCCCAATTTTTTTATTTTAGGCCTTCGATGCCTGTCTGCGGTCCGTTCTTTCTACTACTACTACACTGACCAGGCCACTGCTGCCCGTGTACCCCTGGAACCAATTTAAAATTGCCTACAGCCATGTGTTATTATTTTAGGCCTTCGATGCCTGTCTGCGGTCACTCCTTACAATATGCCTCCACTGACCACTCCACTGCTGCCCGTGTACCCCTGGAACCAATTTAAAATTGCCTACAGCCAGCCCAATTTTTTTATTTTAGGCCTTCGATGCCTGTCTGCGGTCACTCCTTCCACTAGGCCTCCACTGACCACACCACTGCTGCCCGTGTACCCCTGGAACCAATTTAAAATTGCCTACAGCCAGCCCAATTTTTTTATTTTAGGCCTTCGATGCCTGTCTGCGGTCCATTCTTTCTACTACTACTACACTGACCAGGCCACTGCTGCCCGTGTACCCCTGGAACCAATTTAAAATTGCCTACAGCCAGCCCAATTTTTTTATTTTAGGCCTTCGAGGCCTGTCTGCGGTCACTCCTTCCACTAGGCCTCCACTGACCACACCACTGCTGCCCGTGTACCCCTGGAACCAATTTAAAATTGCCTACAGCCAGCCCAATTTTTTTATTTTAGGCCTTCGATGCCTGTCTGCGGTCACTCCTTCCACTAGGCCTCCACTGACCACACCACTGCTGCCCGTGTACCCCTGGAACCAATTTAAAATTGCCTACAGCCAGCCCAATTTTTTTATTTTAGGCCTTCGATGCCTGTCTGCGGTCACTCCTTCCACTAGGCCTCCACTGACCACACCACTGCTGCCCGTATACCCCTGGAACCAATTTAAAATTGCCTACAGCCAGCCCAATTTTTTTATTTTAGGCCTCGATGCCTGTCTGCGGTCCGTTCTTTCTACTACTACTACACTGACCAGGCCACTGCTGCCCGTGTTCCCCTGGAACCAATTTAAAATTGCCAACAGCAATGTGTTATTATGTTAGGCCTTCGATGCCTGTTTGCGGTCACTCCTTCCAATAGTTCTCCACTGACCAGACCAATGCTGGCCGTGTACCCCTGGAACCCAGCTGAAAGTGCATGTAGCCTCCTTTTTTTCTTTGTTTTATATTTAGAAAGCCCAGATTAACTACGCTGTGCAACGGTTCAAGCTACCCAGTCGACATTTCTTTTGTGAGCAAAGCCATCCCAGCCCTCCACCGGCATGAAAAAGTCTGCATTGTCATAGCACTCAGGCAATCAAACAGTAGAAAGGTGCACCTGACAAGAGACGCATGGACCAGTAGGCATGTCCACAAAAAGTTACGTGTCCATTACGGCGCACTGGGTTAATGTGTTGGATGCATGGTCCACAGGGGACAGCCTACAAAGTCTGTCTGCAGTCCCTAATTCCAATTTTCCTCCGCTGACCACACCACTGCTGCCCGTGTACCCCTGGAACCAATTTTACAGTGTCTACAGCCTAATTTTGTTATGTTAGGCCTACTACGCCTGTCTGCGGTCCCTCCTTCCAATACTCGTCCACTGACCACACCACTGCTGCCCGTGGACCCCTGGAACCTATTTTTAATTGCATAGAGCATCCTTTTTTTAATAGTAGGCGTACAAAGTCTGTCTGCGGTCCACTATTGAAATTGTCCTCCACTGCCCAGAGCACTGCTGCTTGTGTACCCCTGTAACTTTTTTAAGCTGCAGTGAGCCACATTTTTGGGTTAAGTCCTACTACCTGTGTCTGTCTGCGCCACTCAATTCAGCTGTGTTCCTTTGAAAAAAGCTGAGCGTCAATAGTCTTGTTTTCAGCCTCTAGGAATTTTAAAACTGCATTGGGGGTACAACTTTGGTAGGGCCTACTAACGGTGTCTGCCTCCCCAAGGTGTGCCCCAGGTTTCCTCGCCATTGCTTCGATCTTAATGCTCTCGTTTAGTAGTTGTTGGAAACTACACTGCATTAGGCCTCCAAATTGGGTATGGGGTGTAGAGAGATGGTGTGTTCCACTCCAAGGTGTTCCCCAGGTTTCCTCGCCAATGCTTCGATCTTCATGCTCTCGTTTAGTAGTTGTTGGAAACTACACTGCATTAGGCCTACAAATTGGGTATGGGGTGTAGAGAGATGGTGTGTTCCACTCCAAGGTGTTCTCCAGGTTGCCTTTCCTGAGCTTCGATTTTCCGGCTCTCGTTTAGTAGTTGTTGGAAACTACACTGCATTAGGCCTTCAAATTGGGTATGGGGTGTAGAGAGATGGTGTGTTCCACTCCAAGGTGTTCTCCAGGTTGCCTTTCCTGAGCTTCGATCTTCCGGCTCTCGTTTAGTAGTTCTTGGAAACTACACTGCATTAGGCCTACAAATTGGGTATGGGGTGTAGAGAGATGGTGTGTTCCACTCCAAGGTGTTCTCCAGGTTGCCTTTCCTGAGCTTCGATCTTCCGGCTCTCGTTTAGTAGTTGTTGGAAACTACGCTGCATTAGGCCTACAAATTGGGTATGGGGTGTAGAGAGATGGTGTGTTCCACTCCAAGGTGTTCTCCAGGTTGCCTTTCCTGAGCTTCGATCTTCCGGCTCTCGTTTAGTAGTTCTTGGAAACTACACTGCATTAGGCCTACAAATTGGGTATGGGGTGTAGAGAGATGGTGTGTTCCACTCCAAGGTGTTCTCCAGGTTGCCTTTCCTGAGCTTCGATCTTCCGGCTCTCGTTTAGTAGTTGTTGGAAACTACGCTGCATTAGGCCTACAAATTGGGTATGGGGTGTAGAGAGATGGTGTGTTCCACTCCAAGGTGTTCTCCAGGTTGCCTTTCCTGAGCTTCGATCTTCCGGCTCTCGTTTATTAGTTCTTGGAAACTACACTGCATTAGGCCTACAAATTGGGTATGGGGTGTAGAGAGATGGTGTGTTCCACTCCAAGGTGTTCTCCAGGTTGCCTTTCCTGAGCTTCGATCTTCCGGCTCTCGTTTAGTAGTTGTTGGAAACTACACTGCATTAGGCCTTCAAATTGGGTATGGGGTGTAGAGAGATGGTGTGTTCCACTCCAAGGTGTTCTCCAGGTTGCCTTTCCTGAGCTTCGATCTTCCGGCTCTCGTTTAGTAGTTCTTGGAAACTACACTGCATTAGGCCTACAAATTGGGTATGGGGTGTAGAGAGATGGTGTGTTCCACTCCAAGGTGTTCTCCAGGTTGCCTTTCCTGAGCTTCGATCTTCCGGCTCTCGTTTAGTAGTTGTTGGAAACTACGCTGCATTAGGCCTACAAATTGGGTATGGGGTGTAGAGAGATGGTGTGTTCCACTCCAAGGTGTTCTCCAGGTTGCCTTTCCAGAACTTCTATCTTCAGGCTCTCATTAAATTGTGGTTAAACGGAACAACTGCATTTGGCGTACTAGTTGGTTTGGGGCCTACTATCGGTGTCTGCCACTCCTTGCTGTTCTCCTGGTTTCCTGTCCTGAAATTCCATTTTCAGGCTCTCGTTAAGTAGTTGTTAATGTTAGACTGCATTTGGCCTACTAGTTGGGTTGGGGCCTACTATCGGTGTCTGCCACTCCTTGCTGTTCTCCTCCACTGAACAAAGCTGTGCCGCCTGTTTACTACGGTTGCCAATTTTGAACTGCATTTCGACTACTTACTGATTTGGGCCTACTCTCTGTGTCAGCCTCTCATTCCAGTTGTCCTCCACTGCAATGCCCCCTGGTTAGTCCTGTGTTACCAATTTTGAACTGCATTTAGCCAACTTTATTCTTTGGGCCTATATCTGTGTTTCCTCCTCATCCTGCCCATTGCCCAGCCAGTGATAGATGAGTCTGCTGGTACATTGACCCATAACGCAAAATTCCCCGTGCACGCTACACAGCAAGATTGTGACCCTGCTGAAAGTCAGGTTCCTCTTCCCGCATACCATACCACCTTACACGGGGACAAAGAGGAAGGTGCAGATGAAAGTGCAGGTTCCTTCATCAGGTGGGGGGAGGAATACTAGTTGGCGACGTCACTGGCACAGGGCCTCTCATAGTACGCAAAAGTGTTGCTGCCGGTGGGAGGCGCCCCCGCCATGCAAACACACCGCTGTACTTTGAGGGGCCCTGTGCCAGTGCCAATGCCAACGAGTGGGCCCCCCCTGCTTGCTCAGGATCACAGCACTTGCAAAGTTGAAATACTTACCTCTCCCTGCTCCACTGCCGTGACGTGGTCCAGATTTACTGGGCCCACTAATTACTTGAACCAGCCCTACCCCCCACAACTTTAGCCAAATGACCCCCAATTTCAAATGCCTTCCAATTATTATAAGGTAAATTACGATTGACAAGCTTCTTTAACAAGAATGGATGTTTTTGCCATTAAAATGGGCAGTGTAGGTGTTTTCCTGGCCTCCACTCACTGCCGACTATGCTCCCCCATTGACTTGCATTGGGTTTCGTGTTTCGGGCGATACCCGACTTTTCGCGATAATCGGCCGATTCCACTCGACTCGACTTCTAAGATAGTCGGGTTTCGCGAAACACGGCTCGACTCTAAAAAGGTCAAGGTCGCTCAACCCTACCCTCCAGGATTTTACCCACAGTAGAGGTTAAGCTTACTGGCCTATAATTTCCGAGTTCAGTTTTTGTTCCCTTTTTGAATATTGGCACCACATTTGCTATACGCCAGTCCTGTGGCACAAACCCTGTTATTATGGAGTCTTTAAAGATTAAAAATAATGGTCCATCAATGACTGTACTTAATTCCTGCAGTACTCGAGGGTGTATCCCATCCGGGCCCGGAGATTTGTCAATTTTAGTGATTTTTAGACGCCGCCGCACTTCCTGCTGGGTTAAGCAGGTGACATTTAATTGGGAATTTTTATCACTAGACATTTTGTCTGCCATGGGATTTTCTTGTGTAAATACTGATGAAAAAAAGACATTTAGCATATTGGCTTTTTCCTCATCCTCATCCACCATCTCACCCAGACTATTTTTAAGGGGGCCAACACTATCATTTTTTAGTTTCTTACTATTTATGTAGATAAAGAATATTTTAGGATTATTTTTACTCTCTCTGGCAATGAGTCTCTCTGTCTCAATCTTTGCTGCCTTGATTTGCTTTTTACAGAATTTATTTAATTTTCTGGATTTATTTAATGCCTCCTCACTACCTACTTCCTTTAATTCGCTAAATGCTTTCTTTTTGTCACTTATTGCGCTCCTTACAGCTCTATTTAGCCATATTGGTTTCCTCCTATTTCTAGTATGTTTATTCCCATACGGTATATACTGTGCACAGGTCCTATCCAGGATGCTAATAAACGTCTCCCATTTTCTTTGTGTATTTTTGTGTCTCAGGATATCGTCCCAGTTAATTGCACCAAGATCCTCTCTCATCCGTTGGAAATTTGCCCTCCTGAAGTTTAGTGTCCTTGTAACCCCTCTACCACACATCTTTTTAAAGGATACATGAAAACTTATTATTTTGTGATCGCTATTTCCCAAATGACCCCCAACCCTTATATTTGATATGCGGTCTGGCCTGTTGGTTAATATTAGGTCTAGCAGTGCCCCCTTTCTTGTTGGGTCCTGAACCAGTTGTGAAATGTAATTGTCCATCATAGTTGTCAAAAACCGATTACCTTTGCTGGAACTGCAGGTTTCTGTTCCTCAATCTATTTCAGGGTAGTTGAAGTCCCCCATAATAATGACTTCTCCTTGAGTCGCAGCTTCATCTATTTGCTTTACGAGGATATTTTCCATTGCTTCCATTATTTTTGGAGATTTATAACAAACCTCTATCAGTAATTTATTATTTTTTCCCCCTCCCCTTATCTCCACCCACAGGGATTCTACATTTTCATTAAATTCACCTATATTATCACGCCGGATGGGTTTTAAGGACGATTTTACATACAGACACACCCCTCCCCCTCGCTTATCTGTACGGTCATTTCTGAACAGGCTATAGCCCTGCAAGTTAACAGCCCAGTCATGGCTCTCATCCAGCCACGTCTCAGATATCCCCACCATGTCATAATTATGCTCCAACAACATTAGTTCTAATTCGTCCATTTTGTTGGCGAGGCTTCTGGCATTAGTATACATGCACTTTATGTTCCTCTCTGTACTTCCATTTCTTAAATTATTAACTGTTCTGACCCCACCCCCCATGCCACCGCCACCCCCAACTTCCTTATTTGTGCCCAGGTCTCTGTCTACACTATCTTCCCCTCCTATAAAATGAATACCCTCACCCCAATTACTAGTTTAAACACTCCACCAACCTTCTAGCCATTCTCTCCCCCAGCACAGCTGCACCCTCCCCATTGAGGTGCAGCCCGTCCCTAGCGTAGAGCCTGTAGCCAACTGAGAAGTCGGACCAGTTCTGCAGGAACCCAAACCCCTCTTTCCTACACCAATTCTTGAGCCACTTATTAACCTCCCTAATCTCCCGTTGCCTCTCTGGCGTGGCACGTGGTACCGGCAGTATTTCGGAAAATACCACGTTGGAGGTCCTTGCTTTCAGCTTGCAGCCTAATTCCCTGAAATCATCTTTAAGGACCTTCCACCTACCTCTAACTTTGTCATTAGTGCCAATGTGCACCATGACCGCTGGGTCCTCACCAGCCCCTCCCAATAATCTGTCCACCCGATCAGCGATGTGTCGGACTCGAGCGCCAGGTAGGCAGCACACCGTTCGACGATCCCTGTCTTTGTGACATATTGCCCTATGTGTTCCCCTAATAATTGAGTCGCCCACTACCAGCACCTGTCTGGCCTGCCCTGCTCTCCTATTTCCCTCCTTACTGGAGCAGTCACTCCTCCGGCTTTCAGAGGACATGCCTGGCTGCAGCAGTGCTACCCCTGTACTGGCACCCCCCTCATCCGCCAACTTAGCAAACTTATTGGGGTGTGCCAGGTCAGGACTAGCCTCCCTGGCACTCTTCCCTCTACCCCGCTTCCTAACTGTCACCCAGCTTGCTACTTCATTGTCCTGCAGCTCCATCCTACCATCCCCCCCCTCATCTGTCCCATTGAGCGTCTGCTCCGTGAGCAGAAGACTCCTCTCCATGTTGTCTATGGATCTCAGTGTTGCCAGCTGCACATTTAGAGTCAGAATCTGGGTTTCCAAATGCACAACGTGCTCACATCTCGCACAGCAGTATGCACCCTCGATCGGCTGCTCAAGGATTGCATACATGTGGCAAGATGTGCACTGGATGGCATTAACAAGAGTGGAGCACATTTCCTAATGGGGATTGCACCAGACAGAACAGTTCAATAAAAAAAAAAAAATAAATACAAAGTATTAATAAAAATCAGACAGCAATTCAGTAATTCCTCCCTTGGAAACTCCCTGACTCCAAAGTCACTGAATCACAAGTCACACTTACCTCCGTCCACACTTACGCTCAGGCCACACTCAGCTCGCTCACACTCGCTATGCTGAAGATTTAAAGATTTTTTTTTTTCTCTAGTTCCCTTAACAGCAATCCACCTTGCTGTCCAAATGCACTTCCAAAAAGGAAGTGCATCCCTAATTTTATTGCCATTCCTGGTATAAATGTGGAGGTGGAAAATTTTGGACCAATCAATTTTTTTTAATTTGTGTGACAGATAGCTTGCTAGAGCATATTATCCTACAAACAAATTTATGTGTGTCCCAATTCATCAACCAGAATCCATGGCAATTATGGTAATACGGCCAAACTACACCACCGATAAAGCAGCCACAGCCGGTGATGAGAAGAATCTGTGACGTCTCTGCATTTAGTGGTCACTACTCACCTGGGTAGCCATATGTGGGAATCTCCTCTTTACACCGCTCATCCCCCCTCACATATGTCTCTGTAGTATTAATATGGGTCAGATCTTCACCCTGAAACAAATATTGTAAAAGTCACCGACAGATGGAGAAGTCACATCTATGATCAGCTCTAATCCTGCCATCTCCACCGCTCTCATTACACAAGTATAAAACATATAATACTGGTGGGTAAAACAAGACTGAGCACAAGACCTTCACCGGCGTCTACACATCATAGGGGAGATCTCCTGACACCTTCTCTCCATCTACCTGATGATCCTGAGGAGCATTGGGATCTTCTTGGTTACAGTCCTGTGGAAGAAGAGGACGGGGACATCTCACTGGTGTTGTTCTCTTACTGGATAGATCTGGAGGAAACACATACAGGGACTGAATTAATTCTTTACATACAAATAATTATAAGCCGTGTGTATTTAGTCCTGTCTATTACCTGGAGATGTGAGAGGCTGAGGAACCCCCATTATGATGTTCTTGTACAGATCTCTGTGTCCTTCTAAATACTCCCACTCCTCCATGGAGAAATAGACAGCGACATCCTGACACCTTATAGGAACCTGACACATACAATGATACCGTCATCCCCCGATCCCTTCATAGCGTTACTGTATAATGTCCCAGCATTCCCAGCAGTGTCACCTCTCCAGTCAGCAGCTCAATCATCTTGTAGATGAGTTCTAGGATCTTCTGGTCATTGATGTCCTCATGGATCAGGGGGTGAGGTGGAGGCCCCGTGATTGGGCTCAGGGGTCTTCCCCATCCCTCAGACACAGGGTCCTGACAGCGATCACCAGAGGTCTTCTTCACCACTGTGTAATCCTGGTAATGGAGAGACACATTAATAAATCTCACTACAGACATTTCCAGAGTCCTCACCTCTCCAGTTCTGCCAATCTGTTATTCCCATAGATAAGAATGATGTAATGTGACGTCATCAGAATCTCTCACCTCTCCAGTAAGCCGGAACAGGATCTCTAGGGTGAGGTGTAATATCCTCTCCGCCATCTTGTCTCTGTCAATATCCATCTTTGATGGGTAAATCAGGACAATTTTCTTTTGTAGAAGATCTTCACTGAGAGGATCCGATATTGTAGAGACCTGAATGAGCAGATTAGCCGATGTAACATCATAAGAATCCTGTGTAATAATACAATTACTGGAGATAATAAGGGAAACATATGAGGAGATTTATTATTTTACAGTATTTAGTTTCCTTCTTTACATCTACTAATAAAACCTATATATTTAGGCCACAGACAACAAGCAGTTTCTTCCTCGGAGTCGGCAGCTGAATACGTTTCTCATAGACTCATCTTCCATAACGCTAATTCTCGTCTCATTTACCGACCCTGCAATCGGCATTAGCAATACTGCAGGAGATATTCATTACACGCGACATGAGAAATAACTACTTCATGATGAGGACGACATCTTCATCTTCTACTACGGCTCTCTCTAGAAACATATTTGGCCAGAGTCGGTCACTGACTCCATCACCACCGGCCGGCTATATGAAGGTTTCCAGTCATCCCCGCACTGTAATCTTCTATCACGTTAGATCTCAGCTCTGATTCACACACAGAAGTTTGAGGCTTTTATAAAAGATTTTTTGTTTCCACAATCAACGCGGACAGAAATGATCTGATCCCAAAGTCTCCATGTACAGTGATTTATGAGGTTTATTTCTGGCCTTAGGCTTTCCTGTATTACAAGAAAAACACCAGAAAAAAACAGATATTGAAATGTTTCTAAAGAAAATTGGCTCCAACAATTCTTGTAAAAAGAAAAAAAAACATGGAAAAAGCAGAAGACACATTTTATAATTTTTAACTTGTTTAACATTTATTAAAAAGAAATTAATCTTTTTGTGCACAGAACATAAATGTGCACCGCAGGGACGGCACAGATGAGGCTTCAACAAAAACCCTGGCAGTTTATCCACTTGCTGCTGTGAAAAGCAAACATGGCATCTAAGAAGGTGACAGAGTTTGGCTGAATGCCCCCCGCCTCCAAGTACTTGATAGTATGGGGCGGCCTAGTTATTACAATACTTACATGCCTAATAATGGGGTCTGGGCAGCAATGTATGAAGGTCTATTAGGCCGGGCCAGATGCGGTGGCCAATAAGTCACCTTTCATCGCCCCATACACATTAGACTAAAGTTACATGAAATCACTGATTTCGGGGGTTAGGGCGACTATATAATGTATTTGGGGGCCTCCCGACAGATGATGTCAGGACAGAGAAGGATCTGACATCCTGAATTTCAGAGGATAATCCATTTGTTCTTCCTGTAGATAATCCTCCGCTAGAGGAGTCTGGAGGCGACTCTCTCATACAGACCCCAGGAAAGCTGGAATATTTGTGTGTATGGGGAGTCGGGAGAGATGGCCGTCTGCCAAATGACCGTTCAGCCAACTCTTATCTTATGTGTATGGCATAATACCTCTCAACTTTTGAAGAAAGGAAAGAGGGATAAAGTTTGCGGCACGCGCAGCGGAAAATTTTAGGCCACGCCTCTGATCACACCCATTTCACAACTAGTCACACTCATATCCACACCCCAACACACCCATTTATCACTGCTGATCACACTGTTTCATAAACAATAATTATAAACAAAAAAAATATGGCCACACAGTGCTCTATACTGTATAATGGCCCCACATGATGCTGGGAACAGTATAATGGCCCCACATGATGCTCCATACTGTATAATGGCCCCACATAGTGCTCCATACTGTATAATGGCCCCACATAGTGCTCCATACTGTATAATGACCACACAGTGCTCCATACTGTATAATGGCTACACATAGTGCTCTGTACTGTATAATGGACCCACATGATACTGGGAACAGTATAATGGCCCCACATGATACTCCATACTGTATAATGGCCCCATATAGTGCTCCATATTGTATAATGGCCCCACATAGTGCTTTATACTGTATAATTGCCACAGAGTGATCCATACCGTCTAATGGCCACACATGATGCTCCATACTGTATAATGGCCACATATGATGCTGTGTATATCATAATGGCCACACATGATGCTCCATACTGTATAATGGCCCCACATGATGCTGGGTACAGTATAATGGCCCCACATGATACTGCATACAGTATGATGGCCACACATGGTTACCTCACCCTCATTGCCTTCTCCATCACACCTTTCAACGCGCTCCTTAGCAGCAACCGGCAGCTTCCACTCCCGCTGCACTGAATGATATCCAGCCACGCCGCACCACTGACTGCTCACGTCGCTGCAGCTCCAGTACGCCCCTGATAAAGAACTCTCCGTGTCTCCAGTCCCAGTCAGTGTCAGAACGAGGAGCAATATCCGCTCCGATCCGACAGCTATCGTCCGCTGCGTACACCTCGTACACACGCAGCCCTGCTTCTTACATACACGGCTCCGCTACATACACCTTGTACACACACGAGACTGCTCCGTACACACACGGCTCTGCTACATCCACACTGTAAACACCTCCTGACCCCACACAGAAACTTACCCTCATCCAGCACCTTGACAACCAGCAGAGTACTGCATGCATACACGGAGGCCTCAATCATGTGACCCCTTACTCCTCCCCTCATGTGACCTCATCACAGGTCCTGTGCGCACAGAGCACCCATATATGTGGTGTGCCGCTCTGCGGGTGGAGGGATGAGGCTGAGGCTCACATTGCAGTGTGGGAAAAGTGAGATTCCGCCTGTGACAGCGGGATAGACTGTCAAAATCGGGACTGCCCCGCTGGATCTGGGACGGTTTGTAGGTATGGTATGGGGCCATTAGTATTACACTGACAGGTAGTGATGATACACTACAATAGTACAGGGCATCATCGGAGCCATTGGAGGCTTATATGTTGTATGATCGCACTGATCAGAGGGGTTTAACAAAGGTTTAAAGTGAAAAAAAATCATTGTTTTAACAAGAAGAAATATCTGTCACTATATGGAAAGCAGAGTCACTGCACAATGTTAGTTAAGTCTCGTCCATAACTACTTTATTATACTCTATTATCCTGTACACAGTGGAGGAGATAGAAATCACAGGTCCGACAGCAATAACTGGAATTGAGTCCTCCAACGTAAAGAAAAAAAAATCTATCTAGCTATATATACACAACCCCTGGCAAAAATTATGGAATCACCGGCTTTGGAGGATGTTCATTCAGTTTAATTTTGTAGAAAAAAAACAGATCACAGACATGGCCCAAAACTAAAGTAATTTCAAATGGCAACTATCTGGCTTTAAGAAAGACTAAGGGTATGTGCACATGTTGCGGATTCTCTGCAGATACGCAGCGTTTTTTGAGGTGCAGAAACGCTGCAGATCCGCAGTTGATTTACAGTACAATGTAAATCAATGAGAAAAAAAAATGCTGTGCACACTTTGCGGAAAATCCGCTGCGGAAACGCTGCGGTTTAAAAGAGGTAGCATGTGACTTCTTTTTTTTTGAATATGGAGCGTTTTTGTACCCATTCCATTATAGAAAACTGTAAGGGTAAAAAACGCAGGAAATCCGCAAGAAAACCGCAACAAAAATGCACAAAAAACGCTGCGGAACCGTACAAAAAACGCGACAAATCCGCAGGTGCGTTTTCTGCTAGGAGAGGCAGAATCCGCACCAGAAATTCCTAAGCCTAATCCGCAATGTGTGCACATAGCTTAACCCCTTTACCCCCAAAGGTGGTTTGCACGTTAACCCCTTTCTGACCTCGGGCAGGATAGTACGTCCGAGGTTAGATCCCCTGCTTTGATGCGGGCTCCGGCGGTGAGCCCGCATCAAAGCCGGGACATGTCAGCTGTTTTGAACAGCTGACATGTGCCCGTAATAGGCGCGGGCAGAATCGCGATCTGCCCGCACCTATTAACTAGTTAAATGCCGCTGTCAAACGCAGACAGCGGCATTTAACTACCGCTTCCGGCCGGGCGGCCGGAAATGACGTCATCACCGACCCCCGTCACATGATCGGGGGTCGGCGATGCGTCTCCATTGTAACCATAGAGGTCCTTGAGACCTCTATGGTTACTGATCGCCTGTGGCTGTGAGCGCCACCCTGTGGTCGGCGCTCACAGCACACCTGATTTTCTGCTACATAGCAGCGAACATAAGATCGCTGCTATGTAGCAGAGGCGATCGGGTTGTGCCTGCTTCTAGCCTCCCATGGAGGCTATGGAAGAATGGCAAAAGTAAAAAAAAAAAGTTGAAAAAAAATGTGAAAAAAATAAAAAAAATATAAAAGTTTAAATCACCCCCCTTTCGCCCCAATCAAAATAAATCAATAAAAAAAATATAAAATCTACGCATATTTGGTATCGCCGCGCTCAGAATCGCCCGATCTATCAACTAAACAAAAGCATTAACCTGATCTCTAAACAGCGTAGCGGGAAAATAATTCAAAACGCCAGAATTACGTTTTTTTGGTCGCCGCGACATTGAATTAAAATGCAATAACGGGCGATCAAAAGAACGTATTTGCACCGAAATGCTATCATTAAAAACGTCATCTCGGCACGCAAAAAATAAGCCCTCAACCGACCCCAGATCACAAAAAATGGAGACGCTACGGGTATCGGAAAATGGCGCAATTTTTTTTTCTTTTTTTAGCAAAGTTTGGAATTTTTTTTCACCACTTAGATAAAAAATAACCTAGTCATGTTAGGTGTCTATGAACTCGTAATGACCTGGAGAATCATAATGGCAGGTCAGTTTTAGCATTTAGTGAACCTAGCAAAAAAGCCACACAAAAAACAAGGGTGGGATTGCACTTTTTTTGCAATTTCACCGCACTTGGAATTTTTTTCCCGTTTTCTAGTACACGATATGCTAAAACCAATGATGTCGTTCAAAAGTACAACTCGTCCCGCAAAAAATAAGCCCTCACATGGCCAAATTCACAGAAAAATAAAAAAGTTATGGCTCTGGGAAGGAGGGGAGTGAAAAACGAACACGGAAAAACGAAAAATCCCAAGGTCATGAAATGGTTAATGACCGGGCCAATTTTTACAATTCTGACCACTGTCCCTTTATGAGGTTATAACTCTGGAACGCTTCAACGGATCCCGGTGATTCTGACATTGTTTTCTCGTGACATATTGTACTTCATGATAGTGGTAAAATTTCTTTGATATTACATGCGTTTATTTGTGAAAAAAACGGAAATATGGGGAAAATTTTGAAAATTTCGCAATTTTTCAACTTTGAATTTTTATGCAATTAAATCACAGAGATATGTCACATAAAATACTTAATAAGTAACATTTCCCACATGTCTACTTTACATCAGCACAATTTTGGAACCAAAATTTTTTTTGTTAGGGAGTTATAAGGGTTAAAATTTCTCATTTTTACAGCACCATTTTATTTTAGGGACCACATCTCATTTGAAGTCATTTTGAGGGGTCTATATGATAGAAAATACCCAAGTGTGACACCATTCTAAAAACTGCACCCCTCAAGGTTCTCAAAACCACATTCAAGAAGTTTATTAACCCTTCAGGTGTTTCACAGGAATTTTTGGAATGTTTAAATAAAAATTAACATTTAACTTTTTTTCACAAAAAATTTACTTCAGCTCCAATTTGTTTTATTTTACCAAGGGTTACAGGAGAAAATGGACCACAAACCTTGTTGTACAATTTATCCTGATTACGCCGATACCCCATAAGTGGAGGTAAACCACTGTTTGGGCGCATGACAGAGCTTGGAAGCGAAGGAGCGCCATTTGACTTTTTAATGCAAAATTGACTGGAATTGAGATGGGACGCCATGTTGCGTTTGGAGAGCCACTGATGTGCCTAAACATTGAAACCCCCCACAAGTGACACCATTTTGGAAAGTAGACCCCCTAAGGAACTTATCTAGATGTGTGGTGAGCACTTTGACCCACCAAGAGCTTCACAGAAGTTTATAATGCAGAGCCGTAAAAATAAAACAAAAATTTTTTCCCACAAAAAATTATTTTTTAGCCCCCAGTTTTGTATTTTCCCGAGGGTAACAGGAGAAATTGGACCCCAAAAGTTGTTGTGCAATTTGTCCTGAGTGCGCTGATACCCCATATGTGGGAGGGAACCACCGTTTGGGCGCATGGGAGGGCTCGGAAGGGAAGGAGCGCCATTTGGAATACAGACTTAGATGGAATGGTCTGCAGGCGTCACATTGCGTTTGCAGAGCCCCTAATGTACCTAAACAGTAAAAACCCCCACAAGTGACCCCATATTGGAAACTAGACCCCCCAAGGAACTTATCTAGATGTGTTGTGAGAACTTTGAGCCCCCAAGTGTTTCACTACAGTTTATAACGCAGAGCCGTGAAAATAAAAAATCTTTTTTTTTCCACAAAAATTATTTTTTAGCCCCCTGTTTTGTATTTTCCCAAGGATAACAGGAGAAATTGGACCCCAAGAGTTGTTGTCCAATTTGTCCTGAGTACGCTGATACCCCATATGTTGGGGTAAACTCCTGTTTGGGCACACAGGAGAACTCGGAAGGGAAGGAGCACTGTTTTACTTTTTCAACGCAGAATTGGCTGGAATTGAGATCGGACGCCATGTCGCGTTTGGAGATCCCCTGATGTGTCTAAACAGTGGAAACCCCCCAATTATAACTGAAACCCTAATCAAAACACACCCCTAACCCTAATTCCAACGGTAACCCTAACCACACCTCTAACCCAGACACACCCCTAACCCTAATCCCAACCCTATTCCCAACCGCAAATGTAATCCAAACCCTAACCCTAACTTTAGCCCCAACCCTAACTGTAGCCTTAGCCCTAACCCTAGCCCTAACCCTAGCCCTAACCCTAACCCCAGCCCTAACCCTAGCCCTAATGGGAAAATGGGAATAAATACATTTTTTTTATTTTTTTATTTTCCCCTAAGGGGGTGATGAAGGGGGGTTTGATTTACTTTTATAGCGGGTTTTTTAGCGGATTTTTATGATTGGCAGCCGTCACACACTGAAAGACGCTTTTTATTGCAAAAAATATTTTTTGCGTTACCACATTTTGATAGCTATAATTTTTCCATATTTGAGTCCACAGAGTCATGTGAGGTCTTGTTTTTTGCAGGATGAGTTGACGTTTTTATTGGTAACATTTTCGGGCACGTGACATTTTTTGATCGCTTTTTATTCCAATTTTTGTGAGGCAGAATTACCAAAAACCAGCTATTCATGAATTTCTTTTGGGGAGGCGTTTATACCGTTCCGCGTTTGATAAAATTGATAAAGCAGTTTTATTCTTCAGGTCAGTACGATTACAGCGATACCTCATTTTTATAACTTTTTTTATGTTTTGGCGCTTTTATACGATAAAAACTATTTTATAGAAAAAATAATTATTTTTGCATCACTTTATTCTGAGGACTATAACTTTTTATTTTTTTGCTGATGTTGCTGTATGGCGGCTCGTTTTTTGCGGGACAAGATGACGCTTTCAGCGGTACCATGGTTATTTATATCTGTCATTTTGATCACGTGTTATTCCACTTTTTGTTCGGCGGTATGATAATAAAGCGTTGTTTTTTGTCTCGTTTTTTTTTTTTTTTTTTCCTTACGGTGTTTACTGAAGGGGTTAACTAGTGGGACAGTTTTATAGGTCGGGTCGTTACGGACGCGGCGATACTAAATATGTGTACTTTTATTGTTTTTTTTTTTATTTAGATAAAGAAATGTATTTATGGGAATAATATATATATTTTTTTTTACACACTTGTAAAAATTTTTTTTAACTTTTTTACTTTGTGCCAAGGGGGGACATCACAGATCGATGATCTGCCAGTTTGCACAGCACTCTGACAGATCACCGATCTGTCAAAGAGCAGTGCAGTGTTACCAAGTGCCTGCTCTGAGCAGGCACTTGGTAAGGCACCTCCCTCCCTGCAGGACCCGGATCCGCAGCCATCTTGGATCCGGGACTTGCTGCAGGGAGGAAGGTAATAGACCCTCACAGCAATGCGATCACATCGCGTTGCTACGGGGGTCTCAGGGAAGCCCGCAGGGAGCCCCCTCCCTGCGGGAAGCTTCCCTGTACCGCCGGCACATCGCGATCATGTTTGATCGCGGTGTGCCGGGTAGAGTTGAGCGACCTTGACCTTTTTAGAGTCGAGCCGGGTTTCGCGAAACCCGACTATCTCAAAAGTCGGGTCGAGTGAAATCGGCCGATTATGACGTAAAGTCGGGATCGACCGAAACACGAAACCCAATGCAAGTCAATGGGGCAGCATAGTCGGCAGTGAGTGGGGGCCAGGAAAACACCTAGAGTGCCCATTTTAATGTAAAAACCATCCATTCTTCTTAATGAAGCTTGTCAAGCGTAATTTACCTTATAATAATTGGAAGGCATTTGAAATTGGGGGTCATTTGGCTAAAGTTGTGTGGGGTAGGGCTGGTTCAAGTAATTAGTGGGCCCAGGAAATCTGGACCACGTCACGGCAGTGGAGCAGGGAGAGGTAAGTATTTCAACTTTGCAAGTGCTGTGATCCTGAGCAAGCAGGGGGGCCCACTTGTTGGCATTGGCACTGGCACAGGGCCCCTCAAAGTACAGCGGTGTGTTTGCACGGCGGGGGCGCCTCCCACCGGCAGCAACACTTTTGCGTACTATGAGAGGCCCTGTGCCAGTGACGTCGCCAACTAGTATTCCTCCCCCCACCTGATGAAGGAACCTGCACTTTCATCTGCACCTTCCTCTTTGTCCCCGTGTAAGGTGGTATGTAGAGTTGAGCGACCTAGACCTTTTTAGAGTCGAGCCGGGTTTCGCGAAACCCGACTATCTCAAAAGTCGGGTCGAGTGAAATCGGCCGATTATGACGTAAAGTCGGGATCGACCGAAACACGAAACCCAATGCAAGTCAATGGGGCAGCATAGTCGGCAGTGAGTGGGGGCCAGGAAAACACCTAGAGTGCCCATTTTAATGTAAAAACCATCCATTCTTCTTAATGAAGCTTGTCAAGCGTAATTTACCTTATAATAATTGGAAGGCATTTGAAATTGGGGGTCATTTGGCTAAAGTTGTGTGGGGTAGGGCTGGTTCAAGTAATTAGTGGGCCCAGGAAATCTGGACCACGTCACGGCAGTGGAGCAGGGAGAGGTAAGTATTTCAACTTTGCAAGTGCTGTGATCCTGAGCAAGCAGGGGGGTCCCACTTGTTGGCATTGGCACTGGCACAGGGCCCCTCAAAGTACAGCGGTGTGTTTGCACGGCGGGGGCGCCTCCCACCGGCAGCAACACTTTTGCGTACTATGAGAGGCCCTGTGCCAGTGACGTCGCCAACTAGTATTCCTCCCCCCACCTGATGAAGGAACCTGCACTTTCATCTGCACCTTCCTCTTTGTCCCCGTGTAAGGTGGTATGGTATGCGGGAAGAGCAACCTGACTTTCAGCAGGGTCACAATGTTGTTGTGTAGCATGCACGGGGAATGTTGCGTTATGGGTCAATGTACCAGCAGACTCATCTATCACTGGCTGGGCAATGGGCACGATGAAGTGGAAACACAGATATAGGCCCAAAGAATAAAGTGGGCTAAATGCAGTTCAAAATTGGTAACACAGGAATAACCAGGGGGCATTGCAGTGGAGGACAACTGGAATGAGAGGCTGACACAGAGAGTAGGGCCAAATCAGTAAGTAGTCGAAATGCAGTTCAAAATTGGCAACCGTAGTAAACAGGCGGCACAGCTTTGTTCAGTGGAGGAGAACAGCAAGGAGTGGCAGACACCGATAGTAGGCCCCAACCCAACTAGTAGGCCAAATGCAGTCTAACATTAACAACTACTTAACGAGAGCCTGAAAATGGAATTTCAGGACAGGAAACCAGGAGAACAGCAAGGAGTGGCAGACACCGATAGTAGGCCCCAAACCAACTAGTACGCCAAATGCAGTTGTTCCATTTAACCACAATTTAATGAGAGCCTGAAGATAGAAGCTCAGGAAAGGCAACCTGGGGAACACCTTGGAGTGTAACACACCATCTCTCTCCACCCCATACCCATTTTGTAGGCCTAATGCAGTGTACTTTTCTACAACTACTAAACGAGAGTCGGAAGACCGAGGCAATGGCAAGGAAACCTGGGGAACACCTTGGAGTGTAACACACCATCTCTCTCCACCCCATACCCAATTTGTAGGCCTAATGCAGTGTAGTTTCCAAGAACTACTAAACGAGAGCCGGAAGATAAAAGCTCAGGAAAGGCAACCTGGGGAACACCTTGGAGTGGAACACACCATCTCTCTACACCCCATACCCAATTTGAAGGCCTAATGCAGCGTAGTTTCCAACAACTACAAAACGAGAGCCGGAAGATCGAAGCTCAGGAAAGGCAACCTGGGGAACACCTTGGAGTGGAACACACCCTCTCTCTACACCCCATACCCAATTTGAAGGCCTAATGCAGTGTAGTTTCCAAGAACTACTAAACGAGAGCCGGAAGATTGAAGCTCAGGAAAGGCAACCTGGGGAACACCTTGGAGTGTAACACAACGTCTCTCTACACCACGGAAGGGCTGATTCTTAGGAAGGAAGGCTGTTGGAAATAAGCATTGCGCGTCCGAGGGTGATTATATTCTTATTAGGTATATACTCACCCTCGGACGCGCCCTGCTTCTTTATTTGGAATGAATGTTTATTTCAATGTGGTGTTGACTTTCTCTATTATTTTGGTAATTAATGATTTTATTATTTTCATTGTTTTGCATCTTCTCGGCAATAATATAAAGAAGACGCGACAGGACAACACTCGGTGGATGCCATATGTGTGTTTTCAATTGAAAAAACCTTTCAGTTAACTACTTGTAGGAGAAAGTAATTGTAGCTGGTGGCCATTTTTAGTACTGTACCAGATTTTAGTTGTGTGTTTGTTTTTAATGTTAAAATGTCTGCATTTGATATCTCTCCAGTATTTTCTTTTTTGTAAGCAAAATACTTATTTTTATATTTTCTGATGTTGGTTCCAGGGGTACACGGGCAGCAGTGCCCTGGTCAGTGTAGTAGTAGTTGAAAGAATGGACCGCAGACAGGCATCGAAGGCCTAAAATAAAAAAATTGGGCTGGCTGTAGGCAATTTTAAATTGGTTCCAGGGGTACACGGGCAGCAGTGGTGTGGTCAGTGGAGGCCTAGTGGAAGGAGTCACCGCAGACAGGCATCGAAGGCCTAAAATAATAACACATGGCTGTAGGCAATTTTAAATTGGTTCCAGGGGTACACGGGCAGCAGTGGTGTGGTCAGTGGAGGCCTAGTGGAAGGAGTCACCGCAGACAGGCATCGAAGGCCTAAAATAATAACACATGGCTGTAGGCAATTTTAAATTGGTTCCAGGGGTACACGGGCAGCAGTGGTGTGGTCAGTGGAGGCCTAGTGGAAGGAGTCACCGCAGACAGGCATCGAAGGCCTAAAATAATAACACATGGCTGTAGGCAATTTTAAATTGGTTCCAGGGGTACACGGGCAGCAGTGGTGTGGTCAGTGGAGGCCTAGTGGAAGGAGTCACCGCAGACAGGCATCGAAGGCCTAAAATAATAACACATGGCTGTAGGCAATTTTAAATTGGTTCCAGGGGTACACGGGCAGCAGTGGTGTGGTCAGTGGAGGCCTAGTGGAAGGAGTCACCGCAGACAGGCATCGAAGGCCTAAAATAATAACACATGGCTGTAGGCAATTTTAAATTGGTTCCAGGGGTACACGGGCAGCAGTGGTGTGGTCAGTGGAGGCCTAGTGGAAGGAGTCACCGCAGACAGGCATCGAAGGCCTAAAATAATAACACATGGCTGTAGGCAATTTTAAATTGGTTCCAGGGGTACACGGGCAGCAGTGGTGTGGTCAGTGGAGGCCTAGTGGAAGGAGTCACCGCAGACAGGCATCGAAGGCCTAAAATAATAACACATGGCTGTAGGCAATTTTAAATTGGTTCCAGGGGTACACGGGCAGCAGTGGTGTGGTCAGTGGAGGCCTAGTGGAAGGAGTGACCACAGACAGGCATCGAAGGCCTAACATAACAAAAATGTCAATACAATGGTATTGTCAGTGGCAGGCATTGAAGGATGTCAGCGCATAGACTAAACATTGGTGGAGCTGTGAGATAATTTTGCAAGTGGTAGAGCACTGTTTGAGCTGGGGTGGGGGGAAACTGTCTTGTGGCCGGCGGTACAGGCCCAGGGCCCCTCATATTACAACGGTGTGTCTGACGTTGGGTGCGCACCACCACCGCCAGAGACACTTTATTGTACTAGGAGGGACCCAGTGGCAGTGCCGTCGACCAAAAGCGGGCTCACCCACCTCTTCAGACAAACTGCACTCTCACGGGTGCTGTCGCCAAGTGTCGATACCACGGCCCCGTGTGGGGAGTTTGGCCATTTAGTGAGGTGTAAACATGTCGTATGCTGGACAATCAGATGCAGAAAATTACGAGATTGGAAAAGGCATTCAGAATAGTCCACAGGCAAGACCTTTTCATAGGAAAGCTAGGTGTCAGCCGGGCAAGGTGGGGCAAAAGAATTCGAAATCCAGTTGTGGTTCATTTTAATGAAGGTTAGATCATCTACATTTTGGGTAGCCAGACGAGTCCTTTTTTCTGTTAGTATTGAACCTGCAGCACTGAATACTCTTTCTGATAGGACACTAGCTGCCGGGCAAGCAAGCTCCTGCAATGCATATTCTGCCAATTCTGGCCAGGTGTCTAATTTTGATGCCCAGTAATCAAATGGGAATGACGGTTGAGGGAGAACATCGATAAGGGATGAAAAATAGTTTGTAACCATACTGGACAAATGTTGTCTCCTGTCACTTTGAATTGATGCTGCAGTACCTGTCCTGTCTGCGGTCATAGCAAAATCACTCCACAACCTGGTCAGAAAACCCCTCTGGCCAACGCCACTTCTGATTTCTGCCCCCTCTAACTCCTCTGGTCTGCTGGCCCTTGCAGCTCGTGTGAGAACGATCACGGGCGCTGTGTGCAGGGAATGCCAGAAGCAAACGGTCAACAAGAGTTGATTGTTTGGTTGCTAATATTAGTTCCAAGTTCTCATGTGGCATTATATTTTGCAATTTGCCTTTATAGCGAGGATCAAGGAGGCAGGCCAACCAGTAATCGTCATCATTCATCATTTTAGTTATGCGTGTGTCCCTTTTGAGGATACGTAAGGCATAATCCGCCATGTGGGCCAAAGTTCCAGTTCTCAAATCTGCGGTTGTGCTTGGTTGAGGGGCAGTTTCAGGCAAATCCACGTCACTTGTGTCCCTCAAAAAACCAGAACCCGGCCTTGCCGCGCCACCAATTTCCAGTGGCCCCGGAAAAGCTTCCTCATTAAAAATATAATCATCCCCATCATCCTCCTCGTCCTCCTCCTCCTCTTCGCCCGCTACCTCGTCCTGTACACTGCCCTGGCCAGACAATGGCTGACTGTCATCAAGGCTTTCCTCTTCCTCAGCTGCAGACGCCTGATCCTTTATGTGCGTCAAACTTTGCATCAGCAGACGCATTAGGGGGATGCTCATGCTTATTATGGCGTTGTCTGCACTAACCAGCCGTGTGCATTCCTCAAAACACTGAAGGACTTGACACATGTCTTGAATCTTCGACCACTGCACACCTGACAACTCCATGTCTGCCATCCTACTGCCTGCCCGTGTATGTGTATCCTCCCACAAAAACATAACAGCCCGCCTCTGTTCACACAGTCTCTGAAGCATGTGCAGTGTTGAGTTCCACCTTGTTGCAACGTCTATGATTAGGCGATGCTGGGGAAGGTTCAAAGAACGCTGATAGGTCTGCATACGGCTGGAGTGTACGGGCGAACGGCGGATATGTGAGCAAAGTCCACGCACTTTGAGGAGCAGGTCGGATAACCCCGGATAACTTTTCAGGAAGCACTGCACCACCAGGTTTAAGGTGTGACCCAGGCAAGGAATGTGTTTCAGTTGGGAAAGGGAGATGGCAGCCATGAAATTCCTTCCGTTATCACTCACTACCTTGCCTGCCTCAAGATCTACAGTGCCCAGCCACGACTGCGTTTCTTTCTGCAAGAACTCGGACAGAACTTCCGCGGTGTGTCTGTTGTCGCCCAAACACTTCATAGCCAATACAGCCTGCTGACGTTTGCCAGTAGCTGCCCCATAATGGGAGACCTGGTGTGCAACAGTGGCAGCTGCGGATGGAGTGGTTGTGCGACTGCGGTCTGTGGACGAGCTCTCGCTTCTGCAGGAGGACGAAGAGGAGGAGGAGGGGGTGCGAACGGCTACAGCCAATTGTTTCCTAGACCGTGGGCTAGGCAGAACTGTCCCAAACTTGCTGTCCCCTGTGGACCCTGCATCCACCACATTTAACCAGTGTGCCGTGATGGACACGTAACGTCCCTGGCCATGCCTACTGGTCCATGCATCTGTTGTCAGGTGCACCTTTGTGCTCACAGATTGCCTGAGTGCATGGACGATGCGCTCTTTAACATGCTGGTGGAGGGCTGGGATGGCTTTTCTGGAAAAAAAGTGTCGACTGGGTAGCTCGTAGCGTGGTACAGCGTAGTCCATCAGGGCTTTGAAAGCTTCGCTTTCAACTAACCGGTAGGGCATCATCTCTAACGAGATTAGTCTAGCTATGTGTGCGTTCAAACCCTGTGTACGCGGATGCGAGGCTAAGTACTTCCTTTTTCTAACCATAGTCTCATGTAGGGTGAGCTGGACTGGAGAGCTGCAGATCGTGGAACTAGCGGGGGTGCCGGTGGACATGGCAGACTGAGAGACGGTGGGAGATGGTATTGTTGCCACCGGTGCCCTAGATGCAGTGTTTCCTACTACGAAACTGGTGATTCCCTGACCCTGAAGGCTTTGGCCTGGCAAAGAAACCTGCACAGATACTGCAGGTGGTGCGGAAAATGGTGGCCCTACACTGCCGGAAGGGATGTTGCGTTGCTGACTAGCTTCATTGGCCGAGGGTGCTACAACCTTAAGGGACGTTTGGTAGTTAGTCCAGGCTTGCAAATGCATGGTGGTTAAATGTCTATGCATGCAACTTGTATTGAGACTTTTCAGATTCTGTCCTCTGCTTAAGGTAGTTGAACATTTTTGACAGATGACTTTGCGCTGATCAATTGGATGTTGTTTAAAAAAATGCCAGACTGCACTCTTTCTAGCATCGGATACCTTTTCAGGCATTGCAGACTGAGCTTTAACCGGATGGCCACGCTGTCCTCCAACAGGTTTTAGCTTTGCCACGCGTTTTGGGCAAGATACGGGCCCGGCAGATGGAACCTGTTGCGATGTTGATGCCTGCTGCGGCCCCTCCTACTCCGCTTCAGAACTGCTGCCGCCTGCACCCTGTTCCCCCAATGGCTGCCAATCGGGGTCAAGAACTGGGTCATCTATTACCTCTTCTTGTAGCTCGTGTGCAACTTCGTCTGTGTCACCGTGGCGGTCGGTGGTATAGCGTTCGTGATGGGGCAACATAGTCTCATCAGGGTCTGATTCTTGATCAGCACCCTGCGATGGCAATGTTGTGGTCTGAGTCAAAGGACCAGGATAGTAGTCTGGCTGTGGCTGTGCATCAGTGCACTCCATGTCAGATTCAACTTGTAATGGGCATGGACTGTTAACTGCTTCACTTTCTAAGCCAGGGACGGTATGTGTAAAGAGCTCCATGGAGTAACCCGTTGTGTCGCCTGCTGCATTCTTCTCTGTTGTTGTTTTTGCTGAAGAGGACAAGGAAGCGACTTGTCCCTGACCGTGAACATCCACTAACGACGCGCTGCTTTGACATTTACCAGTTTCACGAGAGGAGGCAAAAGAGCTAGAGGCTGAGTCAGCAAGATAAGCCAAAACTTGCTCTTGCTGCTCCGGCTTTAAAAGCGGTTTTCCTACTCCCAGAAAAGGGAGCGTTCGAGGCCTTGTGTAGCCAGACGACGAACCTGGCTCCACAGCTCCAGACTTAGGTGCAATATTTTTTTTCCCACAACCAGCTAATGCTCCACCACTACCACTACCCTCATTACCAGCTGACAATGAACGCCCCCGGCCACGACCTCTTCCACCAGACTTCCTCATTGTTTTAAAAACGTTAACAAACGAACGGTATTTGTTGCTGTCACACAACTTACACGGTGAGCTATAACTTCAGTATGATTTAGCTACCCCTTTACAGGTGGGTGAGACCACAACGAAAATCAGCCACAATGTTACACACTCTGTTGTTGTTGGCAACAAATGAGATGGCACACACGCAGGACTGTCACTGAAGCGCAAATGTAAATATTTATCTCCCACTGATTTGTGTTTGTTTTTTTTAAAAGGGAGACTTCAGAAAAAAAAAAAATTAAAAAAAAATTATTTTTTACAGAAGAATTTATAAAACAAATAAAATGAAATGATTGTTTCAGGGAGAATTTAGGAAAAAAAAAAAAAAAAAAAAGGCTTTGTAGGGCCCACTGAGTGAGAGAGGACGCACACAGGAGTCAGGAGTGGCACACAAGCCCAGAGGCCAATATTTATCTCCCACTGATTGATGTACTGATTTTTTCAGGTAGATTTTGGAACCCAAATCAAGCTAAAAAAAATAATAGGCTTTCTATGGCCCACAATTGGGGAGAGAGAGAGAGATGGCACACCCAGGAGTCAAGACTGGCACACAAGCAGAAGGGGCAATATGAATCTCCCACAGTTTTTTTTTTTTTTTTTTTTTCAGGGAGACTTGAGAGAAAAAAAAATACCAAAAAAATGATTTTTTTTCAGGAATAATTTAGAAACCAAAGAAAATAAAATGATTGTTTCAGGGAGAATTTAGAAAACAAATAAAACAAAAAATAGGCTTTCTAGGGCCCACTGAGTGACAGATGACGCACACAGGAGTCAGGAGTGGCACACAAGCTCAGAGGCCAATATTAATCTCCCACTGATTGATTTAGTGATTTTTTTCAGGTAGATTTTGGAACCCAAATCAAGCAAAAAAATTAATAGGCTTTCTATGGCCCACTATTTGTGAGAGAGATGGCACGCACAGGACTGGCACACAAGCCCAGAGGCCAATATTAATCTCCCATTTTTTTTTTTTTCCAGGGAAAATTTATAAACCCAATAAAAAAAATAATAATAAATAGGCTTTCTATGGCCCACTATCTGAGAGAGAGAGATGGCACGCTTAGGACTGGCACACAAGCCCAAAGGCCAATATTAATCTCCCACTTATTGATTGATTGATTTTTTAAGGTAGAATTATGAACCCAAATCAACCAAAAAAATAAATAGGCTTTCTATGGCCCACTATTTGTGAGAGAGATGGCACGCTCAGGACTGGCACACAAGCCCAGAGGCCAATATTAACCCCTTCCCGACCTGTGACACAGCGTATGCGTCATGAAAGTCGGTGCCAATCCGACCTGTGACGCATATGCTGTGTCACAGAAAGATCGCGTCCCTGCAGATCGGGTGAAAGGGTTAACTCCCATTTCACCCGATCTGCAGGGACAGGGGGAGTGGTAGTTTAGCCCAGGGGGGGTGGCTTCACCCCCTCGTGGCTACGATCGCTCTGATTGGCTGTTGAAAGTGAAACTGCCAATCAGAGCGATTTGTAATATTTCACCTAAAAAAATGGTGAAATATTACAATCCAGCCATGGCCGATGCTGCAATATCATCGGCCATGGCTGGAAATACTAATGTGCCCCCACCCCACCCCTCCGATCGCCCCCCCAGCCCCCCGATCTGTGCTCCGCTCCCCTCCGTCCTGTGCTCCGCTCCCCCGTCCTCCTGTCCGCTCCCCCGTCCTCCTGTCCGCTCCCCCGTGCTCCAATCACACCCCCCCGTGCTCCAATCAAACCCCCCCGCACTCCGATCCCCCCCCGTGCTCCGAACCACCCCCCCTGCACACCGATCCCCCCCCCCCTGCACACCGATCCACCCGCCCGCACACCGATCACTCTCCCCCCGTGCTCCGATCCCTCCCCCCCGTGCTCCGACGCCCCCCCGTGCCCTGATCTCCCCCCCCTGTGCCCTGATCTCCCCCCCTTATACTTACCGATCCTGGCGGGGTCCGTCAGTCTTCTTCCCCGAGCGCCGCCATGTTCCAAAATGGCGGGCGCATGCGCAGTGCGCCCGCCGAATCTGCCGGCCGGCAGATTCGTTCCAATGTGAATTTTGATCACTGTGATATAATCTATCACAGTGGTCAAAATAAAAAAACAGTAAATGACCCCCCCCATTTGTCCCCCATAGATAGGGACAATAATAAAATAAAGAATTTTTTTTTTTTTTCACTAAGGTTGGAGTTAGAACTAGGGTTAGGGTTAGGGTTAGGGGTAGGGTTAGGGGTAGGGTTAGGGGTAGGGGTAGGGTTAGGGGTAGGGGTAGGGTTAGGGTTAGGGTTAGGGGTAGGGGTAGGGTTAGGGGTAGGGTTAGGGTTAGGATTAGGGTTTCGGTATGTGCACACGTATTCTGGTCCTCTGCGGATTTTTCTGCAGCGGATTTGATAAATCCGCAGTGCTAAACCGCTGCGGATTTATGGCAGATTTACCGCGGTTTTTCTGCGCATTTCACTGCGGTTTTACAACTGCGATTTTCTATTGGAGCAGTTGTAAAACCGCTGTGGAATCCGCAGAAAGAAGTGACATGCTGCGGAATGTAAACCGCTGCGTTTCCGTGCAGTTTTTCCGCAGCATGTGTACAGCGATTTTTGTTTCCCATAGGTTTACATTGAAATGTAAACTCATGGGAAACTGCTGCGGATCCGCAGCGTTTTCCAAAGCGTGTGCACATACCTTTAGAATTAGGCTATGTGCACACGGTGCGGATTTGGCTGCGGATCCGCAGCGGATTGGCCGCTGCGGATCCGCAGCAGTGTTCCATCAGGTTTACAGTACCATGTAAACCTATGGAAAACCAAATCCGCTGTGCCCATGGTGCGGAAAATACCGCACGGAAACGCTGCGTTGTATTTTCCGCAGCATGTCAATTCTTTGTGCGGATTCCGCAGCGTTTTACACCTATTCCTCAATAGGAATCCGCAGGTGGAATCCGCAGGTGAAATCCGCAGGTAAAACGCAGTGCCTTTTACCCGCGGATTTTTCAAAAATGGTGCGGAAAAATCTCACACGAATCCGCAACGTGGGTACATAGCCTTAGGGTTAGGGTTGGGTTGGAATTAGGGTTGTGGTTAGGGTTAGGGGTGTGTTGGGGTTAGGGTTGTGGTTAGGGGTGTGTTGCGGTTAGGGTTGTGGTTAGGGTTACGGCTACAGTTGGGATAAGGGTTAGGGGTGTGTTGGCGTAAGAATTGAGGGGTTTCCACTGTTTAGGCACATCAGGGGGTCTCCAAACGCAACATGGCGCCACCATTGATTCCAGCCAATCTTTTATTCAAAAAGTCAAATGGTGCTCCTTCCCTTCCGAGCCCCGACGTGTGCCCAAACAGTGGTTTACCCCCACATATGGGGTATCAGTGTACTCAGGACAAACTGGGCAACAATTACTGGGGTCCAATTTCTCCTGTTACCCTTGAGAAAATAAAAAATTGCTTGCTAAAACATCATTTTTGAGGAAAGTAAAATGATTTTTTATTTTCACGGCTCTGCGTTGTAAACGTCTGTGAAGCACTTGGGGGTTCAAAGTGCTCACCACATATCTAGATAAGTTCCTTGGGGGGTCTAGTTTCCAAAATGGGGTCACTTGTGGGGGGTTTCTACTGTTTAGGCACACCAGGGGCTCTGCAAACGCAACGTGACGCCCGCAGACCATTCCATCAAAGTCTGCATTTCAAAACGTCACTACTTGACTTCCGAGCCCCGACATGTGCCCAAACAGTGGTTTACCCCCACATATGGGGTATCAGCGTACTCAGGACAAACTGGGCAACAATTACTGGGGTCCAATTTCTCCTGTTACCCTTGAGAAAATAAAAAATTGCTTGCTAAAACATCATTTTTGAGGAAAGAAAAATGATTTTTTATTTTCACGGCTCTGCGTTGTAAACGTCTGTGAAGCACTTGGGGGTTCAAAGTGCTCACCACATATCTAGATAAGTTCCTTGGGGGGTCTAGTTTCCAAAATGGGGTCACTTGTGGGGGGTTTCTACTGTTTAGGCACACCAGGGGCTCTGCAAACGCAACGTGACGCCCGCAGACCATTCCATCAAAGTCTGCATTTCAAAAGTCACTACTTCCCTTCTGAGCCCCGACGTGTGCCCAAACAGTGGTTTACCCCCACATATGGGGTATCAGCGTACTCAGGAGAAACTGGACAACAACTTTTGGGGTCCAATTTCTCCTGTAACCCTTGGGAAAATAAAAAATTCTGGGCTAAAAAATTATTTTTGAGGAAAGAAAACGTATTTATTATTTTCACTGCTCTGTGTTATAAACTTCTGTGAAGCACTTGGGGGTTCAAAGTGCTCACCTCACATCTAGATAAGTTCCTTTCGGGGTCTAGTTTCTAAAATGGGGTCACTTGTGGGGGGTTTCTACTGTTTAGCCACATCAGGGGCTCTGCAAACGCAACGTAACGCCCGCAGAGCATTCCATCAAAGTCTGCATTTCAAAATGTCACTACTTGACTTCCGAGCCCCGACATGTGCCCAAACTGTGGTTTACCCCCACATATGGGGTATCAGCGTACTCAGGAGAAACTGTACAACAACTTTTGGGGTCAAATTTCTCCTGTTACCCTTGGGAAAATAATAAATTGCAGGCTAAAAAATCATTTTAGAGAAAATAAAATTTTTATTTTATTTTCATGGCTCTGCGTTATAAACTTCTGTGAAGCACTTGGAAGTTCAAAGTCCTCACCACACATCTAGATTAGTTCCTTTGGGGGTCTAGTTTCCAAAATGGGGTCATATGTGGGGGATCTCCAATGTTTAGGCACACAGGGGCTCTCCAAACGTGACATGGTGTCCGCTAATGATTGGAGCTAATTTTCCATTTAAAAAGCCAATTGGCATGCCTTCCCTTCCGAGCCCTGCCGTGCGCCCAAACAGTGGTTTACCCCCACATATGGGGTATCAGCGTACTCAGGACAAACTGGACAACAACATTTGCGGTCCAATTTCTCCTATTACCCTTGGCAAAATAGGAAATTCCAGGCTAAAAATCATTTTTGAGGAAAGAAAAATTATTTTTTATTTTCATGGCTCTGCATTATAAACTTCTGTGAAGCACCTGGGGGTTTAAAGTGCTCAATATGCATCTAGATAAGTTCCTTGGGGGGTCTAGTTTCCAAAATGGGGTCACTTGTGGGGGAGCTCCAATGCATAGGCACACAGGGGCTCTCCAAACGTGACATGGTGTCCGCTAACAATTGGAGCTAATTTTCCATTCAAAAAGTCAAATGGCGCGCCTTCCCTTCCGAGCCCTGCCGTGTGCCCAAACAGTGGTTTACCCCCACATATGAGGTATCGGCGTACTCGGGAGAAATTGCCCAACAAATTTTAGGATTCATTTTATCCTATTGCCTATGTGAAAATGAAAAACTGAGGCGAAAAGAATTTTTTTGTGAAAAAAAAAGTACTTTTTCATTTTTACAGATCAATTTGTGAAGCACCTGAGGGTTTAAAGTGCTCAATATGCATCTAGATAAGTTCCTTGGGGGGTCTAGTTTCCAAAATGGGGTCATTTGTGGGGGAGCTCCAATGTTTAGGCACACGGGGGCTCTCCAAACACGACATGGTGTCCGCTAACGATGGAGATAATTTTTCATTCAAAGAGTCAAATGGCGCTCCTTCCCTTCCGAACCTTACCATGTGCCCAAACAGTGGTTTACCTCCACATGTGAGGTATCGGTGTACTCATGAGAAATTGCCCAACAAATTTTAGGATCCATTTTATCCTGTTGCCCATGTGAAAATGAAAAAAATTGAGGCTAAAAGAATTTTTTTGTGAAAAAAAAGTACTTTTTCATTTTTACGGATCAATTTGTGAAGCCCCCGGGGGTTCAAAGTTCTCACTATGCATCTAGATAAGTTCCTTGGGGCGTCTAGTTTCCAAAATGGGGTCACGTGTGGGGGAGCTCCAATTTTTAGGCACACGGGGGCTCTCCAAACGTGACATGGTGTCCGCTAAAGAGTGGAGCCAATTTTTCATTCAAAAAGTCAAATGGCGCTCCTTCCCTTCCAAGCCCTGCCGTGCGCCCAAACAGTGGTTTACCCCCACATATGAGGTATCAGCGTACTCAGGACAAATTGGACAACAACTTTCGTGGTTCAGTTTCTCCTTGTACCATTGGGAAAATAAAAAAAATGTTGCTAAAAGATAATTTTTGTGACTAAAAAGTTAAATGTTCATTTTTTCCTTCCATGTTGCTTCTGCTGCTGTGAAGCACCTGAAGGGTTAAAAAACTTCTTGAATGTGGTTTTGAGCACCTTGAGGGGTGCATTTTTTAGAATGGTGTCACTTTTGGGTATTTTCATCCATATAGACCCCTCAAACTGACTTCAAATGTGAGGTGGTCCCTAAAAAAAATGGTTTTGTAAATTTCGTTGTAAAAATTAGAAATCGCTGGTCAAATTTTAACTCTTATAACTTCCTAGCAAAAAAAAATGTTGTTTCCAAAATTGTGCTGGTGTAAAGTAGACATGTGGGAAATGTTATTTATTAACTATTTTGTGTCACATAACTCTCTGGTTTAACAGAATAAAAATTCAAAATGTGAAAATTGCGAAATTTTCAAAATTTTCGCCAAATTTCCGTTTTTATCACAAATAAACGCAGAATTTATTGACCTAAATTTACCACTAACATGAAGCCCAATATGTCACGAAAAAACAATCTCAGAACCGCTAGGATCCGTTGAAGCGTTCCTGAGTTATTACCTCATAAAGGGACACTGGTCAGAATTGCAAAAAACGGCCAGGTCATTAAGGTCAAAATAGGCTGGGTCATGAAGGGGTTAATCTCCCACTTTTTTTTTTTTCCAGGGAAAATTTATAAACCCAATAAAATAATAAAAAAATAGGCTTTCTATGGCCCACTATCTGAGAGAGAGAGAGATGGCACGCTTAGGACTGGCACACAAGCCCAAAGGCCAGTGGCGTAACTACAAAGTGAGGGGCCCCGATGCGAACTTTCAAATGGGGCCCCCCCGCGCCAAAATATTTCCCACCGAAATTCACATTTTCCCTATTCATTTCGCACACTATAGTCGTGTTGCAATGTTGTGTAGTCTGACCTAATACTGCCCTGTACTCGCTGAGAAAAATGATTTTATAACTAACATGTCCCTATAGTAATATGTCCTCCCTCGCTCTAATTCCAAGCGCACTCCCGGCGTTTGAACTCTGTGTGCTGTTTCTTCCTGGTATGACGCTGCAGTGCGTCATTTCCAGACCTGTGCAGTGTGGGGGTGTATTGGGTGTACTGGTTGGCTCTGGAGCATACGCACTGCACATTCTGACACTGGCAAGTACACGCAATACTCCCCCACAGTGCACATGCTGGGCTCTGCCCACAACCGTGTACAGCCCGTACACACACGGCTTCGCTCCGAGAACCCGTACACACACGGCTCCGCTCCGTACACCTTGTACACACGCGGCTCCGATCCCTACACCTTGAACACACGGCTTCGCTCTTGTACACACGTGGCTCCGCTCCCTACACCTTGTACACACGCGGCTCCGCTCCCTACACCTTGTACACATGCGGCTGCGCTCTTTACACCTTTTACACATGCGGCTCCGCTCTTTACACCTTGTACACACGCGGCTCTGCACCGTACACCTTGTACACACGCGGCTCCACTCCTTACACCTTGTGCACACGCGGCTCCGCTCCATACACCTCTTACACACGCGGCTCCGCTCCATACACCTCTTACACACGCAGCACCACTCCATACACCCCATACATACACGAATCCGCTCACCTCTTTCACCCACGGCTCAGCTTTGTACACACCTGACTCCGCTCCGTACACCTTGCTCCACTACATACATACACGGCTCCGCTCTGTACACCTTGTACACACACGGCTCTGTTACATAAACATCCCCTCAATCAGCACCATGACAATCAAGCACAGCAGAGTCCTGCATAGTGCATACACTGAGGCCACTTATCATGTGACCCCTGACTCCTCCCCTCCTGTGACCTCATCACAGGTCCTGTGCGCATAGAACAGGTAGGTGTGTGTGTGTGTGTGTGTGTCAGGTGTAAGCAGCACATCACTCACCAGCTAATGCCTGCCATCTCTCCAGCTTCAGTCAGTGACACGCACAGCCCTTCTGCTAGGTCACATGTCCTTCACGGACACGCCCACTCGCCGCACACTGCTGAAAGTCTGGGGAAGCTGTGGGCGTGGCCAGCAGGATGCGTGCGTGACTTGTCTCCTTCCCCTGCTACTTGTTTGCTGGACTGGGCGGGCCCTGAAAACACTGTGGGCCCCGTCGCAGTCGCGACCCCTGCGACCGCAGTTGTTACGCCCCTGCCAAAGGCCAATATTAATCTCCCACTGATTGATTTATTGATTTTTTCAGGTAGAATTTAGAACCCAAATCAAGCAAAAAAATTAATAGGCTTTCTATGGCCCACTGAGTGAGAGATGGCACACACAGGAGTAAGGAGTGGCACACAAGCCCTGAGGCCAATATTTTTCTCCCACTGATTGATGTAGTGATTTTTTCTGGTAGATTTTGGAACCCAAATCAAGCAAAAAAATAAATAGGCTTTCTATGGCCCACTGAGTGAGAGATGACACAGACAGGGATGGCACTCTAGCAGAAATGTCAATCTTAATCTCCCACAAAAAAAAAAAAAAAAGGAACTGTCCTTCAATTACTATCTCCCTGCAGTAATCTCAGCCAGGTATGGCAGGCAGCAATAAGGAGTGGACTGATGCACAAATTAAATAAAAAGTGTGGACAAACAAACAAGATAGCTGTGCAGAAAGGAAGGAACAAGAGGATTTGTGCTTTGAAAAAAGCAGTTGGTTTGCACAGCGGCGTACACACAGCAATGCAGCTATCAGGGAGCCTTCTAGGGCAGCCCAATGAGCTACAGCGCTGAGGAAAAAAAAAAAAAAGGAGCTTCCACTGTCCCTGCACACCGAAGGTGGTGTTGGGCAGTGGAAATCGCTACAGCACAAGCGGATTGGTGGTTAATGGACCCTGCCTAACGCTATCCCTGCTTCTGACGAAGCGGCAGCAACCTCTCCCTAAGCTCAGATCAGCAGCAGTAACATGGCGGTCGGCGGGAACTCCCCTTTATAGCCCCTGTGACGCCGCAGACAGCAAGCCAATCACTGCAATGCCCTTCTCTAAGATGGTGGGGACCAGGACCTATGTCATCACGCTGCCCACACTCTGCGTTTACCTTCATTGGCTGAGAAATGGCGCTTTTCGCGTCATTGAAACGCGACTTTGGCGCGAAAGTCGCGTACCGCATGGCCGACCACGCACAGGGGTCGGATCGGGTTTCATGAAACTCGACTTCGCCAAAAGTCGGCGACTTTTGAAAATGTTCGACCCGTTTCGCTCAACCCTAGTGTCGGGGTTTAATGTGCTGGGAGCGGTCCGTGACCGCTCCTGGCACATAGTGCCGGATGTCAGCTGCGATAAGCAGCTGACACCCGGCCGCGATCGGCCGCGTTCCCCCCGTGAGCGCGGCCGATCGCCTATGACGTACTATTCCGTCCTTGGGAAGTAGGGCCCACCCCACATGGACGGAATAGTACGTCTAATGGCAGAAAGGGGTTAAAAGACATCAAGAATAAAAAAATGTGGTAGTCAGTAATGGTTACTTTTTTAAACAAGCATAGGGGAAAAATTATGGAATCACTCAATTCTGAGGAAAAAAATATGGAATCACCCTGTAAATTTTCATACCCCAAAATAACAAAAGAGGGTGGTTATAAATGGTATAGTCTCTAACTGGGTCGCTGTGACCAGTGGGGTACCGCAGGGGTCAGTATTGGGACCTGTTCTCTTCAACATATTCATTAATGATCTGGTAGAAGGTTTACACAGTAAAATATCGATATTTGCAGATGATACAAAACTATGTAAAGCAGTTAATACAAGAGAAGATAGTATTCTGCTACAGATGGATCTGGATAAGTTGGAAACTTGGGCTGAAAGGTGGCAGATGAGGTTTAACAATGATAAATGTAAGGTTATACACATGGGAAGAGGGAATCAATATCACCATTACACACTGAACGGGAAACCACTGGGTAAATCTGACAGGGAGAAGGACTTGGGGATCCTAGTTAATGATAAACTTACCTGGAGCAGCCAGTGCCAGGCAGCAGCTGCCAAGGCAAACAGGATCATGGGGTGCATTAAAAGAGGTCTGGATACACATGATGAGAGCATTATACTGCCTCTGTACAAATCCCTAGTTAGACCGCACATGGAGTACTGTGTCCAGTTTTGGGCACCGGTGCTCAGGAAGGATATAATGGAACTAGAGAGAGTACAAAGGAGGGCAACAAAATTAATAAAGGGGATGGGAGAACTACAATACCCAGATAGATTAGCGAAATTAGGATTATTTAGTCTAGAAAAAAGACGACTGAGGGGCGATCTAATAACCATGTATAAGTATATAAGGGGACAATACAAATATCTCGCTGAGGATCTGTTTATACCAAGGAAGGTGACGGGCACAAGGGGGCATTCTTTGCGTCTGGAGGAGAGAAGGTTTTTCCACCAACATAGAAGAGGATTCTTTACTGTTAGGGCAGTGAGAATCTGGAATTGCTTGCCTGAGGAGGTGGTGATGGCGAACTCAGTCGAGGGGTTCAAGAGAGGCCTGGATGTCTTCCTGGAGCAGAACAATATTGTATCATACAATTATTAGGTTCTGTAAAAGGACGTAGATCTGGGGATTTATTATGACGGAATATAGGCTGAACTGGATGGACAAATGTCTTTTTTCAGCCTTACTTACTAACTAACTAACTAACTAACACCTGATCAAATTAGATCTGCTCGTTAGTCTGCGTCTAAAAAGGAGTGATCACACCTTGGAGAGCTGTTGCACCAAGTGGACTGACATGAATCATGGCTCCAACAGGAGAGATGTCAATTGAAACAAAGGAGAGGATTATCAAACTCTTAAATGAGGGTAAATCATCACGCAATGTTGCAAAAGATGTTGGTTGTTCACAGTCAGCTGTGTCTAAAATCTGGACCAAATACAAATATGGGAAGGTTATTAAAGGCAAACATACTGGTAGACCAAGGAAGACATCAAAGCGCCAAGACTGGAAACTTAGAGCAATATGTCTCCAAAACCGGAAATGCACAACAAAACAAATGAGGAGCGAATGGGAGCAAACTGGAGTCAATGTCTGTGACCGAACTGTAAAAAACCGCCTAAAGGAAATAGGATTTACATACAGAAAAGCTAAACGAAAGCCATCATTAACACCTAAACAGAAAAAAACAAGGTTACAATGAGCTAAGGAAAAAGCAATCGTGTGCTGTGGATGAAAGTCATATTCATTGATGAATCACGAATCTGCATTGGGCAAGGTGATGATGCTTGAACTTTGGTTTGGTGCCGTTCCAATGAGATTTATAAAGATGACAGCCTGAAGAGAACATGAAAATTTACAGAGTCATTGATGATATGGGACTGCATGTCAGGTAAAGGCACTGGGGAGATGGCTGTCATTACATCTATATATATAATCGTCTAAGGGGCACTTCCATCTGTTTGTCTGTCTGTTTGTTTGTCTGTCACGGATATCCCACGTCGCTAATTGCTGACCAATCAGCGACGGGCACAGTCCGGCCGTGAATTTGCCCCTTCCTACTCTCTGTCAGTGCCCCCTCCATACTCCCCTCCAGTCAGCGCTCAAACAGGGTTAAAGGCTGATGAATGATAGAATACACTGGCGCTATATAAAACACTAAATAAATAAATAAAAGCTACACAGGTGCTGCCGGTATATAAGACAGATACTGTACCTAATCTGTCAATAAAATAGAACACTTAAACAATAGAGAAATACCGCGCTACAAGTGGCTAAAATAGAACCCAAAAACCAACCGCAATGGTAAATATAAATAAAACCGGAATAAAGCTTCCTTATATATTAAAGGTTAGGCAAAGCTCCTGCCTGCTATCCCCCTAAGCAATGTGCACAATGAAACAAGACTCTGTCCTCCCTGCAGTATACATGTGCTAATCAAATGACTGCCGAGACATCGCGACATTGAATAGTGCCTGCTAGTAGTAAATGCGCTTACCTGCCTAATAGGTGGAGGTGCACGGTGATGGAATATTCATAGGTAGCGATGTTACCTATACACATGTGGGGTAAACGTACTTGTCCCAATCCTGTAGTGGTAGACGCTGAGCGGGGACAGGTGGAGCTGCGCGCAGCGCCAGAGACGTCCCGGCCGGAGGCGTCTCTGGATGCACGAGAAAAGAAAAAAATGGCCGGCGCTGAGATCAGCGCGTGACGTCACTGGCCTATGGAGCCTCGGCGGGGACAGTTCAAACCAACGCGTTTCGGAGTGGAAACGTACTCCTTCGTCAGGGTTACCGCCCGTTGTACAATGCTCCCTCTATAAAGGCTCCACATGTATACCGCCCACGGTGCAATTACACGCTTAACCCCATATGTGCCGGCAAAATGGAGGATGATATTAATGCTACAATCCTCTAATTAAGAGGCACCATCCATGATAACCAAGTGCACATACCGCATTATAAAATGTTACTCTATTCAATCCCAATAGGTGCTATAAGCCCCCATTGTACTCTAATGCACCTATAGCCCTCTCAAAATATGCTAATTGCTTGGCCTACAATATATGCTGCAATGGAACGCCTCCCATATAGAATTATATAAAACTTAACTTTTATTATTAAAAATCCTAAAAACATAGAATTACAGTACATAATACATGAAAAATATGTAAAAAATTATATATATATATATTATATTAATATGTTAAAATATCACTAAAATGTGGCTAAAACCCACTAATATTAAATAGAATTTAAGAATGTATTCCCTATTAATGGCGTGGTTCTGCTGTATCTGACAGGCTACTATATTATTCGCTGAAAAACCTAACTGCCGTTATGGTGCACTTAATAACCTAAAGTCACCCATACTTGATTAATTCCCATACTATGCTAGATACTATTAGGGATCATAATAGAACTCTCTGGTACCCCCATGGATAGATAATACAAATTACAAGATGTGTAAAACAAGCGACATTAAAAACCATATAATTCTAATTCACAATTGAGACCTTTGGGTTTTAAACTATTCAAGGTATAAATCCATTGGGATTCACATCTGGACATCTGCTTTTGTTAGGGCGTACAACTTGGATGCCATAAAAAATTATTCCTTTAAGTGATTGCCCATGTTTTTCCTTGAAGTGTCTCGACAGAGGATGTGCTAAAAACCCTTTTTGGATGTTCCTAAAGTGTTCCTGAATGCGCACCTTTAGTTGTCTCTTTGTGCGGCCTACGTATAACTTCTTACAAGGGCATTGGATCACATATATTACACCGGTAGTATTACATGACAAGCTGTCCTTGATCACAAACTCCCTTGTTCCATCGGCATCCAAAAAGGTTAGTTGTCTAATTTTCCTAAAAGAAGTATGTACACACCCATAGCAGCCTCCACATGGCAGGAAACCCACCTTTGGTGGATTCAAGGTGGGTTTACCTTCTTTTGCCTCCGTGAGGACCATTTTTGTTGTGGGGGCTATCAACTGGCCCAACGACTGGGCTTTTCTATATATGAACCTGGGGTTGCCGGGAAGATGTTCACCAACCACTTTATCCCCTTGTAGAATTGCCCAGTGTTTGCGTATAATGTTCACAAACTTGTTGTGGCCAGCATGGAATTGCGTTATGAATGGTAGATTTTTGATTTGTTGTTCCAAGGTCCCTTCCCCAATACTCGTGAACTTATTCCTATTTTGTAATATTGATTCCCTGGGTACTTCTACTACTTCTTTTTGTGCTTTCATAAGTAATGACTTAGGATATCCTTTCTCCAGGAATTGATGGGTTAGATGTTCAGCTTCTTCATTAAAATCAGCCATATTTGAGCAATTGCGACGAATTCTGGTATACTGGCTTTTGGGTATGTTTGTTAGCCATACCGGTAGGTGGCAACTGGTTACATTTCGGCCTTACTAACTATGTTACTATTGTATCATACAATTATTAGGTTCTGTAGAAGGACGTAGATCTGGGGATTTATTATGATGGAATATAGGCTGAACTGGATGGACAAATGTCTTTTTTCGGCCTTACTAACTATGTTACTATGTTACTATGTTACTATTTATAAAGCTATTAGAATCAACTTCTTTTCTATAGCATTTAGTGTACAATTGATTACACTCAACATAAATATTCAGGTCCAGAAAATTTACGCTAGTAGTACTGATGGTAGCAGTGAACTCTAGCCCAAATTGATTACTATTCAGTCCTGTAATAAAGACGTTGAGGTCTTCACAAGAACCCTCCCATATAAAAAAGATATCGTCTATGAAACGATGCCAGGCCACTAGGCCCGGATACAGTGACCCTTCCTTATGAATATATAGGGACTCCCACCACGCGATGTAGATGTTTGCGTAACTGGGCGCGAATCTCGTCCCCATCGCGGTGCCCCACGTTTGGATATAAAACTGGCCCTCATATACGAAATAATTATGTTGTAATATAAATTTGATATAATATATTCTGGAGTGTATCTGTTTGTCTGTGTATGTATCAAGGCCTTGAAGGAAGTGTTCTGATGCCTGACACCCTTTCTCATGGTTTATGACTGTATATAATGACTTAATGTCAAGGATGCCCATTATATAATTTTGTTTCCACTTGGTCTTTTCCAACACTTCCAATGTATGGCCTGTATCCTTCAAATAGGCTGGAATCAACCGCATGCATTTCTGCAAATGAACATCAACATATCTGGATAAATTTGCCGTTAAACTGTTAATTCCTGATATTATTGGTCTGCCAGGAGGGTTGACTGTATTTTTGTGTAATTTGGGTATGTGATAAAAAATCGCTACACTCGGATTTTTATTCATAATGTAGCCAAATTCCTTTTTGTTAATAATCCCTCCGGTTTTACCCTTTTGAGCCAGAATGTTCAGTTTCGCAATGAAACGATTGGTAGGATCATAACTTAATTTTTGGTATGTAATATGGTCTCCCAAGAGTCTCATGGACTCTTGATGATACATGGTATGGTTCAATACCACAATCCCCCCGCCTTCATCAGCGGGTCGCACAATAATGTTATTATTAGATTGTAGGTCTTTAATTGCTTTTCTTTCTTGTGGGGTTAAATTATGCATTGTATATTTATAATTGCTTTGGTTGAGTTTCCTAATGTCCCGCGAAACCAATGAGTCAAAAACCCGAAAAGCATTTGAATACTCATGGGTAGGATTGAATGCTGATGGATTTGCTAGCGAGGTATGCACATATTCTGATGCCCCATTACGATTATAATTGGTGAAGGAGGGTCCTTTTTAATAAAATATTTTTTAATGGCTAAATTCCTCAAGTATACTTATGTATAAGTTGAATGGTTTCGCCTGTCTAGTTGGTGCAAACTTGAGCCCTTTTTGCAGAAGAGAGATTTCATTGGTTGATAGTGTATGGGAGCTAAGATTATATATCCGTTGTGGGAATTTATCAGTGCTTGTTACCTTCTTTTTAGAGAGTTTTCCACCCCGGGTACCTCTTTTTGTTTTTGTTTTGCGGGTCTGACCCGGAAAAAATCCCGGTTGATGCTTTGTTGGGTTCCAACCCCCCTAGTTTTATTCTACAAGGGGATAAAGTGGTTGGTGAACATCTTCCCAGCAACCCCAGGTTCATATATAGAAAAGCCCAGTCGTTGGGCCAGTTGATAGCCCCCACAACAAAAATGGTCCTCACGGAGGCAAAAGAAGGTAAACCCACCTTGAATCCACCAAAGGTGGGTTTCCTGCCATGTGGAGGCTGCTATGGGTGTGTACATACTTCTTTTAGGAAAATTAGACAACTAACCTTTTTGGATGCCGATGGAACAAGGGAGTTTGTGATCAAGGACAGCTTGTCATGTAATACTACCGGTGTAATATATGTGATCCAATGCCCTTGTAAGAAGTTATACGTAGGCCGCACAAAGAGACAACTAAAGGTGCGCATTCAGGAACACTTTAGGAACATCCAAAAAGGGTTTTTAGCACATCCTCTGTCGAGACACTTCAAGGAAAAACATGGGCAATCACTTAAAGGAATAATTTTTTATGGCATCCAAGTTGTACGCCCTAACAAAAGGGGGGGTGATTTTTTAAAGCAGATGTCCAGATGTGAATCCCAATGGATTTATACCTTGAATAGTTTAAAACCCAAAGGTCTCAATTGTGAATTAGAATTATATGGTTTTTAATGTCGCTTGTTTTACACATCTTGTAATTTGTATTATCTATCCATGGGGGTACCAGGGAGTTCTATTATGATCCCTAAAAGTATCTAGCATAGTATGGGAATTAATCAAGTATGGGTGACTTTAGGTTATTAAGTGCACCATAACGGCAGTTAGGTTTTTCAGCGAATAATATAGTAGCCTGTCAGATACAGCAGAACCACGCCATTAATAGGGAATACATTCTTAAATTCTATTTAATATTAGTGGGTTTTAGCCACATTTTAGTGATATTTTAACATGTTAATATAATATATATATATAATTTTTCACATATTTTTCATGTATTATGTACTGTAATTCTATGTTTTTAGGATTTTTAATAATAAAAGTTAAGTTTTATATAATTCTATATGGGAGGCGTTCCATTGCAGCATATATTGTAGGCCAAGCAATTAGCATATTTTGAGAGGGCTATAGGTGCATTAGAGTACAATGGGGGCTTATAGCACCTATTGGGATTGAATAGAGTAACATTTTATAATGCGGTATGTGCACTTGGTTATCATGGATGGTGCCTCTTAATTAGAGGATTGTAGCATTAATATCATCCTCCATTTTGCCGGCACATATGGGGTTAAGCGTGTAATTGCACCGTGGGCGGTATACATGTGGAGCCTTTATAGAGGGAGCATTGTACAACGGGCGGTAACCCTGACGAAGGAGTACGTTTCCACTCCGAAACGCGTTGGTTTGAACTGTCCCCGCCGAGGCTCCATAGGCCAGTGACGTCACGCGCTGATCTCAGCGCCGGCCATTTTTTTCTTTTCTCGTGCATCCAGAGACGCCTCCGGCCGGGACGTCTCTGGCGCTGCGCGCAGCTCCACCTGTCCCCGCTCAGCGTCTACCACTACAGGATTGGGACAAGTACGTTTACCCCACATGTGTATAGGTAACATCGCTACCTATGAATATTCCATCACCGTGCACCTCCACCTATTGGGCAGGTAAGCGCATTTACTACTAGCAGGCACTATTCAATGTCGCGATGTCTCGGCAGTCATTTGATTAGCACATGTATACTGCAGGGAGGACAGAGTCTTGTTTCATTGTGCACATTGCTTAGGGGGATAGCAGGCAGGAGCTTTGCCTAACCTTTAATATATAAGGAAGCTTTATTCCGGTTTTATTTATATTTACCATTGCGGTTGGTTTTTGGGTTCTATTTTAGCCACTTGTAGCGCGGTATTTCTCTATTGTTTAAGGGTTAAAGGCTGCGTTGCACCGCATTATGCCGCGGTGTAACGCAGTCCGTTAACGCTGCAATTAACCCTGTGTGACCAACTTTTTACTATTGATGCTGCCTATGCAGCATCAATAGTACAAAGATCTAATGTTAAAAATAATTTAAAAAATAAAAAATCATTATATACTCACCTTCCGGCACTTTTCCCGCTCCTTGCGAAGCTCTGGGCCATGCATTGCGGTCTCGCGAGATACTGACGTAGCGAATTGGCGCGGAATTTGAACCACGCTTCGCTAATTGGTCGCGCCCAGCCGGCCGAATCCTGTGTATAAATTGCATTATTCTGAAAACTTCATAAATAAACTACATACATATTCTAGAATACCCGATGCGTTAGAATTGGGCCACCATCTAGTCTTGAATAAATGCACAAGTTTATGTTGATATTTTGGACACTTTTCTTATCCCATCAATTGAAAGGATGTTTGGGGAAGATGAAATCATTTTTCAAGATGATAATGCATCCTACCATAGAGCAAAAACTGTGAAAACATTCCTTGAAAAAAGACACATAAGGTCAATTTCATAGCCTGCAAATAGTCCGGATCTCAATCCAATTGAAAATCTTTGGTAGAAGTTGAAGAAAATGGTCCATGACAAGGCTCCAACCTGCAAAGCTGATCTGGCAACAGCAATCAGAGAAAGTTGGAGCCAGATTGATGAAGAGTCCTGTGAGACCCTCATTAAGTCCATGCCTCAGAGACTGCAAGCTGTAATAAAAGCCAGAGGTGGTGCAACAAAATACTAGTGATGTGTTGGAAGGTTTTTTTATTTGTTTTTCATGATTCCATAATTTATTCCTCAGAATTGAGTGACTCCATAATTTTTACCCTATGCTTGGTTAAAAAAGTAACCATTACTGACTACAACATTTTTTGTTCTTGATTTCTTTTAGTATTCCTTAAAACCAGAAAGTTGTCATTTGCTTTCCTTGCCTCCTCATCATGGTTACCGTATCCCTGTGGGATGCCGAGGTACTTGTAGTATGTCTGTACATCTGCTATCTGCCCTGCTGGTAATTCCACTCAATTAGTCTTGACTACCTTGCCTCTTTATTACCAACCGGCCACACTTCTGCAGTCTGAAGAACGTCCCGATGTCTTCACTGTAGATCCTTGTCAGGTGGATCAGTGAATTGTTGTCTCGTTCGCTTTTCGCATAAAGCTTGATGCCATGCATGTAGAGGAGATGGCTGATGGTGCTTCCACTCTTGAACTTGTATCCATAGCCAGACTCTGTAATTATCTGACTGAGGGGGTTCAAGCCTATGTAGAACAGCAATGAGGACAGTGCATCACCTTGGCATATGCTATATTTGATAGTCACTTGTCCTAGTTGTCTTGAGTTGACTTCCAATGCTGTTCCCCATAGCCCCATTGAATTTCTGAGGAATGTTCTAACTTTCCTGTTGACATTGTACAGAGCCAAGCATTCACAGATCCAGGTGTGTGGCATTGACTCATAGGCTATCCTGTAGTCAATCCAGGCTGTGCTGAGATTGGTCTGTCTGGATCTTGAGTCTTGAGCGACTGCTCTATCTACATCTACTAGGAGCTGGTGCTTAGAGCCTCTGGTGTCAGTCCCAATGCCTTTCTGAACTGGATTCATGTACTGGTTCATATGGTTCTGTACAGTAGCGTAGCTACCGGGGGGCAGAGGGGGCCATCGCCCCGGGCCCCGCGCTCTGAGGGGGCCCACCCGGAGCTACGCTACTGTAACAGTATTGGCGCGCGCAGCGCGCCGATGCAGTTACATTCTGCGGCAGAGCAGGGAGAACCGATCTCCCTGCCCTGCCGCTATGGGGCCCTTGGGCAGGCGGGGGGGCCCGGTACCAGCAGTGGGCCCCCCGCCTGTCATGGCATGGTGAGCTGTATCGGCATCTAGCCAATACAGCTCACCGCAGTGATGAGGGAAGGAGCGCTGCGCTGCGCTCCTCCCATCATCCCCCACACCGTCTGACAGCGGGCGCGATGACGTCACAGCCCAGCGCCCGCTGTCAGACGAGCAGGAGCAGGAAGCACCGCTGGGACATGGAGGAAGAGAGGTGAGTATTTGCTGTGTTTTTATGGGGGCTGCCTCATATACAATATCTGCCTATAGGGGGGGAGTGCTGCCTGATATACATTATCTGCCTATAGGGGGGAGTGCTGCCTGATATACATTATCTGCCTATAGGGGGTGAGTGCTGCCTCATTACAATATCTGCCTATAGGGGGTGAGTGCTGCCTGATATACATTATCTGCCTATAGGGGGAGTGCTGCCTCATATACAATATCTGCCTATAGGGGGGGGGAGTGCTGCCTCATATACATTATCTGCCTATAGGGGGGGAGTGCTGCCTCATTACAATATCTGCCTATAGGGGGAAGTGCTGCCTGATATACAATATCTGCCTATAGGGGGAGTGCTGCCTCATATACATTATCTGCCTATAGTGGGGGGGAGTGCTGCCTCATTACAATATCTGCCTATAGGGGGGGGGGAGTGCTGCCTGATATACAATATCTGCCTATAGGGGGAGTGCTGCCTCATATACAATATCTGCCTATAGGGGGAGTGCTGCCTCATATACAATATCTGCCTATAGGGGGGGAGTGCTGCCTCATATACATTATCTGCCTATAGGGGGGAGTGCTGCCTCATATACATTATCTGCCTATAGGGGGGAGTGCTGCCTCATATACATTATCTGCCTATAGGGGGAGTGCTGCCTCATATACAATATCTGCCTATAGGGGGGAGTGCTGCCTCATATACATTATCTGCCTATAGGGGGAGTGCTGCCTCATATACAATATCTGCCTATAGGGGAGGGAGTGCTGCCTCATATACAATATCTGCCTATAGGAGGGGAGTGCTGCCTCATATACATTATCTGCCTATAGGGGGAGTGCTGCCTCATATACAATATCTGCCTATAGGGGGGAGTGCTGCCTCATATACAATATCTGCCTATTGGAGGGGAGTGCTGCCTCATATACAATATCTGCCTATAGGGGGGAGTGCTGCCTCATATACAGTATCTGCCTATAGGGGGGAGTGCTGCCTCATATACAGTATCTGCCTATAGGGGGGAGTGCTGCCTTATATACAGTATCTGCCTATGGGGGGGGAGTGCTGCCTTATATACAGGATCTGCCTATAGGGGGAGTGCTGCCTTATATACAGGATCTGCCTATAGGGGGGAGTGCTGTCTTATATACAGGATCTGCCTATAGGGGGGGAGTGCTGCCTTATATACAGGATCTGCCTATAGGGGGGAGTGCTGCCTTATATACAGGATCTGCCTATGGGGGGGGAGTGCTGCCTTATATACAGGATCTGCCTATAGGGGGAGTGCTGCCTTATATACAGGATCTGCCTATAGGCGGGAGTGCTGCCTTATATACAGGATCTGCCTATAGGGGGGGGGAGTGCTGCCTTATATACAGGATCTGCCTATAGGGGGGAACTGCTGCCTTATTCTACAGGATCTGCCTATGGGGTGGTGCTGCCTTATACTACAGGGTCTGCCTATGGGGGGTGCTTTAAACTACAGGGTCTGCCTATAGGGGTGCTGCCTTGTGCTATATTGAGGACTATCTGGCACATTATACTATATAGCGGTTATCTATGGGGCCATCATACAGTGTGGGGATTACAGTGTTGGAGCCATCAAACAGTTTGAAGGCTACTAAGGGGTCAGTATACTGTGTGGGTGGTACTATACAGTTAGGGGCATTATAGTGTGTATAGGGGAGCTTCACGGGGGGAGACTCGGGACATTATTAAATTTAAAGTTATTGTAATAGGGGAACTCAGGTTACTGTGACTATCAAAAGGGCACACAGAGGGCATTATTACTTTCTAGGGGGCAAAATGTGGGCTCTGTTTTCTAGGGCACTTGCACCCGGCATTACTATATTATAGAGGGGTGCTTTAGAATTTAGAGGGTACAGAGAACCACAGAGTAGGTGCAGTAATAGGGTCACATACGGCAGCAGAGGCTCAGTATTGGGGTATCAGGTGCAGTAATAGGGACACATATGGCAGCAGCGGCTCAGTATTGGGGTATCAGGGGCAGTAATAGGGTCACATACGGCAGCAGCGGCTCAGTATTGGGGTATCAGGTGGAGTAATAGGGTCACATACGGCAGCAGCGGCTCAGTATTGGGGTATCAGGTGCAGTAATAGGGACACATACGGCAGCAGCGGCTCAGTATTGGGGTAGCAGGTGCAGTAATAGGGACACATACAGCAGCAGCGGCTCAGTATTGGGGTATCAGGTGCAGTAATAGGGACACATATGGCAGCAGAGGCTCAGTATTGGGGTATCAGGTGGAGTAATAGGGTCACATACGGCAGCAGCGGCTCAGTATTGGGATATCAGGGGCAGTAATAGGGACACATACGGCAGCAGCGGCTCAGTATTGGGGTATCAGGGGCAGTAATAGGGTCACATATGGCAGCAGCGGCTCAGTATTGGGGTATCAGGTGGAGTAATAGGGTCACATACGGCAGCAGCGGCTCAGTATTGGGGTATCAGGGGCAGCAATAGGGACACATACGGCACCAGCGGCTCAGTATTGGGGTATCAGGTGCAGTAATAGGGACACATACAGCAGCAGCGGCTCAGTATTGGGGTATCAGGTGCAGTAATAGGGACACATACGGCAGCAGAGGCTCAGTATTGGGGTATCAGGTGCAGTAATAGGGACACATACGGCAGCAGTGGCTCAGTATTGGGGTATCAGGTGCAGTAATAGGGACACATACAGCAGCAGCGGCTCAGTATTTGGGTATCAGGTGCAGTAATAGGGACACACATACGGCAGTAGCGGCTCAGTATTGGGGTATCAGCAGGATGTGGGGTTTGTGCAGGTTGGGAATAGATGGTGATGGGGCTGGAATGTGAGAAGTGAAATGTGTCTTTGTTGTTTTCTCTGCAGACAAGTTGTAGCTGGAAGAAGTTGTCATGTCGGTCTGGGCCAGATGGAAAAGACGGGAAAAGTGACGATTCCATCATGAAGAACGTCAATGGTAAGTCATTATCTGTAACTGTGCTGTGATCTCTTATATGTTCTGTAGGGCTGGTATCTACCACTGACCATATCGCGGTAATCTCCATGTTGGTCGTTATATAGAGATTATCTTCAGTAACAGCGCGGTCATCTGCTGAGGTTCTCCACTATTAGGGGGCGTCATCGAGTTGTAATCAAGGTTACCTGGTTAGGGGCCCACTCAGAAGCTTCGCCCCCCCTGAGCCAAAACCCTAGCTACGCCTCTGGTTCTGTAGCTTGGTGGCTATGATGCCTGACAGAAGTTTCCATGTTGTTGTAAGGCAGGTTATTGGGCGGTAGTTGGATGGAATTGTTCCTTTGTGAGAATCCTTCATGTTCATCACTGTTCTTCCTTGTGTTAGCCAAGCTGGGTGGTGGCCTGCTTCCAGCAGTTGGTTCATCTGCATGGCCATGCATTCATGTACCGCTGTGAATTTATTTAACCAGTAGGTGAGGATCATAAATGTGCTGTCCAGCTCTTCATGTCCTTGACCCGTTGTTGGATGTCTGCTACTGTAATGGTGACTGCTTCCTGCTCTAGGTGGTTGCTGTGTTTCATTCTCAGATATTGATCTTTACACACTACTGTATTTCTGATAGTTGGCGAACTTCCCTTCGTGGCACCTTGATCTTTGTCTAGTCTTCTTTTCCAAGGGGAGCACGTACTTCTGTTGTTCTTGCTGGTTGTATAGCCAAGCATTTCCATGATTGCTGAGGCAGTAGCATAGATCAAGTTATTAGTTTGAGTTATGGTGGTGGTAGATACAAGTGCTGCTCTATTGGCATCCTCTAGCATACTGTATGGTGGTGTTTCTTTGCTGAGCCTTGGCAGTCGATCTCTGGTATTGATGGTATTTAGTTTATCTAAGATCTTCTGTTTCAGACCAGCTGCAGTGCACTCTAGTTGCAGGGTTGGATCAGAATCTTCAGGGGGTTGCACATGTTGTTCTTCCAGGTGTTCATGTGGGGTGGATCTGCAATGCAGTTGATCCATCTCAAGTTGTGATAATAGCTTTCTCTTTATGATATTGAAATGTTGGGTGATTAGTTGTTTCTCAGTTAGTGGACATGCAGGTCTTGTATCCATCCAGAGTTTCCTCATACACTTCATATGTCCTCTCCCATTTCATCTGCTGTTACTGTAGCATTTTATCAGATCCAGGTTCTCTTGCCTTGTCCATGTCTGGTTTGGTCCAGTAGCCCTTTTATCATCAGATTGTCCTGGTTCCTCAACATCGGACGCGGACCTTTTTAATCCAGGCAACGTACGAGCCGGCATGACTCTCTTTGCTCTTGACACTCTCGTTTATTGAGGTAGGCAGCATTGTGTTATGGACCCCCCCAGATGCCGACCCCCTTCTTATCAGGAGGTGGCGCAGCCTGAGGCAAAAGACTTAAGTTGCATCACGATAGGTGCTCCCCTGGGTGAATAGAACCATATTGTGCATGTAGGGGGTAGTACTGTGGGAACATTAAAAAGAGGGGGGATGGCAATACTGTGGAGACATTATACTGTGTGTGGGGGTATGGCGGTACTATGAGAAGATTATACTGTGTGGTGGGATGGAGGTACTGTAGGAACATTATACTGTGTGTGGGGGTATGGTGATTACAGTGAGAACATTATACTATGTGTGGTGGGATGGGGGTACTGTGAGAACATTTTACTGTGCGTGGGGGTATGACGCTACTGTGAGAACATTATACTCTTTGTGGTGGGATGGAGGTACTGTAGGAACATTATACTGTGTGTGGGGGTATGGCAGTACTGGAAGAACATTATACTGTGTGTGTGGGTATGGCAGTACTGGGAGAACATTATACTGTGTGTGGGGGTATGGCGGTACTATGAGATTATACTGTGTGTGGGGGTATAGTGGTACTGTAGGAACATTATACTGTGTGTGGGGGTATGGCGGTACTGTAGGAACATTATACTGTGTGTGGGGGTATGGCGGTACTGTAGGAACATTATACTGTGTGGGGGGGTATGGCGGTAGTGTGAAAATACCTTTTTTACGAGAGAGGCCAGTACTGTGGAAACATTATACTGTGTGAGCGGCATCATATATATTACATAAGGGGTGTAAAAAGGAGAGTCATAAAAAAGACTCCTCAGGGCTGTGCTGCATTTGTACAGACTGCTATCTGCCGTCCAGACGGGACCATGTGACATCAATGGGAAGAGGGAGGGTTTCCGGAGGGAAGAGTCTAGAGGGTGCACCTGGTCAGGAGACCTTGATGACGCAGTTACTGATATTATAAAGGCCGGAGCCCCAAAGGCAGAACATAATTGGAGCCAAGCAAAGGAAAGGGGTGCGGAGAAGAATCTGAGGTACCAGCTGATGGTAAAGTGCCCGAGGCAGCTGGGTGTGGGGCAGAACCCTGCTTACAGGGCATAATGGGGGCATTACACTGTGTGGGGCCAAGAAAGGGGCCCTGTACTAGGAGAACAATCCGCTCCCTCACTTCCTGTCCTCCATAGTTGGCTCGTATGTATCTATTACAGGAAACAGAACAACAACGTTATGATTCTTATAAAGAGTCTCCGTGCAGAAGGGGTTAATGTCCCCGCGCTCAGTAATGGGGAATCTCCACATACCTCCACCTGCAGAGCCGCACTCCACATATATGGCTGCTCTGTGCGCACTGCGCACAGGACCTGTGATGAGGTCACAGGGGGAGGAGTCAGGGGTCACGTGATCCGCAGTGAAGATGCTACATGGAGACTTCTCCTCAGTCAGTCAGTGACATTTCCGCCATTATTCGCCCTCACTACTGGCACAATTACCTCGCGCCGCCTTTTCTACACAATGTTCTGTGTGGAATGTAACGTGTGATTTCTCTGGAGACAAATAGACCCCACACATGAGGGAATTATTACCGGTTACCGGACGTCTAGTATATGGCGGCATATGATTGTGCTATCGCCTCCACACCGGGAGCTAAAATGCCGAAATCTCGCTTATTTAACCCCTTCCAGTGTCCGGCTAAGGGTCATATACGGCCATGCCCCTCTCCAGTCACTGTGGGGTTTGTTAATAGGATGGAGGGCGGCGTCCATGCTTGGACTTCAGAGAGAGTAATAAAATCACAGCTCACCTTCCCTGTCCTTTACCCCTTACACCTGACCTGTTTAGCCAATTACCTGGAGATAAATGGTTTTACAGACTTACCGTGAGAGGGGCATATAACCTTATACGTATCGCCATGGTGATGCATACCTCCCAACCGTCCCTCATTGTGCGGGACTGCCCCGGATTTCATGCTTGCCCCGTCTGTCCTGCCCGGGACGCAGAGCTTCCCGCAGACAGAACAGAAGCTGCTGTCACACGCCCCCTTTTGTTAGGCCACGCCCCTTCCCCGTCGGTAGGTTCCTGAGTCTTCCAGTGTGCCTCACAGTTCAGAGAGAGCGGACACCTGAGGTGACATAACACAGCCGGACACAGCCTGGGTGCCGGCGGCAATGTAAGCAGCAGACCGTGAGTGGACTGGAGGCTGCTAATCGGACAGATGCAGATCAGTGAGTAGTGGATGTCACAGAGATGACTCCTCCGTCCAGTGCATTGTGGAGGAGGAGCAGCTGCAGATCCCTGGGAGATAGTGACAACACATCAATGTGGCTGCTTTATTTCCCCAGGCATAAATGGGCTAAGCCCCTATGACAGTCAGTCACTGTATCATCATGTGCTAATTACAAGCTGCAGCTCCACTCGGTGCACACACGCGGCTGAGGCTACGCTCAGTACACTTCGTACACAGACACACACGCGGCTCTGCTCGGTGCACCTTGTACACACACGCGCAGAGGCGTAGCTAGAGCTTTTGCCGCCCGGGGCTGTTCCCGAGTTTGGCGCCCCCCCCCCCCCCCGGCTCAATACACACAAAGGTTACCAAAAACGGTTTTCCTGTTTTGTAGAACTTAAACTGGGCCTAGTGGTGTCACCCCCACATGCCACACCTGTGACTTAATACCACCACACCATGACCAGGCCACATAGTGACCGAATAATACTACATACAAGGGACAAATACCACAACACCATTTCCAGACCACATATTACCACCACATAGTGACTGAATACTACAATACTGATCAGTAATAAAAAAAAACCACAATACTATCACCATAAGTGCCAGTATTCACAGGAGATCTGTACTTAGTATGCAGTGTCTGTGTAGAGGTAATACAGAGATCACTGGTGACATTATACACAGGACCTCTATATAGTATACAGTGTATAGTGTCAGTGTATAGGTAACACTGACTCACCAGTGACGTCTCTAGGTGAAGTCTTTCATCCAGCACAGACCGCCATCATTCCTTCCAGCCAGGACTCGTTTCTGCAGGAAATAACACAGTTATCTCGAGCTCCGCTTGCAGAACACATTACTTAATTTTTCACAACTTCTACATTACATCACATGAAGAAAAAAAGGTGATATAGTGTCACTCTGCACAGTAACAGGACCGCCCCCCCATTTAAAACAGTATACTCAAAAAATAAAATAAATACATCACTGCAGTAATAATATCCCTTAATTAGCCCCTATGGTAATAATATTCCCCACCCTGGCCCGTTTCTCATTCCTGGCTCCAGCCATATGTTCTCGCATCCTGCCCTCATGAGTATCCATTCTACCCCATATGATCTCCACATCCTGCCCCACCAGCCTCCATCGTATCCGTCCTGCCCCATGATCCAATCCTGCCCCGTGTCTCCAATCATGCCCCATATCTACATTCTGCCCATGCCTCAAGTCCTGCCCCAGTGTGTCCAGCATATTACCCCCATGTTGTCCAGCAATCTGCCCCAGTGTGTCCAGCATATTACCCCCATGTTGTCCAGCAATCTGCCCCAGTGTGTCCAGCATATTACCCCCAGTGTGTCCAGCAATCTGCCCCAGTATGTCCAGCACTGCCCCCAGTGTGTCCAGCAATCTGCCCCAGTGTCCAGCCTTTCCCCAGTGTGTCCAGCAGTCTGCCCCAGTGTGTCCAGCATATTACCCCCAGTGTCCAGCATTGCCCCAGTGTGTCCAGCATATTACCCCCAGTGTGTCCAGCAATCTGCCCCAGTGTCCAGCATTGCCCCAGTGTGTCCAGAAGTCTGCCCCAGGGTCTCCAGCATTGCCTCAATGTGTCCAGAAATCTGCCCCAGGGTCTCCAGTATTGCCCCAGTGTGTCCAGCAATCTGCCCCATAGTCTCCTGTATTGCCCCAGTGTGTCCAGCATTCTGCCACATGGTCTCCTGTATTGCCCCAGTGTGTCCAGCAATCTGCCTCATGGTCTCCTGTATTGCCCCAGTGTGTCCAGCATTCTGCCACATGGTCTCCTGTATTGCCCCAGTGTGTCCAGCATTCTGCCACATGGTCTCCTGTATTGCCCCAGTGTGTCCAGCATTCTGCCCCATAGTCTCCAGTATTGCCCCAGTGTGTCCAGCAATCTGCCCCATGGTCTCCTGTATTGCCCCAGTGTGTCCAGCAATCTGCCCCATGGTCTCCTGTATTGCCCCAGTGTGTCCAGCATTCTGCCACATGGTCTCCTGTATTGCCCCAGTGTGTCCAGCAATCTGCCCCATGGTCTCCAGTATTGCCCCAGTGTGTCCAGCAATCTGCCACATGGTCTCCTGTATTGCCCCAGTGTGTCCAGCAATCTGCCCCATGGTCTCATGTATTGCCCCAGTGTGTCCAGCAATCTGCCCCATGGTCTCATGTATTGCCCCAGTGTGTCCACCAATCTGCCCCATGGTCTCCTGTATTGCCCCAGTGTGTCCAGCAATCTGCCCCATGGTCTCATGTATTGCCCCAGTGTGTCCAGCAATCTGCCCCATGGTCTCCTGTATTGCCCCAGTGTGTCCAGCATTCTGCCACATGGTCTCCTGTATTGCCCCAGTGTGTCCAGCAATCTGCCCCATGGTCTCCAGTATTGCCCCAGTGTGTCCAGCAATCTGCCCCATAGTCTCCTGTATTGCCCCAGTGTGTCCAGCAATCTGCCCCATGGTCTCATGTATTGCCCCAGTGTGTCCAGCAATCTGCCCCATGGTCTCATGTATTGCCCCAGTGTGTCCAGCAATCTGCCCCATGGTCTCCAGTATTGCCCCAGTGTGTCCAGCATTGCCCCAGCCCCAGACAGTCAGACATAAAGAAAAAAAAAAAAAAGTAAAATCCTCACCTCTCCCGTTCCTAGCGCAGGTCCGGTGCAGCCAGTCAGCGTCTCTCCGGCTCTGCGACGCTCAGGACAGAGAGGCAGAGCGGCGCGCACAGTAGTGACGTCATCGCGCCCTCTGCTCTGAGACGTCGCAGAGTCAGAGGACGCTGCAGCTGCCGGCGCCGCAGGAACCAGGAGAGGTGAGTATAGAGCGGGGGGCGGGGTCCGGTGGTGGGGGGAGCTGGCCCTGGTCGTGGCGGCGGACGGCGCCGCCCGAAGATTTAAAGGGGCGTCTTTTTTTTTTTTTTTTCTTCTCCTGCAGCGCCGGCCGCCCCCCGCATTGTGCCGCCCCCCCCGCACCCCACTTCCTACGCCACTGCACACGCGGCTCCGCTCGGTGCACCTCGTGTACACACACACACACACACACGCGGCTCCGCTCGGTGCACCTCGTACACACGCGGCTCCGCTTGGTGCACCTCGTACACACACGCGGCTCCGCTCGGTGCACCTCGTACTGTGAAAGGTGTACGGAGCCATATGTACGAGGTGTGCGGAGCAGCATGTGAAAGGTGTACGGAGCGGAGTCGTGTGTAAGAGGTATACGCAGCCATGTGTACGAGGTGTACAGAGCACAGCCGCGTGTGTACGGAGCGGAGCAACATGTGAAAGGTGTACGGAGCGGAGTCGTGTGTACGAGGTATATGGAGCCGTGTGTACGAGGTGTACGGAGCCGTGTGTACGAGGTGTACGGAGCACAGCCGCGTGTGTACGAGGTATGCGGAGCAGCATGTGAAAGGTGTACGGAGCGGAGTCGTGTGTAAGAGGTATACGGAGCCATGTGTACGAGGTGTACAGAGCACAGCCGCGTGTGTACGAGGTGTATGGAGCACAGACGCGTGTGTACGGAGCGGAGCAGCATGTGAAAGGTGTACAGAGCGGAATCGTGTGTAAGAGGTGTACGGAGCCGTGTGTACGAGGTGTACCGGGCACAGCCGCGTGTGTACGAGGTGTACGGAGCTGAGCCGGGTGTGTACGAGATGTACGGAGCGGAGCAGCATGTGAAAGGTGTACGGAGCGGAGTCGTGTGTGTAAGAGGTGTGCGGATCAGAGCAGAGTGTGAAAGGTGTATGGAGCGGAGCCACGTGTGTACGAGGTGTACAGTGCTGAGCCACGTGTGTATGAGGTGTACAGAGCAGAGCCATGCGTGCTCAAAGTATACGGAGCGTGTGCAATGTGTATAGAGCGGAGCCGTGTGTGTACGAGGTGTATGGAGCGGAGCCGTGTGTGTAGGAGTAGCTATGTGTGGCCATTATACGGTACAAAGTATCATGTGCGGCCAATATACAGTATGGATCATCATGTGCGGTCATTATACAGTATGGAGCATCATGTGCGGCCAATATACAGTATGGAGCATCATGTGCGGCCAATATACAGTATGGAGCATCATGTGCGGCCAATATACAGTATGGAGCATCATGTGCGGCCAATATACAGTATGGAGCATCATGTGTGGCCAATATACAGTATGGAGCATCATGTGGGGTCATTATACAGTATGGAGCATCATGTGCGGTCATTATACAGTATGGAGCATCATGTGCGGTCATTATACAGTATGGAGCATCATGTGCGGTCATTATACAGTATGGAGCATCATGTGCGGTCATTATACAGTATGGAGCATCATGTGCGGTCATTATACAGTATGGAGCATCATGTGCGGTCATTATACAGTATGGAGCATCATGTGCGGTCATTATACAGTATGGAGCATTGTGTGCGGCAATTATACAGTATGGAGCACTGTGTGGCCATATTTTTTTGTTTATAATTATTCTTTATGAACAGTTTGATCAGCAGTGCTAAATGGGTGTGGTTGAGACGTGGATATGGGTGTGACTAGTGAATGTGTGTGGTCAGAGGCGTGGCCTAAAATCTGCCGCGGCGCGCATTGCGCGCCGCAAACTTTGTCCCTCTTTCCCATCTTCAAAAGTTGGGAGGTATGGTGATGGATGGAAGACCGCACACAATACACCTGAGGGGCAGATTGAACTATTCATGCTGCCATTCGGGGTAACCAATGCTCCGGCAGTCTTTGAAAATGTCATTAATTATATTTTTTCTCACTGATTGGTAGATTTGTGGTAATTTTCCTGGATGATATATTGCGTTACTCACGTACTCTGGAGGAGCATGGTAAGCATGTCAGGCAGGTTCTCCAGGTTCTACGTGACAACTATTTATTTGCTAACCTGGAGAAATGGCAATTTGTGGTTCAGCAGGTTCAGTTCTCAGGACATTTGGCTTCTGCATTGGGGTTTCAGATGGACCCCGTTAAGGTCCAAGCAGTCCTTGATTGCTTCTAACCAAGGAACCTGAAAGTGTTACAGAGATTTCTTGTAGTCGAGATACTGAGGAACAAACAAGCAAAAAATAGGGTCTTATCTGATAACAAGATATAATGAGAATAGAGGAGTATTACACTCACCTGATAGAGCGGCACCTCAGCAACATGTTCAATGCATAAATCAGCTGCTGCAGGACACGGGGCCAAAGACCGAGCAGAATAGCTGATCCGGGTATAATGTATCTGTACCTGCACTGCTGATGAAGACTATCAGATATGGAGATTTCCTTAAAAATATTTATTCAAATAGGTTTTCAAAGTCAACGCGTTTTACAGTCACGCAGGACCTCTTCCTCAGGACAAAACCTGATAGCGGATGAACATGTCAAGCTTGGAACGTTTTATATGCAGTCTTTTTGAAAGAAAAAAAAGCCAAACAAAGCACGATATGTCAGAGTTCATGAGAAAGTCCATCAAACAAAGATAATGGGGAGATGGGGAAATCAGGGACCACCTTGATATATTCTTATAATTTACATATATATACTTTTTAGTCTAGCAGGATATTTCCAGACATGAAAATCGATTAGGACACTGCGCTAGCTAGATATAGTAACAATCAATGGGTACGTGTAGTCAGAGGAGTATCCAGTGTAGAAATGGCCGCAACCATCAGCAGTGATAACATATAGCACAATAAGGTTATCAAGAATGCCAATGGGCAAATGAGTAAATGCTCATAGAGTGAATTGTTTATACCCATGATGATACTGCGTGATAATAGGTTGACCAACATTCCTAAAAGCCAATTCACCCGACTAAGACGGAATTGTACGAAAATACAGGACTATGAAACTGAAGCTGAGTATTTGGCGGGAAAATTTCTGGAAAAAGGTTATCCTAAAGATCTAATTGAGGCAGCCAACAAAGAGGTACATGAAACACCTAGAGACACCCTTGTACATAAAACAACCAGAAATACACCCACTCTAGGGGGCATTACAGAACAAATCCATCAGCTACCTATTATCACGCAGTATCATCATGGGTATAAACAATTCACTAAGATTATACGCAAACATTGGTCAACCCTCCAATTAGATAAAGTGATAGGTGAACTACTACCCCAACACCCTAGGTTAATTTTCAGAAAATCACAAACAATTGGGAATATTATAGCTCCAACAACTAGAAAGGGTCCCACTAAAAGAACACTCCCCAAAAATCCGGGCTTCACACCTTGTGGTACCTGCTCTTGTTGCGTGCGTACAAATTTTAGGAAAATCAAACAACTTAAATTCTACAACTCAGATGGCACTCGGGAATTTTCAATTAAGGACAGCATATCATGCTGGTCATCGGGAGTGATCTATTTAATTAAATGTCCCTGTGATAAAATCTACGTGGGCCGGACTAAACGTAGACTTAAGGTACCGTCCCATTTAGCGACGCTCCATTTAGACAACGATCCGACCTAAACTAGATCGCTGGAGCGTCGCTGTTTAGGTCGCTGTAGAGATGTCAAACACAGCAACTCCAGAATGATCCAGGAGCGATCCAGTGACGTACTTATCGTTCTCGCTGGTTGTTAGCTCTGTGAAAAAACATTGCAGGCATCGTTGCTTTTGCTGTCAAACATGACGAATCACGCCGACCTGACGACCAAATAAAGTTCTGGACTTTCAGCTACGACCAGCGATGTCACAGCAGGATCCTGATCGCTGCTGCGTGTCAAACACAACGAGATCGCTATCCAGGACGCTGCAACGTCACAGATCATTGTCGTTCTCGTTGTAAAGTTGCTCAGTGTGAAGGCTTTGTAGGCCAACCTCTGTCGAGACATTTCAAAGAACATCATGGGGGGTCAACGAGAGGATTGATCTTTTGTGGTATTCAGGGGGTGCATAGGAATTGGAGGGGAGGCGATTATATCAAACTAATGTCACGCACTGAATCCAAGTGGATTTTTATGTTAGACAGTTTAGCCCCTAGAGGCTTGAATCATGAGGTTGAGCTATATGCTTTTAGTTAAGTTTTGGTTTATAATTTTTGAATATGCCTTTTAACAGCTCCCTCTTCATTTAGCATTTTTACCTTTTTTTCCCCTCTTGTCTTCTCTTCCCTCTCTCCCCCCCTCCTCCACCCCCGCCCCTATCCCATGTTTAGTCATCCCTTTCAGGTCCGTATGGGGCGTATTCTATATATTATTTTATATTTTACATTCTTTGTTTACACTCCCCTTCTTTTATCCCCCAACATGTAGGGCGGTTCTTACATGTTTTTTACCTAAGTCCCCGTTTTTTATGTGTTTTTAATATAATTCAATAAAGGTCATTTTAATTAGGGGCACTTTTTGCATATACTCTGCATGTTGCACTTTCTTTTAGCCACCCAATTACTCTCTTTATGCATCTCTCATCAGTACTGCAGTTCTCCAAATGGAGGCGCGGTTTCTGTGTGTGTGCTTTTTTCTGGAGCATCAGGGGCTATATAAGGAGCATGAGAGTGCCGGGACCCTTAGCCCTGACGAAGAAGGTCCGGAGACCTTCGAAACGCGTAGGCAATTTGGTCCTGTGCGGCACCCGTCCTTTGCTCCTTACCCTCTCTTCTAGGTGACATCACCCAGACCACGCCCCCCTTTTTTCACCGCTCTCTGCAGCGGCTTCCTTCCGGCCCACGTGTGCCAGTCAGCGGCAGTCCTGGCGCGCGGCGGCTGAGCACCCACCAGGGAGGACGCTCCCCATACCATCAGGTGTCTCTGCCGCCCCACGCTGTCTTTTTGGACTCCTCATTTCCGGATCCCCGGGCCGCTGGTGATCCCGCTCCCACTTACCACAGGACAGCGCCAGCACCTCCGCTGCAGTTACATCTATACTAGTAAGTGTGCGGTCATTTCATTCTATTTACATTATACACCTGCCACACACTTATATTCCCTTTTTAGATATTCCTCACTGCGGCTACAGGAGGTATTTTCTGCTGGCTCTATGAGCATTTACTCATTTGCCCATTGGCACTCTTGATACCCTTATTGTGCTATATGTTATCACTGCTGATGGTTGCGGCCATTTTTACACTGGATACTCCTCTGACTACACGTACCCATTGATTGTTACTATATCTAGCTAGCGCGGTGTCCTAATCGATTTTCATTTTTTCCTTTTACCGCTTGACAGAGTCAGCACAGTAGCTGTCTAGGCACCTGCAGCTTTCTAGTGTACCCCCCCTGGGAGCGCCGGTGTGTTTCTATCCTTTTGTGCTTATATGTCCAGACATGTCCAGCTCTGCTAAGTTATTCTGCTGACAAGGGAGAGGCTAATCAAGATGTACTTCTGGGTCCTTGCAAAACAACATATCTGTCAACAGTGCACTTCTTATGTAAAAATCCCCTGATGAATCAAGAATGATCTCATGTAATAAACAGCTGATTCGCGCACAACATAATGTATACGCCTACTCAAAAGAGTATATAACTGATTGCAACCATTAAACTTTATGGCATCTGAAACAGATTACGTCTGTCTCTGTCCCATCATTGCTCGAGAATCCTCATATCTGGGAACCATCCAATATCCCTGAAGGGTCTGACTTGCAGACCACCCTAACATCTTGGCGTCCCTGGGTGGGCTAGCTGAAACAGAAGACCCTCCAATATCTGGAACCTGGCAGCAAACGGACCTGAGGGTCAGAGGGAAGCACAAAGAAAAAACCAGAACGAATAATGTAGGGGTATATTTAATGTGTAAACCAAAAAAGAAGAAAAAACGCCCTAAAAAATATCTTTAATATATCATCATTAAAATGTAATAATATAGATAAATAATACTACCAACACCATAACTCTTAGGTCTGGGCAGGGAAATATTACAGCCAGAGTGCTACAGGAACTCTTTTATTAAAGAAAACCATTCCTAGCTAAATGCCTATTAGGACTCCTAGTACACTAAATACCTTCCTGAGGAGGTTGGCACCCTAAAATTCGATTTGGCACCCCCACTCTATGTCAGCTGTCCCTTCTAGCCCTGATTGGACCCTGACGTCTACCCACGCCCACACCCCAACACCACACACACAACAAAACCTAGCTCACGCTGTGAAATGTGAAAAAAATTACAAAAATATAAAATGTAAAAAATATAAAAATAAGGCAAAAGAAACGTTGCTGCACTAGCTATAGTATTGCACAGCAACAAAAATAGAGCACAAAATATGTTGCTGTGCTAGCTAGGGTATTGGCACAGGATATCGCACCGCAAAATAGACCCTCTAATTCCCTTCCATCCACGCTAAAGGCCAGGAATATGACCTAACCTAGCTTTATGTTTTATATATGCATCTATGGCCTGCAAACACACAGAGAAAATGACAAATATTGGGCAGAGGGAGACAGGGTCTTATACAACTGATTAGTTACAAACCACAATAATTTATAAAGTGCTCTTGTGCATACAAATTATTCTGCTGCCATCATTAACATAAATTATTCTGCTGCCATCATTAACTGCACAACAGACTTGGTAGTATTATTTATCTATATTATTACATTTTAATGATGATATATTAAAGATATTTTTAGGGCGTTTTTTCTTCTTTTTTGGTTTACAGGTCAGAGGGAAGCACAGACAATATCACCGGTGAAGGTAAGAACTTTAGCTTCTTACAATCTCTCTGTGTCTCCATCTGTCTCACAGTCTGCAGACCGGATTCTAGGTATGCTATAGTCGAGTATTCTTACATGGCCAGCTCATATTATTTGACAAAGAACCGTAGAATATCCTAAGTGATACTTAAAAGGCATATTGGTTTGGTCAATTTCATGTGCTGCTACCCCTGTTATATGTTCTGTTATATGTCTAGCACATGACTGAAGAGTGTGTGAGTCAACCTTGAGGAGACGTCCTCTTGGAGAGTGATAGAGATACGGTGTAAAAAGCCGATCGAATCGGGATAGGGCCTCTGGAGTTCCCTCCGGTGACTCCTTGGGGCACCCTGAGTCAGGGGTCAGTCTGTCTGTGTCTATCTGTCCTGCCTTGTATGTACGCACAAGCTGCCCCCCAGATGGTGCTAGTAGATCGGGAGAGAATTTTGATCACAATCTGCCTGCTTCTAGATAGGTTTGTTCTCTGATTAATATATAGGGTTTCTGTGTATGCCATATTACATCTAAAGGAGGTGCCATTGTCAGACTAGGAGGCCTGACTGGGATTAGTGAAGGGATGCTGCGGCGGTCACAAGTGGCCAAATCACTAATCATTGTCCCTGGGGGTTCCACACACCTACAAAATTTACAAGATTAGGTACCGCAAGGAGTGGAAAGTGTAGAGGGGACTTACGGGTTAGCACACCAGCACTATGACGCAAGTGTAGGTTACTAAGTTGCTACTAGGTAGAGGCCGTGAGAGCAGGGCAGTGGAATCGGTAAGCCACAGTTGTGACTCCGACTCCTGGATTTTATCAGGTTCCGACTCCGGCTCCGAATCCTTCATAAATGGCCAATTCATAACAATAAATTTACTGTTGTAAAATATTAACATCGTGCTTATTCAGTTTCTCACCATCATATAAGTAATCAGACCATTTAGAGCAAAAACTATATTTATTAGAATACAATTAGAATATAGCAAATAACTTTTATAAACTTTTCTAAACTCTTGTAAGTAAATATGAAATAAACACTTATGCAGTTAATAAGAAGAAATCTATAAATTTGTCCTCAGAAAAAGTATTGCCTCTGTCAGATCCTCCTTCATGGATGCCCTCAAATCTGATCTAATTATTTTGAGAGCAGAGAATAACCTCTCTACACTAACTTGGGTTGGTGGCAAAGCAGTAACCACTCGGGCAACATCTCTGACAATGTCAGGATACAGAGGAATCGCTTGTTGCACTGTTATTTTTGATGAACGATCAAATTTCTCAATTTCTTTTAGTGCACATGAAAAATTCTGCTGAAATGTACTGGCTGTGTTCTTTGATGGGGATGACTCTTCTATGCGGGAACGCTTTTCACGGTCCTTGTGATCCAAATATTTTTCGAAATTAAATTCTTCATCAGTTGATGAGGGTGAAAATGTGGCAGGACGACCAAATTCTTCTCGTTCCTCCTGACTGTTCTGCAACCCTTTCATCCTTACTGCTATTTCGGAGCTTCTTTTCCTTTAGTTAGCTGTTGATCATCTAGAAGAATCCGATGCATTGGGTCTACATAAACAGCTGCCAAAAGAATGTTATTTTGTAATAGTAGCTCCTCTCTCCATTTCATTGATGTAGCAACGCCACTTGCAATTAACCCTCCTCTTTCGGACAGGCGAAACATCAGGTTCTTCCACTCCTTTAAGAAAATACCTGGAGTTAAGTCCTCTGCTTGTAATTTTTTAGTCACTGTAAATGGGTGCTCTAGCAATGTTTCCACCTCAGTCACCTGATTCCACTGACTTTCATTTAGCGTCAGTTGAGGGTTAGCCATGTCTACAAGAAAGGTTTTCAGTTCAACCAAGCGCTGAATCATTAAGTAAGTACTGCCCCATCGTGTGGCTTGATCAATAATTGCCCCTTTTCCAGCACGTCTCTTCAAAATTGAGTCAACTTTAGGGGTTCTGGCAACAGTAGCCAATTTTCTCACCTTGCCAATCAGTGCAGCAGCATGTCCTTCTTGCAGACTCTTATAGCCAGCTGTGGCGTATGCACAACACAGCGCATGTGATGAATGAAAGAACGTATTGACACAGTTTCAACAAGATCATCTAAACTATCATGTTGCTGTTCATCTGAAGCAACTTCACTTTGCTCCTCAGTTACAATACTGTGTTCCTCTATTTCAAACATTTCTGTGTCTGTTGTGAGGCAGTGACCGGTGTCATATGCGAGGGTCGCTATGTATCCCCCAGGATGTGCTTAGAAGCATATTAGATCCGCTGGAGTGCCCTGTGCTCACAGCAGGTTTGCCTGTGAGACACAGGGAAGAATAAAAGTGAGTGTGAACTGGGTCAAGTTATTTGTCCCAGAAATTATTCAGGAAAACCCGGTATGGGCTTTTATTTTGAAACGGACTGCAGGAAGGTAGTGGGGCCGGTCCGTTTCCTCCAGCCCAGATCTTATAGTGGCCCATGGCCATAGAATCTGGAGGAAAGAAAAAAAAACCCTGCAAGAGAGTTTGGGTGTGTCACTCTGGTCTGGGAGTCAGACCTAGCAGGAGGCTTATGAGGAGCTCCTTCCGTGTGGAGCAACACGGGTTAGGCAGAGCCTAAAAGCCTGACACCCCAGCGTACACAGTGGTGTAATACGTCCACGGCAATGGATTGTGGACTGTCTTTACTTTTCCCGGCTGCATACTGAAGGACTTGTTGCTTATGTTTTTGGTTTGTGAGTATGCTACAAAAGAAACAAGACTTTATTTGAACTTTATATGGGTCACTGTCTATTCACTGCACAGCAAGGACATCGCTGCATCACATATGGTTGGAGAATGCGGAGCAGTGTGAATTAAGGCATACCCCAACGCCATTTGCATGTCTGTTATTAAGCCTGCTACATTGCAACTCAGGCCTACAGACAAAATGGAGGAGATCCTGAGGCAGCTGGTCCTCACACAGCAACAACAGCAACAAACGAATAACCTGTTGCTGCAGCAAATTACAGCCCTGCGTGAGGCACCTCCAGCACCGACCCCAGAATGTCGCGATGCCCGAGACAAGGTCCGCTCCGCTTTGAGGAAATTGAGTCCGGAAGATGACGTGGAACCTTTCCTCACCGTCTATGAGCGCACGGCAGAACGGGAGAATCTGCCAGCAGCACAGTGGGCTGAAGTTGTGGCTCCGTTCTTGAGGGGTGATGCGCTAAAGGCCTACTTTGACCTCAGTCGGGAGGATGCCTAGGACTATTCCAAGCTAAAAGGTGAGATCCTTGCCTGACTGGGGGTTAATACTTATGTGAGAGCTCAACGGGTGTTTTCTTGGACTTTTGTGGAAGCCCAGCCTGCCCGGACTCAGATTTTTGACTTATTGCAGCTTGTGAAATGGTGGCTCCAACCTGAGACTTTAACCACAAGTCAGATAGTGGAGAGGGTGGTGGTCGACCGACTGGTGAGGGCTCTGCCAGCAGCCATACAGCGTTGGGTGGGTCAAGGAGACCCAGGTACCCTAGACCAGGTTGTAGGTCTGATAGAGCGATATAAGGCCACCCAGGACTTTATACGGGACACTGCTCCACTTCGGCTGTCAAGTAAGGCTCCGCCAGCTCAGGAGTCTGAGAAAAGTTCACGACCCTCCACTGGGACAAAACCAGACCGAGTCCGTGCTGAGGGGTTGTCTCGGAAAGAGAGTGACCACAGACCTGTGTCCCCTAAACTGGCTCCAAGGTTACCTCGTGCCACAGTCATTACGTGTTGGCGGTGCCAAGAACCTGGACATGTGGTTGCTAATTGCCCGCTAACAACGGAACCCATGGACTGCGGGTATACCCGCTGCGTGTCTATGTATGCCCAGCCAGTCTGCATTGCCACTACAGACCCTGCCAGTGCCGAACCTCAGCTGTGCAGAGTGCTCGTTAACGGGTACCAGACAGATGCTCTCTTGGACTCGGGGAGCTTGGTGACCCTGGTACACGGGTCCCTGGTTGCTGGGGACAGTCCTAATGGACGAAAGGTGGAGGTAGTGTGCATACATGGGGACCTCCGAGAGTACCCGACTGCGGAGGTCACGTTCTTCACTCCATGTGGAGAGATAAAACATGTGGTGGGAGTGGTAAAGACTCTTCCATATGGGACTGTGATGGGTGGAGACTTGCCGTTGTTCTGGTCCCTCTGGGAAACCAGAGTTAACCCTCTTAGGGTAAAACGCATTCCGGGTGCAGAACCCAAAGATCCCGAGTCAGAGACACCTGCCATAGGGGTCGCCACGATAGGGACAGTGTGTAATCCCGATAGGTTTCCCCTAGAGGTGTTGGCAGGAGAAGTGGAAGAGAATCCACCAATTCCTGAGCTGGAGGTGTCACCTGGTAAGTTTGGGACTGCCCAGCTCCAGGATCCCACTCTGACCCGGGCAAGGGAAAGAGTAATCGAGGTGAATGGGGTGGCACAACAACCTGGTGCAGAAAAGGAGTTTCCCCGGATGATGATCAACCAGGAGTTACTGTACAGGGTTGATAAAATCCGGGATGAGGTGGTGGAACAACTGGTAGTGCCCCAACCCTATCGTCGGGCGGTGCTCGACATGGCTCACACTCACATGTTGGGGGGGCACTTGGGGGCCAAAAAGACGTTAGAGCGCATATTACAGAGGTTTTTTTGGCCTGGTGTCCACGCTGAGGTTACAAAGTACTGTGACACATGTCCTGAGTGTCAACTAACCTCACCCGCCACGAACTACCGGAGTCCATTAGTGCCTCTGCCCATCATAGAAGTACCATTTGAGCGGATAGCGATGGATCTGGTGGGATAATAAAATCCGCCCGGGGCCACCAGCACATATTAGTAGTCGTAGACTACGCTACCCGGCACACTTCGGCTAAACTAATAGCCCGTGAACTGTTTGCCATGTTTTGTCGCCTTAGGCTTCCCAAGGAGATCCTTACAGATCAGGGTACCCCTTTTATGTCTAAAGTGACGAGGGAGCTATGTAAATTGCTCCAAATTAAACAGTTGCGTACGTCAGTGTACCATCCACAAACCGACGGGTTGGTCGAGAGGTTTAACAAGACCCTCAAGGCCATGCTTAAAAAGGTGGTCGCCAAGGATGGGAAGAATTGGGATATGTTATTGCCATATTTAATGTTCGCGATACGCGAGGTACCACAGGCGTCCACGGGATTCTCCCCATTTGAGCTATTGTATGGCAGGCACCCAAGGGGACTGCTGGATGTAACCAAAGAGACGTGGGAATAGGAGCCCACTCCACATAAGAGTGTCATTGAATATGTGGCAAGTATGCAGGATCGGATTGCTGTTGTGCAACCCATAGTAAAAGAGCATCTGTTGGATGCCCAGGCCGCTCAGAGCCGTACCTATAATAAAAGGGCCACGGTCAGGTCCTTTAAAGAAGGAGACCGGGTGTTGGTACTAGTACCCACCCCAGAGAGTAAACTCATGGCCAAGTGGCAAGGGCCTTATGAGATACGGGGGAAGGTGGGGGAAGTGAATTACAAAGTGTACCAACCCGGGAAAAGAAAACCCGAGCAGTTGTATCATGTCAACTTGCTAAAGGCCTGGAAGGACCGAGAATGTTTGGTCACAGAAGAAACTACGGTCATACAATCGGAGGTTCCTCTGGCACTCGCCAAGGACACAGCCGGCTGTGAGGTAAAAGTCAATGATGCCCTCACAAAACAGCAGCGGCGGGAGGCTCGAACTTTGGTACAGCAGAATATGGATGTGTTCTCAGAGCTGCCGGGGCGAACCTCGGTGATTCAGCATGATATTGTCACTGAGCCCCAGGTAAAGGTGCGGATGAAACCGTACCGAGTGCCAGAGGCCCGAAGGCAAGCCATCACGGCCGAGGTAAAGCAAATGCTTCAGTTGGGAGTCATTGAGGAGTCCCAAAGTGAGTGGGCTAGCCTCATTGTTCTAATACCAAAACCAGATGGGTCATTACGCTTCTGTAATGACTTTAGGAAGTTAAATGAAGTGTCAAAATTTGACCTCTATCCCATGCCACGGGTGGACGAGCTAATTGAGAGACTGGGGAAGGCCCAGTACTTCACCACGCTGGATCTCACAAAAGGTTACTGGCAGGTTCCCTTAACAGAGTCAGCGAAGGAAAAGACTGCTTTTATAACCCCAGAGGGTCTCTTTCAATACGTTGTCTTACCTTTTGGGTTACATGGAGATCCGGCCACATTTCAGAGGCTGATGGACATTGTGTTAGCGCCACATAGAGACTATGCGTCAGCCTATTTGGATGACATAGTCATCTTTAGTACCGACTGGGATACCCATCTATCCCAGGTACAAGCAGTGCTGGAGTCTCTTAGAGCGGCAGAGTTAACAGCAAACCCAAAGAAATGCGCAATAGGTCTCACGGAAGCCCGGTACTTAGGATATGTGATCGGCCGGAGGGTTATCAAACTGTTGTGAATTCTGTGGCCAAGCTCCCTCCTGTGGTCGTGAGTGGTACTGTGGCTGGTTCTGTCTATAAGCTTCCTTTGGTGGATGAGAGTGGTACTGCGGCTTCTGAGTTTCCTTCCTCAGGTGATGAGGTTAAGTCGTTAGGTGCTGCTCTATTTAACTCCACCTGGTGCTTTGATCCTGGCCTCCGGTCAATGTTCTAGTATTGGTCTTGCTTCCTCCTGGATCGTTCCTGTGGCCTCTCTATCCTGCATAAGCTAAGTTCTGCTTGCGTTATTTTTGTTTGCTATATTTTTCTGTCCAGCTTGCTATATTGGTTTTTCTTGCTTGCTGGAAGCTCTGAGACGCAGAGGGAGCACCTCTGTACCGTTAGTCGGTGCGGAAGGTCTTTTTGCCCCTCTGCGTGGTTGTTTGTAGGTTTTTGTGTTGACCGCAAAGCTATCTTTCCTATCCTCGGTCTATTCAGTAAGTCGGGCCTCACTTTGCTAAATCTATTTCATCTCTGTGTTTGTATTTCATCTTTACTCACAGTCATTATATGTGGGGGGCTGCCTTTTCCTTTGGGGAATTTCTCTGAGGCAAGGTAGGCTTATTTTTCTATCTTCAGGGCTAGTTAGTTTCTCAGGCTGTGCCGAGTTGCATAGGGAGCGTTAGGCGCAATCCACGGCTACCTCTAGTGTGGTGTGTAAGGATTAGGAATTGCGGTTAGCAGAGTTTCCACGTCTCAGAGCTCGTCCTATGTTTTTGGTAAATGTCAGGTCACCTTGTGTGCTCTGAACTTCAAGGTCCATTGTGGTTCTGAATTACCTGTTCATAACAGTACTGGAGGCCCAAAGTACTAATGCTTCTCAATAGAGGGAAAAGAGAAGTTCTGAGACCATTTTTTTTTCTTTGCACTGTGTTCTGTCTTTCTTTTCCCCTATACATCAGGGTGGTTCAGAACACAGGTGTGGACATGGACATTCAGGGTCTGTCCTCTTTGATGGATAATCTCACTATAAGAGTACAGAACATTCAAGATTTAGTGGTTCAGAATCCTATGTTAGAACCTAAAATTCCTATTCCTGAGTTATTTTCTGGAGATAGAGCTAAGTTTTTGAATTTTAAAAATAATTGTAAACTGTTTCTGGCTTTGAAACCCCGCTCCTCTCGTGACCCAGTTCAACAAGTTAAAATCATTATTTCTTTATTACGTGGCGACACTCAAGACTGGGCATTTTCCCTTGCGCCAGGAGATCCTGCATTATGTAATATTGATGCGTTTTTTCTGGCGCTCGGATTGCTGTACGACGAACCTAATTCAGTGGATCAGGCAGAGAAAAATTTGCTGGCTCTGTGTCAGGGTCAGGATGAGATAGAGATTTATTGTCAGAAGTTTAGAAAATGGTCCGTGCTCACTCAATGGAATGAATGTGCGCTGGCAGCTGTTTTCAGAAAGGGTCTCTCTGAAGCCCTTAAGGATGTCATGGTAGGATTTCCTATGCCGGCTGGTCTGAATGAGTCTATGTCTTTGGCCATTCAGATCGGTCGACGCTTGCGCGAGCGTAAATCTGTGCACCATTTGGCGGTATTATCTGAGCATAAATCTGAGCCTATGCAGTGCGATGGGACTTTGACCAGAGCTGAAAGGCAGGAACACAGACGTCAGAATGGGCTGTGTTTCTACTGTGGTGATTCCACTCATGCTATCTCTGATTGTCCTAAGCGCACTAAGCGGTTCGCTAGGTCTGCCACCATTGGTACAGTACAGTCGAAATTTCTTTTGTCCGTTACTTTGATCTGCTCTTTGTCTTCCTATTCTGTCATGGCATTTGTGGATTCAGGCGCTGCCCTGAATTTGATGGACTTGGAGTTTGCTAGGCGCTGTGGGTTTGTCTTGGAGCCCTTGCAGTGTCCTATTCCATTGAGAGGAATTGATGCTACGCCTTTGGCCAAGAATAAGCCTCAGTACTGGACTCAGTTGACCATGTGCATGGCTCCTGCGCACCAGGAGGATATTCGCTTTCTGGTGTTGCATAATCTGCATGATGTGGTCGTGTTGGGGTTGCCATGGCTACAAGTCCATAACCCAGTATTAGATTGGAAATCAATGTCTGTGTCCAGCTGGGGTTGTCAGGGGGTACATGGTGATGTTCCATTTCTGTCTATCTCATCATCCACCCCTTCTGAGGTCCCAGAGTTCTTGTCTGATTACCGGGATGTATTCGATGAGCCCAAGTCCAATGCCCTACCTCCGCATAGGGATTGTGATTGTGCTATCGATTTGATTCCTGGTAGTAGGTTTCCTAAGGGTCGACTGTTTAATTTATCTGTACCTGAGCACGCCGCTATGCGGAGTTACGTGAAGGAGTCTTTGGAGAAGGGTCATATTCGCCCGTCATCGTCGCCATTGGGAGCGGGTTTCTTTTTTGTGGCCAAGAAGGATGGTTCGCTGAGACCTTGTATTGATTACCGCCTTCTAAATAAAATTACGGTCAAATTTCAGTACCCCTTGCCGCTGCTGTCTGATTTGTTTGCTCGGATTAAGGGGGCTAGTTGGTTCACCAAGATAGATCTTCGTGGTGCGTATAATCTTGTGCGTATCAAACGGGGCGATGAATGGAAAACAGCATTTAATACGCCCGAAGGCCATTTTGAGTACCTGGTTATGCCATTCGGACTTTCTAATGCTCCATCTGTGTTTCAGTCCTTTATGCATGACATCTTCCGAGAGTACCTGGATAAATTCCTGATTGTATACTTGGATGATATTTTGGTCTTCTCGGATGATTGGGAGTCTCATGTGAAGCAGGTCAGAATGGTGTTCCAGGTCCTGTGTGCTAATTCTTTGTTTGTGAAGGGGTCAAAGTGTCTCTTTGGTGTTCAGAAGATTTCATTTTTGGGGTTCATTTTTTCTCCTTCTACTATCGAGATAGACCCTGTTAAAGTTCAGGCCATTTATGATTGGACTCAGCCTACATCTCTGAAGAGTCTGCAGAAGTTCCTGGGCTTTGCTAATTTTTATCGTCGCTTCATCGATTAATTTTTCTAGCATTGCTAAACCGTTGACTGATTTAACCAAGAAGGGTGCTGATGTGGTCAATTGGTCTTCTGCTGCTGTGGAAGCTTTTCAGGAGTTGAAGCGTCGTTTTTCTTCTGCCCCTGTGTTGTGCCAACCAGATGTTTCGCTTCCATTCCAGGTCGAGGTTGATGCTTCCGAAATTGGAGCAGGGGCTGTTTTGTCGCAGAGAAGTTCTGATTGCTCGGTGATGAAACCATGCGCCTTCTTTTCCAGGAAATTTTCGCCTGCTGAGCGAAATTATGATATTGGCAATCGAGAGTTGCTAGCCATGAAGTGGGCATTCGAGGAGTGGCGTCATTGGCTTGAAGGAGCTAAGCATCGCGTGGTGGTCTTGACTGATCACAAAAACTTGACTTATCTTGAGTCTGCCAAACGGTTGAATCCTAGACAGGCTCGTTGGTCGTTGTTTTTCTCCCGTTTTGACTTTGTGGTTTCGTACCTTCCGGGCTTTAAAAATGTGAAGGCGGATGCCCTGTCTAGGAGTTTTGTGCCCGATTCTTCGGGTTTGTCTGAGCCGGCGGGTATTCTCAAAGAGGGGGTAATTTTGTCTGCCATCTCCCCTGATTTGCAGCGGGTGCTGCAAAAATTTCAGGCTAGTAGACCTGACCGTTGCCCAGCGGAGAAACTGTTTGTCCCTGATAGATGGACTAGTAGAGTTATCTCTGAGATTCATTGTTCAGTGTTGGCTGGGCATCCTGGAATCTTTGGTACCAGAGATTTTGTGGCTAGATCCTTTTGGTGGCCGTCTCTGTCGCGGGATGTGCGTTCGTTTGTGCAGTCCTGTGGGATTTGTGCTCGGGCTAAGCCCTGCTGTTCTCGTGCCAGTGGGTTGCTTTTGCCCTTGCCGGTCCCGAAGAGGCCTTGGACGCATATCTCTATGGATTTTATTTCGGATCTCCCCGTCTCTCAAAGAATGTCGGTCATTTGGGTGGTTTGTGATCGCTTCTCTAAGATGGTCCATTTGGTGCCCTTGTCTAAATTGCCTTCCTCCTCTGATTTGGTGCCATTGTTTTTTCAGCATGTGGTTCGTTTACATGGCATTCCAGAGAACATCGTTTCTGACAGAGGTTCCCAGTTTGTTTCGAGGTTTTGGCGAGCCTTTTGTGCTAGGATGGGCATTGATTTGTCTTTTTCCTCGGCTTTCCATCCTCAGACAAATGGCCAGACTGAACGAACCAATCAGACCTTGGAAACATATCTGAGATGTTTTGTTTCTGCTGATCAGGATGATTGGGTGTCCTTTTTGCCTTTGGCTGAGTTCGCCCTCAATAATCGGGCCAGCTCGGCTACTTTGGTTTCGCCGTTTTTCTGCAATTCTGGGTTCCACCCTCGTTTCTCTTCAGGGCAGGTTGAGTCTTCGGACTGTCCTGGTGTGGATACTGTGGTGGATAGGTTGCAGCAGATTTGGACTCATGTAGTGGACAATCTGACTTTGTCCCAGGAGAAGGCTCAACGTTTCGCTAACCGCAGGCACTGTGTGGGTCCCCGACTTCGTGTTGGGGATTTGGTTTGGTTGTCATCTCGTTATATTCCTATGAAGGTTTCCTCTCCTAAATTTAAGCCTCGTTTCATTGGTCCATATAGGATTTCTGAGGTTCTTAATCCTGTGTCTTTTCGTTTGACTCTTCCGGCTTCTTTTTCCATCCATAACGTGTTCCATAGGTCATTGTTGCGGAGATACGTGGCACCTGTGGTTTCATCTATTGATCCTCCTGCTCCGGTTTTGGTTGAAGGGGAATTGGAGTATATTGTGGAGAAGATTTTGGATTCTCGTGTTTCGAGACGGAAACTCCAGTATCTGGTTAAGTGGAAAGGTTATGGTCAGGAAGATAATTCCTGGGTCTTTGCCTCTGATGTCCATGCTGCCGATCTGGTTCGTGCCTTTCATGTGGCTCATCCTGGTCGGCCTGGGGGCTCTGGTGAGGGTTCGGTGACCCCTCCTCAAGTGGGGGGTACTGTTGTGAATTCTGTGGCCAAGCTCCCTCCTGTGGTCGTGAGTGGTACTGCGGCTGGTTCTGTCTATAAGCTTCCTTTGGTGGATGAGAGTGGTACTGCGGCTTCTGAGTTTCCTTCCTCAGGTGATGAGGTTAAGTCGTTAGGTGCTGCTCTATTTAACTCCACCTGGTGCTTTGATCCTGGCCTCCGGTCAATGTTCTAGTATTGGTCTTGCTTCCTCCTGGATCGTTCCTGTGGCCTCTCTATCCTGCATAAGCTAAGTTCTGCTTGTGTTATTTTTGTTTGCTATATTTTTCTGTCCAGCTTGCTATATTGGTTTTTCTTGCTTGCTGGAAGCTCTGAGACGCAGAGGGAGCACCTCCGTACCGTTAGTCGGTGCGGAGGGTCTTTTTGCCCCTCTGCGTGGTTGTTTGTAGGTTTTTGTGTTGACCGCAAAGCTATCTTTCCTATCCTCGGTCTATTCAGTAAGTCGGGCCTCACTTTGCTAAATCTATTTCATCTCTGTGTTTGCATTTCATCTTTACTCACAGTCATTATATGTGGGGGGCTGCCTTTTCCTTTGGGGAATTTCTCTGAGGCAAGGTAGGCTTATTTTTCTATCTTCAGGGCTAGTTAGTTTCTCAGGCTGTGCCGAGTTGCATAGGGAGCGTTAGGCGCAATCCACGGCTACCTCTAGTGTGGTCTGTTAGGATTAGGAATTGCGGTCAGCAGAGTTTCCACGTCTCAGAGCTCGTCCTATGTTTTTGGTAAATGTCAGGTCACCTTGTGTGCTCTGAACTTCAAGGTCCAATGTGGTTCTGAATTACCTGTTCATAACATCAAACCTCAAGTGAACAAAATTGAGGCCATTCAAAACTGGCCCAAGCCCTTAAATTCCAAACAAGTGAGGGCATTCCTTGGCATCATTGGGTATTACCGTCGATTTATACCCAATTTTGCTGGTAAATTGGCTTCCCTAACAGACCTGTTAAAAGGGAAGAAAACGGTGATGGTCAAGTGGAATCCTCAAGCAGAGGAAGCGTTCCAGTCTCTGAAGTCGGCATTGTGTGGACAGCCGGTCCTCATCAGCCCCAACTTCAAGAAAACCTTTATTGTGCAAACCGATGCCTCAGAGGTAGGCTTAGGAGCGGTGTTGTCGCAAGAGGTGAACGGGGATGAGCATCCAGTCACCTATTTAAGCAGGAAACTGACCCCGGCAGAGAAAAATTATAGCGTAGTGGAGAAGGAATGCTTGGCGATCAAATGGGCCTTGGAGTCCCTACGCTACTATTTGCTCGGGCGTCAGTTTCAGTTGGTAACGGACCATTCACCCCTCGTCTGGATGAGAAATGCAAAGGAAAGGAATGCCCGAGTCACCAGATGGTTCTTGTCCCTACAAAATTTCAGCTTCTCTGTGGAACATCGGGCTGGGAAATCACAGGGAAATGCGGATGCCCTGTCACGGGCACCATGTATGCTGACAAATGTTCAACCCCACAAGTCTGAACAGAGGGGGGGGGAGGTATGTGAGGCAGTGACCGGTGTCATATGCGAGGGTCGCTATGTATCCCCCAGGATGTGCTTAGAAGCATATTAGATCCGCTGGAGTGCCCTGTGCTCACAGCAGGTTTGCCTGTGAGACACAGGGAAGAATAAAAGTGAGTGTGAACTGGGTCAAGTTATTTGTCCCAGAAATTATTCAGGAAAACCCAGTATGGGCTTTTTTTTGAAACGGACTGCAGGAAGGTAGTGGGGCCGGTCCGTTTCCTCCAGCCCAGATCCTATAGTGGCCCATGGCCATAGAATCTGGAGGAAAGAAAAAAAAACCCTGCAAGAGAGTTTGGGTGTGTCACTCTGGTCTGGGAGTCAGACCTAGCAGGAGGCTTATGAGGAGCTCCTTCCGTGTGGAGCAACACGGGTCAGGCAGAGCCTAAAAGCCTGACATCCCAGCGTACACAGAGGTGTAATACGTCCACGGCAACGGATTGTGGACTGTCTTTACTTTTCCCGGCTGCATACTGAAGGACTTGTTGCTTATGTTTTTGGTTTGTGAGTATGCTACAAAATAAACAAGACTTTATTTGATCTTTATATGGGTCACTGCCTATTCACTGCACAGCAAGGACATCACTGCATGACACTGTGGACCCAGAATGTTCTTCTAGCTGCTGGTCACCATCATTACTCTCATTCATTAGCTTAATAGTACTTATCATATTTGAAGCATTGTCACTTACGACAGAAAGAACTTGCTCTTTTTTTAGTTCATAGTCTTGCAGAACCTTTTCCACCAAGACCTGGAGAAACTCACTGTTGTGATGAGCTTTGGTGTCTTTTACTGCCAATGTCTTGGTAACTATTTCATTTTTGTCACAAACAAATCGGACATTGATGGCAAAATAGTTCACTCTGTGACGTGTACAGGCATCCATTTTAAGAAACAGAAAGCATCCCTTGAGATTTTTTTTTAAGTTCTTCCTTTTGTTTAAAAGCTTCGATTATTAATTTTCTAATACTCTCTCTCTCCAGAGAAACACCAAGCTTGTGGGCCATTTCCCCATTCAGACACATAAAAGCTGGTCATGAAAATAATGAAATAGGCACACTATCCTTTACAACAAGCTCTATGATCTGTTTTTTAAATGTATCTACTGTCATTGTCACAGTAACTTTGTCACTGACAAAATATCTTGCAACTGATGGCTGCAAAGTTCTCTGCTCCTTTGTTTGGCTGGAAGAGCTGGGCACTGGTTCATTGGTTTGGATGCAGTCTTTATCATTCACTGCTTTCAGTACTTCTGGATGAAAGTGCTGTAAATGTCTCTTTAGATTAGAAGCTCTGGTAGGAGCATTTTTATCTTTGCCTGAATATGCACTGATCTTGGCTTCACAGCATTTGTTTTCATCTGGATCATTTGTCATACACTGACAGACATAATGTTTTCTATCTTGAGTGATGGTGAAATGTTCAAATACAGCTGATTAAATGTGACGCTTCTTTGACATTCTCAGGTTTTTAATTCTGCATTCACAATCCAAATGACAATTGTTTTTCCTAAAAACAATTGTACAAAATTATTGCCAGGTTGTACAACTGATATAGTGGTCAGTAATACTGTTATTCCTCATGTACTCACAGTTCAAAGTTTGTTGAAAGGATAATACTTCTTACAGTCTTCTTCTGAGTAGCAGCTGTGAGATGCTTGGAAGGCGCACACCTAGTAAACATCTAGTCTAGAGGGGGAGATTTACTACTAAGAATTTGCTACACATTTTCACTTTCAGTTTCATACATTGTTGAATCCTTATATACCTCTATTCAGCACCAGCATGGTATCAGGGCCACACAAACATTCCTTGAAATGTCGGAGTACCAACCTGACTTTATTCATTTTCTTCTTACCCTTCTTAGGTTTGCTCTTGAGCATAATTTTTTTATTTTCAAACAGAGCATCTACCAACAACAACAGGGGACCGCGATGGGTGCGGCTTTTGCATCTTCCTACGCAAATCTTTTTATGGGCTTGTGGGAAAGGGACATTTTTTTCACAAAACCTGTGGCCCATATCGAGCGGGTCCTGTTCTGGGCCCGCTATATAGATGATATCCTTATGGTGTGGCAGGGCCCAGAGCAAGACCTCCTGGAGTTCATTGGGATATTGAATGACAATAAATACAATATTAGACTGACTTACAAACACAGTCAGACTTCTATCGATTTCCTAGACATCCAGATACTAGGTTCCCCAGGCGGATGCTTAGAAACCAGCATATACCGCAAAGAGACCGCAGTTAACTCCCTCCTGCATGCCACCTCTTCTCACCCTCGGCCCCTCATTTCTAGTATCCCGATTGGGCAATTTCTCAGAGCAAGACGCATATGCTCTGATGATGGTCACCTCTCCGAACAGGCAGCCGCATTAACCACACGTTTTCAAGATAGAGGATACTCTAATAGAAGTATAAAGAGGGGCCTAAAAAGAGCCCAAAAGGCCAACCGTATAGATCTACTGAAACCTCGCAGTAAAACTACTTCTGACGCAAAAATCCGTTTCATTACTACATACAATCAAAGTTGGAAAGATATGACAACAGCGCTTACAAAATATTGGCCTCTCTTAAAAGTTGACCGTACCCTCGCTAAGCATCTCTCGGATCGACCTTCTGTCACCTACAGGAAATCCCCTAACCTCAAAGACCAATTGGTCCGGAGTTACTACTCGGGGTCTACTCCAGAAAAGGCATTTTCATCGAAAGGACCTAAATGGGGCTTTTACCCTTGCGGCAACTGCATTGCTTGCCCCAACATGTCAAGGGCCACCACGTTTAAATCTTGGGATGGGAGAACGACGTTTTCAATCACTCAACACATTACATGTGATACCATTGGGGTGGTCTATTATATTTCTTGCCCCTGTTTAAAAATTTATGTGGGCCTTACTTCGAGACCACTTAAAACGAGAATCAGAGAGCATTATCGAGACATCATTAATGCCCAGGAGATTGAGGACCTTGCCATCCTAAAACCGGTACCTAAACATTTTAAGGTGGCACACGGTTGCGATGCCTCCCTTTTAAAAGCCTTTGGCATAGACAAAATTCATATAGATGCTAGAGGGGGTAACTGGAGGAAATCCCTTGCCCAATTGGAGGCCCGATGGATCCACAGAATAGGGTCAGTTCAGCCGTATGGTTTAAATGAAATTCTCAGTTTTGCCATTTCTCTAATCTGTTTTATTATTTTTTTAGTGCTTTTATCATGTTTTTATATTAATATCTATACTTTTCTTCTGTAATAGCTTCACCTGTGCATTCCGTCTACGGTACTCTTCTCTTTTGAAGTCCACGGACATGATGGAGGCCAGCTGCTGTGTAGTGGAGAAGATCTGCGCTTTACAACGAACTGTTATCGGCATAATCCATGCCATATGGGGACTACTTTTTTCCATCTTGGAGTTTTGTAAACGTTTACACTATGTTACCTATATATATGCTCTCTTTTTATACATATGTCTGTTTTTCGGCCACTTTTATATGCATTACGGCTCTTAGACTATATGGCACATATGCCGTTTTTTTCTTTTCATACACTGATATATAATTATATATTTTTTGTTTTCTAAAATTGGTAGGTTTTTTTAGGCGCAACTCTTGCCTCTTTATACTCCTTTCCCCTTTATCCCTTTCCCATCTTCCCAGGAGCAGCCCCTGCCCACATCACACACCTTCCCCTTCCACTGCTTCCCCACTAGTACACTTGTTCCCTTATTATCCATAGGCCCTTCATTGGACCCCTATACACGCCTTTCATTCACAGATTTGTATCAGAGATAGAGCATAGGTACCTTCCTCCTAGCCCCTGGCAGTTGTCCGCTGTACACACCGATACCTGCTTAAGCCGCCTCTGCAGCGGTGTGCGCTCCCGCTGGGCGTCCTGCTTGGGCGTTGCCGGGGCAACGCGTCTACTGTGATGCGGTGCTGCCTCCCCGCTCTGACGCGTCGAGCGGGGAGGAGCGCCGCCGCATGACGCCGAGGCCCGATGACGTCTGCGGATCCTCCCGGCGGAAGCGCCGCCTCAGCCGCTGCCATTATGTCCATACATGATATAAGCCGGTAACCCCTCTCTGCACCTTACCCCTCGTTAAAGCTACACGCGAAACGCGCGTCGGGGAATCGCTCCACGGCTACAGGTAATGTGTCCCTGCCACTGTGCTTTATCCACTTTGGGTCACCATATCAGTTTGCTTTAGCAGCACTTGCTTAGTTGCTGGTAGCGTAGTTAGGTCACGCCATCCACTAGGATATATTAATACTTGTATTAACCTGCAATCCTCTTCCTATCAGCCTTCCTTTTGACACATAGAATCGCTGCACTAAAGCACATTAGCACTTTACTAGTCTCTATAAGCGTCTGCAAGCTCTTGACTTTACCATGTACTTAATGACCCATGACATTGCCTGGTTTTAGTCTGGGGCGATTATACCATTTGCACTGTGTATCCGCATAGCTCTTTTTATATCTACCTTTATGATAATGTCGTTTTATCTCTTTTGATTGAAATAAAGTATGTTTACTATTTTAAGGCTATAGCTTTCTCTTGTTCTATTTTTGGATGCATTCATACATTGTAAGTAGGGGGGTTGGGGCAGCATGAGGTTAACTAAGTATAAGATTAGATAAGGGCAGTGGAGAACAGTGACACACAAGAAGTAAAGGTACCTTCACACTGAACGATATCGCTAGCGATCCGTGACGTTGCAGCGTCCTGGCTAGCGATATCGTTCAGTTTGACAGGCAACAGCGATCAGGATCCTGCTGTGATATCGATGGTCGGAGCTAGAAGGCCAGAACTTTATTTCGTCGCTGGACTCCCTGTAGACATCGCTGAATCGGCGTGTGTGACGCCGATTCAGCGATGTCTTCACTGGTAACCAGGGTAAACATCGGGTTACTAAGCGCAGGGCCGCGCTTAGTAACCCGATGTTTACCCTGGTTACCAGCGTAAAAGTAAAAAAAAAAAAACACTACATACTTACCTTCTGCTGTCTGTCCCCCGCTGTGCTTCTCTGCACTGTGTAAGCACAGCGGCCGGAAAGCAGAGCACAGCGGTGACGTCACCGCTGTGCTTTCCGGCCGCTGTGCTTACACAGGGCAGAGAAGCAGAACACCGGGGGACAGACAGCGGAAGGTAAGTATGATGCGTTTGGTTTTTTTTACTTTTACGCTGGTAACCAGGGTAAACATCGGGTTACTAAGCGCGGCCCTGTGCTTAGTAACCCGATGTTTACCCTGGTTACCGGCATCGTTGGTCGCTGGAGAGCTGTCTGTGTGACAGCTCTCCAGCGACCAAACAGCGACGCTGCAGCGATCCGGATCGTTGTCTGGATCGCTGCAGCGTCGCTTAATGTGAAGGTGCCTTAAGAAATGTCTCTATCTCCAGCAGAACTGCTTATCACTGTTGTTCATAGTTTGATAGAACATATATATTTGAGTAACATTTATAAAATTCATATGAAAGTTCAATTATGAAATATTAATACTTTTTTTAAAGCTGGGGTCGGTACATTTCTACCGACTCCAACTCCAACCAAAAATAAACTCCGACTCCACGACTCCGACTCCACAGCCCTGCGTGAGAGGTGGGCACAAAATAGAGGCTACACATTAGGAGAACAGTGAGACATTAGCCAGAAAAACCAGAGAACACAGAGGACAGAGAGAGAAAAGAGCAGACAGCAATGGGAAATATAGATAGCAAAGAGCACAGGGAGGGGTGCAGCGCCCATAAGATAGTGAAGAAAAGGAAAGGTAAAGTTGCTGTAAAGGATTCCAGTAAGTTGTTAAAAGGTTTGGGGATGAAGAGTGACACGCTAGATTCTTCCCTTTGGGACTCAGCTCTAGCAGGGAGTATGGGATGGATTACAGATAAGTTATTAATACAGGCAAGGGCTTGGGCAGATGTAGCAAAGGAGTTAAAAAGAGGAGATTGGGTTAAGGAAGAAGGTGTGATAGAATTCTGTCTAGAACGGAACGACAAGGTTTCAGACGTCAAAATAGGTTGTGTTATTATTGTGGCGACGCTTCTCATGTCATTTCTGTCTGCCCTAAGCGGACAAAGAGGATCGCCAGTTCAATTACCATCAGTACTGTACAACCTAAATTTTTGTTATCTGTGTCCTTGATCTGCTCATTGTCATCATTTTCTGTCATGGCGTTTCTGGATTCAGGCGCCACCTTGAATTTAATGGACTTTGAGTTTGCCAAGCATTGTGGTTTTCCCTTGCCGCCTTTGCAGAACCCTATTCCTTTAAGGGGCATTGATGCTACACCCTTGGCTAAAAATAAGCCCCAGTTTTGGACACAGGTGACCATGCGCATGGCGCCACCCCATCAGGAAGATTGTTGATTTCTGGTGTTGCATAACTTGCATGATGCTATCGTGCTGGGTTTTCCGTGGTTGCAGGTACATAATCCTGTGTTGGATTGGAAGTCCATGTCTGTGACTAGTTGGGGTTGTCAGGGGGGTCATAATGATGTTCCTTTGATGTCAATCTCCTCTTCTTCCTCTTCTGAAATTCCAGAGTTTTTGTCTGATTTTCTGGATGTATTCGATGAGCCCAAGTCCAGTTTCCTTCCACCGCACAGGGACTGCGATTGTGCTATTGACTTGATTCCAGGCTGTAAGTTTCCTAAGGGTCGACTTTTCAACCTGTCTGTGCCTGAACATACCGCCATGCGGAGCTATATTAAGGAGTCTTTGGAGAAAGGGCATATTGGACCATCTTCTTCACCGTTGGGAGCGGGGTTCTTTTTTGTTGCTAAAAAAGATGGTTCCTTGAGACCCTGTATAGATTATCGCCTCTTGAATAAAATCACGGTCAAGTTTCAATACCCTTTACCTTTGCTTTCCGATTTGTTTGCTAGGATTAAGGGAGCTAGTTGGTTTACGAAGATTGACCTTCGAGGGGCATATAATCTTGTTCCTATTAAGCAGGGTGATGAATGGAAAACTGCGTTTAACACGCCCGAAGGCCATTTTGAATACCTTGTGATGCCATTCGGACTCTCTAATGCTCCATCTGTTTTTCAGTCCTTCATGCATGATATCTTCCGGACTTATCTTGATAAATTCTTGATTGTATATTTGGACGATATTTTGATTTTTTCCAATGATTGGGAGTCTCATGTGCAACAGGTCAGGATGGTATTTCAGATCCTCCGTGACAATGCTTTGTTTGTGAAAGGGTCTAAGTGTCTTTTTGGGGTGCAGAAGGTTTCTTTTTTGGGCTTTATTTTTTCTCCTTCGTCTATAGAGATGGATCCGGTTAAGGTTCAGGCCATTCATGATTGGATTCAGCCAACATCCGTGAAGAGCCTTCAAAAATTTTTGGGTTTTGCAAATTTTTATCGCCGTTTCATTGCTAATTTTTCCAGCGTGGTTAAACCCTTGACCGATTTGACGAAGAAAGGCGCTGATGTGGCGAATTGGTCCTCTGCGGCTGTCTCTGCCTTTCAGGAGCTTAAACGTCGATTTACTTCTGCTCCAGTGTTACGCCAACCGGATGTTTCTCTTCCGTTTCAGGTTGAAGTTGACGCTTCTGAGATTGGGGCAGGGGCCGTTTTGTCTCAGAGGGATCCTGTTGGTTCCTTAATGAAACCGTGTGCCTTCTTTTCCCGTAAGTTTTCGCCTGCTGAACGCAATTATGATGTCGGCAATCGGGAGTTGTTGGCTATGAAGTGGGCGTTTGAGGAGTGGCGACATTGGCTTGAGGGAGCTAAGCACCGTATTGTGGTCTTGACCGATCATAAGAATTTGATTTACCTCGAGTCTGCTAAACGGCTGAATCCTAGACAGGCTCGATGGTCCTTGTTTTTTTCCCGTTTTGATTTCGTGGTCTCGTACCTTCCGGGTTCTAAGAATATTAAGGCTGATGCCCTCTCTAGAAGTTTTTTGCCTGATTCTCCTGAGGTCTTAGAGCCAGTTGGTATTCTGAAAGAGGGGGTGGTCCTTTCTGCCATTTCCCCTGATTTACGATGGGTTCTTCAGGAATTTCAGGCTGACAAACCTGACCGCTGTCCTGTGGGGAGACTGTTTGTTCCTGACAGATGGACTAGTAGAGTGATTTCTGAGGTTCACTGTTCCGTGTTGGCTGGTCATCCTGGCATTTTTGGTACCAGAGATTTGGTTGGTAGGTCCTTTTGGTGGCCTTCATTGTCGCGTGATGTGCGTTCTTTTGTGCAGTCCTGTGGGACTTGTGCACGGGCCAAGCCTTGTTGTTCCCGTGCTAGTGGGTTGCTTTTGCCATTGCCAGTCCCTGAGAGGCCCTGGACGCATATTTCGATGGATTTTATTTCTGATCTCCCAGTCTCCCAGAAGATGTCTGTTATCTGGGTTGTTTGTGACCGGTTCTCTAAGATGGTTCATTTGGTGCCTTTGCCTAAATTGCCTTCCTCTTCAGATTTGGTTCCGTTGTTTTTTCAGCATGTGGTTCATTTGCATGGTATTCCGGAGAATATTGTGTCCGACAGAGGTTCCCAGTTTGTTTCTAGGTTTTGGCGGGCCTTTTGTGCTAGGCTGGGCATTGATTTGTCTTTTTCTTCTGCATTTCATCCTCAGACAAATGGCCAGACCGAGCGAACTAATCAGACCTTGGAGACGCTTTGAGATGCTTTGTGTCTGCTGATCAGGATGATTGGGTGGCTTTCTTGCCATTGGCTGAGTTTGCTCTTAATAATCGGGCTAGTTCTGCTACCTTGGTTTCGCCTTTCTTTTGTAATTTTGGTTTTCATCCTCGTTTTTCTTCTGGGCAGGTTGAGCCTTCTGACTGTCCTGGTGTGGATTCTGTGGTGGACAGGTTGCAGCAGATTTGGGCTCATGTGGTGGACAAGTTGGTGTTGTCTCAAGAGGAGGCTCAATGTTTTGCTAATCATCGTCGGTGTGTTGGTTCCCGGCTTCGGGTTGGGGATCTGGTCTGGTTGTCTTCCCGTCATGTTCCTATGAAGGTTTCTTCTCCTAAGTTTAAACCTCGGTTTATTGGTCCTTATAGGATTTCTGAGATTATTAATCCGGTGTCTTTTCGACTGGCGCTTCCGGCCTCTTTTGCTATCCATAATGTCTTCCATAGATCTTTGTTGCGGAAATATGTGGAGCCCGTTGTTCCCTCTGTTGATCCTCCGGCCCCTGTGTTGGTTGATGGGGAGTTGGAATATGTTGTTGAGAAGATTTTGGATTCCCGTTTTTCGAGGCGGAAGCTTCAGTACCTGGTCAAATGGAAGGGTTATGGCCAGGAGGATAATTCTTGGGTTTTTGCCTCTGATGTCCATGCTGCTGATTTGGTCCGTGCCTTTCATCTGGCTCGTCCTGATTGTCCTGGGGGCCCTGGTGAGGGTTCGTTGACCCCTCCTCAAGGGGGGGTACTGTTGTGAATTCTGCTCTTGGGTTCCCTCCAGTGGTTGTAGGTGGGAATGCAGTTGTCTCTGAGTCGCAGTCCTGGCCAGGTGTATCTGCTGATTACAATTCTGACTGGGATATTTAGGTGTGCAGGATTCATTAGCCCTTGCCAGTTGTCAATGTTCCTTGTGAAGTGTTGGATCACTTTCTGGCTTCTCCTGCTTGCTGCCAAATTCAGCAAAGATAAGTGTTTGGTTTTTGTGTCTGTGGCACACTGCTGTGTGCTTGTTTTTGTTTGTATTCCTGCTCTGATTGTAGGATTCACTGGAGTTGCAGATATACTGTACGCTCCTATATCTTTAGTTAGATGTAGGAAGTTTTTGTATATTCTGCTGTGGATATTTTTGAAGGGTTTTAATACTGACCGCACAGAACTCTGTCCTATCCTGTCCTATCTAGCTAGAGTGGCCTCCTGTGCTAAATCCTGTTTTTCTGCCTGTGTATGTTTTTTCCTCTCCGACTCACCGCCAATATTTGTGGGGGGCTGTCTATCCTTTGGGGATCTGCTCTGAGGCAAGATAGTATTCCTATTTCCATCTTTAGGGGTATTTAGTCCTCTGGCTGTGACGAGGTGTCTAGGTGTGTTAGGTACACTCCACGGCTACTTCTAGTTGTGGTGTTAAGTTCAGGATTGCGGTCAGTATAGTGGCCACCTTCTCCAGTGAAAGTTCTCATGCTGCTCCAAGGTCACCGGATCATAACAGACAACTGTCTCCCATTACAAACCATGGAGCCCAAAAGACCACATGACACTGGTCAAGGATGCCACAGACCCATATGATTTACCCATGGCCTTCTATAGATGGATGGTAGGACTGAATAGTACCTACACATGTACATGGGCAGACTTAGAGTCCATCTTAAGGGGGAAAATTGGGGATGCAAGAATGGAGTCAGTTCTGGAGGCAATAACTAGGGCAGGGAGACCATATAGTTTAGAACGAGAGTTGGGAACACAGTTTGTCAGAACTGTAGATTCGGGGGTACACTTCCTCAGGGGTCTACATACATGGTGCCAGGAAAAGGTGGGGGAATCCACAATTTCCCTACTGGAAATAGTACAAGGTCCTATTGACACAGTAGAACACTTCTGGGGGAACTTGAAACTGAGACACGCAGATTTGGGTTATGAAGACATGGGAGAAGCGGGTAGGAAGCTTTTCCATGGGCACCCACACACCCAAGCCCACAAGGGGTAGTCCCAGTACATCTCTCAGATGGTAGAAAAATCCCATTCCTGGTGGATACGGGGGCAGCCAAAACAGTAATCCGCCAGAAACATGTCAGATCATCAGACATATCAGACAACACCCTCTACACTCAAGGTTTTGAGGGACTGATCCAAGAATGTAAATTGACTGCCCCTCCGTTTACTTGACCACACATGTCTCGCAAGGCTACTGATCAGTGACAAGTCACCTGTTAATTTGCTAGGTTCTGACATACTACAGGCAATACAAGCACATATCATGTACGAACCTGACGGTACCGTTAAGCTGACAGCTGGTGTTCCAGAATCCACGCTGTGTAAAGTACTGGCATGCCTGCATGTATCAGACTCCCTCTCCCCACCTGAAGGCGATGAGTCACTAGCACAGGTCCCAGACGTGTCCAAAACTGATATCGGACTTATGCCAGTTCCTCCGGTAATGATAAACTTGAAGCCAGGAGCAAAGCCACCTCAAGTTAGACAGTACCCTTTAAGTGCTGCTCAGGAAGAAACAATAGGGAAGAATATCACAGATCTAATTGCTTCTGGGGCCATAAAACCTACAAAGTCTCTAGCAAACACTCCCCTATTTCCAGTAAAGAAAAAGGGTAGGAAAGGGGAGCCAGTCACCTACAGAATGGTCCATGACCTTAGGGCCATAAATGCAGTCACTGAATTACTCACACCAGTGGTACCAAACCCACATACAATCATGTCACAAATCCCGACAACAGCAGCTTGCTTCACCTGCATTGACCTCGCATATGCCTACTTCTCTGTGCCTCTACGCCAGGACTGTCAATATCTTTTTGCTTTCACCTTCAGGGGCCAGCAGTATACTTGGATGGTGCTACCGCAGGGGGCTCACAACTCTCCAACCTTGTATACTGCTGCATTGCAACTTGTTTTGCAGGATTGGATCATTCCACATGCTGAGGTAGTCCTACTCCAGTATGTGGATGACTTGCTCCTTTGTGCCCCAAATAGAGATGTATGCTGTGAAGCTACAATCTCACTGCTTCTACACCTTGCTTCCAAAGGGTGTAAAGCTTCAAGAGAAAAGTTACAGTTTTGTCAACTAAAGGTTGTGTTTCTGGGACATTGGATATCACAGGGAGCATGCCACCTGACAGAGGATAGGAAAAGGGCAATTCAACTGCTAAAGCCTCCCACAGGGATTTAACATCTACGCACTTTCTTGGGGTTAGCATTATATTGTAGGCCTTGGATTCGCTCTGCATCCATTCTCATGCAGCCACTCTATGATTACCTACCCACACAACCTTTTCACCTCAGTCAGGAAGCATTAGACAGTTTTTACTCACTCAAACTGGCAATTGTCTCTGCTCCAGCCCTAGGTACCCCAGACTATGCAAAACTTTTCCTTCTGTATTGCACAGAAATGCAGGGACATGCTACAGGGGTCCTAGGCCAGAAACATGGTCAACAAAACAGGCCTGTTGCGTACTACTCTGCCCGGTTAGATCCTGTTGCCAGAGGAGCCCTATCATGTGTTCGAGCAGTAGCAGCCATATCACTTCTGCTAGACAAGGCATCAGAGATTGTACTTGATTATCAAGTAACTATCTACACTCCACATGATCTACACAGCATACTCAGCCAGGTCCAACCTAAGCGCATTGCTGTAGCCAGACATCTCAGACTTGAATGTGCACTCTTAATGCCTCCCAATATCACTTTAAAAGATGCATGACTTTGAACCCAGCTACTCTAATTCCAATAGATGTAGTGGATTCAAAAGGGGGGGGAGAGGAGGCAGGCCAAGGAAAATAGAATTATTCTTACCGTTAATTCGGTTTCTAGGAGCCTTCCACGACAGCCCAGGAGGTTGTCTCCATACCCTAATGGGGGACAGGAAGCACAAGAGGTAAAAAACCCCTCCCACCTCCCATTAACCAGTGACTTACAACTGAACCAATAGCATCGGTTACCTTTTAGGTTCTCAGAAAAATATCCAAGAACATCGGGAGGGAATTAATGCTGTCGTGGAAGGCTCCTAGAAACCGAATTAACAGTAAGAATAATTCTATTTTCTCTAGTAGCCTTCCACGACAGCCCAGGAGGAATGCCAACCAATTCTGTATTTAGGGAGGGACCACAGCCTGAAGAACCTTCCGGCCGAAGACTAGATCCCGGTTGGACCAGAAGTCCAATCTATAATGCTTATTAAATGTGTGTAGAGAAGACCATGTTGCAGCCCTGCAAATCTGCTCTGTGGAAGCACCAGCCCTTTCAGCCCAAGAGACGGAGGTAGATCTGGGGGAATGAGCCTTTAGGCCAACAGGAACCACAATATTCTGAGCTAGATACGCCTCAGTAATGGCCTTTTTTATCCAGTTGGCAATGGTACTCTTCACTACTTTTTTGCCTTTGTTTCGGCCAGGTAAATGAACGAAGAGATTTTGGTCAATTCTGAAGGATTTAGTTTGTTCCAAATAGTAACATACATAGTAACATAGTTAGTAAGGCCGAAAAAAGACATTTGTCCATCCAGTTCAGCCTATATTCCATCATAATAAATCCCCAGATCTACGTCCTTCTACAGAACCTAATTGTATGATACAATATTGTTCTGCTCCAGGAAGACATCCAGGCCTCTCTTGAACCCCTCGACTGAGTTCGCCATCACCACCTCCTCAGGCAAGCAATTCCAGATTCTCACTGCCCTAACAGTAAAGAATCCTCTTCTATGTTGGTGGAAAAACCTTCTCTCCTCCAGACGCAAAGAATGCCCCCTTGTGCCCGTCACCTTCCTTGGTATAAACAGATCCTCAGCGAGATATTTGTATTGTCCCCTTATATACTTATACATGGTTATTAGATCGCCCCTCAGTCGTCTTTTTTCTAGACTAAATAATCCTAATTTCGCTAATCTATCTGGGTATTGTAGTTCTCCCATCCCCTTTATTAATTTTGTTGCCCTCCTTTGTACTCTCTCTAGTTCCATTATATCCTTCCTGAGCACCGGTGCCCAAAACTGGACACAGTACTCCATGTGCGGTCTAACTAGGGATTTGTACAGAGGCAGTATAATGCTCTCATCATGTGTATCCAGACCTCTTTTAATGCACCCCATGATCCTGTTTGCCTTGGCAGCTGCTGCCTGGCACTGGCTGCTCCAGGTAAGTTTATCATTAACTAGGATCCCCAAGTCCTTCTCCCTGTCAGATTTACCCAGTGGTTTCCCATTCAGTGTGTAATGGTGACATTGATTCCTTCTTCCCATGTGTATAACCTTACATTTATCATTGTTAAACCTCATCTGCCACCTTTCAGCCCAAGTTTCCAACTTATCCAGATCCATCTGTAGCAGAATACTATCTTCTCTTGTATTAACTGCTTTACATAGTTTTGTATCATCTGCAAATATCGATATTTTACTGTGTAAACCTTCTACCAGATCATTAATGAATATGTTGAAGAGAACAGGTCCCAATACTGACCCCTGCGGTACCCCACTGGTCACAGCGACCCAGTTAGAGACTATACCATTTATAACCACCCTCTGCTTTCTATCACTAAGCCAGTTACTAACCCATTTACACACAATTTCCCCCAGACCAAGCATTCTCATTTTGTGTACCAACCTCTTGTGCAGCACGGTATCAAATGCTTTGGAAAAATCGAGATATACCACGTCCAATGACTCACCGTGGTCCAGCCTATAGCTTACCTCTTCATAAAAACTGATTAGATTGGTTTGACAGGAGCGATTTCTCATAAACCCATGCTGATATGGAGTTAAACAGTTATTCTCATTGAGATAATCCAGAATAACATCCCTCAGAAACCCTTCAAATATTTTACCAACAATAGAGGTTAGACTTACTGGCCTATAATTTCCAGGTTCACTTTTAGAGCCCTTTTTGAATATTGGCACCACATTTGCTATGCGCCAATCCTGCGGAACAGATCCTGTCGCTATAGAGTCCCTAAAAATAAGAAATAATGGTTTATCTATTACATTACTTAGTTCTCTTAGTACCCGTGGGTGTATGCCATCCGGACCCGGAGATTTATCTATTTTAATCTTATTTAGCCGGTTTCGCACCTCTTCTTGGGTTAGATTGGTGACCCTTAATATAGGGTTTTCATTGTCTCTTGGGATTTCACCTAGCATTTCATTTTCCACCGTGAATACCGTGGAGAAGAAGGTGTTTAATATGTTAGCTTTTTCCTCGTCATCTACAACCATTCTTTCCTCACTATTTTTTAAGGGGCCTACATTTTCAGTTTTTATTCTTTTACTATTGATATAGTTGAAGAACAGTTTGGGATTAGTTTTACTCTCCTTAGCAATGTGCTTCTCTGTTTCCTTTTTGGCAGCTTTAATTAGTTTTTTAGATAAAGTATTTTTCTCCCTATAGTTTTTTAGAGCTTCAATGGTGCCATCCTGCTTTAGTAGTGCAAATGCTTTCTTTTTACTGTTAATTGCCTGTCTTACTTCTTTGTTTAGCCACATTGGGTTTTTCCTATTTCTAGTCCTTTTATTCCCACAAGGTATAAACCGCTTACACTGCCTATTTAGGATGTTCTTAAACATTTCCCATTTATTATCTGTATTCTTATTTCTGAGGATATTGTCCCAGTCTACCAGATTAAGGGCATCTCTAAGCTGGTCAAACTTTGCCTTCCTAAAGTTCAGTGTTTTTGTGACTCCCTGACAAGTCCCCCTAGTGAAAGACAGGTGAAACTGTACAATATTGTGGTCGCTATTTCCTAGATGCCCGACCACCTGCAGATTTGTTATTCTGTCAGGTCTATTAGATAGTATTAGGTCTAAAAGTGCTGCTCCTCTGGTTGGATTCTGCACCAATTGTGAAAGATAATTTTTCTTGGTTATTAGCAGAAACCTGTTGCCTTTATGGGTTTCACAGGTTTCTGTTTCCCAGTTAATATCCGGGTAGTTAAAGTCCCCCATAACCAGGACCTCATTATTAGTGTAATACTATACGCCGTACATCCAATGTATGAAATCTGTGTTCTTCCGAATTTGTAGGATTGTGAAAGAACGATGGGAGGACTATGTCCTGTGATCAGTGAAATTCTGACACTACTTTTGGAAGAAAACATGGATCTGGTCGGAACACAATGGAATCATCCCTTATGCTAAGATAAGGTTCTCTAATTGAGAGGGCTTGTATTTCCCCCACTCGTCTTGCAGTAGAAATGGCAACTAAGAAGGCAGTTTTGCAGGACAGGAGCTGTGAGGAACAGGATGATAACGGCTCAAATGGAGGAGCCATAAGGCCCTTTAGGACTATGTTTAAGTTCCATGATGGCACAAAAATTTGTTGTTTTGGACAGTGTCTTGATGCTGAGACCATAACCCTTTTTATCCAACGATGACTGTTATGATGCGGTGGTTTAGGAGCAACATGGAACGAGCTCTGAAGGAAGTGGTAACTGTACTGACCGCAGTCCCTAAGCTCAACACAACACTAGAAGTAGCCGTGGGATGCTCCTAACTCTCCCTAGGCACCTCGTCACAGCCTAAGAGCTAACTACCCCTAAAGATAGAAGCAGGAAAACTATCTTGCCTCAGAGAAAATCCCCAAAGGATAGATTAGCCCCCCACAAATAATGACTGTGAGTGGAGAGGGAAAAGACATACACAGAATGAAACCAGGATGAGCACAGGAGGCCAGTCTAGCTTGATAGATAGGACAGGATGGAATACTGTGCGGAACAGTATAAAACACTACAAAAATCCACGCAGAGTTTACAAAAATCTCCACACCTGACTAAAGGTGTGGAGGGTAAATCTGCTTCCCAGAGCTTCCAGCAAGACAGAATTAATTCATACTGATAAGCTGGACAAAAATAGAAAGCACAGAACGGATAAGTCCACAATCTGTGGACAGAAAAGAGCAAGCAAGAACTTAGCTTTGCTGAACTGGTCAGGATAACAGGGAAATCCAAAGAGATGTGAATCCAACCAGGAACCATTTAGGCTTGGTTCCCATTGCGTTAATGGGAAAGCGCTAACGGACAGTGTTGCACGGCGAAATTAACGCCGTGCAACGCGTCCGTTAGCGCGCCCATTCACGGCAATGGGAACGCGCAGCACTAGCGCATGCCATGTTCGGCACGCGCTAGCGACGCGCCGGTGTTTCCTGGCGCGCCGCGGACGCTGCTCGCAGCGTCCGAGGCGCGCCCGCGGTCCGTTCCCTGCTCTCGCATATCGGGGATCTGCGAGAGCGGGGACGTTACCGCGACCCCGGGACGCGGCCACATTAAAAACATTGCGTTAGCGCAACCCGCTAGCGCTAGCGCTAAACGGGTTGCACTAACGCAATGTGACCCTAGCCTTACAAGTGGCACTGGCTGAAGGACAGAGCCAGGCATAAATAGCCGAGCAGAAAAGACGATCAGTGGAAGCAGCTGAAGACAGCTAAATCCAAGGAGCAGCCATACCACTAGAAACCACAAGAGGGAGCCCAAGAGCAGAACTCACAAAAGTGCCACTTACAACCACCGGAGGGAGTCCAAGAGCGGAGTTCACAACAGATGACTTGCAAGGTCTTGGTCAAAGAAAGAACTCAAAGCTGACACTTGAACTTTTAATAATAATAATAATCTTTATTTTCATATAGCGCTAACATATTCCACAGCGCTTTACAGTTTTGCACACATTATCATCACTGTCCCCGATGGGGCTCACAATCTAGATTCCCTATCAGTATGTCTTTGAAATGTGGGAGGAAACCGGAGAGCCCGAAGGAAACCCACGCAAACACGGAGAGAACATACAAACTCTTTGCAGATGTTGTCCTTAGTGGGGCTTGAACCCAGGACTCCAGCGCTGCAAGGCTGCAGTGCTAACCACTGCGCCACCGTGCTGCCCATAATGTACTCGGCTTCAACCCCAACTCCAATCCTTTTTGTAGAAAATCTAATATTTGTGAGATATTAGGATGGAAGGGGTCAGGATTATGAGGATGACACCATGAGGAGAACCTTTTCCAAATTTTGCTATACATAGCGTTGGTGACAGGTTTTCTGGATTTTTGTAAGATAGAAATCACTGACTCTGAAAGACCTTTAGCTCTTAATACCTGAACTTCAACAGCCAGGCTGCCAGCTTGAATTTTTGGGGGTTTGGATGATAAAAGGGGCCCTGGAGGAGAAGATCATCTGATGTTTGTAGAAAAACTGGACCATCCACTTGTAATTCTCTGATGAGGTGGTACCAGCTCCTCTTTGGCCATGCCAGAGCTACCAGGATAGTCGGGACTTGATCGTCTCGGATCTTCTGAAGGGTCTTTGCAAGCAACGGTATTGTAGGAAACACGTATGCTAGTCAGAACCTCCATGTATGAGCAAAGGCGTCTACTCCTTCAGACTTGTCTTTGGGGTCTAGAGAGAAGTAGTCCTCGACCTGTGCATTCTGACTTGATGCTAAAAGATCTATGTCGGGGAAGCCCCATCTGTTCATCAACATTCTGAAAACATCCGCCTTCAGGCTCTATTCTCCTTGTTGTAAGTCGACTTAGGAGATCTGCATGAACATTTACTGACTTTTTGAAGTGTATTGCTGATAGTGAGAGGAGATGTTTCTCTGCCCAGCAAAAAATTCTGCTTGATACTACTTTTAAGTGGTTGAACTTCGGACTCCCTTGGTGTTTGAGATGCGCTACAGTTGTTATATTGTCGGAGTAAACTCTGACATGTTGACCTACAACCAGACTGTTGGCGGCTAGAAGGGCCTTCTCCACTGCCATCAATTCTCTGAGGTTGGAAGAACTGGCGCTTTCTTTCCGATTCCAGTGATCTTGGAATGGGACGTGCGAGACAACAGCTCCCCAGCCTCTTTGACTGGCATCTGTTGTCACTGTCACCAGTGGATTTTGTGTCCAGTCCACCCCTTTTAGCAGGTTTGTTTGGATCGCCCACCAGGTTAACAAGGCCTTTACCTTCCCTGGAGTGTACACTCTTCTGTTTGGGAAATTTGGATTTCCATTCCAGTTTTCTAGAATATGTGCCTGCAGAACTCTGGAGTGGGCCTGAGCCCACTGGACTGATTGTATACAGGCCGTCATTGACCCCAGAAGAGACATTGCTGTCCGTAGAGTAGGAGACCTTTGCTTTTTGAAGTCTAGGACCTTGGATATCAGGTTCTTCTGGTGCTCTTCTGGTAGAAAGGATTTTTGATTTTCCGAGTCCAATAGGACCCAGAGAAATTTTATCACCTTTGATGGTAATAGATGAGACTTCTTCAGATTGGGTATCCAACCCAAAAGTCGTAAGATGTTCAGAGTTCTGGAAATCCTCTGATTGAGAATTTCGGCGGAAGGACCAATGATTAGAAGGTCGTCCAAGTATGGTACTGTAACAACTCTGCTGGCATCATGGCATGGCCTCGCATCTGTCACACTATCTTACCCACTGCTCCAGGTCATGATGTGGTTTCTGTTTCATGCCAGCTCCATGTTCTGTGTCTCTGCTCTCTGCATGCTTCATGGCTGTGTGTATAGGGGGCCGGCGCCTGAACTCTCTGGTTCTTATAGGAATCAGGTGCATCTGTCTAATCTGTTCCTGACCAATTACCAAGAAGCCTCCAGTATATAGTGCAGCTCCACCCAGTGGTCTGGGCCTGTGCAATGTGTTAGCTCAGTTTGTGTTTAGCTGCTGAGTTTGCCAGGCCTTGCTCTGAGTTACTCCTTCTCTGGAGGCTTTTCTCTGTGCTATTGCCTTGATCTTGTTGTCCTCCATCCAGGAGGCAGAATATCCTGGTCCCTGTGTCTTTGTGCTTGTGTCTTGTTCCATTGCCTTGTCTGTACTTAGTCTTATCTCGGTCTCCTTGTCTGTGGCTTCCTTCCCTGCTGTGTCTTTCCTTGTGTTCTCAGTCTGCTTACACTCCGCACTCTTGCGGCTCTGCCTGCTCTGTATCTGAGTGGTTTTACCGCTGCTCCGCACTCCTGCGGTGCTGCTCCATTCTACTCTGCTCAGCTCCAGTTGCTGCACAAACCTCTTGCTGCAGCTCCTCTCCACAATCCTTGCAGTTCCACTCTGCTTAGCTTCTGCAGTATCTCTTGCTGCAGCTCCTCTCCACATTCCTTGTGGCTCCGCTCTGCTTAGCTTTTGTTGCTACGCTATCTCTTGCTGCTCTTCCGCTCCTATCTGCAATCTTGCACTTCTCTTCCTGTGTGAACAGGTCCCAACCTGTTCCTTAATGCTCCTTTCCTTCTGGCTTGTTTCCGTACCTGCATCTCCTGTGTGAACAGGTCCCAACCTGTTTCTTCATACTTCATTCCTTTCTGCTTGTTTCCTTTCCTGCACCTCCTGTGTGAACAGGTCCCTACCTGTTCCTTCATATTTCATATCCGTTCCTGCACCTCCAGTGTGAACAGGTCCCTACCTGTTCCTTCATATACCACATCTACTAGTCCTGTGTTCTCTGCCGTGTCTCTGCCAGCCCTATGTTCTCTGCCGTGTCTCTGCCAGCCCTGTGTTCTCTGCCGTGTCTCTGCCAGCCCTGTGTTCTCTGCTGTGCCAGCCTACTCGACTGAGTTCCAGCCATGCTCTTCTGCCAGTCCTGCCTGATGCCCGCACCAATCCTGGTGTTCCGGTCTCCCCAGTGGGATCAGCAGCCACAGCCAGACACCACCCTGGAGTAGCACCTGGCAGCTGCCTGCTGCACAAGCCTGTCCTCACCATCAGAGGCTCCAGTGAAAACCCAGGCAGCTGTCATAGTCACGCCCCTTCCAGGGTAGTCTGGTTTGTGGCACAGTGGGGCCACAAACTCCCCGAGCTCACGCCCACCAGTCAGGGCGTGAGCGTGACAGTTTGCACAGGCCATGGCCTCTGCTGTATTCCATGCCGTACCGCTTGCAGAGCATGATGAACTTTTTTCCTGCCCGTATGAGCAACCTGAAAGATTTGTTCCATCAAGAGTGGTTCAGATTGAAGAGACTTCTGACCCAATTATAGTCTCTAACGCTCTATTCAAGCAACTTCAGGCCTATGAGGAGGAGCATAACCCAGCAGACCCGCCTATGTTCTATGAGAATCCTGAAGAATGCCAAGGGTTCCTTAAACAGTGCTTGCACTACATCCTGCAGAATGCAGCTTGTTTCCCCTCTGACCAAGTCAAGGTGGGTTACATCATGTCCTACCTAGCCGAAGATGCTCTAATATGGATCACTCCCCTCTGGGAAGCGGGGGATCCTATTGTCATGAGTCTTGGGGCCTTTCTGGTGGCCTTCCGTAAAGTCTTTGACAAGCCTTGTCCTGCTGCTCCTGTGAAGTCTTCCCCATCTAGATCTGAGAGGCGCTCCAGACGGGGGAAACCTGTGAAGAAACCTCCATGTCAAGCCATGACCGTCTGTGATCCTCCAGTTCCTCTACCTGTTAAAGCAGCTACTCAAATAGATCCTAAAAAGACTGTCAAGAGTGGACTGGCAGAGCACCAGTCTAAGACCAGTCGTAAGAAGGGCTTACTATGTCGCTGCTGTTGTGAGGAACACCTGGATAGCCTCTGTCCAGGGGATCTAAAGCTCCAAAACCTCGGGCCAGTAGGAGAGACTGCCCTTGGTGAGAATAACTCCCTTCCGCCAAAGTCTGTTTCGGTGCCTTGTGGGAGCTTCGGCCCTGCAGATATATTCAAACTGCTAACCAGACGGAGTCTAAGTGTGGTTCCTGTTCCACTACTCCAGAATCCTGTGAAGGTGTTTGGTGATGCTCGAGCCCTACTTATGAACAGTCCAGTGTTGAAGGTACAACTACAGCTCCAAATCGGAGCATTATATGTGGAGAAATTTGTTTTCCACTTGTTGACCAGTCCGCCCGTCGGTCTTCTGAACCTGATACTCTGCTGCCTGTTCCGGTCCGAAGACCCAGCATGGTTCTGCGTTTGGAACTATCAAGTCTCCAGAAGTTTCTTGTTCCTAAACTGCAAGGTCAATCTACAGTGTTGATATCTTCGCCACCTAATCAGCTGGCTATTGAGTCACGGTGTGCTGACCTCACTGAAGTAAAGAAAGCAGTGGCGTCCTCTCGGCACACCTCCAGTGACAATACCAGTGACCAGTTCCCAGGAACATCTCTGTCACTTAAAAATTTTTCCCTGAACTTTGGGAAGAAGATGCTTCCTGTAATGATGCCTTCGGATTCCATGTGGCAGGTAGATGAAGAAGTCGAAGCTGAAGCTCTTGCATCTCTGTTCTTCACCAATCCGGAGGAAGAAATGGTCCAGTTTTGTCAGAGTAACTGGCTGACGGGGCTTCCTGAATGTATGCCTTCTGCTTCCAAGTGGCTACTTGATATTAAGACAGAGACTTACTCATCCTCTAATCCAGAAGAGGAGGTCCAGTTTTTTCAGGGTTCCAGGCTGAAAATGTTTCCTGTATGTATGCCTCCAGCTTCCATCTGGCTATTGGGTGAAGATTCCAAGACAGAAGTGTTCTCATTTCTGCTTTCCACCAGTCTAAAGGAGGTTCAATTTTCTTCTGATGATGGGCTTAAGTTGGATTCAGTGAACGTGTCTTCAGTTTCCAAAGAATCAGATTATATTGTGGTCAAATCGCAAGCTTCCAAGTTCCTGCTTTCAGTTAACCAGATGAAAGAAGTCCTGTCCCTTGTGTCTTCTGAGTGGGAAGCTGATCTTACTGGACTCAAAGAGACTGGGCAACCTGAGATCTCTAATGTCTCATCTAGGGTTGAGCGACTTTTACTTTTATAGGATCGGGTCGGGTTTCACGAAACCCGACTTTCTCAAAAGTCGAGTCGAGTGAAATCGGCCGATCCTATAGAAAAGTCGGGGTCGGCCGAAACACGAAACCCAATGCAGTGCATTGGGTTTCTAATGGTTCCCAGGGTCTGAAGGAGAGGAAACTCTCCTTCAGGCCCTGGGATCCATATTTAAGTGTAAAATAATTAAAATAAAAAATATTGCTATACTCACCCTCTGACGCGCCCTGGTACTAACCGGCAGCCTTCCTTCCTTAGAATCAGCGCGTGAAAGACCTTAGATGACGTCGCGGCTTGTGATTGGTCGCGCGACCGCCCATGTGACCGCTCACGCGACCAATGACAAGCCGCGACATCACCGAAGGTCCTTCAAGCACTGATTCTTAGGAAGGAAGGCTGCCGGAAAGAAGCAGGGCGCGTCCGAGGGTGAGTATATAACTAATAGGAATATACTCACCCTCGGACGCGCCCTGCTTCTTTCCGGCAGCCTCCCTTCCTAAGAATCTATGTCTCTGCTCTCTGCATGCTTCATGGCTGTGTGTATAGGGGGCCGGCGCCTGAACTCTCTGGTTCTTATAGGAATCAGGTGCATCTGTCTAATCTGTTCCTGACCAATTACCAAGAGGCCTCCAGTATATAGTGCAGCTCCACCCAGTGGTATGGGCCTGTGCAATGTGTTAGCTCAGTTTGTGTTTAGCTGCTGAGTTTGCCAGGCCTTGCTCTGAGTAACTGTTATGAAGGCAATCCAGTAACACAGTGTGCCAGTAATCAGAGCACATACAGTGATTTGACAAAAACCCAACAACAATAGAACGAGCTCTGAGACGTGGAATCTCTGTAGACCGCAATACCTGAACCTATCCTACACACAACTAAAGGCAGCTGTGGATTGCGCCTGACACTACCTATGCAACTCGGCACAGCCTGAGGAACTGACTAGCCTGAAGATAGAAATACAAGCCTGACTTGCCTCAGAGAAATACCCCAAAGGAAAAGGCAGCCCCCCACATATAATGACTGTTAGCAAGATGAAAAGACAAAACGTAGGGATGAAATAGATTCAGCAAAGTGAGGCCCGATATTCTAGATAGAGCGAGGATAGCAAAGAGAACTTTGCAGTCTACAAAAAACCCTAAAGCAAAAAACCACGCAAAGGGGGCAAAAAGACCCACCGTGCCGAACTAACGGCACGGCGGTACACCCTTTGCGTCTCAGAGCTTCCAGCAAAAATGAATAGACAAGCTGGACAGAAAAAACAGCAACAAAAGCAAAGAAGCACTTATCTAAGCAGAGCAGCAGGCCACAGGAAAGATCCAGAAGCTCAGATCCAACACTGGAACATTGACAAGGAGCAAGGAAGACAGAATCAGGTGGAGTTAAATAACAAGGCAGCCAACGAGCTCACCATAACACCTGAGGGAGGAAGCCCAGAAGCTGCAGTACCACTTGTGACCACAGGAGTGAATTCAGCCACAGAATTCACAACAGTACCCCCCCCTTGAGGAGGGGTCACCGAACCCTCACCAGAGCCCCCAGGCCGACCAGGATGAGCCACATGAAAGGCACGAACAAGATCTGGAGCATGGACATCAGAGGCAAAAACCCAGGAATTATCTTCCTGAGCATAACCCTTCCATTTAACCAGATACTGGAGTTTCCGTCTAGAGACACGAGAATCCAAAATTTTCTCCACAATATACTCCAATTCCCCCTCCACCAAAACAGGGGCAGGAGGCTCAACAGATGGAACCATAGGTGCCACGTATCTCCGCAACAACGACCTATGGAATACATTATGTATGGAAAAGGAGTCCGGGAGGGTCAGACGAAAGGACACAGGATTGAGAATCTCAGAAATCCTATACGGACCAATAAAACGAGGTTTAAATTTAGGAGAGGAAACCTTCATAGGAATATGACGAGAAGATAACCAAACCAGATCCCCAACACGAAGTCGGGGACCCACACGGCGTCTGTGATTAGCGAAAAGTTGAGCCTTCTCCTGGGACAAGGTCAAATTGTCCACTACCTGAGTCCAGATCTGCTGCAACCTGTCCACCACAGAATCCACACCAGGACAGTCCGAAGACTCAACCTGTCCTGAAGAGAAACGAGGATGGAACCAGAATTGCAGAAAAATGGAGAGACCAAGGTAGCCGAGCTGGCCCGATTATTAAGGGCGAACTCAGCCAACGGCAAAAAGGACACCCAATCATCCTGGTCTGCAGAAACAAAACATCTCAGATATGTTTCCAAGGTCTGATTGGTTCGTTCGGTCTGGCCATTAGTCTGAGGATGGAAAGCCGAGGAAAAAGATAGGTCAATGCCCATCCTACCACAAAAAGCTCGCCAGAACCTTGAAACAAACTGGGAACCTCTGTCAGAAACAATATTCTCAGGAATGCCATGCAAACGAACCACATGCTGGAAGAACAAAGGCACCAAATCAGAGGAGGAAGGCAATTTAACCAAGTGCACCAGATGGACCATTTTAGAAAAGCGATCACAGACCACCCAAATGACTGACATCTTTTGAGAAACGGGAAGGTCAGAAATGAAATCCATCGAAATATGTGTCCAAGGCCTCTTCGGGACCGGCAAGGGCAAAAGCAACCCACTGGCACGTGAACAGCAGGGCTTAGCCCTAGCACAAATCCCACAGGACTGCACAAAAGTACGTACATCCCGTGACAGAGATGGCCACCAGAAGGATCTAGCCACTAACTCTCTGGTACCAAAGATTCCTGGATGACCAGCCAACACCGAACAATGAAGTTCAGAGATAACTTTACTAGTCCACCTATCAGGGACGAACAGTTTCTCGGCCGGACAACGATCAGGTTTATTAGCCTGAAATTTTTGCAACACTCGCCGCAAATCAGGGGAGATGGCAGACACAATGACTCCTTCCTTGAGGATACTCGCCGGCTCAGATAAACCCGGAGAGTCGGGTACAAAACTCCTAGACAGAGCATCCGCCTTCACATTTTTAGAGCCCGGAAGGTACGAAATCACAAAATCGAAGCGAGCAAAAAATAACGACCAACGGGCCTGTCTAGGATTCAAGCGCTTGGCAGACTCGAGATAAGTAAGGTTCTTATGATCAGTCAATACCACCACGCGATGCTTAGCTCCTTCAAGCCAATGACGCCACTCCTCGAATGCCCACTTCATGGCCAGCAACTCTCGGTTGCCCACATCATAATTACGCTCAGCAGCAGAAAACTTCCTGGAAAAGAACGCACATGGTTTCAACACTGAGCAACCAGAACCTCTCTGTGACAAAACCGCCCCTGCTCCAATCTCAGAAGCATCAACCTCGACCTGGAACGGAAGAGAAACATCTGGTTGACACAACACAGGGGCAGAACAAAAACGACGCTTCAATTCCTGAAAAGCTTCCACAGCAGCAGAAGACCAATTAACCAAATCAGCACCCTTCTTGGTCAAATCGGTCAATGGTTTGGCAATGCTAGAAAAATTACAGATGAAGCGACGATAGAAATTAGCAAAGCCCAGGAACTTTTGCAGACTTTTCAGAGATGTCGGCTGAGTCCAATCCTGGATGGCTTGGACCTTAACCAGATCCATCTCGATAGTAGAAGGGGAAAAGATGAACCCCAAAAATGAAACTTTCTGCACACCGAAGAGACACTTAGATCCCTTCACGAACAAAGAATTAGCACGCAGGACCTGGAAAACCATTCTGACCTGCTTCACATGAGACTCCCAATCATCTGAGAAGATCAAAATGTCATCCAAGTAAACAATCAGGAATTTATCCAGATACTCACGGAAGATGTCATGCATAAAAGACTGAAAAACAGATGGAGCATTGGCAAGTCCGAACGGCATCACTAGATACTCAAAATGACCCTCGGGCGTATTAAATGCAGTTTTCCATTCATCTCCTTGCCTGATTCTCACCAGATTATACGCACCACGAAGATCTATCTTAGTGAACCAACTAGCCCCCTTAATCCGAGCAAACAAGTCAGATAACAATGGCAAGGGATACTGAAACTTAACAGTGATCTTATTAAGAAGGCGGTAATCAATACACGGTCTCAGCGAACCATCCTTCTTGGCTACAAAAAAGAACCCTGCTCCCAGTGGTGATGACGATGGGCGAATATGTCCCTTCTCCAGGGATTCCTTCACATAACTGCGCATAGCGGTGTGTTCAGGCACGGATAAATTAAATAAACGACCTTTAGGGAATTTACTACCAGGAATCAAATTGATAGCACAATCACAATCCCTATGCGGAGGTAGGGCATCGGACTTGGGCTCTTCAAATACATCCTGATAATCAGACAAGAACTCTGGGACCTCAGAAGGAGTGGATGACGAAATAGACAAAAATGGAACATCACCATGTACCCCCTGACAACCCCAGCTGGATACCGACATAGAGTTCCAATCCAATACTGGATTATGGGTTTGTAGCCATGGCAACCCCAACACGACCACATCATGCAGATTATGTAGCACCAGAAAGCGAATAAGACAGACAATACCGCCAGATGGTGCACAGATTTACGCTCGCGCAAGTGACGACCGATCTGAATGGCCAAAGACATAGACTCATTCAAACCAGCAGTCATAGGAAAACCCACCATGACATCCTTAAGAGCCTCAGAGAGACCCTTTCTGAACAAAGCTGCCAGCGCAGATTCATTCCACAGAGTGAGTACTGACCACTTCCTAAATTTCTGACAATATACTTCTATATCATCCTGACCCTGGCACAAAGCCAGCAAATTTTTCTCAGCCTGATCCACTGAATTAGGCTCATCGTACAGCAATCCGAGCGCCAGGAAAAATGCATCGACACCACTCAATGCAGGTTCTCCTGGCGCAAGAGAAAATGCCCAGTCCTGAGGGTCGCCGCGCAAAAAAGAAATAATAATCCAAACCTGTTGAACTGAATTACCAGAAGAATGAGGTTTCAAGGCCAGAAATAACTTACAATTATTTTTGAAGCTCAGAAACTTAGTTCTATCACCAAAAAACAAATCAGGAATAGGAATTCTTGGTTCTAGCATAGATTTCTGATCAATTGTATCTTGAATCTTTTGTACATTTATAACGAGATTATCCATTGAAGAGCACAGAGCCTGAATATCCATGTCCACAGCTGTGTCCTGAAGCACCCTAATGTCTAGGGGAAAAAAAAGACTGAACACAGAGCTGAGAAAAAAAAATGATGTCAGAACTGCTTTTTTCCCTCTATTGAGAATCATTAGTTTTGGCTCCTTGTACTGTTATGAAGGCAACCCAGTAACACAGTGTGCCAGTAATCAGAGCACATACAGTGATTTGACAAAAACCCAAAAACAATAGAACGAGCTCTGAGACGTGGAATCTCTGTAGACCGCAATACCTGAACCTATCCTACACACAACTAAAGGCAGCTGTGGATTGCGCCTGACACTACCTATGCAACTCGGCACAGCCTGAGGAACTGACTAGCCTGAAGATAGAAATACAAGCCTGACTTGCCTCAGAGAAATACCCCAAAGGAAAAGGCAGCCCCCCACATATAATGACTGTTAGCAAGATGAAAAGACAAAACGTAGGGATGAAACAGATTCAGCAAAGTGAGGCCCGATATTCTAGATAGAGCGAGGATAGCAAAGAGAACTTTGCAGTCTACAAAAAACCCTAAAGCAAAAAACCACGCAAAGGGGGCAAAAAGACCCACCGTGCCGAACTAACGGCACGGCGGTACACCCTTTGCGTCTCAGAGCTTCCAGCAAAAACGAATAGACAAGCTGGACAGAAAAAACAGCAACAAAAGCAAAGAAGCACTTATCTAAGCAGAGCAGCAGGCCACAGGAAAGATCCAGAAGCTCAGATCCAACACTGGAACATTGACAAGGAGCAAGGAAGACAGAATCAGGTGGAGTTAAATAACAAGGCAGCCAACGAGCTCACCATAACACCTGAGGGAGGAAGCCCAGAAGCTGCAGTACCACTTGTGACCACAGGAGTGAATTCAGCCACAGAATTCACAACAGTTACTCCTTCTCTGGAGGCTTTTCTCTGTGCTATTGCCTTGATCTTGTTGTCCTCCCTCCAGGAGGCAGAATATCCTGGTCCCTGTGTCTTTGTCCTTGTGTCTTGTTCCATTGCCTTGTCTGTACTCAGTCTTATCTCGGCCTCCTTGTTTGTGGCTTCCTTCCCTGCTGTGTCTTTCCTGTTGTGAATTCTGTGGTCAAGCTCACTCCTGTGGTCATGAGTGGTACTTCGGCTGGTTCTGTCCATGAGCTTCCTCTGGTGGATGTGAGTGGGGCTGCGGCTTCTGAGTTTCCTTCCTCAGGTGACGAGGTTAAGTCGTTAGGTGCTGCTCTATTTAACTCCACCTAGTTCTTTGTTCCTGGCCTCCAGTCAATGTTCCAGTATTGGTCTTGCTCTCTCCTGGATCGTCTTGTGGCCTGTCTGCCCTGCATAAGCTAAGTTTTGCTTGTGTTTCTTTTGTTTGCTATTTTTTCTGTCCAGCTTGCTATATTGGTTTTTCTTGCTTGCTGGAAGCTCTGAGACGCAGAGGGAGCACCTCTGTACCGTTAGTCGGTGCGGAGGGTCTTTTTGCGCCCTCTGTGTGGTTGTTTGTAGGTTTTTGTGCTGACTGCAAAGCTATCTTCCCTATCCTCGGTCTGTTCAGTAAGTCGGGCCTCACTTTGCTAAAACCTATTTCATCTCTGTGTTTGTATTTTCATCTTTACTCACAGTCATTATATGTGGGGGGCTGCCTTTTCCTTTGGGGAATTTCTCTGAGGCAAGGTAGGCTTATTTTTCTATCTTCAGGGCTAGCTAGTTTCTCAGGCTGTGCCCGAAGCGCCTAGGTCTGGTCAGGAGCGCTCCACGGCTACCTCTAGTGTGGTATAATAGGATTAGGGATTGCGGTCAGCAGAGTTCCCACGTCTCAGAGCTCGTCCTATGTTATTAGTAACTATCAGGTCACTTTGCGTGCTCTTAACCACCAGGTCCATTGTGTTTCTGAATCACCAGTTCATAACAGTACTGGAGGCCCAAAGTACTAATGCTTCTCAATAGAGGGAAAAGAGAAGTTCTGAGACCATTTTTTTTTTCTTTGCACTGTGTTTTGTCTTTCTTTTCCCCTAGACATTTGGGTGGTTCAGGACACAGGTGTAGTAATGGACATTAAAGCTCTGTCTTCTTGTGTGGATAGTCTCACTGCAAGAGTACAAAAGATTCAAGACAATATGGTTCAGAAATCTATGTTAGAACCTAGAATTCCTATTCCTGATTTATTTTCTGGAGATAGAGCTAAGTTTCTGAATTTCAAAAATAATTGCAAACTGTTTCTGGCTTTGAAACCCCGCTCCTCTGGTGACCCAGTTCAACAAGTTAAGATCATTATTTCTTTATTACGTGGCGACCATCAAGACTGGGCATTTTCCCTTGCGCCAGGAGATCCTGCATTATGTAATATTGATGCGTTTTTTCTGGCGCTCGGATTGCTTTATGATGAACCTAATTCAGTGGATCAGGCAGAGAAAAATTTGCTGGCTCTGTGTCAGGGTCAGGATGAGGTAGAGATATATTGTCAGAAGTGTAGGAAGTGGTCTGTGCTCACTCAATGGAATGAATGTGCGCTGGCAGCAATTTTCAGAAAGGGTCTCTCTGAAGCCCTTAAGGATGTCATGGTGGGATTTCCTATGCCTGCTGGTCTGAATGAGTCTATGTCTTTGGCCATTCAGATCGATCGACGCTTACGTGAGCGTAAAACTGTGCACCATTTGGCGGTATTATCTGAGTATAAACCTGAACCTATGCAATGTGAAAGGACTTTGACCAGAGCTGAACGGCAAGAACACAGACGTCGGAATGGGCTGTGTTTTTACTGTGGTGATTCCACTCATGCTATTTCCGATTGTCCTAAGCGCACTAAGCGGTTCGCTAGGTCTGCCACCATTGGTACGGTACAGTCGAAATTTCTTTTGTCCGTTACTTTGATCTGCTCTTTGTCATCCTATTCTGTCATGGCATTTGTGGATTCAGGCGCTGCCCTGAATTTGATGGACTTGGAGTTTGCTAGGCGCTGTGGGTTTTTCTTGGAGCCCTTGCAGTATTCTATCCATTGAGAGGAATTGATGCTACGCCTTTGGCCAAGAATAAGCCTCAGTACTGGACCCAACTGACCATGTGCATGGCTCCTGCGCATCAGGAGGATATTCGCTTTTTGGTGTTGCAGAATCTGCATGATGTGGTCGTGTTGGGGTTGCCATGGCTACAAGTGCATAACCCAGTATTGGATTGGAAGTCTATGTCTGTGTCCAGCTGGGGTTGTCAGGGGGTACATGGTGATGTTCCATTTCTGTCTATTTCATCATCCACCCCTTCTGAGGTGCCAGAGTTCTTGTCGGATTACCGGGATGTATTTGATGAGCCCAAGTCCAGTGCCCTACCTCCGCATAGGGATTGCGATTGTGCTATCGATTTGATTCCTGGTAGTAAGTTTCCTAAAGGTCGACTGTTTAATTTGTCTGTGCCTGAGCACGCCGCTATGTGGAGTTACGTAAAGGATTCCTTGGAGAAGGGTCATATTCGCCCGTCGTCGTCGCGATTGGGAGCAGGGTTCTTTTTTGTGGCCAAGAAGGATGGTTCGTTGAGACCTTGTATTGATTACCGCCTTCTAAATAAAATCACAATCAAATTTCAGTACCCCTTGCCGCTGCTGTCTGATTTGTTTGCTCGGATTAAGGGGGCTAGTTGGTTCACCAAGATAGATCTTCGTGGTGCGTATAATCTTGTGCGTATTAAACAGGGCGATGAATGGAAAACAGCATTTAATACGCCCGAGGGCCATTTTGAGTACCTGGTTATGCCATTCGGGCTTTCCAATGCTCCATCAGTATTTCAGTCCTTTATGCATGACATCTTCCGAGAGTACCTGGATAAATTCCTGATTGTATACTTGGATGATATTTTGGTCTTCTCGGATGATTGGGAGTCTCACGTGAAGCAGGTTAGAATGGTGTTCCAGGTCCTGCGTGCGAATTCTTTGTTTGTGAAGGGGTCAAAGTGCCTCTTTGGTGTTCAGAAGGTTTCATTTTTGGGTTTCATTTTTTCCCCTTCTACTATCGAGATGGACCCTGTTAAAGTTCAGGCCATTTTTGATTGGACTCAGCCGACATCTCTGAAGAGTCTGCAAAAGTTCCTGGGCTTTGCTAATTTTTATCGTCGCTTCATTAATAATTTTTCTAGTATTGCCAAACCGTTGACTGATTTAACCAAGAAGGGTGCTGATGTGGTCAATTGGTCTTCTGCTGCTGTGGAAGCTTTTCAGGAGTTGAAGCGTCGTTTTTCTTCTGCCCCTGTGTTGTGCCAGCCAGATGTTTCGCTCCCGTTCCAGGTCGAGGTTGATGCTTCCGAGATTGGAGCAGGGGCTGTTTTGTCGCAAAGAAGTTCTGATGGCTCGGTGATGAAACCATGTGCCTTCTTTTTCAGGAAGTTTTCGCCTGCTGAGCGTAATTATGATGTTGGCAATCGAGAGTTGCTGGCCATGAAGTGGGCATTCGAGGAGTGGCGTCATTGGCTTGAAGGAGCTAAGCATCGCGTGGTGATCTTGACTGATCACAAGAACTTGACTTATCTCGAGTCTGCCAAACGGTTGAATCCTAGACAGGCTCGTTGGTCGCTGTTTTTCTCCCGTTTTGACTTTGTGGTTTCATACCTTCTGGGCTCTAAGAATGTGAAGGCGGATGCCCTGTCTAGGAGTTTTGTGCCCGACTCTCCGGGTTTGCCTGAGCCGGCGGGTATTCTCAAAGAGGGGGTAATTTTGTCTGCCATCTCCCCTGATTTGCGGCGGGTGCTGCAAAAATTTCAGGCTAATAGACCTGACCGTTGCCCAGCGGAGAAACTGTTTGTCCCTGATAAATGGACGAGTAGAGTTATCTCTGAGGTTCATTGTTCGGTGTTGGCTGGTCATCCTGGAATCTTTGGTACCAGAGATTTGGTGGCTAGATCCTTTTGGTGGCCGTCTCTGTCGCGGGATGTGCGTTCGTTTGTGCAGTCCTGTGGGATTTGTGCTCGGGCTAAGCCCTGCTGTTCTCGTGCCAGTGGGTTGCTTTTGCCCTTGCCGGTCCCGAAGAGGCCCTGGACTGTTGTGAATTCTGTGGCAGAGCTCCCTCCTGTGGTCACAAGTGGTACTTCGGCTGATTCTCTCTGGGAGCTTCCGTTTGTGGAGGAAAGTGGTACTGCGGCTTCTGAGTTTCCTCCCTCAGGTGATCTGGTGAGGTCGTTAGGTGCTTCTCTACTTAACTCCACCTAATGCTTTGATCCTGGCTTCCTGTCAATGTTCCAGTGTTGGACTTGTTTTTCCCTGGATCATTCCTGTGGCCTTCTGCTCTGCATAGCTAATTTCTTCTTTGCTATTTGTTTGCTATTTTTTCTGTCCAGCTTGTGTAATTTGTTGCTGGAAGCTCTGGGACGCAAAGGGTGTACCTCCGTGCCGTTAGTTCGGTACGGAGGGTCTTTTTGCCCCCTTTGCGTGGTTTTCTTTAGGGTTTTTTGTAGACCGCAAAGTTATCTTTCCTATCCTCGCTCTGTTAAGAAAGTCGGGCCTCACTTTGCTGAATCTATTTCATCTCTACGTTTGTCTTTTCATCTTAACTCACAGTCATTATATGTGGGGGGCTGCCTTTTCCTTTGGGGTATTTCTCTGAGGCAAGGTAGGCTTATTTTCTATCTTCAGGCTAGTTAGTTTCTCAGGCTGTGCCAAGTTGCATAGGCAGAGTTAGGCGCAATCCACAGCTGCCTCTAGTGTTGTTTGGAGAGGATTAGGGATTGCGGTCTGCAGAGTTCCCACGTCTCAGAGCTCGTTCTATGATTTTGGGTTATTGTCAGATCACTGTATGTGCTCTGACCGCTATGCCTATTGTGGTACTGAATTGCCTCTCATAACAGTACAGGAAGCCAAAAGTACTAATGATTCTCAATAGAGGGAAAAAAGAAGTTCTGAGACCATTTTTTTTTTTTGCACTGTCTTTTGCCTTTTTTTTCCCCTAGACATTTGGGTGGTTCAGTACACAGGTGTAGCGATGGACATTAGAAGTCTGTCTTCATCTGTGGATCAGCTCTCGGCAAGAGTACAAAAGATTCAAGACACTATTGATCAGAAATCTATGTTAGAACTAGTGTTGAGCGATACCGTCCGATACTTGAAAGTATCGGTATCGGATAGTATCGGCCGATACCCGAAAAATATCGGATATCGCCGATACCGATATCCGATACCAATACAAGTCAATGGGACATCAAGTATCGGAATGTATCCTCATGGATCCCAGGGTCTGAAGGAGAGGAAACTCTCCTTCAGGCCCTGGGATCCATATTAAAGTGTAAAATAAAGAATTAAAATAAAAAATATTGTTATATTCACCTCTCCGGCGGCCCCTGGACATCAGCGGGAGGATCCGGCGTCCGGCACGGCTTCTTTCTTCAAAATGCGCGCCTTTAGGACCTGTGGAATGACGTCCCGGCTTCTGATTGGTCGCGTGCCGCCCATGTGACCGCCACGCGACCAATCAGAAGCCGCGACGTCATTCCTCAGGTCCTAAAAGGCGCTCATTCTAGGACTTTAGCTGAGGAATGACGTCGCGGCTTCTGATTGGTCGCGTGGCGGTCACATGGGCGGCACGCGACCAATCAGAAGCCGGGACGTCATACCACAGGTCCTAAAGGCGCGCATTTTGAAGAAAGAAGCCGTGCCGGACGCCGGTTCCTCGCGCAGATGTCCAGGGGCCGCCGGAGAGGTGAATATAACAATATTTTTTATTTTAATTCTTTATTTTACACTTCCGATACCGATACCCGATATCACAAAAATATCGGATCTCGGTATCGGAATTCCGATACCGCAAGTATCGGCCGATACACGATACTTGCGGTATCGGAATGCTCAACACTCGTTAGAACCAAGAATTCCTATTCCTGATTTGTTTTTTGGAGATAGAACTAAGTTTCTGAGTTTCAAAAATAATTGTAAGCTATTTCTGGCCTTGAAACCTCGCTCCTCTGGTGATCCAGTTCAACAGGTTTTGATTATTATTTCTTTTTTGCGAGGCGACCCTCAGGACTGGGCATTTTCTCTTGCGCCAGGAGATCCTGCATTAAGTAATATCGATGCGTTTTTCCTGGCGCTCGGATTGCTGTACGATGAGCCTAATTCAGTGGATCAGGCAGAAAAGAATTTGCTGGCTCTTTGTCAGGGTCAGGATGAGATAGAGGTATATTGTCAGAAATTTAGAAAGTGGTCAGTGCTCACTCAATGGAATGAATCTGCGCTGGCAGCTATGTTCAGAAAGGGTCTCTCTGAAGCCCTTAAGGATGTCATGGTGGGATTTCCTATGCCTGCTGGTTTGAATGAGTCTATGTCTTTGGCCATTCAGATCGGTCGACGCTTGCGTGAGCGTAAATCTGTGCACCATTTGGCGGCATTACCTGAGCTTAACCCCTTACCGGCATCGGACGTACTATACCGTCCGATGCCGGCTCCCCTGCTTTGATGCAGGGCTCCGCGGTGAGCCCGCACCAAAGCCGGGACATGTCAGCTGTTTTGAACAGCTGACATGTGCCCGTAATAGGCGCGGGCAGAATCGCGATCTGCCCGCACCTATTAACTAGTTAAATGCCGCTGTCAAACGCAGACAGCGGCAATTAACTACCGCTTCCGGCCGGGCGGCCGGAAATGACGTCATCGCCGACCCCCGTCACATGATCGGGGGTCGGCGATGCTTGTGAATGGTAACCATAGAGGTCCTTGAGACCTCTATGGTTACTGATTGCCCGTCGCTGTGAGCGCCACCCTGTGGTCGGCGCTCACAGCACACGTGCAATTCTGCTACATAGCAGCGATCAGCAGATCGCTGCTATGTAGCAGAGCCGATCGTGCTATGCCTGCTTCTAGCCTCTCATGGAGGCTATTGAAGCATGGCAAAAGTAAAAAAAAAAAGTTTAAAAAAATGTGAAAAAAATAAAAAAAACATAAAAGTTTAAATCACCCCCCTTTCGCCCCAATCAAAATAAATCAATAAAAAAAAATCAAATCTATGCATATTTGGTATCGCCGCGCTCAGAATCGCCCGATCTATCAATTAAAAAAAAGTATTAACCTGATCGCTAAACAGCGTAGCGGGAAAAAAAATCGAAACGCCAGAATTACGTTTTTTTGGACGGAGCGACATTGCATTAAAATGCAATAACGGGCGATCAAAAGAACGTATCTGCACCGAAATGCTATCATTAAAAACGTCATCTCGGCACGCAAAAAATAAGCCCTCAACCAACCCCAGATCACGAAAAATGGAGACGCTACGAGTATCGGAAAATGGCACAATTTTTTTTTTTTTTTTTTTAGCAAAGTTTGGAATTTTTTTTCACCACTTAGATAAAAAATAACCTAGTCATGTTTGGTGTCTATGAACTCGTAATGACCTGGAGAATCATAATGGCAGGTCAGTTTTAGCATTTAGTGAACCTAGCAAAAAAGCCAAACAAAAAACAAGTGTGGGATTGCACTTTTTTTGCAATTTCACCGCACTTGGAATTTTTTTCCCGTTTTCTAGTACACGACATGCTAAAACCAATGATGTCGTTCAAAAGTACAACTCGTCCCGCAAAAAATAAGCCCTCACATGGCCAAATTGACGGAAAAGTAAAAAAGTTATGGCTCTGGGAAGGAGGGGAGCGAAAAACGAACACGGAAAAACGAAAAATCCCCTGGTTATGAAGGGGTTAAACCTGAGCCTATGCAGTGCGATAGGACTTTGACCAGAGTTAAACGGCAAGAACACAGACGTCTGAATGGGCTGTGTTTCTACTGTGGTGATTCCACTCATGCTATCTCTGATTGTCCTAAGCGCACTAAGCGGTTCGCTAGGTCTGCCACCATTGGTACGGTACAGTCAAAATTTCTTCTGTCCGTTACCTTGATCTGCTCTTTGTCATCGTATTCTGTCATGGCATTTGTGGATTCAGGCGCTGCCCTGAATTTGATGGACTTGGAGTATGCTAAGCGTTGTGGGATTCTCTTGGAGCCCTTGCAGTGTCCTATTCCATTGAGAGGAATTGATGCCATGCCTTTGGCCAAGAATAAGCCTCAATACTGGACCCAGCTGACCATGTGCATGGCTCCTGCACATCAGGAGGTTATTCGCTTTCTGGTGTTGCATAATCTGCATGATGTGGTCGTGTTGGGGTTGCCATGGCTACAAGCCCATAATCCAGTATTAGATTGGAAATCCATGTCAGTGTCCAGCTGGGGTTGTCAGGGGGTACATGGTGATGTTCCATTTCTGTCAATTTCGTCATCCACCCCTTCTGAGGTTCCAGAGTTCTTGTCTGATTACCGGGATGTATTTGATGAGCCCAAGTCCGATACCCTACCTCCGCATAGGGATTGTGATTGTGCTATCAATTTGATTCCTGGTAGTAAATTCCCAAAAGGTCGACTGTTTAATTTATCTGTGCCTGAGCACGCCGCTATGCGCAGTTATGTGAAGGAATCCCTGGAGAAGGGGCATATTCGCCCGTCATCGTCACCATTAGAAGCAGGGTTCTTTTTTGTAGCCAAGAAGGATGGTTCGCTGAGACCTTGTATAGATTACCGCCTTCTAAATAAGATCACGGTTAAATTTCAGTACCCCTTGCCATTGTTATCTGATTTGTTTGCTCGGATTAAGGGGGCTAGTTGGTTCACCAAGATAGAGCTTCGTGGTGCATATAATCTGGTGCGAATCAGGCGAGGCGATGAATGGAAAACTGCATTTAATACGCCCGAGGGTCATTTTGAGTATCTAGTGATGCCATTCGGACTTGCCAATGCTCCATCGGTGTTTCAGTCCTTTATGCATGACATCTTCCGAGAGTACCTGGATAAATTCCTGATTGTGTACTTGGATGACATTTTGATCTTCTCGGATGATTGGGAGTCTCATGTGAGGCAGGTCAGAACGGATTTTCAGGTCCTGCGTGCTAATTCTTTGTATGTGAAGGGATCAAAGTGTCTCTTTGGTGTGCAGAAGGTTTCATTTTTGGGGTTCATCTTTTCCCCTTCTACTATCGAGATGGATCCTGTTAAGGTCCAAGCCATCCATGATTGGACTCAGCCGACATCTCTGAAAAGTCTGCAAAAGTTCCTGGGCTTTGCTAATTTTTATCGTCGCTTCATCTGCAATTTTTCTAGTATTGCCAAACCATTGACCGATTTGACCAAGAAGGGTGCTGATGTGGTCAATTGGTCTTCTCCTGCTGTGGAAGCTTTTCAAGAGTTGAAGCGTCGTTTTTCTTCTGCCCCTGTGTTGTGTCAACCTGATGTTTCTCTTCCGTTCCAGGTCGAGGTTGATGCTTCTGAGATTGGAGCAGGGGCTGTTTTGTCGCAGAGAGGTTCTGATTGCTCAGTGATGAAACCATGCGCTTTTTTTTCCAGGAAGTTTTCGCCTGCTGAGCGAAATTATGATGTGGGCAACCAAGAGTTGCTGGCCATGAAGTGGGCATTCGAGGAGTGGCGTCATTGGCTTGAAGGAGCTAAGCATCGCGTGGTGGTATTGACTGATCATAAGAACTTGACTTATCTCGAGTCTGCTAAGCGGTTGAATCCTAGACAGGCTCGTTGGTCGCTGTTTTTTGCCCGTTTTGACTTTGTGATTTCGTACCTTCCGGGCTCTAAAAATGTGAAGGCGGATGCTCTGTCTAGGAGTTTTGTGCCTGACTCTCCGGGTTTGTCTGAGCTGGCGGGTATCCTCAAGGAAGGCGTAATTGTGTCTGCCATCTCCCCTGATTTGCGGCGGGTGCTGCAAAAATTTCAGGCTAATAAACCTGATCGTTGTCCAGCGGAGAGACTGTTTGTCCCTGATAGGTGGACCAATAAAGTTATCTCTGAGGTTCATTGTTCGGTGTTGGCTGGTCATCCTGGAATCTTTGGTACCAGAGAGTTAGTGGCTAGATCCTTTTGGTGGCCGTCTCTGTCGCGGGATGTGCGTGCTTTTGTGCAGTCCTGTGGGATTTGTTCTCGGGCTAAGCCCTGCTGTTCTCGTGCCAGTGGGTTGCTTTTGCCCTTGCCGGTCCCGAAGAGGCCTTGGACACATATCTCTATGGATTTTATTTCAGATCTTCCCGTTTCTCAAGAGATGTCAGTCATTTGGGTGGTCTGTGATCGCTTTTCTAAGATGGTCCATCTGGTACCCTTGTCTAAATTGCCTTCCTCCTCTGATTTGGTGCCATTATTCTTCCAGCATGTGGTTCGTTTACATGGCATTCCGGAGAATATCGTTTCTGACAGAGGTTCCCAGTTTGTTTCGAGGTTTTGGCGAGCCTTTTGTGGTAGGATGGGCATTGACTTGTCTTTTTCCTCGGCTTTCCATCCTCAGACTAATGGCCAGACCGAACGAACCAATCAGACCTTGGAAACATATCTGAGATGCTTTGTTTCTGCCGATCAGGATGACTGGGTGTCCTTTTTGCCTTTGGCTGAGTTCGCCCTTAATAATCGGGCCAGCTCGGCTACCTTGGTTTCGCCATTTTTCTGCAATTCTGGGTTCCATCCTCGTTTCTCTTCAGGACAGGTTGAGTCTTCGGACTGTCCTGGTGTGGATACTGTGGTGGACAGGTTGCAGCAGATTTGGACTCATGTAGTGGACAATTTGACCTTGTCCCAGGAGAAGGCTCAACGTTTCACTAATCGCAGACGCCATGTGGGTCCCCGACTTCGTGTTGGGGATCTGGTTTGGTTATCTTCTCGTCATATTCCTATGAAGGTTTCCTCTCCTAAGTTTAAACCTCGTTTCATTGGTCCGTATAGGATTTCTGAGGTTCTTAATCCTGTGTCTTTTCGTCTGACCCTCCCAGATTCTTTTTCCATACATAACGTATTCCATAGGTCATTGTTGCGGAGATACGTGGCACCTATGGTTCCATCTGTTGACCCTCCTGCCCCGGTTTTGGTGGAGGGGGAATTGGAGTATATTGTGGAGAAGATTTTGGATTCTCGTGTTTCAAGACGGAAACTCCAGTATCTGGTTAAATGGAAGGGTTATGCTCAGGAAGATAATTCCTGGGTTTTTGCCTCTGATGTCCATGCTCCCGATCTTGTTCGTGCCTTTCATGTGGCTCATCCTGGTCGGCCTGGGGGCTCTGGTGAGGGTTCGGTGACCCCTCCTCAAGGGGGGGGTACTGTTGTGAATTCTGTGGCAGAGCTCCCTCCTGTGGTCACAAGTGGTACTTCGGCTGATTCTCTCTGGGAGCTTCCGTTTGTGGAGGAAAGTGGTACTGCGGCTTCTGAGTTTCCTCCCTCAGGTGATCTGGTGAGGTCGTTAGGTGCTTCTCTACTTAACTCCACCTAATGCTTTGATCCTGGCTTCCTGTCAATGTTCCAGTGTTGGACTTGTTTTTCCCTGGATCATTCCTGTGGCCTGCTGCTCTGCATAGCTAAGTTCTTCTTTGCTATTTGTTTGCTATTTTTTCTGTCTAGCTTGTGTAATTTGTTGCTGGAAGCTCTGGGACGCAAAGGGTGTACCTCCGTGCCGTTAGTTCGGTACGGAGGGTTTTTTTGCCCCCTTTGCGTGGTTTTCTTTAGGGTTTTGTGTAGACCGCAAAGTTATCTTTCCTATCCTCGCTCCGTTAAGAAAGTCGGGCCTCACTTTGCTGAATCTATTTCATCTCTACGTTTGTCTTTTCATCTTAACTCACAGTCATTATATGTGGGGGGCTGCCTTTTCCTTTGGGGTATTTCTCTGAGGCAAGGTAGGCTTATTTTCTATCTTCAGGCTAGTTAGTTTCTCAGGCTGTGCCGAGTTGCATAGGCAGAGTTAGGCGCAATCCACGGCTGCCTCTAGTGTTGTTTGGAGAGGATTAGGGATTGCGGTCTGCAGAGTTCCCACGTCTCAGAGCTCGTTCTATGATTTTGGGTTATTGTCAGATCACTGTATGTGCTCTGACCGCTATGTCCATTGTGGTACTGAATTGCCTCTCATAACACTGGACACATATCTCTATGGATTTTATTTCGGATCTCCCCGTCTCTCAAAAGATGTCGGTCATTTGGGTGGTTTGTGATCGCTTCTCTAAGATGGTCCATTTGGTACCCTTGTCTAAATTGCCTTCCTCCTCTGATTTGGTGCCGTTGTTTTTCCAGCATGTGGTTCGTTTACATGGCATTCATCGTTTCTGACAGAGATTCCCAGTTTGTTTCGAGGTTTTGGCAAGCCTTTTGTGCTAGGATGGGCATTGATTTGTCTTTTTCCTCGGCTTTCCATCCTCAGACAAATGGCCAAACTGAACGAACCAATCAGACCTTGGAAACATATCTGAGATGTTTTGTTTCGGCTGATCAGGATGATTGGGTGTCCTTTTTGCCTTTGGCGGAGTTCGCCCTTAATAATCGGGCCAGCTCGGCTACTTTGGTTTCGCCGTTTTTCTGCAATTCTGGTTTCCATCCTCGTTTCTCTTCAGGGCAGGTTGAGTCTTCGGACTGTCCTGGTGTGGATACTGTGGTGGATAGGTTACAGCAGATTTGGACTCATGTAGTGGACAATTTGACATTGTTCCAGGAGAAGGCTCAACGTTTCGCTAACCGCAGGCGCTGTGTGGGTCCCCGACTTCGTGTTGGGGATTTGGTTTGGTTGTCGTCTCATTATATTCCTATGAAAGTTTCCTCTCCTAAGTTTGAGCCTCGTTTCATTGGTCCGTATAGGATTTCTGAGGTTCTTAATCCTGTGTCTTTTCGTTTGACCCTTCCAGCTTCTTTTTCCATCCATAATGTATTCCATAGGTCATTGTTGCGGAGATACGTGGCACCTGTGGTTCCATCCGTTGATCCTCCTGCCCCGGTTTTGGTTGAGGGGGAGTTGGAGTATATAGTGGAGAAGATTTTGGATTCTCGTATTTCGAGACGGAAACTCCAGTACCTGGTTAAGTGGAAGGGTTATGGTCAGGAAGATAATTCCTGGGTCTTTGCCTCTGATGTTCATGCTGCCGATCTGGTTCGTGCCTTTCATTTGGCTCATCCTGGTCGGCCTGGGGGCTCTGGTGAGGGTTTGGTGACCCCTCCTCAAGGGGGGGGTACTGTTGTGAATTCTGTGGTCAAGCTCCCTCCTGTGGTACTTCGGCTGGTTCTGTCCATGAGCTTCCTCTGGTGGATGTGAGTGGGGCTGCGGCTTCTGAGTTTCCTTCCTTAGGTGACGAGGTTAAGTCGTTAGGTGCTGCTCTATTTAACTCCACCTAGTTCTTTGTTCCTGGCCTCCAGTCAATGTTCCAGTATTGGTCTTGCTCTCTCCTGGATCGTCTTGTGGCCTGTCTGCCCTGCATAAGCTAAGTTTTGCTTGTGTTTCTTTTGTTTGCTATTTTTTCTGTCCAGCTTGCTATATTGGTTTTTCTTGCTTGCTGGAAGCTCTGAGACGCAGAGGGAGCACCTCCGTACCGTTAGTCGGTGCGGAGGGTCTTTTTGCGCCCTCTGCGTGGTTGTTTGTAGGTTTTTGTGCTGACCGCAAAGCTATCTTCCCTATCCTCGGTCTGTTCAGTAAGTTGGGCCTCACTTTGCTAAAACCTATTTCATCTCTGTGTTTGTATTTTCATCTTTACTCACAGTCATTATATGTGGGGGCTGCCTTTTCCTTTGGGGAATTTCTCTGAGGCAAGGTAGGCTTATTTTTCTATCTTCAGGGCTAGCTAGTTTCTCAGGCTGTGCCCGAGGCGCCTAGGTCTGGTCAGGAGCGCTCCACGGCTACCTCTAGTGTGGTATGATAGGATTAGGGATTGCGGTCAGCAGAGTTCCCACGTCTCAGAGCTCGTCCTATGTTATTAGTAACTATCAGGTCACTTTGCGTGCTCTTAACCACCAGGTCCATTGTGTTTCTGAATCACCAGTTCATAACACTTTCCTTGTGTTCTCACTCTGCTTACACTCCGCACTCTTGCGGCTCTGCCTGCTCTGTATCTTAGTGGCTTTACCGCTGCTCCGCACTCCTGCGGTTCTGCTCCGTTCTACTCTGCTCAGCTCCAGTTGCTGCACAAACCTCTTGCTGCAGCTCCTCTCCGCAATCCTTGCGGTTCCACTCTGCTTAGCTTCTGCAGTATCTCTTGCTGCAGCTCCTCTCCACATTCCTTGTGGCTCCGCTCTGCTTAGCTTTTGTTGCTACGCTATCTCTTGCTGCTCTTCCGCTCCTATCTGCAGTCTTGCAATTCTCTTCCTGTGTGAACAGGTCCCAACCTGTTCCTTCATGCTCCTTTCCTTCTGGCTTGTTTCCGTACCTGCAGCTCCTGTATGAACAGGTAACATAGTAACATAGTTAGTAAGGCCGAAAAAAGACATTTGTCCATCCAGTTCAGCCTATATTCCATCATAATAAATACCCAGATCTACGTCCTTCTACAGAACCTAATAATTGTATGATACAATATTGTTCTGCTCCAGGAAGACATCCAGGCCTCTCTTGAACCCCTCGACTGAGTTCGCCATCACCACCTCCTCAGGCAAGCAATTCCAGATTCTCACTGCCCTAACAGTAAAGAATCCTCTTCTATGTTGGTGGAAAAACCTTCTCTCCTCCAGACGCAAAGAATGCCCCCTTGTGCCCGTCACCTTCCTTGGTATAAACAGATCCTCAGCGAGATATTTGTATTGTCCCCTTATATACTTATACATGGTTATTAGATCGCCCCTCAGTCGTCTTTTTTCTAGACTAAATAATCCTAATTTCGCTAATCTATCTGGGTATTGTAGTTCTCCCATCCCCTTTATTAATTTTGTTGCCCTCCTTTGTACTCTCTCTAGTTCCATTATATCCTTCCTGAGCACCGGTGCCCAAAACTGGACACAGTACTCCATGTGCGGTCTAACTAGGGATTTGTACAGAGGCAGTATAATGCTCACATCATGTGTATCCAGACCTCTTTTAATGCACCCCATGATCCTGTTTGCCTTGGCAGCTGCTGCCTGGCACTGTCTGCTCCAGGTAAGTTTATCATTAACTAGGATCCCCAAGTCCTTCTCCCTGTCAGATTTACCCAGTGGTTTCCCGTTCAGTGTGTAATGGTGATATTGATTCCCTCTTCCCATGTGTATAACCTTACATTTATCATTGTTAAACCTCATCTGCCACCTTTCAGCCCAAGTTTCCAACTTATCCAGATCCATCTGTAGCAGAATACTATCTTCTCTTGTATTAACTGCTTTACATAGTTTTGTATCATCTGCAAATATCGATATTTTACTGTGTAAACCTTCTACCAGATCATTAATGAATATGTTGAAGAGAACAGGTCCCAATACTGACCCCTGCGGTACCCCACTGGTCACAGCGACCCAGTTAGAGACTATACCATTTATAACCACCCTCTGCTTTCTATCACTAAGCCAGTTACTAACCCATTTACACACATTTTCCCCCAGACCAAGCATTCTCATTTTGTGTACCAACCTCTTGTGCGGCACGGTATCAAACGCTTTGGAAAAATCGAGATATACCACGTCCAATGACTCACCGTGGTCCAGTCTATAGCTTACCTCTTCATAAAAACTGATTAGATTGGTTTGACAGGAGCGATTTCTCATAAACCCATGCTGATATGGAGTTAAACAGTTATTCTCATTGAGATAATCCAGAATAACATCCCTCAGAAACCCTTCAAATATTTTACCAACAATAGAGGTTAGATTTACTGGCCTATAATTTCCAGGTTCACTTTTAGAGCCCTTTTTGAATATTGGCACCACATTTGCTATGCGCCAGTCCTGCGGAACAGACCCTGTCGCTATAGAGTCCCTAAAAATAAGAAATAATGGTTTATCTATTACATTACTTAGTTCTCTTAGTACTCGTGGGTGTATGCCATCCGGACCCGGAGATTTATCTATTTTAATCTTATTTAGCCGGTTTCGCACCTCTTCTTGGGTTAGATTGGTGACCCTTAATATAGGGTTTTCATTGTTTCTTGGGATTTCACCTAGCATTTCATTTTCCACCGTGAATACCGTGGAGAAGAAGGTGTTTAATATGTTAGCTTTTTCCTCGTCATCTACAACCATTCTTTCCTCACTATTTTTTAAGGGGCCTACATTTTCAGTTTTTATTCTTTTACTATTGATATAGTTGAAGAACAGTTTGGGATTAGTTTTACTCTCCTTAGCAATGTGCTTCTCTGTTTCCTTTTTGGCAGCTTTAATTAGTTTTTTAGATAAAGTATTTTTCTCCCTATAGTTTTTTAGAGCTTCAATGGTGCCATCCTGCTTTAGTAGTGCAAATGCTTTCTTTTTACTGTTAATTGCCTGTCTTACTTCTTTGTTTAGCCACATTGGGTCCCAACCTGTTTCTTCATACTTCATTCCTTTTTGCTTGTTTCCTTTCCTGCACCTCCTGTATGAGCAGGTCCCTACCTGTTCCTTCATATACCACATCTACCAGTCCTGTGTTTCCTGCCGTGCCTTCCAGTCCTGTGTTCCTGCCGTCCTAGCCAGTCCTGTGTTCTCTGCCGTGTCTCTGCCAGCCCTGTGTTCTCTGCCTTGTCTCTGCCAGCCCTGTGTTCTCTGCCGTGTCTCTGCCAGCCCTGTGTTCTCTGCCGTGTCTCTGCCAGCCCTGTGTTCTCTGCCGTGCCAGCCTACTTGACTGAGTTCCAGCTGTGCTCTTCTGCCAGTCCTGCCTGATGCCCGCACCAATCCTGGTGTTCCTGTCTCCCAAGTGGGATCAGCAGCCACAGCCAGACACCACCCTGGAGTAGCACCTGGCAGCTGCCTGCTGCACAAGCCTGTCCTCACCATCAGAGGCTCCAGTGAAAACCCAGGCAGCTGTCATAGTCACGCCCCTTCCAGGGTAGTCTGGTTTGTGGCACAGTGGGGCCACAAACTCCCCGAGCTCACGCCCACCAGTCAGGGCGTGAGTGTGACAGGTACTATGGCGACGTCTTGGTTTCTGCCATAACTTCCGCCATAACTCTGGAGAAAACCCTTGGGGCCGAGGAGATCCCGAAAGTGAGAACATTGTATTGAAAATGTAGAATCTTGTGATTCAACTGGACCGCAAATCTCAGATATCTCTTGTGACGAGAATGTATCGGGATATGGAAGTAGGCATCCTTGAGGTCTATTGTTGCCATATATGAATGAGGCGCTATCAGAGGGATGGCTGATTTTACTGACTCCATTTTGAATTTGCGGTAAGTAATGTATTGGTTGAGAGCTTTTAAATTTATTATGATCTGGGCTTGCCCAGAAGGCTTTTTTACCTAAATATACGGGAGTAATGCCCTTTCCCTCGCTCGTTTACCGGGACCATTGAAATAGCTCTCGAGGTTAGCAAATCTTGTAAACTTGACATCATCAGTTTTTGAGTCTCCCGAGATGACGGGGAGGTGACTTTTAGGATCCTGGGAGGAGGCGCCTCGAACTCTATAAGAAGACCCTGTTGGATAACACTTACTACCCAAGGGCTGTTGGAGATATTCTGCCAACTGTGAACGAAGTTCGAAAGCCTCCCCCCCATCCCGTCAGGGAAGCGGCTGCGAAACGTGCGTTGGAGTGGTGTGTGAGGGGGCTGTGACATGCATATGCTGGTTGGTATACACGGCTTACATTTTTTTCTTTGCTGTTTGATCTGTGCTCATTTTCTGGTTATATTACTGAGATTGTTATCTTGTGCAGTACCTTTAGTGAGTTTGGATTCTGTCAAATGCTATTTCAATACCTCCGATATATTATTGACTAGTGATTACAATATACATTTTATATTTTATTATATTCCTTTTTGCTGCATCATTGGAATGATAATATAACGTTCCACTCTAGTCTTATTATACAACACACTTGTTACAATGATATGTATAAATATTGATTAATTATTTTATTTATCACTGATATTTTCAACACTTTTTTAATTATATTTATATTAGATATCTTTACAAATTTACCATCACATACACTTTTTTATTTTATTTTTTCATAATAATTTTTTATACAGTTATTTTCCACACATTTATTTTTCACAGATTTTTTTCACATTTTTTTAGTTTATATTATTTATACACATATATTGTCAGTTTGCCAATGATGCGTCAATTATAGGTTCTCTTGTGGATGTGCATTTGACCAGTGTCGGATCTCATTGAAATACTTATATGTTTGGTTTATGTGCGCATGTTAAGATTGTAAAGGAATTATAACTTTTTATTTCATTATTATTTTTTTATTTTTATTATATGTCATTTTTTACATTTGATATATGTTATTGTTAATAATTTTATTTATATGTCAGCCGTGATATCATTTTATTTAATATATTTTATATGATTATATTTGTATCCACTTGGTATATATTATTGGTTGTTGTATCGATTGGCTCTTGCGTGTCGTAGCCCCCCCACATACTGGTTTATATTTTATCTATTTTCTTTGTCTATGATATATTTTATTCTGGATTAATTATATATATATATATATATATATATTTTTTAATAAAAATGTTATTGTGTTATGTCCTTTTTAAATAATAAAAATTATTAATAAAAAAATTTGTTTGAATTTGTTGTCAGTAAATATTCTTTTTGGGATATATGTCATCTAATGAGGGCCCAAACACATAGTCACCTTTAAAGGGAATGGAACACAGTTTTATTTTTGAAGTTACATCTCTGCTCCACATCTTTAGCCAGAGAGCTCTTCTGGCTGAATTTGTCTGGACTAGAGACCTGGCGGCCACACGGATGGATTCCAGTGAGGCGTCTGCAAGAAATCCAGTTGCTCTATGTAAAATAGGCAAGGAGTCCAACACTTCATCTCTCGGTGTACCCTGAGAGATGTGGTTTTCTAATTCTTCTATCCAGCGGAAGAGAGACCGGGCTACACAGGTGGATGCAATATTGAACCTGAGGGCCGAAGTGGAAGTTTCCCAGGATTTTTTGAGAAGGCTTTCAATCTTCCTATCTAAGAGGTCTTTTAACTGGGAAGAGTCTTAGAACGGCAGGGCAGTCTTTTTTGCCACTCTAGCCACCTGAACATCTATTTTTGGGATGTTCCATTTAATTGAATCCTCATCCGATGTTTAAAGTCTGAGGGGGTGGTTAGCCGTTTCTCAGGAAGTTCCCACTCATTATTGATCATATCAATAATACTTTTGTGTACAGGAAACCCAGGTTGTTTATCAGTATGTATGCCGAATAACTCGTCCTGTTTAGACTGAGGAACGGGTTCCTCCTTTAGCCCCATAGTATTCCTCAATGCGGACACCAATTCCTCAATGTATTCAGAGGAAAAAAGATATCTTCTTATTTCAGCAGTTTCATGAGGTAGGACATCTTCCCATTTGACTGAAGATGATGCATCAGACTCTGAACCAGAATATTCCTGGATCTTTCTCTTTTTGGGAAGTGATGGACCAGGTGAGGGTGGTAGTGGCGGTGGAGGGGGGACAAGCGTGGCTAAAGAGGTCTGCACCTCTTGTCTAACCAAGGAATGTATCTCTTCAATTAGTGAAGGATGTTCAGCCCGGATTACTTTGTCCGTACAGGGTTGGCACAATTTTTTTCTCCCATTTTAAGGGCAGTTTTCCATTACAAGTAGCACATTTGCGTTTGGTAGTAGCTTTATGGCAAGGCTTGTCTCCCTGAGAGAGGAAGCGGTATAAGAAGGTACACTGAATCTACCTTTTAAATGGGATCCGCTGGGCTCTGCAGCTGCAGGGCAAGATGTATCCATGCTTAAGCAGGCTTACCTGAGACCGTCTTCTGCAGCTTATACAGAAAATAATGCTGCCCCAGTGCGTGGCAATTAGCCGCCCCTCCCCCTCCGCAGTCCCAGGCAGGCGTGCGAGGATGCAGCGTGCCTCACACGCCATTCGGCAGTCCATAATGTCGGACAGAATATCGCTCCTATGCAGGAGCGCCGACCCGGAAGTGAAGGCACCACGTGACTTCCAGGTCGCCAAAAAGCGCGCACAGGAGGGGGAGACGCCGGAGAGCTCAGGGAGGCCTCCGGGATGGGATCACCGGCCCGCTTTACCCCCACAAGGGGACGCAGGAGGACCGGGAATGCGGTCCCGAATCCGAAGACATGGGAGTATAACGAAAGAGGAAGCCCTGGGGGCCCGACCACCAATGCCCAGCAAGATATATGAGGTACACTGCCAGAGCCGGCCGCGCAGCGCACCAGGAACCTCTCCATGCCCCATGGGGGACAGGAAATACACTGTTAATGGGAGGTGTTTTTAACCTCTTGTGCTTCCTGTCCCCCATTAGGGTATGGAGACAACCTCCTGGGCTGTCGTGGAAGGCTACTAGAGAAGACCACTGTTTTTGCAAAATTTGACGGAAGAACTATTTGATGCATACCATGAACATGATTGTATAGCCCTTATAGCTCAAGAAACTGCAGGGTTTTCACATGTTTCTGATTACCTCTCACTAATCCAGATGTTGAGCTTTTTGTAGATGGTTCAAGGAGCATCAGAGAGGATGGCCGGTTCTACACTGGGTATGCAGTGGTCACACAGCATGAGGTAGTAAAAGCAGAACCACTCCCTCCTCATATGTCTGCACAGAAGGCGGGAGCTGACGGCACTCATTGAAGCACTTAAGTGGGCTGAAGGTAAACGGTACACCATTTACACAGACTCCAGGTACAGTTTTAGAGTCGCACATGACTACGGCCCCATATGGAGTGCAAGAGACTTTCTTACATCAACAGGTACTCCTATTAAGCATGGGCACCTCATCAAGCAGCTAATGGACGCACTACTACTTCCAAAAGAGGTTTCCATAGTTAAGGTAAAGGCACACACCAGGCTTGCGACCGATGAAGCACGAGGCAATGACAAGGTGGATCGAGCAGCTAAGGAAGCTGCAAGAAAGCCACGGCAACACGAAACCCCTGAGGTCCTCCCACTGATGATGGTAAGCACTGAGTATAACTATTTGGATTTAAGTATCTTACAGGCTCTGACTTGGCAAGCCACCGGGAAAGAGAAAAAAGTCTGGTCAAAAGTTGGAGCTCGGGCGGACGAAGGTTTGTGGAAGGTGGGACCCGGGTGTGTCTGCCAAGATCTCTGTATCCTGCAATGGCCCAAGCGGCCCACGGTCCAACGCACCTGTCCAAGAACGCCATGTGTGCTCTGGTGGAGAAGCAATGGGTCGCGCCTGGTTTCACAATGGTTGCTACTAGGTTTACACAGGCATGTCTCACATGTGCACAACACAATCCAGGTAGTGTAGTGAAAGTACCACAAAAACACACATCTAAGCCCACCTACCCATTTCAACGACTGCAGATTGACTTCATACAACTTCCCAAGGTAGGAACGTATGAATGTTGTCTTGTGTGTGTCGACCTCTTCTCAGGGTGGCCGGAAGCTTTCCCGATGCCAAAAGCTACTGCACGAGCCACTGCAAAGAAATTGATGTCAGAAGTCTTCCGTAGATTCGGACTGCCTGAAACCATAGAATCTGACAGAGGTACCCACTTCACTGGAGAGGTAATGCAAAATGTTATGCAAATGTTAGGGGTCACACAGGCATTTCATACCCCCTACAGACCACAAGCTAGTGGCAAGGTAGAACGGCTAAATGGTACACTTAAGCTAAATATCCAGAAAGGACAGAGTATTTGCCTTTAGCTCTGTTCTCCATCAGGTACACGCCTAACAGAAAGACAAAGGTGTCCCCTTTTGAGGTTTTGTTCGGGTCAGCACCGAGACTAGGTCTGTACTTCCCACAGACACTACAACTTCAGTGTGATAGCCTCACTAGCTATGCCCAGGGTCTTCAAAAGAGACTCTCATTCATGCATAAACAAGTGTTTGATTCTATTCCAGACCCAGAGAGCTGAGAGGGAACCCAATATCTCCAGCCTGGAGATTGGGTGGTGTTCAAGAGACACACGGAAGCCTCTGGAACCAAGGTTTGCCGGACCCTTCCAAGTCCTCCTCACCACAGCCACATCAGTGAAGCTAGAGGGAAAGCCCACTTGGATCCATGCAAGCAACTGCAAGATCCTGGAACAGAAGAGCGATCGTCCTGCTCCTGCTGATGATGACGACCCTACTCCAGAGAGGACAGCCCAGACAAGCCAAAGCGACACTTATAATAAAGCAGCCCCACTTAGACTTGATGTTGTGAAAAATATGAACTGGATCCATAAATATATCTATAGATAGATTTTCCATAGATATATAATAGCAAGGCTGATGTTTATTAATGAATTTGAAAAAAAAAAAACAGGAAAAAATATGGCGTGGGCTTTCGCGCAATTTTCTGCGCCAGAGGGGGAAAGCCGACGGCCAATATTTGCAGCCTGGGAAGGGGGTAATACCCATGGCCCCTCCCAGGCTATGAATATCAGCCCGCAGATGTCTGTGTAGCCTTTACTGGCTGTTCTGTCTCCATACACGTTGATACGGTGTGTGATCCAACATACAGCATAAACCACGTCTGTCCTCCAAAATAAGCAGACTGTTCTCTGTAGTCTGACTCGTTTATTGGTAAACGTGTGCAAATGCACGCACGCGGTAAAACTATAATACAAATTACACAAATAAGTATTGGGCCAAATAATAGCACAGCTGACACTTTACAACTAACAAAGAAAGTATACAGTATGATGCAACTTGTGTATATAACTACATACAGTGAGTCTCTGATAATATACTTCCTATGTACTGGCTGCTCTACAGTAAATCACATTCTGTACAACACTATATTACAAGAACAGAGGTAGGAATCTTACGGGATAAACTTAACCAGGATGGCAAGTAAATAGATGGCTCCAGCACAGCACATGAGCACGTGTGTCCCAGGAAGTACACAGAAAATAATGGATTTTCCCTATCCCAGGATACCTTGGTACAATCCCACAATGCAACACTAATTGTTACTAAAGCACAGATAATAAATGTAACCACCACTAGATGGTGCTATAACACAGCAAACCAAACACTATAGTACTAAAACTTTAATGCATAATACGGACCACACTGTCCTACAGGAATGGACAGAACACTCCCTGCTTGGTATCAACTGATGCCACCTACACCTTTTTTGGCGAAAACAGTAAGACAAGTTCCGCAACTAGTCTGCTCTCCCCAGACTTGCCTACTTTGACCTCGACCTTACGCACCTTCCCGTCTTTGCTTGGGAATATTTTTGTGATGAGGCCTAACGGCCACTCATTACGACGAGACTGGCTGTCTTTGATGAGAACTACATCACCGTTTTTGATGTTTGGTTTGTCGGTCTGCCACTTCTTCTTTGGTTGCAAGGTGGAGAGGTACTGCTTCCTCCATCTGTCCCAAAAGGTATTGGAGAGACTTTGTACTTGTCTCCATTGTCGTCTGTAGAGGTCCTTGTTGCTAAATTCTCCAGGTGGAGCGCTTAGAATGCTGGCTTTCTGAGAAAGTAACATGGCAGGAGTGAGGATGGTCGGATCCCCAGAGTCGCTAGAAAGTGAAGTCAATGGTCTAGCATTAATGATGGCCGAAACTTCTGCCAAGAATGTGGTCAAACTTTCATGTGTGAGTCTTGCGCTACCTGCTTGCAAGAAAATGGAGTCAAGGATTCTGCGTGCCATTCCTATTGTTGAGGGAGGATCTAAAGTGATCCTTCACGGTTAACTCAGTGATTTCCAAATTAATCTACAGGGCGTTGCCGGCAACTGAAAATGACCAGATGGAGACGTATGTCTCTGTTTGGGGTTGATCAAGCAGATCTCTGGCCCCCGTTTATTGTGTATGACTTTTCATAGTCATAGAAATTATACTTCAACCAATCAGCATAAGAACACGTTCACAGTTCTTAACCTATAAGAATGCAGGAACAGTCTGTAAGTCAAAGTCTCGTAGAACAATGCACCCTCAGTCTCATGTCCTGTCCAGATTGCAACAATCAAGGTCTGATAACTGCCTAGTAACAAAATTTATATAAAAACAACAAAATGGAGTCGAAAAGCACAAAATGGAGAATCCTTTTTAATTTGACCCTTCACATTCCCCCTAGATAAATTTTGTTAATTAATGTCCAGCATCAGAGGTACTATCCCAAGCTATAAGCTCGAGGGGTACTGGTCTTCACATGGCTGGTGCCATGTTACCAGCCATGACTGTTGCGGCATACCCATCCCCCCTGTATACTAGAATTTACAAATAACAATTATTCATAACAGTTGTGGGGATCTTTTGAAGATAGCCATGCACTTGGCTTCAACATCTTTATCAGTTAACTTTGTGAAATCGGTGTAGAGAAGAGCAGGGGTGGCAACGCTTTTGGTCTCATCATTAGTTGTCTTGGTGCAGAATTTCCTAATACATACAGAAATACACCAAAGAACAAGTTTTAGTATTAAATACATGACAAGGATAAAGGCAGCGATGTGTAACAAACTTTGAACGATTCCAGCCATCCAGCCCCCAAGTCCCTCAAACCAATTGGCTGGATTAAGAAAGGAGAAGATATCTGCCCACCAACTGTCCTTATTACGGTCATTGTCGTTATTAGGGTTGAGCGAAACGGGTCGGCCATTTTCAGAAGTCGCCGACTTTTGGCAAAGTAGGGTTTCATGAAACCCGACCCGACCCCTGTGTGGGGTCGGCCATGAGGTCGGCGATCTTCTGAATCTGGTATCGGAATTCCGATACCGAGTTCCGATATGTTTGCAATATCGGAAATCGGTATCGGAATCCATATTTAAGTGTCAAACAAAGAATAAAAATAAAAATTATTGCAATACTCACCCTCTGACGCACCCTGGTACTAACCGGCAGCCTTCCTTCCTTATACTCAGCGCGTGAATGACCTTAGATGACGTCGCGGCTTGTGATTGGTTGCGCGACCGCTCACAAGCCGCGACGTCACCGAAGGTCCTTCAAGCGCTGATTCTTAGGAAGGAAGGCTGCCGGAAAGAAGCAGGGCGCGTCCGAGGGTGAGTATATACCTAATAGGAATATACTCACCCTCGGACGCGCCCTGCTTCTTTCCGGCAGCCTTCCTTCCTATGTATCAGCGCTTGAAGGACCTTCGGTGACGTCGCGGCTTGTGATTGGTCGCGTGAGCGGTCACATGGGCGGTCGCGCGACCAATCACAAGCCGCGACGTCATCTAAGGTCATTCACGCGCTGATTCTAAGGAAGGAAGGCTGCCGGTTAGTACCAGGGCGCGTCAGAGGGTGAGTATAGCAATATTTTTTATTTTAATTCTTTATTTTACACTTAAATATGGATCCCAGGGCCTGAAGGAGAGTTTCCGCTCCTTCAGAACCTCGGAACCATTGGAAACCCAATGCACTGCATTGGGTTTCGTGTTTCGGCCGACCCTGACCCCGACTTTTTTATAGGATCGGCCGATTTTACTTGACCCGACTTTTGAAAAAGTCGGGTTTCTTGAAACCCGACCCGACCCTATAAAAGTAAAAGTCGCTCAACCCTAGTCGTTATCATATTGATCTCTGAGTTTTTGAATATCCTCTAACTTTAACTTTAGAGTACTATTGGGTTCTATATAATAACAGCATGCGGGTCCAATAACCTGACACATACCACCCTGTTCTGCTGTTAAGTAATCCAGTACTACAGTGTGTTGATTAGTGACTATGATAAGTTGGTTTTGGACAGCAACAGTAGTATTAAGTACAGTTAGGTCCATATATAGTTGGACAGAGACAACATTTTTCTAATTTTGGTTATAGACATTACCACAATGAATTTTAAACAAAACAATTCAGATGCAGTTGAAGCTCAGATTTTCAGCTTTCATTTGAGGGTATCCACATTAAAATTGGATGAAGGGTTTAGGAGTTTCAGCTCCTTAACATGTGCCACCCTGTTTTTAAAGGGACCAAAAGTAATTGGACAATTGACTCCAAGGCTATTTCATGGACAGGTGTGGGCAATCCCTTCTTTATGTCATTCTTAATTAATCAGATAAAAGGCCTGGAGTTGATTTGAGGTGTGGTGCTTGCATTTGGAAGGTTTTGCTGTGAAGTAAACATGCGGTCAAAGAAGTTCTCCATGCAGGTGAAACAAGCCATCCTTAAGCTGAAAAAACCCATCCGAGAAATTGCTACAATATTAGGAGTGGCAAAATCTACAGTTTGGTACATCCTCAGAAAGAAAAAAAGCACTGGTGAACTCATCAATGTAAAAAGACCTGGGCGCCCAGGGAAGACAACAGTGGTGGATGATCGCAGCATAATCTCCATGGTGAAGAGAAACCCCTTCACAACAGCCAACCAAGAGAACAACACTCTCCAGGAGGTCGGCGTATCAATATCCAAATCTACCATAAAAGAGAAGACTGCATGAAAGTAAACACAGAGGGTTCACTGCACGATGCAAGCCACTCATAAGCATCAAGAATAAAAAGGCTAGACTGGACTTTGCTAAAAAAACATCTAAAAAAGCCCAGCACAGTTCTGGAAGAACATTCTTTGGACAGATGAAACCAAGATCAACCTCTACCAGAATGATGGAAAGAGAAAAGTATGCCGAAGACGTGGTACAGCTCATGATCCAAAGCTAGGCACATCATCTGTAAAACACGGCAGAGGCAGTGTGATGGCTTGGGCATGCATGGCTGCCAGTGGCACTGGGTCACTAGTGTTTATTGATGATGTGACACAGGACAGAAGCAGCCGAATGAATTCTGAGGTATTCAGAGACATACTGTGTGCTCAGATCCAGCCAAATGCAGCCAAACTGATTGTTCGTCGTTTCACACTACAGATGGACAATGACACAAAACATAAAGCCAAAGCAACCCAGGAGTTTATTAAAGCAAAGAAGTGGAATATTCTTGAATAGCCAAGTCAGTCACCTGATCTCCACCCAATTGAGCATGCATTTCACTTGTTAAATACTAAACTTCAGATAGAAAGGCCCACAAACAAACAGCAACTGAAAAACACCGCAGTGAAGGCCTGGCAGAGCATAAAAAAAAAGCGTTTGGTGATGTCCATGAGTTCAAGACTTCAGGCAGTCATTGCCAAGAAAGGGTTTTCAACCAAGTACTAAAAATTAACATTTTTTTTTTAAATTATTGAATCTGTCCAATTACTTTTGGTCCCTTTAAAAACAGGGTGGCACATGTTAAGGAGCTGAAACTCCTAAACCCTTCATCCAATTTTAATGTGGATACCCTCAAATGAAAGCTGAAAATCTGAACTTCAACCGCATCTGAAATTTTGTTTAAAATTCATTGTGGTAATGTCTATAACCAAAATTATAAAAATGTTGTCTCTGTCCAAATATATATGGACCTAACTGTATATCCAATATATCCCAAATTTGATCATCTAGATAATCTGTGGCCCTAACCAATTTATCCCACATTTGTGTAATCATAGGGTAAATGAAAATAGAGCTAACATAGAAAAAACTCAGAAAAAATACATACCATGAGATACGGCCTTCCCAAAACCCTGTCTGATGACAAATGCACACTAAGCAGGATGCAGCAGGCCTCCACTGATAAAGGCTAGGGGCGGCACAGGTGCAAACTACTTGATAAAAACAGCCACCCCAACCAAACATTGCAGGGGTTGGCTGCCTAGCAGAAAAAATGCACATTGATATGACTCACATAGGACGCCAGTCACATTGATAAGTGTGGTGCACAGTGTCTGTATGCAACCTATTGATGACGCCCCTTGTATTAACAGGCGGGCTGCCCAGCACTAAAAAAATGCAGCACACAGTGACAGACGCCCCAGAAAAACCTAGCCAACATAAAGAGGCCTCATATGTGAGTCATATCAATGTGCATTTTTTCTGCTAGGCAGCCAACCCCTGCAATGTTTGGTTGGGGTGGCTGTTTTTATCAAGTAGTTTGCACCTGTGCCGCCCCTAGCCTTTATCAGTGGAGGCCTGCTGCATCCTGCTTAGTGTGCATTTGTCATCAGACAGGGTTTTGGGAAGGCCGTATCTCATGGTATGTATTTTTTCTGAGTTTTTTCTATGTTAGCTGTTTTTGATATTAGTGGTAGGACCCGCAATATTATGGGGACCCTTGGCGTTGGGTTGCGGGCTTACTTTATTTTGGCCAAAATATTAAACTAATACCCCATATAGTGTATGCATTTATCATATGCATGCATTTTTTTTGCACTTTATCATATCCTTTTTTGCAGGATGTGGCCAGGCCTCTTTATGTTGGCTAGGTTTTTCTGGGGCGTCTGTCACTGTGTGCTGCATTTTTTTAGTGCTGGGCAGCCCGCCTGTTAATACAAGGGGCGTCATCAATAGGATGCATACAGACACTGTGCACCACACTTATCAATGTGACTGGCGTCCTATGTGAGTCATATCAATGTGCATTTTTTCTGCTAGGCAGCCAACCCCTGCAATGTTTGGTTGGGGTGGCTGTTTTTATCAAGTAGTTTGCACCTGTGCCGCCCCTAGCCTTTATCAGTGGAGGCCTGCTGCATCCTGCTTAGTGTGCATTTGTCATCAGACAGGGTTTTGGGAAGGCCGTATCTCATGGTATGTATTTTTTCTGAGTTTTTTCTATGTTAGCTGTTTTTGATATTAGTGGTAGTACCCGCAATATTATGGGGACCCTTGGCGTTGGGTTGCGGGCTTACTTTATTTTGGCCAAAATATTAAACCAATACCCCATATAGTGTATGCATTTATCATATGCATGCATTTTTTTTTGCACTTTATCATATCCTTTTTTGCAGGATGTGGCCAGGCCTCTTTATGTTGGCTAGGTTTTTCTGGGGCGTCTGTCACTGTGTGCTGCATTTTTTTAGTGCTGGGCAGCCCGCCTGTTAATACAAGGGGCGTCATCAATAGGTTGCATACAGACACTGTGCACCACACTTATCAATGTGACTGGCGTCCTATGTGAGTCATATCAATGTGCATTTTTTCTGCTAGGCAGCCAACCCCTGCAATGTTTGGTTGGGGTGGCTGTTTTTATCAAGTAGTTTGCACCTGTGCCGCCCCTAGCCTTTATCAGTGGAGGCCTGCTGCATCCTGCTTAGTTTGCATTTGTCATCAGACAGGGTTTTGGGAAGGCCGTATCTCATAAATGAAAATAGAACTGACAATTTTATTGGCTATACTCATCTGTACTACTCATCTTTCATAATATTCTACAAACTTATTATTCAAGGATGTTGGGGAATTTAGGCTGTCCCATGCGGTTATCAATATTATTATATGGCAATACGAAAAACCAAAACATTATGCCCCCTTATTTGCTACTAGTCTGTTTGACCAGCTTGCACTGCGATACGTGGATCCACGTCGGCCTTCCTTCCAGCTTTACTGACATAGGAGTAATGAGGAGGACTTGGTAGGGACCGTCATACAAGGGTTCTAGTCCGTGTTTTCTGACATGCCTTTTCACGACCACAAAATCACCAGACTTCAAGTTGTGACAAGTGTCGGTTTCTGCTTAATCTGGAAGGGAAGAAAAAAACTAAAACATGGGTGTTAGCAAGATTTTTACTAAGCTGAATAACATATTGAACAGCACGGTCAGTTTCTTCTGATAACTACTGAGGCTTGAAATTTGCAACTGAGAACCTAGCACCAAACAATATCTCATATGGGGACAGGCCATGTTTTGCAATAGGGGTAGTGTAAATGTGAAAGGGGGAAGTACCAGCCAAATATAAAACGAAGATTATTTTATTGATAACAATTTTAAAATACATACAATGTAGGAAAAGAAAAAATGGGGACAAGGCAGAGTAGCCCCAAAGCAATCCGTATATAGGTTTAAACAATCACATGTAGGTACAAAAAGACAAATTATAAATAAATGCTAATGCATCAGCAGGCTCAGGATGGGTAGTAGATATAAACACAATGAGGTAGTACGTATCTATATGCATATGTGTGCAAGCGTTTATATGGCTCCTAAAAATAAGGTATACAGGTAGCTAGTCCCGTGAAAGATAAGGTTTGTAGAAGGTAGGTGTGCTGAAAAAACAGCTACACACAATAGCTAGTAAAGTGACAGTGCAAATAGCTAAACAAGCCATAAAATACTAGGTAAATACTTCGTTTTATATTTGGCTGGTACTTCCCCCTTTTTCGGTTATATGATATCTTTCTGGTGGTACCCCACATGTATTTATTGGTCTATGTTTTTGGGTAAAAAGTAGTGTAAATGTGGTACAGTACAATAGGTAGGAGCTCTGGCCATGGAGTCGTAGTCTCCTGCATCATTTTGGTAAATTGTCCCTTCAGTGTGCCGTTCAGCCTCTCAATTTTCCCACTAGATTGTGGATGGTACGGAGTATGGAGGACTACAATGGATCCAAACCTTGTCAAAACCTCCTGATACACATGAGAAGAAAAGACCGGGCCTTGGTCACTTTTGACAACTTCTGGAACACCATATCTGCATATGACTTCCATCACCAGTTTCTTCTCTGTGGTTTTTGCAGTCATGTTGGTAATGGGGAATGCTTCCGGCCAACATGTCGACAACCACCAGACAATATTCATACCTTCCAGACTTAGGCAAGATGTGGTCCACCTGGAGCCTTTGGAAAGGATAGTCAGGCTTAGCAAGGTGCTTCGGGGTTACATGTTGAAGTTGACCGGGATAGCAGGTCTGACAGATGTTACATGCATGGTTGAGTGCTGTCAGGACTGTAGAAATACCTGGAGCCCAGTAGAATTTTTTTACCAGGGCTAGGGCCTGTTTTTTTTCCTCGATGTGTGGGCCCATGTGCCCACGTGGCAATAGCAGGGTACATCCGCTTAGGGAGACACACAAGTTGGTCTTTTTTCCAGAGACCATGTCCATACGTGCTCCATCAGCCTTCCACCGCTTCACTTCTTCCTTTAGGAACATTTTCAGCATCGTCATTAAGCAGTCTAGCGGCAGAAAACCTCAGTCTGTCATGCATCATCAGGTTCCTGTAGAGTCAGTGTTTCTTGTAAATGTTTATGCTGAGAGCGTGTAGTCACCATAGCTGGTATGATCGATTTCAACGGATAGGAGAGCAGCTTTTGCTTGCATATCCGCAAAGGTGTTACCAACAGTCTGTGGACTGTTCCTAGGACCGAACGCCTTAACTTTGATAATGGCCACCTGGGTAGGTAATTTGATTGAGTCCATGAGGGTTTTAACAGCTTCAGCATTCTTCACTGGAGTCCCGGCGGCAGTAATAAACCCTCGATTGACCCATAGGGCTCTGAAATCATAAGCAATACCAAATGCATAGTGTGAGTCCGTGTATATATTAGCCCGCCTGTCTTTGGTCAGAACACATGCAGTAGACAGAGCCTGAAGTTCTACTTCTTGTGCTGACAGTGAGGGAGGGAGGGAGTGCAGCTTCGTGCACTACAGAATCTTCCGTAGTAACAGCGTATCCGGTGTGGAATCTGTGAAATTCAGCATATCTTGACCCGTCTTTCAGGGCATTGCAGAGAGGTTACATTATGCGGGATGTGTCCGGTATCTGTTATGACCTGGTGGTTAGGAGCACCCGGAATGACCTGATAGTTAAACCTCATACAGGACGAGCTCTGGGATGTGGGAGCTCTGCTGACCGCAAGCCCTAATCCTATCACACACACTAGAAATAGCCGTGGAGCGCTCCTGACCAGACCTAGGCGCCTCGTCACAGCCTAAGAACTACCTAGCCCTAGAGATAGAAAATAAAGCCTACCTTGCCTCAGAGAAATTCCCCAAAGGTAAAGGAAGCCCCCCACATATATTGACTGTGAGTAAAGATGAAAGTCACAAATGCAGAAATGAAACAGGTTTCAGCAAAGGGAGGCCAGACTTACTAAATAGACAGAGGATAGGAAAGGTAACTTTGCGATCAGCACAAAAACCTACAAAAGACCACGCAGAGTGTGCAAAAAAGACCTCCGCACCGATTCACGGTGCGGAGGGGACACTCTGCATCCCAGAGCTTCCAGCTAGCAAGACAAAATCATGAAAACCAGCTGGACAAGAAAACAGTGAACAAATAATGACTATCAGGAACTTAGCTTCTGCAGGAGAAGGCAGGTCACCAGAGAGATCCAGGAGCGAACTGAACCAATGCAAAAACATTGACAGCTGGCATAGAGTAACGATCTGAGAGGAGTTAAATAGAGCAGTCAACCAAAGGATAAACCACGTCACCTGTGTAAGGAACCTCAGAAGCAGCAGCTTCACTCACAGCCACCAGAGGGAGCCCATAGACAGAACTCGCCGAAGTACCATTCACGACCACAGGAGGGAGTTCGACAACAGAATTCACAACAGTAATCCCCCTTGAGGAGGGGTCACCGAACCCTCACCAGAGCCCCCAGGCCGATCAAGATGAGCCAAATGAAAGGCACGAACAAGATCAGCAGCATGAACATCAGAGGCAAAAACCCAGGAATTATCTTCCTGACCATAACCCTTCCACTTGACCAGGTACTGGAGTTTCCGTCTCGAAACACGAGAATCCAAAATCTTCTCCACCACATACTCCAACTCCCCCTCGACCAACACCGGGGCAGGAGGATTAACGGAGGGAACCACAGGCGCCACGTATCTCCGCAACAACGACCTATGGAACACATTATGGATAGCAAAAGAAGCTGGAAGGTCTAAACGAAATGACACAGGATCAAGAACTTCAGAAATCTTATATGGTCCAATGAAACGAGGCTTAAACTTAGGAGAGGAAACCTTCATAGGAATGTGACGAGATGACAACCAAACCAAATCCCCAACATGAATTCGGGGACCAACACAACGCCGGCGGTTAGCGAAACGTTGAGCCTTCTCCTGTGACAATGTCAAATTGTCCACCACATGAGTCCAAATCTGCTGCAACCTGTCCACCACCGCATCCACACCAGGACAGTCCGAAGGCTCAACCTGCCCTGAAGAGAAACAAAGATGGAAACCAGAATTACAGAAAAAAGGAGAAACTAAAATAGCTGAGCTGGCCCGATTATTAAGGGCGAACTCAGCCAAAGGCATGAAAGACACCCAATCATCCTGATCAGCAGAAACAAAGCATCTCAGATATGTCTCCAAAGTCTGATTAGTTCGTTCGGTTTGGCCATTAGTCTGAGGATGGAAAGCCGAAGAAAAAGACAAATCAATGCCCATCTTAGCGCAAAAGGACCGCCAAAACCTCGAAACAAACTGGGAACCTCTGTCCGAGACGATGTTCTCTGGAATGCCATGCAAACGAACCACATGCTGGAAAAACAATGGCACCAAATCAGAGGAAGGCAGTTTAGATAAAGGTACCAAATGGACCATCTTAGAGAAGCGATCACAAACCACCCAAATGACCAACATCTTTTGAGAAACAGGGAGATCAGAAATAAAATCCATGGAAATATGCGTCCAGGGCCTCTTCGGGATCGGCAAGGGCAAAAGCAACCCACTGGCACGAGAACAGCAGGGCTTAGCCTGAGCACAAATCCCACAGGACTGCACAAAAGAACGCACATCCCGTGACAAAGAAGGCCACCAAAAGGATCTAGCCACCAAATCTCTGGTACCAAAGATTCCAGGATGACCAGCCAATACTGAACAATGAATCTCCGAGATAACTCTACTAGTCCATCTATCAGGGACAAACAGTTTCTCCGTAGAACAACGGTCAGGTCTATCAGCCTGAAACTTTTGCAGCACACGCCGCAAATCAGGGGAAATGGCAGACAAAATTACCCCTTCTTTAAGAATACCCGCCGGCTCCGGAACACCCGGAGAGTCAGGCACAAAACTCCTTGACAGGGTGTCAGCCTTCACATTCTTAGATCCCGGAATGTATGAAACCACAAAATCAAAACGGGAGAAAAAGAGCGACCATTGAGCCTGTCTAGGATTCAACCGTTTGGCAGACTCGATATAAGTCAAATTCTTGTGATCCGTCAACACCACCACGCGATGTTTAGCTCCTTCAAGCCAATGTCGCCACTCCTCGAATGCCCACTTCATGGCCAACAACTCCCGATTGCCCACATCATAATTGCGCTCAGCAGGCGAGAATTTTCTAGAAAAGAAGGCACAGGGTTTCATCACCGAGCTATCAGAACTTCTTTGCGACAAAACAGCCCCTGCACCAATTTCAGAAGCATCAACCTCCACCTGAAAAGGGAGCGAAACATCTGGCTCGCACAACACAGGGGCAGAAGCAAAACGACGCTTCAACTCCTGAAAAGCCTCTACAGCCGCAGAGGACCAATTGACCACATCAGCACCTTTCTTGGTCAAATCAGTCAACGGCTTAGCAACACTGGAAAAGTTAGCGATGAAGCGACGATAAAAATTAGCAAAGCCCAGGAACTTCTGCAAGCTCTTCACAGATGTAGGCTGAGTCCAATCGTAAATGGCCTGAACTTTAACAGGGTTCATCTCGATAGTAGAAGGGGAAAAAATAAAACCCAAAAATGAAACCTTCTGAACTCCAAAGAGACACTTTGACCCCTTCACAAACAAGGAATTCGCACGAAGGACCTGGAACACCATTCTGACCTGCTTCACATGAGACTCCCAATCATCCAAAAAGACCAAAATGTCATCCAAATATACAATCATGAATCTATCCAGGTACTCTTGGAAGATGTCATGCATAAAGGACTGAAACACAGATGGAGCATTAGAAAGCCCGAATGGCATAACCAGGTACTCAAAATGGCCCTCGTGCGTATTAAATGCCGTCTTCCATTCATCACCCTGTTTAATGCGCACAAGATTATACGCACCACGAAGATCTATCTTGGTGAACCAACTAGCCCCCTTAATCCGAGCAAAGAAATCAGACAGCAGCGGCAAAGGATACTGAAATTTGACTGTGATCTTATTAAGAAGGCGGTAATCAATACAAGGTCTCAAAGAACCATCCTTCTTGGCCACAAAAAAGAACCCTGCTCCCAATGGTGACGACGACGGACGAATATGACCCTTCTCCAAGGATTCCTTTATATAACTCCGCATAGCGGCGTGCTCTGGCACAGATAAATTAAACAGACGGCCCTTAGGAAACTTACTACCAGGAATCAAATTAATAGCACAGTCGCAATCCCTATGAGGAGGTAGGGCACCAGATTTGGGCTCTTCAAATACATCCCGGTAATCTGATAAAAACTCAGGGACTTCAGAAGGAGTGGAAGGTGAAATTGAGAGCAATGGAACATCACCATGTACCCCCTGACAACCCCAGCTGGAGACAGACATAGATTTCCAATCCAACACTGGATTATGGACCTGTAGCCATGGCAACCCCAAAACGACCACATCATGCAGATTATGCAACACCAAAAAGCGAATATCCTCCTTATGTGCAGGAGCCATGCACATGGTCAATTGAGTCCAGTACTGAGGCTTATTCTTGGCCAAAGGCGTAGCATCAATTCCTCTCAATGGAATAGGATACTGCAAGGGCTCCAAGAAAAAACCACAGGGCCTGGCAAACTCCAAGTCCATCAAATTCAGGGCAGCGCCTGAATCCACAAATGCTATTACAGAATAGGACGACAGAGAGCAAATCAGAGTAATGGACAAAAGAAATTTAGACTGTACCGTACCAATGGTGGCAGACCTAGCGAACCGCTTAGTGCGCTTAGGACAATCGGAGATAGCATGAGTGGATTCACCACAGTAAAAACACAGCCCATTCTGACGTCTGTGTTCTTGCCGTTCAGCTCTGGTCAAAGTCCTATCACACTGCATAGGCTCAGGCCTATGCTCAGAGAATACCGCCAGATGGTGCACAGCTTTGCGCTCACGCATGCGCCGATCGATCTGAATGGCCAAAGACATAGACTCATGCAGACCAGCAGGCGTGGGAAATCCCACCATGGCATCCTTAAGGGCTTCAGAAAGACCCTTTCTGAAAATTGCCGCCAGGGCACATTCATTCCACTGAGTAAGCACAGACCACTTTCTAAACTTCTGACAGTACACCCCCGCTTCATCCTGACCCTGACACAAAGCCAGCAAGATTTTCTCTGCCTGATCCACTGAATTTGGTTCATCATAAAGCAATCCAAGCGCCAGAAAAAACGCATCAACATCACGCAATGCCGGATCTCCTGGCGCAAGGGAAAATGCCCAGTCTTGAGGGTCACCACGCAACAAAGAAATAATGATTTTTACCTGTTGAACGGGGTCACCAGAGGAGCGGGGTTTCAAAGCTAGAAACAGTTTACAATTATTTTTGAAATTCAAGAACCTAGATCTATCCCCAGAAAATAAGTCAGGAATAGGAATTTTAGGCTCTAACATAGGATTCTGAACCACAAAATCTGGAATGTTTTGTACCCTTGCAGAGAGATGATCCATACAAGAGGACAGACCTTGAATGTCCATATCTACACCTGTGTCCTGAACCACCCAAAGGTCTAGGGGAAAAGAAAGACAAAACACAGTGCAAAGAAAAAAAATGGTCTCAGAAGTTCTCTTATCCCTCTATTGAGATGCATTAATACTTTGGGCCAGCTGTACTGTTATGACCTGGTGGTTAGGAGCACCCGGAATGATCTGATAGTTAAACCTCATACAGGACGAGCTCTGGGATGTGGGAGCTCTGTGACCGCAAGCCCTAATCCTATCACACACACTAGAAATAGCCGTGGAGCGCTCCTGACCAGACCTAGGCGCCTCGTCACAGCCTAAGAACTACCTAGCCCTAGAGATAGAAAATAAAGCCTACCTTGCCTCAGAGAAATTCCCCAAAGGTAAAGGAAGCCCCCCACATATATTGACTGTGAGTAAAGATGATAGTCACAAACGCAGAAATGAAACAGGTTTCAGCAAAGGGAGGCCAGACTTACTAAATAGACAGAGGATAGGAAAGGTAACTTTGTGATCAGCACAAAAACCTACAAAAGACCACGCAGAGTGTGCAAAAAAGACCTCCGCACCGACTCACGGTGCGGAGGGGCCACTCTGCATCCCAGAGCTTCCAGCTAGCAAGACAAAATCATGAAAACCAGCTGGACAAGAAAACAGTGAACAAATAATGACTATCAGGAACTTAGCTTCTGCAGGAGAAGGCAGGTCACCAGAGATATCCAGGAGCGAACTGAACCAATGCAAAAACATTGACAGCTGGCATAGAGTAACGATCTGAGAGGAGTTAAATAGAGCAGTCAACCAAAGGATAAACCACGTCACCTGTGTAAGGAACCTCAGAAGCAGCAGCTTCACTCACAGCCACCAGAGGGAGCCCATAGACAGAACTCGCCGAAGTACCATTCACGACCACAGGAGGGAGTTCGACAACAGAATTCACAACAGGTATCCACTGACGACAATAAGCACATAGTCCAAGAAAACGCTGGAGCTCAGTCTCATCTTTTGGGAAAGGAAGGGAGCTGACGGATATTTTTCTTTCTTTTGTGAGGTGTCTGGCACCCTGAAGGAGACAGTGACCCAAAAATATCACTTGACCAAGGCAGAACTGAAGTTTCGAGGCCGAAACCCAACAGTTCAGATCTGCCAGATACTTGAGGAGGCTAACAGTGGCAGCAATGGCTTCCCGCTCTGTTCGTGCACACAACAAAAGATCAGCCACATACTGAAATAGCGTGACATAAGGATATTCTAACTGTCAGGGTAAAACACACTCGCCCATATTTTTTTGCAAACTGATTGGGACTGTTTTGGGCCCCTTGTGACATAACTGTCCACATCAATTGTCATCCCTGATAAATGAATGCAAACAGAAACTGGCAATCTGGGTGTAATGGAATGCTGAAGAAGGCATTGGCAAGGTCGATGACTGTGAACCAAGCAGCATCCTGAGATATCTGGGACAAAAGAGTATGTGGATTAGGCACCACCGGAGTTTCCAGAACAGTAGCTGCATTAACTGCCCGTAGACCTTGTACCAGCCGGTACACAAGGGGTTGGCCGGGTGGGGTATTTTTCTTAACGAGAAACAAAGGCGTGTTACATGGGGAAACACGGTACCATTATTGAGGTAATGTTTGTATTTGACCCTTGAGGCCCTACTCCTGATCATATTTCAAAGGGTAATGATGGACTTTGGGAAGGGGGCACCAGGTTTGAGAAACACTTTTACTGGTTCTACAGGCATTATTGCGGGTGGATCTGGGCCTACCAGGGCCATTATAACCGTGGGAAGGGCATGTAAGATACACATCTCATTATGTTCATCTGCATAGGGGTTATATAACGTAAGTACCATCTGACCATCATCTTGGAATTGTATGCTGGAGCGGAACTGTGATAATAAATCTGCCCCCCAGTAAATTGACCGAACATGAGGGAGAGATTACGAACTGAGCAGTAACTTCAGAGAAAGGTCCCACAGGGATGGGTTTTGTGAGAGTATATTTATTGGGTCTGCCATCTACTCTAATTAAAACAAGCTCCAGGTCTGAGAATTGACATGGCGGGGCTTGGGAGGGAGATTCCCAGAGAACTGAATTTGGAAAAGGGATATTGGAGAACTGAATTTGTGTAGGGTGGGAGGGCTGGAGCTCGACTCTGTTGCATAAACCACTGATAAGAAACCAGCTGCGTCCTTGTAACTGTGGGGGGGGGGCTGAGATTGGAGCAGAAATCGCTGCGGCTACTGGTTTAACCTTTGATTTCCCTGTTGATGCAGAGCGGGTTAAGTTTTGAAAACCTTTTTTTTTTTACTACTTTTAATGCATCATCCGGAGTGGGAGTCTCAATATGGGGTCTGACTGACATTATTGCCTCTTTCAATTCAGATTTAAGGCCGGACATTAGAGCTGCCACAAAAAGGTGTGAATGGGCTTTATTATACAATGAGAATCCCAAATCTTTAAACACTACCATAAGACGCCCATAGAACTTCTCAGCAGTCTCCCCCTTGTCCTGTGTGACATCTGTGAGGGAGGTAGCTTGGTCCACTAATCTATCTTGTGCCCAAACTTTTAAAGCATTACAGAAATCAACACCACTCTCATATGTTCCCCCGTCCAAATTCACATTATACATTATGCCAACCTCAACAATTGGAAAATATCCCTCCCCAGCCTTCACTTGGAGTAAGTGTAACAGATCTCTCCGGGGAGTGGAATAAATCTCTCGATTCGCTGCTATTTGTCTATAGAAGGCCATGGGGGAGGTTTCTGGGTCGGGTAACTGGTTACAAAGGGTGTCTATCTGGGATGGAGAAAAGGGGGTATACTTTGGCCTGTCAGTAGTTTTCACATCATCTTCTTCAAACTCTGATATTACTGACTCGGGGGTGGGAGGAGGTGGCGGTAGTATGGACACAAGAGGCATCTGCTGGGGAAGCGGGGCAGGAGGCTCTGTTACAGTTACAGATTGTATTGCCTGATGGGCCGTAAGGCGGCTATCAAGGACAAATCGGACCTCCTCCAATTTTATGGGGTTTTCCTGTATACAGCACTCTATTGCTGATACTATGACCATGGCGGCATCCTTCCTGGGATATTGAAAGATACCGGCAGAGATTAATGGTATGGCCATTGTACGTTGAGGCATCGTACCGGGAGGAACAGAGGAGGCATACAGGATTGCGTTCTGGACAGCCTCAGTAAGCAACTGTTGGGACCTGGGAATGTTGGTAGGATTATATCGTGGTCCCACTGCATGTATTACATATTGACACGGCAGCTGTCCTGCTCTGGTTGCTGCGACCTGTCCTGTTTCTACCTGGCCATAAGTTTGTATATACGAATTAAATTCTTCCTGTATCATGGGTCCACCTTTCTGTGAAATCATTGCAGCCAGTCCTCCAGCATGGTGGAGTTGATTATTTGCGGCATTTACTATGGCCCCAACATGTTGTTTTGTGAGATCCCCTGTCCCTATCCTAAAGAGCACATCATGACGGTGGGGTCCAGGAGTAACATTAGAATACATTTCCTGGAAATCTTCTATCTCCTCTGTATATCCTGTCTCTGACCGAGTGACTAAGGTAGGTGGGGGCGGATACTCATAACCACTAGTAATACTAGGCATAACACGAGCTGGTGCTGGCGGTGGCCGATAATAGGTGCCGTCAGCGTTTAGCAAGGGAAAGGTGGGGGCTACAACCCCGGATCTCCTCGTTCCACAATTGTAACAGACCTCTTTCCACTGAGAATTAGTAACTCTGCATACATCACAAATCCACCTGGCAGGATCATAGGGTGGGGGCGCCCTAAGTTTTGGCAACCCAGAATATATTGGTGCTTTGGGATTGAGGGGCATGGACCTTACAGTCGGGAGGAGAGGCTTGATTTCCTGGGGAGGGACCATATCATCTAACAGGGAGCCCCTCTGTTTCAGATTATTATTTTTAATTATTTGTCTTTCTAACACATTACCCTCAATTACTTTCTCAATTCCTTCCTGCACCACAAAACATTCAGCCACTTTCTCATAGTAATAGACAACTTTCCTTTTTCAACTTACAATATTTCTTTGTACTGCAAAACAATATTGTTGCTTTAAACAAAACACAGATCTCCCAGCACATACTGCACAAGGATAGAAAATTCAGAGAGAACGCAGCTACGTGCCCCCTCCATACCAGAGACACATCAGAGATAACAATTTACAGCATTCCTCAACACAGAAAGAAGAAAGCAATAACGCAGCTGTTTGACTTACCCCTCCCATCGGTAGTTTAGAAATTTCACACAGAAACAGAATACAGCAGTTCTCAGACTTAATTAATTTCTATAAAACCTTCATCACACAATTTGCATGCCAGAACACCTTAGAAAAACCTATGATTGAGAATATTTTCCTGCATTCCTGACAGATTTCTTTCCCCGTCTTTGGGCTAACAGTATCAGATTCTTCACACAAATTCAAAGTCTTCTTTTACTTCCATCTTATATCCCTGAGTTACGCATCCTACCCATCTTCGATCACTTCACCGCGCCTGATTCTATCAGTGATCAGGAATTCAGGATATTTTGACTATAAAGAGAATTACATCACTGGTCAATCCTGGGTGCCCATCCCTTATGAGATACGGTTCGAGCACTGGGCTCCCAATGGAACTACACCTCTATATGATTCCACCCAAGAATCACCCCACCATCGGGGACAAACTTCAGATCCTCTTTGCAGCAACAAACACTGGAAAAACCACACCAAACGGTCAGTCTGAACAGTATAACTGCCAACTTACCGTGGCTGTTGTGGGGGATGATCAGTCCCAATTTTCCAGTGCCTGTGTCCGGTCCGAGGGTCCTTTGTCTTGTTGTCCTCCGAGGGGCAGAGGCATTCCTGTTTGGGGCTCCACGTTGGGCGCCAACTGTTGAGGGAGGATCTAAAGTGATCCTTCACGGTTAACAGTGATTTCCAAATTATTCTAGAGGGCGTTGCCGGCAACTGAAAATGACCAGACGGAGACGTATTTCTCTGTTTGGGGACGATCAAGCAGATCTCTTGCCCCCGTTTATTGTGTATGACTTTTCATAGTCATAGAAATTATACTTCAACCAATCAGCATAAGAACACGTTCACAGTTCTTAACCTATAAGAATGCAGGAACAGTCTGTACGTCAAAGTCTTGTAGAACAATGCACCCTCAGTCTCATGTCCTGTCCAGATTGCAACAATCAAGGTCTCATCAAGGTCTCATAACAGCTGTAAACTTTAGCCTAGTAACAAAATTTATATCAAAACAACAAAGTCGAAAAGCACAAAATGGAGAATCCTTCTTAATTTGTCCCTTCACACTATCATCCTCTCCCAAGCACCTCCCATGTGAGAAGAGTGTGGCAGATTGAAAGTCCAGGTGCATCCCTGCTCATTCAAGTATCTTTCCACACTGGTGGTGTCTAGGTTGGAAGGAATTTGAAGTTGTTTCACTGCTCCTACAAAATTGGTACCTCTATCGGTGCATATGTGCTTTACGGGGCCTCTGGTGGCGATGAAACGTCGGAGTGCATTTATAAAACCTGAAGTGTCCATGGACTCAATTACTTAGATGTGGACTACTCTGATGGACATACAGGTGAACATAACTGCCCAGCGCTTTGCGTTGGCTTGGCCTCTTCTAGTGTGACGTGCAACCACAGACCATGGCCCGAATACATCCAGTTCGACGTTGGTAAAGGGAGGTTCTGTACTAAGTCTGTCCGATGGGAGATTGGCCATCTTTGGCTTTTGAGTCATGCCTCGGAGTTTGCGACAAATCACTCAGTTGTAAATGAGTCTACTCACGCATCTCTTTGCTCCAACTATCCATAGTCCAGGAGTTCGTAGATTTCCTTCGGTGAACAGTCGGCCCTGATGTTTCACCAAAACGTGGTGGTGTTGCACAAGCAGGGTCGTGACATGATGTGTTGTGAATTCTGTGGCTGAATTCACTCCTGTGGTCACAAGTGGTACTGCAGCTTCTGGGCTTCCTCCCTCAGGTGTTCTGGTGAGCTCGTTGGCTGCCTTGTTATTTAACTCCACCTGATTCTGTCTTCCTTGCTCCTTGTCAATGTTCCAGTGTTGGATCTGAGCTTCTGGATCTTTCCTGTGGCCTGCTGCTCTGCTTAGATAAGTGCTTCTTTGCTTTTGTTGCTGTTTTTTCTGTCCAGCTTGTCTATTCGTTTTTGCTGGAAGCTCTGAGACGCAAAGGGTGTACCACCGTGCCGTTAGTTCGGCACGGTGGGTCTTTTTGCCCCCTTTGCGTGGTTTTTTGCTCTAGGGTTTTTTGTAGACTGCAAATTTCTCTTTTCTATCCTCGCTCTATCTAGAATATCGGGCCTCACTTTGCTGAATCTATTTCATCCCTACGTTTTGTCTTTTCATCTTGCTAACAGTCATTATATGTGGGGGGCTGCCTTTTCCTTTGGGGTATTTCTCTGAGGCAAGTCAGGCTTGTATTTCTATCTTCAGGCTAGTCAGCTCCTCAGGCTGTGCCGAGTTGCATAGGTAGTGTCAGGCGCAATCCACAGCTGCCTTTAGTTGTGTTTAGGATAGGTTCAGGTATTGCGGTCTACAGAGATTCCACGTCTCAGAGCTCGTTCTATTGTTTTTGGGTTATTGTCAGATCACTGTATGTGCTCTGATTACTGGCACACTGTGTTACTGGATTGCCTTCATAACAGTACAAGGAGCCAAACTAATGATTCTCAATAGAGGGAAAAAAGAAGTTCTGACATCATTTTTTTTTCTCAGCTCTGTGTTCAGTCTTTTTTTTTCCCTAGACATTAGGGTGCTTCAGGACACAGCTGTGGACATGGATATTCAGGCTCTGTGCTCTTCAATGGATAATCTCGTTATTAATGTACAAAAGATTCAAGATACAATTGATCAGAAATCTATGCTAGAACCAAGAATTCCTATTCCTGATTTGTTTTTTGGTGATAGAACTAAGTTTCTGAGCTTCAAAAATAATTGTAAGCTATTTCTGGCCTTGAAACCTCATTCTTCTGGTAATTCAGTTCAACAGGTTTTGATTATTATTTCTTTTTTGCGCGGCGACCCTCAGGACTGGGCATTTTCTCTTGCGCCAGGAGACCGTGCATTGAGTGGTGTCGATGCGTTTTTCCTGGCGCTCGGATTGCTGTACGATGAGCCTAATTCAGTGGATCAGGCTGAGAAAAATTTGCTGGCTTTGTGCCAGGGTCAGGATGATATAGAAGTATATTGTCAGAAATTTAGGAAGTGGTCAGTACTCACTCTGTGGAATGAATCTGCGCTGGCAGCTTTGTTCAGAAAGGGTCTCTCTGAGGCTCTTAAGGATGTCATGGTGGGTTTTCCTATGACTGCTGGTTTGAATGAGTCTATGTCTTTGGCCATTCAGATCGGTCGTCGCTTGCGCGAGCGTAAATCTGTGCACCATCTGGCGGTATTGTCTGAGATTAAACCTGAGCCTATGCAGTGCGATAGGACTATGACCAGAGTTGAACGGCAAGAACACAGACGTCTGAATGGGCTGTGTTTCTACTGTGGTGATTCCACTCATGCCATTTCTGATTGTCCTAAGCGCACTAAGCGGTTCGATAGGTCTGCCGTCATTGGTACTGTACAGTCCAAATTCCTTCTGTCCATTACCTTGATATGCTCTTTGTCATTGTATTCTGTCATGGCGTTTGTGGATTCAGGCGCTGCCCTGAATCTGATGGATTTGGATTATGCTAAACGTTGTGGGTTTTTCTTGGAGCCTTTGCGGTGTCCTATTCCGTTGAGAGGAATTGATGCTACACCTTTGGCCAAGAATAAACCTCAGTACTGGGCCCAGCTGACCATGTGCATGGCTCCTGCACATCAGGAAGTTATTCGCTTTCTGGTGCTACATAATCTGCATGATGTGGTCGTGTTGGGGTTGCCATGGCTACAAACCCATAATCCAGTATTGGATTGGAACTCTATGTCGGTATCCAGCTGGGGTTGTCAGGGGGTACATGGTGATGTTCCATTTTTGTCTATTTCGTCATCCACTCCTTCTGAGGTCCCAGAGTTCTTGTCTGATTATCAGGATGTATTTGAAGAGCCCAAGTCCGATGCCCTACCTCCGCATAGGGATTGTGATTGTGCTATCGATTTGATTCCTGGTAGTAAATTCCCTAAAGGTCGTTTATTTAATTTATCCGTGCCTGAACACACCGCTATGCGCAGTTATGTGAAGGAATCCCTGGAGAAGGGACATATTCGCCCATCGTCATCACCACTGGGAGCAGGGTTCTTTTTTGTAGCCAAGAAGGATGGTTCGCTGAGACCGTGTATTGATTACCGCCTTCTTAATAAGATCACTGTTAAGTTTCAGTATCCCTTGCCATTGTTATCTGACTTGTTTGCTCGGATTAAGGGGGCTAGTTGGTTCACTAAGATAGATCTTCGTGGTGCGTATAATCTGGTGAGAATCAGGCAAGGAGATGAATGGAAAACGGCATTTAATACGCCCGAGGGTCATTTTGAGTATCTAGTGATGCCGTTCGGACTTGCCAATGCTCCATCTGTTTTTCAGTCTTTTATGCATGACATCTTCCGTGAGTATCTGGATAAATTCCTGATTGTTTACTTGGATGACATTTTGATCTTCTCAGATGATTGGGAGTCTCATGTGAAGCAGGTCAGAATGGTTTTCCAGGTCCTGCGTGCTAATTCTTTGTTCGTGAAGGGATCAAAGTGTCTCTTCGGTGTGCAGAAAGTTTCATTTTTGGGGTTCATCTTTTCCCCTTCTACTATCGAGATGGATCCGGTTAAGGTCCAAGCCATCCAGGATTGGACTCAGCCGACATCTCTGAAAAGACTGCAAAAGTTCCTGGGCTTTGCTAATTTTTATCGTCGCTTCATCTGTAATTTTTCTAGCATTGCCAAACCATTGACCGATTTGACCAAGAAGGGTGCTGATTTGGTTAATTGGTCTTCTGCTGCTGTGGAAGCTTTTCAGGAGTTGAAGCGTCGTTTTTGTTCTGCCCCTGTGTTGTGTCAACCAGATGTTTCTCTTCCGTTCCAGGTCGAGGTTGATGCTTCTGAGATTGGAGCAGGGGCGGTTTTGTCACAGAGAGGTTCTGGTTGCTCAGTGTTGAAACCATGTGCTTTCTTTTGCAGGAAGTTTTCTGCTGCTGAGCGTAATTATGATGTGGGCAACCGAGAGTTGCTGGCCATGAAGTGGGCATTCGAGGAGTGGCGTCATTGGCTTGAAGGAGCTAAGCATCGCGTGGTGGTATTGACTGATCATAAGAACCTTACTTATCTCGAGTCTGCCAAGCGCTTGAATCCTAGACAGGCCCGTTGGTCGTTATTTTTTGCTCGCTTCGATTTTGTGATTTCGTACCTTCCGGGCTCTAAAAATGTGAAGGCGGATGCTCTGTCTAGGAGTTTTGTGCCCGACTCTCCGGGTTTATCTGAGCCGGCGAGTATCCTCAAGGAAGGAGTCATTGTGTCTGCCATCTCCCCTGATTTGCGGCGATTGTTGCAAAAATTTCAAGGCTAATAAACCTGATCGTTGTCCGGCCGAGAAACTGTTCGTCCCTGATAGGTGGACTAGTAAAGTTATCTCTGAACTTCATTGTTCGGTGTTGGCTGGTCATCCAGGAATCTTTGGTACCAGAGAGTTAGTGGCTAGATCCTTCTGGTGGCCATCTCTGTCACGGGATGTACGTACTTTTGTGCAGTCCTGTGGGATTTGTGCTAGGGCTAAGCCCTGCTGTTCACGTGCCAGTGGGTTGCTTTTGCCCTTGCCGGTCCCGAAGAGGCCTTGGACACATATTTCGATGGATTTCATTTCTGACCTTCCCGTTTCTCAAAAGATGTCAGTCATTTGGGTGGTCTGTGATCGCTTTTCTAAAATGGTCCATCTGGTGCCCTTGGTTAAATTGCCTTCCTCCTCTGATTTGGTGCCTTTGTTCTTCCAGCATGTGGTTCGTTTGCATGGCATTCCTGAGAATATTGTTTCTGACAGAGGTTCCCAGTTTGTTTCAAGGTTCTGGCGAGCCTTTTGTGGTAGGATGGGCATTGACCTATCTTTTTCCTCGGCTTTCCATCCTCAGACTAATGGCCAGACCGAACGAACCAATCAGACCTTGGAAACATATCTGAGATGTTTTGTTTCTGCAGACCAGGATGATTGGGTGTCCTTTTTGCCGTTGGCTGAGTTCGCCATTAATAATCGGGCCAGCTCGGCTACCTTGGTCTCTCCATTTTTCTGCAATTCTGGGTTCCATCCTCGTTTCTCTTCAGGACAGGTTGAGTCTTCGGACTGTCCTGGTGTGGATTCTGTGGTGGACAGGTTGCAGCAGATCTGGACTCAGGTAGTGGACAATTTGACCTTGTCCCAGGAGAAGGCTCAACTTTTCGCTAATCGCAGACGCCGTGTGGGTCCCCAACTTCGTGTTGGGGATCTGGTTTGGTTATCTTCTCGTCATATTCCTATGAAGGTTTCCTCTCCTAAATTTAACCCCTTCATGACCCAGCCTATTTTGACCTTAAAGACCTTGCCATTTTTTGCAATTCTGACCAGTGTCCCTTTATGAGGTAATAACTCGGGAACGCTTCAACGGATCCTAGCGATTCTGAGATTGTTTTCTCGTGACATATTGGGCTTCATGTTAGTGGTAAATTTAGGTCGATAATTTTTGCGTTTATGTGTGAAAAAATTGGAAATTTGGTGAAAATTTTGAAAATTTCGCAATTTTCAAATTTTGAATTTTTATTCTGTTAAACCAGAGAGATATGTGACACAAAATAGTTAATAAATAACATTTCCCACATGTCTACTTTACATCAGCACAATTTTGGAAACAATTTTTTTTTTTGCTAGGAAGTTATAAGGGTTAAAATTTGACCAGCGATTTCTCATTTTTACAACGAAATTTACAAAACCATTTTTTTTAGGGACCACCTCACATTTGAACTCAGTTTGAGGGGTCTATATGGCTGAAAATACCCAAAAGTGACACCATTCTAAAAACTGCACCCCTCAAGGTACTCAAAACCACATGCAAGAAGTTTATTAACCCTTCAGGTGCTTCACAGCAGCAGAAGCAACATGGAAGGAAAAAATGAACATTTAACTTTTTAGTCACAAAAATGATCTTTCAGCAACAATTTTTTTATTTTCCCAATGGTAAAAGGAGAAACTGAACCACGAAAGTTGTTGTCCAATTTGTCCTGAGTACGCTGATACCTCATATGTGGGGGTAAACCACTGTTTGGGCGCACGGCAGGGCTTGAAAGGGAAGGAGCGCCATTTGACTTTTTGAATGAAAAATTGGCTGCACTCTTTAGCGGACACCATGTCACATTTGGAGAGCCCCCGTGTGCCTAAAAATTTGAGCTCCCCCACAAGTGACCCCATTTTGGAAACTAGACGCCCCAAGGAACTTATCTAGATGCATAGTGAGCACTTTGAACCCCCAGGTGCTTCACAAATTGATCCATAAAAATGAAAAAGTACTTTTTTTTCACAAAAAAATTATTTTAGCCTCAATTTTTTCATTTTCACATGGGCAACAGGATAAAATGGATCCTAAAATTTGTTGGGCAATTTCTCCTGAGTACACCGATACCTCATATGTGGGGGTAAACCACTGTTTGGGCACATGCTAAGGCTCGGAAGGGAAGGAGCGCCATTTGACTTTTTGAATGAAAAATTATCTCCATCGTTAGCGGACACCATGTCACGTTTGGAGAGCCGCCGTGTGCCTAAACATTGGAGCTCCCCCACAAGTGACCCCATTTTGGAAACTAGACCACCCAAGGAACTTATCTAGATGCATATTGAGCACTTTGAACCCCCAGGTGCTTCACAAATTGATCCATAAAAATGAAAAAGTACTTTTTTTTCACAAAAATTTTATTTTAGCCTCAATTTTTTTCATTTTCACATGGGCATCAGGGTAAAATGGATGCTAAAATTTGTTGGGCAATATCTCCTGAGTACACCGATACCTCACATGTAGGCGTAAACCACTGTTTAGGCGCACGGCAAGGCTCGGAAGGGAAGGAGCGCCATTTGACTTTTTGAATGAAAAAATAGCTCCAATCGTTAGCGGACACCATGTCACGTTTGGAGAGCCGCCGTGTGCCTAAACATTGGAGCTCCCCCACAAGTGACCCCATTTTGGAAACTAGACCACCCAAGGAACTTATCTAGATGCATATTGAGCACTTTGAACCCCCAGGTGCTTCACAAATTGATCCATAAAAATGAAAAAGTACTTTTTTTTCACAAAAATTTTATTTTAGCCTCAATTTTTTTCATTTTCACATGGGCATCAGGGTAAAATGGATGCTAAAATTTGTTGGGCAATATCTCCTGAGTACACCGATACCTCACATGTAGGCGTAAACCACTGTTTAGGCGCACGGCAAGGCTCGGAAGGGAAGGAGCGCCATTTGACTTTTTGAATGAAAAAATAGCTCCAATCGTTAGCGGACACCATGTCACGTTTGGAGAGCCGCCGTGTGCCTAAACATTGGAGCTCCCCCACAAGTGACCCCATTTTGGAAACTAGACCACCCAAGGAACTTATCTAGATGCATATTGAGCACTTTGAACCCCCAGGTGCTTCACAAATTGATCCATAAAAATGAAAAAGTACTTTTTTTTCACAAAAATTTTATTTTAGCCTCAATTTTTTTCATTTTCACATGGGCATCAGGATAAAATGGATGCTAACATTTGTTGGGCAATATCTCCTGAGTACACCGATACCTCACATGTAGGCGTAAACCACTGTTTAGGCGCACGGCAAGGCTCGGAAGGGAAGGAGCGCCATTTGACTTTTTGAATGAAAAAATAGCTCCAATCTTTAGCGGACACCATGTCACGTTTGGAGAGCCGCCGTGTGCCTAAACATTGGAGCTCCCCCACATATGACCCCATTTTGGAAACTAGACTACCCAAGGAACTTATCTAGATGCATATTGAGCACTTTGAACCCCCAGGTGCTTCACAAATTGATCCATAAAAATGAAAAAGTACTTTTTTTTCACAAAAATTTTATTTTAGCCTCAATTTTTTTCATTTTCACATGGGCATCAGGGTAAAATGGATGCTAAAATTTGTTGGGCAATATCTCCTGAGTACACCGATACCTCACATGTAGGCGTAAACCACTGTTTAGGTGCACGGCAAGGCTCAGAAGGGAAGGAGCGCCATTTGACTTTTTGAATGAAAAAATAGCTCCAATCTTTAGCGGACACCATGTCACGTTTGGAGAGCCGCCGTGTGCCTAAACATTGGAGCTCCCCCACATATGACCCCATTTTGGAAACTAGACCACCCAAGGAACTTATCTAGATGCATATTGAGCACTTTGAACCCCCAGGTGCTTCACAAATTGATCCATAAAAATGAAAAAGTACTTTTTTTTCACAAAAATTTTATTTTAGCCTCAATTTTTTTCATTTTCACATGGGCATCAGGATAAAATGGATGCTAAAATTTGTTGGGCAATATCTCCTGAGTACACCGATACCTCACATGTAGGCGTAAACCACTGTTTAGGCGCACGGCAAGGCTCGGAAGGGAAGGAGCGCCATTTCACTTTTTGAATGAAAAATTAGCTCCAATCGTTAGCGGACACTATGTTGTGTATGGAAGGTATGTAGTGTATGTCAGGTTGGTGTGTGTGTGGTGTAGTATTCACCACACACACACACACACACACACCTGACGTACACTATACCACACCACACCAAACTGACGTACACTACGCCATACACACCCTGACACTACGTCAGGTTGGGTTGTGTAGTGTTAGGTTGGGGTGTGGTGTAGTGTACGTCAGGTAGGTGTGTGTGGTGTAGTGTACACCACACACACACACACACCAACCTGACGTACACTATACCACACCACACACCAACCTGATGTACACTACGCCACACACACCAATCTGACACACTACGTCAGGTTGGTGTGTGTGGTGTAGTGTATGTCAGGTTGGGGTGTGGTGTAGTGTACGTCAGGTAGGTGTGTGTGGTGTACTGTACACCACACACACACACCAACCTGACGTACACTATACCACACCACACACCAACCTGATGTACACTACGCCACACACACCAATCTGACACACTACGTCAGGTTGGTGTGTGTGGTGTAGTGTATGTCAGGCTGGGGTGTGGCGTAGTGTACGTCAGGTAGGTGTGTGTGGTGTACTGTACACCACACACACACACCAACCTGACGTACACTATACCACACCACACACCAACCTGATGTACACTACGCCACACACACCAATCTGACACACTACGTCAGGTTGGTGTGTGTGGTGTAGTGTATGTCAGGTTGGGGTGTGGTGTAGTGTACGTCAGGTAGGTGTGTGTGGTGTACTGTACACCACACACACACACCAACCTGACGTACACTATACCACACCACACACCAACCTGATGTACACTACGCCACACACACCAATCTGACACACTACGTCAGGTTGGTGTGTGTGGTGTAGTGTATGTCAGGTTGGGGTGTGGTGTAGTGTACGTCAGGTAGGTGTGTGTGGTGTACTGTACACCACACACACACACCAACCTGACGTACACTATACCACACCACACACCAACCTGATGTACACTACGCCACACACACCAATCTGACACACTACGTCAGGTTGGTGTGTGTGGTGTAGTGTATGTCAGGTTGGGGTGTGGTGTAGTGTACGTCAGGTTAGTGTGTGTGTGTGGTGTTGTGTATATCAGCCTGGTGTGGGTGAGTTCTGTAGTGGAATATCAGGATGTGGCTAGTCCACGGACGTGTGATGAATTCTGAAGCATTCATTCAAACACAGTGCAGGTTTGTCGGGACACGTTTCACATTGGAAACGAGTTTCCCTTCTTATCCCCCTTTTATAGCACACCCGGCACCTTTTTTTTGCTCTCCCCTCACAGGGAAAATGTTGCACCGGTACCATACGGGAGACTTGAGTTCCAGCAGTGCTGGGGCCCGCTCCTTCCTCGTCTCCAAACATCAGGGCCTTTATCACCGCCTCCTGGAACTGAAGGAAGGTGTTGTTGGTCTGGCCTGCACATCGTGATAGCACGTATGCGTTATACAGTGCCATTTGTACGATGTGCACAGCCAGTTTTTTATACCACACCTTCGTTTTCCGCATGGCACTATAGGGCTGGAGGACTTGATCAGAAAGATCAACTCCCCCCATGTGTTTGTTGTACCCCAGGGCACAGTCCGGTTTGTGGACCTGTGCTGGGGTACCTCGAACAGTGCTGGCCGTGGTGCCGGGACCATGGATTGTTGTCAAGAAAAAGACGTCCCTTTTGTCTTTGAACTTGACCGCAAGCATGTTGCCACTACATTGGGCCCGGCTCTCACCCTTTGGGAGAACCTGCTCAATTAGTGACAAAGGGAGACCCCTCTTGTTTCTGCGCACAGTACCGCAAGCAACGGTAGCTCTGGCAGAGAGGGACTGAAAGAGTGGGATGCTTGTATAAAAGTTATCAACGTACAGATGGTAACCTTTATCAAGCAGTGGGTGAACCAAATCCCACACTATTTTCCCACTCACCCCCAGAGCAGGTGGACAATCTGGGGGCTGGATACTGCTGTCCTTTCCTTGATAAACTCTAAAGCTGAGAGTGTACCCTGAGGTACTCTCACAGATCTTGTAGAGTTTTATCCCGTACCTCGCCCTTTTGCTTGGCAGGTACTGACGGAACTGAAGCCTCCCTTTGAAGTGGATGAGGGATTCATCCACACAAATTTCCCTTTGGGGAATGTACACTTCAGCAAACTTGTTGCTGAAGTGTTCGATGACCGGCCGAATTTTGAACAATCTATCAAAATTCGGGTCATCGCGAGGAAGGATGTCCGTATTGTCCCTAAAGTGGAGAAATTTATGAATCGCCTCAAAACGTTTGCGATTCATAACCATGCCAAATACTGGAGTTTGATATAAAATATCAGTACTCCAGTATTGGCGAAGTTCTGGTTTCTTCACAATTCCCATGTGAAGGACCAGTCCCCAATATTTCATCATTTCTACGGAGTCAACGGGCTTCCAAGTAGTAAATGATGAAACTGGGTTTTGGGCAAAAAATTGCAGGGCGTACAAATTTGTTTGCTCCACCATGAGACTGACGATTGACTCCGAGAAAAAGACTTTGAAAAAGTCTATCTCCCGGAGGTTGGCAGTCTCAAATTGGATTCCTGATTGGGGAATGAAATCAGGAATCCGTGGAGCAAAGTTTTCAGGGACGGGGGTCCAGACGGGGGCACTAGTGCTAGGTTGGGCGTCACTAGCACTAGGTTGGGGGTCACTTACACTTGGCTCCGACTCTCCTTCCCTGGGCTCCGGCTCCCCTCCCCTGGGCTCCGGACGATTTCTCGGCCTGCGACATCTTGGGGGTGGCGAGTCGGTGTCACTAGGGGAGGAAGAGTGGGAGGAATACAGAAAAGTGGGGTCCTCTCCCTCACTATCAGCTTCGGAGGCAAGAAAGGAATATGCCTCCTCAACTGAGTACAGCCTTTGTGACTGGGATGACTGGGATGAGCGGGACATTGTGTGTGTGGTGCGTGTGTAAAAAAAAATCTAAACTTTATTATAGTGTTGCGTGTGCGTGTGTATGTGCGAGTGTTTGGTGCAACTCTTCTGCAGGAGGAGGCTATCAGGTGCGGGGAGCTGTCAGACGCGTGTGGGGGCTGTCAGGCGCGTGGGGGCTGTCAGGCGCGGGGGGCTGTCAGGCGCGGGGGGCTGTCAGGCGCGGGGGGACAGGAGGGGGCTGAGGAGATGCAGCGTCAGATGGAGATGAAGCTGGCAGCAGCAGGTGATCAGGGGGGCAGGGGGTGATCAGGGGGGCAGGGGGTGATCAGTGGGTGATCAGGGGGGCCAGGGGGTGATTAGCGGTGATCACTGAAGAGGGTGATCACCAGGGCAGGAGGGGCTGACAGACACAGGGGCGGTAGCAGAGAAGAAAACGCAGCAGCAGCAGCAGGTGATAAAGGGGGGCAGAGGGGTGATCAGGTGGACTGGGGGGGCAGGGGGTGATCAGGGGGGGCAGGGGGTGATTAGCGGTGATCACTGAAGAGGGTGATCACCAGGGGAGGGGCTGACAGACGCAAACGCGGTAGGAGAGAAGAAAACACAGCAGCAGCAGCGGGTGATGAAGGGGGGCAGAGGGGTGATCAGGTGGACAGTGGGGGGGCAGGGGGTGATCAGGGGGGGTAGGGGGTGATCAGGGGGGGCAGGGGGTGATTAGCTGAAGATCACTGAAGAGGGTGATCACCAGGGGAGGAGGGGCTGACAGACGCAGGGGGCAGTAGGAGAGAAAACACAGCAGCAGCAGCAGGTGATAAAGGGGGGCAGGGGGTGATCAGGTGGACAGGGGGGGGCAGGGGGTGATCGGGGGGGTAGGGGGTGATCAGGGGGGGGCAGGGGGTGATTAGTGGTGATCACTGAGGAGGGTGATCACCAGGGGAGGAGGGGCTAACAGATGCAGGGGGCGATAGGAGAAAAGAAAGTAGAGCAGCAGCAGGTGATAAAGGGGGGCAGGGGGTGATCAGGTGGACAGGGGGGGGGCAGGGGGTGATCGGGGGGGTAGGGGGTGATCAGGGGGGGGGCAGGGGGTGATTAGTGGTGATCACTGAGGAGGATGATCACCAGGGGAGGAGGGGCTAACAGATGCAGGGGGCGATAGGAGAAAAGAAAATAGAGCAGGAGCTGGTGATAAAGGGGGGCTGGGGGATGATCGGGTGGGGCAGGGGGGAGGGAGCGGAGGTTGGGGGGAGTGGAGGACAGGAGAGGGGAGGTACCTGTCCTCAGCAGCAGCGGTGGTACTGGCGGTAGCAGTGGGGGAGGCGGCGGTGGCAGTGGGGGATACGGCGGCGGCGCTCTGAAGATGTGTGCGGCGGCTGCGGCGGCGATCGCGGAGTCTGGGGGGGCAGGTGAGCAGTCGGGCACCTCGCTCCTCAGCTTCCACGGATGGGATGAAGCTGAGGAGCGAGGCAGACGCTGTTTTTCTCCGCCCCTCCAGCTCTGATTGGAGTGCTAACGTCACATGGACGCTAGCTCCAATCAGAGCTGGAGGGGGTTAAAAAAAGGTCAGCAGCGGTGATCGTAGACCCGGGGGGGCAAAGCCACCCCCCCTGGGGTGAAGTACAGGTCCCCCTGCACCTGCGGGTACGGTGACATTTGAATGACCCCGGTCACCGGACCCGCAGGGAAGCATTCCCGCCATGACGCCACATAGGCGTCATGGGTCGGAATGGCACCGACTTTCATGACGCCTACGTGGCGTCATGGGTCGGGAAGGGGTTAAACCTCGTTTTATTGGTCCGTATAGGATTTCTGAGATTCTCAATCCTGTGTCCTTTCGTCTGACCCTCCCGGACTCCTTTTCCATACATAATGTATTCCATAGGTCGTTGTTGCGGAGATACGTGGCACCTATGGTTCCATCTGTTGAGCCTCCTGCCCCTGTTTTGGTGGAGGGGGAATTGGAGTATATTGTGGAGAAAATTTTGGATTCTCGTGTCTCTAGACGGAAACTCCAGTATCTGGTTAAATGGAAGGGTTATGCTCAGGAAGATAATTCCTGGGTTTTTGCCTCTGATGTCCATGCTCCAGATCTTGTTCGTGCCTTTCATGTGGCTCATCCTGGTCAGCCTGGGGGCTCTGGTGAGGGTTCGGTGACCCCTCCTCAAGGGGGGGGTACTGTTGTGAATTCTGTGGCTGAATTCACTCCTGTGGTCACAAGTGGTACTGCAGCTTCTGGGCTTCCTCCCTCAGGTGTTCTGGTGAGCTCGTTGGCTGCCTTGTTATTTAACTCCACCTGATTCTGTCTTCCTTGCTCCTTGTCAATGTTCCAGTGTTGGATCTGAGCTTCTGGATCTTTCCTGTGGCCTGCTGCTCTGCTTAGATAAGTGCTTCTTTGCTTTTGTTGCTGTTTTTTCTGTCCAGCTTGTGGGGGTCTTTTTGCCCCCTTTGCGTGGTTTTTTGCTTTAGGGTTTTTTGTAGACTGCAAAGTTCTCTTTGCTATCCTCGCTCTATCTAGAATATCGGGCCTCACTTTGCTGAATCTATTTCATCCCTACGTTTTGTCTTTTCATCTTGCTAACAGTCATTATATGTGGGGGGCTGCCTTTTCCTTTGGGGTATTTCTCTGAGGCAAGTCAGGCTTGTATTTCTATCTTCAGGCTAGTCAGCTCCTCAGGCTGTGCCGAGTTGCATAGGTAGTGTCAGGCGCAATCCACAGCTGCCTTTAGTTGTGTTTAGGATAGGTTCAGGTATTGCGGTCTACAGAGATTCCACGTCTCAGAGCTCGTTCTATTGTTTTTGGGTTATTGTCAGATCACTGTATGTGCTCTGATTACTGGCACACTGTGTTACTGGATTGCCTTCATAACAATGATGTCTGGGAATTATTACAGGGTGTTTCTCATCAAATTCCACTTCAGCTTCTTGAATACGACCTCCAATTCTTAACAGCCCATCTTGGTCGATGATTGGATCAAGCTTCTTCAAAACACTGTCTCTAAAAACAGGTTGGCCTTTATTGAGGTTATCTATTTCTTTGGCATAACATTCACGTTGTATGGTACGAATTATAACATTCTTGGCATTTTCCATGTTTGGAACGGTAAAGGCAAGCTTGCAGTGGTGCCAACCCTTGCAAGGTTTCTGAATGGCGGGTGATGTTGACTTATAGGATCGAGCCACATGAATTAAACAAACGAGGGCATGAACAAGCGAGTTCCAAGTTGAGAACCTGTTGAAATGGGTCGATTTGAGGGGATTGTCTTTAGTCACCGTACGTAGAACGGATACCTGAGGACGGATTTTCTCGTCTGCCTCTGGATCCACCAGTTCAAAGGTGTTTGACTCGTCAATGTATGGCGTCGAACGGTATAAGAATGTAGGGCCAGTAAACCAGGTTGTTGTCCTCAAGGAGTCTTGCTTCAACGGATCTGGTTGCGTGGTCCGCAGGATTGTGGTGTGTGGACACATAGTGCCACTGTTTAGGTCAGGTGGATCTCCTGATCCTTAGCACCCGATTGCTGACGTAGACATAAAAGTGATGAGTTTCGTTGCCAATGTACCCCAGCACTACCTTGCTGTCTGTGTAGAACTCGACTTCTTTGACTTCCAGGCCGATTTCTGTCGAGATAAGTTCAGCTAACTCTACTGCTAGCACAGCTGCACAGAGTTCCAGTCTGGGTACTGTGTGTTCACGGAGTGGGGCCAGTTTTGCCAGGCTCATAACAAGCCTTACATGGCATTGTTCATTGATGTCGGTAGTTTTCAAATACGCCACTGCTGCAATTGCTTTGGTTGAAGCATCACAGAAGACACAAAGCCTTTGCATCTTGACTTCTGTTGATAGCACAGAAGCATATGGACATGCCACGTAGAGACTTGACAGGGCTTCTAAAGAGTTCTTCCATCTTAGCCACAAGTCTCTTTTCTCGCTAGGAAGCGGATCATCCCAATCGGACGTCTCTTGGGTGAAGTCTCTCAACATCATTTTACCTTGGATAATTACAAATCCCAGAGGATCGTACAAGCTGTTTACAACGGACAGGGCACCTCTACGCGTGAAGGGTTTCTCTTCTTCGCTGATCTGGAAGGTAAATGCATCCTTTCTCAAATCCCAGAGTAAACCAAGGCTCCGCTGCATGGGAAGGGAGTCCGAGCTTAAATCCAAGACTTTTAAATCAGTTGAGTAATCTTGAGAGGGAAAGGCTGCCATTAGTTTTTGGCTGTTGGAAGCAATTTTGTGCAACCTCAAATTGGACGAAGCAGGCATTTCTTGTGCCTTTTTAGGAGACTGACTGCCGACTCATCTGTGGGTGTGGATATTAGGCAGTCATCTACATAGAAATCCTTTTCCACAAACGATCTTACATCCGTTCCATACTTTGCTTCACCCTCTCCGGCTGAATGTTTAAGGCCATAGATATAAAGGCACAGATGATTGGCCTCGGGGAGACCAAAACATCCAACACTGCGGAGACACCATCACGTGTTTCTCAACGCAGTGATTCCAGAACACTGCCCCCATCCCTTATAGGAAATATGCAGATGCATGTAAAGAAGCTGCGGAGACACCATCACGTGTTTCTCGACGCAAGCAGTGAATAGCCAGGCCTTTCCCCGGGAACGAACAACCACGGGAAGGGCAGCATCCTATGAAGGAAAGCCACCTATGCCAAGCATGGTATCCATCCACAGACAGCTGTTTTGGGGTTTTTGCCCCTCATCAGTGTGGAGTAGGAATCTGGCTATTAGGAGCAGTGCCTAGTAAAAAGGCTATAAAGGCACAGATGATTGGCCTCGGGGAGACCAAAACATCCAACACTGTGGAGACACCATCACGTGTTTCTCAACGCAGTGATTCCAGAACACTGCCCCCATCCCTTATGGGAAATATGCAGATGCATGTAAAGAAGCTGCGGAGACACCATCACGTGTTTCTCGATGCAAGCAGTGAATAGCCAGGCCTTTCCCCGGGAAGGAACAACCACGGGAAGGGCAGCATCCTATGAAGGAAAGCCACCTATGCCAAGCATGGTATCCATCCACAGACAGCTGTTTCGGGGTTTTTGCCCCTCATCAGTGTGGAGTAGGAATCTGGCTATTAGGAGCAGTGCCTAGTAAAAAGGCTATAAAGGCACAGATGATTGGCCTCGGGGAGACCAAAACATCCAACACTGCGGAGACACCATCACGTGTTTCTCAACGCAGTGATTCCAGAACACTGCCCCCATCCCTTATGGGAAATATGCAGATGCATGTAAAGAAGCTGCAGAGACACCATCACGTGTTTCTCGACACAAGCAGTGAATTGCCAGGCCTTTCCCCGGGAAGGAACAACCACGGGAAGGGCAGCATCCTATGAAGGAAAGGCCAATCATCTGTGCCTTTATAGCCTTTTTACTAGGCACTGCTCCTAATAGCCAGATTCCTACTCCACACTGATGAGGGGCAAAAACCCCGAAACAGCTGTCTGTGGATGGATACCATGCTTGGCATAGGTGGCTTTCCTTCATAGGATGCTGCCCTTCCCGTGGTTGTTCCTTCCCGGGGAAAGACCTGGCTATTCACTGCTTGCGTCGAGAAACACGTGATGGTGTCTCCGCAGCTTCTTTACATGCATCTGCATATTTCCCATAAGGGATGGGGGCAGTGTTCTGGAATCACTGCGTTGAGAAACACGTGATGGTGTCTCCACAGTGTTGGATGTTTTGGTCTCCCCGAGGCCAATCATCTGTGCCTTTATAGCCTTTTTACTAGGCACTGCTCCTAATAGCCAGATTCCTACTCCACACTGATGAGGGGCAAAAACCCCGAAACAGCTGTCTGTGGATGGATACCATGCTTGGCATAGGTGGCTTTCCTTTATAGGATGCTGCCCTTCCCGTGGTTGTTCCTTCCCGGGGAAAGGCCTGGCTATTCACTGCTTGCGTCGAGAAACACGTGATGGTGTCTCCGCAGCTTCTTTACATGCATAAGGCCATAGATAGTGACAGCAGGGGGGGGGGGCTGTTCCCGAAGATATGTACCTTCATACGATATTCCACGATGTCCTTGTAGGGGTCATTATCGCGGTACCAGAAGAACCTCAAGTAGTTTCTGTGTTCTTCCTTAACAAGGAAGCAGTGGAACATCTGCTGTATGTCGGCCATAAATGCTACTGCATCTTTGCGGAAACGAAGAAGTACTCCCAGAATTCTGTTGTTAAGGTCTGGACAAGACAGAAAGACGTTGTTTAAAGAAACACCTTCGTATCTGGAACTTGAGTCAAATACCACTCTTATCTGACCTGGTTTCTTTGGATGATACACACCGAAAATAGGTAAGTAACAACATTCCTCGGAATCTTGAAGTACAGGTGCAATTTTCATGTGGCCACTCTTGAATATTCTCTCCATGAAGGTAAAGAAGTGTTCTCTTGTTTCTGGTGTCTTCTGCAGTTTGCATATAAGGGAGACAAATAATAATAATTTTATTTATATAGCGCCAACATATTCCGCAGCGCTTTACAAATTATAGAGGGGACTTGTACAGACAATAGACATTACAGCATAACAGAAATACAGTTCAAAACAGATACCAGGAGGAGTGAGGGCCCTGCTCGCAAGCTTACAAACTATGGGGAAAAGGGGAGACACGAGAGGTGGATGGTAACAATTGCTTTAGTTATTCGGACCAGCTATAGTGTAAGGCTCAGGTGTTCATGTAAAGCTGCATGAACCAGTTACCTGCCTAAGTATGTAGCAGTACAGACACAGAGGGCTAATACTGCATAAAGTGTATGAGAACATGATGCGAGGAACCTTTTTTTTTTTTTTTTTTTTATTATAAATAGGCCACACAGGGATCGTTAGGTTAATGCATTGAGGCGGTAGGCCAGTCTGAACAAATGAGTTTTTAGGGCACGCTTAAAACTGTGGGGATTGGGGATTAATCGTATTAACCTAGGTAGTGCATTCCAAAGAATCGGCGCAGCACGTGTAAAGTCTTGGAGACGGGAGTGGGAGGTTCTGATTATTGAGGATGCTAACCTGAGGTCATTAGCGGAGTTCTCTCTCTGACAAGTTCTCTGTTGTTGGGTAAGCGTTGCCTCTGTGGTTTGAATGGTAAAGGTGCGACCCAACTCTTTGATTCATCTCTTACTATCTCTCGATCCATGATGTCCAAAAAGTCTGTCCTCTATGAACATTGGTACCTGGTTGTCTTCTCTTGTCCTGTGGAAAACTGTGCACCCTATATGATCTTGCTCACCGTCGCATGCATGGTCTTCACAGGAAGGATCAGCTAACGGACAAGGTGGAGGGGCGTTGTGTGGCAATTCTTTAATCAGGAAACTGCTCTCGCATGGCAGGAAGAGAGACAGACGTTCATTTTTGAGAGTATTGGTGAGCATGTTGTTGACTGATGTTGGCCTGTGTGCTCCACCCAGACAGACGTCTCCCACGATGATCCATCCTAGGTCAAGTCTCTGAGCATATGGGGCGTTTTGTGGGCCGTTAATCTGTCCTCTAGGCTTGTGAACCCGTAGTATGTCTCTTCCAAGGAGTAAGATGATTGGAGCTCCTTTGTCCAGTTCCGGTATCAGGTGAGCTATACGTTTCAAGTGGGTATGATGAGCTGCTACCTCTGGTGTAGGTATCTCAGACCTGTTGTCGGGAATCTGGTTGCACTCCAGTATTGATGGCAAGGATAAGCAGGTTTGACCATCTATAGACTCTACTTTGAATCCGGTCGCCTTTCTCCCCGTCGTCTCGACAGTACCTGCACATGTCTTCAAGGAGAACAGAGTGCCGGGACCAGCAATGTTGAAGGTGTCGAAGAGAAAGGACATAGAGAAAGGTAATAGCTGATGATGACCAGCAGAGGGAGACGATGCCACACACTGTAATAGATGATGATGACCAGCAGAGGGAGCCGATACCATACACTGTAATAGATGATGATACCCAGCAGAGGGAGACGATACCACACACTGTAATAGCTGATGATGACCAGCAGAGGGAGACGATACCACACACTGTAATAGCTGATGATGACCAGCAGAGGGAGACGATACCACACAGTGTTATAGCTGATGATGACCAGCAGAGGGAGACGATACCACACACTGTAATAGATGATGATGACCAGCAGAGGGAGACGATACCACACACTGTAATAGATGAAGATGACCAGCAGAGGGAGACAACACCACACACTGTAATAGATGATGATGACCAGCAGAAGGAGACGATACCACACAGTGTAATAGCTGATGATGACCAGCAGAGGGAGACGATACCACACAGTGTAATAGATGATGATGACCAGCAGATGGAGCCGATACCACACACTGTAATAGATGATGATGACCAGCAGAGGGAGACGATGCCACACACTGTAAAAGATGATGATGACCAGCAAAGGGAGCCAATACCACACAGTGTAATAGCTGATGATGACCAGCAGAGGGAGCCGATACCACACACTGTAATAGATGATGATGACCAGAAGAGGGAGCCGATACCACACACTGTAATAGATGATGATGACCAGCAGAGGGAGCCGATACCACACAGTGTAATAGATGATGATGACCAGCAGAGGGAGACGATACCACACACTGTAATAGATGTTGATGACTAGCAGAGGGAGCCGATACCACACACTGTAATAGATGATGATGACCAGCAGAGGGAGCCGATGCCACACACTGTAATAGCTGATGATGACCAGCAGAGGGAGCCGATACCACACAGTGTAATAGATGATGATGACCAGCAGAGGGAGACGATACCACACACTGTAATAGCTGATGATGATGACCAGCAGAGGGAGCCGATACCACACACTGTAATAGATGATGATGATCAGCAGAGGGAGACGATACCACACACTGTAATAGATGATGATGACCAGCAGAGGGAGCCGATACCACACAGTGTTATAGATGATGATGACCAGCAGAGGGAGCCGATACCACACACTGTAATAGATGATGATGACCAGCAGAGGGAGCCGATACCACACACTGTAATAGATGATGATGACCAGCAGAGGGAGCCGATACCCCACACTGTAATAGATGATGATGACCAGCAGAGGGAGCCGATACCACACAGTGTAATAGATGATGATGACCAGCAGAAGGAGACGATACCACACAGTGTTGTAGCTGATGATGACCAGCAGAGGGAGCCGATACCACACACTGTAATAGATGATGATGACCAGCAGAGGGAGCCGATACCACACAGTGTTATAGATGATGATGACCAGCAGAGGGAGACGATGCTACACACTGTAATAGATGATGATGACCAGCAGAGGGAGTCGATACCACACACTGTAGTAGGTGAGGACGAGCAGCAGAGGGAGCCAATACCACACACTGTAATAGATGATGATGACCAGCAGAGGGAGACGATACCACACACTGTAATAGCTGATGATGATGACCAGCAGAGGGAGCCGATACCACACACTGTAATAGATGATGATGATCAGCAGAGGGAGACGATACCACACAGTGTAATAGATGATGATGACCAGCAGAGGGAGCCGATACCACACACTGTAATAGATGATGATGACCAGCAGAGGGAGCCGATACCACACATTGTAATAGATGATGATGACCAGCAGAGGGAGCAGATACCACACACTGTAATAGATGATGATGACCAGCAGAGGGAGCCGATACCACACAGTGTTATAGATGATGATGACCAGCAGAGGGAGTCGATACCACACACTGTAATAGATGATGATGACCAGCAGAGGGAGCCGATACCACACACTGTAATAGATGATGATGACCAGCAGAGGGAGCCGATACCACACACTGTAATAGATGATGATGACCAGCAGAGGGAGCCGATACCCCACACTGTAATAGATGATGATGACCAGCAGAGGGAGCCGATACCACACAGTGTTATAGATGATGATGACCAGCAGAGGGAGACGATGCTACACACTTTAATAGATGATGATGACCAGCAGAGGGAGTCGATACCACACACTGTAGTAGGTGAGGACGAGCAGCAGAGGGAGCCAATACCACACACTGTAATAGATGATGATGACCAGCAGAGGGAGGCGATATCACACACTGTAATAGCTGATGATGACCAGCAGAGGGCGACGATACCACAAACTGTAATAGATGAAGATGACCAGCAGAGGGAGACAACACCACACACTGTAATAGATGATGATGACCAGCAGAGGGAGCCGATACCACACACTGTAATAGATGATGATGACCAGCATAGGGAGCCAATACCACACACTGTAATAGCTGATGACGACCAGCAGAGGGAGCCGATACCACACACTGTAATAGCTGATGACGACCAGCAGAGGGAGACAACACCACACACTGTAATAGCTGATGATGACCAGCAGAGGGAGTCGATACCACACACTGTAGTAGATGAGGATGAGCAGCAGAGGGAGACAACACCACACACTGTAATAGATGAACATGACCAGCAGAGGGAGACAACACCACACACACTAATAGATGATGATGACCAGCAGAGGGAGCCGATACCACACACTGTAATACATGATGATGACCAGCAGAGGGAGACGATACAACACACTGTAATAGCTGATGATGACCAGCAGAGGGAGCCAATACCACACACTGTAATAGATGATGATGACCAGCAGAGGGAGCCGATACCACACAGTGTAATAGATGATGACGACCAGCAGAGGGAGACGATACCACACACTGTAATAGATGATGATGACCAGCAGAGGGAGCCGATACCACACAGTGTAATAGATGATGATGACCAGCAGAGGGAGACGATACCACACACTGTAATAGATGATGATGACCAGCAGAGGGAGTCGATACCACACAGTGTTATAGCTGATGATGACCAGCAGAGGGAGCCGATACCACACACTGTAATAGATGATGATGACCAGCAGAGGGAGCCGATACCACACAGTGTAATAGATGATGATGACCAGCAGAGGGAGACTATGCCACACACTGTAATAGATGATGATGACCAGCAAATGAGCCAATACCACACAGTGTAATAGCTGATGATGACCAGCAGAGGGAGCCGATAGCACACACTGTAATAGATGATGATGACCAGCAGAGGGAGATGATACCACACACTGTAATAGCTGATGACAACCAGCAAAGGGAGCCGATACCACACACTGTAATAGCTGATGATGACCAGCAGAGGGAGACGATACCACACACTGTAATAGATGATGATGACCAGTAGGGGGAGACGATACCACACACTGTAATAGATGATGATGACCAGCAGGGGGAGACGATACCAGACACTGTAATAGATGAAGATGACCAGCAGAGGGAGACAACGCCACACACTGTAATAGCTGATGATGACCAGCAGAGGGAGCCGATACCACACACTGTAATAGATGATGATGACCAGCAGAGGGAGACAACACCACACACTGTAATAGATGATGATGACCAGCAGAGGGAGCCGATACCATACACTGTAAAAGCTGATAATGACCAGCAAAGGGAGCCAATACCACACACTGTAAAAGCTGATAATGACCAGCAAAGGGAGCCAATACCACACACTGTAATAGCTGATGATGACCAGCAGAGGGAGCCAATACCACACACTGTAATAGATGAGGATGTCCAGCAGAGGGAGCTAATACCACACACTTTAATAGATGATGATGACCAGCAGAGGGAGACAACACCACACACTGTAATAGCTGATGATGACCAGCAGAGGGAGCCAATACCACACACTGTAATAGATGAAGATGACCAGCAGAGGGAGACGATACCACACACTGTAATAGATGATGATGACCAGCAGAGGGAGCCGATACCACACACTGTAATAGCTGATGATGACCAGCAGAGGGAGCCGATACCACACACTGTAATAGATAAAGATGACCAGCAGAGGGAGACGATACCACACACTGTAATAGATGATGATGACCAGCAGAGGGAGCCGATACCACACAGTGTAATAGATGATGATGACCAGCAGAGGGAGACAACACCACACACTGTAATAGCTGATGATGACCAGCAGAGGGAGCCAATACCACACAGTGTTATAGATGATGATGACCAGCAAAGGGAGACGATACCACACACTGTAATAGATGATGATGACCAGCAGAGGGAGACGATACCACACACTGTAATAGCTGATGATGACCAGCAGAGGGAGCCGATACCACACACTGTAATAGCTGATGATGAACAGCAGAGGGAGCCGTATGTGTATTGGGCACTATAACATGTACTTTTTTTTCTGAGTGGATTGATTCTTGTCCGGTTTTAATATTTTGTGTGGCGTACCAATAAAATATACTAAAAATAAAAAGAAACATTGGCGCTACAGGCAGTTCCTGGTGAAGGAACAATTGCTTAATGTAGAATGCTGCTGATGAATACAACAGGTTTGTAGCATAAATACACACTGTAATAGCTGATGATGACCAGAAGAGGGAGCCGATACCACACAGTGTAATAGATGATGATGACCAGCAGAGGGAGACGATACCACACACTGTAATAGATGATGATGACCAGCAGAGGGAGACGATGCCACACACTGTAATAGATGATGATGATCAGCAGAGGGAGTCGATACCACACACTGTAATAGATGATGATTACCAGCAGAGGGAGTCGATACCACACACCGTAATAGATGATGATGACCAGCAGAGGGAGACGATACCACACACTGTAATAGATGATGATGACCAGCAGAGGGAGCCGATACCACACACTGTAATAGCTGATGATGACCAGCAGAGGGAGACGATGCCACACAGTGTAATAGATGATGATGACCAGCAGAGGGAGCCGATACCACACACTGTAATAGCTGATGATGACCAGCAGAGGGAGCCGATACCACACAGTGTAATAGATGATGATGACCAGCAGAGGGAGCCGATTCCACACACTGTAATAGATGATGATGACCAGCAGAGGGAGACGATGCCACACACTGTAATAGATGATGATGACCAGCAGAGGGAGCCGATACCACACACTGTAATAGCTGATGATGACCAGCAGAGGGAGCCGTATGTGTATTGGGCACTATAACATGTACTTTTTTTTCTGAGTGGATTGATTCTTGTCCGGTTTTAATATTTTGTGTGGCGTACCAATAAAATATACTAAAAATAAAAAGAAACATTGGCGCTACAGTCAGTTCCTGGTGAAGGAACAATTGCTTAATGTAGAATGCTGCTGATGAATACAACAGGTTTGTAGCATAAATACTTGGAAAAAAATTATAGCGTTTCACCTGCGCTGTCTACAATACATGAGCAATAAAAAATAAATCTGTGCAATGAAGTGGATATAAATTCAAGAGCACTTACTCATTAAATAATCGTTGATGATGAGGTAGACTTTTTGATAAATCCTTTTAGGTGCTAGTAGAGTCTTTGGGGAGTAAGAGAAAAAGAAGCGAATGCTTTCATATTAATCAAATTCATAAATGTAGTAGAACAATGGGATATGGCATTCTATTCTCACTCAGGTACTGAATGGCAATATGCGGTTGGAAAACGCAATTCCTTGGTGTCCACAATTATTGCTGGTGTCGTGATGACTATGAGTGCTTTTTCCAAAGTTTATCGGTTCCTCCTGCTTAGAATGATATGCAACCTTTTACAGGTGTGGTTTTAATTGTATGTAATCTGGTTCTCACAATGCTGAGTGTACTTATTACTGATATCTTCAGGAGTAGAGCAGGGTTTCGTTGGTGATGACCTGACGATATCAGTAGTAAGAAGTACAATCCAGCTCAGGCAAGGGAACAATGGCAAACTTCTGGGACAGTTTTCTCAGACCCTCCCATCGTGACGGCACAGAGGCAAGGGGTGCTGTCACAAAAAGTGTAATGTTTGGGAAGATGGTGAGGGAGTACCTTGCAGGACAAATGTCCTCCTTGATTCCCCTGTGCCTTCTAATTATTGGGTATCCAAGCTGGACACGTGACATGAACTGGCTCTCTATGCCTTGGAGGTCCTGGCCTTCCCTGCTGCTAGCGTTTCGTCTGAGCGGGTTTTTAGTGCCGCTGACAGAATTATTTTGTTAACTGAAAATGCTGACAGGCTGACTCTTATAAAACAAGGGCTGGATTGGGCAAGATTTCTGTACACCACCAAGTGAAAACAGTGAAACATAACCTCAAATACATTGTCTTTTTTGTGGAGGTGTATTGTCATGCACCTCTCCCCAACCACACATGGCTATCCGCTTCCTGATTTTGTTTGTTTGGTGTTTTCCTCCTTATCCTAATCCTCATCATCCACAACCAGCACAACATCAGGGTTAACGTATTCCGTGATGCAAAAGTCACTCAATTTTTGTGCAAGGGTGTTTTTCAGATGCCTGTTACTAATTAGAAACCAAAATAAACTCACCCAGGAGGAACTGTCATCAAAATGAGATGTACGTATGTTTTTCCCATTTGTTCTTATATATTTCAGTTTTAATATATCTGCACTGTCCTTTTATGACCCAGTGTATACCTCTACAATATGAAAATATTGAAATTCTAATATATATACATATATTAGATCCCTGTCTCTGAGCTGTTGCTAGGGACAAACATATCTCGTTGAACACAATCTGGCATCATATATATGAACCCGTGTTCGCCCCTCCCTTTTGTTATTTACTTTCATCAGTGGATTAACATGCTTTTTTTCAGTATGATTGATCTTTATGTCTCCTCATTCTCCACCACTAGATCACCAGGCTTAACATCTTATGTGCCACTACAGGCAGTCCATTTTTTGACAAGGGTGTCTATGATGCCCATAGTATATTTAAAAAAAAATGTATCCCCCTTGGGGAAATGTTTGTCCGCCCATGCACTGCGTGTATGGGCATTACAAGTCTATGAGACACACTCCTTTACATAGGGCCTATTTTTTCATGAGACCTTCAGCAATGTCTCCTCTTTCTCCACCACTAGATCACCAGGCTTAACGTGTTCTGTGATGCTACAGGCAGTACAATTTTTGCCAAGCCTGTCTATGATGTCCATAAAAGATTAAAAAATGTATCCCCCATGGTGAAATGTTTCTCAGCCCACGCACTTCGTGTATGGTCGTTACAAGCCTAGTAGACACGCTCCTTTTCATTGGGCCCAGTTTTTAATGAAACCTTCCTCCAACTCTAATCATTTTCCACCACTAGATCACCAGGGTTCACTTGTTCTGTGCTGCTACAGACAGTCAATTTTTTGGCAAGGGTGTCTGTGATCCCAATTAAATATTTTTTTTACAAATGTATCCCCATGGGGAAAGGTTTGTCAGTCTGCATGGGCATTACAAGTCTAGGAGACCCGCTCCTTTGTAATGGGACAGTTTTTTTTATTGAGGCCCTCCTCCATGTTTCTTCCAAAGGGGATTGGGGTGCGGGCAAATTTGGGTCAAGGTGGCTCTTGCATTCAATGCATAAGGATACAGTATGGCAGGACCAACTGAAGAATGTGAAGTGGCTTTTCCTGTGGCCATCCAGTACCTGGGTTCAAAGGCTTATTGGGGAGCATATGACTCGATATAAGGGCAGGCCTTGCATTCATTGCAACATTTTTTCAGGAAGCCTTCCTGTACCTCTCGTGAAAGGGGTATTGGGGTGCGTTGTAATTCTTGGCAGCCCAGCCACTCACTGCATAGGCAATAACAGCATAGGAGACTCACTGTTTAATAATGGCCGTTTAAGAATATTAATGCCGCCTGATGCCCCTCTAAAAAGTATGCTTTGTGACTTTGAGTCCCTCCTTCATAAATGAAACAAGATGGGTCTGATGATGTGTCACACACCACATGGCCAGCTAGGGTTGTTAAATTTTACAATGACATTTCCCAGTGAATGCTTTTATATTGGCTGAAAGCAATGTTAAAGTTGAAAAATGCATCAAACATGCTACGTGTGAACATAGCCCAAGTGATGGAGGAACATTTTGGTCTTGGGTTAATTATTTTGCCTTATATACAAGTCATAACCCTGGAAAGGATGTACCTTAACATATTTCCCAGCAAAATTCATTTTGGTTTCATTTTTGTATGTTTTTTGGTGCACCTGTAAAAATGGCGTGAAACTCTGACAACATTGCTTACAGCTGTGACTTTGGAGTCAGAAGTGCCTCCAGGGGCGATTCCCCATGATGTTCCCATGTCATTTGAGCAGTGTTTCCATCATTCTCAGACGTTTTTAGACCTTAAAAGGACCCCCACGGGGATCGCGGTAAAAATACTTGGGTTTCCCATAGACTTACATTGGGCTCGTTGCTCGGGTCGAGTACCTGCGTATTCCAATTTGCTCGACCCGAGCAACGAGCACCCAAGCATTTTATTGCTCGCTCATCATTAGCTATAATTCATCCCCTTAGGATCTAGGTCTAAGGTGAAAATATAGTAAATGAGTCACCCGCCAGGGCCGTGGGGTACTCGATACTGGGTCCAGTACTTAAGGGGATGTGTCACAGCGGTGACCCGGTCCGTGGCCCTGGGCGCCCATGTAAAAAGCAAATTGAATAAAATTTGTGTTCGTGACTAGAGTTGAGCGACTTTTACTTTTTTAGGATCAAGTAGGGTTTCACGAAACCCGACTTTCTCCAAAGTCGGGTCGGGTGAAATCGGACGATTATTTCGAAAATTCGGGGGCCAACTGAAACACGAAAACCAATGCAAGTCAATGGTGAATCAAAGTTGGCAGTGAGTGGAGGACAGGAAAACACCTACAAGTGCCTATTTTAATGCCAAAAACATCAATTCGTATTACTGAAGCTTGTCAATCTTAATTTACTTTATAATAATAATTAGGCATTGAAAACAGGGGGTCATTTGGCTAAAGTTGTGAGGGGGTAGGGCTGGCTCAAGGTTTTCGTTGGCCCAGGAAACGCGGAATACGTCACGGCGGTGGAGCAGGGAGAGGTAAGTATTTCAACTTCAAGTGCTGTGATCCTGAGCAAGCAGGGGGGCCCACGCGTTGGCACTGGCACAGGGCCCCTCATAGTACGGCGGTGTGTTTGATGGCAGGTGGCGCCTCCCACTGCCAGAGACACTTTTGCGTACTATGAGGGGCCCTGTGCCAGTGCCAACGAGTATGCCCCCCACCTGATTAAGGAACCTGCACTTTCATCTGCACCTTCTTCTATGTCCCTGTGTAAGGTGGTATAGTATGTGGGAATGGGAACCTGACTTTTAGCAGGGTCAGATTCTGGCTGTGTAGAGTGCAAGGGGAATGTAGTGGTCTGGGTCAATGTACCAGAAGACTCATCTAGCAGTGGCTGGGCAATAGGCAGGATGAGGAGGAAACACAGATATAGGCCCAAAATAAAAAAGTAGGCTAAAAGCAGTTCAAAATTGGTAACAGGACTAAACAGGCGGCTGTTATGGCTGGCAATCAGGCAACACAGCGTGCAGTAATCAGCGCACATACAGAGATCTGGCAATAACCCAAAACAATAGGACGAGCTCTGAGACGTGGAATCTCTGTAGACTGCAGTACCTGATCTATCCTCACACAACTGGAAGCAACAGTGGATTGCGCCTATCAACTACCTATGCAACTCGGCACTGCCTGAGGAGCTGACTAGCCTGAAGATAGAAATACAAGCCTGACTTACCTCAGAGAAATACCCCAAAGGAATAGGCAGCCCCCACATATAATGACTGTTAGCAAGATGAAAAGACAAACGTAGGAATGAAATAGATTCAGCAAAGTGAGGCCCGATATTCTAGACAGAGCGAGGATAGCAAAGAGAACTATGCAGTCTACAAAAAACCCTAAAACGAAAACCACGCAAAGGGGCAAAAAGACCCACCGTGCCGAACTAACAGCACGGCGGTGCACCCCTTTGCTTCTCAGAGCTTCCAGCAAAAGATAAAGACAAGCTGGACAGAAAAAACAGAAAACAAACTAGAAGCACTTATCTAGCAGAGCAGCAGGCCCAAGGAAAGATGCAGTAGCTCAGATCCAACACTGGAACATTGACAAGGAGCAAGGAAGACAGACTCAGGTGGAGCTAAATAGCAAGGCAGCCAACGAGCTCACCAAAACACCTGAGGGAGGAAGCCCAGAGACTGCAATACCACTTGTGACCACAGAAGTGAACTCAGACACAGAATTCACAACAGTACCCCCCCCCTTGAGGAGGGGTCACCGAACCCTCACCAGAACCCCCAGGCCGACCAGGATGAGCCACATGAAAGGCACGAACAAGATCTGGGGCATGGACATCAGAGGCAAAAACCCAGGAATTATCTTCCTGAGCATAACCCTTCCATTTGACCAGATACTGGAGTTTCCGTCTAGAGACACGAGAATCCAAAATCTTCTCCACAATATACTCCAATTCCCCCTCCACCAAAACAGGGGCAGGAGGCTCCACAGATGGAACCATAGGTGCCACGTATCTCCTCAACAACGACCTATGGAATACATTATGTATGGAAAAGGAGTCTGGGAGGGTCAGACGAAAAGACACCGGATTGAGAATCTCAGAAATCCTATACGGACCAATAAAACGAGGTTTAAATTTAGGAGAGGAAACCTTCATAGGTATATGACGAGAAGATAACCAAACCAGATCCCCAACACGAAGTCGGGGTCCCACACGGCGTCTGCGATTAGCGAAAAGCTGAGCCTTCTCCTGGGACAAGGTCAAATTGTCCACTACCTGAGTCCAGATCTGCTGCAACCTGTCCACCACATAATCCACACCAGGACAGTCCGAAGACTCAACCTGTCCTGAAGAGAAACGAGGATGGAACCCAGAATTGCAGAAAAATGGAGAGACCAAGGTAGCCGAGCTGGCCCGATTATTAAGGGCGAACTCAGCCAACGGCAAAAATGACACCCAATCATCCTGGTCAGCGGAAACAAAACATCTCAGATATGTTTCCAAGGTCTGATTGGTTCGTTCGGTCTGGCCATTAGTCTGAGGATGGAAGGCCGAGGAAAAAGATAGGTCAATGCCCATCCTACCACAAAAGGCTCGCCAGAACCTCGAGACAAACTGGGAACCTCTGTCAGAAACAATATTCTCAGGAATGCCATGTAAACGAACCACATGCTGGAAGAACAAAGGCACCAAATCAGAGGAGGAAGGCAATTTAACCAAGGGCACCAGATGGACCATTTTAGAAAAGCGATCACAGACCACCCAAATGACAGACATCTTTTGAGAAACAGGAAGGTCAGAAATGAAATCCATCGAAATATGTGTCCAAGGCCTCTTCGGGACCGGCAAGGGCAAAAGCAACCCACTGGCACGTGAACAGCAGGGCTTAGCCCTAGCACAAATTCCACAGGACTGCACAAAAGCACGCACATCCCGTGACAGAGATGGCCACCAGAAGGATCTAGCAACCAACTCCCTGGTACCAAAGATTCCTGGATGACCGGCCAGCACCGAACAATGAAGTTCAGAGATAACTTTACTAGTCCACCTATCAGGGACGAACAGTTTCTCGGCCGGACAACGATCAGGTTTATTAGCCTGAAATTTCTGCAACACTCTCCGCAAATCAGGGGAGATGGCAGACACAATGACTCCTTCCTTGAGGATACTCGCCGGCTCAGATAACCCCGGAGAGTCGGGCACAAAACTCCTAGACAGAGCATCCGCCTTCACATTTTTAGAGCCCGGAAGGTATGAAATCACAAAATCAAAACGAGCAAAAAATAACGACCAACGGGCCTGTCTAGGATTCAAGCGCTTGGCAGACTCAAGATAAGTAAGGTTCTTATGATCAGTCAAAACCACCACGCGATGCTTAGCACCCTCAAGCCAATGACGCCACTCCTCGAATGCCCACTTCATGGCCAGCAACTCTCGGTTGCCCACATCATAATTACGCTCAGCAGCAGAAAATTTCCTGGAAAAGAAAGCACATGGTTTGAACACTGAGCAACCAGAACCTCTCTGTGACAAAACCGCCCCTGCACCAATCTCAGAAGCATCAACCTCGACCTGGAACGGAAGAGAAACATCAGGTTGACACAACACAGGGGCACAGCAAAAACGACGCTTCAACTCCTGAAAAGCTTCCACGGCAGCAGAAGACCAATTAACCAAATCAGCACCCTTCTTGGTCAAATCGGTCAATGGTCTGGCAATGCTAGAAAAATTACAGATGAAGCGACGATAAAAATTAGCAAAGCCCAGGAATTTCTGCAAACTTTTTAGAGATGTCGGCTGAGTCCAATCCTGGATGGCCTGAACCTTAACCGGATCCATCTCGATAGTAGAAGGGGAAAAGATGAACCCCAAAAATGAAACTTTCTGCACACCGAAGAGACACTTTGATCCCTTCACGAACAAGGAATTAGCACGCAGTACCTGGAAAACCATTCTGACTTGCTTCACATGAGACTCCCAATCATCTGAGAAGATCAAAATGTCATCCAAGTAAACAATCAAGAATTTATCCAGATACTCACGGAAAATGTCATGCATAAAAGACTGAAAAACAGATGGAGCATTGGCAAGTCCGAACGGCATCACCAGATACTCAAAATGACCCTCGGGCGTATTAAATGCCGTTTTCCATTCATCTCCCTGCCTGATTCTCACCAGATTATACGCACCACGAAGATCAATCTTAGTAAACCAACTAGCCCCCTTAATCCGAGCAAACAAGTCAGAAATCAATGGCAAGGGATACTGAAACTTAACAGTGATCTTATTAAGAAGGCGGTAATCAATACACGGTCTTAGCGAACCATCCTTCTTGGCTACAAAAAAGAACCCTGCTCCCAATGGTGACGACGACGGGCGAATATGTCCCTTCTCCAGGGATTCCTTCACATAACTGCGCATAGCGGTGTGTTCAGGTACGGACAAATTAAATAAACGACCCTTAGGGAATTTACTACCAGGAATCAAATCGATAGCACAATCACAATTCCTATGCGGAGGAAGGGCATCAGACTTGGACTCTTCAAATACATCCTGAAAGTCCGACAAGAACTCTGGGATGTCAGAAGGAATGGATGACGAAATAGACAAAAATGGAACATCACCATGTACTCCCTGACAACCCCAGCTGGTTACCGACATAGAGTTCCAATCCAATACTGGATTATGGGTTTGTAGCCATGGCAACCCCAACACGACCACATCATGCAAATTATGCAGTACCAAAAAGCGAATAACTTCCTGATGTGCAGGAGCCATGCACATGGTCAGCTGGGCCCAGTACTGAGGCTTATTCTTGGCCAGAGGTGTAGCATCAATTCCTCTCAACGGAATAGGACACCGCAAAGGCTCCAAGAAAAATCCACAACGTTTAGCATAATCCAAATCCATCAGATTCAGGGCAGCGCCTGAATCCACAAACGCCATGACAGAATATGATGACAAAGAGCACATTAAGGTAATGGACAAAAGGAATTTGGACTGTACAGTACCAATAACGGCAGAGCTATCGAACCGCCTAGTGCGTTTAGGACAATTAGAAATAGCATGAGTAGAATCACCACAATAGAAACACAGTCTGTTCAGACGTCTGTGTTCGTGCCGTTCTACTTTAGTCATAGTCCTGTCGCACTGCATAGGCTCAGGCTTACTCTCAGACAATACCGCCAGATGGTGCACAGATTTACGCTCGCGCAAGCGACGACCGATCTGAATGGCCAAGGACATAGACTCATTCAAACCAGCAGGCATAGGAAATCCCACCATTACATCCTTAAGAGCTTCAGAGAGACCCTTTCTGAACAAAGCCGCTAGTGCAGATTCATTCCACAGAGTGAGTACTGACCATTTTCTAAATTTCTGACAATATACTTCTACATCATCCTGACCCTGGCATAAAGCCAGCAGATTTTTCTCAGCTTGATCCACTGAATTAGGCTCATCGTAAAGCAATCCCAGCGCCTGGAAAAATGCATCAACATTACTCAATGCAGAATCTCCTGGTGCAAGAGAAAACGCCCAGTCCTGTGGGTCGCCGCGCAAAAAAGAAATAATAATCAAAACCTGTTGAATAGGATTACCAGAAGAATGAGGTTTCAAGGCCAAAAATAGCTTACAATTATTTCTGAAGCTCAGGAACTTAGTTCTGTCACCAAAAAACAAATCAGGAATCGGAATTCTTGGTTCTAGCATCGATTTCTGATCAATAGTATCTTGAATCTTTTGTACATTTACAACGAGATTATCCATTGAGGAGCACAGAGCCTGAATATCCATGTCCACAGCTGTGTCCTGAAGCACTCTAATGTCTAGGGGAAAAAAAAGACTGAAGACAGAGCTAAGAAAAAAAAATGATGTCAGGATTTCTTTTTTCCCTCTATTGGAAATCATTGAAGGGCTCCTTGTACTGTTATGGCTGGCAATTAGGCAACACAGCGTGCAGTAATCAGCGCACATACAGAGATCTGGCAATAACCCAAAACAATAGGACGAGCTCTGAGACGTGGAATCTCTGTAGACTGCAGTACCTGATCTATCCTCACACAACTGGAAGCAACAGTGGATTGCGCCTATCAACTACCTATGCAACTCGGCACTGCCTGAGGAGCTGACTAGCCTGAAGATAGAAATACAAGCCTGACTTACCTCAGAGAAATACCCCAAAGGAATAGGCAGCCCCCACATATAATGACTGTTAGCAAGATGAAAAGACAAACGTAGGAATGAAATAGATTCAGCAAAGTGAGGCCCGATATTCTAGACAGAGCGAGGATAGCAAAGAGAACTATGCAGTCTACAAAAAACCCTAAAACGAAAACCACGCAAAGGGGCAAAAAGACCCACCGTGCCGAACTAACAGCACGGCGGTGCACCCCTTTGCTTCTCAGAGCTTCCAGCAAAAGATAAAAACAAGCTGGACAGAAAAAACAGAAAACAAACTAGAAGCACTTATCTAGCAGAGCAGCAGGCCCAAGGAAAGATGCAGTAGCTCAGATCCAACACTGGAACATTGACAAGGAGCAAGGAAGACAGACTCAGGTGGAGCTAAATAGCAAGGCAGCCAACGAGCTCACCAAAACACCTGAGGGAGGAAGCCCAGAGACTGCAATACCACTTGTGACCACAGAAGTGAACTCAGCCACAGAATTCACAACAGGCGGCATAGCTTTGTTCAATGGAGGACAACTGTAATGAGTGGCACAGACAGACTTAGTAGGCCGAAAATAAAAAAGTTGGCTAAATGCAGTTCAAAATTGGTAACAGGAGTACACAGGAGGTATAGCTTTGTTCAGTGGAGGACAACTGTAAGGAGTGGCTGACACAGTTACTAGGCCCAAATAAGTAAGTAGGCTAAATGCAGTTCAAAATTGGTAACAGGAGTACACAGGCGGCATAGCTTTGTTCAGTGGAGGACAACTGTAATGAGTGGCGCAGACAGACACAGGTAGTAGGCCCAAATGATAAAGTAGGCTAAATGCAGTTCAAAATTGGTAACAGGAGTACACAGGCATCATAGCTTTGTTCAGTAGAGGACAACTGTATTGAGTTTCGCAGACAGACTTAGTAGGCCTAAAATAAAAAGTAGGCTAAATGCAGTTCAAAATTGGTAACAGGAGTACACAGGCAGCATAGCTTTGTTCAGTGGAGGATAACTGTAAGGAGTGGCTGACACAGTTACTAGGCCCAAATAAGTAAATAGGCTAAATGCAGTACAAAATTGGTAACAGGAGTACACAGGCGGCATAGCTTCGTTCAGTGGAGGACAACTGTATTGAGTGGCGCAGACAGACTTAGTAGGCTCAAAATAAAAAAGTAGGCTAAATGCAGTTCAAAACTGGTAACAGGAGTACACAGGTGGCATTGCTTTATTCAGTGGAGGACAACTGTAATGAGTGGCTGACACAGTTAGTAGGCCAAAATAATAAAGTGAGCTAAATGTCTGCCAAAAAAATGTTCATAAATAAATAGGTGGCATAGCTAGGTACAGGGGTGGGCTCCTCTGCTGAGTAGCAGACAGTGATAGTTGGCGCAAAGTATCAACTGGTCTAAATGGAGGCCAGGGCCCCTGTATATTTTTACTATCATCTATCATTTCAACAAATTTGTATTGGCAGTGCCATTGAAGGATTTAACAGCACAGACTACACAGTGGTGGAGCAGGGAGAGGTAAGTTTTGCAAGTGGTAGAGCACTGTTCGAGCTGGGGGGGAACACTCTCTCTTGGGCGGCGGTATTGGCACAGGGCTCCTCATATTACGACGGTGTGTCTGACGTTGGTTGTGCACCACCACCGTCAGAGACACTTCATTGTACTATGAGGGACCCTGTGCCAGTGCCATCGCCCAAGAGTGGGCACACCCACCTGTCCAGGCAAACGGCACTCGCACGGCTGCTTGCGCCAAGTGGTGACCACGGTCCTGTGGGGGAGTCAGCCCATTTAGGGAGGTATAAAAATGGCCTATGGTGGACATTCGGCAGCTGCAAATGGAGGAGTTGGAGCAGTCAGTAAGAGTAGGCCAAAAGCAAGACATTTTTCAAGCAAGCTACGTGTCAGCAGGGGAAGGTGGGGCAAAATAATTTGAAATCCATGATTGGTTCATTTAAATGAAGGTTAGATCATCAACATTTTGGGTAACCAGACGGGTCCTTTTTTCGGTCAGTATTGAACCCGCAGCACTGAAGACTCTTTCTGATAGCACACTAGCAGCTGGGCAAGCGAGCTCCTGTAATGCATATTCTGCCAATTCAGGCCAGGTGTCTATTTTAGATGCCCAGTAATCAAAGGGGAATGACATGTGAGGGAGAACATTGATAATGGCTGAAAAATAGTTGGTAACCATACTGGACAAATGCTGTCTCCTGTCACTTTGAATCGATGCAGCAGTACCTGTCATGTCTGCGGTCATTGCGAAATCACTCCACAACCTGGTCATAAAACCCCTCTGTCCAACGCCACTTCGGCTTTGTGCACCTCTAACACCTCTGCCATGTTGCCCCCTACAGCTCGTGTGAGAACCTCACCGCCGCTGTGTGCTGGAAATGCCTGAACCAAACGGTCTACAAGAGTTGCTTGTTTGGTAGCCAATATTTGCTCAAGGTTCTCATGTGGCATGATATTTTGTATATATTTTGCGATCGCTGATGGTTCAGCATACGGCTGGAGTGTACGGGCCACCGACGGATGTGCGAGCAAAGTCTTCGCACCTTCAGGAGCAGGGCTGGTAACTGTAGATAATTTTTGAGGAAGCACTGCACCACCAGGTTCAAGGTGTGAGCCAGGCAAGGTATGTGTTTAAGTTCTGAAAGGGCTATGGCAGCCATAAAATTCCTTCCGTTATCACTGACTGCCTTGCCTGCCTCAAGATGTACACTGCCCAGCCATGACTGAGTTTCTTGCTGCAAGTACTCGGCCAGTACTTCTGTGGTGTGTCTGTTGTCACCCAAACACTTCATTTCTAACACAGCCTGCTGACGCTTACCACTAGCTGTTCCATAATGGGACACCTCATGTGCAACACTGGCAGCTGCGGATGGAGTGGTCGTGCGACTGCGCTCTGTGGACGAGCTTTCGCTTCTGGAGGAGGAGGAGGAGGAGGGGTGACGAACGCCTACAGCCAACTGTTTCCTAGACCGTGGGCTAAGCAGAACTGTCCCACTATGGCTGTCCCTTGTGGACCCTGCATCCACCACATTAACCCAGTGCGCCGTGATGGACACGTAACGTCCCTGGCCATGCCTACTGGTCTATGCATCTGTTGTGAGGTGCACCTTTCTACTGACTGATTGCCTCAGTGCATGGACAATGTGGTCTTTGACATGCTGGTGGAGTGCTGGGATGGCTTTTCTCGCAAAGAAGTGTGGACTGGGTAGGTCATAGTGTGGTACTGCGTAGGCCATCAGGGCTTTGAAAGCTTTGCTTTCAACCAACTGGTAGGGCATCATCTCTAACGAGATTAGTCTAGCAATGTGGGCGTTCAAACCCTGTGTACGCGGATGAGTACTTCCTTTTCCTAACGAGAGTCTCTTGTATGGTGAGCTGAACTGGGGAGCTGCATATGGTGGAACTAGCGGGGGTGGTGGTGGACATGGCAGATTGAGAGAGGGTTGGTGATGGTATTTGTGGTGAAATATGTGTGTGTATATATATATATATATATATATATATATATGTGTGTAGTGACATGTCTAGGGTTATATGTGTGACTAGTGATAATGTAGCATCTGTCCTGAAGGCAAGTCGCACCTAGGTGTTAATAGGTACTTCCTTGGGATGACTAAGACCTCTGTCTCCAAATCTCTCCAGGAGGTTTGGCTAAGGCCAAGAACAAAAGAACACTTGACACCTCTGAGTGCTTGGAGGGGAGATGCTAAATTGTGGCCAGAGGTAATCTATCCCTGAGAACCTCTCCACAAGAGAAATAATATATTCATTGGGGGCGCGGCTGTGGCCCAATCAAACAGGCAGCAGTTATATTGGCCTAAGGGGCCAATCTAGAAGCCTGACCTCAGACCAAAGTTATAAATTTAGGCTGCAGACAGAGAATTGGGTTCACATGATGAGGGCAGCCTGAGAAACTGCTGTGTTCCAACTCCATTCACCCCCCTCAGGGAGGAGAAAGCAGCTACCAGTTAGATAATTTCTGCAAGTTTTCTCCTGTTTATTTTAATACTGTTTTGCATAAGTTGTATGTCTTTTTATTATCATATTTTTATACCTTTTTCTTATTTTAAGCATTGAACCTTTTGCTATTAAGTATACACTTTAATAAGTTAAACCTTGCATGTTCTAAAGAATCCATAGCCTAGAGGTGTGCGAGCCTTATGAGTGATAAACATATTTTTATTAGTTATTTCTGGGACTCATCGCCTGTGTATTCGATGAGTGGTGGCAGCGTGTATGAGCGGGTGTGTGGCCTGGGTCGGTGTGTGATTTATGTTCCCATTACAACATAGGACAGAGGTTGAATGCTGGACTGAGAGTGGGGAGATACTGTAGATTAACCCTTGCAGGCACAACCCCAAGTCACGTGTGAGAGCAGACACGTGACAAATAAGTGACACCACGGAGAAGGGATCCGTGACAGTATTCTTGATGTTGGCCTACATACAGTGTTTCCTGTTATGATGCGGTGGTCTAGGAGCAACATGGAACGAGCTCTGAAGGAAGTGGTAACTGTATTGACCGCAGTCCCTAAGCTCAACACAACACTAGAAGTAGCCGTGGAATGCTCCTAACTCTCCCTAGGCATCTCGTCACAGCCTAAGAGCTAACTACCCCTAAAGACAGAAGCAGGAAAACTATCTTGCCTCAGAGAAAATCCCCAAAGGATAGATTAGCCCCCCACAAATAATGACTGTGAGTTGAGAGGAAAAAGACATACACAGAATGAAACCAGGATGAGCACAGGAGGCCAGTCTAGCTTGATAGATAGGACAGGATGGAATACTGTGCGGTCAGTATAAAACACTACAAAAATCCACGCAGAGTTTACAAAAAAATCTCCACACCTGACTAAAGGTGTAGAGGGTAAATCTGCTTCCCAGAGCTTCCAGCAAGACAGAATTAATTCATACTGATAACTCTGGACAAACATAGAAAGCACTGAACGGATAAGTCCACAATCTGTGAACAGAAAAGCACAAGCAAAGACTTAGCTTAGCTGAACTGGTCAGGATAACAGGGAAATCCAAAGAGATGTGAATCCAACCAGGAACCATTTACAAGTGGCACTGGCTGAAGGAACAGCCAGGCCTAAATAGCCGAGCAGAAGAGACGATAAGTGGAGGCAGCTGATGACAGCTAACTCCAAGGAGCAGCCATACCACTTGAAACCACAAGAGGGAGCCCAAGAGCAGAACTCACTAAAGTGCCACTTACAACCACCGGAGGGAGCCCAAGAGCGGAATTCACAACAGTACCCCCCCTTGAGGAGGGGTCACCGAACCCTCACCAGAGCCCCCAGGCCGATCAGGACGAGCCAAATGAAAAGCACGAACCAAATCGGTGGCATGGACATCGGAGGCAACAACCCAAGAATTATCCTCCTGGCCATAACCCTTCCACTTGACAAGATACTGAAGCCTCCGCCTCAAAAAACGAGAATCCAAAATCTTCTCAACCTCATATTCCAACTCTCCCTCAACCAACACCGGGGCAGGAGGGTCAACCGAGGGAACAACAGGCACCACATATCTTCGCAACAAAGATCTATGGAAAACATTATGAATGGCAAAAGAGGCTGGAAGAGCCAAATGAAAAGACACCGGATTAATAGTTTCAGAAATTTTATAAGGACCAATAAACCGAGGCTTAAACTTAGGGGAAGAAACCTTCATAGGAACATGACGAGAAGACAACCAAACCAAATCCCCCACACGAAGCCGGGGACCAACACACCGACGGCGGTTAGCAAAACATTGAGCCCTTTCCCGAGACAACGTCAAATTGTCCACCACATGAGTCCAAATCTGCTGCAGCCTGTCCACCACAGAATCAACACCAGGACAATCAGAAGGCTCAAACTGCCCAGAAGAAAAACGAGGATGAAAACCAAAATTACAAAAGAAAGGTGAAACCAAAGTAGCCGAACTAGCTCGATTATTAAGGGCAAACTCGGCCAACGGCAAGAAAGACACCCAATCATCCTGATCAGCAGACACAAAGCATCTCAAATAGGTCTCCAATGTCTGATTAGTTCGCTCAGTTTGGCCATTAGTCTGAGGATGAAACGCCGAAGAAAAAGACAAATCAATGCCCATCCTAGCACAAAAGGCCCGCCAAAATCTAGAGACAAACTGAGAACCTCTGTCAGAGACAATATTCTCCGGAATGCCATGCAAACGAACCACATGCTGAAAAAATAATGGAACCAGATCCGAGGAGGAAGGCAACTTAGGCAAAGGTACCAGATGGACCATTTTAGAGAACCGGTCACAAACAACCCAGATAACAGACATCTTCTAGGAAACAGGAAGATCCGAAATAAAATCCATGGAAATATGCATCCAGGGCCTCTCAGGGACCGGCAAAGGCAAAAGCAACCCACTAGCGCGGGAATAGCAAGGCTTGGCCCGGGCGCAAGTCCCACAGGACTGCACAAAAGGACGCACATCGCGCGACAAGGAAGGCCACCAAAAGGACCTAGCAACCAAATCTCTGGTACCAAAAATCCCAGGATGACCAGCCAACACTGAACAATGAACCTCAGAAATAACCTTACTTGTCCATCTATCAGGAACAAACAGCTTCCCCACTGGACAGCGGTCAGGCCTATCAGCCTGAAATTCCTGAAGCACCCGCCGCAAATCAGGGGAGATAGCAGAAAGAATCACCCCCTCCTTAAGAATGCCAACCGGCTCAAGGACTCCAGGAGAATCAGGTGAAAAACTCCTAGAGAGGGCATCAGCCTTAACATTCTTAGATCCCGGAAGATACGAGACCACAAAATCAAAACGGGAGAAAAACAGGGACCATCGAGCCTGTCTAGGATTCAGCCGCTTGGCCGACTCGAGGTAAATCAGAATCTTATGATCGGTCAGGACCACAACGCAGTGTTTAGCTCCCTCAAGCCAATGTCGCCACTCAAACGCCCACTTCATAGCCAACAACTCCCGATTGCCGACATCATAATTGCGTTCCGCAGGCGAAAACTTTTTGGAAAAAAAAACACACGGTTTCAACAAAGAACCATCAGATTCCCTCTGAGACAAAACGGCCCATGCCCCAATCTCAGAAGCGTCGACCTCAACCTGAAAAGGAAGAGAAACATCCGGCTGACGCAACACAGGGGCAGAAGTAAATCGGCGTTTAAGCTCCTGAAAGGCCTCAACAGCCTCAGAGGACCAATTCGTCACATCAGCGCCTTTATTCGTCAAATCAGTAAGGGGCTTAACCACACTGGAAAAGTTGGCAATGAAACGGCGATAGAAATTAGCAAAGCCCAAAAATTTTTGAAGGCCCTTCACAGATGTGGGTTGGATCCAGTCATAAATAGCTTGGACCTTAACAGGATCCATTTCCATAGACGAGGGAGAAAAAATAAAACCCAAAAAAGAGACCTTCTGAACTCCGAATAGGCACTTAGACCCCTTCACAAACAAAGCATTATCACGAAGGATCTGGAACACCATCCTGACCTGCTTCACATGAGACTCCCAATCATCAGAAAAAATCAAAATATCATCCAAACATACGACCATGAATTTATCAAGATAATTGCGGAAAATATCATGCATGAAAGACTGGAACACAGATGGACCATTAGAGAGCCCAAATGGCATCACAAGATATTCAAAATGGCCTTCGGGCGTATTAAATGCAGTTTTCCATTCGTCACCCTGTTTAATACGAACAAGATTATATGCCCCTCGGAGGTCAATCTTAGTAAACCAACTAGCCCCCTTAATCTGAGCAAACAAATCAGTAAGCAAAGGCAAGGGGTATTGGAATTTGACCGTGATCTTATTAAGCAGACGATAATCAATACAGGGTCTCAAGGAGCCATCCTTCTTAGCAACAAAAAAGAAACCCGCTCCCAATGGTGACGAAGAGGGCCGAATATGCCCCTTCTCCAAAGACTCCTTAACATAACTCCGCATGGCGGCATGATCTGGCACAGACAGATTGAAAAGTCGGCCCTTAGGGAACTTGCAACCAGGAATCAAGTTAATAGCACAATCACAGTCCCTGTGCGGAGGAAGGGAACTGGACTTGGGCTCATCAAATACATCCTGGAAATCCGACAAAAACTCAGGGACCTCAGAAGAGGGGGAAGAGGAAATTGACATCAAAGGAACGTCACTATGTACCCCTTGACAACCCCAACTAGTCACCGACATAGTTTTCCAATCCAGCACCGGATTATGTTCCTGTAACCATGGAAAACCCAGTACAACAACATCATGCAGGTTATGCAACACCAGAAAATGGCAATATTTCTGAAGTGCTGGAGCCATGTACATAGTCATTTGTGTCCAGTACTGAGGTTTATCCTTGGCCAAGGGTGTAGCATCAATACCCCTCAAAGGAATAGGGCTCTGCAAAGGCTGCAAGGAAAAACCACAGCGCCTGGCTAATTCTAAGTCCATTAAGTTCAGGGTAGCGCCTGAATCCACAAATGCCATGACAGAAAAGGACGACAATGAGCAAATCAGGGTCACAGATAAGAGAAATTTAGGCTGTGTAGTACTAATGGTAACAGATCTAACGACTCTCTTAGTACGCTTAGGGCAATCAGAGATGACATGAGCAGAATCACCACAGTAAAAACACAGCCTATTCTGACGTCTGAATTCCTGCCGTTCTGTTCTAGTCAAAATCCAATCACATTGCATAGATTCTGGACTCTGCTCAGAGGATACTGCCATATGGTGCACAGCTTTGCGCTCGCGCAGATGCCGATCGATCTGAATGGCTAGAGACATACATTCGTTCAAACCGGCAGGCGTAGGAAAGCCCACCATAACATCTTTAAAGGGACACTGTCACCTGAATTTGGAGGGAACAATCTTCAGCCATGTAGGCGGGGTTTTGGGGTTTTTGATTCACCCTTTCCTTACCCACTGGCTGCATGCTGGCTGCAATATTGGATTGAAGTCCATTCTCTGTCTTCCGTAGTACATGCCTGCACAAGGTAATCTTGCCTTGCGCAAGCGTGTACTATGGAGGACAGAGAATGAACTTCAATCCAATATTGCGGCCAGCATGCAGCCAGCGGGTAAGGAAAGGGTGAATCAAAAACCCCAAAACCCCGCCTCCATGGCTGAAGATTGTTCCCTCCAAATTCAGGTGACAGTGTCCCTTTAAGGGCTTCAGAAAGACCTTTTCTGAAAATAGCAGCCAGAGCCTCTTCATTCCATTTAGTGAGCACAGACCATTTTCTAAATTTCTGGCAGTATAACTCTGCCGCTTCCTGACCTTGACACAAGGCCAACAGGGTTTTTTCTGCATGATCCACAGAATTAGGTTCGTCATACAATAATCCGAGCGCTTGAAAAAATGCATCAACATTCAATAATGCCGGATCCCCTGTTTCAAGAGAAAAAGCCCAGTCTTGAGGGTCACCACGCAGCAAGGATATGATGATTTTTACTTGCTGAATGGGATCACCAGAAGAACGGGGTTTCAAATCAAAAAACAATCTGCAGTTATTTTTAAAGTTCAAAAACTTGGATCTGTCCCCAAAAAACAAATCAGGAGTAGGAATTCTAGGCTCTAAAGCCGGCGTCTGGACAACATAGTCCTGGATACTCTGTACTCTTGCAGCAAGTTAATCCACACGAGAAAACAAACCCTGAACATCCATGCCAAAGCATATATCCTGAATTACCCAGATATCAAGAGGAAAAAAAAGACAAACCAGAGCACAGAAAAAAAAAATGGTTCAGAACTTTCTTTTCCTTCTTTTGAGATGCATTTAATTCATTTTTGGCCACTTGTACTGTTATGATGCGGTGGTCTAGGAGCAACATGGAACGAGCTCTGAAGGAAGTGGTAACTGTACTGACCGCAGTCCCTAAGCTCAACACAACACTAGAAGTAGCCGTGGAATGCTCCTAACTCTCCCTAGGCATCTCGTCACAGCCTAAGAGCTAACTACCCCTAAAGACAGAAGCAGGAAAACTATCTTGCCTCAGAGAAAATCCCCAAAGGATAGATTAGCCCCCCACAAATAATGACTGTGAGTGGAGAGGAAAAAGACATACACAGAATGAAACCAGGATGAGCACAGGAGGCCAGTCTAGCTTGATAGATAGGACAGGATGGAATACTGTGCGGTCAGTATAAAACACTACAAAAATCTACGCAGAGTTTACAAAAAAATCTCCACACCTGACTAAAGGTGTGGAGGGTAAATCTGCTTCCCTGAGCTTCCAGAAAGACAGAATTAATTCATACTGATAACGCTGGACAAACATAGAAAGCACTGAATGGATAAGTCCACAATCTGTGAACAGAAAAGCGCAAGCAAAGACTTAGCTTAGCTGAACTGGTCAGGATAACAGGGAAATCCAAAGAGATGTGAATCCAACCAGGAACCATTTACAAGTGGCACTGGCTGAAGGAACAGCCAGGCCTAAATAGCCGAGCAGAAGAGACGATAAGTGGAGGCAGCTGATGAAAGCTAACTCCAAGGAGCAGCCATATCACTTGAAACCACAAGAGGGAGCCCAAGAGCAGAACTCACAAAAGTGCCACTTAGAACCACCGGAGGGAGCCCAAGAGCGGAATTCACAACAGTTTCCCACCAAGAACCTTGTGATTCCCTGACTGCATTGGCCTTGCGACGATACCTCCACATTTGCTGCTGGTGGTGTCCTAACCGGTGGGCTTACAGTGAGGGAAGCAATGTAGCGTTGCTGACTACCTTCATTCTGAGCAGGTGCACCAACGGTACGGGACGTTTGGTAGTTAGTCCAGGCTTGCAAGTGCATGCTGGTTAAATGTCTAAGCATGCACGTTGTATTTAAATTTTGGAGATTCTTCCCTCTGCTAAAGGTCTTTGAGCATTTCTTACAGATAACTTTGCACTGATCATTCGGATCTTGGTTAAAAATCTCCCACAGTGCACTCTTCCTACTTTGGAATACCTTTTCAGGCATTGCACGCTGTGCTACTTTCACTGGATGGCCACGCTGTCCTAAAACTGTTTTTGGTTTTGACAAACGTTTTTGGCCAGATACGGGCCTGCCAGATGAAAGCTGTTGCGATGTAGATGGCTGCTGCGGATCATCCTCCTCTGCTTCTGAACTACTGGCAGCGGCACCCTCTTCCCCCAATGGCTGCCAATCTGGGTCAACAACTGGGTCATCTATCACCTCCTCTTCAATGTCATGTGCACCTTCCTGTGTGTCACCGTGTAAGGTGCTATAGCGTTCGTGACGGGGCACCATAGTCTCATCAGGGTCAGATTCTGGCTCAGTACACTGCGAGTGCAATGTAGTGATCTGAGTCAATGGAACAGCATAATAATCTAGCTGTGGCTGTGCATCTGTGCCCATCTTGTAATGGGCTGTTAACAATTTCCCTTTCTAACCCAGGCACTGTATGTGTAAAGAGCTCGATGGAGTAAACTGTAGTGTCGCCTGCCACATCCTTCACTTTTGGCTTGGGTGAAGGACACAAGGAAGCGACTTGTTCCTGAATGGGAGCATCCACTGACGACTTGCTGCTTTTATATTTCGAACTTTCTGAAGAGGAGGCGAAAGAGCTAGAGGCTGAGTCAGCAAAGAAAGCCAAAACTTTTTCCTGCTGCTTCAGCTTTAAAAGCGGTTTTCCTACTCCCAGATAAGGGAGCCTTCGAGGCCTTGTGTGGCCAGACGATGACGCTGGGTCAACACCTCGAGCCTTAGATGCCATTTTGCTTTTCCCACTACCACCAGATGCTTCACCACCACCATCATTACCAGCTGGCAACGACCGCCCACGGCCTCTTCTACCAGACTTCCTCATTTTTGGGAAAATGTAACCAATATAACAACCGTTATATGGTACTGTAAAACAAGGTAGAAGGTGTATATAAACTTGTTGAGAATTTAAATCTCCCTTTTTTGGGGGGGGAGACTGCACCAAAACTCAGGCCCAGTGTATAACACTACACAATGTAACTGGCAGAACGTGGCTGGCTGATATACGACAAACTAACAGAACTGACGTGAATCCACCTAGTGCCAATTTAAATCTCCCTTTTTTTGGGGTGGAGAATGCAACAAAACTCAGGCCCAGTGTATTACACTACACAATGTAAGTGGCAGAACGTGTCTGGAAGATATATAAAAAAATACAAGGACTGTACTACAATTTCAATCTCCCTACAATGATCTCAGGATAAGTATGGCAGCCAGCAATAAAGGACTGCTGCACACAAAAGTGTGGACAAATAAACAAGATAACTGTGCAGAAAGGAGCATCAGGATTTTTGCTTTGAAAAAAGCAGTTGGTTTGCACAGCGGCGTACAAACAGCAATGCAGCTATCAGGGAGCCTTATAAGGCAGCCTAATAAGCTACAGAGCTGATGCACAAAAATATAAACTCCACTGTCCCTGCAAAGAAAAGGTGGTGTTGGACAGTGGAAATCGCTACAGCACAAGCGGTTTCGGGGCTTAATCTTCCCTCCCTAACTATATCCCTTCTTCTGATGCAGCTGCAGTAACCTCTCCCTATGCTAAGATCGGCAGAAGTAAGATGGTAGTCGGCGTGCATGCCCCTTTATAGCCCCTGTGGCGCAGAAAGCAAGCCAATCACTGTCATGCCCTTCTCTAAGATGGTGAGGACCGAGACCTATGTCATCACGCTGCCCACACTCTGCGTCCTCCTTCATTGGGTGAAAAATGGCACTGAAAACGTCATACGAAACGAGACTTTGGCGCGAAGATCGCCGACCTCATGGCCGATCCCACACTAGGGTCGGGTTTCACGAAACCCGACTTTGCCGAAAGTCGGCGATTTTTCAATTTGTCCGATCCGTTTTGCTCAACCCTATTCGTGACACCACATGTGGTATTCGGTTAGTAGGGACCGACACTGCTTAAAGGGGTCCCCTGGGGTGATGTTATGGCAGCTAGATGGTATAACTTCCCACAGGTGAAGTTGGGTCCCCAGGGCTCCCGGTGTATAGATGATGATGGTGAGCAGTGCAGTAAAAAATGGAGGACACAGGTTTGCAGTGTCTTTACCTGGTTTACTGTAGACTTCAGGCAACTGCAGTCTAGGGCACTAGATAACAGGTAAAAAGCAGGGTCCTGCCGGCTTGGAAGTGAATTCAGAGACCCCTTTACCAGGTGGAGTTAAAAGCCTTCCTATTAGCACGGTGATGTTGTAGTCCCTTACTGCCTATGGCTTCTGGCAAGGTCCTCACAGATTTCTCTGTCCTCCATAAAGGTTAGGACACAAACCCGTATGACAGGTGACTCGAGCCTTTTTATAGGGTCTCTATCACGACCCGGGCTCTATATGCCACTGTGCCTCCTGGGTATTAGGGCGGACAGGTTACTTGAAATAATCTAGCTGTCCTGCCGGTTTCTGCTATGCCTATTAGAGTCCGACCCAGCATCGGTCTTCCGGCTACCGGAATCTGCGCTCAGCCAGGGAGGTATGCTCCCCTGGTGTCACTCTCTTGTGCTTCCCTCTCCTGCATGCTCACTAACACTGTTCTTCCTTCAGTATCTCTCAATCCTCGAGCTGCAGCAACTCTGGCTGCACGGCACCTAACACGTCTCTCTGCCTCAGACTGTTCCATTCTGCTGCCTGGCACCAACTAACCAACTTTGCCTCCAAGCCAGAATCTATCTTAGGGAAGTTCCCCTTAATCCGGGTTCAGAGCTCCCCCTTCTGGCCTGGAGTGTGAACATGCTGTGTGCATTGTGTTTTTTTAATCAGATAGATTTTTATTAGCCATGACAAGATATTACAAATAATTCTCGTTACATTGTTGCATAAAACTTTTAAATATAACATTCTCCCCCCTCCCCAAACCCTTAGAGACCCTAGCAAAAACCTCCACAGTTCCTAACATCATGCAAATAATTAGGTAACAATCCTTTGTATTTCCTAAAAGACTCTGAACTCCGCATAGTCTCATTCAACACATTAGATCGAATCAATCCACGGTTGCCATAACTTGTGGAAGAGGTCCAGCTTATTTCTTTTGGTGTAGATACTTCTTTACAATGATAGTATATGGTCCGTTTGCGTAAGGAAATCTCTCCTTGTCAGAGGTTCCTCTCTGATCCAGAATTTAGCGATCAATTTTCTTGCAATAAATAACAGTCTTGCAATGACTATTTTGGTCATGTTATCCATTACAATTTCTTCCACGTATCCCAATAAGTAAATCAATGGGTTCCTAGGGACTATACAACTATACACCAATTCAATACGATTTATTACCACTATCCAAAAGGAGGACAATCTGGGGCAATGCCACAACATAAGCAGTATGCCCGCTTGAGATTGTGAGCACCTAGGGCGCTCCGAATTAGGCCTCAATCCGGCTTTGAATAACCTATCAGGGGTTCTATAGGCCCTGTGAATTATGAATAACTGCGATAACCTCCCAGGTTCACTCATTGAAATCTTGGGCACATATTCTAGGACCGATTCCCATCTATCCTTATCAATCGTTCCCAATTCCGCTTCCCATTTCCCTCTAGCCCTGATAGGGTGTTTGTCAAGAAAAGAAGAAACCCATATACTTCCGATATCGCCCCCTTCGTGCAACTGTTCTTAAGGACAAAATCTAACATGAGATCTACTTGCACCGTTATGGGTCTCCTTTTACTTTGTGCTTGATAAGCATGGGAGATACGACTGTATTGATACAGTTCAGACTGTGATAACTGAAATTCTTCCTGCAGCTCCTCAAATGTTTTAAGTCTACCCTGACTAATCAGCTGCCCCAACCGTTCAATACCTGCCGCTGTCCAAGAACGAAATCCCTCCCTTTGCCTAAATTCTTGTAGATATATGTTGTCCAATATAGGCGAGAATCTAGTGAAACTGTTCACCCCTCTGATGAGCTTTACTATTTCCCACACTCTGTGAATTAATCTAATAGTACAACCCTTTGAACCCATCTTCTTGAACTGTCTGCCTTCCAGACTATCGCTCAATACCACCACCTTTAGTAAGAACCTCAGGCTATTAGGTATTTGTACCCTCCCTGACTCCTCCCCCCCACCCTTTAAGATGTTGTTATTATTATTTATTGTTATAGCGCCATTTATTCCATGGCGCTTTACATGTAAGGAGGGGTATACATAATAAAAACAAATCTTAAACAATACAAGTAGTGTTGAGCGATACCTTCCGATATCGGAAAGTATCGGTATCGGATTGGATCGGCCGATATTCAAAAAATATCGGATATCGCCGATACCGATACCCGATCCCAATGCAAGTCAATGGGACCAAAATATCGAAATTAAAATAAACCCTTTCTTTCCTTATAGGTTCTTTCTACATGAAGGAAAACAACTAAGAATAATGTAGGATGTATTTGGGGAGGTGGCGGAGACATTAAAGGCATAGAGGTTTAGCCCAATGAAATAGACTAGCACGAATTTTAATTTTTTTTTTTAAGACGTTCGGAGTTACAAAGATATTGACTATGTTAAGATTTTTTTTATTTTGGCAGATATTGATGTTTCACTATTCCACGCCCTTCACCTTGGAACCAGGATGGGGAGCAGAAGGTACAAGAGCAAAAGACACTGCCGAGAACCAGCTGACGGTACTGGAACCCGGATGCGTTGGCCAACTGTGCAAGAGCCAATAGCACTACCGAGGACCAGCTGATGGTGCTGGAACACGGTTACAAAGCTGTAGGTACCCGCGCTTAAAAGCACTACCAAGGACCGCCTGGCGTTGGCGGAACTCGGATACCCAGAAGGAGGCACCTAAGCCAAAGGCTCTGCCCGGAACCAGCTGACGGTGCTGGAACCAGGATGTGGACCAGAAGGCCCACAGGAGAGGAGAGAACAGCTAGGCCGCGAGGCTGCCGCAGTTACCGAACACCAACAGTCCTACAGGGGGAGCTTGGCCTACTGGCACTACAGAACCAGCCTTGATTGCCAATTCCCGCAGCCCACATAGGAAGCTCCTAAACTGGAGGCACCATGGAGTTGGCTAACCCGACCGCAACATGACGGGGCAATGTATAGGCGTCTAAGTGACCTTGACACTACCCGGAACCAGTTGACAGTGCTGGACCCAGGCTGGGCACGAGGGAGTACCCGTGACAAAGACACTGCCGAGAACCAGCTGACGGTACTGGAACCCGGATGCGTTGCCCCAGTGTGCAAGAGCCAATGGCACCGAGGACCAGCTGACGGTGCTGGAACACGGTTACAAAGCTGTAGGTACCCGCGCTTAAAAGCACTACCAAGGACCGCCTGGCGTTGGCGGAACTTGGATACCCAGAAGGAGGCACCTAAGCCAAAGGCTCTGCCCGGAACCAGCTGACGGTGCTGGAACCAGGATGTGGACCAGAAGGCCCACAGGAGAGGAGAGAACAGCTAGGCCGCAAGGCTGCCGCAGTTACCGAACACCAACACTCCTACAGGGGGAGCTTGGCCTACTGGCACTACAGTACCAGCCTTGATTGCCAATTCCCGCAGCCCACATAGGAAGCTCCTAAACTGGAGGCACCATGGAGTTGTCTAACCCGACCGCAACACGACGGGACAACGTATAGGCGTGTAAGTGACCTTGACACTACCCGGAAACAGCTGACGGTGCTGGACCCAGGCTGGGCACAAGGGAGTACCCGTGACAAAGACACTGCCGAGAACCAGCTGACGGTACTGGAACCTGGATTTGGACCTATTCAAGATTGTCTTCCTAGTGCCATAACTAGCGGTGTTGGAGCAAAGGATAAGCAGGGGGAGCAGAGTGTAGGCCGTAGCCTGCACTGGAGGCAGTTTTGTGTCTGCGTTGCATTTGCAGGACATGTTGCCGGCTACACAGCAGGGGAACAGCTGGCGTTGCTGAACCCCACTGACATAACGGCATATGTTTTTCTCTGTGCAGCCAGCACTTCCGGGCACCAACTGGCGGTGTTAGAGCCCAGGGTCAGCCGGAGGAGCAGAGTGTAGGCCGAAGCCTAGTAGAACCAATTTCAAAGGTAACCTTTAACCCCCCCCTCAGGTGTTACAAACTACAAGAGCCACACCTTGTGCAGCATTAATGCTGCACAAGTAAAAGGTTGCTCTATTAATTTTTCTACTTGCACACGCTGAATGAAACACGTACACAATTTAGCCCATTATACAGTCAAACTGTATTGGAGGCGTGACTTGACTTTTTAAGGAGACACAGCACAGGTGTCAAAATTTACACCTAGGTGCTGGTGGCAGACTATTAAGCGTCATTATTTGCTGTACAGGAGTCTGCGCTATTGTGTTTTCCCTTGGCCATGCGCTGTGAGCGCTGCCTGTCTTCTCACCTCATTTCATGTCGGCCGCTGCGGTTAGCGATGGCCAGGAATCCCAGACCCGCAGTGTCTTTTCATAAAGTCACACTGCGGGGCTGGGATTCGTGGCCTTGCGCAGTAAATATGTTCTCCTCTCACTCATGTCCTTACACCTGCTTCAGACTGGGCGGCCTCAGCTGATCCCTTATCGCATGCCGCGGCCATGAGGCCGCACAGTCTGAAGAAGGCGGAAGGAGATGAGTGAAGACAGGCGAACATATGCACTGCACATGCCCATCAATCACACCCTCGCAGTTAAAATAAGACACCGAGGGGCGTTGTGTCGGGCAGGGCGGACGCACAGGCGCAGCCAGCCAACCACTGATGTCAGAAGACAGCCAGCGCTACCAAGGGGGGTGCTGCGTGTCATTTAAAAAAGAAAGTCACACCTCAGGGACAATGTAATGGTCTCTAAGGAGACACATTTTGTACGTGTTGAGTTCGACGTGTTCATGTAGAAAAAGTGAGCCACCTTGTACAAATGCAGCATTACCGCTGTACAAGGTGGCTGTTATACATACAAACGCCTGGGGGGGGCAGGGTCCCTTTAATTTCAGTTCAGGTGCCTGCGTGGCGTTTGCAGGACACGTTGCCGGCTACACAGCAGGGGAACAGCTGGCGTTGCTGAACCCCACTGACACATTGGCGGGTGTTTTTCTCTGTGCAGCTAGCACTTCCGGGAAAAACTGGCGGTGTTAGTGCCCAGGGTCAGCAGGAGGAGGAGAGGAGCAGAGTGTAGGCCGAAGCCTGCACTGGAGGCAGCTTTGTGTCTGCGTGGCGTTTGCAGGACACGTTGCCGGCTACACAGCAGGGGAACAGCTGGCGTTGCTGAACCCCACTGACACAATGGCGGGTGTTATTCTTTGTGCAGCCAGCACTTCCGGGCACCAACTGGCGGCGTTAGAGCCCAGGGGCAGCAGGAGGAGGAGAGGAGCAGAGTGTAGGCCGAAGCCTGCACTGTTGGCAGCTTTTGGTCTGTTGTGCCAGTGTGGCTTGTGCTGGACACGTTGCCAGCTACACAGCAGGGGAACAGCTGGCGTTGCTGAACCCCACTGACACATTGGCGGGTGTTTTTCTCTGTGCAGCTAGCACTTCCGGGCAAAAACTGGCGGCGTTAGAGCCCAGGGTCAGCAGGAGGAGAGGAGCAGAGTGTAGGCCGAAGCCTGCACTGGTGGCAGCTTTTGGTCTGTTGTGCCAGCGTGGCTTGTGCTGGACACGTTGCCGGCTACACAGCAGGGAAACAGCTGGCGTTGCTGAACCCCACTGACACAATGGCAGGTGTTTTCCTCTGTGCAGCCAGCACTTCCGGGCCCCAACTGGCGTAGTTAGAGCCCAGGGTCTGCAGGAGGAGCAGAGTGTAGGCCGAAGCCTAGTTGAACCAACTTCAGAGGTAACCTTTAACCCCCCCTCAGGTGTTACAAACTACAAGAGCCACACCTTGTGCAGCATTAATGCTGCACAAGTAAAAGGTTGCTCTAGGAATTTTTCTCTTTGCACACGCAGAATGAAACATGTATACAATATAGCCCATTATAAAGTCAAACTGTATTGGAGGCGTGACTTGCCTTTTTAAGGAGACGCAGCACAGGTGTCAAAATTTACACCTAGGTGCTGGGCGCAGACTCCTAAACGTCATTATTTGCTGTACAGGAGTCTGCGCTCTTGTATTATCCCTGGGCAATGCCCTGTTAGCGCTGCCCGTGTTCGGACCTCATTTCATGTTGACCGTTGCGATTAGCGATGCCCATGAATCCCAGACCCGCAGTGTCTTTTCAATAATTCACACTGCGGGCCTTGGAATCATGGCCTTGTGCAGTAAATATGTTCGCCGCTCGCACATGTCCTTACACCTGCTTCTGACTGGGCGGCCTCCGCTGATCCCTTATCGCATGCCGCGGCCATGAGGCCGCACAGTCTGAAGAAGGCGGAAGGAGATGAGTGAAGAGTCAGACAGGCGAACATATGCACTGCACATGCCCATCAATCACACCCTCGCAGTCAAAATATATCAGACAACAAGGGTCGTTGTGTCGGGCAGGGCAGACGCACAGGCACAGCCAGCCAACCAATGATGTCAGAAGACGGCCAGCGCTACCAAGGGGGGTGCTGCGTGTCATTTAAAAAGGAAAGTCACCCCTCAGGGACAATGTAATGGTCTCTAATGAGACACATTTTGTACGTGTTGTGTTGAGTTCCACGTGGGCAAGGAGAAAAAGTTAGCCACCTTGTACAAATGCAGAATTACCGCTGTACAAGGTGGCTGTTATACATAGAAACGCCTGGGGGTGGGGGGCAGGTTCCCTTTAATTTCAGTTCAGGTGCCTGCGTGGCGTTTGCGGGACACGTTGCCGGCTACACAGCAGGGGAACAGCTGGCGTTGCTGAACCCCACTGACACAATGGCGGGTGTTTTTCTCTGTGCAGCCAGCACTTCCGGGCACCAACTGGCGGTATTAGAGCCCAGGGTCAGCAGGAGGAGGATAGTGTAGGCCGAAGCCTAATTGAACCAATTTCAAAGGTAACCTTTAAACCCCCCCTCAGGTGTTACAAAGTACAAGAGCCACACCTTGTGCAGCATTAATGCTGCACAAGTTAAAAGGTTGCTCTATGAATTTTGCTCCTTGCACACGCTGAATGAAACACGTACACAATTTAGCCCATTATACAGTCAAACTATAGTGGAGGCGTGACTTTTCTTTTTAAGGAGACGCAGCACAGGTGTCCAAAATAACGCCTTGGTGCTGGGCGCCGCCTCCTGCCTCCTGAGCGTTGTTATTTGTTGTACAGGAGTCTGCGCTCTTGTGTTCTCCCTTTGCCATGAGCTGTGAGCGCTGCCTGTCTTCTCACCTCATTTCATGTCGGCCGGTGTGGTTAGCGATGCCCATGAATCCCAGACCCTCAGTGTCTTTTCATAAAGTCACACTGCAGGGCTGGGATTCATGACCTTGCGCAGTAAATATGTTCGCCGCTCACACATGTTCTTACATGTCCGCTGATCCCTTATCGCATGCCGCGGCCATGAGGCCGCACAGTCTGAAGAATGCAGAAGGAGATGAGTGAAGACAGGCGAACATATGCACTGCACATGCCCATCAAGACGGGCAGCGCTACCAAGGGGGGTGCTGCGTATCATTAGAAAGGAAAGTCACACCTCAGGGGAACAGCTGGTGTTGCTGAACCCCACTGACACATTGGCGGGTGTTTTTCTCTGTGCAGCTAGCACTTCCGGGCAACAACTGGCAGTATTAGAGCCCAGGGTCAGCAGGAGGAGAGGAGCAGAGTGTAGGCCGAAGCCTGCACTGGTGGCAGCTTTAGGTCTGTTGTGTCTGCGTGCGTTTGCAGGACACGTTGCCGGCTACACAGCAGGGGAACAGCTGGCGTTGCGAAATCCCACTGACACATCAGCGAGTGTTTTTTCTGTGTAGACAACACTTCCAGGTGACAACTGACAGTGTTGAATCCCAGGGAATCAAAGAGGAGCAAAGTGTAGGCCGAAGCCTGCACTGGAGGCAGGAAAATGTCTGTTATTGTGCCAACGTGGCTTGTGCTGGACACGTTGCCGGCTACACAGCAGGGGACCAGCTGGCGTTGCTGAACCCCACTCACACATTGGCGGGTGTTTTTCTCTGTGCAGCTTGCACTTCCGGGCAACAACTGGCGGTATTAGAGCCCAGGGTCTGCAGTAGGAGCAGAGTGTAGGCCGAAGCCTGCACTGGAGCAAGTTGAAAGGTAACCTTTAACCCCCACCCCCAGGCATTTGTTGCTGAAAGAGCCATCTTGTACAGCAGTAATACTGCAAAAGGAAAAAGGTGGCTATTTAAATTATGCTCCTTGCAAACGCTGAACTACACACTCATATAATGTGTCCCCTCACACCGTTAAACCGTCACGGAGGTGGGACTTTCCTTTGTAATGTGACACAGCACAGCTGTCATTCCAACCCCCTTGGTGCCGTGCGCCGCCTCCTCAGCGTTGTTTGATTCTGTCACAGAGCCCGCGCTGTAATGTTATCCCTTGGCCATGCACACTTAGCGGTGCCCGTCTTCTGACATCATTTAGGTGTCAGGCTGGCAGTGCCTGTGCGTCCAAGCTGCCCGAGATCCAACCTCGCAGTGTCATCTAATGTAATCCCACTGCGGGCCTGGGATCCATGGGCATGTGCAGTGCATATCATCGCCTCTCACTCCCCTCCTTCCTGCTTCTTCAGACTGTGCGGCGTCACGGCCGTGGCATGCTATTAGGGATCAGCTGACGCCGCTTAGAATGAAGAAGCGGGAAGAAGGGGAGTGAGAGGATAGTATATGCACTGCGCATGGCCATGGATCCCAGGCCCACTGTGGGATCACATTAGACGACACTGCGAGGTGGGATTTTGGGCAGCGTGGACGCACAGGCGCAGCCAGGCTGACAACAAATGATGTCAGAGGACGGGCAGTGCAAACTGTGCATGGCCAAGGGATAACATAACAGCGCAGGGTCCGTGACAGAATCAAACAACGCTAAGGAGGCGGCGCACGGAGCCAAGGGGGTAGGAACGACGGCTGTGCTGCGTCACATTACAAAGGAAAGTCCCACCTCCGGGACGGTTTGACGGTGTGAGGGGACACATTACATGAGTGTGTAGTTCAGAGTTTCCAAGGAGCATAATTTAAAGAGCGACCTTTTCCTTGTGCAGTATTAGTGCTGCACAAGGTGGCTCTTTCAGTAACAAACGCCTGGGGGGGGGGGGGACAGGTTCACTTACATTTTAGTTGTGCCAGCTTGGCGGTCACATGACACGTTGCCGGATACACAGCAGGGGAGCAGCAGGCATGACTGAACCCCACTAACACATTGGCGAGGTGTTTGGCTCTGTTCAAACAGCACTTCCGGGCATCAACCAGCAGTGTTGGAGCCCAGGGACAGCAGGAGGAGCAGAGTGTAGGCCGAAGCCTGCACTGTAGGCATGTAAATGTCTGTTAGTGTGCCAGCGTGGCGGTCGCAGGACACGTTGCCGGATACACAGCTGGGGATCAGCTGACGTTACTGAACCACAATAACAGAGGAGCGACTGTTGACTGTGCAGACAGCACTTCCAGGCACCAACTGGCGGTGTTAGAGCCCAGGGACAGCAGGAGGAGCAGATTGAAGGTATTGCCGCACACACAGCTGGGGATCAGCTGACGTTACTGAACCCCAATAACAGAGGAGCGACTGTTGACTGTGCAGACAGCACTTCCAGGCACCAACTGGCGGTGTTAGAGCCCAGGGACAGCAGGAGGAGCAGATTGGAGGTATTGCCGCACACACATCTGGGGATCAGCTGACATTACTGAACCCCAATAACAGAGGAGCGACTGTTGACTGTGCGGACAGCACTTCCAGGCACCAACTGGCGGTGTTAGAGCCCAGGGACAGCATGAGTAGCAGAGGAACAGAGTGTAGGCCGAAGCCTGATTGGAGCAAGTTGAAAGGGAACCTTTAACCCCCCCCAAGGCGTTTGTAGCTGAAAGAGCCATCTTGTGCAGCACTAAGGATGCAAAAGGAAAAGGTTACTCTTTTAATTATGCTCCTTGCAAACACAGAAGTAAACACTTATAAAATGTGTCCCTTGATACCGTAAAACCGTCCCGGAGTTGGGAATTTCCTTCGTAATGGGACGCAGCACAGCTGTCATTCCTATCCCCTTGGTGCCGTGCGCCGCCTCATCAGTGTTGTTTTAAGCTGTCACGGAGCCTGCGCTGTTATGTTATCCCTTGGCCATGCACACTTAGCGGTGCCCGTCTTCTCGTCTTCTGACATCATTTAGGTGTCAGGCTGTCAGTGCCTGTGCGTCCACACTGCCCGAGATCCCACCTCGCAGTGTCGTCTAATGTAATCCCACTGCGGGCCTTCGATCCATGGGCATGCGCAGTGCATATCCTCGCCTCTCACTCCCCTCCTTCCCTCTTCTTCAGACTGTGCGGCGTCACGGCCGTGGCATGCTATTAGGGATCAGCTGACGGCGCACAGTCTGAAGAAGGCGGAGGGAGATGAGCAAGAGCCTGAGGGGAAGATATGCACTGCGCATGCCCATGGATCCCAGGCCCGCAGTGTGATTAAATCAGAAGACACTGCGAGGCGGGATCTCGGGCAGCGCAGCCGCACAGGCGCAGCCAGCCTGACACCAAATTCTGTCAGAAGACAGGCAGCGCAAATTGGGCATGGCCAAGGGATAACAGAACAGCGCAGGCTCCGTGACAGCTTAAAACAACGCTGAGGAAGCAGCGCACGGCACCAAGGGGGTAGGAATGACGGCTGTGCTGCGTCACATTACAAAGGAAAGTCCCACCTCCGGGACGGTATAACGGTATCAGTGAACACATTTTATAAGTGTTAAGTTCTGCGTGTGCAAGGAGCTAAACTAAAAGAGCTACCTTTTCCTTGTGCAGCATTACTGCTGGGCAAGCCAGCACCTCCAATGCATGCTGGCTTAGCTCTGGCTATGTATCCAGCTTAGAGACCCAAAACTTGAAAGGGGAAGAGCCATCTGGGAGTACAGTAAGAGGGCAAGACATGTAGTCTGTCACCATCTGACGGAACCGTTGCCTCCTGCTGACTGGAGCCGCCGGTGATAGTGTAGACATTTGGGGCGGGCACACAAAAGTTTGGGCAGAGGCACTGCGTCTGCTCCTCTTTGTGCAGAGCCTCCTCCACTGCCTCGACGCACTGAGCTGCTTTGTAAAGCACTAGCAGCACTCCTCTCAGTTGGACTGGAGAAGATGATGGAATTCACCAGTGTGTCGTGGTACTCCCACATTTTACGCTCCCGGGTCAACGCTGGGATGAGGTTTTGGACGTTGTCCCGGTAGCGAGGATCGAGGAGGGTGTACACCCAATAATCAGGCATGTTGAGAATGTGGTCAATGCGGCGGTCATCTCTCAGGCACTACAACATGAAATCAACCATGTGCTGCAGACTGCCAACTGGCCCAGAAACGCTGTCCCCTGCTTGAGACATGATCTCTGCCCGCTCTTCATCACCCCACCCTCACTGTACACACTGACCACTGGACAATTGTGTAACTCCCTCCTCTGGACGGAGCTCTTCCTCCTCCGTTGACTCCTCCTCATCCTCCTTACAAACTGTCCCCTGCCTACCCCTTTGTGAGGAACCACGTGGCGCTGACTGTCCAGAAGCTGATGGAAAAGGTGACTCCTCATCCTCCACCTCTTCCGCAACATCATCCCTTAATGCTTGCAGTGTTTGTTGAAGCAGGCAGATAAGGGGGACAGTCATGCTGACTAGTGCATCATCTGCACTTGCCATCCGCGTGGAATAATCGAAAGGACGCAAAACCTGGCAGACGTCCTTCATAGGGGCCCACTCTGTGGTTGTGAAGTCTGATCGGCGCTGACTGCGACTTCTTTGCGCCTGATGCAGCTGGTACTCCATTACTGCTTGCTGCTGCTCACACAACCGCTCCAACATATGTAACGTGGAATTCCACCTGGTAGGTAGGTCACATATGATGCGATGTTCCGGAAGGTGAAATCGGCACTGCAGAGCAGCAATGCGGGATCTTGCCAAGCTGGAACGCCGCAAGTGAGCACACTTTAGGCGGGCCTCGTGCAGCAGTGCATCAAGACTTGGATAGTCCCTCAGAAAACTCTGCACAACCAAATTGAGCACATGTGCCAGACATGAGATGTGAGTGAGGTTGCCAAGGGCCAAAGCTGCCACCAGATTTCGGCCATTGTCACACACTACCATGCCTGGCTGGAGATTCGCTGGCACAAACCAAACATCGCTCTCCTGCTTGATGGCATTCCAGAGCTCCTGCGCTTGAAACTAATTTCAAGACCGCCTGTTGACGTTTGGCCACGGCTGTGCTCATGTCGGTCGTAACAGGTAAAAGTTCACGGGTCCATGTGGAGGTGGACTGTGACGGCTCCTGCAGCGATGATTCTGAGGAACTTGTGTATGAGGAGGAGTCAATGCGTACAGACTGGATTCCTGCAATCCTTGGAGTGGGCAGGACACGTCCTGCGCCACTCGCACGATCTGTACCCGGCTCAACAACATTAACCCAATGGGCAGTGAGGGAAAGGTATCGCCCCTGTCCATGTTGACTGGTCCACGCTTCGGTGGTGAGGTGGACCTGCTACTGACGGCGTTCAGTAGCGCGTGTTTTATGTGTCCCTCCACATTCTTGTGCAGGGCAGGGACGGCTTGCCTGCTGAAGTAAAAGCGGCTGGGCACCTTGTACTGTGGGACTGCCAATGCCATCAAGTCACGGAAACTGTCAGTCTCCACCAGCCTGAATGAGAGCATTTCCAGTGACAGAAGTTTGGCAATGCCTGCATTCAGAGCCTGTGCTCGGGGGTGGTTTGCTGAGAATGCCCGCCTTTTCTCCCATGCCTGTACTACCGATGGCTGTAGACTAGGCTGGGAGTGTGAGGATGACTGGGAACGTGGTGCTGTGGGTGGAATTACACTAGGTCTCTGGACAACAGTGCCAGAGGTTCTTCCATGGCGATCCTGGGAGGAAGCCAAATCAGCTGTGTGTGAGCTGGAGGAAGAGGCAACACGAGCTGAAGAGGTGGTAGCTGCCGCTGTTGGTTGGCCTAGGTATTCAGTGTGTTTTTGTAACTCTACCGCGTGCCTGGTCCGCACATGTTTCCACATATTTGTGGTATTGAGGTTGCTGACACTTTTCCCTCTTTTGACTTTCTGATGACACAGCTTGCATTTGACAAAACAAATGTCATCTGCAACTGTGTCAAAAAAGGACCAGGCACTGCAAGTCTTGGGAGCGCCCTTTTTGGCTTTTGGAAGAGACAGGCTCCTAACGGGTGCCAAAGTGGAGGCTACAGGCTCCGCAGTCTTCCCCCTCCCTCTCCCTCTTTGGCCCGTTCGGGGAATCTCTTCCTCAGAGCTGCTCCCACCACCTCCCTGTTCCTCACGCCACGATGGGTCAAGGACCTCATCATCTCCACTACCCTCTGCCACCAACTGCTCCTCCTGGGTAGTCTCGGCAGCACAGTACGCACCAGAAAGCGGCACCTGAGTTTCATCATCAGATGCGTACTGTGCTGTGGTCACCGGAGGCACTGGCCCACCCGCCTCTTCAGAGTCAGAGAGACAAAGCTGTTGGGCATCACTGCACACTGCCTCTTCTTCCATTTCTCCAATGCTGCTTGGCTGGCCCCCTGTTTCCAAGCGAAGAGATTCAGAGAACAGAAGTAGAGACGGCTCCTGTCCTGGGCTCTCTGACTGCCTGGCCAATTTGACAGGTGGTGAAGAGACAGATGGCTGGTCTCCAGTGGTCTGTGCCTGAGAGGATGCGGCACTAATTGAAGTTGATGCCGATGCGTTAGCAGCCATCCATCCGACAACGGCTTCAATTTGATCTTCACGCAGCAGTGGTGCACGGCGCTCTCCGACAAAGCTGCGCATGAAGGACTGTTCCCTGCTGAAACTGGGTGATGATGAGTCACCGGTGCCCGCAGCAGGCACAGAATCACCACGTCCTCTCCCTGCTCCTCTCCCTGCTCCGCGCCCACGCCCACGTGCCTTACTCCCTGCCCTCTTCATCTTGGTTCACAGATAAAGATAAGCAGAAAAGTATTAAGGCCTTAGTGTGCTTATTCCTGAAATGCTCCTCCTAACAGGTGTAAGAAACACTAATTTTCTAAAGCGTGGACTAGACTTTATTAATGATAAAATGTGGCCTACACAAGTGTTAAGTGGTGTTTGGTGAACTTTACTTTGTTTTTTTGGGCAGATCGGGCTACAGAGCGAGTTTCACTCACACGGAGACCGTGCCGACAGCCGTAAACGGCGCTGCAAGGCCCAAAAACCCCACTCTAGGTTATCCTATGTAGTGTTTTTCCACAATTTAGCTGGAGACGGGTGGAAAGCCACTAATAGGAAATTTTAGAAAAAATTTGCAGCAGGCTGCACTATGAGCAAAACAGGACAAGTTTTTTTACGGTATGAGACAGTGACGAACCCTGAGCTGAATACAACCGGCTGTGGCTGCACACAGACTACAGGGCAAGCTGCACTCACACGGAGACCGTGCAGACAGCCGTAAACGGCGCTGCAAGGCCCAAAAACCCCACTCTAGGCTATCCTATGTAGTGTTTTTCCACAATTTAGCTGGAGACGGGTGGAAAGCCACTAATATGAAATTTGAGAAAAAATTTGCAGCAGGCTGCACTATGAGCAAAAAAGGACAAGTTTTTTTATGGTATGAGACAGTGACGAACCCTGAGCTGAATACAACCGTAGGGGTGATGCGCGAGAGAAATCTTGCATGCGATTGTGGGAAGAGGGGATAAGAGGGGAATAGAGAAGGAGATCTTGTGAGGATCGGAGGTTGCGTGCAGGAAAGTACCGGGAGACGAGGTCACAGATGTATGGAGGAGACAGGCTGTGGATGGCTTTGTATGTCATGGTTAGGGTTTTGTACTGGAGTCTCTGGGCAATGGGTAGCCAGTGAAGGGATTGACAGAGGGGAGAAGCTGGGGAATAGCGGGGGGACAGGTGGATTAGTCGGGCAGCTGAGTTTAGAATAGATTGGAGGGGTGCGAGAGTGTTCGAGGGGAGGCCACAGAGCAGGAGGTTGCAGTAGTCAAGGCGAGAGATGATGAGGGCATGGACTAGGGTTTTTGCAGATTCTTGGTTGAGGAATGAACGGATTCGTGAAATATTTTTGAGTTGAAGTCGGCAGGAAATGGAAAGGGCTTGGATATGTGGTTTGAAGGAGAGATCAGCGTCAAGGATTACCCCAAGGCAGCGAGCTTCTGGGACTGGGGAGAATGGGCAGCCGTTTACTGTTATGGATAGGTTCGTTGGGGGGTCAAGTGAGATGGGGGAAAGATGATGATTTCTGTTTTGTCCATGTTAAGTTTCAGAAATCTAGCGGAGAAGAAGGATGAAATAGTGGACTGTAGGGTTGAGCGACCTTGACCTTTTTAGAGTCGAGCCTTGTTTCGCGAAACCCGACTATCTTAGAAGTCGAGTCGAGTGGAATCGGCCGATTATCGCGAAAAGTCGGGTATCGCCCGAAACACGAAATTGGTTCCAGGGGTACACGGGCAGCAGTGGTGTGGTCAGTGGAGGCCTAGTGGAAGGAGTGACCGCAGACAGGCATCGAAGGCCTAAAATAATAACACATGGCTGTAGGCAATTTTAAATTGGTTCCAGGGGTACACGGGCAGCAGTGGTGTGGTCAGTGGAGGCCTAGTGGAAGGAGTGACCGCAGACAGGCATCGAAGGCCTAAAATAAAAAAATTGGGCAGGCTGTAGGCAATTTTAAATTGGTTCCAGGGGTACACGGGCAGCAGTGGTGTGGTCAGTGGAGGCCTAGTGGAAGGAGTGACCGCAGACAAGCATCGAAGGCCTAAAATAATAACATATGGCTGTAGGCAATTTTAAATTGGTTCCAGGGGTACACGGGCAGCAGTGGTGTGGTCAGTGGAGGCCTAGTGGAAGGAGTGACCGCAGACAGGCATCGAAGGCCTAAAATAATAACACATGGCTGTAGGCAATTTTAAATTGGTTCCAGGGGTACACGGGCAGCAGTGGTGTGGTCAGTGGAGGCCTAGTGGAAGGAGTGACCGCAGACAGGCTTCGAAGGCCTAACATAACAAAAATGTCAATACAATGGTATTGTCAGTGGCAGGCATTGAAGGATGTCAGCGCATAGACTAAACATTGGTGGAGCTGTGAGATAATTTTGCAAGTGGTAGAGCACTGTTTGAGCTGGGGGGGGGAACTGTCTTGTGGCCGGCGGTACAGGCCCAGGGCCCCTCATATTACAACGGTGTGTCTGACGTTGGGTGCGCACCACCACCGCCAGAGACACTTTATTGTACTAGGAGGGACCCAGTGGCAGTGCCGTCGACCAAAAGCGGGCTCACCCACCTCTTCAGACAAACTGCACTCTCACGGGTGCTGTCGCCAAGTGTCGATACCACGGCCCCGTGTGGGGAGTTTGGCCATTTAGTGAGGTGTAAACATGTCGTATGCTGGACAATCAGGTGCAGAAAATTACGAGATTGGAAAAGGCATTCAGAATAGTCCACAGGCAAGACCTTTTCATAGGAAAGCTAGGTGTCGGCCGGGCAAGGTGGGGCAAAAGATTTCGAAATCCAGTTGTGGTTCATTTTAATGAAGGTTAGATCATCTACATTTTGGGTAGCCAGACGAGTCCTTTTTTCTGTTAGTATTGAACCTGCAGCACTGAATACTCTTTCTGATAGGACACTAGCTGCCGGGCAACCAAGCTCCTGCAATGCATATTCTGCCAATTCTGGCCAGGTGTCTAATTTTGATGCCCAGTAATCAAATGGGAATGACGGTTGAGGGAGAACATCGATAAGGGATGAAAAATAGTTTGTAACCATACTGGACAAATGTTGTCTCCTGTCACTTTGAATTGATGCTGCAGTACCTGTCCTGTCTGCGGTCATAGCAAAATCACTCCACAACCTGGTCAGAAAACCCCTCTGGCCAACGCCACTTCTGATTTCTGCCCCTCTAACTCCTCTGGTCTGCTGGCCCCTGCAGCTCGTGTGAGAACGATCACGGGCGCTGTGTGCAGGGAATGCCAGAAGCAAACGGTCAACAAGAGTTGATTGTTTGGTTGCTAATATTAGTTCCAAGTTCTCATGTGGCATTATATTTTGCAATTTGCCTTTATAGCGAGGATCAAGGAGGCAGGCCAACCAGTAATCGTCATCGTTCATCATTTTAGTTATGCGTGTGTCCCTTTTGAGGATACGTAAGGCATAATCCGCCATGTGGGCCAAAGTTCCAGTTCTCAAATCTGCGGTTGTGCTTGGTTGAGGGGCAGTTTCAGGCAAATCCACGTCACTTGTGTCCCTCCAAAAACCAGAACCCGGCCTTGCCGCGCCACCAATTTCCAGTGGCCCCGGAAAAGCTTCCTCATTAAAAATATAATCATCCCCATCATCCTCCTCGTCCTCCTCCTCCTCTTCGCCCGCTAACTCGTCCTGTACACTGCCCTGGCCAGACAATGGCTGACTGTCATCAAGGCTTTCCTCTTCCTCAGCTGCAGACGCCTGATCCTTTATGTGCATCAAACTTTGCATCAGCAGACGCATTAGGGGGATGCTCATGCTTATTATGGCATTGTCTGCACTAACCAGCCGTGTGCATTCCTCAAAACACTGAAGGACTTGACACATGTCTTGAATCTTCGACCACTGCACACCTGACAACTCCATGTCTGCCATCCTACTGCCTGCCCGTGTATGTGTATCCTCCCACAAAAACATAACAGCCCGCCTCTGTTCGCACAGTCTCTGAAGCATGTGCAGTGTTGAGTTCCACCTTGTTGCAACGTCTATGATTAGGCGATGCTGGGGAAGGTTCAAAGAACGCTGATAGGTCTGCATACGGCTGGAGTGTACGGGCGAACGGCGGATATGTGAGCAAAGTCCACGCACTTTGAGGAGCAGGTCGGATAACCCCGGATAACTTTTCAGGAAGCACTGCACCACCAGGTTTAAGGTGTGAGCCAGGCAAGGAATGTGTTTCAGTTGGGAAAGGGAGATGGCAGCCATGAAATTCCTTCCGTTATCACTCACTACCTTGCCTGCCTCAAGATCTACAGTGCCCAGCCACGACTGCGTTTCTTTCTGCAAGAACTCGGACAGAACTTCCGCAGTGTGTCTGTTGTCGCCCAAACACTTCATAGCCAATACAGCCTGCTGACGTTTGCCAGTAGCTGCCCCATAATGGGAGACCTGGTGTGCAACAGTGGCAGCTGCGGATGGAGTGGTTGTGCGACTGCGGTCTGTGGACGAGCTCTCGCTTCTGCAGGAGGACGAAGAGGAGGAGGAGGGGGTGCGAACGGCTACAGCCAACTGTTGCCTAGACCGTGGGCTAGGCAGAACTGTCCCAAACTTGCTGTCCCCTGTGGACCCTGCATCCACAACATTCACCCAGTGTGCCGTGATGGACACGTAACGTTCCTGGCCATGCCTACTGGTCCATGCATCTGTTGTCAGGTGCACCTTTGTGCTCACAGATTGCCTGAGTGCATGGACGATGCGCTCTTTAACATGCTGATGGAGGGCTGGGATGGCTTTTCTGGAAAAAAAGTGTCGACTGGGTAGCTCGTAGCGTGGTACAGCGTAGTCCATCAGGGCTTTGAAAGCTTCGCATTCAACTAACCGGTAGGGCATCATCTCTAACGAGATTAGTCTAGCTATGTGGGCGTTCAAACCCTGTGTACGCGGATGCGAGGCTAAGTACTTCCTTTTTCTAACCATAGTCTCATGTAGGGTGAGCTGGACTGGAGAGCTGGAGATCGTGGAACTAGCGGGGGTGCCGGTGGACATGGCAGACTGAGAGACGGTGGGAGATGGTATTGTTGCCGCCGGTGCCCTAGATGCAGTGTTTCCTACTACGAAACTGGTGATTCCCTGACTGCTTTGGCCTGGCAAAGAAACCTGCACAGATACTGCAGGTGGTGCGGAAAATGGTGGCCCTACACTGCCGGAAGGGATGTTGCATTGCTGACTAGCTTCATTGGCCGAGGGTGCTACAACCTTAAGGGACGTTTGATAGTTAGTCCAGGCTTGCAAATGCATGGTGGTTAAATGTCTATGCATGCAACTTGTATTGAGACTTTTCAGATTCTGTCCTCTGCTTAAGGTAGTTGAACATTTTTGACAGATGACTTTGCGCTGATCAATTGGATGTTGTTTAAAAAAATGCCAGACTGCACTCTTTCTAGCATCGGATACCTTTTCAGGCATTGCAGACTGAGCTTTAACCGGATGGCCACGCTGTCCTCCAACAGGTTTTGGCTTTGCCACGCATTTTGGGCAAGATACGGGCCCGGCAGATGGAACCTGTTGCGATGTTGATGCCTGCTGCGGCCCCTCCTCCTCCGCTTCAGAACTGCTGCCGCCTGCACCCTGTTCCCCCAATGGCTGCCAATCGGGGTCAAGAACTGGGTCATCTATTACCTCTTCTTGTAGCTCGTGTGCAACTTCGTCTGTGTCACCGTGTCGGTCGGTGGTATAGCGTTCGTTATGGGGCAACATAGTCTCATCAGGGTCTGATTCTTGATCATTACCCTGCGAGGGCAATGTTGTGGTCTGAGTCAAAGGACCAGCATAGTAGTCTGGCTGTGGCTGTGCATCAGTGCACTCCATGTCAGATTCAACTTGTAATGGGCATGGACTGTTAACTGCTTCACTTTCTAAGCCAGGGACGATATGTGTAAAGAGCTCCATGGAGTAACCCGTTGTGTCGCCTGCTGCATTCTTCTCTGTTGTTGTTTTTGCTGAAGAGGACAAGGAAGCGACTTGTCCCTGACCGTGAACATCCACTAACGACGCGCTGCTTTGACATTTACCAGTTTCACGAGAGGAGGCAAAAGAGCTAGAGGCTGAGTCAGCAAGATAAGCCAAAACTTGCTCTTGCTGCTCCGGCTTTAAAAGCGGTTTTCCTACTGCCAGAAAAGGGAGCGTTCGAGGCCTTGTGTAGCCAGACGACGAATCTGGCTCCACAGCTCCAGACTTAGGTGCAATATTTTTTTTCCCACGACCAGCTGATGCTCCACCACTACCACTACCCTCATTACCAGCTGACAATGAACGCCCCCGGCCACGACCTCTTCCACCAGACTTCCTCATTGTTTTAAAAACGTAAACAAACTAACGGTATTTGTTGCTGTCACACAACTTACACGGTGAGCTATAACTTCAGTATGATTTAGCTACCCCTTTACAGGTGAGTGAGACCACAACGAAAATCAGGCACAATGTTACACATTCTGTTGTTGGTGGCAACAAATGAGAGAGATGCCACACACGCAGGACTGTCACTGAAGCACAAATGTAAATATTAATCTCCCACTGATTTGTTTTTTTTTTTTTTTTCAGGGAGACTTTAGGAAAAAAAAATAATAGAATAAAATGATTTTTTCAGGAAGAATTTAGAAACCAAATAAAATAAAATGATTTTTTCAGGGAGAATTTAGAAAACAAATAAAACAAAAAAAGGCTTTCTATGGCCCACTGAGTGAGAGATGACGCACACAGGAGTCAGGAGTGGCACACAAGCCCAGAGGCCAATATTTATCTCCCACTGATTGATGTAGTGATTTTTTCAGGTAGATTTTGGAACCCAAATCAAGCTAAAAAAATAATAGGCTTTCTATGGCCCACAATTGGAGAGAGAGAGAGAGATGGCACACCCAGGAGTCAAGACTGTCACACAAGCAGAAAGGGCAATATTAATCTCCCACTGATTTGTTTTTGTTTTTTTTCAGGGAGACTTTAGGAAAAAAAAATAATAGAATAAAATGATTTTTTCAGGAAGAATTTAGAAACCAAATAAAATAAAATGATTTTTTCAGGGAGAATTTAGAAAACAAATAAAACAAAAAAAGGCTTTCTATGGCCCACTGAGTGAGAGATGACGCACACAGGAGTCAGGAGTGGCACACAAGCCCAGAGGCCAATATTTATCTCCCACTGATTGATGTAGTGATTTTTTCAGGTAGATTTTGGAACCCAAATCAAGCTAAAAAAATAATAGGCTTTCTATGGCCCACAATTGGAGAGAGAGAGAGAGATGGCACACCCAGGAGTCAAGACTGTCACACAAGCAGAAAGGGCAATATTAATCTCCCACTGATTTGTTTTTGTTTTTTTTCAGGGAGACTTTAGGAAAAAAAAATAATAGAATAAAATGATTTTTTCAGGAAGAATTTAGAAACCAAATAAAATAAAATGATTTTTTCAGGGAGAATTTAGAAAACAAATAAAACAAAAAAAGGCTTTCTATGGCCCACTGAGTGAGAGATGACGCACACAGGAGTCAGGAGTGGCACACAAGCCCAGAGGCCAATATTTATCTCCCACTGATTGATGTAGTGATTTTTTCAGGTAGATTTTGGAACCCAAATCAAGCTAAAAAAATAATAGGCTTTCTATGGCCCACAATTGGAGAGAGAGAGAGAGAGAGAGATGGCACACCCAGGAGTCAAGACTGGCACACAAGCAGAAAGGGCAATATTAATCTCCCACTGATTTGTTTTTGTTTTTTTTCAGGGAGACTTTAGGAAAAAAAAATAATAGAATAAAATGATTTTTTCAGGAAGAATTTAGAAACCAAATAAAATAAAATGATTTTTTCAGGGAGAATTTAGAAAACAAATAAAACAAAAAAAGGCTTTCTATGGCCCACTGAGTGAGAGATGACGCACACAGGAGTCAGGAGTGGCACACAAGCCCAGAGGCCAATATTTATCTCCCACTGATTGATGTAGTGATTTTTTCAGGTAGATTTTGGAACCCAAATCAAGCTAAAAAAATAATAGACTTTCTATGGCCCACAATTGGAGAGAGAGAGAGAGAGAGATGGCACACCCAGGAGTCAAGACTGGCACACAAGCAGAAAGGGCAATATTAATCTCCCACTGATTTGTTTATTTTTTTTTTTTTCAGGGAGACTTTAGGAAAAAAAAATAATAGAATAAAATGATTTTTTCATGAAGAATTTAGAAACCAAATAAAATAAAATGATTTTTTCAGGGAGAATTTAGAAAACAAATAAAACAAAAAAAGGCTTTCTATGGCCCACTGAGTGAGAGATGACGCACACAGGAGTCAGGAGTGGCACACAAGCCCAGAGGCCAATATTTATCTCCCACTTTTTATTTTTTTTTCAGGGAAAATTTATAAACCCAATAAAAAAATAAATAAATAGGCTTTCTATGGCCCACTATCTGAGAGAGAGAGATGGCGCGCTTAGGACTGGCACACAAGCCCAAAGGCCAATATTAATCTCCCTTTTTTTTTTTCAGGGAGAATTTATAAAACCAAAAAAAAATAAATAAATAGGCTTTCTATGGCCCACTATTTGTGAGAGAGATGGCACGCTCAGGACTGGCACACAAGCCCAGAGGCCAATATTAATCTCCCACTTTTTTTTTTTGTTCCAGGGAAAATTTATAAACCCAATAAAAAGAATAATAAATAGGCTTTCTATGGCCCACTACCTGAGAGAGAGAGATGGCACGCTTAGGACTGGCACACAAGCCCAAAGGCCAATATTAATCTCCCTTTTTTTTTCAGGGAGAATTTATAAAACCAAAAAAAAAAAAATAAATAGGCTTTCTATGGCCCACTATTTGTGAGAGAGATGGCACGCTCAGGACTGGCACACAAGCCCAGAGGCCAATATTCATCTCCCACTTTTTTTTTTTTTGTTCCAGGGAAAATTTATAAACCCAATAAAAAAAATAATAAATAGGCTTTCTATGGCCCACTATCTGAGAGAGAGAGATGGCACGCTTAGGACTGGCACACAAGCCCAAAGGCCAATATTAATCTCCCACTGATTGATTTATTGATTTTTTCAGGTAGAATTTAGAACCCAAATAAAGCAAAAAAAAAAAAAAGGGCTTTCTATGGCCCACTGAGTGAGTGATGATGCACACAGGAGTCAGGAGTGGCACACAAGCCCTGAGGCCAATATTTTTCTCCCACTGATTGATGTAGTGATTTTTTTAGGTAGATTTTAGAACCCAAATCAAGCAAAAAAATAAATAGGCTTTCTATGGCCCACTATTTGTGAGAGAGATGGCACGCTCAGGACTGGCACACAAGCCCAGAGGCCAATATTAATCTCCCACTTTTTTTTTTTTTTGTTCCAGGGAAAATTTATAAACCCAATAAAAAAATAATAAATAGGCTTTCTATGGCCCACTATCTGAGAGAGAGAGATGGCACGCTTAGGACTGGCACACAAGCCCAAAGGCCAATATTAATCTCCCACTGATTGATTTATTGATTTTTTCAGGTAGAATTTAGAACCCAAATAAAGCAAAAAAAAAAAAAAAAAGGGCTTTCACTCACTGAGTGAGTGATGATGCACACAGGAGTCAGGAGTGGCACACAAGCCCTGAGGCCAATATTTTTCTCCCACTGATTGATGTAGTGATTTTTTCAGGTAGATTTTAGAACCCAAATCAAGCAAAAAAATAAATAGGCTTTCTATGGCCCACTGACTGAGAGATGGCACACACAGGGATGGCACTCTAGCAGAAATGTCAATCTTAATCTCCCACAACAAAAAAAAAAAAAACAGGGAGTGTCCAACAATTGCTATCTCCCTGCAGTAATCTCAGCCAGGTATGGCAGGCAGCAATAAGGAGTGGACTGATGCACAAATTAAATAAAAAGTGTGGACAAACAAAAAAGATAGCTGTGCAGAAAGGAAGGAACAAGAGGATTTGTGCTTTGAAAAAAGCAGTTGGTTTGCACAGCGGCGTACACACAGCAATGCAGCTATCAGGGAGCCTTTTAGGGCAGCCCAATGAGCTACAGCGCTGAGGGGGAAAAAAAAAAAAAATGTAGCTTCCACTGTCCCTGCACACCGAAGGTGGTGTTGGGCAGTGGAAATCGCTACAGCACAAGCGGTTTGGTGGTTAATGGACCCTGCCTAACGCTATCCCTGCTTCTGACGAAGTGGCAGCAACCTCTCCCTAAGCTCAGATCAGCAGCAGTAACATGGCGGTCGGCGGGAACGCCCCTTTATAGCCCCTGTGACGCCGCAGACAGCAAGCCAATCACTGCAATGCCCTTCTCTAAGATGGTGGGGACCAGGACCTATGTCATCACGCTGCCCACACTCTGCGTTTACCTTCATTGGCTGAGAAATGGCGCTTTTCGCGTCATTGAAACGCGACTTTGGCGCGAAAGTCGCGTACCGCATGGCCGACCCCGCACAGGGGTCGGATCGGGTTTCATGAAACCCGACTTTGCCAAAAGTCGGCGACTTTTGAAAATGAACGACCCGTTTCGCTCAACCCTAGTGGACAGACATTGAGGGATTCTGGTTAGTAGGGAGGTGATATCTGGTCCAGAGATGTAGATCTGTGTGTCATCAGCATAGAGATGATACTGAAAGCCATGAGATTCTATGAGCTGTCCCAGGCCAAAGGTGTAAATGGAGAAGAGCAGGGGCCCTAGGACTGAACCTTGTGGGACTCTGTTATGAACTGGTGATTTAGAACCACAATGGACCTGGTGGTTAAGAGCACTGAAAATGACCTGATAGTTACTAATAACATAGGACGAGCTCTGAGACGTGGGAACTCTGCTGACCGCAATCCCTAATCCTATCACACCACACTAGAGGTAGCCGTGGAGCGCTCCTGACCAGACCTAGGCGCCTCGGGCACAGCCTGAGAAACTAGCTAGCCCTGAAGATAGAAAAATAAGCCTACCTTGCCTCAGAGAAATTCCCCAAAGGAAAAGGCAGCCCCCCACATATAATGACTGTGAGTAAAGATGAAAATACAAACACAGAGATGAAATAGACTTTAGCAAAGTGAGGCCCGACTTACTGAATAGACCGAGGATAGGAAAGATAGCTTTGCAGTCAGCACAAAAACCTACAAACAACCACGCAGAGGGCGCAAAAAGACCCTCCGCACCGACTAACGGTACGGAGGTGCTCCCTCTGCATCCCAGAGCTTCCAGCAAGCAAGACAAACCAATATAGCAAGCTGGACAGAAAAAATAGCAAAACAAAAGTAACACAAAAGTAAGATGATACAAAACTATGTAAAGCAGTTAATACAAGAGAAGATAGTATTCTACTACAGATGGATATGGATAAGTTGGAAACTTGGGCTGAAAGGTGGCAGATGAGGTTTAACAATGATAAATGTAAGGTTATACACATGGGAAGAAGGAATCAATATCACCATTACACACTGAATGGGAAACCACTGGGTAAATCTGACAGGGAGAAGGACTTGGGGATCCTAGTTAATGATAAACTTACCTGGAGCAGCCAGTGCCAGGCAGCAGCTGCCAAGGCAAACAGGATCATGGGGTGCATTAAAAGAGGTCTGGATACACATGATGAGAGCATTATACTGCCTCTGTACAAATCCCTAGTTAGACCGCACATGGAGTACTGTGTCCAGTTTTGGGCACCGGTGCTCAGGAAGGATATAATGGAAATAGAGAGAGTACAAAGGAGGGCAACAAAATTAATAAAGGGGATGGGAGAACTACAATACCCAGATAGATTAGCGAAATTAGGATTATTTAGTCTAGAAAAAAGACGACTGAGGGGCGATCTAATAACCATGTATAAGTATATAAGGGGACAATACAAATATCTCGCTGAGGATCTGTTTATACCAAGGAAGGTGACGGGCACAAGGGGGCATTCTTTGCGTCTGGAGGACAGAAGGTTTTTCCACCAACATAGAAGAGGATTCTTTACTGTTAGGGCAGTGAGAATCTGGAATTGCTTGCCTGAGGAGGTGGTGATGGCGAACTCAGTCGAGGGGTTCAAGAGAGGCCTGGATGTCTTCCTGGAGCAGAACAATATTGTATCATACAATTATTAGGTTCTGTAGAAGGACGTAGATCTGGGGATTTATTATGATGGAATATAGGCTGAACTGGATGGACAAATGTCTTTTTTCGGCCTTACTAACTATGTTACTATGTTACAAGCAGAACTTAGCTTATGCAGAGAAGACAGGTCACAGGAACGCTCCAGGAGAGAGCAAGACCAATACTGGAACATTGACTGGAGGCTAGGAACAAAGAACTAGGTGGAGTTAAATAGAGCAGCACCTAACGATTTAACCTCGTCACCTGAGGAAGGAAACTCAGAAGCCGCAGCCCTACTCACATCCACCAGAGGAAGCTCATGGACAGAACCAGCCAAAGTACCACTCATGACCACAGGAGGGAGCTTGACCACAGAATTCACAACAGTACCCCCCCCTTGAGGAGGGGTCACCGAACCCTCACCAGAGCCCCCAGGCCGACCAGGATGAGCCAAATGAAAGGCACGAACCATATCGGCAGCATGAACATCAGAGGCAAAGACCCAGGAATTATCTTCCTGACCATAACCCTTCCACTTAACCAGGTACTGGAGTTTCCGTCTCGAAATACGAGAATCCAAAATCTTCTCCACTATATACTCCAACTCCCCCTCAACCAAAACCGGGGCAGGAGGATCAACGGATGGAACCACAGGTGCCAAGTATCTCCGCAACAATGACCTATGGAATACATTATGGATGGAAAAAGAAGCTGGAAGGGTCAAATGACAAGACACAGGATTAAGAACCTCAGAAATCATATACGGACCAATGAAACGAGGCTTAAACTTAGGAGAGGAAACCTTCATAGGAATATAACGAGACGACAACCAAACCAAATCCCCAACACGAAGTCGGGGACCCACACAGCGCCTGCGGTTAGCGAAACGTTGAGCCTTCTCCTGGGACAATGTCAAATTGTCCACCACATGAGTCCAAATCTGCTGCAACCTATCCACCACAGTATCTACACCAGGACAGTCCGAAGACTCAACCTGCCCTGAAGAGAAACGAGGATGGAAACCAGAATTGCAGAAAAACGGCGAAACCAAAGTAGCCGAGCTGGCCCAATTATTAAGGGCGAACTCAGCCAAAGGCAAAAAGGACACCCAATCATCCTGATCAGCAGAAACAAAACATCTCAGATATGTTTCCAAGGTCTGATTGGTTCGTTCAGTTTGGCCATTTGTCTGAGGATGGAAAGCCGAGGAAAAAGACAAATCAATGTCCATCCTAGCACAAAAGGCTCGCCAAAACTTCGAAACAAACTGGGAACCTCTGTCAGAAACGATGTTCTCCGGAATGCCATGTAAACGAACCACATGCTGGAAAAACAATGGCACCAAATCAGAGGAGGAAGGCAATTTAGACAAGGGTACCAAATGGACCATCTTAGAGAAGCGATCACAAACCACCCAAATGACCGACATCTTTTGAGAGACGGGGAGATCCGAAATAAAATCCATAGAGATAGGTGTCCAGGGCCTCCTCGGGACCGGCAAGGGCAAAAGCAACCCACTGGCACGAGAACAGCAGGGCTTAGCCCGAGCACAAATCCACAGGACTGCACAAACGAACGCACATCCCGCGACAGAGACTGCCACCAAAAGGATCTAGCCACCAAATCTCTGGTACCAAAGATTCCAGGATGCCCAGCCAACACCGAACAATGAACCTCAGAGATAACTCTACTCGTCCATTTATCAGGGACAAACAGTTTCTCCGCTGGGCAATGGTCAGGTCTATTAGCCTGAAATTTTTGCAGCACCCGCCGCAAATCAGGGGAGATGGCAGACAAAATTACCCCCTCTTTGAGAATACCCGCCGGCTCAGGCAAACCCGTAGAGTCGGGCACAAAACTCCTAGATAGGGCATCCGCCTTCACATTCTTAGAGCCCGGAAGTTACGAAACCACAAAGTCAAAATGGGAGAAAAACAGCGACCAACGAGCCTGTCTAGTACTCAACCGTTTGGCAGACTCGAGATACGTCAAGTTCTTGTGATCAGTCAAGACCACCACGCGATGCTTAGCTCCTTCAAGCCAATGACGCCACTCCTCGAATGCCAACTTCATGGCCAGCAACTCTCGATTGCCAACATCATAATTACGCTCAGCAGGCGAAAACTTCCTGGAAAAGAAGGCACATGGTTTCATCACCGAGCCATCAGAACTTCTTTGCGACAAAACAGCCCCTGCTCCAATCTCAGAAGCATCAACCTCGACCTGGAACGGGAGCGAAACATCTGGCTGGCACAACACAGGGGCAGAAGAAAAACGACGCTTCAACTCCTGAAAAGCTTCCACAGCAGCAGAAGACCAATTGACCACATCAGCACCCTTCTTGGTTAAATCAGTCAACGGTTTAGCAATACTAGAAAAATTATTGATGAAGCGACGATAAAAATTAGCAAAGCCCAGGAACTTTTGCAGACTCAGAGATGTCGGCTGAGTCCAATCATAAATGGCCTGAACTTTAATAGGATCCATCTCGATAGTAGAAGGGGAAAAAATGAAACCCAAAAATGAAACCTTCTGAACATCAAAGAGACACTTTGACCCTTTCACAAACAAAGAATTCGCACGCAGGACCTGGAACACCATTCTAACCTGCTTCACGTGAGACTCCCAATCATCCGAGAAGACAAAAATATCATCCAAGTATACAATCAGGAATTTATCCAGGTACTCTCGGAAGATGTCATGCATAAAGGACTGAAATACTGATGGAGCATTGGAAAGCCCGAATGGCATAACCAGGTACTCAAAATGGCCCTCGGGCGTATTAAATGCTGTTTTCCATTCATCGCCCTGTTTAATACGCACAAGATTATACGCACCACGAAGATCTATCTTGGTGAACCAACTAGCCCCCTTAATCCGAGCAAACAAATCAGACAGCAGCGGCAAGGGGTACTAAAATTTTACTGTGATTTTATTTAGAAGGCGGTAATCAATACAAGGTCTCAATGAACCATCCTTCTTGGCTACAAAAGAGAACCCTGCTCCCAATGGCGACGACGACGGGCGAATATGACCCTTCTCCAAGGATTCCTTTACGTAACTCCGCATAGCGGCGTGCTCAGGCACAGACAAATTAAACAGTCGACCTTTAGGAAACTTACTACCAGGAATCAAATCGATAGCACAATCGCAATCCCTATGCGGAGGTAGGGCACTGGACATCCCGGTAATCCGACAAGAACTCTGGGACCTCAGAAGGGGTGGATGATGAAATAGACAGAAATGGAACATCACCATGTACCCCCTGACAACCCCAGCTGGACACAGACATAGATTTCCAATCCAATACTGGGTTATGGACTTGTAGCCATGGCAACCCCAACACGACCACATCATGCAGATTATGCAACACCAAAAAGCGAATATCCTCCTGATGCGCAGGAGCCATGCACATGGTCAGTTGGGTCCAGTACTAAGGCTTATTCTTGGCCAAAGGCGTAGCATCAATTCCTCTCAATGGAATAGGATACTGCAAGGGCTCCAAGAAAAACCCACAGCGCCTAGCAAACTCCAAGTCCATCAAATTCAGGGCAGCGCCTGAATCCACAAATGCCATGACAGAATAGGATGACAAAGAGCAGATCAAAGTAACGGACAAAAGAAATTTCGACTGTACCGTACCAATGGTGGCAGACCTAGCGAACCGCTTAGTGCGCTTAGGACAATCGGAGATAGCATGAGTGGAATCACCACAGTAAAAACACAGCCCATTCCGACGTCTGTGTTCTTGCCGTTCAGCTCTGGTCAAAGTCCTATCACATTGCATAGGTTCAGGTTTATGCTCAGATAATACCGCCAAATGGTGCACAGTTTTACGCTCACGCAAGCGTCGATCGATCCGAATGGCCAAAGACATAGACTCATTCAGACCAGCAGCCATAGGAAATCCCACCATGACATCCTTACGGGCTTCAGAGAGACCCTTTCTGAAAATTGCTGCCAGCGCACATTCATTCCATTGAGTGAGCACAGACCACTTCCTAAACTTCTGACAATATATCTCTACCTCATCCTGACCCTGACACAGAGCCAGCAAATTTATCTCTGCCTGATCCACTGAATTAGGTTCATCATAAAGCAATCCGAGCGCCAGAAAAAACGCATCAATATCACATAATGCAGGATCTCCTGGCGCAAGGGAAAATGCCCAGTCTTGAGGGTCGCCACGTAATAAAGAAATAATTATCTTAACTTGTTGTTGAACTGGGTCACCAGAGGAGCGGGGTTTCAAAGCCAGAAACAGTTTGCAATTATTTTTGAAATTCAGAAACTTAGCTCTATCTCCAGAAAACAAATCAGGAATAGGAATTCTAGGTTCTAACATAGATTTCTGAACCACAATGTCTTGAATTTTTTGTACTCCTGCAGTGAGATGATCCACACAAGAAAACAGACCTTTAATGTCCATCACTACACCTGTGTCCTGAACCACCCAAATGTCTAGGGGAAAAGAAAGACAAAACACAGTGCAGAGAAAAAAAATGGTCTCAGAACTTCTCTTTTCCCTCTATTGAGAAGCATTAGTACTTTGGGCCTCCAGTACTGTTATGAACTGGTGATTTAGAACCACAATGGACCTGGTGGTTAAGAGCACTGAAAATGACCTGATAGTTACTAATAACATAGGACGAGCTCTGAGACGTGGGAACTCTGCTGACCGCAATCCCTAATCCTATCACAACACACTAGAGGTAGCCGTGGAGCGCTCCTGACCAGACCTAGGCGCCTCGGGCACAGCCGGAGAAACTAGCTAGCCCTGAAGATAGAAAAATAAGCCTACCTTGCCTCAGAGAAATTCCCCAAAGGAAAAGGCAGCCCCCCACATATAATGACTGTGAGTAAAGATGAAAATACAAACACAGAGATGAAATAGACTTTAGCAAAGTGAGGCCCGACTTACTGAATAGACCGAGGATAGGAAAGATAGCTTTGCGGTCAGCACAAAAACCAACAAACAACCACGCAGAGGGCGCAAAAATACCCTCCGCACCGACTAACGGTACGGAGGTGCTCCCTCTGCGTCCCAGAGCTTCCAGCAAGCAAGACAAACCAATATAGCAAGCTGGACAGAAAAAATAGCAAAACAAAAGTAACACAAGCAGAACTTAGCTTATGCAGAGAAGACAGGTCACAGGAACGATCCAGGAGAGAGCAAGACCAATACTGGAACATTGACTGGAGGCTAGGAACAAAGAACTAGGTGGAGTTAAATAGAGCAGCACCTAACGACTTAACCTCGTCACCTGAGGAAGGAAACTCAGAAGCCGCAGCCCCACTCACATCCACCAGAGGAAGCTCATGGACAGAACCAGCCGAAGTACCACTCATGACCACAGGAGGGAGCTTGACCACAGAATTCACAACAGGACTCCGACAGATAGGGGGCGAGGTGAGGAGGTGGTGTGTGAGTGGGAGATGCTGAATGTCCGGTCTGTTAGGTATGATGAGATCCAGGATAGGGCCAAGTCTGTGATGCCAAGGAATGAGAGGGTCTGTAATAATAGGGAATGGTCCACTGTGTCAAAGGCGGCCGACAGGTCGAGGAGGAGGAGGACAGAGTAGTGTCGCTTGCTCTTGGCGGTTAAGAGGTCATTGGTGACCTTAGTAAGGGCAGTTTCAGTGGAGTGGTGTGACCGGAAGCCAGATTGTAAGCGGTTGAAGAGGGAGCAAGAAGAGAGATGGGAGGACAGTTCAAGGTAGACGTGTTGTTCCAGTAGTTTTGAGGCATAGGGGAGAAGTGATATAGGGTGATAGCTAGATACAGAGGATGGGTCAAGAGAGGGCTTTTGAGGATAGGTGTGATGGAGGAATGTTTAAAGCTTGAGGGGAAAACACCAGTTGTTAGTGATAGGTTGAAGAGATGGGTTAGGGTTGGGATGAAGACTGTGGTGAGGGGGGGCGTGGCCTGAGCGGCAATGGTGTGAGCAGTGTGACCTGTGAGCTCCAGGTCTTCATCCTTCAAATCGGCTAACATCAGCCCAGGTCCACTCTTTTTTGCCCAGCTGCCAACAGAAATCACCCCTACGAGGCATCAGAACCCCTACGAGACCAAGATTGCTTTGTTCGGCCTCCCTATTCATCTCCACCAGGTCAGGCCGCATGGTCCAGGCCTAGGCGCAGGCCCCAAGCCTTAGCCGCCCTTATACCTGGGCACATCATCTGACTGCCTTCACCCAGGTCACCGGCAGCCAATTGACCCAGCCTGCGGGACTCCCACAGCTTGCATCATCCCCGCCAATGCTGAGACCCAGGAGCGGGAGCGCTGCGGTGAGCACCCGCTCCCTCCCCCACAGCGACCTGGCCGGCGATAAGAAAAGAGCCCTCCCCGTCCGCGCCTGACGCGGTGAAGGGGCCGAAGAAGACATCTGAGAGGGCCGAGAGACGTGACCCGGGGCGCCCTTGAGCCGAGTCTCGCCCCCACTGGCGCCGGGTCTCAGGAGCGGCGAGCGGTGCAGCGGCACCTCTCCTCCTCCCACGCGACACTTAGAGGAGGCGATCGGCGGCAGAGAAGGCGCTAGTACCTGGAGACCCGCCGGAAGAAGAGATCACTGGAGCGGCACCAAGAGTCGCAGAGGGAGGACTGAGGAGACACACCGCTTCGGATCTACCCCATATCGGAGGTAAGAGGTCCCGGGACCAGCACTCGGAGATCTGACATCCTGCTATAGAGCAGCTGCAGCGACGCGCCTGTAGCTGCTGATCCCGACCCCTCCACGCTCCAACTCCTCTCTCCCACACCGCCACTGAAACTCATCAGACATCCTCACACTTCCCCTGCAGAAGTAACCGAGACCCCATAGAAGCACCTAAGCCCCACTAAGCCTCATTGTGCCATTCTACCGCTGAGGAAATAGAGGCATTGGTGGCTTCCATATAAGAACATCTGGGGACATTACATTCATCCCCGTGGGTTTGGAATTAGAAGAGCCCTATTAACCCCTAAGAGCACGGACCCCCTCCAGAATCAGTGGAAATAAGCCTACAGCACTTCGATAGAGGCTGATACTATCAGGACAACAGCTCCCATCTGCTGCTTCCAGCCCCTACAAGCATTGCACCCCATAACCAGCAGTATAAGTAGGTAGGGGATTAAAGTAGTCTTTGCCACAAGCAGGGAAGAAACGTCGACATATGACCTGAGCCTCATAGTGCTCTCACAAGACTCTCACAGTGAAGGGATCTCATCCTACCCTTTACAACGAACACTCAGAAATTTATAAGTGCTAACCTTGGGAGATTTGGGTCTATTCCCAGTGCATCAGTGGTCCTATATTGACTCCTAGTGGCCACATAAAAGAACTGCCTGCCCAGTTTAAATTTCAACTTATAGACCTAAAACACTCCCAATACTCTCCAAACCCCCACTTAGCTATTTTCAAATCGAAATGGACCCCTTTGGTGTCTTATAATTAACAAAATGCTTGTTTAGAAACCCACCCCTGCAAGTCGGAGGAGGAAACAGCAGCTTATTTTACTCTTGTCAGCATATCACACAATGGTGAAATCCAGCACAAAAACACCTAAACAGATCAAAACAAGTGTTTTAAACACCCAATCAGACCTGGACAAGTACTTGAAGAAGCGCCTCACTACCCCAGGTGCTGCCAAAACAAACTACCCACCAAACTCGGCTCAAGAGGGAGAAACAGACACAGAAATGGAGAGTGAGTCGGACATTGGTTCTAGTGGCAAGGACCAAGCGGTGACACGTTCCTTTATCAAACGCATTCTATCAAAAGCCTTAGGCCCCATAGGTAAAGAACTATCGGACATTAAACAGGAAATAACCCAGCAAGGACATAGATTAGAGACTTTGGAAAATACACAGACCAACTATACCGAACACTCCAACGCTATTCTAGCCTGCATTAAAGCCCAAGAAGAACAAATGCATATCATGCATTCCACCCTTGAAGACCATGAAAATAGGGAACGCAGGAACAACATTAGAATAAAAGGACTGCCCGAGTCGGTAGCTTTTGAAGCTTTAAACAAGGCTGCTACTGAAACTTTCCGCTCCCTCCTCCTGGACCAAGACCCTCAAGACATCGAAATTCTTAGAATACATAGGGCATTACGCCCTAAACCCAAACAAGGAGACCCGCCTCGTGACGTGCAACAGAAGCGCAGGAGATCACCTTCGAAGGCTCGCACCTAAAATTATTTCAAGACCTATCAACAACCACTCTGAGGAAACGTCAACTCCTCAAACCACTCACTGAAGCTCTCCTTCAGAAGAAACTTCAATACCGATGGCTCTTTCCATTTGGAATACAGGTCATCACAGAAGGGAAAAGGTTCCAGGCTAGATCCTCAGCCGAGATACGGTCACTATGCAAAGACCTAAACATATCCCTAGACCAGTTTCCATATATTGAGACTTTCCACGCAGCTTCTTCTATACAACCTCTCCCTCCCCCTTCCCCATGGCAACAGGTCTCCACTCCAAGGTTACAAAAGTCAAGACGTAAAGGCTCAAGACTGACCCCTACTAAAGATCCAGACTCATGAAGAAGGCTCTGGCCGTTCAGTGAGAATTTCTACATGGGTCTAACCGCCCATATTCTCCCTGGTTGTCATGTTTAACACTCCCAGGAAAGCTTGAGTTAATTCTAGAAATTTCTCTAGCATTTATCTTGTTGGATGTCCACTTGTGTGACTTCTCTATGATGGTTTTCTATGATGTTTAACTGTTTTCCTTTTTATTTTTTTATTTTTTTTGACAAGAGTAGTGTAATAACTAATGAGAGTTAACTTGCCTCCCCCACTGCAGGTAATACCTGACCTCTCCCAGGTATATGATTCACTACAAAATGTACTCAGTTAAAAGAATGTTATGGTTTTTCTTCTACATGTTAATTCATCTTAACAACATTTCTATACCCCCTCCTCTTTCCCCTTCCGCCCTTGCTTCTTCTCCCTCCTTTCTCCTCTTCCAGGCACCATGGTTGGACTGTCGCAAATGGACCAAACCTCCAGATGACTAATACACAAAAGGTATTTAAATTACTCACATACAACACAAATGGGTTCAATTCCCCGATCCCCAGAGGCCAAACCCTTTCAAGATTTAAAAAAAAAAAAACATTTAAGATCTACTACTCCTTCAAGAGACCCACTTCACTAAGGATAAACTACCCTCCTTTGAAAAGGCTCACTATAACAGATGGTACCATGCTACGTCACCCCAAGTAAAATCGAGGGGAGTGTCTATAGCAATAGCTAAGGATATTCCATTCCTCCTGCATGACCAATGGATAGACGAGAATGGCCGATATATCCTAATTAAGGGTATTCTGGCAGGCGAAGCGGTAACCATATGTAACATTTATGCGCCAAATAAAAAACATCTAAAATGGCTTCAATCTATATTTAAGAAAATAAGAGAATTCAGGGAGGGTATACTTATCATAGGAGGAGATTTTAATTTGGCTCTCGAACCTTCAGTAGATACGACCAAAGGGACAAGTGCTATCTCCATGAGAGATTTGACAAGAATAAAGACCGCCCTACACTCTCTTAACCTCATAGATCTCTGGCGCTATTTCAACCCATCCAAAAGGGATTACACATTCTTTTCACACCCACACAATTCATATCACAGAATTGACTACTTCCTTGCCCCTAGATCATTACTATCAAATGTCCAACAAGTTGATATAATTCCCTCAATATTGTCAGACCACTCATATGTATCAATTGAATTAATCCTCTCTAAACAATTCGCCCCATGTAGATCGTGGCAACTGAATGATACACTGTTAGACAACCCCACCTCCAAAGCTCGCATCAACAAAGCCATTCGATCATATTTTGACCTTAACGATAATTCGGAAACCTCACCTTTAATACTATGGGAAGCCCATAAATCAGTGTTACGAGGTGAACTCATTTCAATAGCATCCTACCTTAACCCCTTAAGCCCCGAGGGTGGTTTGCACGTTAATGACCGGGCCAATTTTTACAATTCTGACCACTGTCCCTTTATGAGGTTATAACTCTGGAACGCTTCAACGGATCTTGGCAATTCTGACATTGTTTTCTCGTGACATATTGTACTTCATTTTAGTAGTAACATTTATTCGATATAACTTGCGTTTATTTGTGAAAAAAACGGAAATTTGGCGAAAATTTTGAAAATTTCGCAATTTTCCAACTTTAAATTTTTATGCCCTTAAATCACAGAGATATGTCACGCAAAATACTTAATAAGTAACATTTCCCACATGTCTCCTTTACATCAGCACAATTTTGGAACCAAAATTTTTTTTTGTTAGGGAGTTATAAGGGTTCAAAGTTGACCAGCAATTTCTCATTTTTACAACACCATTTTTTTTAGGGACCACATCTCATTTGATGTCATTTTGAGGGGTCTATATGATAGAAAATACCCAAGTGTGACACCATTCTAAAAACTGCACCCCTCAAGGTGCTCAAAACCACATTCAAGAAGTTTATTAACCCTTCAGGGGTTTCACAGGAATTTTTGGAATGTTTAAATAAAAATGAATATTTAACTTTTTTTCACACAAAATTTATTTCAGCTCCAATTTGTTTTATTTTACCAAGGGTAACAGGATAAAATGGATGCCAAACATTGTTGTACAATCTGTACTGAGTACGCTGATACCCCATATGTGGGGGTAAACCACTGTTTGGGCGCATGGCAGAGCTCGGAAGGGAAGGAGCGCCATTTGACTTTTAAATGCAAAATTGACAGGAATTGAGATGGGACACTGTTATGGCTGGCAATCAGGCAACACAGCGTGCAGTAATCAGCGCACATACAGAGATCTGGCAAAAACCCAAAACAATAGGACGAGCTCTGAGACGTGGAATCTCTGTAGACTGCAGTACCTGAACTGTCCTCACACAACTGGAAGCAGCAGTGGATTGCGCCTATAACTACCTATGCAACTCGGCACTGCCTGAGGAGCTGACTAGCCTGAAGATAGAAATACAAGCCTGACTTACCTCAGAGAAATACCCCAAAGGAATAGGCAGCCCCCACATATAATGACTGTTAGCAAGATGAAAAGACAAACGTAGGAATGAAATAGATTCAGCAAAGTGAGGCCCGATATTCTAGACAGAGCGAGGATAGCAAAGAGAACTATGCAGTCTACAAAAAACCCTAAAACGAAAACCACGCAAAGGGGCAAAAAGACCCACCGTGCCGAACTAACAGCACGGCGGTGCACCCCTTTGCTTCTCAGAGCTTCCAGCAAAAGATAATAACAAGCTGGACAGAAAAAACAGAAAACAAACTAGAAGCACTTATCTAGCAGAGCAGCAGGCCCAAGGAAAGATGCAGTAGCTCAGATCCAACACTGGAACATTGACAAGGAGCAAGGAAGACAGACTCAGGTGGAGCTAAATAGCAAGGCAGCCAACGAGCTCACCAAAACACCTGAGGGAGGACGCCCAGAGACTGCAATACCACTTGTGACCACAGAATTCACAACAGTACCCCCCCCTTGAGGAGGGGTCACCGAACCCTCACCAGAACCCCCAGGCCGACCAGGATGAGCCACATGAAAGGCACGAACAAGATCTGGGGCATGGACATCAGAGGCAAAAACCCAGGAATTATCTTCCTGAGCATAACCCTTCCATTTGACCAGATACTGGAGTTTCCGTCTAGAGACACGAGAATCCAAAATCTTCTCCACAATATACTCCAATTCCCCCTCCACCAAAACAGGGGCAGGAGGCTCCACAGATGGAACCATAGGTGCCACGTATCTCCTCAACAACGACCTATGGAATACATTATGTATGGAAAAGGAGTCTGGGAGGGTCAGACGAAAAGACACCGGATTGAGAATCTCAGAAATCCTATACGGACCAATAAAACGAGGTTTAAATTTAGGAGAGGAAACCTTCATAGGTATATGACGAGAAGATAACCAAACCAGATCCCCAACACGAAGTCGGGGTCCCACACGGCGTCTGCGATTAGCGAAAAGCTGAGCCTTCTCCTGGGACAAGGTCAAATTGTCCACTACCTGAGTCCAGATCTGCTGCAACCTGTCCACCACATAATCCACACCAGGACAGTCCGAAGACTCAACCTGTCCTGAAGAGAAACGAGGATGGAACCCAGAATTGCAGAAAAATGGAGAGACCAAGGTAGCCGAGCTGGCCCGATTATTAAGGGCGAACTCAGCCAACGGCAAAAATGACACCCAATCATCCTGGTCAGCGGAAACAAAACATCTCAGATATGTTTCCAAGGTCTGATTGGTTCGTTCGGTCTGGCCATTAGTCTGAGGATGGAAGGCCGAGGAAAAAGATAGGTCAATGCCCATCCTACCACAAAAGGCTCGCCAGAACCTTGAGACAAACTGGGAACCTCTGTCAGAAACAATATTCTCAGGAATGCCATGTAAACGAACCACATGCTGGAAGAACAAAGGCACCAAATCAGAGGAGGAAGGCAATTTAACCAAGGGCACCAGATGGACCATTTTAGAAAAGCGATCACAGACCACCCAAATGACAGACATCTTTTGAGAAACGGGAAGGTCAGAAATGAAATCCATCGAAATATGTGTCCAAGGCCTCTTCGGGACCGGCAAGGGCAAAAGCAACCCACTGGCACGTGAACAGCAGGGCTTAGCCCTAGCACAAATTCCACAGGACTGCACAAAAGCACGCACATCCCGCGACAGAGACGGCCACCAAAAGGATCTAGCAACCAACTCCCTGGTACCAAAGATTCCTGGATGACCGGCCAGCACCGAACAATGAAGTTCAGAGATAACTTTACTAGTCCACCTATCAGGGACGAACAGTTTCTCGGCCGGACAACGATCAGGTTTATTAGCCTGAAATTTCTGCAACACTCTCCGCAAATCAGGGGAGATGGCAGACACAATGACTCCTTCCTTGAGGATACTCGCCGGCTCAGATAACCCCGGAGAGTCGGGCACAAAACTCCTAGACAGAGCATCCGCCTTCACATTTTTAGAGCCCGGAAGGTATGAAATCACAAAATCAAAACGAGCAAAAAATAACGACCAACGGGCCTGTCTAGGATTCAAGCGCTTGGCAGACTCAAGATAAGTAAGGTTCTTATGATCAGTCAAAACCACCACGCGATGCTTAGCACCCTCAAGCCAATGACGCCACTCCTCGAATGCCCACTTCATGGCCAGCAACTCTCGGTTGCCCACATCATAATTACGCTCAGCAGCAGAAAATTTCCTGGAAAAGAAAGCACATGGTTTGAACACTGAGCAACCAGAACCTCTCTGTGACAAAACCGCCCCTGCACCAATCTCAGAAGCATCAACCTCGACCTGGAACGGAAGAGAAACATCAGGTTGACACAACACAGGGGCACAGCAAAAACGACGCTTCAACTCCTGAAAAGCTTCCACGGCAGCAGAAGACCAATTAACCAAATCAGCACCCTTCTTGGTCAAATCGGTCAATGGTCTGGCAATGCTAGAAAAATTACAGATGAAGCGACGATAAAAATTAGCAAAGCCCAGGAATTTCTGCAAACTTTTTAGAGATGTCGGCTGAGTCCAATCCTGGATGGCCTGAACCTTAACCGGATCCATCTCGATAGTAGAAGGGGAAAAGATGAACCCCAAAAATGAAACTTTCTGCACACCGAAGAGACACTTTGATCCCTTCACAAACAAGGAATTAGCACGCAGTACCTGGAAAACCATTCTGACTTGCTTCACATGAGACTCCCAATCATCTGAGAAGATCAAAATGTCATCCAAGTAAACAATCAAGAATTTATCCAGATACTCACGAAAAATGTCATGCATAAAAGACTGAAAAACAGATGGAGCATTGGCAAGTCCGAACGGCATCACCAGATACTCAAAATGACCCTCGGGCGTATTAAATGCCGTTTTCCATTCATCTCCCTGCCTGATTCTCACCAGATTATACGCACCACGAAGATCAATCTTAGTAAACCAACTAGCCCCCTTAATCCGAGCAAACAAGTCAGAAATCAATGGCAAGGGATACTGAAACTTAACAGTGATCTTATTAAGAAGGCGGTAATCAATACACGGTCTTAGCGAACCATCCTTCTTGGCTACAAAAAAGAACCCTGCTCCCAATGGTGACGACGATGGGCGAATATGTCCCTTCTCCAGGGACTCCTTCACATAACTGCGCATAGCGGTGTGTTCAGGTACGGACAAATTAAATAAACGACCCTTAGGGAATTTACTACCAGGAATCAAATCGATAGCACAATCACAATTCCTATGCGGAGGAAGGGCATCAGACTTGGGCTCTTCAAATACATCCTGAAAGTCCGACAAGAACTCTGGGATGTCAGAAGGAATGGATGACGAAATAGACAAAAATGGAACATCACCATGTACTCCCTGACAACCCCAGCTGGTTACCGACATAGAGTTCCAATCCAATACTGGATTATGGGTTTGTAGCCATGGCAACCCCAACACGACCACATCATGCAAATTATGCAGTACCAAAAAGCGAATAACTTCCTGATGTGCAGGAGCCATGCACATGGTCAGCTGGGCCCAGTACTGAGGCTTATTCTTGGCCAGAGGTGTAGCATCAATTCCTCTCAACGGAATAGGACACCGCAAAGGCTCCAAGAAAAATCCACAACGTTTAGCATAATCCAAATCCATCAGATTCAGGGCAGCGCCTGAATCCACAAACGCCATGACAGAATATGATGACAAAGAGCACATTAAGGTAATGGACAAAAGGAATTTGGACTGTACAGTACCAATAACGGCAGAGCTATCGAACCGCCTAGTGCGTTTAGGACAATTAGAAATAGCATGAGTAGAATCACCACAATAGAAACACAGTCTGTTCAGACGTCTGTGTTCTTGCCGTTCTACTTTAGTCATAGTCCTGTTGCACTGCATAGGCTCAGGCTTACTCTCAGACAATACCGCCAGATGGTGCACAGATTTACGCTCGCGCAAGCGACGACCGATCTGAATGGCCAAGGACATAGACTCATTCAAACCAGCAGGCATAGGAAATCCCACCATTACATCCTTAAGAGCTTCAGAGAGACCCTTTCTGAACAAAGCCGCTAGTGCAGATTCATTCCACAGAGTGAGTACTGACCATTTTCTAAATTTCTGACAATATAGTTCTACATCATCCTGACCCTGGCATAAAGCCAGCAGATTTTTCTCAGCTTGATCCACTGAATTAGGCTCATCGTAAAGCAATCCCAGCGCCTGGAAAAATGCATCAATATTACTCAATGCAGAATCTCCTGGTGCAAGAGAAAACGCCCAGTCCTGTGGGTCGCCGCGCAAAAAAGAAATAATAATCAAAACCTGTTGAATAGGATTACCAGAAGAATGAGGTTTCAAGGCCAAAAATAGCTTACAATTATTTCTGAAGCTCAGGAACTTAGTTCTGTCACCAAAAAACAAATCAGGAATCGGAATTCTTGGTTCTAGCATCGATTTCTGATCAATAGTATCTTGAATCTTTTGTACATTTACAACGAGATTATCCATTGAGGAGCACAGAGCCTGAATATCCATGTCCACAGCTGTGTCCTGAAGCACTCTAATGTCTAGGGGAAAAAAAAGACTGAAGACAGAGCTAAGAAGAAAAAAAAATGATGTCAGGATTTCTTTTTTCCCTCTATTGGAAATCATTGAATAGGCTCCTTGTACTGTTATGGCTGGCAATCAGGCAACACAGCGTGCAGTAATCAGCGCACATACAGAGATCTGGCAAAAACCCAAAACAATAGGACGAGCTCTGAGACGTGGAATCTCTGTAGACTGCAGTACCTGAACTGTCCTCACACAACTGGAAGCAGCAGTGGATTGCGCCTATAACTACCTATGCAACTCGGCACTGCCTGAGGAGCTGACTAGCCTGAAGATAGAAATACAAGCCTGACTTACCTCAGAGAAATACCCCAAAGGAATAGGCAGCCCCCACATATAATGACTGTTAGCAAGATGAAAAGACAAACGTAGGAATGAAATAGATTCAGCAAAGTGAGGCCCGATATTCTAGACAGAGCGAGGATAGCAAAGAGAACTATGCAGTCTACAAAAAACCCTAAAACGAAAACCACGCAAAGGGGCAAAAAGACCCACCGTGCCGAACTAACAGCACGGCGGTGCACCCCTTTGCTTCTCAGAGCTTCCAGCAAAAGATAATAACAAGCTGGACAGAAAAAACAGAAAACAAACTAGAAGCACTTATCTAGCAGAGCAGCAGGCCCAAGGAAAGATGCAGTAGCTCAGATCCAACACTGGAACATTGACAAGGAGCAAGGAAGACAGACTCAGGTGGAGCTAAATAGCAAGGCAGCCAACGAGCTCACCAAAACACCTGAGGGAGGACGCCCAGAGACTGCAATACCACTTGTGACCACAGAATTCACAACAGGACACCATGTTGCGTTTGGAGAGCCACTGATGTGCCTAAACATTGAAACCCCCCACAAGTGACACCATTTTGGAAAGTAGACACCCTAAGGAACTTATCTAGATGTGTGGTGACCACTTTGACCCACCAATTGCTTCACAGAAGTTTATAATGCAGAGCCGTAAAAATAAAAAATCATATTTTTTCACAAAAATGATCTTTTCGCCCCCAATTTTTTATTTTCCCAAGAGTAAGAGAAGAAATTGAACCTCAAAAATTGTTGGCCAATTTGTCCTGAGTACGCTGATACCCCGTATATGGGTGTAAACCATTGTTTGGGCGTATGGCAGAGCTCGGAAGGGAAGGAGCGCCATTTTACTTTTCAATGCAAAATTGACTGGAATTGAGATGGGATGCCATGTTGCGTTTGGAGAGCCCCTGATGTGCCTAAACATTGAAATCCCCACAAGTGACACCATTTTGGAAAGTAGACCCCTTAAGGAACTTATCTAGAGGTGTGGTGAGCACTTTGACCCAACAAGTGCTTCACAGAAGTTTATAATGCAGAGCCGTAAAAATAAAAAATCATATTTTTTCACAAAAATAATCTTTTCGCCACCAATTTTTTATTTTCCCAAGGGTAAGAGAAGAAATTAGACCACAAAAGTTGTTGTGCAATTTGTCCTGAGTGCGACGATACCCCATATGTGGGGGTAAACCACTGTTTGGGCGCATGGCAGAGCTCGGAAGGAAAGGAGCGCCATTTGACTTTTCAATGCAAAATTGACTGGAATTGAGATGGGACGCCATGTTGCGTTTGGAGAGCCCCTGATGTGCCTAAACATTGGAACCCCTCACAAGTGACACCATTTTGAAAAGTAGACCCCTTAAGGAACTTATCTAGATGTGTGGTGAGCACTTTGACCCAACAAGTGCTTCACAGAAGTTTATAATGCAGAGCCGTAAAAATAAAAAATCTTATTTTTTCACAAAAATGATCTTTTCGCCCCCAATTTTTTATTTTCCCAAGGGTAAGAGAAGAAATTAGACCACAAAAGTTGTTGTGCAATTTGTCCTGAGTGCGACGATACCCCATATGTGGGGGTAAACCACTTTTTGGGTGCATAGCAGAGCTCGGAAGGGAAGGAGCGCCATTTGACTTTTCAATGCAAAATTGACTGGAATTAAGATGGGACGCCATGTTGGTTTGGAGAGCCCCTGATGTGCCTAAACATTAAAAAACCCCACAAGTGACACCATTTTGGAAACTAGACCCTCTAAGGAACTTATCTAGATGTGTTTTGAGAGCTTTGAACCCCCAAGTGTTTCACTACAGTTTATAACGCAGAGCCGTTAAAATAAATTTATTTTTTTTTCGCAAAAATTTTTTAGCCCCCAGTTTTGTATTTTCACAAGGGTAACATAATAAATTGGACCCCAAAAGTTGTTGTCCAATTTGTCCTGAGTACGCTGATACCCCATATGTGGGGGGGAACCACTGTTTGGGCGCATGGCAGAGCTCGGAAGGGAAGGAGCGCCATTTGGAATGCAGACTTAGATGGATTGGTCTGCAGGAGTCACGTTGCATTTGCAGAGCCCCTGATGTACCCAAACAGTACAAACCCCCCACAAGTGACCCCATATTAGAAACTAGACCTCCCATGGAACTTATCTAGATGTGTTGTGAGAACTTTGAACCCCTAAGTGTTTCACTACAGTTTATAACGCAGACCCGTGAAAATAAAAATTCTTTTTTTTTTCACAAAAATGATTTTTTAGCCCCCAGCTTTGTATTTTTACAAGGGTAACAGAATAAATTGGACCCCAAAAGTTGTTGTTCAATTTGTCCTGAGTACGCTGATACCCCATATGTGGGGGGGAACCACTGTTTGGGCTCATGGCAGAGCTCGGAAGGGAAGGAGCGCCATTTGGAATGCAGACTTAGATGGATTGGTCTGCAGGCGTCACATTGCATTTGCAGAGCCCCTGATGTACCCAAACAGTAGAAACCACCCACAAGTGACCCCATATTGGAAACTAGACCTCCCATGGAACTTATCTAGATGTGTTGTGAAAACTTTGAACCCCCAAGTGTTTCACTACAGTTTACAACGCAGAGCCGTGAAAATAAAAATCCTTTTTTTTCCCACAAAAATGATTTTTAGCCCCCCAAATTTTTATTTTCCCAAGGATAACAAGAGAACTTGGACCCAAAAAGTTGTTGTCCAATTTGTCTCGAGTACGCTGATACCCCATATGTTGGGGTAAACCCCTGTTTGGGCGCACGGGAGAGCTCGGAAGTGAAGGAGCACTGTTTTACTTTTTCAATGCAGAATTGGCTGGAATTGAGATCGGACGCCATGTCGCGTTTGGAGAGCCCCTGATGTGTCTAAACAGTGGAAACCCCCCAATTATAAATGAAACCCTAATCCAAACGCACCACTAACCCTAATCCCAACTGTAACCCTAACCACACACCTAACCCAGACACACCCCTAATTCTAATCCCAACCCTAATCCCAACCGTAAATGTAATCCAAACCCTAACCCTAGCCCCAACCCTAGCCCTAACCCTAACCCTAACCCTAACCCTAACCCTAACCGGAAAATGGAAATAAATACATTTTTTTTAATTTTATTATTTTTCCCTAAGGCTAGGTTCACATTGCGTTAGGGAAATCCGTTTAGCACTAGCGGATTGCGCTAACACAATGTCTTTTTAGGTGTCGTGTTTAGTGGTCGCGTTAACGTCCCCGCTCTGGAAGATCGGGGATCGGACCTCGGGCGCGCCGCGGACGCTGCAAGCAGCGTCTGAGGCGCGCCACAAAAGAATGGCACCTTGCTAGCGCGAGCCGAAAATGGCACGCTCTAGCGATGCGCTACACCCGAAAATCACATTGCTGTCAATGGTTGTGCTAACGGACCCGTTGCACGGCGTTAATTGTGACATTTTCGCCGTGCAACGCTGTCCGTTAGCGTTAACCCATTAACGCAATGTGAACCTAGCCTAACTAAGGGGGTGATGAAGGGGGGTTTGATTTACTTTTATAGCGAGTTTTTTAGCGGATTTTTATGATTGGCAGCCGTCACACACTAAAAGACGCTTTTTATAGCAAAAAAGTTTTTGCGTCTCCACATTTTGAGACCTATAATTTTTCCATATTTTGGTCCACAGAGTCATGTGAGGTCTTGTTTTTTGCGGGACGAGTTGACGTTTTTATCGGTTACATTTTCGGACACGTGACAGTTTTTGATCGCTTTTTATTCCGATTTTTTTGTGAGGCAGAATGACCAAAAACCAGCTATTCATGAATTTCTTTTGGGGGAGGCGTTTATACCGTTCCGCGTTTGGTAAAATTGATGAAGCAGTTTTATTCTTCGGGTCAGTACGATTACAGCGACACCTCATTTATATCATTTTTTTTATGTTTTGGCGCTTTTATACGATAAAAGCTATTTTATAGAAAAAATAATTATTTTGGCATCGCTTTATTCAGAGGACTATAACTTTTTTATTTTTTTGGTTATGATGCTATATGGCGGCTCGTTTTTTGCGGGACAAGATGACGTTTTCAGAGGTAACATGGTTATTTATATCCGTCTTTTTGATCGCGTGTTATTCCACTCTTTGTTCAGCGTTATGATAATAAAGCGTTGTTTTTTGGCTCGTTTTTTTTTTTTTTCTTACGGTGTTCACTGAAGGGGTTAACTAGTGGGCCAGTTTTATAGGTCGGGTCGTTACGGACGCGGCGATACTAAATATGTGTACTTTTATTGTTTTTTTTGTTTTTTTTTTATGTAAAGAAATGTATTTATGGGAATATTTTTTTTTTTTTTTTTTTACAAGTGTGGAAATTTTCTTTTTTACTTTTTCACTTTGTCCCAGGGGGGGACATCACAGATCACCGATCTGACAGTGTGCACAGCACTCTGTTAGATCGGTGATCTGACATACAGCCGGGCAGGATTAGAGCTGCAGCTGCAGCCTGATCCTGACCCGGAAGTGCTCCCTGCAGGACCCGGATGCAGCCCGGCGGCCATTTTGGATCCGGGGACTGCAGGGAGAAGACGCTCGGTACACGGTGAGCACATCACCGTGTACCGATCGTCTCAGGGAAGCCCGCAGGGAGCCCCCTCCCTGCGCGATGCTTCCCTGCACCGCCGGCACACCGCGATCATCTTTGATCGCGGTGTGCCGGGGGTTAATGTGCCGGGAGCGGTCCGTGACCGCTCCTGGCACATAGTGCCGGATGTCAGCTGCGATAGGCAGCTGACACCCGGCCGCGATCGGCCGCGCTCCCCCCGTGAGCGCGGCCGATCGCATATGACGTACTATCCCGTCCATGGGAATTAAGTCCCAGGTCACCTGGACGGGATAGTACGTCATATGGGATTAAGGGGTTAATAAAACAAAAAATAAAGAAATTGAATTCCTTCATAAGAAAATAATCAGTCTAGAAAAACAACATAAGTCAACACTACTCCCACAAACACTTATTGATCTCACGAATGAAAAACAAAAATTAAAAGATCTACTTAGAGAACAGTCAACCAAATTTTACACGTCTTGGAAAAACCGTATATTCGTCCACGGTGACAAAGCCTCAAAATTAACGATGTCATTATTAAAGAAAAGGCAGGCCCGTACTTTTATACATGCTATTAAAACTAGGGAAGGTACTAGAACCCCAAATTACTCTCAGATAGAAAAAGAATTTTTACATTACTACAAATCTCTATATCAATTGCGTTCAGGAGAAGAAGAGAGTGAGGTATGTAAAAGGAGACAAGATATTCAAACCTTCTTGGGAGATTTAAGCCTAACATCCCTAAGTGATGCCCAACAACGCCTATTGTCCAAACCATTCACGCTCTCGGAGCTCCGATCCGCCCTGTCGAACTGCCTAAAAGGGAAAGCACCAGGACCAGACGGTTTTTCAACGTATTACTATAAGTCTAACTCTGAAGTATTACTTCCCCATCTCCTTAACATGTGCAATTATCTTCAAAAAGGTGGAAATGTCCCCTGCCAATTTCTAGAAGCCAGAATCTCTTTGATTCATAAAGAAGGGAAAGATCCAGAACAATGTGGTAGTTATCGACCCATTTCCTTGCTAAATACGGACCTAAAATTGTATGCAAGAATGCTGGCTAATAGAGTGGCAGAGGTGCTACCATCTTTAATCTCACCAAATCAAACTGGATTTGTAAACGGACGAGAAGGGAAGGACAATACATATAAAATATTACATCTCATGCAATACGCGAAAATGAGAGATACGCCGCTGGCACTAATGAGTATGGATGCAGAGAAAGCATTCGACAGGGTGGACTGGCTTTTTCTACGAGAAACTTTAGTAAAATTTGGCTTCCCTCCCCTAACAATTACTGCAATCATGAGCATGTACACCTCCCCCACGGCACGAATTAGACTAAACGGCTCACTTACTGATTCGTTCCGAATAATTAATGGTACGAGACAGTGCTGCCCCCTCTCCCCGTTACTTTTCGTCATGACCATTGAACCTTTAATACAAGCCATTCAACAAAACCCAGAAATTGTGGGCATACAAATCCGAGACACTCACTACAAAACTGCTGCGTTTGCAGATGACCTTTTGTTAGTGATCTCTAAACCCCTAAGAAGTATCCCAGCAATAATGGAAACCTTAAGGTACTGTCACACTAGACGATATCGCTAGCGATCCGTGACGTTGCAGCGTCCTCGCTAGCGATATCGTCCAGTGTGACAGGCAGCAGCGATCAGGCCCCTGCTGGGAGATCGCTGGTCGGGGAAGAAAGTCCAGAACTTTATTTCGTTGCTGGACTCCCCGTAGACATCGCTGAATCGGCGTGTGTGACACCGATTCAGCGATGTCTTTGCTGGTAACCAGGGTAAACATCGGGTAACTAAGCGCAGGGCCGCGCTTAGTAACCCGATGTTTACCCTGGTTACCATCCTAAAAGTAAAAAAACAAACAGTACATACTTACCTACAGCCGTCTGTCCTCCAGCGCTGTGCTCTGCACTCCTCCTGCTCTGACTGTGAGCGTCGGTCAGCCGGAAAGCAGAGCGGTGACGTCACCGCTCTGCTTTCTGGCTGCCCGGCGCTCACAGCCAGACCAGAGAAGCAGAGCGCCGAGGACAGACAGCGGTAGGTAAGTATGTAGCGTTTGTTTTTTTACTTTTTAGGATGGTAACCAGGGTAAACATCGGGTTACTAAGCGCGGCCCTGCGCTTAGTTACCCGATGATTACCCTGGTTACCGGGGACCTCGGGATCGTTGGTCGCTGGAGAGCTGTCTGTGTGACAGCTCTCCAGCGACCAAACAGCGACGCTGCAGCGATCCGGATCGTTGTCGGTATCGCTGCAGCGTCGCTATGTGTGACGGTACCTTTAGAGAGATACAGTAAACTAACTAACTTCAAAATAAACGAGACTAAATCGGAAATGCTGAACCTAGGCATACCAAACGATATAATGAGAAAACTCAAATCCACATTCCCCTTTCCGTGGCAATCCAAAAGTTTAACATACCTAGGAATTCAAATAAGTGCGTCTCATAGAGATTTATTTGAGCTTAATTTTAATAAACTATACCAAACTACGGCCACTAACCTCAGATCCTGGAAGGATCCCTTTCTTTCTTGGATAGGTAGGAAAAATATATTAAAAAGCCTAATACTCCCCAAATTTATATATGTTTTCAATATGCTCCCAATCCAAATACCCATCTCCTATCTAACTAAAGTCCACTCTTTATTCTTTAAATACATATGGCAAAAATGTAAACCCCGCATTAATTTCCAAACCCTTACCCTACCAAAAGACAGGGGTGGCATGAGTGCCCCAGACATTGTCAAATATTATCAAGCTGCTCACCTAGCTAGAACGATCCAATGGATCAGAAACGAAGGAAAACAACAATGGCTTCAAGTGGAGGAGGCAATGTCCCCCGAGCCACTGCATTCTATCTTATTAAACCATTATAAAATACAAAATCTTAAGGACCATAAAAACATTTATACGTTAGCTACCTTAAAAATCTGGAAGAAGTGGAGCGATGTCTTGGCTCCATACTTTTCCCCACTAACCAGACTCTCCGATTTGATAGATTCTCTCCCTCTATCCGCTGCACGTATACCGATTGAGCAACTATTTGAGGATGGTTCACTACTCCCACTACATGACCTACGCAAAATCCCATGCCTATCGGGCCTCACCTTTCTTCAACATGGGAAATTAGCCCATTTCTTCTCTCCACCAAACCGACCAATTGATTTAAACAGACCACTAACCCCCTTTGAGGTCCTCTGTGCCAGATCAATACCCCCTCGAAAAATACTTTCAACGATTTACCAATCCTTACTCACCATCGATATTCCTTTAAAGCGAGCATACTTAGCTCACTGGGAGAAGGACATAGGCTCCTCTCTGACTGAGCAACACATCAAGCATATCTATAAAAACTCTCATGGTCCCTCGAATTGTGTCCGCATACAAGAAAATTCTTATAAAATAATTTCCAGATGGTATGTTACACCCAAACAGATCCATAGATGGCACAAGGCCTCAACTACTAATTGTTGGAGGTGTGGAGCCAATGAAGGAAACTATATTCATATCTGGTGGTCATGCCCACAGATAAGTCCTTATTGGAAGGAAGTGTCCCAAATTATATATACACTCCTGGGTAAACGCGTAACTCTTACACCAGAGAACATTTTCCTAAATCTTCCGATTTGGCCTCAAGATAGTAGAGCCAATAAACTAGCTCAATACATTTTAGCGGCAGGGAAAGCTCTGATCCCTTCCAAATGGAACTCATCTATAACACCCACCACCCAACAACTATATTTTAAAATAGATCATCTGTACTACGTGGAGGAATTAGCGGCAAGAGTCAACCATACCTACACTTCGTTTCTTAACATCTGGTCACCATGGACTCAATTTAGGTCCCAGTCAACCTTCTTAAACTTAGTATCGACAAGTTGAGTCACATCCCTGGTGCTCACCCTTCTGACCCCTTCTTTCTCCCCCTCCTTGCCCTTTGCCCTATCCCCTTCCCCGCCTAGCTCCTTCTATTCCTATCTTCCTTTTTTTTTCCATTCCCTTTATATGTAAAAATGGAAGCAGACATTAGCTTCTAAAATACAGCAATTCAGTTTCTGTATGACGTTCCTAAAGATATCTTAATGTAATAATTTTCTACTTGTCAGCAATCCTTTATGTCTTTTTTCATGGAATTGTTTGTAAAATACTAAATCATTTAATAAAAAGATCATTGAAAAAAAAAAAAAAGAAGACTGTGGTGAGGTTTAGGATGAAGTGGGATGGGATTGGGTCAAGTGCGCAGGTGGTGAGATGTGATCTTGAGAGTAGAGTGGAGAGTCGATCTTCTGTAATGGTGGAGAAGTTGGTTTTGGAGGTGGAGGGCTGGGAAGTCAGGAGGAAGGGCTCTGGGGGTTGTTGACCAAAACTGTCTTTGACATTATCAATCTGCTGCTTAAAAAATGAGGCAAAGTCTTCAGCTGAGATTAGTGGGGAGGGAGGAGGTGTTTAGGGTTGTGAGACAGGGAGGATATGAGAGATGAGAAGTAGGTTTGTTTAGCTGTGGCGAGTGTGCTTGAAAGTAGTGAGGGACTGTTTGAATGCGATGAAGTGCTCGTTGGATTGGGATCTTTTCCATCTGCGCTCAGCAGCCCTGGAAGCTCACCTCAGTTCTTTGGTCAGGCTGGTGTGCCAGGGCTGTCTGTTTATTTTGCAAGCTTTGGTATGTGTAAGTTGGGCTGCAGATTCCAAAGCTGCAGCTATTGTGGTGTTATATAGAGCGGCAGCGTCATCCGCATTGTGTAAAGAACTTATATCTGTGAGAGGGAGGAGGGATTCAGAGAATGAGTGTAGGTCAAGGTGTTTAAGATTTCTGCGAGGGTGTGAAAGTTTGTGGGGTGGGGATTGTAGACATGGAGTGGAGAGGGAAGAGAATGTGAGAAGGTTATGGTCAGAGAGAGGAAGAGGTGAGTTAGAGAGGTTAGATAGGGAGCAGAGGTGCGTGAAGATGAGGTTCAGTGTGTGGCCATCTTTGTGGGTGGCTGTAGAAGACCGTTGAGTGAGGCCAAAGGAGGATGTGAGAGATAGTTTAGTGGCAGCTGAGAGGGAAGTGTCAATGGGGATGTTGAAGTCGCCCATGATGATAGTAGGGATGTCCGCAGAAAGGAAATGAAGTAGCCAGGTGGTGAAGTGGTCAAAGAAGGTGGTGACTGGCCCTGGGGGGTGGTAGGAGCGGCTGTGTCAGAAGGGGTGAGCCAGGTTTCGGTGATGGCGAGGAAGGAAAGTTTGGTAGTAACAAAAAGATCATGTATGTAGGAAAGCTTGTTGCAGAAAGAGCGAGCATTCCACAGAGCTCCTGTTAGTGGGACTGGGGGAGTGGGGGCTGAGTGAAAGGGTATAAGGTTAGAGAGGTTACGGAAAGTTGTGATAGAGCGTGGATGGGAGGTAGAAATGACTGTGGGAATGTGGTGAGGAGGACCAGGATTTGGAGAGATATCACCAGCAGTGAGAAGGAGCACAGAAAGTGTTAGCAGGTGGGAGAAGGAGAGGGCATGGGGGGGCTGTCTGTGCTTGGAGACAGAGGATTGTATGTTAAGGAACAGTTTTGAGGAGGAGGTGAGGTGGATGGTGAGGATTGAAGAGGAGATGAACAGTTCCTTACTTGGTGTAGGGATCAGGGTAGTTAGCAGAAAGTGAAGGATTATAGGGGTGAAAGTGAAAACAAACAGAAACATTGTTTACAGTGACTGGCCAGTTACCTTCAGCTCCCTTCTGGTTCAATTCTGGTTTTAATTCTAAAATTAATCTTCACACTTCCAGGACACACTTATAGGGATCACACTGCAGAGTGAAGTCATTGCAGACTTGTGCTATGCAATATATGGAAAACTAAGCGCGTTCAGGTGTGAAGCAGACAGGAGTGGTCTCTGCTCATCTTGGTCAGAGAATTAAGGGTGGACCAGATGCATACAATCAAGCACTGAGTAAACAAGGTCATAAATAACACAGGGTAAGCTGGGGTTAGCTGAAAGGCATACCATGTGAATGCTAGGTGCAGAGGCAAGTCTATGTGCAAAGCTGGGTGATGCACTATGTGCACTTCATAGACAGACAGCAGGAGAGCAGGAGAGCTGGGTGGATGAACATACCATGTGAAAGCTAGGAGCAGAGGGAAGTCTATGTGCAAAGCTGGGTGATGTACTATGTGCACTTAATAGACAGACAGCAGGAGAGCTGGGTGGATGAACATACCTGTAGGAAGAATAGACATGCTGGTTAGAGTGCGATGGTGGCAGATTGCAGGGCACAGTCTGTATACATCCTTCTGGTTTTAATTCAAAAATTAATCTTCACACTTCTAGGACACACTTAAAAGATTCACCCTACCAACTACCGACAAATGTAGTTTATTCCACGCCGAAATTTTTGTACGTATTTTCTGCAGTAGCAATTCCTCGAAGTTAGTCAAGGGGAGAGCAATCTGAATCCCCAAATATTTGAATTTTTGGACAACCTTCAGTTTTGTAGTTATCACCCTCTCTCCATTGCCCATACCGTCCCCCTCAATCAACAACATACAAGATTTGTCCCAATTTATTGTGAGTCCCGAAAACCGACCAAATTCTTCAATTATAGCCACCGCGCTGCACAGGGACCTCTCCGAGTCCTCAAGGAACAGCAAAATATCGTTGGCATATAAGGCGATTTTATCCTCCTTTATACCGTAAATAAAACCTCACCTCCTGTGCAACTCTTATTTTAGCCGCTAGCAGCTCCACAGCCAAAGCGAAGAGCAATGGGGACAGCGGATACCCCTGTCTGGTACCTCTAATCAGTCGGAAACTCTCTGACAGTTTATTATTAACTCTAATTTTTGCCGTAGGGGCAGAGTACAGCAACTTCACCCAAGAGATGAATTTGGGGCCAAACCCTAGGCGATCCAGAACCGACCACAAGTAATTCCACTCCACACAGTCAAAGGCCTATGGGCATCCAAAGACACCACTACTCTCTTTCTGGCATTATCAGCAGGGATTTGCATATTTAAAAATAGCCTCCTTAGATTGATTGCCGTGGATTTATTGGGCATAAAGCCAGACTGGTCTGGGTGAATCAATTTATCAATGACTTGGGACAGCCTGTTCGCCAAGGCCTTTGCCAAAATCTTTTTGTCTGCCCTTAGGAGTGAAATTGGTCTGTAAGACTCCGGCTGCTGAGGGTCTTTGTCAGCTTTAGGGATGACCACAACAAATGGCCTCTCTCATTGATGGAGGCAGCACTTCCCTCTCCAACGACTCAGTGAACACCCGTTCCAATTTGGTCAATAACTCTGCATTAAGAATTCTATAGACCTCTGCCGGGATGCCGTCCATCCCCGGAGCTTTGCCCCCCACCACACCCGCCAGAGCCGCCTTCAATTCTTCCTCCCCAAGCGGTTTATCCTTCCACTCACAGTCTTCTCTACTTAGTCTGGGCAAGTCAACCTCTTTCAAATATCTGTTCAACTCCTCAGTTCCTTTTTCCACCCTAGAGGAATATAATTTACTGTAAAATTTCCGAAGGACTTCTAAAATTTGCTCCCCCTGAGTAACCACTTTTCCCTCCTATGTTCTTATGGAGTATACGTGAGAAGAGTCCCGCTGCGCAGAGGCCACCACTGATAGCAAATGTCCCACCTTTTCTCCCTCCAAATAAAATGTTTCCTTTTGAAATACTCTCAACCTGTATGCCTTGCGCTTATGCAGTTGATCGACCGCTGTCTGAGCCACCCTCATACGGATTTGCATGTCCCTAGTACACTGAGTGCCCAATGCCTCCTCCGCTGCCTTCAGTTCCTCCATCACCACCTTGTTCTGGATTTTAGACCTGGTTTTGTGTCTTGAGATGTCCCGGAATAAGATTCCTCTCGGGTACGCCTTCATAGTGTCCAACACTGCGTGATCCCCTGCGCTCCCTTCATTAATCCTACAAAAACTCCACAAGTTCTGCACCCACCTGTTCCATATCCATAAGCTGTAGCCAGGAGGGGTGAAATTTCCATCCCATCCCCCGATTTACCCTGGTCTGCCAATAGTAGCGATATCAATACTGGGCTATGATCCGATAGTATTCTAGGCCTATACTCCACCTCGTGTATTAAGTTATTCATTCCTTCGTTTCCCAAAGCAACGTAAATACAAGACAAAGAGCTGTAGGTTATCCAATAGCAAGAGTAGGTATAATTATCAACATTACGTACCCGCCATAGATCTATCCATCCTATTTCCCTTAAATAATTTCCAAAAGGAGTAGCATTCCTCTCCCCTCTCAACACAGCGTGCCTTCCCTTGTCCCAATGATCATTGGCTATATTGTTTACATCACCCACTATAATGAGATGGACCCCATCCCACCTACCAGTAATTTCCAGAATCTCCTGTAGCTTTTCCTTGGAGAATGGTGATGGAATATATATCGACACAATACAAATTAGTCTATTAAATATCTTACATATTCGAAACACATATTGACCATCTTTATCAATAATAACCTCAATCTCTTTGAACGGGACACTAATGTGTATCAGTATGGACACTCCTCTGGCATAAGTTGAGAATATCGAGTGATACGCCTTTCTCACCCATCTTTTTTGCAGCATAGCTACTTTTTCCTCCACCAGGTGGGTTTCCTGTAGGCATATCACTGAGGGCTAAAATTTTAATATCACCACCCATTGTGACTTATAGAAACGATAAATAAGTTCAGGCTCCCTAAGGTCTCTAACCCTTCCCTCCCGCCCCTCTTCACCCTTTTCCCCCCATCTCTAATCCCCTACTGAAATAACTCTCTAACTCCCCTCCCCCCCCTACCAAAGGAGCTTGGTTTAACCCCTATCAAGTCTGAGAATATCAGAATCAACTCACCCTCTCAAGTTGAGATGTGGGAGCGCTGTTTTACAGCCTAACAGTACAAACTCTACGCTCCTACAACTCTCCCGCCCACCTTTATCAAAATGCAATATCCGTTACGCCGCCGAACACAACCTGAATATATCAAGATAACATCGAGTCACAGTAAAAGTGCCAATTGCCTATCAAATTCAAACAAGCTTAACAGTTTAAGGGTTAACAGTTGTCCCAGTAGCACTCAGATCAGCTTCAATGGGTCTGCTCCGCTCTGATAAGTTTAGTGTTGAGATCAAGCCAGTGTGTCGCCTCCTCTGGATTTTGAAAAAAGTGCACATGATCCATAGCCACCACTCTCAATTTAGCTGGGTAAATCATTGAGTAACGCACGTCCAATTCCCGCAGTATCCTCTTGACTTCTCCAAACTTTGTCCGAAGTTTTTGGACCGTCGCAGAATAGTCCGGATAAATGGAGATCCGGTTACCATCAATGGTTAGCCCATCACAATTCCTGGCTTTCCTCAGCAAAATATCCCGTTCCTGGTAGTTTAGAATTTAGCTAAAATAACTCTTGGGGCAGCACCCGGGGGAAGAGGTCTAGTGGGAACACGATTTGCCCTTTCAACGGCAAACATTTTGGTGAGACCATCACTTCCCACAGGGTTTTTCAGCCATGACTCAATGTAGGCCGAGGGGTTACTCCCTTCCACCTTTTCTGGCACCCCAACAATCCTTAAATTGTTCCTGCGGGAACGGTTTTCAAGATCATCAGTCTTAAACTCCAGTTCAGCAATATGTTGAATATGCTTTTTTTCCCTTTTTAACAATTCGTTAATCTGGTCTTCAGCGCTCCCAACACGTTCTTCCACCACCTCCACTCTCTTTTCAACTTTACGCATAGCAGAGTTTAAAGTGACCATCTCTCCCTTTAAATCATCCACTCGCAGGTTTAGTGCCGCCAGGGAAGACTTACAGTACACCACCACTGAAAATATGCCCTTTAGCGTCGGCTCCTCCATTTCTGATATGTCGAGCTGCCCAGACAGGTCAGCTCCTGTGGCCATGTTAGGGGATCCCTGATCCCACGCACTGCGCTGCAGCTGGGCTCCTCCTTCCTGCTGATCCCCGGGGACACGTAATGCTCCAGGCCCCACACCTTCAGCCTCTGACCGCACATTTACAGCCTCCTCTGACCTGGCAAACCGCTCCAGCTTAGTGATCACTTGCATCTTCCTCTGGTAAGCAGCGCTCGCCTTTGCCGCCTCCTCTGCAGCCTCGGTGCCATCTTGGGCCTGCGATCTTCCCGCTGCTGCTGGCTCCTTCTGCCTCCTGCATGTCATCCTCTGGTGAGACTCTGTTCCACCGGGCCGCACCCCTCTCACCACCGCTCTCCGGGTCTCAGTGCACTCCTGGGAGTGAATTCAGCGTTCGGCGGCGCCTCCGAAGGATTAGAGGAGAATGTAGCGGGAGAGCTCTGCTGCATGTCAGTTCACATCACGCGCTAGGCCACGCCCCATATGCATTGTGTTTACCTGATAAAAGGAATCCTTCATCGCTTCCAAGCGTGACATCACTCTCCACATGAGGAAAGCAATGCCACTGTAATAACCAGGACCCTGGGGTGTTACATAAACATGCTTTTTTAAACGCAAAAAATTCCTGCCATTTACCAGAAAAAAATTCAGGTAATCCTACCTTTGGTTCTTCAGTGCATGTTCCAGGGCAATTACTCACGTGCTGTTGTATGCTGGCTACTTCCAAAGTTAACCCTTGCAAGCGTTGAGCAAGTTCTTGGACGCTGTTCATATTGCCGGAATCCAGAAGAGGGATTTTTTTTTTGTGGCTGGACAAACTGTTATGGATCTGCAACTCAGGACTAGGGTAGAAGGGGGAACAGCTGACCCTGTACTAGGACTACGCTGAAACCCTAGGATGGAGTGGGTGACCTGTTCCTTGTGAATGGGCCCACCGACGTTTCCTAGGCTAAACTCAAACGAAGATCTACAGGTAGGGGGGAAGGGTGTCCCTGAACGATCTAGGGACTGGGAACAAAAACAGGTAACCTCCTAGTAGGAAAATAGAGGAAGCTGCAGAAACGAATGGAAAACCAAAAACAAAACTGACAGAACTAGAGATCCCAGAACTGCACAATAACTAACACAGAAAGCTAACAAGGCACCAAGCCAGAACAGTAGCAGATTAACACTGTTGTCCAACAAGGACTGGGAGGCAGGTGCTGGGTAATATAGGGTGATGCAATCAACTGACCTAGGACAAACCCAGCACCAGAGGAAAAAGATCAGCAGCCTGAAAACCACAACAAGATGGCGGATGGTCAAAACGAAATAGATTCTAACACTTATATTCCTTTCTCTGGCCGTCTTTCTGCGCTGGCTATTGCCTCTCCTGCCCTGTGCCTGCCAAAAAAGTGTCCTAAGCCAGCAGTGACGGATCCTGCTGGGCGGTGAGTGCTAAGTCCTCCCTGAATCCTATACGACTGCCTTTTCAGCAAATGTGTGCAGATGTAACTGTGCTTCTTGCAAAAGCCACAGTCTCCGGTTAAATAACTGAGTTCTTAGTTTCTCCAATAGTTTGAGGGCTGGTCCCCCCACCCGACGATGGATACGAGTGCTTTGGGTGGAATTCTCACTACCCGTACCTCTAGGACCCCTTCCTTCGGTTCTTTCTGTCGTTTAACTTTTCCTCAGTTCCCCCACTTTCTAAGAACTCCTTTCTTTCTGACAGGAGCTGCAGATGCCCATGTCTGCTCAGCTCCACTTCTCTCTAAATCTCCACCTAAGCTGATGTTTCTACAAGCTCCTCCCCTACTCTACCTACCCCACCCACTCTTCCAACACCCTTTCCTATCCAGCCTGGCCCTGACTGAATTGTCTAGTGTTGGATGCAGGTGTAGGGTTCTGGGCCGTGCCCCCTCCTTACCTGAGAGCGGAATCCCACACCTCTGGGTGAGATGCAGTACTCTATGGCGACCAGACCCTTAGAAGCAAGCGCCACATGTGAATTTAGTATTGTGGGGTGTTGGCTGCGTATTTCCGCTTGCGTTCCAATGACTGGGGTATGGACAACTAAAGGGTGAGCTAGGACAAGGACGTGGATGTGCTTGATGATGGTGCTAGTGGAGTGTGGGCAACGACAGGTGCAGGGCCGGCGGCATCTTCACATGCACCCTCTACAGGGGATTGGCTTACACACACAACAGTGGAAGAAGCAGTGGTGTCACCTGCAGACAGTGTTCCTGGAGTCTGTGTTTCAGCCCACAAAGTCGGGTGCTTTGCTGCCATGTGCCTGATCATGCGGGTGGTGGTCAGACTGGTAGTTTTGCTACCCCTCCTGATGCGGGCATGGCAGGCGGTGCAAATGGCCTATTTGGGGTTATCGGCAGAGTCTTTAAAAAACAACCAGAATCGGGAAGACCTAACAGTTGGACTGGCAATTTCCGTCATGTTGGTGTTTCGGGGAATGGTTGCCTGCCTTCCGTTTGCAGCCACCACACTGCTTCTTCCTGCCTGTTGGGGTGCTACGCCTCCCATCCCCTGTGTGCTGCTATCCTCGCTCTACATGTCCTCCTGCCAGATTGGGTCAGTTACTATATCATGAACCACCTCGTCTTCCACTTCTGCACCCTGGTCCTCCTCTTGACTTTCTGGCAATTATGTCTCATCATCATCCACCTCTTGTGACACGTTCCCACTGTCGACTTCGTGGGATCGTGGCTGCTCAAATATTTGGGTATCCCTACATGGAATCTCATCTTGTCCCGCTTCAAGTGGACCAGGCGAGAGGCATGAATCTATAAACGGAAAAGTGAACAGCTCTTCAGAGTGTCCAAGTGTGGGATCAGTTGTCTCTGGGCACTCAGCATGGTGGGAGGAAGGAGGATCAGGGTGAGGAATATGCAAAAAAGGTGAATGAAAGCATCAAATGCCACAATTTGTAGCCCTCAGATAGATGAGGTGTGTCACGGAGATACCTCACTGTAAAATATGTGGCCTGTATTTTTGTTTTTTACAGCAAAATGGTGTATAGAACTAGATTAACACACAACAAAAAAAGGTGAATGGAGGCTTCAAATGCCACAATTTGTAGCCAACAGGTAGATGAGGTGTGTCACGGAGATACTACACTGTCAAATATGTGGCCTGTATTTTTATTTTGTACATCAAAATTGTGTATAGAAATAGGGTAAGACACAGCAAAAAAAAGTTAAATGGAGGCTTCAAATGCCACAATTTGTAGCCCACAAATAGATGAGGCGCGTGACAGATAGCCCACTTTCAAATATCAGGCCTGTATTTTTTTTTTTTGTCCAGGAAAATTGTGTCAATAAGAAGGCAACGGCACAACAAAAAAACATTCTATGGAGCCCTGAAATGGCACAATATTGAGCGCAATGATATGCGATCTGAGTGGCATACCAAACTCAGTTTAAAATATTTGACCTGTTGCTAAATGTTTTTTTGGCAGCTAAACATTTTTTGGGCAGAAAAATTGTGTCAAGAAATTAGATAAAACACTCCAAATTTTTTTTACAGTACCACACAAATTGGCAGAATTTTATGTGCACTCAGATGTGATCGCTGGGACGGGCAAACCCGTGTAAAATAGCCGGATTTTTATGCTGAACTATGAAAAGGATCCGGCTGTAGTCTGCAGTGTCCACAAGCAAATGGAGAAAAAGGGGGCTCTGGAATAAAATAATCAAGATTAAGACGCAAAAAAAATTTGTAATGTAATAGGCAGCAGCAGACAGTGATGGAATGGACCCTCTTGATGTATGTAGTGATATCTATATACCCACATATAGCGCCTGCAGGCCTTGCACTGATATGTATAGAGCCACATACACTCCCTGCCTACCTAGCACTGCAATCTATATACTCCGGAATTAGTCCTTAGAAGGACTGTTGGTTTATCTGGATTTGTGGATTCTATGATGGTAGACCCTCACTAACTGAAAACCCCCCACATCTGACCCTATCTCGGCAGAAGCTCTCCCTACACTGTCTGAATCCGGAGCTGAATGTGACGAGCAGGGCGGGGCAAGGTCTCTTATAGACCTGATGATGCTGTGCGGCCAGCCAATCACTGTAATGCCACAACCAACATGGCTACGGCATTAGGCTATGTGAACACGTTGCGGATTGGGGCGCAGAATTTTCTGCACAAAATCTGCACCTCTTGGCAGAAAACGCAGGTGTGGATTTGACGCGTTTTTTTATGCGGATTTTGTGTTTTTGTTGCGGATTTTCTGTGTTTTTTACCTCTGCCGATTTCAATAATTGAAGGGTTCAGAAACACTGCAGTTCCACACAAAAGAAGTGACATGCTACTTCTTTTGATCCGGAGCGGTTTTCATGCAGATTTTTCCGGCCAAGTAGCACAGCATTTTTTTTCTTCAATCGATTTACATTGTACTGTAAATCACTTTGCGGAAAAAACACTGCGGATACTCACTAAATCCGCATAGTGTGCACACAGCCTTACAGTGCGTGGCAGACAATCCCTGCATGTTTATTGGCTCTCTAAAGAGCGCCAAACATGCAGAGCAGGGACCCGAACTCATGTCGAGCAAAACCGGAAATGCTCGGTGCTCGCCGAGTACAGCTATACTCTGGCCAGTAACGAGCATTACCGAGTATGCTCGCTCATCACTAGTGTAGTTCTTTCCCCCAGTTTTTTCGTTGTCTCTGGCATCCAGAGTGCTCCTCCAATGGATCCTCCATTCTGTAGCCTGAGTGATCAGCCGACGCTCTTTGTATCGCATTATTCACCTCATCAACACCACCCTCATTTTCCCTTACTCCCATTCACTACACATTCTATCAGCTTCCACCATAGTAGCTTGACCCCAATACATGCTCACTAGGTTTGTGTCTCCTGTCACCAGAACAGCCGCGATCAGGAACCAACACGCGCTCTTCGAATAGACAGCCGTCACATACAAGATCCAATCACATTCTTGTGTTGTCAGCACTTCCATTTCTCGCTATGTAACACCCCAGGCTGACATTCATTCTTATTACTTATTAACCATTGGGTTACGGATTTGTCTTCTGGGTCAATGGATTCTTTTCCAATCCAATAATCCTATATTTTCAGTCCAATGCTGATCCATCAAGTTCACTAGTGGTGCACAGCTTTACACCACTATACTTGTGACTTCAGAACCTTCCAGAACACCAGGTCACATCTCAGATAGGAAACTACTGACACAACTCAATAGCACCATTTATAAATGATTTATTTACTGGCAAGAACTTTCTCATTCATATCACATACATGTTTATTCATTCTTTTAGGTGGCCTCACTTCATTCAGAAGTACTTTTTAATATAATTAATGTATGCAAATGTTTTTAGTTTTTTCATGAACCATAATTTATCTTTGCTTGATGGACTTTCTCATGAACTCTGACATATTGTGCTTTGTTTGGCTTTTTTTTCCCCAAAAAGAATACATATAAAGCGTTCCAAGCTTGACATGTTCATCCGCCATCAGGCTTTGTCCTGAGGAAGAGGTCCTGCGTGACTATGAAATGTGTTGACTTTGAAAACCTATTTGAATAAACGTTTTTAAGGAAATCTCCATATCTGATAGTCTTCATCAGCAGTGCAGGTACAGACACATTATACCGGATCAGCTATTCTGCTCGGTCTTTGGCCCCGTGTCCGGCAGCAGCTGATTTATGCATTGAACATGTTGCTGAGGTGCCGCTCTATCAGGTGAGTGTAATACTCCTCTATTTTCATTAGATCTTGTTATCAGATAAGACCCTATTTTTCGCCTGTTTGTTCCTCAGTATCTCGACTACAAGAAATCTCTGTAACGCTTTCAGGTTACTTGGTTAGAAGCAATCAAGGACTGCTTGGACCTTAACGGGGTCCATCTGAAACCCCAATGCAGAAGCCAAATGTCCTGAGAACTGGACCTGCTGTACCACAAATTGCCATTTCTCCAGGTTAGCAAATAAATAGTTGTCACTAGGGTTGAGCGACCTTGACTTTTTTAGAGTCGAGTCGGGTTTCGCGAAAACCGACTATCTCAAAAGTCGAGTCGAGTGGAATCGGCCGATTATCGCAAAAAGTCGGGGATCGACCGAAACACGAAACCCAATGCAAGTCAATGGGGGAGCATAGTCGGCAGTGAGTGGAGGCCAGGAAAACACCTACAGTGCCCATTTTAATGGCAAAAAACATACATTCTTGTTACTGAAGCTTGTCAATCTAAATTTACCTTATAATAATAGTAAGGCATTGGAAATTGGGGGTCATTTGGCTAAAGTTGTGGGGGGTAGGGCTGGTTCAAGTAATTAGTGGGCCCAGGAAATCTGGACCACGTCACGGCAGTGGAGCAGGGAGAGGTAAGTATTTCAACTTTTCAAGTGCTGTGATCCTGAGCAAGCAGGGGGGGCCCACTCATTGGCATTGGCACTGGCATAGGGCCCCTCAAAGTACGGCGGTGTGTTTGCACGGCGGGGGCGCCTCCCACCGGCAGCGACACTTTTGCATACTATGAGGGGCTCTGTGCCAGTGACGTCGCCAACGAGTATTCCTCCCCCCACCTGAAGGAACCTGCACCTTCATCTGCACCTTCCTCTTTGTCCCCGTGTAAGGTGGTATGGTATGCGGGAAGGGGAACCTGACTTTCAGCAGGGTCACAATCTTGCAGTGTAGCGTGCATGGAGAATGTTGCGTTATGGGTCAATGTACCTGCAGACTCATCTATCACTGGCTGGGCAATGGGCAGGATGAGGGGGAAACAGATATGGGCCCAAAGAATAAAGTGGGCTAAATGCAGTTCAAAATTGGTAACAGGACTAACCAGGGGGCATTGCTTTGTTCAGTGGAGGACAACTAGAATGAGAGGCTGACACAGAGAGTAGGCCCAAATCAGTAAGTAGTCTAAATGCAGTTCAAAATTGGCAACAGTAGTAAACAGGCGGCACAGCTTTGTTCACTGGAGGAGAACAGCAAGGAGCAGCAGACACCGATAGAAGGCCCCAACCCAACTAGTAGGCCCACTGCAGTTTTACAATTCCAATAGGCTGAAAACCAGATAATTGTAGGTCATTTTTGTAAAGAGGACAGCTGTATTGAGTGGCGCAGCCAGACACTACAAGTAGGCCTTACACCACAAAGTTGGCTCGACACAGGTTTAAAAAAGGTTACATGGGTACACGGTCTGCATTGGTGTGCTCAGTGGAGGACAATTGGAAGGAGGGAAACGCAGAAAGACTTAGTAGGCGTAAAATAACAAAATAGGCTCTATGCAGCTTCGATTATGTGGCAACCTGGAGAACACCTTGGAGCGGCAGACACCGTCTCTACGACCCAGACCCAACTTGTAGGCCTAATGTAGTGTTGTTTCAACAACTACTTAAGACGAGCATGAAGATTGAAGCAATAGAGAGGCAACCTGGAGAACACCTTGGAGCGGCAGACACCGTCTCTACGACCCAGACCCAACTTGTAGGCCTAATGTAGTGTTGTTTCAACAACTACTTAAGACGAGCATGAAGATTGAAGCAATGGAGAGGCGACCTGTAGAACACCTTGGAGCGGAAGACACCGTCTCTACAACCCAGACCCAACTTGTAGGCCTAATGCAGTGTTGTTTTCAACAACTACTAAACGAGAGCTAGAAGATCGAAGCTATGGAGAGGAAACCTGGAGAACACCTTGGAGCGGCAGACACCATCTCTACAACCCAGACTCAACTTGTAGGCCTAATGCAGTGTTGTTTGAACAACTACTAAACGAGAGGTAGAAGATCGAAGCTATGGAGAGGAAACCTGGAGAACACCTTGGAGCGGAAGACACCGTCTCTACAACCCAGACCCAACTTGTAGGCCTAATGCAGTGTTGTTTTCAACAACTACTAAACGAGAGCTAGAAGATCGAAGCTATGGAGAGGAAACCTGGAGAACACCTTGGAGCGGAAGACACCGTCTCTACAACCCAGACCCAACTTGTAGGCCTAATGCAGTGTTGTGTTCAACAACTACTAAACGAGAGCTAGAAGATCGAAGCTATGGAGAGGCAACCAGGAGAACACCTTGGAGCGGCAGACACCGTTAGTAGGCCCTACCGAAGTAGTAGCCCCAATGCAGTTTTCAAATTCCTATAGGCTGAAAACCAGACTATTGACACTCAGCTTTTTTCAGAGGAGGACAGCTGTATTGAGTGGCGCAGACAGACACAGGTAGTAGGCCTTAAACCAAAAATTTGGCTCAATGCAGTTTAAAAAGGGTTACAGGGGTACACAGGCAGCATTGCTCTGGTGTGCGGAGGACAATTTCAATTATGGACCGCAGACAGACTTAGCACGCCAACAATTAAAAAAAGGATGCTCTATGCAATTTAAAATAGGTTCCAGGGGTACACGGGCAGCAGTGGTGTGGTCAGTGGAGGACTATTGGAAGGAGGGACCGCAGACAGGCTTAGTAGGCCTAACATAACAAAAGTTGGCTGTAGGCACTTTAACCCTGCTGTTCTGTTCGGTCTGGGGAGACCTATTTTGAACTTTGGTATTTTTTGGGGTGTTCAAGATGCGGTTCTGAAACTTGTGGTTGATTGACTTAAATGAGGATGGGTCGGTCGGCCACGGGTTTCAGAGCCGCATCTTGAATATTTTAAAGAATATTGAAGTTCAAAGTCGGTCATTTTTGACCAACAGAACAGCAGGGTTAAAAAAGGTTCCAGGGGTACACGGGCAGCAGTGGTGTGGTCAGTGGAGGACTATTGGAAGGAGGGACCGCAGACAGGCTTAGTAGGCCTAACATAACAAAAGTTGTCTGTAGGCACTTTAAAATAGGTTCCAGGGGTACACGGGCAGCAGTGGTGTGGTCAGTGGAGGACTATTGGAAGGAGGGACCGCAGACAGGCTTAGTAGGCCTAACATAACAAAAGTTGGCTGTAGGCACTTTAAAAAGGTTCCAGGGGTACACGGGCAGCAGTGGTGTGGTCAGTGGAGGACTATTGGAAGGAGGGACCGCAGACAGGCTTAGTAGGCCTAACATAACAAAAGTTGGCTGTAGGCACTTTAAAATAGGTTCCAGGGGTACACGGGCAGCAGTGGTGTGGTCAGTGGAGGACGATTGGAAGGAGGGACCGCAGACAGGCTTAGTAGGCCTAACATAACAAAAGTTGGCTGTAGGCACTTTAAAAAAGGTTCCAGGGGTACACGGGCAGCAGTGGTGTGGTCAGTGAAGGACAATTTCTATCAGGGCCGGCGTCAGCACCCGGCGCACCTGGGCAAATGCCGGGGCCCTGGGGAGAGAGGGGGGCCCACTCACGCTGTCATAGATACAGCTGGGAGAGCAGAGCAGGAGATAACATGCTCTCTCCACCCACAAAGTCACTGCTGGGCCTGGCTGCGTTCTCTTAACCCCTACGTGCCAGCTCTGACACAAGCATCTTCTCACTCAGTCAGTGCAGCCAGGCAGGCACACATAGGGGTTAAGAGAAGGCAGCCAGTGTGACATTGTTTGTGGGCGGAGAGAGCACGTTCTCTGCTCTGATCTCCGCCCCTGGCTGGCTGCCGTGCTGCTGAAGTTATGAGGCAGATTCAGGAGGAGCTCCTAGTCCTACCAGTGCCTGAGTGAGTGGCGCTGCTATATACTACGTGGGCTGCGCTGCTATATACTACGTGGGCTGCGCTGCTATATACTACGTGGGCTGCGCTGCTATATACTACGTGGGCTGCGCTGCTATATACTACGTGGGCTGCTATATACTACGTGGGCTGTGCTATATACTACATGGGCTGCTATATGCTACTTGGGCTGCTATATACTACATGGGCAGTGTTATATACTACATGGCTGTGTTTATATGCGATCATGAATCGGGGTATGTGTTAAAGGGGGGGCCCACTGAGACTCTTTCGCCCGGGGCCCTCAAAAACCTGGAGCCGGCCCTGATTTCTATAATGGACCGCAGACAGGCTTAGAGGGCCTAACATAACAAAAGTAGGCTGTAGGCACTTTAAAAAAGGTTCCAGGGGTACACGAGCAGCAGTGGTGTGGTCAGTGGAGGACTAGTGGAAGGAGGGACTGCAGACAGGCTTAGGAGGCCTAACATAACAAAAGTAGGCTGTAGGCACTTTAAAAAAGGTTCCAGGGGTACACGGGCAGCAGTGGTGTGGTCAGTAAAGGACAATTTCTATAATGGACCGCAGACAGGCTTAGTAGGCCTAACATAACAAAAGTAGGCTGTAGGCACTTTACAATAGGTTCCAGGGGTACACGGGCAGCAGTGGTGTGGTCAGTGGAGGACTATTGGAAGGAGGGACCGCAGACAGGCTTAGTAGGCCTAACATAACAAAAGTTGGCTGCAGGCACTTTAAAAAAGGTTCCATTGCCCGATTCTTGGGCTCCTCAGCACCTGGGGTAAGAACCGGCTGTGAGCAGTGCTATCTGGTGGGGTTTGCCTTAACGCTCATCTGAGCTGGTTATTTATGCCTCTCCATTCTTCTCACAGTATTTAACCCTCCCCCTTTCCCTGATTGTCTCTCTGCCCATACTTATACCTATTTGGGTGTGACTGTTGATTGAGTTATATGGGCTGCTGATACGGTCTGCGGTGGGGGCTTTCTTTTGTTTTGAGGGTATTCATCCTCCACTTCGTGGAGGATACTGCTATACAGTAACATCTGTTTTTGTACTATTCCGGTCCAGTGTGTACGAGGTCCCTTCCTTTGGTATCTGTATTTGTCGTTTTTATTATATGTATGTGGTTTAATGTATTTTTGTAATAAAATTATGTACTACTTTTAAACACTCTCTGTTTTCCTCCTGTTTCGTGTATATCATGCTTTGGGAGTTGTAGCTAGAGGGGCCGCGATTTATTCCTGGGTCACCTGTTACTATGAGTCTGGGTTTTTGTATATTGACTTTAAAAAAGGTTCCAGGGGTACACGGTCAGCAGTGGTGTGGTCAGTGGAGGATTATTGGAAGGAGGGACCGCAGACAGGCTTAGTAGGCATAACATAACAAAAATAGGCTGTAGGCACTTTAAAATAGGTTCCAGGGGTACACGAGCAGCAGTGGTCTGGTCAGTGGAGGACTAGTGGAAGGAGGGAACGCAGACAGGTTTAGTAGGCCTAACATAACAAAAGTAGGCTGTAGGCACTTTAAAAAAGGTTCCAGGGGTACACGGGCAGCAGTGGTGTGGTCAGTGAAGGACAGTTTCTATAATGGACCGCAGACAGGCTTAGTAGGCCTAACATAACAAAAGTAGGCTGTAGGCACTTTACAATAGGTTCCAGGGGTACACGGGCAGCAGTGGTGTGGTCAGTGGAGAACTATTGGAAGGAGGGACCGCAGGCAGGCTTAGTAGGCCTAACATAACAAAAGTTGGCTGTAGGCACTTTAAAAAAGGTTCCAGGGGTACACGGGCAGCAGTAGTGTGGTCAGTGAAGGACAATTTCTATAATGGACCGCAGACAGGCTTAGTAGGCCTAACATAACAAATGTAGGCTGTAGACACTTGGAATTATCTTGCAGGTGTACACAGGCAGCATTGGTGTTGTCAGCGGAGGCCGATTGTAATGAGTGTCTGACAGTTAGTACTCACCAAAAATAAATAGATGTTAATGTCTCGCAATACAACAAAACCAAAAGACAAAAGGGTGGCATACTTTGGTTCAGGGGTGGGCTCCTCTGCTGAGTTTCAGACCTAGTAATTTGGCGCAAAGTATTTACTGGTGTAAATATAGGACACTGCCCCTGACTATTTTAAGTAGCATCATACATGTCAACACATTGGTATTGTCAGTGCCAGGCATTGAAGGATGTCAGCGCATAGACTAAACATTGGTGGAGCTGTGAGAGATAATTTTGCAAGTGGTAGAGCACTGTTTGAGCTGGGGGGGGGGAACTCTCTTGTGGCCGGCGGTACAGGCCCAGGGCCCCTCATGTTACAACAGTGTGTCTGACGTTGGGTGCGCACCACCACCGCCAGAGACACTTTATTGTACTGTGAGGGACCCAGTGGCAGTGCCGTCGACCAAAAGCGGGCACACCCACCTCTTCAGACAAACGGCACTCTCACGGGTGCTTGCGCCAAGTGGCGAGACCACGGCCCCGTGGGGGGAGTTTGGCCATTTTGGGAGGTGTAAACATGTCATATGCTGGACAAACAGCTGCTGCAAGTTATGAGTTTGGAAAAGTCAGTCAGAGCAGTCCACAAGCAAGACCTTTTCATTGGAAAGCTAGGTGCCAGCCGGGAAAGGTGGGGCAAAAGAATTCGAAATCCAGTTGTGGTTCATTTTAATGAAGGTTAGATCATCAACATTTTGGGTAGCCAGACGAGTCCTTTTTTCGGTTAATTGAACCTGCAGCACTGAATACTCTTTCTGATAGGACACTAGCTGCTGGGCAAGCAAGCTCCTGCAATGCATATTCTGCCAATTCTGGCCAGGTGTCTAATTTGGATGCCCAGTAATCAAATGGGAATGACGGTTGAGGAAGAACGTCGATAAGGGATGAAAAATAGTTAGTAACCATACTGGACAAATGTTGTCTCCTGTCACTTTGAATTGATGCCGCAGTACCTGTCCTGTCTGCGGTCATAGCAAAATCACTCCACAACCTAGTCAGAAAACCCCTCTGTCCAATGCCACTTCTGATTTGTGCACCTGTAGCACCTCTGGCCTGCTGCCCCCTGCAGCTCGTGTGATAACGCTCAGCGTCGCTGTGTGATGGAAATGCCTGAATCAAATGGTCAACAAGAGTTGATTGTTTGGTTGCTAACATTTGTTCCAGGTTCTCATGCGGCATAATATTTTGCAATTTGCCTTTATAGCGAGGATCAAGGAGGCAGGCCAACCAGTAATCGTCATCACTCATCATTTTACTAATGCGTGGGTCCCTTTTGAGGATACGTAAGGCATAATCCGCCATGTGGGCCAAAGTTCCAGTTGTCAAATCTGCGGTCGTGCTGGGTTGAGGGGCAGTTTCAGGCAAATCTACATCACTTGTCTCCCTAAAAAAACCTGAACCCGGCCTTGCAACGCCACCAGTTGCTATTGGCCCCGGAGAAGCTTCCTCATTAAAAAAATACTCATCCCCATCATCCTCCTCCTCCTCCTGTTCGCCCGCTACCTCGTCCTGTACACTGCCCTGACCAGACAATGGCTGACTGTCATCAAGGTTTTCCTCTTCCTCTGCTGCAGACGCCTGCTCCTTTATGTGCATCAAACTTTGCATCAGCAGACGCATTAGGGGGATGCTCATGCTTATTATGGCATTGTCTGCACTAACCAGCAATGTGCATTCCTCAAAACACTGAAGGACTTGACACATGTCTTGTACCTTCGACCACTGCACACCTGACAACTCCATGTCTGCCATCCTACTGCCTGCCCGTGTATGTGTATCCTCCCACAAAAACATAACAGCACGCCTCTGTTCGCACAGTCTCTGAAGCATGTGCAGTGTTGAGTTCCACCTTGTTGCAACGTCGATGATTAGGCGATGCTGGGGAAGGTTCAAAGACCGCTGATAGGTCTGCATACGGCTGGAGTGTACGGGCGAACGGCGGATATACGAGCAAAGTCCGCGCACTTTGAGGAGCAGGTCGGATAACCCCGGATAACTTTTCAGGAAGCACTGCACCACCAGGTTTAAGGTGTGAGCCAGGCAAGGAATGTGTTTCACTTGGGAAAGGGAGATGGCAGCCATGAAATTCCTTCTGTTATCACTCACTACCTTGCCTGCCTCAAGATCTACAGTGCCCAGCCACGACTGCGTTTCTTTCTGCAAGAACTCGGACAGAACTTCCGTGGTGTGTCTTGTTGTGAATTCTGTGGCAGAGCTCCCTCCTGTGGTCACAAGTGGTACTTCGGCTGATTCTCTCTGTGAGCTTCTGTTGGTGGAGGGAAGTGGTACTGCGGCTTCTGAGTTTCCTCCCTCAGGTGATCTGGTGAGGTCGTTAGGTGCTTCTCTACTTAACTCCACCTAATGCTTTGATCCTGGCTTCCTGTCAATGTTCCAGTGTTGGACTTGCTTTTCCCTGGATCATTCCTGTGGCCTGCTGCTCTGCATAGCTAAGTTCTTCTTTGCTATTTGTTTGCTATTTTTTCTGTCCAGCTTGTCTTATTTGTTGCTGGTAGCTCTGGGACGCAAAGGGTGTACCTCCGTGCCGTTAGTTCGGTACGGAGGGTCTTTTTGCCCCCTTTGCGTGGTTTTCTTTAGGGTTTTGTGTAGACCACAAAGTTACCTTTTCTATCCTCGATCTGTTAAGAAAGTCGGGCCTCACTTTGCTGAATCTATTTCATCTCTACGTTTGTCTTTTCATCTTAACTCACAGTCATTATATGTGGGGGGCTGCCTTTTCCTTTGGGGTATTTCTCTGAGGCAAGGTAGGCTTATTTTCTATCTTCAGGCTAGTTAGTTTCTCAGGCTGTGCCGAGTTGCATAGGCAGAGTTAGGCGCAATCCACGGCTGCCTCTAGTGTTGTTTGGAGAGGATTAGGGATTGCGGTCTGCAGAGTTCCCACGTCTCAGAGCTCGTTCTATGATTTTGGGTTATTGTCAGATCACTGTATGTGCTCTGACCTCTATGTCCATTGTAGTACTGAATTGCCTTTCATAACAGTACAGGAAGCCCAAAAGTACTAATGATTCTAAATAGACGGAAAAAAGAAGTTCTGAGACCATTTTTTTTCTTTGCACTGTGTTTTGCCTTTTTTTTCCCCTAGACATTTGGGTGGTTCAGTACACAGGTGTAGCGATTGACATTAGAAGTCTGTCTTCATTTGTGGATCAGCTCTCGGCAAGAGTACAAAAGATTCAAGACACTATTGATCAGAAAGCTATGTTGGAACCAAGAATTCCTATTCCTGATTTGTTTTTTGGAGATAGAACTAAGTTTCTGAGTTTCAAAAATAATTGTAAATTATTTCTGGCCTTGAAACCTCGCTCCTCTGGTGATCCAGTTCAACAGGTTTTGATTATTTCTTTTTTGTGCGGCGACCCTCAGGACTGGGCATTTTCTCTTGCGCCAGGAGATCCTGCATTGAGTAATATCGATGCGTTTTTCCTGGCGCTCGGATTGCTGTACGATGAGCCTAATTCAGTGGATCAGGCAGAGAAAAATTTGCTGGCTCTTTGTCAGGGTCAGGATGAGATAGAGGTATATTGTCAGAAATTTAGAAAGTAGTCCGTGCTCACTCAATGGAATGAATCTGCGCTGGCAGCTATGTTCAGAAAGGGTCTCTCTGAAGCCCTTAAGGATGTCATGGTGGGATTTCCTATGCCTGCTGGTTTGAATGAGTCTATGGCCATTCAGATCGGTCGACGCTTGCGTGAGCGTAAATCTGTGCACCATTTGGCGGTATTACCTGAGCTTAAACCTGAGCCTATGCAGTGCGATAGGACTTTGACCAGAGTTAAATGGCAAGAACACAGACGTCTGAATGGGCTGTGTTTCTACTGTGGTGATTCCACTCATGCTATCTCTGATTGTCCTAAGCGCACTAAGCGGTTCGCTAGGTCTGCCACCATTGGTACGGTACAGTCAAAATTTCTTCTGTCCGTTACCTTGATCTGCTCTTTGTCATCGTATTCTGTCATGGCATTTGTGGATTCAGGCGCTGCCCTGAATTTGATGGACTTGGAGTATGCTAAGCGTTGTGGGTTTCTCTTAGAGCCCTTGCAGTGTCCTATTCCATTGAGAGGAATTGATGCCACGCCTTTGGCCAAGAATAAGCCTCAATACTGGACCCAGCTGACCATGTGCATGGCTCCTGCACATCAGGAGGTTATTCGCTTTCTGGTGTTGCATAATCTGCATGATGTGGTCGTGTTGGGGTTGCCATGGCTACAAGCCCATAATCCAGTATTAGATTGGAAATCCATGTCGGTGTCCAGCTGGGGTTGTCAGGGGGTACATGGTGATGTTCCATTTCTGTCAATTTCGTCATCCACCCCTTCTGAGGTTCCAGAGTTCTTGTCTGATTACCGGGATGTATTTGATGAGCCCAAGTCCGATGCCCTACCTCCGCATAGGGATTGTGATTGTGCTATCAATTTGATTCCTGGTAGTAAATTCCCAAAAGGTCGACTGTTTAATTTATCCGTGCCTGAGCACGCCGCTATGCGCAGTTATGTGAAGGAATCCCTGGAGAAGGGGCATATTCGCCCGTCATCGTCACCATTAGGAGCAGGGTTCTTTTTTGTAGCCAAGAAGGATGGTTCGCTGAGACCTTGTATAGATTACCGCCTTCTAAATAAGATCACGGTTAAATTTCAGTACCCCTTGCCATTGTTATCTGATTTGTTTGCTCGGATTAAGGGGGCTAGTTGGTTCACCAAGATAGATCTTCGTAGTGCGTATAATCTGGTGCGAATCAGGCGAGGAGATGAATGGAAAACTGCATTTAATACGCCCGAGGGTCATTTTGAGTATCTAGTGATGCCATTCGGACTTGCCAATGCTCCATCAGTGTTTCAGTCCTTTATGCATGACATCTTCCGAGAGTACCTGGATAAATTCCTGATTGTGTACTTGGATGACATTTTGATCTTCTCGGATGATTGGGAGTCTCATGTGAAGCAGGTCAGAACAGTTTTTCAGGTCCTGCGTGCTAATTCTTTGTTTGTGAAGGGATCAAAGTGTCTCTTTGGTGTGCAGAAGGTTTCATTTTTGGGGTTCATCTTTTCCCCTTCTACTATCGAGATGGATCCTGTTAAGGTCCAAGCCATCCATGATTGGACTCAGCCGACATCTCTGAAAAGTCTGCAAAAGTTCCTGGGCTTTGCTAATTTTTATCGTCGCTTCATCTGCAATTTTTCTAGTATTGCCAAACCATTGACCGATTTGACCAAGAAGGGTGCTGATTTGGTCAATTGGTCTTCTGCTGCTGTGGAAGCTTTTCAAGACTTGAAGCGTCGTTTTTCTTCTGCCCCTGTGTTGTGTCAACCAGATGTTTCTCTTCCGTTCCAGGTCGAGGTTGATGCTTCTGAGATTGGAGCAGGGGCTGTTTTGTCACAGAGAGGTTCTGATTGCTCAGTGATGAAACCATGCGCTTTTTTTTCCAGGAAGTTTTCGCCTGCTGAGCGAAATTATGATGTGGGCAACCGAGAGTTGCTGGCCATGAAGTGGGCATTCGAGGAGTGGCGTCATTGGCTTGAAGGAGCTAAGCATCGCGTGGTGGTATTGACTGATCATAAGAACTTGACTTATATTGAGTCTGCTAAGCGGTTGAATCCTAGACAGGCTCGTTGGTCGCTGTTTTTTGCCCGTTTTGACTTTGTGATTTCGTACCTTCCGGGCTCTAAAAATGTGAAGGCGGACGCTCTGTCTAGGAGTTTTGTGCCCGACTCTCCGGGTTTGTCTGAGCCGGCGGGTATCCTCAAGGAAGGAGTAATTGTGTCTGCCATCTCCCCTGATTTGCGGCGGGTGCTGCAAAAATTTCAGGCTAATAAACCTGATCGTTGTCCAGCGGAGAGACTGTTTGTCCCTGATAGGTGGACAAATAAAGTGATCTCTGAGGTTCATTGTTCGGTGTTGGCTGGTCATCCTGGAATCTTTGGTACCAGAGAGTTGGTGGCTAGATCCTTTGGGTGGCCGTCTCTGTCGCGGGATGTACGTGTTTTTGTGCAGTCCTGTGGGATTTGTGCTCGGGCTAAGCCCTGCTGTTCTCGTGCCAGTGGGTTGCTTTTGCCCTTGCCGGTCCCGAAGAGGCCTTGGACACATATTTCGATGGATTTTATTTCTGATCTTCCCGTTTCTCAAAAGATGTCAGTCATTTGGGTGGTCTGTGATCGCTTTTCTAAGATGGTCCATCTGGTACCCTTGTCTAAATTGCCTTCCTCCTCTGATTTGGTGCCATTGTTCTTCCAGCATGTGGTTCGTTTACATGGCATTCCAGAGAATATCGTTTCTGACAGAGGTTCCCAGTTTGTTTCAAGGTTTTGGCGAGCCTTTTGTGGTAGGATGGGCATTGACTTGTCTTTTTCCTCGGCTTTCCATCCTCAGACTAATGGCCAGACCGAACGAACCAATCAGACCTTGGAAACATATCTGAGATGCTTTGTTTCTGCCGATCAGGATGACTGGGTGTCCTTTTTGCCTTTGGCTGAGTTCGCCCTTAATAATCGGGCCAGCTCGGCTACCTTGGTTTCGCCATTTTTCTGCAACTCTGGGTTCCATCCTCGTTTCTCTTCAGGACAGGTTGAGTCTTCGGACTGTCCTGGTGTGGATACTGTGGTGGACAGGTTGCAGCAGATTTGGACTCATGTAGTGGACAATTTGACCTTGTCCCAGGAGAAGGCTCAACGTTTCGCTAATCGCAGACGCCGTGTGGGTCCCCGACTTCGTGTTGGGGATCTGGTTTGGTTATCTTCTCGTCATATTCCTATGAAGGTTTCCTCTCCTAAGTTTAAACCTCGTTTCATTGGTCCGTATAGGATTTCTGAGGTTCTTAATCCTGTGTCTTTTCGTCTGACCCTTCCAGATTCTTTTTCCATACATAACGTATTCCATAGGTCATTGTTGCGGAGATACGTGGCACCTATGGTTCCATCTGTTGATCCTCCTGCCCCGGTTTTGGTGGAGGGGGAATTGGAGTATATTGTGGAGAAGATTTTGGATTCTCGTGTTTCTAGACGGAAACTCCAGTATCTGGTTAAATGGAAGGGTTATGCTCAGGAAGATAATTCCTGGGTTTTTGCCTCTGATGTCCATGCTCCCGATCTTGTTCGTGCCTTTCATGTGGCTCATCCTGGTCGGCCTGGGGGCTCTGGTGAGGGTTCGGTGACCCCTCCTCAAGGGGGGGGTACTGTTGTGAATTCTGTGGCAGTGCTCCCTCCTGTGGTCACAAGTGGTACTTCGGCTGATTCTCTCTGTGAGCTTCTGTTGGTGGAGGGAAGTGGTACTGCGGCTTCTGAGTTTCCTCCCTCAGGTGATCTGGTGAGGTCGTTAGGTGCTTCTCTACTTAACTCCACCTAATGCTTTGATCCTGGCTTCCTGTCAATGTTCCAGTGTTGGACTTGCTTTTCCCTGGATCATTCCTGTGGCCTGCTGCTCTGCATAGCTAAGTTCTTCTTTGCTATTTGTTTGCTATTTTTTCTGTCCAGCTTGTCTTATTTGTTGCTGGTAGCTCTGGGACGCAAAGGGTGTACCTCCGTGCCGTTAGTTCGGTACGGAGGGTCTTTTTGCCCCCTTTGCGTGGTTTTCTTTAGGGTTTTGTGTAGACCGCAAAGTTACCTTTTCTATCCTCGATCTGTTAAGAAAGTCGGGCCTCACTTTGCTGAATCTATTTCATCTCTACGTTTGTCTTTTCATCTTAACTCACAGTCATTATATGTGGGGGGCTGCCTTTTCCTTTGGGGTATTTCTCTGAGGCAAGGTAGGCTTATTTTCTATCTTCAGGCTAGTTAGTTTCTCAGGCTGTGCCGAGTTACATAGGGAGAGTTAGGCGCAATCCACGGCTGCCTCTAGTGTTGTTTGGAGAGGATTAGGGATTGCGGTCTGCAGAGTTCCCACGTCTCAGAGCTCGTTCTATGATTTTGGGTTATTGTCAGATCATGGGTTTATGAGAAATCGCTCCTGTCAAACCAATCTAATCAGTTTTTATGAAGAGGTAAGCTATAGGCTGGACCACGGTGAGTCATTGGACGTGGTATATCTCGATTTTTCCAAAGCGTTTGATACCGTGCCGCACAAGAGGTTGGTACACAAAATGAGAATGCTTGGACTGGGGGAAAATGTGTGTAAATGGGTTAGTAACTGGCTTAGTGATAGAAAGCAGAGGGTGGTTATAAATGGTATAGTCTCTAACTGGGTCGCTGTGACCAGTGGGGTACCGCAGGGGTCAGTATTGGGACCTGTTCTCTTCAACATATTCATTAATGATCTGGTAGAAGGTTTACACAGTAAAATATCGATATTTGCAGATGATACAAAACTATGTAAAGCAGTTAATACAAGAGAAGATAGTATTCTGCTACAGATGGATCTGGATAAGTTGGAAACTTGGGCTGAAAGGTGGCAGATGAGGTTTAACAATGATAAATGTAAGGTTATACACATGGGAAGAAGGAATCAATGTCACCATTACACACTGAATGGGAAACCACTGGGTAAATCTGACAGGGAGAAGGACTTGGGGATCCTAGTTAATGATAAACTTACCTGGAGCAGCCAGTGCCAGGCAGCAGCTGCCAAGGCAAACAGGATCATGGGGTGCATTAAAAGAGGTCTGGATACACATGATGAGAGCATTATACTGCCTCTGTACAAATCCCTAGTTAGACCGCACATGGAGTACTGTGTCCAGTTTTGGGCACCGGTGCTCAGGAAGGATATAATGGAACTAGAGAGAGTACAAAGGAGGGCAACAAAATTAATAAAGGGGATGGGAGAACTACAATACCCAGATAGATTAGCGAAATTAGGATTATTTAGTCTAGAAAAAAGACGACTGAGGGGCGATCTAATAACCATGTATAAGTATATAAGGGGACAATACAAATATCTTGCTGAGGATCTGTTTAAACCAAGGAAGGTGACGGGCACAAGGGGGCATTCTTTGCGTCTGGAGGAGAGAAGGTTTTTCCACCAACATAGAAGAGGATTCTTTACTGTTAGGGCAGTGAGAATCTGGAATTGCTTGCCTGAGGAGGTGGTGATGGCGAACTCAGTCGAGGGGTTCAAGAGAGGCCTGGATGTCTTCCTGGAGCAGAACAATATTGTATCATACGATTATTAGGTTCTGTAGAAGGACGTAGATCTGGGGATTTATTATGATGGAATATGGGCTGAACTGGATGGACAAATGTCTTTTTTCGGCCTTACTAACTATGTTACTATGTTACTATGTATGTTACTGTATGTGCTCTGACCTCTATGTCCATTGTAGTACTGAATTGCCTTTCATAACAGTGTCTGTTGTCGCCCAAACACTTCATAGCCAATACAGCCTGCTAACGCTTGCCAGTAGCTGCCCCATAATGGGACACCTGGTGTGCAACAGTGGCAGCTGCGGATGGAGTGGTTGTGCGACTGCATTCTGTGGACGAGCTCTCGCTTCTGCAGGAGGACAAGGAGGAGGAGGAGGGGGTGCGAACGGCTACAGCCAACTGTTTCCTAGACCGTGGGCTAGGCAGAACTGTCCCAAAATTGCTGTCCCCTGTGGACCCTGCATCCACCACATTCACCCAGTGTGCCGTGATGGACACGTAACGTCCCTGGCCATGCCTACTGGTCCATGCATCTGTTGTCAGGTGCACCTTTGTACTCACAGATTGCCTGAGTGCATGGACGATGCGCTCTTTAACATGCTGGTGGAGGGCTGGGATGGCTTTTCTCGAAAAGAAGTGTCGACTGGGTAGCTCGTAGCGTGGTACAGCATAGTCCATCAGGGCTTTGAAAGCTTCGCTTTCAACTAACCGGTAGGGCATCATCTCTAACGAGATTAGTCTAGCTATGTGGGCGTTCAAACCCTGTGTACGCGGATGCGAGGCTAAGTACTTCCTTTTTCTAACGAGAGTCTCATGTAGGGTGAGCTGGACTGGAGAGCTGGAGATCGTGGAACTAGCGGGGGTGCCGGTGGACATGGCAGACTGAGAGACGGTTGGAGACGGTATTCTTGTCGGTGCCCTAGATGCAGTGTTTCCTACTACGAAACTGGTGATTCCCTGACCCTGACTGCTTTGGCCTGGCAACGAAACCTGCACAGATACTGCAGGTGGTGCGGAAAATGGTGGCCTTACAGTGACGGAAGGGATGTGGCGTTGCTGACTGGCTTCATTGGCCGAGGGTGCTACAACCTTAAGGGACGTTTGGTAGTTAGTCCAGGCTTGCAAATGCATGGTGGTTAAATGTCTATGCATGCAACTGGTATTTAGACTTTTCAGATTCTGACCTCTGCTTAAGGTAGTTGAACATTTTTGACAGATGACTTTGCGCTGATCAATTGGATGTTGTTTAAAAAAATGCCAGACTGCACTCTTTCTAGCATCGGATACCTTTTCAGGCATAGCAGACTGAGCTTTAACCGGATGGCCACGCTGTCCTCCAACAGGTTTTGGCTTTGCCATGCGTTGTGGGCCAGATACGGGCCCGGCAGATGGAACCTGTTGCGATGTTGATGCCTGCTGCGACCCCTCCTCCTTCGCTTCAGAACTACTGCCGCCTGCACCCTGTTCCCCCAATGGCTGCCAATCGGGGTCAACAACTGGGTCATCTATGACCTCCTCTTATATTTTGTGTGCAACTTCGTCTGTGTCACCGTGTAAGCCGGTAGTATAGCGTTCGTGACGGGGCACCATAGTATCATCAGGGTCTGATTCTGGATCAGTACACTGCGAGGGCAATGTTGTGGTCTGAGTCAAAGGAACAGCATAGTAATCTGGCTGTGGCTGTGCATCTGTGCACTCCATGTCCGATTCAACTTGTAATGGGCATGGCCTGTTAACTGTTTCACTTTCTAACCCAGGAACAGTATGTGTAAAGAGCTCCATGGAGTAACCCGTTGTGTCGCCTGACGCATCCTTCTCTGTTGTTGTTTGTGCTGAACAGGACAATGGAGCGACTTGTCCCTGAGCGTGAACATCCACTAACGACGCGCTGCTTTTACATTTACCAGTTTCAGAAGAGGAGGCAAAAGAGCTAGAGGCTGAGACAGCAAGGAAAGCCAAAACTTGCTCTTGCTGCTCCGGCTTTAGAAGCGGTTTTCCTACTCCCAGATAAGGGAGCGTTCGAGGCCTTGTGTAGCCAGACTACGAACCTGGCTCCACAGCTCGAGACTTAAGTGCTATATTGTTTTTCCCACGACCACCTGATGCTCCACCACCACTACCATCATTACCAGCTGGCAATGAACGCCCACGGCTACGACCTCTTCCACCAGACTTCCTCATTGTTTTAAAAATGTAACCAAAGTAACGGTATTTGTTACTGTTAAACAACTTACAAGGTGAACTCAAACTTCTGTAGGATTTAGATATCCCTTTATAGGTGGGTGAGACTGCAAGGAAAATCAGGCACAATGTTACACACTCGGTTTTCTGTGGCACAAAATGAGAGAGATGCCACACAAGCACAAAGGCCAATATTAACCCCTTTACCCCCAAGGGTGGTTTGCACGTTATGGACCGGGCCAATTTTTACAATTCTGACCACTGTCCCTTTATGAGGTTATAACTCTGGAACGCTTCAACGGATCCCGGTGATTCTGACACGGTTTTCTCGTGACATATAGTACTTCATAATCGTGGTAAAATTTATTTGATATTACCTGCGTTTATTTGTGAAAAAAACGGAAATATGGCAAAAATTTTGAAAATTTCGCAATTTTCCAACTTTGAATTTTTATGCAATTAAATCACAGAGATATGTCACACAAAATACTTAATAAGTAACATTTCCCACATGTCTACTTTACATCAACACAATTTTGGAACCAAAATTTTTTTTTTAGGGAGTTATAAGGGTTAAAAGTTGACCAGCAATTTCTCATTTTTACAACACCATTTTATTTTAGGGACCACATCTCATTTGAAGTCATTTTGAGGGGTCTATATGATAGAAAATACCCAAGTGTGACACCATTCTAAAAACTGCACCCCTCAAGGTTCTCAAAACCACATTCAAGAAGTTTATTAACCCTTCAGGTGTTTCACAGGAATTTTTGGAATGTTTAAGTAAAAATTAACATTTAACTTTTTTTCACAAAAATTTACTTCAGCTCCATTTTGTTTTATTTTACCAATGGTTACAGGAGAAAATGGACCCCCAAAAGTTGTTGTACAATTTGTCCTGAGTACGGTGATGCCCCATATGTGGGGATAAACCACTGTTTGGGCGCATGACAGAGCTTGGAAGCGAAGGAGCGCCATTTGACTTTTTAATGCAAAATTGACTGGAATTGAGATGGGACACCATGTTGCATTTGGAGAGCCACTGATGTGCCTAAACATTGAAACCCCCCAAAAGTGACACCATTTTGGAAAGTAGACCCCCTAAGGAACTTATCTAGATGTGTGGTGAGCACTTTGACCCACCAAGAGCTTCACAGAAGTTTATAATGTAGAGCCGTAAAAATAAAACAAAAATTTTTTCCCACAAAAATTATTTTTTAGCCCCCAGTTTTGTATTTTCCCAAGGGCAACAGGAGAAATTGGACCCCAAAAGTTGTCGTGCAATTTGTCCTGAGTGCGCTGATACCCCATATGTGGGGGGAACCACCGTTTGGGCGCATGGGAGGGCTCGGAAGGGAAGGAGCGCCATTTGGAATACAGACTTAGATGGAATGGTCTGCAGGCGTCACATTGCGTTTGCAGAGCCCCTAATGTACCTAAACAGTAGAAACCCCCCACAAGTGACCCCATATTGGAAACTAGCAGAAAGAAAAGTATCACTCCAGTTATGCACACCACGTATAAAAAATGAAAACATAATGTAGGAAAAAACACAAGATTTTATTGACACACAACATAATAAAACATACTTAAAAACAGAAAGGCAAGGCCCTGTCCATAACACTCAGTAAATACAGAGTACAATAATATATATAACCCATAATAAGCATACTGATAACCAATGCTATAAGCCTGCCTGTACCCTAGGACTAGATGCAGACCATACGTGGCCAGCTCACAGGACAAACTAACCAACCCAGGCGGATGTATACAAAATCCTAAGTGGCCAGTAAACACCCAAATAGTGCATTTAGCCCGAACGGCTCATGGGACAAAAATATCTACCCTAAGCCAGTAAGGCAACAGGATCCCAAAATAATAGTGGGAGAAAAAAAAAAAAAAAAAAAGAGGAGAGCACTGGAACCGCCAGGAAAAACCTCAGAGCACTAGAAGAAGGGGTTACCCAAATGGTGACCAGAGCGGGGTCCGTGGGTAGCCAGGCAAGCAAGCAGGACAGGGACCAGAGCAGCCCCACGCGTATCGCCCTTCAAGAGAGGGCTTCGTCAGGGGAAGTACCAACATGTGTCCCAAACCCTGTATAAATACCATCCCAATAAATAGAACAAACGGCCCACCTGTGACTGAGCAAAGAAGCTGCAAATGTGCAGAAAGTCCTGAAATGAAAGTGCCAGCCAAAATGCAGCCGGAGCTAGCTGAGATAAGGAGCCAGTCCCACGTCCAGCCGGGCGGGGAAGAGAAGGCGGCCGCTGTCAGAGTGAGCGATGAAAGCCACACCCACACAGCAAGCTGAAGGAGAGCCAAAAACACAGGCGCAAAAGCACCAAAAGCCCAGCTGTGAAGCAACAGCTGGAACAAAGAATCCTGGCAACAGGAAAGCCCATAGTTATAAAAATATATGTATATGCACAGACACGGGATAGAGGTATTAAGAAAATATATGTTATAATAAGGATGGTAGAGATCCTAAACAGGAACCGGGGAGCCTACAAAAGTGTGCCCAGCCAAGGGGTGATCAGTCCCAAGGCAAAATATCCATATATGCATGTATAAATATGCATACAAATGCATACACATACATATACATACAGAAGAAGGAGCTAGATGGAGGTGCAATTGTGTACCAGAGGCCCTAGTTATAGATGTAAACAGCGGAACGCTAACCTAAGAAAAAATAAATAATAATAAAAATAAATAACAAACCCAAGAGAAACTAAGAAAAAAGAAAAAAAATAATAAAGATAAAATAATAATAAATAAATAAAAAATAACAAAAAAAAAAAAAAAAATAAGATAAAAAAATAATAATAAAAAAAAAAAAAAAAATAAAAAAAAAATAAAAAATAATCAAGAAACTGAAAAATAGAAAGGCGTACCGAATGCCCAAAATGGACAAGAAACATGCACACACAGCAATCAACCCCCGGGGGACAACCTCACAGGCATGCAATTTTAATAAACAAACACGCCAAGAAACAGCCACCAACCAAATCCAACCCATACAATTGTATTGTAAACACATCTGCAGCATAAATAATGTCATTATAAGCACCATCTTTATTGAATAAATATACAGCAAAATACATGTATATACTACACACAGACTAGTATGGGAAGGAAACGTAAGGACGACTGAAAAGATAATAACAGCCATGCCAAAACAGAGGAATCAAATGTACCGGTAGAATACACCGAAATCTATCTTATGCATAAAGGACAACCCCAAAAGAGAGTAGGGGCAGGAACTATGCCCAATGGGCTAGGGAAGAGAAAAGAACAGCCAAAAGTAGCTGATCAGCCCCAACCATATGCCCAAACCGGCTAACAAGATGAAAGCCAGCATAAGTGAAGAACTACCTGGATGTCCCATGAGCCAGAGGAATCCCTATATAATGTGTCAAACATGCATCATGTCCTGATGCCCCATGAGCCAAAAATACCTGTACACAGTATGTAGTGCAGCAAATGGAGGCTAAACCCTATCCTGATACCATCTAGTACATATATTTTAATAAGAACACCGAAGGGTGTAAATAAAAACCCAATGAACTACCACTAGAGTAGCCCACTCCATCAGCAGATGTAAAGTGCAGTGCAAATAAATAAAGGCCATCATGTTGCTATACAAATCCAACCGCAGACACAGTAAGGCGCCGATCGTAATATAGATGAATCCTCAAAAAAGTCCAATTAGAACGTAGAGAGTCCACTTTAGATTGGAGGAAAAAGTGATTCCCAATAGGCGGAGTATACACGAGGTCCATCCGGGACGACTCTAGAGAAGGAAGAGGAATCCAGACCCATCCAGTCCAAAGAGGCACCAAACCATGAGATAACCAACCAGACAGATCTCATCCCAGGAAGCCCGTAAAAAGGAGTTCTTCATTGAGACCTGTTGGGGTAACAGAAGACAGATTGAAAATCCAACGGGATTCACGGCGTAACAGGGATGGCTTGAGTGGGCCCCCCCTATTAGAGACAAGGACATGCTCCAGGCCAACCACCTTGGTATTGGTAACCCTGCCCGCATGATGAGCAAGAAAGTGGGCCGCCACAGGGGTGAGAACTTTACCCTTGGATGCATCATTGGAAGCCAGATTAATGGTGGAGAAGTGCTTCTGCACTCTCCGTCGCAATTCCTGCGACGTTTGACCCACATATATAAGCTGACACGGGCAAATAAGGGCGTAGATAACGCACGTAGTCCTACAGTTTATGTATGAAAGAAGTCTGTGCCGACTACCATTCTGGGGATGAACAAAAAAGTCTCTTGTGGTCCCCATATGCGGGCAAATGCTGCAACCACCACAGGCAAACGAACCTCGGAGTTTAATGCCCCGATTGATACTCACAGTCCGTCTCCTATAGTGGCTCCTAGATAGTATATCCCTAAAATTAGGGGCCCTTCTAGCTACCAATAGGGGTTGTGCACTGACCACATCAGCAGTTTGAAGGTCCGTCGTCAGAATGTCCCAGTTTTCTTTTTTCTTAGTTTCTCTTGGGTTTGTTATTTATTTTTATTATTATTTATTTTTTCTTAGGTTAGCGTTCCGCTGTTTACATCTATAACTAGGGCCTCTGGTACACAATTGCACCTCCATCTAGCTCCTTCTTCTGTATGTATATGTATGTGTATGCATTTGTATGCATATTTATACATGCATATATGGATATTTTGCCTTGGGACTGATCACCCCTTGGCTGGGCACACTTTTGTAGGCTCCCCGGTTCCTGTTTAGGATCTCTACCATCCTTATTATAACATATATTTTCTTAATACCTCTATCCCGTGTCTGTGCATATACATATATTTTTATAACTATGGGCTTTCCTGTTGCCAGGATTCTTTGTTCCAGCTGTTGCTTCACAGCTGGGCTTTTGGTGCTTTTGCGCCTGTGTTTTTGGCTCTCCTTCAGCTTGCTGTGTGGGTGTGGCTTTCATCGCTCACTCTGACAGCGGCCGCCTTCTCTTCCCCGCCCGGCTGGACGTGGGACTGGCTCCTTATCTCAGCTAGCTCCGGCTGCATTTTGGCTGGCACTTTCATTTCAGGACTTTCTGCACATTTGCAGCTTCTTTGCTCAGTCACAGGTGGGCCGTTTGTTCTATTTATTGGGATGGTATTTATACAGGGTTTGGGACACATGTTGGTACTTCCCCTGACGAAGCCCTCTCTTGAAGGGCGATACGCGTGGGGCTGCTCTGGTCCCTGTCCTGCTTGCTTGCCTGGCTACCCACGGACCCCGCTCTGGTCACCATTTGGGTAACCCCTTCTTCTAGTGCTCTGAGGTTTTTCCTGGCGGTTCCAGTGCTCTCCTCTTTTTTTTTTTTTTTTTTTTTTTTTTTTTTTTCTCCCACTATTATTTTGGGATCCTGTTGCCTTACTGGCTTAGGGTAGATATTTTTGTCCCATGAGCCGTTCGGGCTAAATGCACTATTTGGGTGTTTACTGGCCACTTAGGATTTTGTATACATCCGCCTGGGTTGGTTAGTTTGTCCTGTGAGCTGGCCACGTATGGTCTGCATCTAGTCCTAGGGTACAGGCAGGCTTATAGCATTGGTTATCAGTATGCTTATTATGGGTTATATATATTATTGTACTCTGTATTTACTGAGTGTTATGGACAGGGCCTTGCCTTTCTGTTTTTAAGTATGTTTTATTATGTTGTGTGTCAATAAAATCTTGTGTTTTTTCCTACATTATGTTTTCATTTTTTATACGTGGTGTGCATAACTGGAGTGATACTTTTCTTTCTGCTGGTTATATTTGGTCGTTTTGTCACTCGCTTGCACCCCGTATTTATGGATATATTTTTTTATATTAGGTTTATATGTTGGTAGTGCGCCCTATTTCATTGCTTATCCCATATTGGAAACTAGACCCCCCACAAACTTATCTAGATGTGTTGTGAGAACTTTGAGCCCCCAAGTGTTTCACTACAGTTTATAACGCAGAGCCGTGAAAATAAAAAATCTTTTTTTTTCCCACAAAAACTATTTTTTAGCCCCCAATTTTGTATTTTCCCAAGGGTAACAGGAGAAATTGGACCCCAAAAGTTGTTGTCCAATTTGTCCTGAGTACGCTGATACCCCATATGTTGGGGTAAACTCCCGTTTGGGCACACGGGAGAGCTCGGAAGGGAAGGAGCACTGTTTTACTTTTTCAACGCAGAATTGGCTGGAATTGAGATCGGACGCCATGCCGCGTTTGGAGAGCCCCTGATGTGTCTAAACAGTGGAAACCCCCAATTATAACTGAAACACTAATCCAAACACACCCCTAACCCTAATTCCAACGGTAACCCTAACCACACCTCTAACCCAGACACACCCCTAACCCTAATCCCAACCCTATTCCCAAAGGCAAATGTAATCCAAACCCTAACTTTAGCCCCAACCCTAACTGTAGCCTAAACCCTAACTGTAGCCTTAACCCTAACTGTAGCCTTAACCCTAGCCCTAACCCTAACCATAACTCTAGCCCTAACCCTAACCATAACTCTAGCCCTAACCCTAGCCCTAACCCTAGCCCTAACCCTAACCCTAGCCCTAACCCTAGCCCTAACGGGAAAATGGAAATAAATACATTTTTTAATTTTTTTGATTTTTCCCTAACTAAGGGGGTGATGAAGAGGGGTTTTATTGACTATTTATAGCTTTTTTTTAGCGGATTTTTATGATTGGCAGCCGTCACACACTGAAAGACGCATTTTATTGCAAAAAATATTTTTTGCGTTACCACATTTTGAGAGCCATCATTTTTCCATATTTGAGTCCACAGAGTCATGTGAGGTCTTGTTTTTTGCGGGACGAGTTGACGTTTTTATTGGTAACATTTTCGGGCACGTGACATTTTTTGATCGCTTTTTATTCCGATTTTTGTGAGGCAGAATTACCAAAAACCAGCTATTCATGAATTTTTTTGGGGGGAGGCGTTTATACCGTTCCGCGTTTGGTAAAATTGATAAAGCAGTTTTATTCTTCGGGTCAGTACGATTACAGCGACACCTCATTTATATCATTTTTTTATGTTTTGGCGCTTTTATACGATAAAAACTATTTTATAGAAAAAATAATTATTTTTGCATCGCTTTATTCTGAGGACTATAACTTTTTTATTTTTTTGCTGATGATGCTGTATGGCGGCTCGTTTTTTGCAGGACAAGATGACGCTTTCAGCGGTACCACGGTTATTTATATCTGTCTTTTTTATCGCGTGTTATTCCACTTTTTGTACGGCGGTATGATAATAAAGCGTTGTTTTTTTGTATCGTTTTTTTTTTTTTCTTACGGTCTTTACTGAAGGGGTTAACTAGTGGGACAGTTTTATAGGACGGGTCGTTACGGACGCGGCGATACTAAATATGTGTACTTTTATTGTTTTTTTTTTTTATTTAGATTAAGAAATGTATTTATGGGAATAATATTTTTTTTTTTTCATTATTTAGGTTTTTTTTTTTTTTTTACACATTTGTAAAAAATTTTTTTAACTTTTTTACTTTGTCCCAGGGGGGGACAATACAGATCGGTGATCTGCCAGTTTGCACAGCACTCTGACAGATCACCGATCTGTCTCAGAGTGCTGCAGCGTTACCAAGTGCCTCTGAGCAGGCACTTGGTAAGCCACCTCCCTCCCTGCAGGACCCGGATCCGCGGCCATCTTGGATCCGGGACTTGCTGCAGGGGCGAAGGTAGGAGACCCCCGGAGCAATGCGATCACATCGCGTTGCTGCGGGGGGCTCAGGGAAGCCCGCAGGGAGCCCCCTCCCTGCGCGATGCTTCTTTGCACCGCCGGCACATCGCGATCATGTTTGATCGCGGTGTGCCGGGGGTTAATGTGCCGGGGGCGGTCCGTGACCGCTCCTGGCACATAGTGCCGGATGTCAGCTGCGATAAGCAGCTGACACTCGGCTGCGATCGGCCGCGCTCTCCCCGTGAGCGCGGCCGATCGCCTATGACGTACTATTCCGTCCTTGGGAAGTAAAGCCCACCCCACATGGAGGGAATAGTACGTCTAATAGCAGAAAGGGGTTAATCTCCCACTATTTTTTTTTTTTTTCAGCGAGAATTTAAAAACCAAAATAACAAAAAAAAACAAACTAGGGTTTCTGTGGCCCACAATTTGAGAGAAATGGCACAGACAGGACGGGCACAGAAGCACAAAGGCCAATATTAATCTCCCACTATTTTTTTTTTTTCAGGGAGAATTTAAATACCAAAATAAAGAAACAGACACTAGGCTTTCTGCGGCCCACAATTTGAGAGAGATGGCACAGACAGGACGGGCACAGAAGCACAAAGGCCAATATTAATCTCCCACTATTTTTTTTTTTTTTCAGGGAGAATTTAAAAACCAAAATAAAAAAAACAGACACTAGGCTTTCTGTGGCCCACAATTTGAAAGAGATGGCACAGACAGGACGGGCACAGAAGCACAAAGGCCAATATTAATCTCCCACTATTTTTATTTTTTTTTTCAGGGAGAATACAAAAACAAAAATAAAAAAAAACCAGACATTAGGCTTTCTGTGCCCCAAAATTGGAGAGAGATGGCACACACAGGACTGGCACTCTAGCAGAAATGCCAATCTTAATCTCCCACTATTTTTTTTTGTTAGGGAGAATTGCCAAGAAATCAGGGCCTGTACTACACACTAGGCTTTCTGTGCCCCAAAATTGGAGAGAGATGGCACACACAGGACTGGCACTCTAGCAGAAATGCCAATCTTAATCTCCCACTACTTTTTTGGTTAGGGAGAATTGCCAAGAAATCAGGGCCAGTATTACACACTAGGCTTTCTGTGCCCCAAAATTGGAGAGAGATGGCACACACAGGACTGGCACTCTAGCAGAAATGCCAATCTTAATCTCCCACTATTTTTTTTATTAGGGAGAATTAAAAAAAAATAAAATAAAGGATTATAGACACTAGGCTTTCTGTGCCCCACAATTGTAGAGAGATGGCACACACGACTAGCACTCAAGCACAAATGCCAAGATTAATCACCCACTATTTATTTTTTTTCAGGGAGAATTAAAAAAAAAAAACAGGGACTGCTCTACAATTACTATCTCCCTGCAGTAATCTCAGCCAGGTATCGCAGGCAGCAATAACAAGGAGTGGACTGCTGCACAAATTACATCAAAAGTGTGGACAAACAAACAAGAAAGCTGTGCAGAAAGGAAGGAACAGCAGGGTTTGTGCTTTGAAAAAAGCAGTTGGTTTGCACAGCGGTGTACACACAGCAATGCAGCTATCAGGGAGCCTTCTAGGGCAGCCCAATGAGCTACAGCGCTGAGGAAAAAAAAAGTAGCTTCCACTGTCCCTGCAAACAAAAGGTGGTGTTGGACAGTGGAAATCGCTACAGCACAAGCGGTTTGGGGGTTAATGGACCCTGCCTAACGCTATCTCTGCTTCTGACGAAGCGGCAGCAACCTCTCTCTATGCTCAGATAAGCAGCAGTAACATGGCGGTCGGCGGGAATGCCCCTTTATAGCCCCTGTGATGCCGCAGACAGCAAGCCAATCACTGCAATGCCCTTCTCTCTAAGATGGTGGGGACCAGGACCTATGTCATCACGCTGCCCACACTCTGCGTCCACCTTCATTGGCTGAGAAATGGCGCTTTTCGCGTCATTGAAACGCGACTTTGGCGCGAAAGTCGCGTACCGCATGGCCGACCCCACACAGGGATCGGGTCGGGTTTCATGAAACCCGACTGTGCCAAAAGTCGGCGACTTTTGAAAATGAACGATCCGTTTCGCTCAACCCTAGTTGTCACGTAGAACCTGGAGAACCTGTCTGACATGCTCACCATGCTCCTCCAGAGTACGTGAGGAACTCAATATATCATCCAGGAAAATTACCACAAATCTACCAATCAGTGAGAAAAAATATAATTAATGACATTTTCAAAGATTGCCGGAGCATTGGTTACCCTGAATGGCAGCATCAAATGTTCAGTCTGACCCTCAGGTGTATTGTGTGCAGTCTTCCATCCGTCACCATGGCGATACGTATAAGGTTATATGCCCCTCTCACGTTAAGGCCGGCCTCACACTCAGCGTATAAAAATACGGTCTGTAATTTACGGCTGTAATACGCAGAAAAGTCCCCAAAATAGTGGTCCGTATCTCCTCCGTAGGCAGGGTGTGGCAGCGTATTTTGCGCATGGCATCCTCCATATGTAATCTGGATGGCATCCGTACTGCGAGATTTTCTCGCAGGCTTGCAAAACCGACATACGGACATACAATGGATCCATGTTCTCAAAAAATCATAAAGACATATATATGTATATATATATATATATATATATATATATATATATATATATATATATATATATATATACATATATATACTAGCTGAAGAGCCCAACGTTGCCTGGGCATAGTAAATATCTGTGGTTAGTTATAGCACCTCACGTCTCTTATTTTCCCATTATGCCTCTCATTTTCTCCCTTACAACTCTCATTTTCTCCCTTACACCACTCATTTTCCCCCTCACTCCTCTTATTTTCCCCTCACTCCTCTTATTTTCCCCCTCACTCCTCTCATTCCCCCCTAACACTTGTCATTTCGACCTCACATCTGTCATTTTCCGATCACTCCACTATTTTCCCTCACTCCTCATTTTGCACTCACATCTTTTCATTTTCACCTCACACCCCTCATTTTCACCTCAGTATATACCTGTTTGTCATCTCCCTTATATATAGTATACACCTGTATGTCTTCTCTTGTATATAGTATATACCTGTATGTCATCTCCCCTGTAAATAGTATATACCTGCTGTATGTCATCCCCTCCTCTATATTGTATATACCCATGTGTCATCTCCTCCTGTATATATTATATACCTGTATGTCCTCTCTTCTGTATATACGATATACCTGTATGTCATCTCCTCCTATATATGGTATATACCTGTATATCATCTCCTGTATATAGTATATACCTGTATGTCTTCTCCCCTGTATATAGTACATACCTGCTGTATGTCATCTCCTCCTCTATATACCTATGTGTCATCTCCTCTTTTATATAGTATATACCTGTATGTCATCTCCTCCTGTATATAGTATATACGTGTGTCATCTCCTCCTGTATATAGTATGTACCTGTAAGTCATCTCCTCCTGTATATAGTATATACCTGTGTATCATCTGCTCCTGTATATAGTATATACCTGTGTGTCATCTCCTCCAGTATATAGTATATACCTGTATGTCATCTCCTCCTGTTTATAGTATATACCTGTGTGTCAGATCCACTGTATATATTATATACCTGTGTGTCATCTCCTCCTGTATATAGTATATACCTGTGTGTCATGTCCTCCTGTATATAGTATATACCTGTATGTCATCTCCTCCTGTATATAGTATATACCGGTGTCATCTCCCCTGTATACAGTATATACCTGTGTGTCATGTCCTCCTGTATATAGTATATACCTGTATGTCATCTCCTCCTATATATAGTATATACCTGTGTCATCTCCCCTGTATATAGTATTTATGTGTGTCATCTCCTCCTGTATATAGTATATACCTGTGTGTCATCTCCTCCTGTATATAGTATATACCTGTGTGTCATCTCCTCCTGTATATAGTATATACCTGTGTGTCATCTCCTCCTGTATATAGTATATACCTGTGTGTCATCTCCTCCTGTATATAGTATATACCTGTTTGTCATCTCCTCCTGTATATAGTATATACCTGTGTGTCATCTCCTCCTGTATATAGTATATACCTGTTTGTCATCTCCTCCTGTATATAGTATGTACCTGTGTGTCATCTCTCCTGTATATAGTATATACCTGTGTGTCATCTCCTCCTGTATATAGTATATATCTGTGTGTCATCTCCTTTAGGAAATAGTATATACCTGTATGCCATCTCCTCCTGTTTATAGTATATACCTGTGTGTCAGATCCACTGTATATATTATATACCTGTGTGTCATCTCCTCCTGTATATAGTATATACCTGTGTGTCATGTCCTCCTGTATATAGTATATACCTGTATGCCATCTCCTCCTGTATATAGTATATACCGGTGTCATCTCCCCTGTATACAGTATATACCTGTGTGTCATGTCCTCCTGTATATAGTATATACCTGTATGTCATCTCCTCCTGTATATAGTATAAACCTGTGTCATCTCCCCTGTATATAGTACATATGTGTGTGTCATCTCCTCCTGTATATAGTATATACCTGTGTGTCATCTCCTCCTGTATATAGTATATACCTGTGTGTCATCTCCTCCTGTATATAGTATATACCTGTGTGTCATCTCCTCCTGTATATAGTATATACCTGTTTGTCATCTCCTCCTGTATATAGTATATACGTGTGTCATCTCCTCCTGTATATAGTATATACCTGTTTGTCATCTCCTCCTGTATATAGTATATACCTGTGTGTCATCTCCTCCTGTATATAGTATATACCTGTGTGTCATCTCCTCCTGTATATAGTATGTACCTGTAAGTCATCTCCTTCTGTATATAGTACATACCTGTGTATCATCTGCTCCCGTATATAGTATATACCTGTGTCATCTCCCCTGTATATAGTATATACCTGTGTGTCATCTCCCCTGTATATAGTATATATGTGTGTGTCATCTCCCCTGTATATAGTATATACCTGTATATCATCTCCTCCTGTATATAGTATATACCTGTGTCATCTCCCCTGTATATAGTATATATGTGTGTGTCATCTCCTCCTGTATATAGTATAAACCTGTGTGTCATCTCCTCCTTTATGTAGTATACACCTGTGTCATCTCCTCCTGTATATAGTATATACCTGTGTGTCATCTCCTCCTGTATATAGTATATACCTGTATGTCATCTCCTCCTGTATATGGTATATACGTGTGTCATCTCCTCCTGTATATAGTATATACCTGCAAGTCATCTCCTCCTGTATATAGTATATACCTGTGTGTCATCTGCTCCTGTATATATTATATACCTGTGTGTCATCTGCTTCTGTATATAGTATATACCTGCGTCATCTCCTCCTGTATATAGTATATACCTGTGTGTCATCTCCTCCTGTATATAGTATATACCTGTGTGTCATCTCTCCTGTATATAGTATATATCTGTGTGTCATCTCCTCCTGTATATATTATTTATCTGTGTGTCATCTCCCCTGTATATAGAATATACCTGTGTCATCTCCCCTGTATATAGTATATATGTGTGTGTCATCTCCCCTGTATATAGTATATACCTATGTGTCATCTCCCCTGTATATAGTATATACCTATGTGTCATCTCCCCTGTATATAGTATATACCTGTGTGTCATCTCCCCTGTATATAGTATATATCTGTATGTCATCTCCTCCTGTATTAGACCGCGTTCACACGTTATTTGGTCAGTATTTTTACCTCAGTATTTGTAAGCTAAATTGGCAGCCTGATAAATCCCCAGCCAACAGGAAGCCTGTTATGAATAGGTAATTCAGAACCACATTGGACCTTGAGGTTCAGAGCACACACAGTGACCTGACAATAACCAAAAAACATAGGACGAGCTCTGAGACGTGGAAACTCTGCTGACCGCAATCCCTAATCCTATCCAACCACACTAGAGGCAGCCGTGGATTGCGCCTAACGCTCCCTATGCAACTCGGCACAGCCTGAGAAACTAGCTAGGCCTAAGATAGAAAAATAAGCCTACCTTGCCTCAGAGAAATACCCCAAAGGAAAAGGCAGCCCCCCACATATAATGACTGTGAGTAGAGATGAAATTACAAACGCAGAGATGAAATAGATTTAGCAAAGTGAGGCCCAACTTACTGAACAGACCGAAGATAGGAAAGATTGCTTTGCGGTCAACACAAAACCCTACAAACAACCACGCAGAGGGGCAAAAAGACCCTCCGCACCGACTAACGGTACGGAGGTGCTCCCTCTGCGTCCCAGAGCTTCCAGCAAGCAAGAAAAACCAATATAGCAAGCTGGACAGAAAAAATAGCAAACAAAAATAACACAAGCAAAACTTAGCTTATGCAGGAAGACAGGCCACAGGAACGATCCAGGAGGAAGCAAGACCAATACTAGAACACTGACTGGAGGCCAGGAGCAAAGCACTAGGTGGAGTTAAATAGAGCAGCACCTAACGACTTCACCACATCACCTGAGGAAGGAAACTCAGAAGCCGCAGTACCTCTCACATCCACCAACGGAAGCTCATAGACAGAATCAGCCGAAGTACCACTTGTGACCACAGGAGGGAGCTCTGCCACAGAATTCACAACAGTACCCCCCCCTTGAGGAGGGGTCACCGAACCCTCACCAGAGCCCCCAGGCCGACCAAGATGAGCCATATGAAAGGCACGAACAAGATCGGCAGCATGGACATCAGAGGCAAAGACCCAGGAATTATCTTCCTGACCATAACCCTTCCACTTAACCAGATACTGGAGTTTCCGTCTCGAAACACGAGAATCCAAAATCTTCTCCACAATATACTCCAACTCCCCCTCCACCAAAACTGGGGCAGGAGGATCAACAGATGGAGCCATAGGTGCCACGTATCTCCGCAACAATGACCTATGGAATACGTTATGGATGGAAAAAGAATCTGGAAGGGTCAAACGAAAAGACACAGGATTAAGAACCTCAGAAATCCTATACGGACCAATGAAACGAGGCTTAAACTTAGGCGAGGAAACCTTCATAGGAATATGACGAGATGACAACCAAACCAAATCCCCAACACGAAGTCGGGGACCCACACAGCGTCTGCGATTAGCGAAACGTTGAGCCTTCTCCTGGGACAAGGTCAAATTGTCCACTACATGAGTCCAAATCTGCTGCAACCTGTCCACCACAGTATCCACACCAGGACAGTCCGAAGACTCAACCTGCCCTGAAGAGAAACGAGGATGGAACCCGGAGTTGCAGAAAAACAGCGAAACCAAGGTAGCCGAGCTGGCCCGATTATTAAGGGCGAACTCAGCTAAAGGCAAGAAGGACACCCAATCATCCTGATCAGCAGAAACAAAGCATCTCAGATATGTTTCCAAGGTCTGATTGGTTCGTTCCGTCTGGCCATTAGTCTGAGGATGAAAAGCCGAGGAAAACGACAAGTCAATGCCCATCCTAGCACAAAAGGCTCGCCAAAACCTCGAAACAAACTGGGAACCTCTGTCAGAAACGATGTTCTCTGGAATGCCATGTAAACGAACCACATGCTGGAAGAACAATGGCACCAAATCAGAGGAGGAAGGTAATTTAGACAAGGGTACCAAATGGATCATCTTAGAGAAGCGATCACAAACCACCCAAATGACCGACATTTTTTGAGAGACGGGGAGATCCGAAATAAAATCCATAGAGATATGTGTCCAAGGCCTCTTCGGGACCGGCAAGGGCAAAAGCAACCCACTGGCACGAGAACAGCAGGGCTTAGCCCGAGCACAAATCCCACAGGACTGCACAAAAGAACGCACATCCCGCGACAGAGACGGCCACCAAAAGGATCTAGCCACTAACTCTCTGGTACCAAAGATTCCAGGATGACCAGCCAACACCGAACAATGAAGCTCAGAGATACTTTATTCGTCCACCTATCAGGGACAAACAGTTTCTCCGCTGGGCAACGATCAGGTCTATTAGCCTGAAATTTTTGCAGCACCCGCCGCAAATCAGGGGAGATGGCAGACAAAATTACTCCCTCTTTGAGAATACCCGCTGGCTCAGACAAACCCGGAGAGTCGGCCACAAAACTCCTAGACAGGGCATCCGCCTTCACATTTTTAGAGCCCGGAAGGTACGAAACCACAAAGTCAAAACGGGAGAAAAACAGCGACCAACGAGCCTGTCTAGGATTCAACCGTTTGGCAGACTCGAGATAAGTCAAGTTCTTATGATCAGTCAATACCACCACGCGATGCTTAGCTCCTTCAAGCCAATGACGCCACTCCTCGAATGCCCACTTCATGGCCAGCAACTCTCGATTGCCAACATCATAATTTCGCTCAGCAGGCGAAAACTTCCTGGAAAAGAAGGCGCATGGTTTCATCACCGAGCAATCAGAACTTCTCTGCGACAAAACAGCCCCCGCTCCAATTTCAGAAGCATCAACCTCGACCTGGAACGGAAGCGAAACATCTGGTTGACACAACACAGGGGCAGAAGAAAAACGACGCTTTAACTCTTGAAAAGCTTCCACAGCAGCAGAAGACCAATTGACCACATCAGCACCCTTCTTGGTCAAATCGGTCAATGGTTTAGCAATACTAGAAAAATTACAGATGAAGCGATGATAAAAATTAGCAAAGCCCAGGAACTTTTGCAGACTCTTCAGAGATGTCGGCTGAGTCCAATCATAGATGGCCTGGATCTTAACAGGGTCCATCTCGATAGTAGAAGGGGAAAAAATGAACCCCAAAAATGAAACCTTCTGAACACCAAAGAGACACTTTGATCCCTTCACAAACAAAGAATTAGCACGCAGGACCTGGAACACCATTCTGACCTGCTTCACATGAGACTCCCAATCATCCGAGAAGACCAAGATATCATCCAAGTATACAATCAGGAATTTATCCAGGTACTCTCGGAAGATGTCATGCATAAAGGACTGAAACACCGATGGAGCATTGGCAAGTCCGAAAGGCATAACTAGGTACTCAAAATGGCCCTCGGGCGTATTAAATGCAGTTTTCCATTCATCGCCCCGCTTAATACGCACAAGATTATATGCACCATGAAGATCTATCTTGGTGAACCAACTAGCCCCCTTGATCCGAGCAAACAAATCAGATAGCAGCGGCAAGGGGTACTGAAATTTGACCATGATCTTATTTAGAAGGCGGTAATCTATACAAGGTCTCAGCGAACCATCCTTCTTGGCCACAAAAATGAACCCCGCTCCCAATGGCGACGATGACGGGCGAATATGACCCTTCTCCAAGGACTCCTTCACGTAACTCTGCATAGCGGCGTGCTCAGGTATAGATAAATTAAACAGTCGACCTTTAGGAAACTTACTACCAGGAATCAAATCGATAGCACAATCACAATCCCTATGCGGAGGTAGGGCATTGGACTTGGGCTCATCAAATACATCCCGGTAATCAGGCAAGAACTCTGGGATCTCAGAAGGGGTGGATGACGAAATAGACAGAAATGGGACATCACCATGTACCCCCTGACAACCCCAGCTGGACACAGACATTGATTTCCAATCTAATACTGGGTTATGGACTTGTAGCCATGGCAACCCCAACACGACCACATCATGCAGATTATGCAACACCAAAAAGCAAATATCCTCCTGATGTGCAGGAGCCATGCACATGGTCAGCTGGGTCCAGTATTGAGGCTTATTCTTGGCCAAAGGCGTAGCATCAATTCCTCTCAATGGAATAGGACACTGCAAGGGCTCCAAGAAAAACCCACAACGCCTAGCATACTCCAAGTCCATCAAATTCAGAGCAGCGCCTGAATCCACAAATGCCATGACAGAATAAGATGACAAAGAGCAGATCAAAGTAACGGACAAAAGAAATTTTGACTGTACCGTACCAATGGTGGCAGACCTAGCGAACCGCTTAGTGCGCTTAGGACAATCGGAGATAGCATGAGTGGAATCCCCACAGTAGAAACACAGCCCATTCTGACGTCTGTATTCTTGACGTTCAACTCTGGTCAAAGTCCTATCGCACTGCATAGGCTCAGGTTTATGCTCGGATAATACCGCCAAATGGTGCACAGATCCTTAAGGGCTTCAGAGAGACCCTTTCTGAAAATAGCTGCCAGCGCACCTTCATTCCATTGAGTGAGCACGGACCACTTTCTAAACTTCTGACAATAAATCTCTATCTCATCCTGACCCTGACACAGAGCCAGCAAATTTTTCTCTGCCTGATCCACCGAATTAGGTTCATCGTACAGCAATCCGAGCGCCAGGAAAAACGCATCAATATTACATAATGCAGGATCTCCTGGCGCAAGGGAAAATGCCCAGTCTTGAGGGTCGCCACGTAATAAAGAAATAATGATCCTAACTTGTTGAACTGGGTCACCAGAGGAGCGAGGTTTCAAAGCCAGAAACAGTTTACAATTATTTTTGAAACTCAGAAATTTAGCTCTATCTCCAGAAAACAAATCAGGAATAGGAATTCTTGGTTCTAACATAGAATTCTGAACCACAAAGTCTTGAATATTTTGTACTCTTGCAGTGAGATGATCCACACATGAAGACAGACCTTTAATGTCCATCACTACACCTGTGTCCTGAACCACCCAAATGTCTAGAGGGAAAAAAAAATGGTCTCAGAACTTCTTTTTTCCCTCTATTGAGAAGCATTAGTACTTTGGGCCTCCAGTACTGTTATGAATAGGTAATTCAGAACCACATTGGACCTTGAGGTTCAGAGCACACACAGTGACCTGACAATAACCAAAAAACATAGGACGAGCTCTGAGACGTGGAAACTCTGCTGACCGCAATCCCTAATCCTATCCAACCACACTAGAGGCAGCCGTGGATTGCGCCTAACGCTCCCTATGCAACTCGGCACAGCCTGAGAAACTAGCTAGGCCTAAGATAGAAAAATAAGCCTACCTTGCCTCAGAGAAATACCCCAAAGGAAAAGGCAGCCCCCCCACATATAATGACTGTGAGTAGAGATGAAATTACAAACGCAGAGATGAAATAGATTTAGCAAAGTGAGGCCCAACTTACTGAACAGACCGAAGATAGGAAAGATTGCTTTGCGGTCAACACAAAACCCTACAAACAACCACGCAGAGGGGCAAAAAGACCCTCCGCACCGACTAACGGTACGGAGGTGCTCCCTCTGCGTCCCAGAGCTTCCAGCAAGCAAGAAAAACCAATATATCAAGCTGGACAGAAAAAATAGCAAACAAAAATAACACAAGCAAAACTTAGCTTATGCAGGAAGACAGGCCACAGGAACGATCCAGGAGGAAGCAAGACCAATACTAGAACATTGACTGGAGGCCAGGAGCAAAGCACTACGTGGAGTTAAATAGAGCAGCACCTAACGACTTCACCACATCACCTGAGGAAGGAAACTCAGAAGCCGCAGTACCACTCACATCCACCAACGGAAGCTCATAGACAGAATCAGCCGAAGTACCACTTGTGACCACAGGAGGGAGCTCTGCCACAGAATTCACAACACAAGCCCTCCCCCCTAGCAGTATATATTAGCTCACACATACACATAATAGACAGGTCATGTGACTGACAGCTGCCGTATTTCCTATATGGTACATTTGTTGCTCTTGTAGTTTGTGTGATTATTAATCAGATTTTTATTTTTCAAGGATAATACCAGACTTGTGTGTGTTTTAGGGCGAGTTTCATGTGTCAAGTTGTGTGTGTTGAGTTGCATGTGGCGACATGCATGTAGCAACTTTTGTGAGATGAGTTTTGTGTGGCGACATGCGTGTAGCAACTTTTTGTGTGTCGAGCTGCATGTGACAGTTTAGTGTAGCAAGTTGTGTGCAGCAAGTTTTGCGCATGGCGAGTTTTGCGTGTGACGAGTTTTATGTGTGGTGCGTTTTGAGTATGTGCAAGTTTTGTGTGAGGCAACTTTTGCATGTGTTGCAACTTTTGTGCATGTGGCAATTTTTCCGCGTGTGCAAGTTTTGCGTGTGGCGAGTTTTCCATGAGGTGAGTTTTGCACGTGTGGCGAGTTTTGCGTGAGCCTAGTTTTGCATGTGGCGAGTTTTGCGCGTGGCGAGTTTTGAGCGGTGACTTTTGTGTTTCGACTTTTATGTGGCGAGGTTGGTGTATGTGTGGTGAAATGTGTGCTGAGGGTGGTATATGTGTTCAAGCACGTGGTAGTGTGTGGTGCATTTTGTGTGTGTGTTCATATCCCCATGTGTGGCGAGTATCCCATGTCGGGGCCACACCTTAGCAACTGTACGGTATATATTCTTTGGCGCCATCGCTCTAACTCTTTAAGTCCCCCTTGTTCACATCTGGTAGCTGTCAATTTGCCTCCAACACTTGTCTTTTCATTTTTCCCCCATTATGTAGATAGGGGCAAAATTGTTTGGTGAATTGGAAAGTGCTGGGTTAAAATTTCACCTCACAACATAGCCTATGACGCTCTCGGGGTCCAGACGTGTGACTGCAAAATTTTGTGGCTGTAGCTGCGACGCCTCCAACACTTTTCCTTTCACTTTTTCCCCATTATGTAGATAGGGGCAAAATTGTTTGGTGAATTGGAACGCGCGGGATTAAAATTTCGCCTCACAACATAGCCTATGATGCTCTCGGGGTCCAGACGTGTGACTGTGCAAAATTTTGTGGCTGTAGCTGCGACGGTGCAGATGCCAATCCCGGACATACACACACACATACACACACACACATTCAGCTTTATACTGTATATTAGATATATGTCAGTGAGACACATATGTATATACAGTGGGGCAAAAAAGTATTTAGTCAGTCAGCAATAGTGCAAGTTCCACCACTTAAAAAGATGAGAGGCGTCTGTAATTTACATCATAGGTAGACCTCAACTATGGGAGACAAACTGAGAAAAAAAAATCCAGAAAATCACATTGTCTGTTTTTTTTAACAATTTATTTGCATATTATGGTGGAAAATAAGTATTTGGTCAGAAACAATCAATCAAGATTTCTGGCTCTCACAGACCTGTAACTTCTTCTTTAAGAGTCTCCTCTTTCCTCCACTTATTACCTGTAGTAATGGCACCTGTTTAAACTTGTTATCAGTATAAAAAGACACCTGTGCACACCCTCAAACAGTCTGACTCCAAACTCCACTATGGTGAAGACCAAAGAGCTGTCAAAGGACACCAGAAACAAAATTGTAGCCCTGCACCAGGCTGGGAAGACTGAATCTGCAATAGCCAACCAGCTTGGAGTGAAGAAATCAACAGTGGGAGCAAAAATTAGAAAATGGAAGACATACAAGACCACTGATAATCTCCCTCGATCTGGGGCTCCACGCAAAATCCCACCCCGTGGGGTCAGAATGATCACAAGAACGGTGACCAAAAATCCCAGAACCACGCGGGGGGACCTAGTGAATGAACTGCAGAGAGCTGGGACCAATGTAACAAGGCCTACCATAAGTAACACACTACGCCACCATGGACTCAGATCCTGCAGTGCCAGACGTGTCCCACTGCTTAAGCCAGTACATGTCCGGGCCCGTCTGAAGTTTGCTAGAGAGCATTTGGATGATCCAGAGGAGTTTTGGGAGAATGTCCTATGGTCTGATGAAACCAAACTGGAACTGTTTGGTAGAAACACAACTTGTCGTGTTTGGAGGAAAAAGAATACTGAGTTGCATCCATCAAACACCATACCTACTGTAAAGCATGGTGGTGGAAACATCATGCTTTGGGGCTGTTTCTCTGCAAAGGGGCCAGGACAACTGATCCGGGTACATGAAAGAATGAATGGGGCCATGTATCGTGAGATTTTGAGTGCAAACCTCCTTCCATCAGCAAGGGCATTGAAGATGAAACGTGGCTGGGTCTTTCAACATGACAATGATCCAAAGCACACCGCCAGGGCAACGAAGGAGTGGCTTCGTAAGAAGCATTTCAAGGTCCTGGAGTGGCCTAGGCAGTCTCCAGATCTCAACCCTATAGAAAACCTTTGGAGGGAGTTGAAAGTCCGTGTTGCCAAGCGAAAAGCCAAAAACATCACTGCTCTAGAGGAGATCTGCATGGAGGAATGGGCCAACATACCAACAACAGTGTGTGGCAACCTTGTGAAGACTTACAGAAAACGTTTGACCTCTGTCATTGCCAACAAAGGATATATTACAAAGTATTGAGATGAAATTTTGTTTCTGACCAAATACTTATTTTCCACCATAATATGCAAATAAAATGTTAAAAAAAACAGACAATGTGATTTTCTGGATTTTTTTTTCTCAGTTTGTCTCCCATAGTTGAGGTCTACCTATGATGTAAATTACAGACGCCTCTCATCTTTTTAAGTGGTGGAACTTGCACTATCGCTGACTGACTAAATACTTTTTTGCCCCACTGTATATTAATATATCATACAGCGCTAGATTATTATTATAATTATTTATTGCTATAGCGCCATTCATTCCATGGCGCTTTACATGTGAGGAGGGGTATACATAATAAAAACAAGTACAATAATCTTGAACAAGTCATAACTAGTACAAGGGGAGAGGACCCTGCCCGCGAAGGCTCACAATCTACAAGGGATGGGTGAGAATACAGTAGGTGAGGATAGAGCTGGTCGTGCAGCGGTTTGGTCGATCGGTGGTTACTGCAGGTTGTAGGCTTGTCGGAAGAGGTAGGTCTTCAGGTTCTTTTTGAAGGTTTCGATGGTAGGCGAGAGTCTGATGTGTTGTGGTAGAGGGTTCCAGAGTAGGGGTGATACGCGAGAGAAATCTTGTATACGATTGTGGGAAGAGGAGATAAGAGGGGAATATAGAAGGAGATCTTGTGAGGATCGGAGGTTGCGTGTAGGTAAGGTAAGCTAGATAGCTTAAAAGCCGGTAATTCAATTGCCGGCTTTTGCTATCTCCTTCTCAAACCCGACATGATATGAGACATAGTTTACATACGGTAAACCATCTCATATCCCTTTTTTTTTTTTGCATATTCCACACTACTAATCTTAGTAGTGTGTATGTGCAAAATTTGGGTGCTCTAGCTATTAACTTAAAGGGTTAAATCGCGGAAAAAATTGGCGTGGGCTCCCGCGCAATTTTCTCCGCCAGAATGGTAAAGCCAGTGACTGAGGGCAGATATTAATAGCCTGGCGAGGGTCCATGGTTATTGGCCCCCCCTGGCTAAAAACATCTGCCCCCAGCCACCCCAGAAAAGGCACATCTGGAAGATGCGCCTATTCTGGCACTTGGCCACTCTCTTCCCATTCCCGTGTAGCCGTGGGATATGGGGTAATGAAGGGTTAATGTCACCTTACTATTGTAAGGTGACATTAAGCCAGATTAGTAATGGAGAGGTGTCAATTATGACACCTATCCATTATTAATCCAATAGTATGAAATGGTTAAAAAACACACACACATTATTGCAAAGTATTTTAATGAAATAAATACACAGGTTTTTGTAATATTTTATTAGACTGGTAATCCACCTGAAGACCCTCGTTCTGTAAAAAAGGTAAAATAAAAAAACAACAATATCCCATACCTTCTGTCGTTCTGTCACGTCTAATTATGTAAATCCATCTGAAGGGGTTAACTAATTTTACAAGCAGGAGCCTGCTAATGCAGCTGTGCTCCTGCCAGTAAAACCCCAGGGAATTAATGGAATGTAGGTCAATGACCTGTAGTTACCTTTGGTCGCGGAGATGCGCCCTCTGCTGGATGTCCTCATATGAACTCGAGCGTGGGAAAATATTCTGAAAAGTTCCCAGGCTCGAGTTCATATGAGGACATCCAGCAGAGGGCGCATCACCGCGACTGAAGGTAACTACAGGTCATTGACCTACATTCCATTTATTCGCTGGGGTATGTGCCTTTTCTGGGGTGGCTGGGGGCAGATGTTTTTAGACGGGGGGGCAATAAGCATGGACCCTCTCCAGGCTATTAATATCTGCTCTCAGTCACTGGCTTTACCATTCTGGCGGAGAAAATTGCGCGGGAGCCCACGCCAATTTTTTCCGCGATTTAACCCTTTAATAGCTAGAGCGCCCATATTTTGCAAATACACACTACTAACATTAGTAGTGTGGAATATGCAAAAAAAAAAAAAAAATGGATATGAGATGGTTTACTGTATGTAAACCATGTCTCATATCATGTTGGGTTTGGAAAGGAGATAGCAAAGCCGGCAATTGAATTACCGGCTTTTAAGCTATCTAGCGCTGTATGAAATCCATAATATAACACTGGGAGCGTCACTCTGTCCGAAGCCTTTATAGACTGCGCAGGTGCGACGCTCCTAGCGTTACATTATAGAGTGTCAGGAAAAAAAATGGCGCCGGAAGGCGCGGACTGCCGGGAGCAGGGGTCGGGAGCAGGGGGTCGGGAGCAGGGGGACACCGTGCACATATTTGAGCCCTGATTATGCTGTGGCATGAAGTATGTGTCTTCAAGAAAATGGCGCCGGAAAGCGCGGACTGCGCAGGCGCCGATTCCGGCAGCAGGAGGACGAAGAAAATGGACGGAAAGGAATGGCGTAAGTAACAAATTGCTGCGGCATGAAGCTGTGGCACTTCATGCCACAGCAATTTGTTACTTACGCCACCTAATTCCTTTCCGCCGCCATTTTCTTGATCCTGCTGCCGGAATCGGCACCTGCGCAGTCCGCGCTTTCCGGCGCCATTTTCTTGAAGACACACTGCAGTGTGTCTTCAAGAAAATGGCGCCCGAAAGCGCGGACTGCGCAGGCACCGATTCCGCCAGCAGGAGGACCAAGAAAATGGCGGCGGAAAGGAATCAGGTGGCGCAAGTAACAAATTGCTGTGGCATGAGGCTGTGGCACTTCATGCCACAGCTATTTGTTACTTACGCCACCTGATACGGGACATATATTAGCAGCGTATGGGGCATATGGATGGGAGCAGCAAATTAAAGCACGGTGGCGCAGGATGGGAGCAGCACATGACAGAATAGGGCAGCACATGACAGAACGGGGGTGCAGGATGGCAGCAGCACATGACAGAACGGGGGTGCAAGATGGAAGCAGCACATGACAGAACGGGGGCGCAGGATGGGAGCAGCACATGACAGAACGGGGGCGCAGGATGGGAGCAGCACATCACAGAATCGGTGCGCAGGATGGGAGCAGCACATGACAGGATGGAGGCGCAGGATGGGAGCAGTACATGACAGAAAGGGGGCGCAGGATGGGAACAGCACATGACAGAATGGGGGCGCAGGATGGAGCAGCACATGACAGAACGGGGGTGCAGGATGACAGCAGCACATGACAGAACGGGGGTGCAAGATGGAAGCAGCACATGACAGAACGGGGGTGCAGGATGGCAGCAGCACATGACAGAACGGGGGTGCAGGATGGAAGCAGCACATGACAGAACGGGGGCGCAGGATGGGAGCAGCACATGACAGAACGGGGGCGCAGGATGGGAACAGCACATGACAGAATGGGGGTGCAGGATGGAGCAGCACATGACAGAAAGGGGGTGCAGGATGACAGCAGCACATGACAGAACGGGGGCGCAGCATGGAAGCAGCACATGACAGAAGGGGGGCGCAGGATGGGAGCAGCACATGACAGAACGGTGGCGCAGGATGGGAGCAGCACATGACAGAACCAGGGCGCAGGATGGGAGCAGCACATGACAGGATGGGAGCAGCAAATGACAGAACCGGGGCGCAGGATGGGAGCAGCACATGACAGGATGGGAGCAGCAAATGACAGAATGGAGGCGCACGATGGGAACAGCACATGACAGAATGGGGGCGCAGGATGGAGCAGCACATGTCAGAATGGGGGCGCAGGATGGGAACAGCACATGACAGAACGGGGGCGCAGGATGGGAACAGCACATGACAGAATGGGGGCGCAGGATGGAGCAGCACATGTCAGAATGGGGGCGCAGGATGGCAGCAGCACATGACAGGATGGGGACGCAGGATGGAGCAGCACATACCAGGATGGAGACCATATACCAATATAAATGCTCGCCACCCGGGCGTAGAACGGGTTCAATAGCTAGTAGTAATATATATATACATATATGTGTCTCACTGATATATATATATATATATATATATATATATATATATACCTATTCTATGTGTACACATTTATTCTACCTATTCTATTGTAAGCTGTCAGTGTGATTTTACTGTACACCTCACTGAATTACCGGCTTTTCTATAGAACACCGTTGCGTATTTCTCGCAAGTCACACTGCTGGTCCATGTGTAATCCGTATTTTTCTCGCCCCCATAGACTTTCATTGGCGTATTTTTTGCGCAATACGGTGACAAATGCAGCATGCTGAGATTTTCTATGGCCGTACAAGACCGTATAATACGGATCAGTAAAATACGGCTGATAGGAGCTGGGTCATAGAGAATCATTGTACAGTATGCAATCCGTATTTTCAGCACCTCTCTTACGTCCGTAAAACACGGTAGTGTGACGGCAGCCTAAGTCTGTAAAACCATTTATCTACAGGTAATTGGCTAAACAGGTCAGGTGTAAGGGGTAAAGGATCGGGAAGGTGAGCTGTGATTTTATTAATCTCTCTGAAGTCCAAGCATGGACGCCGCCCTCCATCCTATTAACAAAACCCCACAGCGACTGGAGAGGAGCATGGCCGTATATGACCCTTAGGGCTTGTTTCCATTTGCGAGATATACGTCCGTGTCTCGCATGTGGAAATGAAGCTCTGGTGTTGGCACTTGGGAGCGGAGCGTGCAGCCGCATAGCAACACATGGAGCCGCACGCTCCGCTGCGGAGTGCCGGCACCAGAGCTTCATTTCCAAATGCGAGACACGGACGTATATCTCGCAAATGGAAACAAGCCCTTAGCCGGACACTGGAGGGGTTAAATAAGCGAGATTTCGGCATTTTAGCTCCTGGTGTGGAGGCGATAGCACAGTCATATGCCGCCATATACTAGACGTCCGGTAACCGGTAATAATTCCCTCATGTGTGGGGTCTATTTGTCTCCAGAGAAATCACACGTTACATTCCACACAGAACATTGTGTAGAAAAGGCGGCGCGAGGTAATTGTGCCAGTAGTGAGGGCGAATAATGGCGGAAATGTCACTGACTGAGGAGAAGTCTCCATGTAGCGTCTTCACTGCAGATCACGTGACCCCTGACTCCTCCCCCCTGTGACCTCATCACAGGTCCTGTGCGCACAGAGCAGCCATATATGTGGAGTGCGGCTCTGCAGGTGGAGGTATGTGGAGATTCCCCATTACTGAGCGCGGGGACTCTTTATAAGAATCATAACGTTGTTGTTCTGTTTCCTGTAATAGATACATACGAGCCAACTATGGAGGACAGGAAGTGAGGGAGCGGATTGTTCTCCTAGTACAGGCCCCTTTCTTGGCCCCACACAGTGTAATGCCCCCATTATGCCCTGTAAGCAGGTTCTGCCCCACACCCAGCTGCCTCGGGCACTTTACCATGAGCTGGTACCTCAGATTCTTCCCCGCACCCCTTTCCTTTGCTTGGCGCCAAATCTGTTCTGCCTTTGGGGCTCCGGCCTTTATAATATCAGTAACTGCGTCATCAAGGTCTCCTGACCAGGTGCACCCTCTAGACTCTTCCCTCCGGAAACCCTCCCTCTTCCCATTGATGTCACATGGTCCCGTCTGGACAGCAGATAGCAGTCTGTACAAATGCAGCACAGCCCTGAGGAGTCTTTTTTATGATTCTCCTTATTACACCCCTTATGTAATATATATGATGGTGCTCACACAGTATAATGTTTCCACAGTACTGGCATCTCTCGTAAAAAAGGTATTTTCACACTACCGCCATACCCCCCCCCACACAGTATAATGTTCTCATAGTACCGCCATACCCCCACACACAATATAATGTTCTCATACTACCACCATACCCCCACACACAGTATAATGTTACTACAGTACCGCCATACCACCACACACAGTATAATGTTCTCATAGTACCGCCATACCCCCACACACAGTATAATGTTCTCATAGTACCGCTATACCCCCCCACACACAGTATAATGTTCTCATAGTACCGCCATACCCCCCACACAGTATAATGTTAATACAGTACCGCCATACCCCCCCACACACAGTATAATGTTCCTACAGTACCTCATCCCACCACACAGTATAATCTTGTCATAGTACCGCCTTACCCCCACACCCAGTATAATGTTCCTACAGTACCATCATCCACCACTCACAGTATTTTGTTCCCACAATAGTGGCTTCCCACAGACACAGGATAATGTTTTCCACAGGACTGGCATCCACCTCACACACAGTATAATGTCCTCACCTCAATAAACGAGAGTGTCAAGAGCAAAGAGTCATGCCGGCTCGGACGTTGCTTGGATTAACAAGGTCTCCGATGATACACTACAGTAGTACAGGGCATCATCACTGCCTGTCAGTGTAATACTACTGGCCCCATACCATAGCTCCCAACCATCCCAGATCCAGCGGGGCAGTCCCGACTTTGACAGTCTACCCCGCTGTCACAGGCGGGATATCACTTTTCCCGCACTGCAATGTGAGCCTCATCCCTCCACCCACAGAGCAGAACACCACATATATGGCTGCTCTGTGCGCACAGGACCTGTGATGAAGTCACAGGAGGGGAGGAGTCAGTGGCCACATCATTGAGGAATCCGTGTATGCATGCAGTACTCTGCTGGGTGTCATGGTGCTGGATGAGGGCAAGTTTCTGTGTGGGGTCAGGAGGTGTTTACAGTTTGGACCTAGCAGAGCCGTGTGTGTACAGAGCAGAGTCGTGTGTGTACAAGGTGGAAGTAGTGGAGCCGCATGTGAATGGCGCAGAGCAGTGGTGTCCGGAGGTGGAGCCATGTGTGTATGAAGTGTACGGAGCGGAGCCACGTGTGCAAAGTATATGGAGCGGAGATGTTTGTGTGTACGGAGCAGAGCCGCGTGTGTATGAGGTGTACGGAGCGGAGCCACGTGTGTACGAGGTGTACGGAGCGGAGCCGCATGTGTGCGAGGTGTACGGAGCGGAGTCACGTGTGTGCGAGGTGTACGGAGCGGAGTCGTGTATACGAAGCAGAGCTGCGTGTGTATGAGGTGTACGCAGCGGACGTTAGCTGTGTCGGAGCAGATATTGCTCCTCGCTTTGACACTGACTGGCACAGGAGACACGGAGAGGTCTTTATCAGTGGCATATCGGAGATTCAGCGACGTGAGCAGTCAGTGGTGCGGCGTGGCTGGATGATATCATTTAGCGCAGCGGGAGTGGAAGCTGCCAGCTGCTGCTAGGGAGCGCGTTGAAAGGTGTGTGTGTAGTGATGGACAAGGCAATTATGAGGGTGAGGTAACCATGTGTGGCTATCATACTGTACGCATTATCATGTGGGTCCATTATACTGTACCCAGCATCATGTGGGGCCATTATACAGTATGGAGCATCATGTGGGGCCATTATACAGTATGGAGCATCATGTGTGGCCATTATAATATACACAGCATCATGTGTGGCCATTATACAGTATGGATCACTGTGTGGCCATTGTACAGTATGGAGCACTATGTGGGGCCATTATACAGAATAGAGCATCATGTGGGGCTATTATACAGTATGGAGCATCATGTGGGTCCATTATATAGTATGGAGCACTGTGTGGCCATTATACAGTATGGAGCACTGTGTGGCCATATTTTTTTTTGTTTATAATTATTGTTTATGAAACAGTGTGATCAGCAGTGATAAATGGGTGTGTTGAGGCGTGGATAGGGGTGTGACTAGTTGTGAAATGGGTGTGGTTAGAGGCATGGCCTAAAATTTGCTGCTGCGCGTGCCGCAAACTTTGTCCCTCTTTTATACATTATATAGTCGCTGAAACTCCCAAAATCAGTGATTTCATGTAACTTTAGTCTAATGTGTGTGGGGGCGATGAAAGGTAACTTATTAGCCACCGCCTCTGACCCGGCCTAATAGATCTTCATACATTGCAGGCCCAGACCCCATTATTAGGCATGTAAGTATCCTAATAACTAGGCCGCCCCCATACTATCGAGTACTTGGGGGCGGGGGGCATTCAGCCAAACTCTGTCACCTTCTTAGATGCCATGTTTGCTTTTCACAGCAGCAAGTGGATAAACTGCCAGGGTTTTTGTTGAAGCCTCATCTGTGCCGTCCCTGCGGTGCACATCTATGTTCTGGGGCACAAAAAGATTAATTTCTTTTTAATAAATGTTTAACATGTTAAAAATTATAAATTGTGTCTTCTGCTTTTTCCATGTTTTTTTTTCTTTTTACAAGATTTGTTGGAGCCAATTTTCTTTAGAAACATTTTAATATCTGCTTTTTTCTGGTGTTTTTCCTGTAATATAGGAAAGCCTAAGGCTAGAAATAAACCCCATAAATCACTGTACATGGAGACTTTGGGATCAGATAATTTCTGTCCGCGTTGATTGTGGAAACAAAAAATCTTTTCTCTAGTCACCTTCCACGACAGCCACTTCGGAGGATGTCTTCCCCGCCCTAATAGGGGACAGGAACACAAGAGGTTAAATACCCCTCCCCTTCCTGCACCGCCAGTGTTTTCCTGTCCCCTATGGGGCATGAAGAGATTCTGAAGGGGCTGCCGTGGCCGGCGACGGAGCTCCACTTACCGAAAAGCCGGGCGGCATAGAGGTCGGGCTTCCCTCCTCTGGTATTGCTGCTCCCGTCTCCTCTCTTCGGAGGGACTCGGGACCTTCCCGCCCCTCCGGCGCTCCCTTTGGGAGTAATGCGGGGCGGTGATGTGCTTGCCGGGGGCCTCCTGCAGCCCCCCGGTTCCCTGCTCCCATGGCTGCAGCGCTGGAGGTGGCGTGCGTCCCGGGTTGTGGCTGGAGTCCCGGCCGGCAATGGCGTCCAGGCAGCGAAAACACGCCATACAGCAGCGTTTCGGGGGCGTTCCAGGCTACCCGAATCGGGCTACATGTGGGGGGAGGAGCACTACACGCTGGGACCACCGATCCTTATAAAAAGATCCGGGTAGCAAGGTAAGCTGTCTGACTGTTACAAACTGACGGACATGGACGGTGACAGACCCCCTTGCTCTGCATCTGCAGATGCCAGCGTTCCCCCTCCTACCAAAGTAAGTAGCAGGTGTCGGGCCCAGCTATCCCTTATATACGTATGTGCATTCATGTATATACGTATATATAGCTATATACCCCTATGTGGCTTAGCAAACCCTCTCTCTCTCTCTCTTAGGGAGAAAAGGTTTCTGATCCTAAAAAGTCAAGCCGCAAATGTAAAGTGTGTATGGCCAAACTCCCATCAACATACGGGAAAAAGCTCTGCCAATCCTGTACGGATGAGGTCCTATGCGCTGAACAACCCTCGCTGCTGGATAGCATTAGATCTCTCATTAAAGATGAGGTCCATTCTTCTATGGCTACCTTCTCTCAGATGTCGGTGCCTCAGCCACCCCCTCAAAAAAAGAGGAAAAAAGCCCCAGTAGAATCCGACCCGGACTCGGGAGAGATCCAGTCCTCAGGTTCAGAAGATAACTGGGAAAACGAAGGCTCCACTTCTACCCCCACCTGTAAATCAGAAAGCAAAAAATATTATTTTAGTTCTGAGGACATGAGTGACCTAATTGGTTTAGTAAGAGGCACCATGGGGGTAGAGGATGAAGAAGTTACACTCACAGTACATGATGAGATGTTTGAGGGTCTAAAACCCAAAGATCAAAAAGGGTTTCCAGTACATAAGAATTTACGAGATCTAATTCTGCATGAATGGGACCTCCCTGAAAAAGGTCTGACTGTACCATCGGAACTAAAAAACCGGTACCCATTGGATGGGGATAACTCCTTATGGGAGACCCCGAAAGTGGATGTACAGGTGTCCAGGGTAACTAAAAAAACTGCCCTTCCTTTTGAGGACTCTTCGCAACTCAAAGATCCGATGGATCGTAAAATAGAGAGTTTATAAAAAAAAAGTCCTGGGACACCTCCACAAATCTGCTAAAGTCTAATATAGCCTCCACTTGCGTGGCCAGATCTCTATTTATCTGGTTACGCAAACTTGAGGATCACTTGACTCAAGGCACCCCAAGAGAGGAGATTTTAGACTCCCTACCCTTGCTACAAAAAGCAACGGGGTTCCTAGCCGATGCTTCTGCTGAATCGGTTCGAGTAGCCGCGAAAGCTGCCGTTCTCTCTAACTCGTCCAGGAGAGCACTTTGGATAAAATCCTGGGGAGGCGATTTTGTCTCCAAGTCCAAATTATGTAGCATACCCTTTCAGGGTCATAATGTATTTGGACCCGTCCTGGACGATATTTTGGATAAGGCGGCAGATAAAAAGAAATCTCTCCCTGAGCAGAAGATCCCCAAAAAACGCTTTTTTCGTCCCTCCCGTGACCAATCTTCGCAGAGAGGAAAAGGCAAAACGGGAAGGTGGAGTTATCCTAAGGGAGGCAGGGGCAAAAATATCCTGGCCCCTCAGGCCCAGCAAACCCCAGATAAGCAATGACTGTGCTCCGGTCGGGGGTCGACTCACACGATTTTTCACCGAGTGGCAAACCATCTCCACAAATCAGTGGGTCCTTCGTACCATTCAAGAGGGATTAAAGATAGAATTCGTGAGACCACCCCCACAATGCTTAAAGATAACCTCCCTTCAAAAACCAAGATCTCCAAAACTCCTTGTTACAAGATCTACAAAAACTAATGCAATCAAATGTGATTTCTCAGGTGCCGAAGTTAGAGGAAGGACGTGGTCATTATTCACGCCTTTTTCTAATAACCAAGCCGTCGGGGAAAAACAGAATTATCATAAATTTGAAACCCTTAAACGAATCAGTCCGATACAGGAGATTCAAAATGAAGACAGTTAAATCAGTAATCCCCCTCATCGGTCAAAATTGGATGATGGCGACTGTGGACCTGAGGGATGCGTATTACCATGTGCCAATCCATCCAGAGCACAGGAAATTCCTCAGGTTCGCAGTCTCCAAGGGTCACCAAATCAAACATTTTCAGTTCAATGTTCTCCCCTTCGGCATATCTTCGGCCCCACGGGTTTTCACAAAGATTATGGCGGAAGCGATAATCTTCATCCGTCAACAGGGAATATGCATAGTCCCGTATCTAGACGACCTGCTTATCATGGCTCCATCTGCCTCCCGTCTGGAAACAGACGTATCAAAGTCCCTAGAGATATTACAAACCCTGGGTTGGATCCCAAATCTGGAGAAATCGGAGGTCCATCCCTCCACAAGAAGGAAATTTCTGGGGGTGCTACTGGACTCTGATGTAAGAACATCTTTTCTACCCAAAGATCATCAAATCAACCTTGTCCGCAAGGTAACCAAGTTCAGAGGCCAGCATGCACCGACCCTCAGAGAATCGATGTCTGTACTAGGGTCCCTGACTGCATGTATACAATCGGTGTCCTGAGCCCAGGCTCATACACGAACTCTCCAAATTTATGTTCTCCTACAATCCAGGAGATGACAGACTCCATTGAGTCAGAAGATACTTCTCCCTGGCCATGTGAAATCAGCTCAAATCATGACTCAAATTTGGCCAATCACCGCTGGATCAAGCGATTTATGACAGCCGCATCCAGAATTCGTCCTACACTCCATAATAGGGTACCCTCCTGGGACCTCAATACTGTACTTAACGCACTAACCCAGGATCCATTTGAACCCCTGGATGCTATAACCATAAAAAACTTAACTTTGAAAACAGTCTTTCTAGTCGCAATCACTACGGCTAGACGTATTGGTGAATTACAGGCCCTGTCAATACAGGAACCCTATTTAACGGTCACTGCGGATAGCATTGTACTAAAACTAGACCGGTCCTTTTTACCCAAGGTGGTCTCGAATTTCCACAGAGATCAGGACATTCTACTACCTTCATTTTGCCCAAACCCCTCCAACCCTAAAGAACGGACCTTCCACACCTTGGATGTTCGCAGGGTGGTCTTATTTTACTTACAACAAACTGAAACCTGGCGAATTGATCAAAATTTATTCATTCAGTTCTCGGGACGAAACAAGGGAAAGAAGGCGGCAAAAAACACCATCGCAAACTGGATCAAACAGTCTATTTGCTTGGCTTATTCATCGCAGGGACTGGATCCACCTGCCTCTCTGAAAGCACACTCTACCCGAGCAATGGCAACATCGTGGGCAGAGAGGGGGAATGCCTCATCAGAGCAGATATGCAGAGCCGCCACCTGGTCGTCCATCCATACGTTCACCAGACATTACCGGCTAAATTTCAATAGGGATTTAACGTTTGGCAGACGTGTTCTGCAGGCTGTAGTCCCTCCCTAGAGAAATTAGCTGTTGGTACTACTCCGAAGTGGCTGTCGTGGAAGGTGACTAGAGAAAATAGAATTATTCTTACCGTTAATTCGGTTTCTAGGAACCTTCCACGACAGCACTAATTTCCCTCCCTACCTGATATTCTTATTGGATGATTCCTGCACTTTTGTAGTAACCATACATACTACTGTGTCCAGGAAAACACTGGCGGTGCAGGAAGGGGAGGGGTATTTAACCTCTTGTGTTCCTGTCCCCTATTAGGGCGGGGAAGACATCCTCCGAAGTGGCTGTCGTGGAAGGTTCCTAGAAACCGAATTAACGGTAAGAATAATTCTATTTTCTGATAGCCTCAAACTTGTGTGTGTGAATCAGAGCTGAGATCTAACGTGATAGAAGATTACAGTGCGGGGAAGATGGGAAACCTTCATATAGAGGCCGGTGGTGATGGAGTCAGTGACCGACTCTGGCCTAATATGTCTCTAGAGCCGTAGTAGAAGATGAAGATGTCGTCCTCATCATGAAGTAGTTATTTCTCATGTCGCGTGTAATGAATATCTCCTGCAGTATTGCTAATGCCGATTCCAGGGTCGGTAAATGAGACGAGAAATAGCGTTATGGAAGATGAGTCTATGAGAAACGTATTCAGCTGCCGACTCCGAGGAAGAAACTGCTTGTTGTCTGTGGCCTAAATATATAGGTTTTATTAGTAGATGTAAAGAAGGAAACTAAATTCTGTAAAATAATAAATCTCCTCATATGTTTCCCTTATTATCTCCAGTAATTGTATTATTACAGGATTCTTATGGTGTTACATCGGCTCATCTTCTCATTCAGGTCTCTACAATATCGGATCCTCTCAGTGAAGATCTACAAAAGAACATTGTCCTGATTTACCCATCAAAGATGGATATGGGCAGAGACAAGATGGCGGAGAGGATATTACACCTCACCCTAGAGATCCTATTCCGGCTTACTGGAGAGGTGAGAGATTCTGATGACGTTACATTACATCATTCTTATCTATGGGAATAACAGATGGACAGAACTGGAGAGGTGAGGACTCTGGAAATGTCTGTAGTGAGATTTATTAATGTGTCTCTCCATTACCAGGATTACACAGTGGTGAAGAAGACCTCTAGTGATCGCTGTCAGGACCCTGTGTCTGAGGGATGGGGAAGACCCCTGTGCCCAATCACAGGGCTTCCACCTCACCCCCTGATGCATGAGGACATCAATGACCAGAAGATCCTAGAACTCATCTACAAGATGATTGAGCTGCTGACTGGAGAGGTGACAGTGCTGGGAATGCTGGGACATTATACAGTAACACTATGAAGGGATCGGGGGATGACGGTATCATTGTATGTGTCAGGTTCCTATAAGGTGTCAGGATGTCGCCGTCTATTTCTCCATGGAGGAGTGGGAGTATTTAGAAGGACACAGAGATCTGTACAAGAACGTCATAATGGAGGTTCCCCAGCCCCTCACATCTCCAGGTACTAGACAGGACTAAATACACATAATATAATTATCTGTATGTAAAGAATGAATTCAGTCCCTGTATGTGTTTCCTCCAGATCTATCCAGTAAGAGGACAACACCAGAGAGATGTCCCCATCCTCTTCTTCCACAGGACTGCAAGCAAGAAGACCCCAATGCTCCTCAGGATCATCAGGTAGATGGAGAGAAGGTGTCAGGAGATCTCCCCTATGATGTGTAGACGCCGGTGAAGGTCTTGTGCTCAGTCTTGTTTTACCCACCAGTATTATATGTTTTATACTTGTGTAATGAGAATGGTGGAGATGGCAGGATTAGAGCTGATCATAGATGTGACTTCTCCATCTGTCGGTGACTTTTACAATATTTGTTTCAGGGTGAAGATTTGACCCATATTAATACTACAGAGACATATGTGAGAGATGAGCGGTGTAAAGAGGAGATTCATACATATGGCTACCCAGGTGAGTAGTGACCACTAAATGCGGAGAGGTCACAGATTCTTCTCATATCCGGCGGTGGCTCTTTTATAGGTGGTGTAATCCGGCCGTATTACCATGATTGCTATGGATTCTGGCTGATGAATTGGGACACACAAATTTGTCTGTAGGACAATATGCTCTAGCACGGTATCCGTCAAACAAATTAAAAAAAGTTGATTGGTCCAAAATTTTCCACCTCCACATTTATACCAGGAATAGCAATAAAATTAGGGATGAATGGAGTAGCCGAATCCGAATCCTCCCATCTGGGAAATGCTACATCGAGAGGCAAAGCCCCTTGGACATTGGTGTGCGCCAATTCACGAGCACTAGGGACAGCGCTAGTACTGGGCATTGTTCCCTGAGTTGCAGACATTTCTCCAGAAGCGCTATTTGTCCGTGTTGTACTGGTCCTTCTGTGTGAGGATGGACCAGAAAAACTGCTCATTTCTGAGCTATTACTGTCGCTGCTCCTAAAGTCCTCGAAATCCACATCCCCATCCGGCACTGCGCTATCCTCGCTGTCAGAACATAAAAGTGCATAAGCCTCCCCTGCACTATAATATTGACGGGCCATTTTATTTGTTTATTTATTTTTTCGGAAATAGAAAACACTGACGTGACCAAATTATTAGGGAGACAATTGAGAAAAGCTTAATTCTTTAGCCTAACCCTAACTTAAGAATTAACCCTAACTTTAGCCCCAACACTAACCCTAACTATAGCACTAACCCTAACCTGCCTTATCTGTTTTTTTACTTTATAACCATATCACTGACTGACACAGCTATTACCAGCAGCACTTGTAACACTGTTTCTCCTCTAATCTCTTACTGAATGGACATCTGAGGAGAAACAGCGTTTTTATGAGGCAGATCGCCCGGGAAAGTTAATTGCTACAACAAACATTCTTAGTGATTTGTCTCATTGGCTGGTGTGACGCTGACGTCATCACGACCTGAACCAATCAAGTCTCAATGAGGTCGGGGGTCACAGTAAGTGTTGTGCGCCAGAATCCCCGCGTTATAAGGTACGTGGGGGTCCTGATGAGCACAAAACCGCCGACCGTAGACAAATGGTAGATAAACGTCGGCGCAAGCAGGACTTTTTGCAGCTCTGACCTTTATTTACCGTTAGCAGTCATGAAGCGGTTAAGTTAAGGGTATCATCATTTCTGTCCAGGCCTATTTCCTGAGTTTTTTTTTTTTTTGTTTTTTTTAATTCTGTGGAAGCATGGTTGAAAAGCAATGTCTGACTTTTATTTGTTCATTTTCATAGATTTTTGATTTATTACTTTTGTCAGATTCAAGTTATTTCTGTGACCATTGTGGGGTTTTCTGTAATTAAATGAGGGGTACCAACAATTTTGACCACGTGTGTAGGAGGAATAAATATTTTGAATCCACATCCACTTTCTGGATGTCAAAATTACACATTTGCCATTTTATTACCCAGCACATAGTGCCCAGATTGTGCTCCAGGAGACACACTCCGCAGAGTAAGTGGATTCTTCTCACTATAATATTGCTAAATACAGGGATCCTAAATGTTCTTGAAGCACACTGCAAGATTCAGAAGTGAGAGCGGATTTTGCTGGATTGGATTATAGAAACTCTGTTGCTTTTCAACAGCCTTTGAGCCACTAAGGCTGGAGTCACACTCAGCGTAAGACAATACGGTCCGTATATTACGGCCGTAATGCGCTGAAAAGTCCCCAAAATAGTGGTCCGTAGCTCCTCCGTAGGAAGGGTGCTTCAGCGTTTTTTGCGCATGGCATCCTCCGTATGTAATCCGTATGGCATCCGTACTGCGTGTTTTTCTCGCAGGCTTGCAAAACCGACATACGGCTATACAAGGGATCCATGTGTAAAAAAACAAACATATATGTGTATATATATATATATATATATATATATATATATATATATATATATATATATATATATATAATCAGTAGACACATATATGTATGTATATTATTACTTCATCCAGCGCTAGATAGCTTTAAAGCCGGTAATTCAATTGCCGGCTTTTGCTATCTCCTTCCTAAACCCGACATGATATGACACATGGTTACATACAGTAAACCATGTCATATCACCATTTTTTTTTGCATATTCCACACTACTAATGTTAGTAGTGTGTATATGCAAAATTTGGTCGTTCTAGCTATTAAATTAACCCCTTCATGACCCAGCCTATTTTGACCTTAAAGACCTTGCCGTTTTTTGCAATTCTGACCAGTGTCCCTTTATGAGGTAATAACTCAGGAACGCTTCAACGGATCCTAGCGGTTCTGAGATTGTTTTTTCGTGACATATTGGGCTTCATGTTAGTGGTAAATTTAGGTCAATAAATTATGCGTTTATTTGTGATAAAAACGGAAATTTGGCGAAAATTTTGAAAATTTCGCAATTTTCACATTTTGAATTTTTATTCTGTTAAACCAGAGAGTTATGTGACACAAAATAGTTAATAAATAACATTTCCCACATGTTTACTTTACATCAGCACAATTTTGGAAACAAAATTTTTTTTTGCTAGGAAGTTATAAGGGTTAAAATTTGACCAGCGATTTCTCATTTTTACAACGAAATTTACAAAACCATTTTTTTAGGGACCACCTCACATTTGAAGTCAGTTTGAGGGGTCTATATGGCTGAAAATACCCAAAAGTGACACCATTCTAAAAACTGCACCCCTCAAGGTACTCAAAACCACATTCCAGAAGTTTATTAACCCTTCAGGTGCTTCACAGCAGCAGAAGCAACATGGAAGGAAAAAATGAACATTTAACTTATTAATCACAAAAATTATTTTTTAGCAACAATTTTTTTATTTTCCCAATGGTAAAAGGAGAAACTGAACCACGTAAGTTGTTGTCCAATTTGTCCTGAGTACGCTGATACCTCATATGTGGGGGTAAACCACTGTTTGGGCGCACGGCAGGGCTTGGAAGGGAAGGAGCGCCATTTGACTTTTTGAATCAAAAATTGGCTCCACTCTTTAGCGGGCACCATGTCACGTTTGGAGAGCCCCCATGTGCCTAAAAATTGGAGCTCCCCCACAAGTGACCCCATTTTGGAAACTAGACGCCCCAGGGAACTTCTCTAGATGCATAGTGACCACTTTGAACCCCCAGGTGCTTCACAAATTGATCCGTAAAAATGAAAAAGTACTTTTTTTTCACACAAAAATTCTTTTAGCCTCAATTTTTTCATTTTCACATGGGCAACAGGATAAAAAGGATCCTAAAATTTGTTGGGCAATTTCTCCTGAGTACACTGATACCTCATGTGTGGGGGTAAACCACTGTTTGGGCACATGGTAAGGCTCTGAAGGGAAGGAGCGCCATTTGACTTTTTGAATGAAAAATTATCTCCATCGTTAGCGGACACCATGTCGCGTTTGGAAAGCTCCTGTGTGCCTAAACATTGGCGCTCCCCCACAAGTGACCCCATTTTGGAAACTAGACCCCCCAAGGAACTTATCTAGATGCATATTGAGCACTTTAAACCCCCAGGTGCTTCACAGAAGTTTATAACGCAGAGCCATGAAAATAAAAAAATAATTTTTCTTTCCTCAAAAATGATTTTTTAGCCTGGAATTTCCTATTTTGCCAAGGGTAATAGGAGAAATTGGACCCCAAATGTTGTTGTCCAGTTTGTCCTGAGTACGCTGATACCCCATATGTGGGGGTAAACCACTGTTTGGGCGCACGGCAGGGCTCGGAAGGGAAGGCACGCCATTTGGCTTTTTAAATGGAAAATTAGCTCCAATCATTAGCGGACACCATGTCACGTTTGGAGAGCCCCTGTGTGCCTAAACATTGGAGATCCCCCAGAAATGACCCCATTTTGGAAACTAGTCCACCAAAGGAACTAATCTAGATGTGTGGTGAGGACTTTGAACCCCCAAGTGCTTCACAGAAGTTTATAATGCAGAGCCATGAAAATAAAAAAAAAAAAATTATTTTCTCAAAAATGATCTTTTAGCCTGCAATTTTTTATTTTCCCAAGGGTATCAGGAGAAATTTGACCCCAAAATTTGTTGTCCAGTTTCTCCTGAGTACGCTGATACCCCATATGTGGGGGTAAACCACTGTTTGGGCACATGCCGGGGCTCGGAAGTGAAGTAGTGACGTTTTGAAATGCAGACTTTGATGGAATGCTCTGTGGGCGTCACGTTGCGTTTGCAGAGCCCCTGATGTGGCTTAACAGTAGAAACCCCCCACAAGTGACCCCATTTTGGAAACTAGACCCCGAAAGGAACTTATCTAGATGTGTGGTGAGCACTTTGAACCCCCAAGTGCTTCACAGATGTTTATAATGCAGAGCCGTGAAAATAATAAATACGTTTTCTTTCCTCAAAAATAATTATTTAGCCCAGAATTTTTTATTTTCCCAAGGGTTACAGGAGAAATTGGACCCCAAAAGTTGTTGTTCAGTTTCTCCTGAGTACGCTGATACCCCATGTGTGGAGGTAAACCACTGTTTGGACACACGTCGGGGCTCAGAAGTGAAGTAGTGACTTTTGAAATGCAGACTTTGATGGAATGGTCTGCGGGCGTCACGTTGCGTTTGCAGAGCCCCTGGTGTGCCTAAACAGTAGAAACCCCCCACAAGTGACCCCATTTTAGAAACTAGACCCCCCAAGGAACTTATCTAGATATGTGGTGAGCACTTTGAACCCCCAAGTGCTTCACAGACGTTTACAACGTAGAGCCGTGAAAATAATAAATAATTTTTCTTTCCTCAAAAATGATGTTTTAGCAAGCATTTTTTTATTTTCACAAGGGTAACAGGATAAATTGGACCCCAGTAATTGTTGCGCAGTTTATCCTGAGTATGCTGGTACCCCATATGTGGGGGTAAACCACTGTTTGGGCACACGTCAGGGCTCGGAATTGAGGGAGCACCATTTGACTTTTTGAATACGAGATTGGCTGGAATCAATGTTGGTGCCATGTTGCGTTTGGAGACCCCTGATGTGCCTAAACAGTGGTAACCCCTCAATTCTACCTCCAACACTAACCCCAACACACCCCTAACCCTAATCCCAACTGTAGCCATAACCCTAATCACAACCCTAACCCCAACACACCCCTAACCCTAACCACAACCCTAATTCCAACCCTAACCCTAACCCTAATTCCAACTGTAGCCATAACCCTAATCACAGCCCTAACCCTAACCCCAACACACCCCTAACCCTAATCCCAACTGTAGCCATAACCCTAATCACAACCCTAACCACAACACACCCCTAACCACAACCCTAATTCCAACCCTAGCCCTAAGGTTATGTGCCCACGTTGCGGATTCGTGTGAGATTTTTCAGCATCATTTTTTAAAAATCCGCAGGTAAAAGGCACTGCGTTTTACCTGCGGATTTTCCGCGGATTTCCAGTGTTTTTTGTGCGGATTTCACCTGCGGATTCCTATTGAGGAACAGGTGTAAAACGCTGTGGAATCCGCACAAAGAATTGACATGCTGCGGAAAATACAACGCAGCGTTTCCGCGCGGTATTTTCCGCACCATGGGCACAGCGGATTTGGTTTCCATATGTTTACATGGTACTGTACACCTGATGGAACACTGCTGCGAATCCGCAGCGGACAATCCGCTGCGGATCCGCAGCCAAATCCGCACCGTGTGCACATAGCCTAATTCTAAAGGTATGTGCACACGCTGCGGAAAACGCTGCGGATCCGCAGCAGTTTCCCATGAGTTTACAGTTCAATGTAAACCTATGGGAAACAAAAATCGCTGTACACACGCTGCGGAAAAACTGCACGGAAACGCAGCGGTTTACATTCCGCAGCATGTCACTTCTTTGTGCGGATTCCGCAGCGGTTTTACAACTGCTCAAATAGAAAATCGCAGTTGTAAAACCGCAGTGAAATGCGCAGAAAAAACGCGTTAAATCCGCCATAAATCCGCCGCGGTTTAGCACTGCGGATTTATCAAATCCGCAGCGGAAAAATCCGCAGAGGACCAGAATACGTGTGCACATACCGAAACCCTAACCCTAGCCCTAACCCTAGCCCTAACCCTAGCCCTAACCCTAGCCCTAACCCTACCCCTAACCCTAGCCCTAACCCTAACCCTACCCCTAACCCTACCCCTAACCCTAACCCTATTCTAACATTAGTGGAAAAAAAAAAATTCTTTATTTTTTTTATTGTCCCTACCTATGGGGGTGACAAGGGGGGGGGGTCATTTATTATTTTTTTTATTTTGATCACTGAGAGAGATTATATCTCAGTGATCAAAATGCACTTTGGAACGAATCTGCCAGCCGGCAGATTCGGCGGGCGCACTGCGTATGCGCCCGCCATTTTGGAAGATGGCGGCGCCCGGGGAGAAGACGGACGGACCCCGGCAGGATCGGTAAGTATGATAGGGTGGGGGGGGGAAGCACGGGGGGGGGGAAATCGGAGCATGGGGGGGTGAATCGGAGCGCGGGAGGGGTGGAACGGAGCACCGGGGGGGTGGAACGGAGCACGGAGGGGGTGGAACGGAGAACGGGGGGGTGGAACGGAGCACGGAGGGGGTGGAACGGAGAACGGGGGGGTGGAACGGAGCACGGAGGGGGGTGGATCGGAGTGCAGGGGGAATGATCAGAGCACGGGGGGGTGATTGAAGCACGGGGGGAGCAGACAAGAGCACGGGGGGGAGCGGAGCACAGGACAGAGGGGAGCCGGAGCAGTGTACCGGCCAGATCGGAGGGCTGGGGGGGGCGATCGGTGGGGTGGGCTGGGGGCACATTAGTATTTCCAGCCATGGCCGATGATATTGCAGCATCGGCCATGGCTGGATTGTAATATTTCACCCGTTATAATAGGTGAAATATTACAAATCGCTCTGATTGGCAGTTTCACTTTCAACAGCCAATCAGAGCGATCGTAGCCACGAGGGGGTGAAGCCACCCCCCCCTGGGCTAAACTTCCACTCCCCCTGTCCCTGCAGATCGGGTGAAATGGGAGTTAACCCTTTCACCCGATCTGCAGGGACGCGATCTTTCCATGACGCCACATAGGCGTCATGGGTCGGATTGGCACCGACTTTCATGACGCCTACGTGGCGTCAAAGGTCAGGAAGGGGTTAAAGGGTTAAATGGCGGAAAAAGTTGGCGTGGGCTCCCGCGCAATTTTCTCCGCCAGAGTAGTAAAGCCAGTGACTGGAGGCAGATATTAATAGCCTGGAGAGGGTCCATGGTTATTGGCCCCCCCTGGCTAAAAACATCTGCCCCCAGCCACCCCAGAAAAGGCACATCTGTAAGATGCGCCTATTCTGGCACTTCTCCACTCTCTTCCCACTCCCGTGTAGTGGTGGGGTATGGGGTAATGAAGGGTTAATGTCACCTTGCTATTGGAAGGTGACATTAAGCCAGATTAATAATGGAGAGGCTTCAATTATGACACCTATCCATTATTAATCCAAAACTAGTAAAGGGTTAAAAAAACACATTATTAAAAATTATTTTAATGAAATAAAAACAAAGGTTGTTGTAATAATTTATTCTTCGCTCAATCCTTCTGAAGACCCTCGCTCTGTAACAAAGTAAAAATAATAAACCAACAATATACATACCTTCCAAAGATCTGTAAGGTCCCACGATGTAAATCCATCTGAAGGGGTTAAAATATTTTGCAGCCAGGAGCTTTGCTAATGCATCGCTGCTCCTTGCTGCAAAACCCCGGAGAATGAAGGTAAAGTAGGTCAATGACCTATATTTACCTTCATTCGCGGTGAGGCGCCCTCTGCTGGCTGTTCCTGGAGCGTGGGAACTTTCCTAGAAAGCTCCCAGGCTCGAGTTCATATGAGGGCGCCTTCTGCTGGTTGTCCTCATATGAACTCGAGCCTGGGAGCTTTCTAGGAAAGTTCCCACGCTCCAGGAACAGCCAGCAGAGGGCGCCTCACCGCAAATGAAGGTAAATATAGGTCATTGACCTACTTTACCTTCATTCTCCGGGGTTTTGCAGCTAGGAGCAGCGCTGCATTAGCAGAGCTCCTGGCTGCAAAATGTTTTAAAGGGACTCTGTCACCTGAATTTGGCGGGACTGGTTTTGGGTCATATGGGCAGAGTTTTCGGGTGTTTGATTCACCCTTTCCTTACCTGCTGGCTGCATGCTGGCTGCAATATTGGATTGAAGTTCATTCTCTGTCCTCCGTAGTACACGCCTGCGCAAGGCAAGATTGCTTTGCGCAGGCGTGTACTATGGAGGACAGAGAATGAACTTCAATCCAATATTGCAGCCAGCATGCAGCCAGCAGGTAAGGAAAGGGTGAATCAAACACCCGTGAACTCCACCCATATGACCCAAAACCAGTCCGCCAAATTCAGGTGACAGGTTCCCTTTAACCCCTTCAGATGGAATTACATCGTGGGACCTTACAGATCTTCGGAAGGTATGTATATTGTTAGTTTATTATTTTTACTTTGTTACAGAGCGAGGGTCTTCAGAAGGATTGAGCGAAGAATAAATTATTACAACAACCTTTGTTTTTATTTCATTAAAATAATTTTTAATAATGTGTGTTTTTTTTTAACCCTTTACTAGTTTTGGATTAATAATGGATAGGTGTCATAATTGACGCCTCTCCATTATTAATTTGGCTTAATGTCACCTTACAATAGCAAGGTGACATTGACCCTTCATTACCCCATATCCCACCACTACACGGGAATGGGAAGAGAGTGGCCAAGTGCCAGAATAGGCGCATCTTCCAGATGTGCCTTTTCTGGGGTGGCTGGAGGCAGGTGTTTTTAGCCGGGGGGGGGGCAATAACCATGGACCCTCTCCAGGCTATTAATATCTGCCCTCAGTCACTGGCTTTACTACTCTGGCGGAGAAAATTGCGCGGGAGCCCACGCCAATTTTTTCCGCCATTTAACCCTTTAATAGCTAGAACGATCAAATTTTGCATATACACACTACTAACATTAGTAGTGTGGAATATGCAAAAAAAATGGTGATATGAGATGGTTTACTGTATGTAAACCAGGTTTCATATCATGTCGGGTTTAGGAAGGAGATAGCAAAAGCCGGTAATTGAATTACCGGCTTTTAAGCTATCTAGCGCTATATGAAGTAATAATATATATACATATATGTGTCTCACCGACGTGTGTGTGTGTATGTATATATATATATATATATATATATATATATCTATCTATACTATGTGTACACATTTATTCTACCTATTCTATTGTAAGCTGGCAGTGTGATTTTACTGTACACCACACTGAATTGCCGGCTTTTCTCTCTAACAGCGCTGCGTATTTCTCGCAAGTCACACTGCTGGTCCGTGTGTAATCCGTATTTTTGGGGCTTCCATAGACTTTCATTGGCTTTTTTTTGCGCAATACGGTGACAAACGCAGCATGCTGCAATTTTCTACGGCCGTAGAAAGCCGTATAATACTGATCAGTAAAATACGGCAGATAGGAGCAGGGGCATAGAGAATAATTGGGACGTTTGTTAGGCGAGTTTTACGGACGTATTTTATGCGCTCATACGTCCGTAAAACTCGCTAGTGTGACGCCGGCCTAATAGTGTGGGAACCTGTTTTTCAAAGCTAGCAAAAGTGTGAGATGGGTCACACCTATACAATACCTTCAGGCATATCAGTAGAATATAGCACGAAGAGTCTCCCAATAATTAAAACGTAACTTTTAATCACTAAGATAAAATGGACAAACTAACATGACACAATTAACCCATGTGAATAAGATGCTCGTGCAAGCCAGTGCTCAAGATAAAAATTGGTTTGATCTCACCAATGGGAACAGACAAATGTCCACAGCAGATTCCTCCTGTTGCCTTCTTTAGATAAACGCTCTGTCGTGCCCCTTGTATCTCGCGTATGTGTGATCCCGGCCTTAGACTAAACAGTTATTGTTTGGTAAATAATTAAAGCTGCTTGCCATTTTTATGGATGGTTTAAGTTGAAATGTTCAAAAATATAAAACTCAAGGATATTTTATTAAAAAAAAGTTTTTTTTTTTATCTTAGCAGATGACTGTACCAGGAGATCAGAGGGACAGTTGACCTCTTCAGTTTTTAAATCTGATGATCTTGAGATCCTACAAGATACAACTGAAGGGAATGCCGTTACTCCAGATATAGCATCATCAATTCACAGCAAAGATCTGTCTTCTGGTCCTATGAAACAGGTCTCATCTTCTGATTCATTGGTAACTAAGGAAAATCAAAGTCATAAACGAGGCATTAAAAGACAAACTGCTTCTAAAGCAAATAAGTCATTTTCCTGTTCAGAATGTGGGAAATGTTTTAACCAGAAATGGCATCTTGTTAGTCACCAGAGAAATCACACAGGAGAGAAGCCTTTTTCCTGTTCAGAATGTGGGAAATGTTTTATCCATAAATCTGGTTTGATTAGGCACTATATAACTCACACAGGGGAGAAGCCTTTTTCCTGCTCAGAATGTGGGAAATGTTTTAACCAGAAAGGGAATCTTGCTGAACACAAAAGAACTCACACAGGGGAGAAGCCATATTCATGTTCAGAATGTGGGAAATATTTTGCATTTAAAACAACTCGTGATAGCCATCAAAGAACCCACACAGGGGAGAAGCCTTTTTCCTGTTCAGACTGTGGGAAATGTTTTACACGTAAATCACTACTTGTTACTCACCATAGAACTCACACAGGGGAGAAGCCTTTTTCCTGTTCAGAATGTGGGAAATGTTTTAACCAGAAATCAGATTTGGTTAGGCACCATAGAACTCACACAGGGGAAAAGCCTTTTTCCTGTTCAGAATGTGGGAAATGTTTTAACCTGAAATCAGATTTGGTTAGGCACCATAGAACGCACACAAGGGAGAAATCTTTCCTGTTCAGAATGTGGGAAATGTTTTAACCTGAAATCAGAATTGGTTTTTCACCATAGAACTCACACAGGAGAGAAGCCTTTTTCCTGTTCAGAATGTGGGATATGTTTTAACAGGAAAGCGCTTCTTGTTAGGCATCAGAGCAGTCACACAGAGAAGCCTTTTTCATTTTCCTAATGTGGGAAATACTTTACTTGGAAATCAACTGTTAATAAACATCAGAGACATCACATAGGGGAGAAGCCTTTATGTTCATAATGTTAGCATAGTTTTTACCAAAATTGAATCTTCTTAAATGGGTTGTCTCTTGTCATTCCTCATGTTTGTTGACAAAAAGGATAAAACTGAACTTTATTAATTCCAAATGTAAAACTATACCCATAATTTACCCCCTGAAGGTTAGTCAGTAGGTGACTAATGGAAAAAACATGTACCCCACATTTCATTATATAGAGTGAGGTGACGTATACACACTCGCTCACCAAGCCTCTCATTTCTACGGGCTTCAGCGTGTTAGGGGTCGAGTTCCCGCCTCTGCACAGTTGGAATCTCGGACCGTCTCTGCTGCGTTCTCCCATTCTTCTCCTGCCGCAGTGGAGTCTGCTCAACGGAGACGTCGGTCCCAGCGTCTTGCTCAGTTCCACTTTGTACAAAGAGTTACTGCTGCTTTTCCTGCTTCTGCCATTGAAGCCAGTGTTGGGCAGCGGCGAGCAGATGCTTTTGGGACTAAGTCCTGCTTTTCTCTTTCTGAGCATGCCCAGGGCAAGATCTCCCATTGGAGATCGAGGGTCGCATGCTCAGGTACTGCAGCAAATCCCATTGGTCCTCCAGGAAGGTCCTGAAAGTGCAAAACTTCGGTAGCAGCTTCCCACTGGTCCTTTATTGGAAGGTCCTGAACGTGCTGCAACTATATAAGCTGCGCATGACCGCACGGCCATGGGCTAGTATTGACTTGTTACAATCTGTGTGTGTAGATGGATGTATGTCAATGGATGAAAGCTCCTAAATCATTCCCATTCCTAGTGTTGTTGACTGTTCGCGAATGATGGTAGCTATCTAGCGCCCGACTAAGCCATCAGCATGAAACATACATTACAGCGTCTAGTTGCTGTGACCGCCAGTGCGGCACCGTGCACTTTCTCAGCACCGCAGCGGCACCGCACGCACTCAAGTGCATGTTTAATACATTTATTTCTGTCACTCTGACACCCCAGTAGCGGTGTCGAGCGCATGAGGTTTTTATGAACTCTATTCCTGTGTCTTGGGATTGAGTTCTGAGACTCCTTGCTTGTGCTCTTGGTGTGGTACCGCGGCCCTGTGACGCAACAGGGTTCGCTTCCTTGACACAGGGTGAAGTAAACCCGTGTGTGTATTCACATTCTACCGCCATATCGTCCGTCATCACTAGCAGCAGGTTTTCACCTGCACGGTGGACCCCGGACTGCGAACGCACCTGATATTATTCCATCTTAAACTTGGTGCGTTCCGCCAGTCCTAACAAAGCATCCTCACCAAAGGCGACTCATCAGGAGACTATTTAATATTGACCTATATTTAAGGAATGCTAGACAAAATACTAAAACCATGTATCATGTTATCCGAAACAGTCAGAAAACCAGCCACATATTGGCAGATCCCAGACCTCAAACTATATACTTCATAAGTTTATAATTATAAGCCACTCCAGTGTCAGGAATAGATAGTATGTGGAAAATACAGTATAATTCTTGTGTTTTTCTCCTATAGTGACTGCCCTAGTTTGGTATTGTAACAGCTGTTAATTAGTAGTGCAAAGTGTCCTAGGCTAAACTCCGTTTTCAGATGGCCCAATATGTACCACTCAGGGAAATCTTACCTGCTCCAAAGATCAATAGCAGCTTCTAATGGCCATGCTGCGTGTTATGGCTGGCAATCAGGCAACACAGCGTGCAGTAATCAGCGCACATACAGAGATCTGGCAATAACCCAAAACAATAGGACGAGCTCTGAGACGTGGAATCTCTGTAGACTGCAGTACCTGATCTATCCTCACACAACTGGAAGCAGCAGTGGATTGCGCCTATCAACTACCTATGCAACTCGGCACTGCCTGAGGAGCTGACTAGCCTGAAGATAGAAATACAAGCCTGACTTACCTCAGAGAAATACCCCAAAGGAATAGGCAGCCCCCACATATAATGACTGTTAGCAAGATGAAAAGACAAACGTAGGAATGAAATAGATTCAGCAAAGTGAGGCCCGATATTCTAGACAGAGCGAGGATAGCAAAGAGAACTATGCAGTCTACAAAAAACCCTAAAACGAAAACCACGCAAAGGGGCAAAAAGACCCACCGTGCCGAACTAACAGCACGGCGGTGCACCCCTTGCTTCTCAGAGCTTCCAGCAAAAGATAATAACAAGCTGGACAGAAAAAACAGAAAATAAACTAGAAGCACTTATCTAGCAGAGCAGCAGGCCCAAGGAAAGATGCAGTAGCTCAGATCCAACACTGGAACATTGACAAGGAGCAAGGAAGACAGACTCAGGTGGAGCTAAATAGCAAGGCAGCCAACGAGCTCACCAAAACACCTGAGGGAGGAAGCCCAGAGACTGCAATACCACTTGTGACCACAGAAGTGAACTCAGCCACAGAATTCACAACAGTACCCCCCCCTTGAGGAGGGGTCACCGAACCCTCACCAGAACCCCCAGGCCGACCAGGATGAGCCACATGAAAGGCACGAACAAGATCTGGGGCATGGACATCAGAGGCAAAAACCCAGGAATTATCTTCCTGAGCATAACCCTTCCATTTGACCAGATACTGGAGTTTCCGTCTAGAGACACGAGAATCCAAAATCTTCTCCACAATATACTCCAATTCCCCCTCCACCAAAACAGGGGCAGGAGGCTCCACAGATGGAACCATAGGTGCCACGTATCTCCTCAACAACGACCTATGGAATACATTATGTATGGAAAAGGAGTCTGGGAGGGTCAGACGAAAAGACACCGGATTGAGAATCTCAGAAATCCTATACGGACCAATAAAACGAGGTTTAAATTTAGGAGAGGAAACCTTCATAGGTATATGACGAGAAGATAACCAAACCAGATCCCCAACACGAAGTCGGGGTCCCACACGGCGTCTGCGATTAGCGAAAAGCTGAGCCTTCTCCTGGGACAAGGTCAAATTGTCCACTACCTGAGTCCAGATCTGCTGCAACCTGTCCACCACATAATCCACACCAGGACAGTCCGAAGACTCAACCTGTCCTGAAGAGAAACGAGGATGGAACCCAGAATTGCAGAAAAATGGAGAGACCAAGGTAGCCGAGCTGGCCCGATTATTAAGGGCGAACTCAGCCAACGGCAAAAATGACACCCAATCATCCTGGTCAGCGGAAACAAAACATCTCAGATATGTTTCCAAGGTCTGATTGGTTCGTTCGGTCTGGCCATTAGTCTGAGGATGGAAGGCCGAGGAAAAAGATAGGTCAATGCCCATCCTACCACAAAAGGCTCGCCAGAACCTCGAGACAAACTGGGAACCTCTGTCAGAAACAATATTCTCAGGAATGCCATGTAAACGAACCACATGCTGGAAGAACAAAGGCACCAAATCAGAGGAGGAAGGCAATTTAACCAAGGGCACCAGATGGACCATTTTAGAAAAGCGATCACAGACCACCCAAATGACAGACATCTTTTGAGAAACGGGAAGGTCAGAAATGAAATCCATCGAAATATGTGTCCAAGGCCTCTTCGGGACCGGCAAGGGCAAAAGCAACCCACTGGCACGTGAACAGCAGGGCTTAGCCCTAGCACAAATTCCACAGGACTGCACAAAAGCACGCACATCCCGTGACAGAGATGGCCACCAGAAGGATCTAGCAACCAACTCCCTGGTACCAAAGATTCCTGGATGACCGGCCAGCACCGAACAATGAAGTTCAGAGATAACTTTACTAGTCCACCTATCAGGGACGAACAGTTTCTCGGCCGGACAACGATCAGGTTTATTAGCCTGAAATTTCTGCAACACTCTCCGCAAATCAGGGGAGATGGCAGACACAATGACTCCTTCCTTGAGGATACTCGCCGGCTCAGATAACCCCGGAGAGTCGGGCACAAAACTCCTAGACAGAGCATCCGCCTTCACATTTTTAGAGCCCGGAAGGTATGAAATCACAAAATCAAAACGAGCAAAAAATAACGACCAACGGGCCTGTCTAGGATTCAAGCGCTTGGCAGACTCAAGATAAGTAAGGTTCTTATGATCAGTCAAAACCACCACGCGATGCTTAGCACCCTCAAGCCAATGACGCCACTCCTCGAATGCCCACTTCATGGCCAGCAACTCTCGGTTGCCCACATCATAATTACGCTCAGCAGCAGAAAATTTCCTGGAAAAGAAAGCACATGGTTTGAACACTGAGCAACCAGAACCTCTCTGTGACAAAAGCGCCCCTGCACCAATCTCAGAAGCATCAACCTCGACCTGGAACGGAAGATAAACATCAGGTTGACACAACACAGGGGCACAGCAAAAACGACGCTTCAACTCCTGAAAAGCTTCCACGGCAGCAGAAGACAAATTAACCAAATCAGCACCCTTCTTGGTCAAATCGGTCAATGGTCTGGCAATGCTAGAAAAATTACAGATGAAGCGACGATAAAAATTAGCAAAGCCCAGGAATTTCTGCAAACTTTTTAGAGATGTCGGCTGAGTCCAATCCTGGATGGCCTGAACCTTAACCGGATCCATCTCGATAGTAGAAGGGGAAAAGATGAACCCCAAAAATGAAACTTTCTGCACACCGAAGAGACACTTTGATCCCTTCACGAACAAGGAATTAGCACGCAGTACCTGGAAAACCATTCTGACTTGCTTCACATGAGACTCCCAATCATCTGAGAAGATCAAAATGTCATCCAAGTAAACAATCAAGAATTTATCCAGATACTCACGGAAAATGTCATGCATAAAAGACTGAAAAACAGATGGAGCATTGGCAAGTCCGAACGGCATCACCAGATACTCAAAATGACCCTCGGGCGTATTAAATGCCGTTTTCCATTCATCTCCCTGCCTGATTCTCACCAGATTATACGCACCACGAAGATCAATCTTAGTAAACCAACTAGCCCCCTTAATCCGAGCAAACAAGTCAGAAATCAATGGCAAGGGATACTGAAACTTAACAGTGATCTTATTAAGAAGGCGGTAATCAATACACGGTCTTAACGAACCATCCTTCTTGGCTACAAAAAAGAACCCTGCTCCCAATGGTGACGACGATGGGCGAATATGTCCCTTCTCCAGGGACTCCTTCACATAACTGCGCATAGCGGTGTGTTCAGGTACGGACAAATTAAATAAACGACCCTTAGGGAATTTACTACCAGGAATCAAATCGATAGCACAATCACAATTCCTATGCGGAGGAAGGGCATCAGACTTGGACTCTTCAAATACATCCTGAAAGTCCGACAAGAACTCTGGGATGTCAGAAGGAATGGATGACGAAATAGACAAAAATGGAACATCACCATGTACTCCCTGACAACCCCAGCTGGTTACCGACATAGAGTTCCAATCCAATACTGGATTATGGGTTTGTAGCCATGGCAACCCCAACACGACCACATCATGCAAATTATGCAGTACCAAAAAGCGAATAACTTCCTGATGTGCAGGAGCCATGCACATGGTCAGCTGGGCCCAGTACTGAGGCTTATTCTTGGCCAGAGGTGTAGCATCAATTCCTCTCAACGGAATAGGACACCGCAAAGGCTCCAAGAAAAATCCACAACGTTTAGCATAATCCAAATCCATCAGATTCAGGGCAGCGCCTGAATCCACAAACGCCATGACAGAATATGATGACAAAGAGCACATTAAGGTAATGGACAAAAGGAATTTGGACTGTACAGTACCAATAACGGCAGAGCTATCGAACCGCCTAGTGCGTTTAGGACAATTAGAAATAGCATGAGTAGAATCACCACAATAGAAACACAGTCTGTTCAGACGTCTGTGTTCGTGCCGTTCTACTTTAGTCATAGTCCTGTCGCACTGCATAGGCTCAGGCTTACTCTCAGACAATACCGCCAGATGGTGCACAGATTTACGCTCGCGCAAGCGACGACCGATCTGAATGGCCAAGGACATAGACTCATTCAAACCAGCAGGCATAGGAAATCCCACCATTACATCCTTAAGAGCTTCAGAGAGACCCTTTCTGAACAAAGCCGCTAGTGCAGATTCATTCCACAGAGTGAGTACTGACCATTTTCTAAATTTCTGACAATATACTTCTACATCATCCTGACCCTGGCATAAAGCCAGCAGATTTTTCTCAGCTTGATCCACTGAATTAGGCTCATCGTAAAGCAATCCCAGCGCCTGGAAAAATGCATCAACATTACTCAATGCAGAATCTCCTGGTGCAAGAGAAAACGCCCAGTCCTGTGGGTCGCCGCGCAAAAAAGAAATAATAATCAAAACCTGTTGAATAGGATTACCAGAAGAATGAGGTTTCAAGGCCAAAAATAGCTTACAATTATTTCTGAAGCTCAGGAACTTAGTTCTGTCACCAAAAAACAAATCAGGAATCGGAATTCTTGGTTCTAGCATCGATTTCTGATCAATAGTATCTTGAATCTTTTGTACATTTACAACGAGATTATCCATTGAGGAGCACAGAGCCTGAATATCCATGTCCACAGCTGTGTCCTGAAGCACTCTAATGTCTAGGGGAAAAAAAAGACTGAAGACAGAGCTAAGAAAAAAAAATGCTGTCAGGATTTCTTTTTTCCCTCTATTGGAAATCATTGAATGGCTCCTTGTACTGTTATGGCTGGCAATCAGGCAACACAGCGTGCAGTAATCAGCGCACATACAGAGATCTGGCAATAACCCAAAACAATAGGACGAGCTCTGAGACGTGGAATCTCTGTAGACTGCAGTACCTGATCTATCCTCACACAACTGGAAGCAGCAGTGGATTGCGCCTATCAACTACCTATGCAACTCGGCACTGCCTGAGGAGCTGACTAGCCTGAAGATAGAAATACAAGCCTGACTTACCTCAGAGAAATACCCCAAAGGAATAGGCAGCCCCCACATATAATGACTGTTAGCAAGATGAAAAGACAAACGTAGGAATGAAATAGATTCAGCAAAGTGAGGCCCGATATTCTAGACAGAGCGAGGATAGCAAAGAGAACTATGCAGTCTACAAAAAACCCTAAAACGAAAACCACGCAAAGGGGCAAAAAGACCCACCGTGCCGAACTAACAGCACGGCGGTGCACCCCTTGCTTCTCAGAGCTTCCAGCAAAAGATAATAACAAGCTGGACAGAAAAAACAGAAAATAAACTAGAAGCACTTATCTAGCAGAGCAGCAGGCCCAAGGAAAGATGCAGTAGCTCAGATCCAACACTGGAACATTGACAAGGAGCAAGGAAGACAGACTCAGGTGGAGCTAAATAGCAAGGCAGCCAACGAGCTCACCAAAACACCTGAGGGAGGAAGCCCAGAGACTGCAATACCACTTGTGACCACAGAAGTGAACTCAGCCACAGAATTCACAACAGCTGCGGATGTCAAGGAATGAGTGCAATATTCTTATAAAGACTACGGATATGTGCAACCATAATGTATGGATGATCTGCAGGGCCGCCATCAGGGCATTACAGACGTGACTGGCGTAAGGGGCCCGGTGAGCAGAGGGGGCCCGCATCGGGCCCCCTCTTACCTGCTCACCGGGCTCCTACCGGCAGCCGCAGGCTGAACCGGGCCCTTAGCGGCGGCCGGCGCTGCAGCTGTACGCTATTGACATGCGGGCCCGCACGTCAATAGTTAACAGCCGCCAGCCGCAGCGTGCAGGTCGCCGGCGTCTGACGTCATTGTCAGTCGCCGGCGAGTGCACAGTGCAGCTGCGTGGAGAGATCAGCAGCGCGGCAGGTAAGTAGAACTTTTTTTTTTTCTATTAAGAGCGGCGATCGGGGGGGGGAGGTTTGGGCAGAAGGCAGCTGGACACAGAGGGGGCAGAAGGCAGCTGGACACAGAGGGGGCAGAAGGCAGCTGGACACAGAGGGGGCAGAAGGCAGCTGGACACAGAGGGGGCAGAAGGCAGCTGGACACAGGGGGGCAGAAGGCAGCTGGACACAGGGGGGCAGAAGGCAGCTGGACACAGAGGGGGCAGAAGGCAGCTGGACACAGGGGGGCAGTAAAGCTGGACACAGAGGGGGCAGAAGGCAGCTGGACACAGAGGGGGCAGAAGGCAGCTGGACACGGGGGCAGAAGGCAGCTGGACACAGGGGGGCAGAAGGCAGCTGGACACGGGGGCAGAAGGCAGCTGGACACAGAGGGGGCAGAAGGCAGCTGGACACAGGGGGGCAGTAAAGCTGGACACAGAGGGGGCAGAAGGCAGCTGGACACAGGGGGGCAGTAAAGCTGGACACAGAGGGGGCAGAAGGCAGCTGGACACAGGGGGGCAGAAGGCAGCTGGACACAGAGGGGGCAGAAGGCAGCTGGACACAGAGGGGGCAGAAGGCAGCTGGACACAGGGGGGCAGAAGGCAGCTGGACACAGGGGGGCAGAAGGCAGCTGGACACAGAGGGGGCAGAAGGCAGCTGGACACAGGGGGGCAGAAGGCAGCTGGACACAGAGGGGGCAGAAGGCAGCTGGACACAGGGGGGCAGAAGGCAGCTGGACACAGAGGGGGCAGAAGGCAGCTGGACACGGGGGGCAGAAGGCTGGACACGGGGGCAGTAAAGCTGGACACAGGGGGGCAGAAGGCAGCTGGACACAGAGGGGGCAGAAGGCAGCTGGACACAGAGGGGGCAGAAGGCAGCTGGACACAGAGGGGGCAGAAGGCAGCTGGACACGGGGGCAGAAGGCAGCTGGACACAGAGGGGGCAGAAGGCAGCTGGACACAGGGGGGCAGAAGGCAGCTGGACACGGGGGCAGAAGGCAGCTGGACACGGGGGGCAGAAGGCTGGACACAGGGGGGCAGTAAAGCTGGACACGGGGGGCAGAAGGCTGGACACAGAGGGGGCAGTAAAGCTGGACACGGGGCAGTAAAGCTGGACACAGAGGGGGCAGTAAATCTGGACACAGAGGGGGCAGTAAATCTGGACACAGAGGGGGCAGTAAATCTGGACACAGAGGGGGCAGTAAATCTGGACACAGAGGGGGCAGTAAATCTGGACACAGAGGGGGCAGTAAATCTGGACACAGAGGGGGCAGTAAAGCTGGACACGGGGGGGGGGGGCAGAAAGCTGGACACGGGGGGGGGCAGAAAGCTGGACACGGGGGGGGGGCAGAAAGCTGGACGGGGGGGCGGGGCAGAAAGCTGGACATGGGGGGGGCAGAGAGCTGGACACATGGGGGGCAGAAAGCTGGACACATGGGGGGCAGAAAGCTGGACAGAGATGGGGCAGAGTGCTGGACAGAGATGGGGCAGAGTGCTGGACAGAGATGGGGCAGAGTGCTGGACAGAGATGGGGCAGAGTGCTGGACAGAGATGGGGCAGAGTGCTGGGCAGAGTGCTGGACAGAGATGGGGCAGAGTGCTGGACAGAGATGGGGCAGAGTGCTGGACAGAGATGGGGCAGAGTGCTGGACAGAGATGGGGCAGAGTGCTGGACAGAGATGGGGCAGAGTGCTGGACAGAGATGGGGCAGAGTGCTGGACAGAGATGGTGCAGGATTGGAAACAGATGGGGCAGGATGGATACGATGGAGACAGATGGGGCAGGATGGGGAGATCATATGGGGTAGAATGGATACTCATGAGGGCAGGATGAGAGAACATATGGCTGGAGCCTGAAATGAGACACACGGTGGCCAGGATGGCGAATATTACCATAGGGGCTAATTAAGGGATATTATTATTGCAGTGATGTATTTATTTTATTTTTTGAGTATACTGTTTTAAATGGGGGGGCGGTCCTGTTACTGTAGAGTGATACTATGTTGCCTTCTTCATGTGGTGTAATGTAGAAGTTGGGAAAATTAAGTAATGTGTTCTACAAGCGGAACTCGAGATAACTGTTTTATTTCCTGCAGAGACGAGTCCTGGCTGGATAAAGTGATGGCGGTCTGTGCTGGATGAAAGATGAAGGACTTCACCTAGAGACGTCACTGGTGAGTCAGTGTTACCTATACACTTACACTATACACTGTATACTATATACAGAGGTCCTGTGTACAATGTCACCAGTGATCACTGTATTATCTATACATTATATACAGAGCTCCTGTGTGTAATGTCACCAGTGATCACTGTATTACCTGTACACAGACACTGCTTACTAATTACAGATCTCCTGTGCATAATGGCACTGATGGTGATAGTATTGTGGGGTTTTTTTGTATTACTGATCAGTATTGTAGTATTCAGTCATTGTTGGTAATATGTGGTCTGGTCATGATGTGGAGGTAATATGTGGTCTGGTCATGGTGTAGCGGTATTTGTTCCTTGTATTTTATATTATTCGATCACTGTGGTGGTAATATGTCATCTGGTCATAGTGCTGTGGTATTTGTTCCTTGTATGTAGTATTATAGGTCATTTTAAAAATTGAAAAATAAATAAAAATATACCTAAATTGTATTGCATATTTTAACAAATATTTAGTAGGTTACAGTAGAGTAGGGCCCGGCCAAAAGTGTCTACCTTGTTGTGGTGGCGGCTTAAAAAATCTTTTGGCCAAAACAAAAGCTGCCGGCTATATGTGTGATCTGGTGATGGGAACTGTTAATGTGTGATAGGTGAGAAGTGGAGATTTTCCAAGAGAGAGTGGTGGGACTGTGGACAGTTCGTGGGGTGGAGCCTGGAGGCGGGGCTGGGGTGGAGCCTGGGCGGAGTTTCAAGGGGGCCCCGAAAATTTTGCCAGTATGGGGCCCCGAAATTTCTAGTGGCAGCCCTGATGATCTGTGCCATTATTTAGTATGAAAATGTCACGAAGTGACTGGCCCAGTGTGACACGACCCAGCAACATACAGCATTGTATCTTAATTAACCAGAAAACTATTTTTAGCAAATTAAAAATAGTAGAATGTTATCTGTATTTTTGTTTTCAAATTTAAGTGTTGATTTCTGGTTGGTCAAGAAAACAGACTTTTGTTAGTGTAAGCCTGGAATATTGACTTTTATTGTGGCTTATCCTTGATCACTAGTGATGTTTGCTGTTATGCTAATTATGCATTTTTTTATTGAGCCAGTTTGTTGGCTTCTAAAGCAGAGAGGGAAAAGCTTTTGCAGATAGTTTAAATAATCAATTAATGCTATTTGATCTCGTCTGCATTCTTACCCTTTATGTAAATACTGAATGAGGGCCACTTGTTAAGTCTAAAAATAGGTTAGATGCCTCTGTATAAGGATACTGAGAGAAACAGCCAGAGAGATTCTGCCAAGACATCCATATATCTCAAAAAGACCAGAGAAAGAACAGCAGCCATTTTACATCATGGCTCAATTACGAGGGACAAGGAGCTATCATTCTATAGGTAACAACCTAGGGGTTTTCAGCCTTAGTTGGAAGAATACAGATCTGTTCCATAGACCATCACTGAACCATGTATACGTTTGGAGAAGCCAGGTCGTGATCCTCAGATCAACTGGCCTTGTACCTTGTGTGGACTCGGTGGACTGTCATCTTCCTACACTTGTTGTTACCTCCTCTCTGTGTGTGTGCCACAGGTGGAGTAACCGACCATGGAATATGAAGCCAGGTTGTGATCCTCAGATCCACTGGCCTTGTAGCTTATATGGACTCAGTGGACTGTCCTCTTCCTACGCTTGTAGTTACCTCCTCTCTGTGCATGCCACAGGGTACTGTTTTTACAGAGACAGAAGTTGTAATCAATCATGTATACATACATATATGTATGTGTGTATGAAGCCCCGCCCATTCCACATAGCCCCGCCCACTCCACATAGCCACACTCACTCCATACGCAAAGCCCCGTATAATATCTAATATAACTATTTCAGAGGCACATCTTCTTGACCACAATAGCTTACACTGCCTGTGTTGCCCATAGCAACCAATCACTAAGCATCTTTCATTTCACCAGAGCCGTCTAGAAGATGAAAGCTGAGCTGTGATTGGCTGCTATGAGCAACAGTTTTCCTTGTAGACAGTTGTGGTAACTGACGCCTATTATTCTTCTCATTTCTATGGTGTTATCGTCCTTCTGTAAAGCTGGAAATAACACAATTTATGACCGTGCCGACACAGAGCCCCCTCTGCCACAGACTGCATGGGGCCCAGAATCAGGAACTTCTTTGTTTGGCATGAAGCATCTCATTAACTTCAACCACAGATTAAAGAAAGAAACACAAGACGGATTTCCCCAACCCATGAACCATTTTACTTGGTGTAACAACGTCACCCTGACAATGCCGGGTTCACTGTATACCTATTTATACAGCTACAACTAATGCCGCTCTAAATGACTCCTTCTATACAATATCTTAACTAAATGGTATTACTAAAATGCTCTGTGCTGCGGGGACACTGCGCCTCCACCGTGTACAGACAGGGGCAACCTCGAGACGACACACAGGTATATACTGTATACAGGGGAGAGGACACAGATATATACTATATACAAGGGAGATGACACAAAGGTGTATACTATATACAGGAGGAGATGACACACAGGTACAGTACAGACCAAAAGTTTGGACACACCTCATTTAAAGATTTTTCTGTATTTTCATTACTATGAAAATTGTACATTCACACTGAAGGCATCAAAACTATGAATTAACATATGTGGAATTATATACTTAACAAAAAAGTGTGAAACAACTGAAAACATGTCTTATATTCTAGGTTCTTCAAAGTAGCCACCTTTTGTTTTGATGACTGCTTTGCACACTCTTGGCATTCTCTTGATGAGCTTCAAGAGGTAGTCACCGGGAATGGTCTTCCAACAATCTTGAAGGAGTTCCCAGAGATGCTTAGCACTTGTTGGCCCTTTTGCCTTCACTCTGCGGTCCAGCTCACCCCAAACCATCTCGATTGGGTTCAGGTCTGGTGACTGTTGAGGCCAGGTCATCTGGCGTAGCACCTCATCACTCCCCTTCTTGGTCAAAAAGCCCTTACACAGCCTGTAGGTGTGTTTGGGGTCATTGTCCTGTTGAAAAATAAATGATGGTCCAACTAATCGCAAACCGGATGGAATAGCATGCCGCTGCAAGATGCTGTGGTAGCCATGCTTGTTCAGTATGCCTTCAATTTTGAATAAATCACCAACAGTGTCACCAGCAAAGCACCCCCACACCATCACACCTCCTCCTCCATGCATCACGGTGGGAACCAGGCATGTAGAGTCCATCCATTCACCTTTTCTGCGTCAAAGACACAGTGGTTGAAACCAAAGATCTCAAATTTGGACTCATCAGACCAAAGCACAAATTTCCACTGGTCTAATGTCCATTCCTTGTGTTCTTTAACCCAAACAAGTCTCTCCTGCTTGTTGCCTGTTCTTAGCAGTGGTTTCCTAGCAGCTGTAATACCATGAAGGCCTGCTACACAAAGTCTCCTCTTTACAGTTGTAGAGATGTGTCTGCTGCTAGAACTCTGTGTGGCATTGATCTGGTCTCTAATCTGAGCTGCTGTTAACCTGCGATTTCTGAGGCTGGTGACTCAGATAAACTTATTCTCAGAAGCAGAGGTGACTCTTGGTCTTCCTTTCCTGGGGCAGTCCTAGTGTGAGCCAGTTTCTTTGTAGCGCTTGATGGTTTTTGCCACTGCACTTGGGGACACTTTCAAAGTTTTCCCAATTTTTCGGACTGACTGACCTTCTTCATTTCTTATAGTAATGATGGCCACTCGTTTTACTTTACTTAGCTGCTTTTTTCTTGCCATAATACAAATTCTAAGAGTCTATTCGGTAGGACTATCAGCTCTGTATCCACCAATCACTGTAATGCCACAACCAACAAGGTTACGACATTAGGCTATGTGCACACTTTTCGGATTGAGGTGTACAATTTTCTGCACAAAATCCGCATCACCTGGCAGAAAACGCATATGCGGATTTGACGCTTTTTTTATGTGGATTTTGTGCGTTTTTGTTGCGGATTTTCTGCGTTTTTTACCTCTGCGGATTTCTATAATGGAAGGGTTCAGAAACGCTGCAGTTCCACACAAAAGAAGTGACATGCTACTTCTTTTGATCCGCAGCGGTTTTCATGATTATTTTTCCTCACCATAAGCACAGCATTTTTTTTCAATTGATTTACATTGTACTGTAAATCACTTTGCGGAACTGCAGCGTTTCTGCGTGGAAAAAAACGCGGCGGATCCACACTAATTCCGCATCCTGTGCACAAAGCCTTACAGTGGCAGACAATCCCTGCATGTTTATTGGCTCTCTAAAGAGCACCAAACATGCAGCGCGGGGACCCGAACTCCCGCCAAGCAAACCCGGAAATGCTCGGTGCTCACAGAGTACAGCGATGCTCTGGCCAGTAATGAGCATTACCGAGTATGCTCGCTCATCACTAGTGTAGTTCGTTCCCCCAGTTTTTTCGTTGTCTCTGGCATCCAGAGTGCTCATCCAATGGATCCTCCATTCTGTAGCCTGAGTGATCAGCTGAGGCTCTTTGTATCGCATTATTCACCTCATCAACAACACCTCCCTCATTTTCCCTTACTCCCATTCACTACACATTCTATCAGCTTCCACCATAGTAGCTTGACCCCGATACATGCTCACTAGGTTAATGCCTCCTGTTAACCAAAACAGCCACGATCAGGAACCAACACGAGCTCTACATTATACCCGGATCAGCTATTCTGCTGGGTCTTTGGACCCGTGTCCTGCAGCAGCTGATTTATGCATTGAATATGTTGGTAACTATCAGGTGAGTGTAATACTCCTCTATTTTCATTAGATCTTGTTATCAGATAAGACCCTATTTTTCGCTTGTTTGTTCCTCAGTATCTCGACTACAAGAAATCTCTGTAACGCTTTCAGCTTACTTGGTTAGAAGCATTCAAGGACTGCTTGGACCTTAACGGGGTCCATCTGAAAGCCTAATGCAGAAGCCAAATGTCCTGAGAACTGGACCTGCTGTACCACAAATTGCCATTTCTCCAGGTTAGCAAATAAATAGTTGTCACGTAGAACCTGGAGAACCTGCCTGACATGCTCACCATGCTCCACCAGAGTACGTGAGGAACTCAATATATCATCCAGGAAAATTACTACAAATCTACCAATCAGTGAGAAAAAATATAATTAATGACATTTTCAAAGACTGCCGGAGCATTGGTTACCCCGAATGACCGCATCAAATGTTCAGTCTGCCCCTCAGGTGTATTGTGTGCGATCTTCCATCTGTCACCATGGCAATACGTATAAGGTTATACGCCCCTCTCACATTATGGCCGGCGTCACACTCAGCGTATAAAAATACGGTCCGTAATTTACGGCCGTAATACGCAGAAAAGTCCCCAAAATAGTGATCCGTATCTCCTCCGTAGGCAGGGTGTGGCAGCGTATTTTGTGCATGGCATCCTCCATATGTAATCCGTATGGCATCCGTACTGCGAGACTTTCTCGCAGGCTTGCAAAACCGACATACGGATATACAAGGGATCCATGTGCTTAAAAAATAATAAAAACATATGTACTGTATATATATATATATATATATATATATATTAGTGAGACATATATATATATATATATTAATATTTCATCCAGCGCGAGATAGCTTAAAAGCCGGTAATTCAATTGCCGGCTTTTGCTATCTCCTTCCAAAACCCGACATGATATGAGACATGGTTTACATACAGTAAACCATGTCATATTCCCATTTTTTTTGCATATTCCACACTACTAATGTTAGTAGTGTGTATGTGCAAAATTTGGGCATTTTAGCTATTAAATTAAAGGGTTAAATGGCGGAAAAAATTGGCGTGGGCTCCCGAGCAATTTTCTCCGCCAGAGTAGTAAAGCCAGTGACTGAGGGCAGATATTAATAGCCTGGAGAGGGTCCACGTTTATTGGCCCCCCCCGGCTTAAAACATCTGCCCCCAGCCACCCCAGAAAAGGCACATCTGGAAGATGCGCCTATTCTGGCACTTGGCCACTCTCTTCCCATTCCCGTGTAGCGGTGGGATATGGGGTAATGAAGGGTCAATGTCACCTTGCTATTGTAAGGTGACATTAAGCCAGATTAATAATGGAGAGGCGTCAATTATGACACCTATCCATTATTAATCCAATAGTCTGAAATGGTTAAAAAAAACAAACACATTATTAAAAAGTCTTTTAATGAAATAAAAACATGTTGTTTTAATATTTTATTATTCTGGTAATCCACCTGAAGACCCTCGCTCTGTGACAAAGAAAAAATAATAAACCAACAATATCCATACCTTCCGAGGATCTGTCACGTCCCACGATGTAAATCCATCTGAAGGGGTTAATTTTTTTTACAGCCAGGAGCTCTGCTATAATGCAGCTATGCTCCTGACTGTAAAACCCCAGCGAATGAATGGAAACTAGGTCAATGACCTGTAGTTACCTTCATTCGCGGTGAGGCACCCTCTGCTGGATGTCCTTCGAGCGTGGGAAAAAATCAGAAAAGTTCCCAGGCTCGAGTTCATATGAGGACAACCAGCAGAGGGCGCATCACCGCGAATGAAGGTAACTACAGGTCATTGACCTAGTTTCCATTCATTCGCTGGGGTTTTACAGTCAGGAGCATAGCTGCATTATCATATATCCATCAGGTATTCCCCTTTCGCAGTCCTCTTTCACTGCACCCTTTTTTGCGGGCTCATCCCGGCAGCGACAGAGGGCTTCGGATAGGTCTCTCATGCCCGAGTTTTTGCACTTGAGCTCGGTTTTACACGAAGCAATCAAGACTTTAGGTGACAGAATGGATGTGTCTCATAACCTCTTAAATTGCCGGATCCAGGATGTCCCCAAAAGCCTTGATCAAGTTAAAGCCGACCTCCAGAGGCCAGCTCATCATTTTTTTAACCAAATAGAGCAGGGCATGTCGGAACACCTTAGCCCTGATCTCCAGCTCAGTGTGACGCAGGCCTGCAATGCTGCTTTTGTGCAGGCTATGCAGCAGAGTCGCAATGTACAGCAGACAGTGGTGGCATATCCAACTGTGCCGTCACTGTCACGATTAACCTCCATTCCTACCTCTGCTGCATACCACTCCACGGCCACCTCTATTCCATCCACAGGTGTACTCCACTACTTCGCCAACACAATGAGTGCTGTTGGACATCCCACCGCCACCACCGTGACAACCGCTGCTCCGGCTTGGACCTCCCCCACTGACACCACGATGCCGCAGGACCCTGGCGTGGCTTTTCGGCCCGGCCCCCTCCCGATGCAGCAGGACCCAGGCATGGCGTATCGGACCGCCCCCTCCCTCCCCCCCCGATGCAGCAGGACCTAGGCATGGCTTTCCGGGCAGGACACCCCCCGATGCAGCGGGACCCAGGCATGGCTTTCCAGGCAGGACCCACCCCGATGCAGCAGGACCTAGGCATGGCTTTCCGGGCAGGACCCACCCCGATGCAGCAGGACCCAGGCATGGCTTTCCGGGCAGGACCCACCCCAAGGCAGCAGGACCCAGGCATGGCTTTCCGGGCAGGACCCACCCCAATGCAGCAGGACCCAGGCATGGCTTTCCGGGCAGGCCCCCCCCCGATGCAGCAGGACCCTGGCAGGGCTTTATGTTCCCCCCCCCCCCCAGTAATGCAGCAGGACCCTGGGAGGGGTTTATGTTCCCCCCTCAACGATGCACCAGGACCCTGGCAGGGCTTTGTTTCCCCCCCACTATGATGCAGTTGGACTCTAGCGTGGCCGAGCGATCCACAATCAAAATGGACTGTGAGATAGTAGAGCTGGACCCTGACATGTCTCCCGCCACCACGCAACAACATATGAGCCCACCAAGACGTCCCCCTACCAGGCAAACACAAACGAAAACTCAGAAAACCAAAAAATACAAAAAACTCTTAGTATTCCTCCCCCATCACCTACCGATGTGTCTGTATTGTCAGTTTTGTCTCACCCTTCCAGTGCGTCTCAAGCCTCTCATGTGTTAAGCCCCATCCCCGAACTTCCAGACCCTTCCAGTTTCATTGCCCCTTCTCCTGCCACCTCTGCCTCCTCCACGGTGAGCCAGGCTTCAGTTCTTAACACCCCCCGTTTACATCACTCTACCCCAAGCCGTCGCGGTACAACCCGTCGCGGTACAAAAAAATAAGTTTTTAAATTTGTTTGTGAACTAAATAAAAAAATGTTAATTTGCCACAATTATGTTTGGTTTATTGTGTCTATCGCCGCCGTCAATACACACCAATAAACTTCGCCACACACTTATTCTTTGGACCAAAACATATCTCCAGTAGTTTAAAATACAAGACTACATCTATATGTGTGTCTTTAGTATACAGATATGAGGTGGCCCAAAAAATATAACAGTTATTTCCATACTCTGTTTTTGTACCTAGTGTGACAGTACAAAGAGAAAATGGTGGAAATCAAGTTCAGTACTCTACTGAACAGGTCAGGTGTCCAAAAACTCATAAGTTAAGATACCTGACCTATTGAGTTGATAACTGTTTTGTATATTCACCATATTCTCTTCTTTATACCTAATCTATTACACAACAAATGAGGTGACAATGGTTTTCACACGCTGCATATCTATGCTCACCTGGCCAGGTGTAAGAAATTGTGAATTCATGAGCATGTATATGTTTATCATGAATTTATTATTTCTGACACTTGACTTGATGGGTATAGATAGCGTGACAGTGATTGTCTAAAGGTACCTTCACACATAACGATATCGTTAACAATATCGTTGCTTTTTGTGACGTAGCAACGATATCGTTAAGGATATCGTTCTGTGTGACAGCGACCAACGATCAGGCCCCTGCTGGGAGATCGTTGGTCGCTGAACAAAGTCCAGAACTTTATTTCGTCGCTGGATCTCCCGTGGACATCGCTGGATCGGCGTGTGTGACACCGATCCAGCGATGTCTTCACTGGTAACAAGGGTAAACATCGGGTAACTAAGCGCAGGGCCGCGCTTAGTAACCCGATGTTTACCCTGGTTACCAGCGTAAAAGTAAAAAAAAAAAACACTACATACTTACCTACCGCTGTCTGTCCCCGGCGCTGTGCTCTGCACTCCTCCTGTACTGACTGTGAGCGTCGGTCAGCCGGAAAGCAGAGCGGTGACGTCACCGCTCTGCTTTCCAGCCGCTGTGCTCACAGCCAGTACAGGAGGAGTGCAGAGAAGCAGAGCGCCGGGGACAGACAGCGTTAGGTAAGCATGTAGTGTTTGTTTTTTTTTACTTTTACGCTGGTAACCAGGGTAAACATCGGGTTATTAAGCGCTGCCCTGCGCTTAGTAACCCGATGTTTACCCTGGTTACCCGGGGACTTCGGGATCGTTGGTCGCTGGAGAGCTGTCTGTGTGACAGCTCTCTAAGTCTTGACGCAATGACGTCAACAAGATTACCAATAAATCAACATGGTTACCAATAAATCAACATGGTTGCCATTATTAGAAGTATGCGGCCAGTGTTTTATATCATTATTTGTAAACCAAAATTGGGAGTGCAACAATATAAGAGGTCAATTATGATATTGAAATAATAACTATTACCTCATCATCTATCACCCACTCCTGGTTTTGGATTACAAAATATATACATACATATATCTACTGCCCGTCTTTGGTCAACCTTTGTTTAGAGAGGAAAAAGATAGGAGACACGGTCAACACAACCAACACTCAAGTTTATTAATTTGAAATATTTTTATCAGTATATAATAATTTGTAAAGATAAAGATACAACAGGACATTTACACAACATTGTCCTGCCATGACACCCGTCCAATATCGGAAACAAAATAGGCCGCAAATTGGTCCCGCATGAGACCAACGGCTGCAGTTGACCGCATCGGGTGGTGCTGAAAATCAGGCAGTGGGTGTGCAACTGGTTCATCCAGTTCAATGTGGAGTCGCTCCTTAGCAATTATGTAATTGTGGAGAACCACACAGGCTTTGACCACCTCGTCCACTGTTTCCACTTTTAGATTTATGGCTGTTGCAAGAATGCGCCATTTAGCAACCAGAATGCCAAAGGTGCACTCTACTGTTCTTCGGGCCCTGGTCAGTCTGTAGTTGAAGATCCTTCTAGTGTGGTCCAAGTCCCGACTAGAATATGGCTTCAGTAGATTTTCACACATCTGGAAGGCCTCATCCCCAACCATAACAAATGGCAGCGGTGGGCCTTGAGTGTTGGGGAGAGGCTGTGGATGGAGAAAATTAAAATTGTTGCCATACACCCGACGGCCCATATCCGAGCTCTTGAAAGTCTGGGAATCATTGCCACGGCCAAAAGCTCCAATGTCCACGGCGATGAAGCGACACTCCGCATCCGCTATTGCCATGAGCACTACAGAAAAATATTTTTTGTAGTTGAAAAACTCCGATCCGGTTCTGGCAGGTTTGATAATGCGGATGTGCTTTCCATCCACCTCCCCTAAACAGTTTGGGGAAATCACACACATTCAAAAATTTATCGGAAATTTCACGCCACATGTCCATGGTGGGTACTGGTATAAACTCCTCACGGAGTACATTCCATAACGCACGACAGGTGTCCACAACTATTCCGGACAGGGTTGATACCCCCTGCAGACTGTGAGCCCTCGCGGGCAGGGTCCTCCCTCCTTATGTACTCGTGTGCCTTGTTATCTGCTCATGTTTAATGTATTTGTCTATATTTGCCCCGTATTCACATGTAAAGCGCCATGGAATAAATGGCGCTATAAAAATGTATAATAATAATAATAATAATATTCCAAGGCGGTGTTGGAAGTGGAGGGAAGATAAACTCTCCCCTGTGGCAAGAAATCTACAAGAAAAACACACTAAAAAACAACAACATTAAAATCTACGCTTTTTATGGTTGTTTAAAAAGAAAAAGAAAAATACACATAAAATACATGTCATAATAACCAAAATTTGGACTGTCATTGGTTTAGATTTTGAACGTACCTTAATGTCACTAGCAGACGTTCCTCGGGTGGAATCGCTCTACGGAGCCGTGTCCTGTCGCCGTATGGCTCCTTGGACACGCGACAGCAAATCCCGGAACAATTCTTGCGACATTCTCGTGTACTCCTGGAATTTGTCCGGGTTGGCATTCAGCTCGGCATAGAGCGTGTGATAGGCTCCACGGCTCTCACGCTCTTCAATGATGGGGTGCCTCAAAAAACGCCTACGTTGTCTCCTCCATCTTTGGCGGTTTCGGTCTTGCTCCCAAGCAAAAGCACAGGCCAGAAAAATCTTGAAGCTGAAATCCAGGTTGAAATAAAAGCTCTCCATGGAAAGATCCATCATGACAAAGGAAACAGTAGCAAGCTGTTAAAATTTCTGTACCCCTAGGGTCAATATATAGAGAGCCCATCATATACGCCCTCTCTATTCCCATTGGTGGTGTCAGGTTATCTTTTTTTGGCTCCTTGAATTTTTTGTGAAATGTGCACAAAAAACGCAAATGCATTCAAACGCGTGTAAACGCTGCGTTTTTTTGTCGCATGCATTTAACGCATGCGTCAAAAAACGCAGCGTTGACATGCTTTTACATGCGTTTTTGCATGCGTTTTTGCATGTGTTTTAAACGCGTTAAAAACGCTGCAGATAAAAACGCAAGTGTGAAACCAGCCTTACCCCATATCCCATCTGGAGAATGCGCCTATTCTGGCACTTGGCCACTCTCTTCCCATTCCCGTGTAGCGGTGGGATATGGGGTAATGAAGGGTTAATGCCACCTTGCTATTGTAAGGTGACATTAAGCCAAATTAATAATGGAGAGGCGTCAATTATGACACCTATCCATTATTAATCCAAAACTAGTAAAGGGTTAAAAAAAACACAAACACATTAAAAATTATTTTAATGAAATAAAAACAAAGGTTGTTGTAATAATGTATTCTACGCTCAATCCTTCTGAAGACCCTCGCTCTGTAACAAAAAATAATAAACCAACAATATACATACTGTAACGTCCCACGATGTAAATCCATCTGAAGGGATTAAAATATTTTGCAGCCAGGAGCTTTGTTAATGCAGCGGTGCTCCTGGCTGCAAAACCCCGGGGAATGAAGGTAAAGTATTTACCTTCATTCGCGGTGATGCGCCCTCTGCTGGTTGTCCTCATATGAACTCGAGCCTGGGAGCTTTCTAGGAAAGTTCCCACGCTCCAGGAACAACCAGCAGAGGGCGCCTCACCGCAAATGAAGGTAAATATAGGTCATTGACCTACTTTACCTTCATTCTCCGGGTTTTTGCAGCAAGGAGCAGCGCTGCATTAGCAGAGCTCCTGGCTGCAAAATATTTTAACCCCTTCAGATGGATTTACATCGTGGGACGTTACAGATCTTCGGAAGGTATGTATATTGTTGGTTTATTATTTTTTATTTGTTACAGAGCAAGGGTCTTCAGAAGGATTGAGCGTAGAATAAATTATTACAACAACCTTTGTTTTTATTTCATTAAAATAATTTTTAATAATGTGTTTGTGTTTTTTTTTAACCCTTTACTAGTTTTGGATTAATAATGGATAGGTGTCATAATTGACGCCTCTCCATTATTAATTTGACTTAATGTCACCTTACAATAGCAAGGTGGTATTAACCCTTCATTACCCCATATCCCACCGCTACACGGGAATGGGAAGAGAGTGGCCAAGTGCCAGAATAGGCGCATCTTCCAGATGTGCCTTTTCTGGGGTGGCTGGGGGCAGATGTTTTTAGCCGGGGGGGGGGCAATAACCATGGACCCTCTCCAGGCTATTAATATCTGCCCCCAGTCACTGGCTTTACTACTCTGGCGGAGAAAATTGCGCGGGAGCCCACGCCAATTTTTTCCGCCATTTAACCCTTTAATTTAATAGCTAGAACGGCCAAATTTTGCATATACACACTACTAACATTAGTAGTGTGGAATATGCAAAAAAAATGGTGATATGAGATGGTTTACTGTATGTAACCATGTCTCATATCATGTCGGGTTTAGGAATGAGATAGCAAAAGCCGGCAATTGAATTACCGGCTTTAAAGCTATCTAGCGCTGGATGAAGTAATAATATATATACATATATGTGTCTTACTGACATATATATGTATATATACCTATTCTATGTGTACACATTTATTCTACCTATTCTATTGTAAGCTGTCAGTGTGATTTTACTGTACACCGCACTGAATTGCCGGCTTTTCTCTCTAACACCGCTGCGTATTTCTCGCAAGTCACACTGCTGGTCCGTGTGTAATCCGTATTTTTCTGGCTTCCATAGACTTTCATTGGCGATTTTTTTGTGCAATACTGTGACAAACGCAGCATGCTGTGATTTTCTACGGCCGTAGAAAGCCGTATAATACTGATCAGTAAAATACGGCAGATAGGAGCAGGGGCATAGAGAATAATTGGGCCGTGTGTAATGCGTGTTTTACGGACGTATTTTATGCGCTCATACGTCCGTAAAACTCGCTAGTGTGACGCCGGCCTAAGTCTGTAAAACCATTTATCTCCAGGTAAAGTGGCTAAACAGGTCAGGTGTAAGGGGTAAAGGATCGGGAAGGTGAGCTGTGATTTTATTACTCTCTCTGAAGTCCAAGCATGGACGCCGCCCTCCATCCTATTAACAAAACCCCCACAGTGACTGGAGAGGAGCATGGCCGTATATGACCCTTAGCCGGACACTGGAAAGGGTAAATAAGCGAGATTTCGGCATTTTAGCTCCTGGTGTGGAGGCGATAGCAAAATCATATGCCGCCATATACAAGACGTCCGGTAACCGGTAATAATTCCCTCATGTGTGGGGTCTATTTGTCTCCAGAGAAATCACACGTTACATTCCACACAGAACATTGTGTAGAAAAGGCGGCGCGAGGTAATTGTGCCAGTAGTGAGGGCGAATAATGGCGGAAATGTCACTGACTGAGAAGTTTCCATGTAGCGTCTTCACTGCGGATCACGTGACCCCTGACTCCTCCCCCCTGTGACCTCATCACAGGTCCTGTGCGCACAGAGCAGCCATATATGTGGAGTGCGGCTCTGCAGGTGGAGGTATGTGGAGATTCCCCATTACTGAGCGGGGGGGGGGGGGGGACGGGGACATTAACCCCTTCTGCACTACGACTCTTGGGGATTTTGTTGCCACTTTATAAGAATCATAACGTTGTTGTTCTGTTTCCTGTAATAGATACATACGAGCCAACTATGGAGGACAGGAAGTGAGGGAGCGGATTGTTCTCCTAGTACAGGGGCCCTTTCTTGGCCCCACACAGTGTAATGCCCCCATTATGCCCTGTAAGCAGGGTTCTGCCCCACACCCAGCTGCCTCGGGCACTTTACCATGAGCTGGTACCTCAGATTCTTCAAACTATTAACAACTTGTATATGAATGTCAGAGGGATTATTCGTATTAGGCTCACAGATATCCACCCTTTATTTTAAAATTTTAAACCTTTATTAAACCTTAATAAAAAATCTTATATAAACTTGACATCACACCAATACCACAAGAAAGAAAAACAACCAGGGGGGTTACCTGCCCCTAAACTGGCCTAAACTCAACCTACCTACTTGCGGAGGTTGGCACCCTAAACCTGCGCAGTGGCGCCCCCGCTCCTCGACGGCTCGCCCTGCTGGGCCCTATAGTGGCAGGGAGTGAGGAAGATGGTGAACAGGCAGGTGAGAAAGAGAAGAGGTATGTGTGCAGTATTGTTCCTGTATAGGCAGCTAGGGTAATTGTTCTTGATCTGTTGGAGCTAATGTGGGCTAAAATTTGGACTGCCCTCAATAGATAATATCGATAGCTATCTGAATAAGATGTATCTATAGCAGAAAATCTCTTCAGCTCAATGACATAGTATAATTAGGGTTATCTTATAGATTATACCTAGAGAAGAGATACCTATCTGCACCCTCACAACTCTTGGTCTAAACCAGGGGTCCCCAACTCCAGGCCTCCAGGGCCGCCAACAGTGCAGGTTTTCAGGATTTCTTTAGTATTGCATCGGTGGTAATGTGATCATCTGCACAGGTGATGATTCCAACCCCTGTGCAATACTAAGGTACAGTGTTCATTTTAGGACATGGTCACAAATCAAAGTCAAACATCAGAAATACTCTGTCTGATACCTCATTCTGATACTTGACTCTGATACCTAACTCTGATACCTGAGTCTGATACCTAACTCTGATACCTGAGTCTGATACCTAACTCTGATACTTGACTTTGATACCTAACTCTGATACCTGAGTCTGATACCTAACTCTGATACCTAACTCTGATACCTGACTCTGATACCTAACTCTGATACTTGACTTTGATATCTAACTCTGATACCTGACTCTGATACCTAACTCTGATACTTGACTCTGATACCTAACTCTGATACTTGACTCTGAAACCTAACTCTGATACTTGACTCTGATACCTAACTCTTACTAAGGAGATCCTGAAAACCTGCACTGTTGGCGGCCCTCGAGGCCTGGAGTTGGGGACCACTGGTCTAAACAGTGTATATAGGATTCATTTTGAGGAAAGATATACTGCACGCTCTCCTACTATCTGCACCCTCACAAATCTTGGTCTAAACAGTGTATATAGGATCCATTTTGAGGAAGGATATACTGCACGCTCTCCTACATCCTCTATGTGCAAAAAATGCAAAAGTTATAATCCCTATCAGTCTAGATAAATGAACATGAGCAAGATATATCTCAGTTTCTATCGATATTGCACATATATTGGCCAGAAGAAAATAAAAAAACAAAACCAAAACACCAACACCCTAAAAACAGTGCAACATGTCATGGGTCAAATGGCAATTTAGGATTCATGTAGCCATTATGCCCTGAATCACATTTGGTTCAATTATTTGAGTCAGATATCGACTCCCAAGGCATGTCGCCCATAGATTCATGTACCAAGTAAAGATAAAACACTTAACGCGTTTCCCCTCTGCTGAGGTTCATCAGGAGGAGGATGTAAACAAGGTACTTATCTTATTGCTACAGGTATGAGCTTGAAGTGAATGGATTAGATGAAGTGGTAGGGACAATCCCCCATTTCGATATGATGCCAAGGAGCCGGATTCTTCCCCGCACCCCTTTCCTGTGCTTGGCTCCAATTATGTTCTGCCTTTGGGATTCTGGCCTTTATAATATCAGTAACCTGCATCATCAAGGTCTCCTGACCAGGTGTACCATCTAGCAGTGGCGTAACTACAAAGTTTTGGGCCCCGGTGCGAACTTTCAAATGGGGCCCCCCACCATGCCAAAATATTTTCCACCCAAATTCATATTTTCCCTATTAATTTTGCACACTATAGCTTTATTGCAAAGTTGTATAGTGTGACCTCAGTTGCATAACTATCCAGTGCCCCATCCTGGCATATATTTGTCCCCCGTACTGCCATTGTTATGTAATGTATAAAAGAAAATAAACCATTGTACTCATCAGGGGCTAACATAGAAGTCATGGGGATCCATATAAGAAGTATAATGCACCCCCATAGTCCTCCTTATAGTATAATACACTCCCCATAGTCCCCCATATAGTATTGTACACTCCTCAGTCCTCCATATAGTATAATGCACTCCTCCATATATTAAAATACACTCCTCATAGTGCTCCATATAGCATAATACACTCTTCGTAGTGCTCCATATAGTATAATACATTGCTCAGTTCTCCATATAGCGTAATACGCCCCTCATAGTCCTCCATATAGTATAATACACTCCTCAGTCCTCCATATAGTATAATACACCCCTCATAGTCCTCCATATAGTATAATACACTCCTCAGTCCTCCATTTAGTATTATACACTCCACATAGTCCTCCATATATTAAAATACACTGCTTAGTCCTCCATATAGTATAATATACTCCTCATAGTGCTCCATATAGTATAATGCACCATCGTCATCCATGTCGTACAATTCACTCATAGTATGATGCACCCTAGTTCTTCATATAGTATAATATATTCCCCATAGTCCTCGATTCAGTATAATGCAGCCCACATAATGTATAATACAGCCACCTCACAGAGTATACTGCAGCCCTGCCATACAATACAATGTAACCCCCATAGAATATAATGCAGCCCCCGTCATAGTGTAATGCAGCCCCTCCATACAGGGGCAGTGAGAAAGACACAAGCAAATGGTGCCTAGGGGGCAGGGGAGAAGGACACAAGGGGGCTAGAGGAGACAGGCACAAGGGTAACATAGGGGGGCTAGAGAGCAAGGAAGACAGGCACATGGGGACACATGGGGGCTAGGAGGCAGGTGAGAAGGTTACAAGGGGACTAGTGGGCAAGGGAGACTGACACAAGGGGACAAGGGAGACTGGCACAAGGGGACACACAGTGACTAGTTGGCCAGGGACACTGACAAGGGGACACACGGGGACTAGTGGACAAGGCAGACTGACACAAGGGGCACACGGGGACTAGTTGGCCAGGGAGACTGACAAGGGGACACACAGGGACTAATGGGCAAGGGAGACTGACACACGGGGACAAGGGACACAAGCATAAGGGGACAAGGGAGGCAGGCACAAGGGGACACTGACACAAGGCTACACACGGGGACAAGGAATACAAGCACAAGGGGACTCATAGAGACTAGGAGGAAGGGGAGAAGGGCACAATGGGACACACGGTGACTAGGGGGCAAGGGGGACAGGCACAAGGGGACTCCGAGGGCAGAATGGATAGGGACGCAAGGGCTGCAAGGGGACAGGGGAAGATGGGGGGGGGGGGGGGAGACTTGGGAGGAGGGAAGAAGGGGCACAGGGATTACAAGGACAGGGTAGATGGAGAACACATGGTGAGAAAGGGGACAGGGGAGACTTGAGAGCAGGGCAGACGAGTCACACGGCGACAAGGGGCAGGGAATGCATGGGGGGTGCAGGAGAACTCAGGGCATGGGAGATGGGCACCATTGGGGGACCAGGGGAGGAGGAACAAGGTGTGTACGGGGGGCCCGGAGAAGCACAATGACCTGAACCTGGGGACCTACTAGCACATGGGGCATGGGAGAGCAGGGAGGAAGCGGGGCTGGTGTCACAGGGGGCCAGGGACGCTGGGGGCCGAGACGGCGACACATGGGCAGCAGACACACCTCACTTCCGCCGGTCCCGTACACCTCCATGTTCATCCCCGGATCCTCCACATGGCTGAGCCACTGCGGCATCCCCCTCCTGGGCGGCTCGGTCCACGTGCCCCCCACTAACTCTGGAGCCGCCTGTTCCCGGTCCCAGCAGCCGCCACAGGCTTTGCCAATATGACAGCCACCATCACCTGTGCAGATGCTGCACTGCCTGGGCCCCGCACACACAGCGGGTGCGCGATGAAGTGATGTCATCACGCACCCGTAGTGTCAGAGGCAGAGGAGAATAATGGGAGAGGGAGCATCAGCTGACGCTCTCTCCTCCATCATTGCTTTGAACTGTACCGGCATCATAGACGCCGGTATAGTTTACTGCGGCGGCTGCGACGGGGGAGTCGTGTGCCTCTGACCTGTCAGGCCATTGACTTGCCAGACCCGGTTGCAGCGGCAACCGCTGCGACCGTGGTAGTTACGCCCCTGCCACACACACACTACAGATATCACACATACACACACACTACAGATCACACACACACACTACAGATGTCACACACACACACACACACTACAGATATCACACACACACACTACAGATATCACACACACACACTACAGATATCACACACACACACACTACAGATATCACACACATACTATAGATATCACACACACACACACGATACCAGCTCATACACACATCTCACACTCTCCTCTCTGGTACAGGGGAGGCTGATATAAACGTGCAGCTCCTCAGCTTCTCCTGCTTACAGCCGCTCTGTCCCGCACCTCCCCACTGCTTTCGCTTTCTGTCCCGGGGCTGCAGAGCAGGAGACGCTGTCTCACCGTGCTGACTGGAGCTGCTTCCTATCTCTCATATACCCCGGCTGCCCCCTCCCCCTAGATAGGCCTCAGACTGTTGCCGTGCAGGAGGGATCTCCTGCACTGCAACATGGTGTTGGGTGCCTCTGACCTGCCGGGCCCCTGACCTGCCGGGCCTGGTCGCAGTGGTGACCGCTGTGACCATGGTAGTTACACCACTGCCATCTAGACTCTTCCTTCATGAAACCCTCCCTCTTCCCATTGATGTCACATGGTCCCGTCTGGACGGCAGACAGAAGTCTTTTTGTGCAAATGCAGCACAGCCCTGAGGAGTCTTTTTTATGACTTTCCTTTTTACACCCTTTATGCAATATATATGATGCCGCTCACATAGTATAATGTTTCCACAGTATTGGCATCTCTCGTAAAAAAGGTATTTTCACACTACCGCCATACCCCCACACACAGTATAATGTTCTCACTACCGCCATACCCCCACACACAGTATAATGTTCTCATAGTACCGCCATACCCCCACACACAGTATAATGTTCTCACGGTACCTCCATCCCACCACACACAGTATAATCTTCTCATAGTACTGCCATACCCCTACACACAGTATAATCTTCTCATAGTACCGCTATACCTCCCACACAGTATAATGTTCCTACAGTACCGCCATACCCCCCACACAGTATAATGTTTCTACAGTACCGCCATACCCCCACACACAGTATAATGTTCCTACAGTACCGCCATACCCCCACACACAGTATAATGTTCCTACAGTACCGCCATACCCCCCACACAGTATAATGTTCCTACAGTACCGTCATACCCCCACACACAGTATAATGTTCCTACAGTACCGCCATACCCCCCACACAGTATAATGTTCCTACAGTACTGCCATACCCCCACACACAGTATAATGTTCCTACAGTACCGCCATACCCCCACACACAGTATAATGTTCCTACAGTACCGCCATACCCCCACACACAGTATAATGTTCTCACAGTACCTCCATCCCACCACACGCAGAATAATGTTCCTACAGTACCTCCATCCCACCACACACACTATAATCTTCTCATAGTACCACCATACCCCCACACACAGTATAATGTTCCTACAGTACCGCCATACCCCCACACACAGTATAATGTTCCTACAGTACCGCCATACCCCCACACACAGTATAATGTTCCTACAGTACCGCCATACCCCCACACACAGTATAATGTTCTCACAGTACCTCCATCCCACCACATGCAGAATAATGTTCCCACAGTACCATCATCCCACCACACACAGTATTTTGTTCCCACAATAGTGGCATCCCGCAGACACAGGATAATGTTTCCACAGGACTGGCATCCCCCTCATACACAGTATAATGTCTCCACAGTACTGCAATCCCCCCACTTTTTAATGTTCCCACAGTACTGCCCCCTACATGCACAATATGGTACCATCCACCCAGGGGAGCACCTATCATGATGCAACTTGAGTCTGCTGCCTCAGGCTGTGCCACCTGCTGATAAGAAGGGGGTCGGCATCTGCGGGGGTCCATAACACTGTGCTGCCTACCTCAATAAATGAGAGTGTCAATAGCAAAGAGAATCAAGCCGGCTCGGACGTTGCCTGGATTAACAAGGTCCGCGTCCGATGTTGAGGAACCAGGACAATCTGATGATAAAAGGGCTACTGGACCAAACCATACATGGACAAGGCAAGATAACCTGGATCTGATTAAATGCTACAGTAACAGCAGATGAAATGGGAGAGGATATATGAAGCATATGCGGAAACTCTGGATGGATACAAGACCTGCATGTCCACTAACTGAAAAACGACTAGTCACCCAACATTTCAATATCATAAAGAGAAAGCTATTATCACAACTTGAGATGGATCAACTGCACTGCAGATCCACCCCACATGAAGACCTGGAAGAACAACATGTGCAACCCCCTGAAGATCCTGATCCAACCCTGCAACTAGAGTGCACTGCAGCTGGTCTGAAACAGAAGATCTTAGATAAACTAAATACCATCAATATCATCGATTGACTGCCAAGGCTCAGCAAAGAAACACCACCATACAGTATGCTTGATGATGCCAATAGAACAGCTCTTGCATCAATACCTACCACCACCAACACTCAAACTAATAATCTGATTTATGTTACTGCTTCAGCAATCATGGAAATGCTTGGCTATACAACCAGCAAGAACAACAGAAGTATGTGCTCCCCTTGGAAAAGAAGACTGTTGACAAAGATCAAGGTGCCACAAAGGGAAGTCAGCCAACTATCAGAAATACAGTAGTGTGTAAAGATCAAGAATAAGACCAAGCTGGACAAGTACAAAGCCTGACCCCAACTCAAGAGACTGCTAAACAAAGGCTCGCAAAACTTGCTGCAAGACTAGGGAGATACATTGGAGAAGCTGAGGCCAAGAAGATAAATGCCCTGTTCTCCAAAGAACCATCCAAAGTGTAAAAAAACACAACACTAGTGCAATGTGGCTGCAATATCTGAGAATGAAAAACAGCAACCACCTAGAGCAGGAAGCAGTCACCATTACAGTAGCAGACATCCAACAACGGACATGAAGAGCTGGAAAGCACAGACATGATCCTCATCTACTAGTTAAATAAATTCACAGCGGTACATGAATGCAATGCAATGCAGATTAACCAACTGTTGGAAGCAGGCCACCACCCAGCTTGGCTAACACAAGGAAGAACAGTGCTGAACATGAAGGATTCTCACAAAGGAACAGTTCCATCCAACTACTGCCCAATAACCTGCCTTACAACAACATGGAAACTTCTGTCAGGCATCATAGCCACCAAGCTACAGAACCATATGAACCAGTACATGAATCCAGCTCAGAAAGGCATTGGGACTGACACCAGAGGCTCTAAGCACCAGCTCCTAGTAGATAGAGCAGTCGCTCAAGACTCAAGATCCAGACAGACCAATCTCAGCACAGCCTGGATTGACTACAGGATAGCCTATGACTCAATTATTATGATTATTATTTATTGTTATAGCGCCATTTATTCCATGTCGCTTTACATGTGAGGAGGGGTATACATAATAAAAACAAGTACAATGATCTTAAATAATACAAGTCATAACTGGTACAGGAGGAGTGAGGACCCTGCCCGCGAAGGCTCACAATCTACAAGGGATGGGTGAGAATACAGTAGATGAGGATAGAGCTGGTCATGCAGCGGTTTGGTCGATCGGTGGTTACTGCAGGTTGTAGGCTTGTCGGAAGAGGTAGGTCTTCAGGTTCTTTTTGAAGGTTTCGATGGTAGGCGAGAGTCTGATGTGTTGTGGTAGAGGGTTCCAGAGTAGGGGTGATAAGCAAGAGAAATCTTGTATACGATTGTGGGAAGAGGAGATAAGAGGGGAGTAGAGAAGGAGATATTGTGAGGATCGGAGGTTGCGTGTAGGTAAGTACCGGGAGACGAGGTCACATGTATGGAGGAGACAGGTTGTGGATGGCTTTGTACGTCATGTTTAGGGTTTTGTACTGGAGTCTCTGGGCAATGGGGAGCCAGTGAAGGGATTGACAGAGGGGAGAGGCCGGGGAATAGCGGGGGGACAGGTGGATTAGTCGGGCAGCAGAGTTTAGAATAGATTGGAAGGGTGCGAGAGTGTTAGAGGGGAGGCCACAGAGCAGGAGGTTGCAGTAGTCAAGGCGAGAGATGATGAGGGCATGGACTAGAGTTTTTGCACATTCTTAGTTGAGGAATGAACGGATTTGTGAAATATTTTTGAGTTGAAGTCAGCAGGAAGTGGAAAGGGCTTGGATATGTGGTTTGAAGGAGAGATCAGCGTCAAGGATTACCCTGAGGCAGCAAGCTTGTGGGACTGGGGAGAGTGGGCAGCCATTTACTGTAATGGATAGGTTCGTTGGGGGGGTTGCGTGAGATGGGGGAAAGATGATGAATTCTGTTTTGTCCATGTTAAGTTTGAGAAATTTAGCGGAGAAGAAGGCTGAAATAGTGGACAGACATTCAGGGATTCTGGTTAGTAGGGAGGTGATATCTGGTCCAGAGATGTAGATCTGTGTGTCATCAGCATAGAGATGATACTGAAAGTCATGAGATTCTATGAGCTGTCCCAGGCAAAAGGTGTAAATGGAGAAGGGCAGGGGCCCAAGGACTGAGCCTCGTGGGACTCCGACAGATAGGGGGCGAGGTGAGGAGGTGGTGTGTGAGTGGGAGACCCTGAATGTCCGGTCTGTTAGGTATGATGAGATCCAGGATAGGGCCAAGTCTGTGATGCCAAGGGATGAGAGGGTCTGTAATAATAGGGAATGGTCCACTGTGTCAAAGGCAGCCGACAGGTCGAGGAGGAGGAGGACAGAGTAGTGTCGCTTGCTCTTGGCGGATAATAGGTCATTGATGACCTTAGGGCAGTTTCAGTGGAATGTTGTAACCGGAAGCCAGATTGTAAGCGGTCAAAGAGGGAGCAAGAAGAGAGATGGGAGGACAGTTCAAGGTAAACGTGTTGTTCCAGTAGTTTGGAGGCATAAGGGAGAAGTGATATAGGGCAATAGCTAGATACAGAGGATGGGTCAAGAGAGGGCTTTTTGAGGATAGGTGTGATGGAGGCATGTTTAAAGCTTGAGGGGAAAACACCAGTTGTTAGTGATAGGTTGAAGAGATGGGTTATGGCTGGGATGAAGACTGTGGTAAGGTTTGGGATGAGGTGGGATGGGAGCGGGTCAAGTGCACAGGTGGTGAGATGTGATCTTGAGAGTAGAGTGGAGAGTTGATCTTCTGTAATGGTGGAGAAGTTTGTTTTGGAGGTGGAGGGCTGGGAAGTCGGGAGGAAGGGCTCTGGGGGTTGTTGACCAAAACTGTCTCTGATGCTATCAATCTTCTGCTTGAAAAATGAGGGAAAGTCTTCAGCAAAGATAAGTGGGGAGGGAGGAGGTGCTGGGGGACGGAGGAGAGAATTGAAGTTGTTGAATAACTGTTTAGGGTTGTGAGACAGAGAGGATATGAGAGATGAGAAGTAGGTTTGTTTAGCTGTGGTGAGTGTGGTCTTGAAAGTAGTGAGGGACTGTTTGAATGCAATGAAGTGCTCGTTGGAGTGGGATCTTTTCCATCTGCACTCAGCAGCCCTGGAAGCTCGCCTCAGTTCTTTGGTCAGGCTGGTGTGCCTGGGCTGTCTGTTGATTTTGCGAGCTTTGGTATGTGTAAGTGGGACAGCAGATTCCAAAGCTACAGCTATTGTGGTGTTATATAGAGCGTCATCCGCATTGTGTATGGAACTTATGTCTGTGAGAGGGAGGAGGGATTCAGAGAATGAATGTAGGTCAAGATGTTTAAGATTTCTGCGAGGGTGTGAAAGTTTGTGGGGTGGGGATTGAAGACATGGAGTGGAGAGAGATGAGGATGTGAGAAGGTTGTGGTCAGAGAGTGGAAGAGGTGAGTTAGAGAGGTTAGATAGGGAGCAGAGGCGGGTGAAGATGAGGTCCAGTGTGTGACCATCTTTGTGAGGGGCTGCAGAAGACCATTGAGTGAGGCCGAAGGAGGAAGTGAGATAGAGAAGTTTAGTGGCAGCTGAGAGGGAAGTGTCAATGGGGATCTGGAAGTCGCCCATGATAATAGAGGGGATGTCCGCAGAAAGGAAATGAAGTAGCCAGGTGGTGAAGTGGTCAATGCCACACACATGGATTTGTGAATGCTTGACTCTGTACAATGTCAACAGGAAATTTAGAACCTTCCTCAGAAACTCAATGGGGCTATGGAGAACAACATTGGAAGTCAACTCAAGACAACTAGCACAAGTGACTATCAAATATAGCATATACCAAGGTGATGCACTGTCCCCATTGCTGTTCTGCATAGGCTTGAACCCCCTCAGTCAGATAATTACAGAGTCTGGCTCTGGATACAAGTTCAAGAGTGGAAGCACCACCAGCCACCTCCTCTACATGGATCAAGCTGTATGCAAAAAACGAACGAGACATCAATTCACTGATCCATCTGACAAGGATCTACAGTGAAGACATCGGGACGTTCTTCAGACTGCCGAAGTGCGGCTGGTTGTTAATAAAGAGAGGCAACGTAGTCAAGACTAATTGAGTAGAATTACCAGCAGGGCAGATAGCAGATGTACAGACATACTACAAGTACCTTGGCATCCCACAGGGATACGGTAACCATGATGAGCAGGCAAGGAAAGCAGCAACATCCAAATACACACACACACACACACACATTCAGCTTTATATACAACCCCTGGCAAAAATTATGGAATCACCGGCCTTGGAGGATGTTCATTCAGGTGTTTGATTTTGTAGAAAAAAAGCAGATCACAACATGGCACAAAACTAAAGTCATTTCAAATGGCAACTTTCTGGTTTTAAGGAACACTAAAAGAAATCAAGAACAAAAAATGTTGTAGTCGGTAATGTTTATTTTTTTAACCAAGCATAGGGGAAAAATTATGGAGTCACTCAATTCTGAGGAAAAAATTATGGAATCATGAAAAACAAATAAAAAAAACCTTCCAACACATCACTAGTATTTTCTTACACTACCTCTGGCTTTTATTACAGCTTGCAGTCTCTGAGGCATGGACTTAATGAGTGTCACACAGGACTCTTCATCAATCTGGCTCCAACTTTCTCTGATTGCTGTTGCCAGATCAGCTTTGCAGGTTGGATTCTTGTCATGGACCATTTTCTTCAACTTCTTCCAAAGATTTTCAATTGGATTGAGATCCGGACTATTTGCAGGCCATGACATTGACCTTATGTGTCTTTTTTTCAAGGAATGTTTTCACAGTTTTTGCTCTATGGCAGGATGCATTATCATCTTGAAAAATGATTTCATCATCCCCAAACATCCTTTCAATTGATGGGATAAGAAAAGTGTCCAAAATATCAACATAAACTTGTGCATTTACTGAAGACTAGATGGTGGCCCGATTCTAATGCATCGGGTATTCTAGAATATGTATGTAGTTTATTTATTAAGTTTTCAGAATAATGCAATTTATACACAGCATTCGGCCGGCCGGGCGCGACCAATTAGCGAAGCGTGGTTCAAATTCCGCTCCAATTCGCGGCCGGACTGCGCCTGTGGCTGATTAGTCACGCTCGGCCGGCTGCAAATCAGTGAAGCCAGGGCCAGCTCCAGGTTTTTGAGGGCCCAGGGCGAAAGAGTCTCAGTGAGCCCCCCCTCTTTAACACATACCATGATTCATGATGCACAGATACAGCAGAGAAATATACCCAAACCAAGCAGCATATAACATAGCCCATGTAGCAAACAACAGAGCCCACGTAGCATATAGAACAGCCATGTAGCATATAGCACAGGCCACGTAGCATATAGCACAGGCCACGTAGTATATATCACAGCCCACGTAGTAAATGGCACAGCCCACGTAGCATATAGCACAGACACGTAGTATATAGCACAGGCCACGTAGCATATAGCACAGCCACTTAGTATATAGCACAGCCCATGTAGTATATAGCACAGCCCATGTAGTATATAGCACAGCCCACGTAGTGTATAGCACAGCCCACGCAGTGTATAACACAGCCCATGTAGTATATAGCACTGCCCACGCAGTGTATAACACAGCCCACGTAGTGTATAGCACAGCCCATGTAGTATATAACACAGCCCACGCAGTGTATAACAGCCCACGTAGTATATAGGACAGCCCAGGCAGTTTATAACACAGCCCACGCAGTATATAGCACAGCCCACGTAGTATAACTGTGATGTCGGACGCTGTTCAAACTAGGGCATCCGACAGACAGAGGTAATTCCACATTTGTCCACTATATGCTCAGTGGCGCCGGCTAGATTTTATCCTTTGTTATATTTCTCCTTCCTATATTTGTGTTATTTTTGCCCTGTGCACATTATAGTGTTTTCTTGTGTGTCTGAGGCGTGGTGCGTTTGTCAACCCAAATGGCATCACCAAATTTTCAAAATGACCCTCAGGAGTATTAAAAGCCGTCTTCCACTCATCACCTTGACGGACTCTTATGAGGTTGTATGCCCCCCTAAGGTCAAGCTTGGAAAACCACTTAGCACCAGCCACCTGGTTGAACAAATCAGGTATCAGTGGCATAGGGTATGGATCACGAACCGTAATCTGGTTTAACTCCCTAAAATCCAGACACGGGCGTAGTCCGCCATCTTTCTTCTTAACGAAGAAGAACCCCGCTGCCACCGGCGAGGACGAAGGCCTGTGGATAAAATCTAGCTGGTGACACTGAGCGTATAGTGGACAAATGTGGAATTACCGCTGTCTGTCGGACGCCCTAGTGTGAACAGCGTCCGACATGACAATAACACAGCCCACGTAGTATATAACACAGGCCACATAGTATATAACACAGCCCACATAGTATATAACACAGCCACATAGTATATTGCCCAGCCATGTATATTGCACAGCCCATGTAGTATATAACACAGCCATGTAGTATATAGCACAGCTCACGTAGTATATAGCACAGCTCACGTAGTATATAACACAGCCACGTAGTATATAGCACAGCTCACATAGTATATAGCACAGCTCACGTAGTATATAGCACAGCTCATTCAGTATATAGCACAGCCACGTAACATACTGCCCTGCCATGTAATATATTGCACAGCCCACGTAGTATATAACACATAGACGCAGTATATAACACAGCTCACGCAGTATATAACACAGCCCATGTATTATATAGCACAGCGATGTAGTATAGCACAGCCCACATAGTATATAGCACAGAGACGAAGTATATAGCACAGCCCACGCAGTATATAACACAGCCTATGTAGTATATAACACAGCCTATGTAGTATATAGCAATGTGGGCACCATATACCTGTTAAAAAAAATAAAATAAAAAACAGTTATATACTCCCCTTCCGGCAGCCCACGGATCCAGGCAAGGCGTTTAGCGATGCTCCTCGCGACACTCCGGTCCCAAGAATGCATTGCCGCTACGTTATCTTCTCGCGAGACCGCAATGCATGGCCCGGAGCGTCGCGAGGAGCGGGAAAGGCGCCGGAAGGTGAGTATCTAATGATTTTTTATTTTTTTAATTATTTTTAACATTAGATCTTTTTACTATTGATGCTGCTTAGGCAGCATCAATAGTAAAAAGTTGGTCACACAGGGTTAATAGTAGCGTTAACGGACTGCGTTACACCGTGGCATAATGCGGTGTAACGCTGCCATTAACCCTGTGTGAGCGCTGACTGGAGGGGAGTATGGAGGGGGCACTGACAGAGAGTAGGAAGGGGCGAATTCGCGGCCGGACTGTGCCCGTCGCTGATTGGTCGCTGCCAGCAATTAGCGACGTGGGATTTCCATGACAAACAAATAGACAAACAGACGGAAGTGCCCCTTAGATGATTATATATATAGATGTAATGACAGCCATCTCCCCAGTGCCTTTACCTGACATGCAGCCCCATATCATCAATGACCCTGGACATTTTTATGTTTTCTTCAGGCAGTCATCTTTATAAATCTCATTGGAACGGCACCAAACAAAAGTTCCAGCATCATCACCTTGCCCAATGCAGATTTGTGATTCATCACTGAATATGACTTTCATCCAGTCATCCACAGTCCACGATTGCTTTTCCTTAGCCCATTGTAACCTTGTTTTTTTCTGTTTAGGTGTTAATGATGGCTTTCGTTTAGCTTTTCTCTATGTAAATCCCATTTCCTTTAGGCGGTTTCTTACAGTTCGGTCACAGACGTTGACTCCAGTTTCCACCCATTCGCTCCTTATTTGTTTTGCTGTGCATTTCCTGTTTTGGAGATGATTTACCCTCTTTTAAGAGTTTGATAATCCTTTCCTTTGCTTCAATTGACATCTCTTGTGTTGGAGCAATGATTCATGTCAGTCCTCTTGGTGTAACAGCTCTCCAAGGTGTGATCGGTCCTTTTTAGATGCAGACTAATGAGCAGATCTAATTTGATGCAGGTGTTGTTTTTGGTTATGAAAATTTACAGGGTGGTTCCATAATTTTTTCCTCAGAATTGAGTGACTCCATAATTTTTCCCCTATGCTTGGTTAAAAAAGTAACCATTACTGACTACCACATTTTTTGTTCTTGATTTCTTTTAGTGTTTCTTAAAGCCAGAAAGTTGCCATTTGAAATGACTTTAGTTTTGTGTCATGTCTGTGATCTGCTTTTTTTCTACCAAATTAAACTGAAAGAACATCCTCCAAGGCCGGAGATTCCATAATTTTTGCCAGGGGTAGGTAGGTAGGCAGGTAGGTAGATAGATAGATAGATAGATAGATAGATAGATAGATAGATAGAGAGAATAGATAGATTTTTTTCTTTACGTTGGAGGGCCAATTCCAGCTATTGCTGTTGGACCTGTGATTTCTATCTCCTTCACTGTGTACAGGATAATAGAGTATAATAAAGTAGTTATGGACGAGACTTAACTAACATTGTGCAGTGACTCTGCTTTCCATATAGTGACAGATATTTCTTCTTGTTAAAACTATGATGTTTTTCACTTTAACCCTTTGTTAAACACCTCTGATCAGTGCGATCATACAACATACGAGCCTCTGATGGCTCCGGTGATGCCCTGTACTACTGTAGTGCCATGTAATTACTAAAAAACTAAAAGGCAGGCAGTGGATGGCGCTAAAGTGTATACTTTTACAACAGATCTTGGACTTAGCAACATTTGACAATCAGGTGTACACGTAAGCTTAGGGTATATCGTGCTCTGCATAAATAGCTGAAAAAGCTGTATAGTCCACCACAACAAGAAGAAAAATATATGCGGCACTCACCCCGAAGAAGCTGTTATAACGTGCTCTTTATTGGAAACGAAATGTGCATACATCCATTAGGACATCAGGTGTATTGGAGGGTGCGGTGATGGAGGCTGGACGACGGCCGTTTCGCACTACATGTGCTTCTACGGGTCCATAAACTTGATTGCTCACGTCATATCCTTCTAAAGGTCTCTGACATGCGTAGTATCGCTACTACTGTGTGAATATAATTACTCAAAATTTCAAACATATTTATACCAGTGAATGTGCAAAGCAAAAATAACCAATTTACCAATTTACAGATTGTAACAGAATATTATTTTAAACCTATAGCATTTATATAGCTCTTATTTCCCTATAGAAACACCGACATATCTAGTTTGTCATTCAATCCAATCGGACCTTGCGCGTTAGTGTTCAATATCCAACTAGCTTCTCTTTGTAAAAGTAATCTATTTTGATAACCTCCTAGCAATGGGAACTTTACAATTTCTAAGCCAGCGAAATTTAATAAATTTGGGTTTGCGCTATGAACTTCTCTCATATGCTGAATTAACCTCTGACAGCCTTTACCCGTTGAAATTGAATTATAATGTTCTTTAAACCTTACTATTAGTGGTCTTATCGTTTTACCGATATAAAAATATCGGCACGGGCAATAAAGGACATACACGACAAATTTACTTTTACAGAAAATAAAATCTTTGATATTATGAGTGACTGGACCTATTTGAATGGGATTTTGTATGATATGATGGTGACAAAACCGGCAATTACCGCATCTGTGATTTCCTATGGGTGCGTTATTAGTTAACCAAGAAATTCTAGGTGCTAACATTCTATTATGAACTATCAGATCTGATCAATTATGAGCGCGCCTATAAGCAAATTTAGGAGAACTAAAGTGTATTGAAGCAAGATCTTTGTCGGATTGTAACACATGCCAATTTTTACGAATGGAAGTATGTATCATATTGTCCATATTACTGTGTTTAAAACAGAAATTAAATCTGTCTATATCTCTTTCTTTTTTATCCGACAATTCTTTAATTTTTCTGTTTCTTCTCAAAAAATCATTTTGTGAGCACTTTTTAATGCGATTTTCAGCTTCTCTTAAAATATTTTGCGGATAGCCTCTTTTAATAAAGCGCGTTTTTAATTCGCTGATCTGTTCAGAGAAAATTATATTATTATTGTTTATTTTTCGTAGTCTAGCCATTTGACTGAAAGGTAGGCCTCTTTTAGTATGATTCGGATGGCTACTATCAAAGTGTAGCAAGTTATTAGTAGCAGTTTCTTTTCGAAAAACCTTTGTTATTATTTCACCTTCATCGATTTCTATTTTTACATCTAAATATTCAAGATTATTAACTCCAAAACAGGACGTGAATATATTTTCTGTGTTAGACACATTCAAATATTCTACAAACGCATTGAATTCGTCTTCATTTCCATCCCAAATCAGCATAACATCGTCCACGAATCTCGTGAAAAAACGAATATGTTTCAAAAACGGGTTTTGGATATTATTAATATACGTGTCTTCAAAGACTGCCAAAAACAGATTTGCATACGTGCAAGAAATGGGCGTACCCATGGCTGTACCAACTTGTTGATTATACCACCTGTCCATAAATTTAAAGGAATTATTAGAAATGATAAAATCCAGACCATCAATAATAAAATAAATTATATCAGCATCTAAATTTCTGTTAGACAGAATCTTTTTAATTGCTTGTATACCTTTTTCTTTTGGAATTCGGGTATATAGATTTACCACATGAATAGATGTTAGAGAAAATGTGGGTTGCCAATCTACCTCCTTGAGAGCTAGTATTAAGTCACCTGAGTCCTTAATGTATGAAGGAATAGAAAATAACAGCGGTTTCAATAACCAATCTATATACTGAGATAGTGGTTCTGTGACTGAATTTATACCGGAAATTATAGGACGTCCCGAAGGTTCCTTCATACATTTATGGACTTTAGGTATACTGTACCAATATGGGAACTGCGGATATTCTGGAAACAAACTTTCAGCACGTCTTTATGGTAGCACACCTTTCTCAACATATTGTCTAAGCAATGTTCTCAATTTGGTCTTGTAATTTTGTGTGGGATTACTAGATAACTGACAATACGTGATTTTATCATTTAATTGCGAGAGCGCTTCTTTTACATAATAATCACGATCCAATATCACGATATTGCCACCTTTGTCCGCTCTCCTGATAACGATGTCATCTCATTTTTGTAAATCCCTCAATGCAATGGATTCACTGTTACTTAAATTTTTATCAGGGGTTTGGTATATGATGGCCTCTATGTCCTTAATTACAAGATCTTGAAAGAGATCGACAGCGCTACCAGGAGAGACGGGGGGCATAAAACGTGATTGGATACCTCCCTTAAAAGGTTTTATCTGAAGATTCGATGTGCTAGATCGTTGTATAACAGAGGGATCATTTAGGCTTAACAGCAATCTAGATTCCTCTGAATCATCGCTGTCTTGGACAAAATTTGTCATAAACCCCAATGGGCCTATTTTAGTATGTGGCACAGTGGAAACGTCTTGTTCTGCACCAGAAACCTTGAGATTTAATTTTTTATCTTTTCGAAAGAACTTATGAAGGTGCAGTTTTCTCACACCTTTAAATAGGTCAATCTTAAAGTCTGTTAAATCAAAAGTCTCTGGGAGACAGTAATTTAATCCTTTCGATAGTAGAGAAATATGATCAGCATTAAGAGTTCTCTTTGACAGGTTCAGAATTTGCAAATTGTCTTTTTCAGTTCTTATTTCTTCCAAGAAACCTGCTTGCGTTTTTTCCTGCTGCTTGCGTTTTCTTCTCCCTCGTCTAGTTTTCTTTCTAAAGGGATTGTAGAGGCAGTTCTTTCTGGAGTAGAAAAACTAGCTTCACCTGAATCCTCAGCTGCGCTTGATTCCGAATCCGTGATCCAACCATCTTGCTTCTTTTTCTTATAATTCTTGTTGCTCTTATAATTGCGGTTTTTATTAAAAGATGTAAATTGCCTTTTATTTTTATTTTTATTCCAAGTAAAAATTTGTTTCATATCAAAATCATTCTTATCCCTCAAGAACTTTTCTTTCTTTTGTTGTTTAATTTCTATTTGTAATAAGGTTAATTTTCTTTCCAATTTATTCATAAAAATCTTGTTTTGATTTTCTGATAATCTCGTGGAGAGTTCCGTTTTAGCTTTCTCCAAATCTTGACATAGCAGAGAATATTCTTTTTCATTCTGTGCGGTCACTAGCAATAATAGGCTGTGGGAACATTGTAAATGTATTCTTTCCCACTCTTCCTGAAAGGAAATATCATGCTGAAATTGGGAAATTTCTTTGAATACCCGTAAGCCTCTAGGAACTCTTTCACAGTCTATGTATGATTTGAGAGATTTAATCGTCCAAAACAAACGCATCTCCTTTTCGGCAAGCGTATGGATTTTAGTTTCTAGGGTCTTAGTACTTATTATTTGGAGTTCATCCTTAAGGTTACAATCTGCAAAAAACTCCACCGCACCCTCACGACCTGCTAATATTCCTTGTTGTTCCAATCCTGTATTGTCCGTTGCGTCAATTTTTTCATCCATTAAATCAAGGAGAAAATAAATCCAGGGATATGTCTCTGTTTTCTATTATCACTTTGTGCTCAATCCAAAAGTATTTATAGACAAATCGCAAAAACTAAAAGGCAGGCAGTGGATGGCTCTAAAGTGTATACTTTTACAACAGATCTTGGACTTAGCAACATTTGACAATCAGGTGTACACGTAAGCTTAGGGTATATGGTGCACTGCATAAATAGCTGAAAAAGCTGTATAGTCCACCACAACAAGAAGAAAAATATATGCGGCACTCACCCCGAAGAAGCTGTTATAACGTGCTATTTATTGGAAACAAAATGTGCATACATTTATTAGGACATCAGGTGTATTGGAAGGAGTGGTGATGGAGGCTGGACGACGACCGTTTCGCACTACATGTGCTTCTACGGGTCCATAAACTTGATTGCTCACATCATATCCTTATAAAGGTCTCTGACATGCGTAGTATCGCTACTACTGTGTGAATATAATGACTCAAAATTTCAAACATATTTATAACAGTGAATGTGCAAAGCAAAAATAACCAATTTACAGATTGTAACAGAATATTATTTTAAACCTATAGCATTTATATAGCTCTTATTTCCCTATAGAAACACCAACATATCTAGTTTGTCATTCAATCCAATCGGACCTTGCGCGTTAGTGTTCAATATCCATCTAGCTTCTCTTTGTAAAAGTAATCTATTTTGATCACCTCCTAGCAATGGGAACTTTACAATTTCTAAGCCAGCGAAATTTAATAAATCCACTGCCTGCCTTTTAGTTTTTGCGATTTGTCTATAAATACTTTTGGATTGAGCACAACATGATAATAATAAACAGAGACATATCCCTGGATTTCTTTTCTCCTTGATTTAATGGATGAAAAAATGGACGCAACGGACAATACAGGATTGGAACAACAAGGAATATTAGCAGGTCGTGAGGGTGCGGTGGAGTTTTTTGCAGATTGTAACCTTAAGGATGAACTCCAAATAATAAGTACTAAGACCCTAGAAACTAAAATCCATACGCTTGCCGAAAAGGAGATGCGTTTGTTTTGGACGATTAAGTCTCTCAAATCATACATAGACTGTGAAAGAGTTCCTAGAGGCTTACGGGTATTCAAAGAAATTTCCCAATTTCAGCATGATATTTCCTTTCAGGAAGAGTGGGAAAGAATACATTTACAATGTTCCCACAGCCTATTATTGCTAGTGACCGCACAGAATGAAAAAGAATATTCTCTGCTATGTCAAGATTTGGAGAAAGCTAAAACGGAACTCTCCACGAGATTATCAGAAAATCAAAACAAGATTTTTATGAATAAATTGGAAAGAAAATTAACCTTATTACAAATAGAAATTAAACAACAAAAGAAAGAAAAGTTCTTGAGGGATAAGAATGATTTTGATATGAAACAAATTTTTACTTGGAATAAAAATAAAAATAAAAGGCAATTTACATCTTTTAATAAAAACCGCAATTATAAGAGCAACAAGAATTATAAGAAAAAGAAGCAAGATGGTTGGATCACGGATTCGGAATCAAGCGCAGCTGAGGATTCAGGTGAAGCTAGTTTTTCTACTCCAGAAAGAACTGCCTCTACAATCCCTTTAGAAAGAAAACTAGACGAGGGAGAAGAAAACACAAGCAGCAGGAAAAAACGCAAGCAGGTTTCTTGGAAGAAATAAGAACTGAAAAAGACAATTTGCAAATTCTGAACCTGTCAAAGAGAACTCTTAATGCTCATCATATTTCTCTACTATCGAAAGGATTAAATTACTGTCTCCCAGAGACTTTTTATTTAACAGACTTTAACATTGACCTATTTAAAAGTGTGAGAAAACTGCACCTTCATAAGTTCTTTCGAAAAGATAAAAAATTAAATCTCGAGGTTTCTAGTGCAGAACAAGACGTTTCCACTGTGCCACATACTAAAATAGGCCCATTGGGGTTTATGACAAATTTTGTCCAAGACAGCGATGATTCAGAGGAATCTAGATTGCTGTTAAGCCTAAATGATCCCTCTGTTATACAACGATCTAGCACATCGAATCTTCAGATAAAACCTTTTAAGGGAGGTATCCAATCACGTTTTATGCCCCCCGTCTCTCCTGGTAGCGCTGTTGATCTCTTTCAAGATCTTGTAATTAAGGACATAGAGGCCATCATATACCAAACCCCTGATAAAAATTTAAGTAACAGTGAATCCATTGCATTGAGGGATTTACAAAAATGGGATGACATCGTTATCAGGAGAGCGGACAAAGGTGGCAATATCGTGATATTGGATCGTGATTATTATGTAAAAGAAGCGCTCTCGCAATTAAATGATAAAATCACGTATTGTCAGTTATCTAGTAATCCCACACAAAATTACAAGACCAAATTGAGAACATTGCTTAGACAATATGTTGAGAAAGGTGTGCTACCAAAAAGACGTGCTGAAAGTTTGCTTCCAGAATATCCGCAGTTCCCATATTGGTACAGTATACCTAAAGTCCATAAATGTATGAAGGAACCTCCGGGACGTCCTATAAATTTCCGGTATAAATTCAGTCACAGAACCACTATCTCAGTATATAGATTGGTTATTGAAACCGCTGTTATTTTCTAATCCTTCATACATTAAGGACTCAGGTGACTTAATACTAGCTCTCAAGGAGGTAGATTGGCAACCCACATTTTCTCTAACATCTATTGATGTGGTAAATCTATATACCCGAATTCCAAAAGAAAAAGGTATACAAGCAATTAAAAAGATTCTGTCTAACAGAAATTTAGATGCTGATATAATTTATTTTATTATTGATGGTCTGGATTTTATCCTTTCTAATAATTCCTTTAAATTTATGGACAGGTGGTATAATCAACGAGTTGGTAAAGCCATGGGTATGCCCATTTCTTGCACGTATGCAAATCTGTTTTTGGCACAGAGGCGTAGCTAGAGCTTTTGCCGCCCGGGGCTGTTCCCGAGCTTGGCGCCCCCCCCCCCCCAGCAGGAATAAGACCTCAGATGTAGAACTTTAATTGTTTCGCCGGTGAATGTTACCATCACATGATCGGGACTGCAAAAAAAAAAACAAGTTCTGCTTACCTGACCGCGCTCCTGCTCTCTCCACGCAGCTGAAGCGAGCACTCGCCGGCGACTGACAATGATGTCGCCGGCGACATGCACACTGGGACTGACGTCAGCTGCCAGCCTCAGATTGGCTGGCGGCTGTTAACTATTAACGTGCGGGCCCGCACGTCAATAGCGTTAAACAGCTGCAGCGCCGGCCGCGGCCCGGTGACCCACCCCCAGGGCTGGCTCCAAGTTTTTGAGGGCCCCGGGCAAAAGAGTCTCAGTGGGTCCCCCCTTTAACACATACCACGATTTATGATGCCCAGATACGGCAGAGAAATCTAGGTATAGTACAGTGCCATAATTCACTTCTTACATGAGTGATAGCTATTGTAAATTCTACAGTGTATATATACAGGATAGGAGAGGTACTGTGCAGTGTATATACAGTGGGGCAAAAAAGTATTTAGTCAGTCAGCAATAGTGCAAGTTCCACCACTTAAAAAGATGAGAGGCGTCTGTAATTTACATCATAGGTAGACCTCAATTATGGGAGACAAACTGAGAAAAAAAATCCAGAAAATCACATTGTCTGTTTTTTTATCATTTTATTTGCATATTATGGTGGAAAATAAGTATTTGGTCAGAAACAAACAATCAAGATTTCTGGCTCTCACAGACCTGTAACTTCTTCTTTAAGAGTCTCCTCTTTCCTCCACTCATTACCTGTAGTAATGGCACCTGTTTAAACGTGTTATCAGTATAAAAAGACACCTGTGCACACCCTCAAACAGTCTGACTCCAAACTCCACTATGGTGAAGACCAAAGAGCTGTCAAAGGACACCAGAAACAAAATTGTAGCCCTGCACCAGGCTGGGAAGACTGAATCTGCAATAGCCAACCAGCTTGGAGTGAAGAAATCAACAGTGGGAGCAATAATTAGAAAATGGAAGACATACAAGACCACTGATAATCTCCCTCGATCTGGGGCTCCACGCAAAATCCCACCCCGTGGGGTCAGAATGATCACAAGAACGGTGAGCAAAAATCCCAGAACCACGCGGGGGGACCTAGTGAATGAACTGCAGAGAGCTGGGACCAATGTAACAAGGCCTACCATAAGTAACACACTACGCCACCATGGACTCAGATCCTGCAGTGCCAGACGTGTCCCACTGCTTAAGCCAGTACATGTCCGGGCCCATCTGAAGTTTGCTAGAGAGCATTTGGATGATCCAGAAGAGTTTTGGGAGAATGTCCTATGGTCTGATGAAACCAAACTGGAACTGTTTGGTAGAAACACAACTTGTCATGTTTGGAGGAAAAAGAATACTGAGTTGCATCCATCAAACACCATACCTACTGTAAAGCATGGTGGTGGAAACATCATGCTTTGGGGCTGTTTCTCTGCAAAGGGGCCAGGACGACTGATCCGGGTACATGAAAGAATGAATGGGGCCATGCATCGTGAGATTTTGAGTGCAAACCTCCTTCCATCTGCAAGGGCATTGAAGATGAAACGTGGCTGGGTCTTTCAACATGACAATGATCCAAAGCACACCGCCAGGGTAACGAAGGAGTGGCTTCGTAAGAAGCATTTCAAGGTCCTGGAGTGGCCTAGCCAGTCTCCAGATCTCAACCCTGTAGAAAACCTTTGGAGGGAGTTGAAAGTCCGTGTTGCCAAGCGAAAAGCCAAAAACATCACTGCTCTAGAGGAGATCTGCATGGAGGAATGGGCCAACATACCAACAACAGTGTGTGGCTACCTTGTGAAGACTTACAGAAAACGTTTGACCTCTGTCATTGCCAACAAAGGATATATTACAAAGTATTGAGATGAAATTTTGTTTCTGACCAAATACTTATTTTCCACCATAATATGCAAATAAAATGTTAAAAAAACAGACAATGTGATTTTCTGGATTTTTTTTTCTCAGTTTGTCTCCCATAGTTGAGGTCTACCTATGATGTAAATGACAGACGCCTCTCATCTTTTTAAGTGGTGGAACTTGCACTATTGCTGACTGACTAAATACTTTTTTGCCCCACTGTATACAGGATAGGAGGAGTGGTACTGTGCAATGTATATATACAGGGGAGTGATGGTACTGTGCAGTGTATATATACAGGATAGGAGGAGAGGCACTGTGCAGTGTATAGATACAGGGGAGTGATGGTACTGTGCAGTGTGTATATACAGGGGAGAGGTACTGTGCAGTGTATATATACAGGATAGGAGGAGAGGTACTGTGCAGTGTATATATACAGGGCAGTGGTACAGTGCAGTGTATATATACAGGGCAGTGGTACTGTGCAGTGTGTGTATACAGGGCAGTGGTACTGTGCAGTGTATATATACAGGGCAGTGGTACTATGCAGTGTATATATACAGGGCAGTGGTACTGTGCAGTGTATATATACAGGGCAGTGGTCCTGTGCAGTGTATATATACAGGGCAGTGGTCCTGTGCAGTGTATATATACAGGGCAGTGGTACTGTGCAGTGTATATATACAGGGCAGTGGTCCTGTGCAGTGTATATATACAGGGCAGTGGTCCTGTGCAGTGTATATATACAGGGCAGTGGTACTGTGCAGTGTATATATACAGGGCAGTGGTCCTGTGCAGTGTATATATACAGTGCAGTGGTACTGTGCAGTGTATATATACAGGGCAGTGGTCCTGTGCAGTGTATATATACAGGGGAGTGATACTGTGCAGTGTATATATACAGGGGAGTGATGGTACTGTGCAGTGTATATATACAGGGCAGTGGTCCTGTGCAGTGTATATATACCGGGGAGTGATACTGTGCAGTGTATATATACAGGGCAGTGGTACAGTGCAGTGTATATATACAGGAGGAGTGGTACTGTGCAGTGTATATATACAGGGCAGTGGTCCTGTGCAGTGTATATATACAGGGCAGTGGTCCTGTGCAGTGTATATATACAGGGTAGTGGTACTGTGCAGTGTATATATACAGGGGAGTGATGGTACTGTGCAGTGTATATATACAGGGCAGTGGTCCTGTGCAGTGTATATATACAGGGGAGTGATACTGTGCAGTGTATATATACAGGGGAGTGATACTGTGCAGTGTATATATACAGGGGAGTGATACTGTGCAGTGTATATATACAGGGGAGTGGTACTGTGCAGTGTATATATACAGGGGAGTGATACTGTGCAGTGTATATATACAGGGGAGTGATACTGTGCAGTGTATATATACAGGGGAGTGATACTGTGCAGTGTATATATACAGGGGAGTGGTACTGTGCAGTGTATATATACAGGGGAGTGGTACTGTGCAGTGTATATATACAGGGGAGTGATACTGTGCAGTGTATATATACAGGGGAGTGGTACTGTGCAGTGTATATATACAGGGGAGTGATACTGTGCAGTGTACATATACAGGGCAGTGATACTGTGCAGTGTATATATACAGGGGAGTGATACTGTGCAGTGTATATATACAGGGGAGTGATACTGTGCAGTGTATATATACAGGGGAGTGGTACTGTGCAGTGTATATATACAGGGGAGTGGTACTGTGCAGTGTATATATACAGGGGAGTGGTACTGTGCAGTGTATATATACAGGGCAGTGGTACTATGCAGTGTATATATACAGGGCAGTGGTACTGTGCAGTGTATATATACAGGGCAGTGGTCCTGTGCAGTGTATATATACAGGGCAGTGGTCCTGTGCAGTGTATATATACAGGGCAGTGGTCCTGTGCAGTGTATATATACAGGGGAGTGATACTGTGCAGTGTATATATACAGGGCAGTGGTCCTGTGCAGTGTACAGTGGGGCAAAAAAGTATTTAGTCAGTCAGCAATAGGGCAAGTTCCACCACTTAAAAAGATGAGAGGCGTCTGTAATTTACATCATAGGTAGACCTCAACTATGGGAGACAAACTGAGAAAAAAAAATCCAGAAAATCACATTGTCTGTTTTTTTATCATTTTTTTTGCATTTTATGGTGGAAAATAAGTATTTGGTCAGAAACAAACAATCAAGATTTCTGGCTCTCACAGACCTGTAACTTCTTCTTTAAGAGTCTCCTCTTTCCTCCACTCATTACCTGTAGTAATGGCACCTGTTTAAACTTGTTATCAGTATAAAAAGACACCTGTGCACACCCTCAAACAGTCTGACTCCAAATTCCACTATGGTGAAGACCAAAGAGCTGTCAAAGGACACCAGAAACAAAATTGTAGCCCTGCACCAGGCTGGGAAGACTGAATCTGCAATAGCCAACCAGCTTGGAGTGAAGAAATCAACAGTGGGAGCAATAATTAGAAAATGGAAGACATACAAGACCACTGATAATCTCCCTCGATCTGGGGCTCCACGCAAAATCCCACCCCGTGGGGTCAGAATGATCACAAGAACGGTGAGCAAAAATCCCAGAACCACGCAGGGGGACCTAGTGAATGAACTGCAGAGAGCTGGGACCAATGTAACAAGGCCTACCATGAGTAACACACTACGCCACCATGGACTCAGATCCTGCAGTGCCAGACGTGTCCCACTGCTTAAGCCAGTACATGTCCGGTCCCGTCTGAAGTTTGCTAGAGAGCATTTGGATGATCCAGAGGAGTTTTGGGAGAATGTCCTATGGTCTGATGAAACCAAACTGGAACTGTTTGGTAGAAACACAACTTGTCGTGTTTGGAGGAAAAAGAATACTGAGTTGCATCCATCAAACACCATACCTACTGTAAAGCATGGTGGTGGAAACATCATGCTTTGGGGCTGTTTCTCTGCAAAGGGGCCAGGACGACTGATCCGGGTACATGAAAGAATGAATGGGGCCATGTATCGTGAGATTTTGAGTGCAAACCTCCTTCCATCAGCAAGGGCATTGAAGATGAAACGTGGCTGGGTCTTTCAACATCACAATGATCCAAAGCACACCGCCAGGGCAACGAAGGAGTGGCTTCATAAGAAGCATTTCAAGGTCCTGGAGTGGCCTAGCCAGTCTCCAGATCTCAACCCTATAGAAAACCTTTGGAGGGAGTTGAAAGTCCGTGTTGCCAAGCGAAAAGCCAAAAACATCACTGCTCTAGAGGAGATCTGCAGGGAGGAATGGGCCAACATACCAACAACAGTGTGTGGCAACCTTGTGAAGACTTACGGAAAACGTTTGACCTCTGTCATTGCCAACAAAGGATATATTACAAAGTATTGAGATGAAATTTTGTTTCTGACCAAATACTTATTTTCCACCATAATATGCAAATAAAATGTTAAAAAAACAGACAATGTGATTTTCTGGATTTTTTTTTCTCAGTTTGTCTCAAATAGTTGAGGTGTACCTATGATGTAAATTACAGACGCCTCTCATCTTTTTAAGTGGTGGAACTTGCACTATTGCTGACTGACTAAATACTTTTTTGCCCCACTGTATATATACAGTGCAGTGGTCCTGTGCAGTGTATATATACAGGGGAGTGATACTGTGCAGTGTATATATACAGGGGAGTGATGGTACTGTGCAGTGTATATATACAGGGCAGTGGTCCTGTGCAGTGTATATATACAGGGGAGTGATACTGTGCAGTGTATATATACAGGGGAGTGATACTGTGCAGTGTATATATACAGGGGAGTGATGGTACTGTGCAGTGTATATATACAGGGCAGTGGTCCTGTGCAGTGTATATATAGAGGGCAGTGGTCCTGTGCAGTGTATATATACAGGGGAGTGATACTGTGCAGTGTATATATACAGGGCAGTGGTACAGTGCAGTGTATATATACAGGAGGAGTGGTACTGTGCAGTGTATATATACAGGGCAGTGGTCCTGTGCAGTGTATATATACAGGGCAGTGGTCCTGTGCAGTGTATATATACAGGGTAGTGGTACTGTGCAGTGTATATATACAGGGCAGTGGTCCTGTGCAGTGTATATATACAGGGGAGTGATACTGTGCAGTGTATATATACAGGGGAGTGATGGTACTGTGCAGTGTATATATACAGGGCAGTGGTCCTGTGCAGTGTATATATACAGGGGAGTGATACTGTGCAGTGTATATATACAGGGGAGTGATACTGTGCAGTGTATATATACAGGGGAGTGATACTGTGCAGTGTATATATACAGGGGAGTGGTACTGTGCAGTGTATATATACAGGGGAGTGATACTGTGCAGTGTATATATACAGGGGAGTGATACTGTGCAGTGTATATATACAGGGGAGTGATACTGTGCAGTGTATATATACAGGGGAGTGGTACTGTGCAGTGTATATATACAGGGGAGTGGTACTGTGCAGTGTATATATACAGGGGAGTGATACTGTGCAGTGTATATATACAGGGGAGTGGTACTGTGCAGTGTATATATACAGGGGAGTGATACTGTGCAGTGTACATATACAGGGCAGTGATACTGTGCAGTGTATATATACAGGGGAGTGATACTGTGCAGTGTATATATACAGGGGAGTGATACTGTGCAGTGTATATATACAGGGGAGTGGTACTGTGCAGTGTATATATACAGGGGAGTGGTACTGTGCAGTGTATATATACAGGGGAGTGGTACTGTGCAGTGTATATATACAGGGGAGTGGTAATGTGCAGTGTATATATACAGGGGAGTGATACTGTGCAGTGTATATATACAGGGGAGTGATACTGTGCAGTGTATATATACAGGGGAGTGGTACTGTGCAGTGTATATATACAGGGGAGTGGTACTGTGCAGTGTATATATACAGGGGAGTGGTACTGTGCAGTGTATATATACAGGGGAGTGATACTGTGCAGTGTATACTGTATATATAGGGGAGTGGTACTGTGCAGTGTATATACAGGGGAGTGATACTGTGCAGTGTACATATACAGGGCAGTGATACTGTGCAGTGTATATATACAGGGGAGTGATACTGTGCAGTGTATATATACAGGGGAGTGGTACTGTGCAGTGTATATATACAGGGGAGTGGTACTGTGCAGTGTATATATACAGGGGAGTGATACTGTGCAGTGTATATATACAGGGGAGTGGTACTGTGCAGTGTATATATACAGGGGAGTGATACTCTGCAGTGTACATATACAGGGCAGTGATACTGTGCAGTGTACATATACAGGGGAGTGATACTGTGCAGTGTATATATACAGGGAAGTGATACTGTGCAGTGTATATATACAGGGGAGTGGTACTGTGCAGTGTATATATACAGGGGCGTGGTACTGTGCAGTGTATATATACAGGGGAGTGATACTGTGCAGTATATATACAGGGGAGTGGTACTGTGCAGTGTATATATATACAGGGGAGTGATACTGTGCAGTGTACATATACAAGGCAGTGATACTGTGCAGTGTATATATACAGGGGAGTGATACTGTGCAGTGTATATATACAGGGGAGTGGTACTGTGCAGTGTATATATCCAGGGGAGTGGTACTGTGCAGTGTATATATACAGGGGAGTGGTACTGTGCAGTGTATATATACAGGGGAGTGGTACTGTGCAGTGTATATATACAGGGGAGTGATACTGTGCAGTGTATATATACAGGGGAGTGGTACTGTGCAGTGTATATATACAGGGGAGTGGTACTGTGCAGTGTATATACAGTGGGGCAAAAAAGTATTTAGTCAGTCAGCAATAGTGCAAGTTCCACCACTTAAAAAGATGAGAGGCGTCTGTAATTTACATCATAGGTAGACCTCAACTATGGGAGACAAACTGAGAAAAAAAAATCCAGAAAATCACATTGTCTGTTTTTTTATCATTTTATTTGCATATTATGGTGGAAAATAAGTATTTGGTCAGAAACAAACAAGATTTCTGGCTCTCACAGACCTGTAACTTCTTCTTTAAGAGTCTCCTCTTTCCTCCACTCATTACCTGTAGTAATGGCACCTGTTTAAACTTGTTATCAGTATAAAAAGACACCTGTGCACACCCTCAAACAGTCTGACTCCAAACTCCACTATGGTGAAGACCAAAGAGCTGTCAAAGGACACCAGAAACAAAATTGTAGCCCTGCACCAGGCTGGGAAGACTGAATCTGCAATAGCCAACCAGCTTGGAGTGAAGAAATCAACAGTGGGAGCAATAATTAGAAAATGGAAGACATACAAGACCACTGATAATCTCCCTCGATCTGGGGCTCCACGCAAAATCCCACCCCATGGGGTCAGAATGATCACAAGAACGGTGAGCAAAAATCCCAGAACCACGCGGGGGGACCTAGTGAATGAACTGCAGAGAGCTGGGACCAATGTAACAAGCCCTACCATAAGTAACACACTACGCCACCATGGACTCAGATCCTGCAGTGCCAGACGTGTCCCACTGCTTAAGCCAGTACATGTCCGGGCCCGTCTGAAGTTTGCTAGAGAGCATTTGGATGATCCAGAGGAGTTTTGGGAGAATGTCCTATGGTCTGATGAAACCAAACTGGAACTGTTTGGTAGAAACACAACTTGTCGTGTTTGGAGGAAAAAGAATACTGAGTTGCATCCATCAAACACCATACCTACTGTAAAGCATGGTGGTGGAAACATCATGCTTTGGGGCTGTTTCTCTGCAAAGGGGCCAGGACGACTGATCCAGGTACATGAAAGAATGAATGGGGCCATGTATCGTGAGATTTTGAGTGCAAACCTCCTTCCATCAGCAAGGGCATTGAAGATGAAACGTGGCTGGGTCTTTCAACATGACAATGATCCAAAGCACACCGCCAGGGCAACGAAGGAGTGGCTTCGTAAGAAGCATTTCAAGGTCCTGGAGTGGCCTAGCCAGTCTCCAGATCTCAACCCTATAGAAAACCTTTGGAGGGAGTTAAAAGTCCGTGTTGCCAAGCGAAAAGCCAAAAACATCACTGCTCTAGAGGAGATCTGCATGGAGGAATGGGCCAACATACCAACAACAGTGTGTGGCAACCTTGTGAAGACTTACAGAAAACGTTTGACCTCTGTCATTGCCAACAAAGGATATATTACAAAGTATTGAGATGAAATTTTGTTTCTGACCAAATACTTATTTTCCACCATAATATGCAAATAATATGATAAAAAAAACAGACAATGTGATTTTCTGGATTTTTTTTTCTCAGTTTGTCTCCCATAGTTGAGGTCTACCTATGATGTAAATTACAGACGCCTCTCATCTTTTTAAGTGGTGGAACTTGCACTATTGCTGACTGACTAAATACTTTTTAGCCCCACTGTATACAGGGGAGTGGTACTGTGCAGTGTATATATACAGGGGAGTGATGGTACTGTGCAGTGTATATATTTCAGCAGCTGCCCAGGCCCCCAGCACCTGTCCTGTATATATATTATATATACTGTCATACAGGCTGTACAGATACAGTATATACATATACAGGACAGGTGCTGGGGGCCTGGGCGGCTGCTGAAGTATATAATATACAGTATATCAGCTGTGGCCGCCCCAGCTCACCCGGACTGTCAGAATACAGCGATACATCGCACTCACTCAGGGCGGCAAGGCTTGCCAAGGAGCTCCTCCAGAATCTGCCTGTCCTGTAAGTTCAGCAGCCAGCGAGGGGCGGGCGGGAGAGCAGAGCAGGAGAACTCTCCGCCCACAAACAATGTCACACTGGCTGCGTTCTTAACCCCGATGTGCCTGCACTGCCTGGCCCTGCACTGACTGAAAAGATGCTTGTGCCAGCAGGGCTAGATGCCCGCCCCCCGCATTGTGCCGCCCGGGGCGGCCCGCCCCCCCCCCCCCCGCACCCCCGTTCCTACGCCACTGTTTTGGCAGTCTTTGAAGACACGTATATTAATAATATCCAAAACCCGTTTTTGAAACATATTCGTTTTTTCACGAGATTTGTGGACGATATTATGCTGATTTGGGATGGAAATGAAGACGAATTCAATGCGTTTGTAGAATATTTGAATGTGTCTAACACAGAAAATATGATGTTCACGTCCTGTTTTGGAGTTAATAATCTTGAATATTTAGATGTAAAAATAGAAATCGATGAAGGTGAAATAATAACAAAGGTTTTTCGAAAAGAAACTGCTACTAATAACTTGCTACACTTTGATAGTAGCCATCCGAATCATACTAAAAGAGGCCTACCTTTTAGTCAAATGGTTAGACTACGAAAAATAAACAATAATAATATAATTTTCTCTGAACAGATCAGTGAATTAAAAACGCGCTTTATTAAAAGAGGCTATCCGCAAAATATTTTAAGAGAAGCTGAAAATCGCATTAAAAAGTGCTCACAAAATGATTTTTTGAGAAGAAACAGAAAAATTAAAGAATTGTCGGATAAAAAAGAAAGAGATATAGACAGATTTAATTTCTGTTTTAAACACAGTAATATGGACAATATGATACATACTTCCATTCGTAAAAATTGGCATGTGTTACAATCCGACAAAGATCTTGCTTCAATACACTTTAGTTCTCCTAAATTTGCTTATAGGCGCGCTCATAATTGATCAGATCTGATAGTTCATAATAGAATGTTAGCACCTAGAATTTCTTGGTTAACTAATAACGCACCCATAGGAAATCACAGATGCGGTAATTGCCGGTTTTGTCACCTTCATATCATACAAAATCCCATTCAAATAGGTCCAGTCACTCATAATATCAAAGATTTTATTTTCTGTAAAAGTAAATTTGTCGTGTATGTCCTTTATTGCCCATGCTGATATTTTTATATCGGTAAAACGATAAGACCACTAATAGTAAGGTTTAAAGAACATTATAATTCAATTTCAACGGGAAAAGGCTGTCAGAGGTTAATTCAGCATATGAGAGAAGTTCATAGCGCAAACCCAAATTTATTAAATTTCGCTGGCTTAGAAATTGTAAAGTTCCCATTGCTAGGAGGTGATCAAAATAGATTACTTTTACAAAGAGAAGCTAGATGGATATTGAATACTAACGCGCAAGGTCCGATTGGATTGAATGACAAACTAGATATGTTGGTGTTTCTATAGGGAAATAAGAGCTATATAAATGCTATAGGTTTAAAATAATATTCTGTTACAATCTGTAAATTGGTAAATTGGTTATTTTTGCTTTGCACATTCACTGTTATAAATATGTTTGAAAGTTTGAGTCATTATATTCACACAGTAGTAGCGATACTACGCATGTCAGAGACCTTTATAAGGATATGACGTGAGCAATCAAGTTTATGGACCCGTAGAAGCACATGTAGTGCGAAACGGCCGTCGTCCAGCCTCCATCACCGCACCCTCCAATACACCTAATGTCCTAATGGATGTATGCACATTTTGTTTCCAATAAAGAGCACGTTATAACAGCTTCTTCGGGGTGAGTGCCGCATATATTTTTCTTCTTGTTGTGGTGGGCCATGTAATTACTGCCTGTCAGTGTAATACTAATGGCCCCATACCATACCCCCCCAACCGTCCCAGATACAGTGGGGCAGTCCCGATTTTGACAGTCTACCCCGCTGTCACAGGCGGGATCTCACTTTTCCCGCACTGCAATGTGAGCCTCAGCCTCATCCCTCCACCCGCAGAGCAGCACACCACATACATGGCTGCTCTGTGCGCACAGGACCTGTGATGAGGTCACAGGAGGGGAGGAGTCAGGGGTCACATGATTGAGGCCTCCGTGTATGCATGCAGTACTCTGCTGGGTGTCATGGTGCTGGATGAGGGTAAGTTTCTGTGTAGGGTCAGGTGTTTACAGTGTGGATGTAGCAGAGCCATGTGTGTACAAGGTGTATGTAGCGGAGCCGCATGTGAACGGCACAGAGCAGTGGTGTCCGGAGGTGGAGCCATGTGTGCGTGAAGTGTACGGAACGGAGCCACGTATGCAAGGTATATGGAGCGGAGACGTTTGTGTGTACAGAGCGAAGCCGCATGTGTACGAGGTGTACGAAGCGGAGCTGCATGTGTACGAGGTGTACGTAGCGGAGTCGCGTGTGTATGAGGTGTACGGAGCAGAGCCGCATGTGTGCGAGGTGTTCGGAGCGGAGTCACGTGTGTGCGAGGTGTGTGTGAGGTGTACAGAGCGGAGTCGTGTGTGTGTGTGAAGCAGAGCTACGTGTGTACGAGTTGTACGCAGCGGACGCTAGCTGTGTCGGATCGGAGCAGATATTGCTCCTCGCTCTGACACTGACTGGCACAGGAAAGACTGAGAGGTCTTTATCAGTGGCGTACCAGAGCTGCAGCGACGTGAGCAGTCAGCGGTGCGGTGTGGCTGGATAATATCATTCAGCAACGCAGGAGTGGAAGCTGTCGGCTGCTGCTAGGGAGCGCATTGAAAGGTGTGTGTGTGTGTGTAGTGATGGAGAAGGCAATAATGAGGGTGGGGTAACCATGTGTGGCCATCATACTGTACGTAGTATCATGTCGGGCCATTATACTGTACCCAGCATCATGTGGGCCCATTATACTGTATGGAGCATCATGTGAAGCCATTATACAGTATGGAGCATCATGTGTGGCCATTATAATGTACACATCATGTGTGGCCATTATACAGTATGGAGCATAATGTGTGGCCATTATACAGTATGGCGCATCATGTGTGGCCATTATACAGTATGGAGCACTGTGTGGCCATTATACAATATGGATCACTGTGTGGCCATTATACAGTATGGAGCACTGTGTGGCCATTATACAGTGTGGAGCACTGTGTGGCCATTATACAGTATGGAGCACTGTGTGGCCATTATACAGTATGGAGCACTATGTGGGGCCATTATACAGTATGGAGCACTATGTGGGGCCATTATACAGTATGGAGCATCATGTGGGCCATTATACTGTTCCCAGCATCATGTGTAGCCATTTTACAGTATGGAACACTGTGTGGCCATTTTACAGTATGGAGCACTGTGTGGCCATATTTTTTTTTTGCTTATAATTATTGTTTATGAAACAGTGTGATCAGCAGTGATAAATGGGTATGTTGGGGTGTGGATATGGGTGTGACTAGTTGTGAAATGGGTGTGGTCAGAGGCGTGGCCTAAAATTAGCAGCTGCGCGTCCTCAAACTTTGTCCCTCTTTTCTTTCTTCAAAAGTTGAGAGGTATGCCATACACATGAAATAAGAGTTGGCTGAAAGGTCATTTGGCAGACGGTCATCTCTCCCGACTCCCCCATACACACAAATTATTATTATTATACATTTATTCCATGGCGCTTTACATGTGAATACGGGGCAAATATAGACAAATACATTAAACATGAGCAAATAACAAGGCACACGGGTACATAAGGAGAGAGGACCCTGCCCACGAGGGCTCACAGTCTGCAGGGGATGGGTGTTGTGAATTCTGTGGCAGAGCTCCCTCCTGTGGTCACAAGTGGTACTTCGGCTGATTCTCTCTGGGAGCTTCCGTTTGTGGAGGAAAGTGGTACTGCGGCTTCTGAGTTTCCTCCCTCAGGTGATCTGGTGAGGTCGTTAGGTGCTTCTCTACTTAACTCCACCTAATGCTTTGATCCATGCTTCCTGTCAATGTTCCAGTGCTGGACTTGTTTTTCCCTGGATCATTCCTGTGGCCTGCTGCTCTGCATAGCTAAGTTCTTCTTTGCTATTTGTTTGCTATTTTTTCTGTCCAGCTTGTCTAATTGTTTTGCTGGAAGCTCTGGGACGCAAAGGGTGTACCTCCGTGCCGTTAGTTCGGTACGGAGGGTCTTTTTGCCCCCTTTGCGTGGTTTTCTTTAGGGTTTTGTGTAGACCGCAAAGTTATCTTTCCTATCCTCGCTCTGTTAAGAAAGTCGGGCGTCACTTTGCTGAATCTATTTCATCCCTACGTTTGTCTTTTCATCTTAACTCACAGTCATTATATGTGGGGGGCTGCCTTTTCCTTTGGGGTATTTCTCTGAGGCAAGGTAGGCTTATTTTCTATCTTCAGGCTAGTTAGTTTCTCAGGCTGTGCCGAGTTGCATAGGCAGAGTTAGGCGCAATCCACGGCTGCCTCTAGTGTTGTTTGGAGAGGATTAGGGATTGCGGTCTGCAGAGTTCCCACGTCTCAGAGCTCGTTCTATTATTTTGGGTTATTGTCAGATCACTGTATTTGCTCTGACCGCTATGTCCATTGTGATACTGAATTGCCTATCACAACAGTACAGGAAGCCAAAAGTGCTAATGATTCTCAATAGAGGGAAAAAAGAAGTTCTGAGAACATTTTTTTTTCTTTGCACTGTGTTTTGCCTTTTTTTTCCCTTAGACATTTGGGTGGTTCAGGACACAGGTGTAGCAATGGACATTAAAGGTCTGTCTTCATGTGTGGATCAGCTCACGGCAAGAGTTCAAAATATTCAAGATTTTGTGGTTCAGAATTCTTTGTTAGAACCGAGAATTCCTATTCCAGATTTGTTTTTTGGAGATAGAACTAAATTTCTGAGTTTCAAAAATAATTGTAAACTATTTCTGGCATTGAAACCTCGCTCCTCTGGTGACCCAGTTCAACAGGTTAGGATCATCATTTCTTTTTTGCGTGGCGACCCTCAGGACTGGGCATTTTCTCTTGCGTCAGGAGATCCTGCATTAAGTAATATCGATGCGTTTTTCCTGGCGCTTGGATTGCTGTACGATGAGCCTAATTCAGTGGATCAGGCAGAAAAAAATTTGCTGGCTCTTTGTCAGGCTCAGGATGAGATAGAGGTATATTGCCAGAAATTTATGGAATGAAGGTGCGCTCGCAGCTATATTCAGAAAGGGTCTCTCTGAAGCCCTTAAGGATGTCATGGTGGGATTTCCTATGCCTGCTGGTTTCAATGAGTCTATGTCTTTGGCCATTCAGATCGGTCGACGCTTGCGTGAGCGTAAATCTGTGCACCATTTGGCGGTATTACCTGAAATTAAACCTGAGCCTATGCAGTGCGATAGGACTATGACCAGAGTTGAACGGCAAGAACACAGACGTCTGAATGGGCTGTGTTTCTACTGTGGTGATTCCACTCATGCTATCTCTGATTGTCCTAAGCGCACTAAGCGGTTCGCCAGGTCTGCCAACATTGGTACAGTACAGTCAAAATTTCTTCTGTCCGTTACCTTGATCTGCTCTTTGTCATCGTATTCTGTCATGGCGTTTGTGGATTCAGGCGCTGCCCTGAATTTGATGGACTTGGAATATGCTAAGCGTTGTGGGTTTTTCTTGGAGCCCTTGCAGTGTCCTATTCCATTGAGAGGAATTGATGCTACGCCTTTGGCCAAGAATAAGCCTCAATACTGGACCCAGCTGACCATGTGCATGGCTCCTGCACATCAGGAGGTTATTCGCTTTCTGGTGTTGCATAATTTGCATGATGTGGTCGTGTTGGGGTTGCCATGGCTACAAGCCCATAATCCAGTATTGGATTGGAAATCCATGTCGGTGTCCAGCTGGGGTTGTCAGGGGGTACATGGTGATGTTCCATTTCTGTCAATTTCGTCATCCACCCCTTCTGAGGTTCCAGAGTTCTTGTCTGATTACCGGGATGTATTTGATGAGCCCAAGTCCGATGCCCTACCTCCGCATAGGGATTGTGATTGTGCTATCAATTTGATTCCTGGTAGTAAATTCCCAAAAGGTCGACTGTTTAATTTATCCATGCCTGAGCACACCGCTATGCGCAGTTATGTGAAGGAATCCCTGGAGAAGGGGCATATTCGCCCGTCATCGTCGCCATTAGGAGCAGGGTTCTTTTTTGTAGCCAAGAAGGATGGTTCGCTGAGACCTTGTATTGATTACCGCCTTCTTAATAAGATCACTGTTAAATTTCAGTACCCCTTGCCATTGTTATCTGATTTGTTTGCTCGGATTAAGGGGGCTAGTTGGTTCACCAAGATAGATCTTCGTGGTGCGTATAATCTGGTGCGAATCAGGCGAGGCGATGAATGGAAAACTGCATTTAATACGCCCGAGGGTCATTTTGAGTATCTAGTGATGCTATTCGGACTTGCCAATGCTCCATCAGTGTTTCAGTCCTTTATGCATGACATCTTCCGAGAGTACCTGGATAAATTACTGATTGTGTAGTTGGATGACATTTTGATCTTCTCGGATGATTGGGAGTCTCATGTGAAGCAGGTCAGAACGGTTTTTCAGGTCCTGCGTGCTAATTCTTTGTTTGTGAAGGGATCAAAGTGTCTCTTTGGTGTTCAGAAGGTTTCATTTTTGGGGTTCATCTTTTCCCCTTCTACTATCGAGATGGATCCTGTTAAGGTCCAAGCCATCCATGATTGGACTCAGCCGACATCTCTGAAAAGTCTGCAAAAGTTCCTGGGCTTTGCTAATTTTTATCGTCGCTTCATCTGCAATTTTTCTAGTATTGCCAAACCATTGACCGATTTGACCAAGAAGGGTGCTGATTTGGTCAATTGGTCTTCTGCTGCTGTGGAAGCTTTTCAAGAGTTGAAGCGTCGTTTTTCTTCTGCCCCTGTGTTGTGTCAACCAGATGTTTCTCTTCTGTTCCAGGTCGAGGTTGATGCTTCTGAGATTGGAGCAGGGGCTGTTTTGTCGCAGAGAGGTTCTGATTGCTCAGTGATGAAACCATGCGCTTTTTTTTCCAGGAAGTTTTCGCCTGCTGAGCGAAATTATGATGTGGGCAACCGAGAGTTGCTGGCCATGAAGTGCGCATTCGAGGAGTGGCGTCATTGGCTTGAAGGAGCTAAGCATCGCGTGGTGGTATTGACTGATCATAAGAACTTGACTTATCTCGAGTCTGCTAAGCGTTTGAATCCTAGACAGGCTCGTTGGTCGCTGTTTTTTGCCCGTTTTGACTTTGTGATTTCGTACCTTCCGGGCTCTAAAAATGTGAAGGCAGATGCTCTGTCTAGGAGTTTTGTGCCCGACTCTCCGGGTTTATCTGAGCCGGCGGGTATCCTCAAGGAAGGAGTAATTGTGTCTGCCATCTCCCCTGATTTGCGGCGGGTGCTGCAAAAATTTCAGGCTAATAAACCTGATCGTTGTCCAGCGGAGAAACTGTTTGTCCCTGATAGGTGGACGAATAAAGTTATCTCTGAGGTTCATTGTTCGGTGTTGGCTGGTCATCCTGGAATCTTTGGTACCAGAGAGTTAGTGGCTAGATCCTTTTGGTGGCCATCTCTGTCGCGGGATGTGCGTACTTTTGTGCAGTCCTGTGGGATTTGTGCTCGGGCTAAGCCCTGCTGTTCTCGTGCCAGTGGGTTGCTTTTGCCCTTGCCGGTCCCGAAGAGGCCTTGGACACATATCTCTATGGATTTTATTTCAGATCTTCCCGTTTCTCAAAAGATGTCAGTCATTTGGGTGGTCTGTGATCGCTTTTCTAAGATGGTCCATCTGGTACCCTTGTCTAAATTGCCTTCCTCCTCTGATTTGGTGCCATTGTTCTTCCAGCATGTGGTTCGTTTGCATGGCATTCCAGAGAATATCGTTTCTGACAGAGGTTCCCAGTTTGTTTCGAGGTTTTGGCGAGCCTTTTGTGGTAGGATGGGCATTGACTTGTCTTTTTCCTCGGCTTTCCATCCTCAGACTAATGGCCAGACCGAACGAACCAATCAGACCTTGGAAACCTATCTGAGATGCTTTGTTTCTGCCGATCAGGATGACTGGGTGTCCTTTTTGCCTTTGGCTGAGTTCGCCCTTAATAATCGGGCCAGCTCGGCTACCTTGGTTTCGCCATTTTTCTGCAATTCTGGGTTCCATCCTCGTTTCTCTTCAGGACAGGTTGAGTCTTCGGACTGTCCTGGTGTGGATACTGTGGTGGACAGGTTGCAGCAGATTTGGACTCATGTAGTGGACAATTTGACCTTGTCCCAGGAGAAGGCTCAACGTTTTGCTAATCGCAGACGCCGTGTGGGTCCCCGACTTCGTGTTGGGGATCTGGTTTGGTTATCTTCTCGTCATATTCCTATGAAGGTTTCCTCTCCTAAGTTTAAACCTCGTTTCATTGGTCCGTATAGGATTTCTGAGGTTCTTAATCCTGTGTCTTTTCGTCTGACCCTCCCAGATTCTTTTTTCATACATAACGTATTCCATAGGTCATTGTTGCGGAGATACGTGGCACCTATGGTTCCATCTGTTGACCCTCCTGCCCCGGTTTTGGTGGAGGGGGAATTGGAGTATATTGTGGAGAAGATTTTGGATTCTCGTGTTTCAAGACGGAAACTCCAGTATCTGGTTAAATGGAAGGGTTATGCTCAGGAAGATAATTCCTGGGTTTTTGCCTCTGATGTCCATGCTCCCGATCTTGTTCGTGCCTTTCATGTGGCTCATCCTGGTCGGCCTGGGGGCTCTGGTGAGGGTTCGGTGACCCCTCCTCAAGGGGGGGGTACTGTTGTGAATTCTGTGGCAGAGCTCCCTCCTGTGGTCACAAGTGGTACTTCGGCTGATTCTCTCTGGGAGCTTCCGTTTGTGGAGGAAAGTGGTACTGCGGCTTCTGAGTTTCCTCCCTCAGGTGATCTGGTGAGGTCGTTAGGTGCTTCTCTACTTAACTCCACCTAATGCTTTGATCCATGCTTCCTGTCAATGTTCCAGTGTTGGACTTGTTTTTCCCTGGATCATTCCTGTGGCCTGCTGCTCTGCATAGCTAAGTTCTTCTTTGCTATTTGTTTGCTAGTTTTTTCTGTCCAGCTTGTCTAATTGTTTTGCTGGAAGCTCTGGGACGCAAAGGGTGTACCTCCGTGCCGTTAGTTCGGTACGGAGGGTCTTTTTGCCCCCTTTGCGTGGTTTTCTTTAGGGTTTTGTGTAGACCGCAAAGTTATCTTTCCTATCCTCGCTCTGTTAAGAAAGTCGGGCCTCATTTTGCTGAATCTATTTCATCCCCACGTTTGTCTTTTCATCTTAACTCACAGTCATTATATGTGGGGGGCTGCCTTTTCCTTTGGGGTATTTCTCTGAGGCAAGGTAGGCTTATTTTCTATCTTCAGGCTAGTTAGTTTCTCAGGCTGTGCCGAGTTGCATAGGCAGAGTTAGGCGCAATCCACGGCTGCCTCTAGTGTTGTTTGGAGAGGATTAGGGATTGCGGTCTGCAGAGTTCCCACGTCTCAGAGCTCGTTCTATTATTTTGGGTTATTGTCAGATCACTGTATTTGCTCTGACCGCTATGTCCATTGTGATACTGAATTGCCTATCACAACAGATGGGTGATGAAACACTAGGAGAGGGTAGGGCAGGTTGTGCGGCGGTTCAGTAAGTTCAGGATCACTGCAGACTGTAGGCTTGTCGGAAGAGGTGAGTCTTAAAGGGGTTGTCCACTACTTTCATGTAACCCCCCCAATGTATCCCCCCTGGGCACCAAATGAATTGTGTAAATACCTTCTGTTGCCGTTTTTGCCTGTGAGCGGCGCTATGGCAGCGGCTGAGTCCGGGTCACGTGACCCCCAGGCTGCAGCCACCGCTAATTTTCGCTGACGTCACGTCAATTTCCAGACTCTGGAAATTGACGTGACGTCAGCAACAGGCGTGACCAGCCCCAACAGTCAGCAGTCACTCAAGAGTGACTGGGCTGTGGGCGTGGCTGTGTGCTGCCTGCGGGGCTGTGTGTGCTGGGGGGCGGGTGGGGCTGTGTGTGCTGGGGGCGGGCGGGGCTGTGTGTGCTGGGGTCGGGCGGGGCTGTGCTAGGATCTGCTGCCGTCGTCGGCGTCCGGTGCGGCTGGTACAGTGGCCGTTGCGTCGGCGGCCGGTGCCGTGGTGGCGGCCGGTGCATCGGTGGCCTGTGCCGTGGCGGCGGCCGGTGCGAAGGTGGCCGGTGCGGCGACGGCCGGTGCGTCATCGTCGGTGGCCGGTGCCGTGGCGGCGACCGGTGCAGTGGTGGCCGGTGCGGCGGCGGCCGGTGCGTCATCGGCGGCGGCCAGTGCCGTGGCGGCGGCCAGTGCAACGGCAGGGGTCTGTGCCGAAGGTGCTGGAGTGTGCGGTGGCGGCGGCATCTCTGTGTGCCCATCGGGCTCTGCCTGCTACAGTGACAGCGAGTAACACATTAGCCAATGATGGGACAGTAGTAGTCCCATCATCCGGCTAATGTGTTGAATGTAAAAAAAAAACAGTACATTCATACAACACACACCATGTGACGTAACATGTGACAACATTCAACACATGCGACATGCGGCACCATGCGACAACATGCACCATGTGACGACATGCACAATGCGACAACATGCACCATGCGGCGACATGCACCATGCGACGACATGCGTCGACATGCGCCATGCACCATGTGACGCCATGCGCCGACATGTGACATGCACCATGCGACGACATGCACCATGCGACGACATGCTACATGCACCATGCGACAACATGCACCATGCGACGACATGCGCCATGCCACGACATGCGCCATGCGACACATGCGCCGACATGCACCATGCGAAGACATGCACCATGCGCCGACATGCAACATGCGCCGACATGCAACATGCACCATGCGGCGACATGCATCATGCGACACCATGCGCCGACATGCACCATGCGACGACATGCTACATGCACCATGCGATGACATGCAACATGCACCATGCGACGGCATGCACCATGCGACGACATGCACCATGCGCCGACATGCACCATGCGCCAACATGCACCATGCGACGACATGCACCATGCGACGACATGCACCATGCGACGACATGCTACATGCACCATGTGACGACATTCGACATCATGCTGCATGCACCATGCGACAACATGCACCATGCGACGACATGCGCCATGCTACGACATGTGCCATGTGACGAAATGCGCCACCATGTGATATGCTACATGCGCCGACATGCACCATGCGCCGACATGCAACACCATGCGCCGACATGCACCATGCGACGACATGCGACATGCATCATGCGACATGCTAGATGCACCATGCGACGACATGCACCATGCACAGTACATACATACATACAGACATACAACATACATACAGTACATATAACATAGAGTACATACTCACCATCACTTGTCACTTTGTTCCCCGAAGCAATTGTCACCTGTAAAAAATATTAAAATAATAAACAAACAATATACTCCCTGTCCGCAGAAATCCAATTAAAACGAGTGTCCCACGACGATCTCCCAGTGGAGAGCAGGAGCATCAGCTGATGCGACCACTCTCCAGGGGCTCCAGGAACACAATGATGGAAGGTATCCTCCATCATGTATTCCTCACAAGGTATTCCTACGCCCCTGTGAGAAAATAGTCCCTAGTCTCACTTATGGCATTGCTGGGTGAGACATTTTCCCACGCAGCAAATGCCATAAAGTGAGACCAGTGAACTAGAGTAACCTCAGTGATGCACTGCACGAGCCATTGTCTCCTGTCAGTGTGTCACTGAGGGTCCTATAGAGCAGTGACATCATCCGATGTCACTGTTCTATAGGGGAGATCGTCGTGGGACACTCGTTATTAATTGGACTACGGCGGACAGGTAGTATACGGTTTATTATTTTAATTTTTTTGCAGGCGCTGAAGTATGGTAAGTATGGTTAAATGAAGAATATTAAAATACTTTTTTCCAAATGTATGCGTGTTTTATTAACCCTTTCTTACTATTGGATTAATAATGGATAGGCGTCTTATTGACGCCTCTCTGTTATTAACCCGGCTTAATGTCACCTTACAATAGCAAGGTGACATTAACCCCTTATTACCCCATATCCCACCGCTACTCGGGAGTGGGAAGAGAGGGGCTAAGTGCCGGAATTGACGCATCTTACAGATGCGCCATTTCTGGGGCGGCTGCGGACTGGTATTTGTAGCCGGGTGGGGGGGGGGGCAATATCCATGGCCCCTCTCTAGGCTATGAATATCAGCCCGCAGCTGTCTGCGTAGCCTTTCTGGCTATAAAATAGCCCCACGTCATTTTTTTGGGGGTGTCCCCCTATTTTAATAGCCAGTAAAGGCTACGCAGACAACTGCGGGCTGGTATTCATAGCAGGCTACAAATATTGGCCCCCGGCTGTCGGCTTTCCCCCTCTGGCGCAGAAAATTGCGCGGAAGCCCACACCGTTTTTTTCCGCTTTTTTTTTTTTAAAATTCAACACTCATTAAGGCCTCTTTCACCGACGCACATTGTGAAATTTGCGTATGACGTGGGCAGCGGATGCAGTTTTTCAACGCATCCGCTGCCCATTCTGAAGTGCGGGGAGGAGGGGGCGGAGTTTCTGCCGCACATGCGCAGTAGAAAATGGCGGGTGCGACGGCCAAAAAAACTTTCACTTGAACGTTTATTCGTGCTGACGGTCCGCCAAAACACGACGGATCCGTTGCACGACGGAGGCGACGTCTGGCCATCCGTCACGATCTGTCGCTAATATAAGTCTATGGGTAAAACGCATCCTGCGAGCACATTTGCAGGATCCGTTTTTTTGCACCAGATCGTTTTTTTCCGCCAGATCCATTTTTTTCAACCGGATCCAATTTTTTCCACTGGATTGTTTTTTTTTTCCACCAGATCTGTTTTTTCTCATAGAGTTGTATTAGCGCCGGATTGCGCCTGATGGACACACGTTTAATCCGTTTTTTGCAGGATCCGTCAAAAAAGCTGTTTCCGCCAGACGGAAAACACATACAGAGGAACGGTTTTTCGGTACATCGAAAAAATGCACAGCGACGGATCTAGCAAAAAACGGATGAAACGTGTGGCCATCAGGCGCACTCCGGCGCTAATACAACTCTATGAGAAAAAAACGGATCTGGCGGAAAAAAACGATAAGGTGGAAAAAAAAGGATACGGCGAAAAAAAAAGATCCGGCGAAAAAAAACGGATCCTGCAAATGTGCTCGCAGGATGCGTTTTGTACCTATAGACTTGTATTAGCGACGGATCGCGACGGCTGGCCACATGTCGCATCCGTCGTGCAATGGATCCGTCGTGTTTTGGCGGACGCGACGCACAAAAAAAGTTCAATGTAACTTTTTTTGTGCGACGTGTCTGCCATTTCCGACTGCGCATGCGTGGCTGGAACTCCGCCCCCTCCTCCATGCTCATCACAATGGGCAGTGGATGCGTTGTAAAACTGAATCCGCTGCCCACGTTGTGCTAAATTTAGCATAACGTCCGTCGGTACGTCTGGCCGACGATTTGCGACGGCCTCATACCGACGCAAGTGTGAAAGTAGCCTTACATCTGAATTTGCTGACTGTAATGCAGCCACCCCAGAGTATAATGTAACCCCCCAAAGAATATAATGCAGCCCCCCCATAGAGTATGATGCAATCACCCCTCATAGAATATAAATATAATACAGCCCCCCATAGAATATAATGTAGCCCCGAATAGAATAGAATGCAGCCCACCTCCCCATAGAATATAATGCAGCCCCATCAAAAAGTATGATGCAATCATCTCTCATAAAATCTAATACAGCCCCCCATAGAATATAATGCAGCCCACCTCCCCATAATATATAATGTAGCCCCCATAGAATATAATGCAGCCTCCCATAGTATATAAGACAGCCTCCCTCATAGAATATAATATACCCCCATAGTATATAAGACAGCCTCCCCCATAGAATAGAATATACCCCCCGCAATAGTATATAACACAGCCACATAGTATATAACACGGCCTCCCCCATAGAATATAATATACCTCCCATAGTATATATCAAAGCTTGCATATGATATAGCACAACCTGCATAGTATATAGCACAGCCTGCATAATATAGCACAGCCCGCCTAGTAGTATACAGCACAGCCCATGTAGTAGTATACAGCACAACCCGGGTCGTAGTATATACAGCACAGCCCGCGTAGTAGTATATACAGCACAGCCCGCGTAGTAGTATACACAGCACAGCCCACACAGTGGTATATACATAGCACAGCCCACACAGTGGTATATACACAGCACAGCCCACACAGTGGTATATACACAGCACAGCCCACACAGTGGTATATACACAGCACAGCCCACACAGTGGTATATACACAGCACAGTCCACACAGTGGTATATACAGCACAACCCACATCTCATCCCCCCGATAATGGCTCCACAGTCCAGTAAAAAAAAAAAAAACACTCTCCTCACCTTTCCTCTTGCTCCTGTCTCGGTGGCTGCAGTCTGCCCGGGACACAGCAGGTGTGTGATGATATGACGTCATCGCGCACCCACAGTGTCAGAGGCAGAGCGGGGAATGATGGGAGAGGGAGCGATCAGCGGACGCTCTCTCCTCCATCATTGCATTGAACTATACCGGCGTGATAGACGCCGGTATAGTTGAATGCGGCGGCGGCACTGGCGGGAGGAGGGGGGAAAGAGTGCAGCGGCCCACTACTGTCACCGGCCCTTCTGGCATTTGCCAGAAGTGCCCGATGGCCAGTCTGGCCCTGGTCACCGCCCACACACTTCCCTCCTCCTGAACTGCAGCGTTTCTCGGACCCACATCCGCAACAAAACTGCAGATATTTGTTACATCTCAATGAAAGTGTAAGGCCGGAGTCACACTACAGCGAGATATGGCCGAGTCTCGCAGGTTAAATACAAGCTCTGGCACCGGCACTCCGGAGCGGAGCGTGCGGATCCATGTATTGCTGTGCGGCCGCACGCTCCGCTCTGGAGTGCCGGTGCCAGAGCTGGATTTTAACCTGCGAGACTCGGCCGTATCTCGCTGTGTGTGACTCCGGCCTAAGGGTGCAGAAACGCTGCAGTTTGGCACAAAAGAAGTGACATGCTGCGGAGAAAAAAAAAAGCTGCGTTTCGGTGCGGCCTTTTCCGCAGCATGTGCACAACAAGTCTGCGGCTCCCATAGACTTACATTGGTTGTGGATTTAATGCAATTCCGTACGGCAAAAAACGCTGCGGATCTGCAATCAAATCCGCAACCTGTGCACAGAGTCTTAGCATTTAGTGAACCTAGCAAAAAGCCAAGCAAAAAACAAGTGTGGGATTGCACTTTTTTGCAATTTCATCGCACTTTGAATTTTTTTCACATTTTCTGTTACACGACATGGTAAAACCAATGGTGTCGTTCAAAAGTAGAACTTGTCCCGCAAAAGATAAGCCCTCACATGGCCATATTGATGGAAACATTATGGCTCTGGAAAGAAGGGGAGCGATAAACGAAAACAGCTCCAGGGGTGAAGGGGTTTAGAAACATGGATATGGACATATCTATGGAAATAGATATATAAATATATCTGTATGTATCCATCTATCCCATATCTATCTAATTCTATCTATCTGTCTGTGTCTATCTATCTATCTATTATCTATCTATTTATCTATCTAATTTCTATGTATCTAATATCTATCTATCTAATATCTATCTATCTATCTATCTATCTAATATCTATCTATCTATATCTATCTATCTAATATCTATCTATCTATCTATTTATCTATCTATGTGTAATGGAGTGTGGGTTGGACAAATGTAAAAGACGAGTTGGACAGAAATTACATCACAAATCTTTTTGAAGAGAGAGGAGGGAGAGGAGGGAGGGGTTTGGGTGTGTTTTTGGAGTGGGTGTGCTAGGTTCGGGCTTAGTGGCAGTGCAAAGCATCATGGAACTTGTAGTATTAGAGCACAATAACTCAGGAGAAAGGAAGTTGTCGATTAACCCCATGAGAGTTGAATCCAGCACTGAAGATGTGCTGCTACAGCATTATAACAGCTAATATTGCTAAAATAAACACAGTAGATGTTTTCAGTGGCACATAATAGCAAGATTTATGAAAAAACAACAACTTTATAGTAGTGGACAACTTATTTAAGGTTCTTTTTGAAGGTTTCTATGGTAGGCGAGAGTCTTATGTGTTGGGGTAGAGAGTTCCAGAGTATCGGGGAAGCACGGGAGAAGTCTTGGATGCGGTTGGGGGAAGAAGAGATGAGAAGGGAGTAGAGAAGGAGGTGTTGAGAGGATCGGAGGTTGCGTGTAGGTAGGTACCGGGAGACCATGTCACAGATGTATGGAGGAGACAGGTTGTGGATGGCTTTGTATGTCATTGTGAGGGTTTTGAACTGGAGTCTCTGGGCGATAGGAAGCCAGTGGAGGGCTTGACCTAGGGAAGAGGTTGGGGAATAGCGGGGAGACAGGTAGATTAGTCGGGCAGCAGAGTGTAGGATGGATTGGTGTGGTGCCAGAGTGCTAGAGGGGAGTCCAGAGAGTAGGAGGTTGCAGTAGTCGAGGCGGGAGATAAGGGCATGCAATAGCGTTTTTGTGGTGTCGCGATCCTTTGTCAGGATCCTTCATGATCAGCACTGTTCTTCCTTGTGTTAGCCAAGCTGGGTGGTGACCTGCTATTAGCAGTTGGTTCATCTACTTTGCCATGCGTTCATGTACCGCTGTGAATTTCTTTAGCTAGTAGGTGAGGATCATGTATGTGCCAGGTGCTATCCAGCTCTTCATGTTCTTGACCCGCTGTTGGATGTCTGCTTCTGTAATGGTGTCTGGTTCTAAAACTAGGTGGTTGCTTTGTTTCATTCTCAAATATTGCAGCCACATTGCACTGGTGTTGTGTTTTTTTCCTTCTCCCATATGTTCCTCCAGTATTGCTCAGTCACTGCTATTGGTAGAGTTGCTGCCTTTGTGCTGTTGGGAGTACACTTTGGATGGTTCTTTGGAGAACAGGGCATTTATCTTCTTGACCTCAGCTTCTCTAGTGTAACTCCCTAGTTTTGCAGCGACTGCTGTGAGCCTTTGTTTAGCAGTCCCTTCAGTTGGGTTCAGGCCTTTGTACTTGTCCAGCTTGGTCATATTCTTGATATTTACACCCTTCTGTATTTCTGATAGTTGGCTGACTTCCCTTCGTGGCACCTTGATCTTTGTCTACAGTCTTCTTTTCCAAGGGGGGCAAGTACTTCTGTTGTTCTTCCTGGTTGCATAACCAAGCATTTCCATGATTGCTGAGGCAGTAGCATAGATCAGGTTATTAGTTTAAGTTATGGTGGTGGTAGGTATTGATGCAAGTGCTCTATTGGCATCCTCTAGCATACAGTTTGGTGGTCTTTCTTTGCTGAGCGTTGGCCGTTGATCTCTGGTATTGATGGCATTTAGGTTATCTAAAATCTTCTGATTCAGACAAGCTGCAGTGCTCTCTAGGTGCAAGGTTGGATTAGGATCTTCTGGGGGTTGCACATGTTATTCTTCCAGGTCTTCAAGTGGGGTGGATCTACAGTGCAGTTGATCCATCTCAAGTTGTAACAATAGCTTTCTCTTTATGATATTGAAACGTTGGGTGACTAGTTGCTTCTCAGTTAGTGGACATGCAGGTCTTGTATTCATCCAGAGTTTCCTCATACGCTTCATATATCCTCTCTCAATTGGTCTGCTGTTATAATATCCAGGTTCTCTTGCCTTGTCCAAGTATGGTTTCGTCCAGTAGCCCATGTATCATCAGATTGTCCTGGTTCCTCGACATCTGACGTGCACCTTGTTTATCCAGACAATGACTGAGCCGGCATGACTCTCTTTATTCGTGACACTCTCATGTTTATTGAGGTAGGCACCATTGTGTTATGGACCACTACTGGTATATTATGTCCAACAGTGCAGAACCAAAATTTGAACCCGTCTCCCACATTGGTGGCTGTGATTTTACTAAACGCGGCACATGTATTGCCGGCTTCTATTATGTCTTTTACCAAGTGTTACCGACTTTTTTTGATCTTAAGAAAAATGCTCGTGCTACCGATCATGAATCCGAATGTACCATATTCGTGCCAAATTTATGTTTGACGATCGTTTTCCGAACATATTCGCTCGTCTCTAATTATGGCCACTACAACCTGCTACACAAAATAAAAACCCCACTCAGTATGGAGGCATTTACAGTCCACCACAACCCCAATATAATGGCCCCTAACAGCCACACATTCAGTATGAGAGTCCCAACGGCTCTTCTCTTAATAAGATGCACCCACAATTCCTGATATTTGAAAAAAAAAACAAAAAAAAAACACACTACTCAGCCAACCCGGTCCTGAGATGCGCTGCTCTGGTCTGTGCGGTGTGAGTACTGAGGCTCCTATTCCAGCTTTCCTTTGGTCTGTATGAGAGAGTCGCCTCCAGACTCCTCTAGCGGAGTATTATCTACAGGAAGAACAAAAGGATTATCCTCTGAAACTCAGGATGTCAGATCCTTCTCTGCCCTGACATCATCTGTCGGGAGGCCCCCAATACATTATATAGTCGCCCAAACCCCCGAAATCAGTGATTTCATGTAACTTTAGTCTAATGTGTATGGGAGCGTTAAAAGGTAACTTATTGGACGCTGCCTCTGACCCGGCCTAATAGACCTTCATACATTGCAGCCCAGACCCCATTATTAGGCATGTAAGTCTCGTAATAACTAGGCCGCCCCCATACTATCCAGTACTTGGGGACGGGGGGCATTCAGCCAAACTCTGTCACCTTCTTAGATGCCATGTTTGCTTTTCACAGCAGCAAGTGGTTAAACTGCCAGGGTTTTTGTTGAAGCCTCATCTGTTCCGTCCCTGCGGTGCACATCTATGTTCTGGGGCACAAAAAGATTAATTTATTTTTAATAAATGTTTAACATGTTAAAAATTATAAAATGTGTCTTCTGCTTTTTCCACGTTTTTTTTCTTTTTACAAGAATTGTTGGAGCCAATTTTCTTTAGAAACATTTTAATATCTGGTTTTTTTTCTTGTAATATCGGAAAGCCTAAGGCCAGAAATAAACCCCATAAATCACTGTACATGGAGACTTTGGGATCAGATCATTTCTGTCCGCGTTGATTGTGGAAACAAAAAATCTTTTCTAAAAGCCTCAAACTTCTGTGTGTGAATCAGAGCTGAGATCTAACGTGATAGAAGATTACAGTGCGGGGAAGACGGAAAACCTTCATATAGAGGCCGGTGGTGATGGAGTCAGTGACCGACTCTGGCCAAATCTGTCTCTAGAGCCGTAGTAGAAGATGAAGATGTCGTCCTCATCATGAAGTAGTTATTTCTCATGTCGCGTGTAATGAATATCTCCTGCAGTATTGCTAATGGCAATTCCAGGGTCGGTAAATGAGACGAGAATTAGCGTTATGGAAGATGAGTCTATGAGAAACGTATTCAGCTGCCGACTCCAAGGAGGAAACTGCTTGTTGTCTGTGGCCTAAATATATAGGATTTATTAGTAGATGTAAAGAAGGAAACTAAATACTGTAAAATAATAAATCTCCTCATATGTTTCCATTATTATCTCCAGTAATTGTATTATTACACAGGATTCTTATGATCTTACATCGGCTCATCTTCTCATTCAGGTCTCTACAATATCGGATCCTCTCAGTGAAGATCTTCTACAAAAGAAAATTGTCCTGATTTACCCATCAAAGATGGATATGGTCAGAGACAAGATGGCGGAGAGGATATTACACCTCACCCTAGAGATCCTCTTTCGGGTTACTGGAGAGGTGAGAGATTCTGATGACGTCACATTACATCATTCTTATCTATGGGAATAACAGATGGACAGAACTGGAGAGGTGAGAACTCTGGAAATGTCTGTAGTGAGATTTATTAATGTGTCTCTCCATTACCAGGATTACACAGTGGTGAAGAAGACCTCTAGTGATCGCTGTCAGGATCCTGTGTCTGAGGGATGGGGAAGACCCCTGAGCCCAATCACGGGGCCTCCACCTCACCCCCTGATCCATGAGGACATCAATGACCAGAAGATCCTAGAACTCACCTACAAGATGATTGAGCTGCTGACTGGAGAGGTGACACTGCTGGGACATTATACAGTAACACTATGAAGGGATTGGGGGATGACGGTATCATTGTATGTGTCAGGTTCCTATAAGGTGTCAGGATGTCGCCGTCTATTTCTCCATGGAGGAGTGGGAGTATTTAGAAGGACACAGAGATCTGTACAAGAACGTCATAATGGAGGTTCCCCAGCACCTCACATCTCCAGGTACTAGACAGGACTAAATACACATGGCCTATAATTATCTGTATGTAAAGAATGAATTCACTCCCTGTATGTGTTTCCTCCAGATCTATACAGTAAGAGGACAACACCAGAGAGATGTCCCCGTCCTCTTCTTCCACAGGACTGCAAGCAAGAAGATCCCAGTGCTCCTCAGGATGATCAGGTAGATGGAGAGAAGGTGTCAGGAGATCTCCCCTATGATGTGTAGACGCCGGTGAAGGTCTTGTGCTCAGTCTTGTTTTATCCGCCAGTATTATATGTTTTATACTTGACTTGTGTAATGAGAACGGTGGAGATGGCAGGATTAGAGCTGATCATAGTTGTGACTTCTCCATCTGTCGGTGACTTTTACAATAATTGTTTCAGGGTGAAGATCTGACCCATATTAATACTACAGAGACATATGTGAGGGGGGATGATTGGTGTAAAGAGGAGATTCCCACATATGACTACCCAGGTGAGTAGTGACCACTAAATGTAGAGAAGTCACAGATTCTCCTCAGTCACCGGCTGTGGCTGCTTTATCGGTGGCCTTACCATGATTGCCATGGATTCTGGCTCATGAATTGGGACACACATGAATTTGTAGGATAATATGCTCTAGCAAGCTATCTGTCAAACAAATTATAAAAAATTGATTGGTCCAAAATTTTCCACCTCCACATTTATACCAGGAATGGCATTAAAGTTAGGGATGAATGGAGTAGCCGAATCCTCCCATCTGGGAAATGCGACATCAAGAGGCAAAGCCCCTTGGACACTGGTGTGTGCCAATTCACGAGCACTAGGGACAGCGCTAGTACTGGGCATTGTTCCCTGAGTTGCAGACATTTCTGCAGAAGCACTATTCTTCCTTCTTGTTGTACTGGTCCTTGTGTGTAAGGATGGAACAGAATCACTGCTCATTTCTGAGCTATCACTGTCACTGCACTTTCTTCGCTGTCAGAACATAAAAGTGCATAAGCCTCCTCTACACTATAATACTGACGGGCCATTTTATTTTTTTAATTTTTTTCGGAAATCGACAACACTGACGTGACCAAATTATTGGGGAGACAATTGAGAAAAGCTTAATTCTTAAGCCTAACCTTAACCCCTTTACCCCCAAGGGTGGTTTGCACGTTATGGACCGGGCCAATTTTTACAATTCTGACCACTGTCCCTTTATGAGGTTATAACTCTGGAACGCTTCAATGGATCCCGGTGATTCTGACATTGTTTTCTCGAGACATATTGTACTTCATGATAGTGGTAAAATTTCTTTGATATTACCTGCGTTTATTTGTGAAAAAAACGGAAATTTGGCGAAAATTTTGAAAATTTTGCCATTTTCCAACTTTTAATTTTTATGCAATTAAATCACAGAGATATGTCACACAAAATACTTAATAAGTAACATTTTCCACATGTCTACTTTTCATCAGCACAATTTTGGAACCAAAAATTTTTTTTGTTAGGGAGTTATAAGGGTTAAAACTTGACCAGCAATTTTTCATTTTTACAACACCATTTTTTTTTATTGACCACATCTCATTTGAAGTCATTTTGAGGGGTCTATATGATAGAAAATACCCAAGTCTGACACCATTCTAAAAACTGCACACCTCAAGGTGCTCAAAACCACATTCAAGAAGTTTATTAACCCTTCAGGTGTTTCACAGGAATTTTTGGAATGTTTAAATAAAAATGAACATTTAACTTTTTTTCACAAAAAATTTACTTCAGCTCCAATTTGTTTTATTTTACCAAGGGTAACAGGAGAAAATGGACCCCAAACGTTGTTGTATACTTTGTCCTGAGTACGCTGATACCCGACATGTGGGGGTAAACCACTGTTTGGGCGCATGACAGAGCTCGGAAGCGAAGGAGCGCCATTTGACTTTTCAATGCAAAATTGACTGGAATTGAGATGGGACGCCATGTTGTGTTTGGAGAGCCACTGATGTGCCAAAACATTGAAACCCCTAACAAGTAACACCATTTTGGAAAGTAGACCCCCTAAGGAACGTATCTAGATGTGTGGTGAGCACTTTGACCCACCAAGGGCTTCACAGAAGTTTATAATGCAGAACCGTAAAAATAAAAAATCATTTTTTTCACAAAAATTATCTTTTCGCCCCCAATTTTTTATTTTCCCAAGGGTAAGAGAAGAAATTGGACCCCAAAAGTTGTTGTACAATTTGTCCTGAGTACGCCGATACCACATATGTGGGAGTAAACCATTGTTTGGGTGCATGGTGAGCACTTTGACCAACCAAGGGCTTCACAGAAGTTTATAATGCAGAGCGGTAAAAATAAAACAAACATTTTTTCCCACAAAAATCTTTTTTTAGGCCCCAGTTTTGTATTTTCCCGAGGGTAACAGGAGAAATTGGACCCCAAAAGTTGTTGTCCAATTTGTCCTGAGTGCGCTGATACCCCATATGTGGGGGGGGGGACCACCGTTTGGGCACATGGGAGGGCTCGGAAGGGAAGGAGCATCATTTGGAATGCAGACTTAGATGGAATGGTCTGCAGGCGTCACATTGCGTTTGTAGAGCACCATATGTACCTAAACAGTAGAAACCCCCCACAAGTGACCCCATATTGGAAACTAGACCCCCCAAGGAACTTATCTAGATGTGTTGTGAGAACTTTGAACCTCCAAGTGTTTCACTACAGTTTATATCCCAGAGCTGTGAAAATAAAAAATCCTTTTTTTTCCCACAAAAATTATTTTTTAGCCCCTAGTTTTGTATTTTCCCAAGGGTAACAGGAGAAATTGGACCCCAAAAGTTGTTGTACTATTTGTCCTGAGTACGCTGATACCCCATATGTTGAGGTAAACCCCAGTTTGGGCACACGGGAGAGCTCGGAAGGGAAGGAGCACTGTTTTACTTTTTCAACGCAGAATTGGCTGGAATTGAGATTGGACGCCATGTCGCGTTTGGAGAGCCCCTGATGTGCCTAAACAGCGGAAACCCCCCAATTATAACTGAAACCCTAATCCAAACACATCCCTAACCCTAATCCCAACAGTAACCCTAACCACACCTCTAACCCAGACACACCCCTAACCCTAATCCCAACCCTATTCCCAACCGTAAATGTAATCCAAACCCTAACCCTAACTTTAGCCCCAACCCTAACTATAGCCTTAACCCTAGCCCTAACACTATCCCCAACCCTAACCCTAGCCCTAGCCCTTACCCTAGCCCTAACCCTAACCCTAGCCCCAACCCTAACACTAGCCCTAATCCTAGCCCTAACCCTATCCCTAACCGTAGCCCTAACCCTAATGGGAGAATGGAAATAAATACATTTTTTAAATTTTTTAATTTTTCCCTAACTAAGGGGGTGATGAAGGGGGGTTTGATTTACTTTTATAGCGGGTTTTTTAGCGGATTTTTATGATTGGCAGCCGTCACACACTGAAAAACGCTTTTTATTGCAAAAAATATTTTTGCGTTACCACATTTTGAGAGCTATAATTTTTCCATATTTGAGTCCACATAGTCATGTGAGGTCTTGTTTTTTGCAGGATGAGTTGACGTTTTTATTGGTAACATTTTCGGGCACGTGACATTTTTGATTTGATCGCTTTTTATTCGATTTTTGTGAGGCAGAATGACCAAAAACCAGCTATTCATGAATTTCTTTTGGGGGAGGCGTTTATACCGTTCCGCGTTTGGTAAAATGGATAAAACAGTTTTATTCTTCGGGTCAGTACGATTACAGCGATACCTCATTTATATCATTTTTTTATGTTTTGGCGCTTTTATACGATAAAAACTATTTTATAGAAAAAATAATTATTTTTGCATCGCTTTATTCTGAGGACTATACCTTTTTTATTTTTTTGCTGATGATGCTGTATGGCGGCTCGTTTTTTGCGGGACAGGATGACGCTTTCAGTGGTACCATGGTTATTTATATCTGTCTTTTTGATCGCTCGTTATTCCACTTTTTGTTCGGTGGTATGATAATAAAGCGTTGTTTTTTGCCTCGTTTTTTTTTTTCTTACGGTGTTTACTGAAGGGGTTAAGTAGTGATATAGTTTTATAGGTGTGGTCGTTACGGACGTGGCGATACTAAATATGTGTACTTTTGTTGTTTTTTTTTTTATTTAGATAAAGAAATGAATTTATGGGAATAATATATATATTTTTTTTCATTATTTAGGAAATTTTTTTATTTATTTTTTTTTAACACGTGTGGAAATTTTTTGAAAATTTTTTTCACTTGGTCGCAGGTGGGGACATCACAGATCGGGGATCTGACAGTGTGCACAGCAATCTGTCAGATCACCGATCTGACTTACAGCGCTGCAGGCTTCACAATGCCTGCTTTGAGCAGGCTCTGTGAAGCCACCTCCCTCCCTGCAGGACCCGGATGCCGCAGCCATCTTGGATCCAGGCCTGGAGCAGGGAGGGAGGTAGGAGATCCTCGCAGCAATGCGATCACATCGCGTTGCTGCGGGGGTCTCAGGGAAGCCCGCAGGGAGCCCCCTCCCTGCGCGATGCTTCCCTGTACCGCCGGCACACCGCGATCATGTTTGATCGTGGTGTGCCGGGGGTTAATGTACCGGGGGCGGTCCATGACCACTCCTGGCACATAGTTCCGGATGTTAGCTGCAATATGCAGCTGACACCCGGCCGCGATCGGCCGCGCTCCCCCTGTGAGCGCGGCCGATCGGCTGGACGTACTATTCCGTCCTTGGGAAGTAGGGCCCACCCCACATGGACGGAATAGTACGCCCATTGGCAGAAAGGGGTTAACATTGGAATAAACCCTAACTTTAGCCCCAACACTAACCCTAACTATAGCACTAACCTTAACCTGCCTTATCTGTTTTTTTTTACTTTATAACAAGATCGCTGACTGACACAGCTGTTGCCAGCAGCACTTGTAACACTGTTTCTCCTCTAATCTCTCACTGAATGGACACCTGAGGAGAAACAGCGTTTTTATGAGGCAGATCGCTCGGGAAAGTTAATTGCTACAACACACTTTCTTAGTGATTTGTCTCATTGGCTGGTGTGACGCTGACGTCATCACGACCTGAACCAATCAAGTCTCAATGAGGTTGCGGATCACAGAAAGTGCTGTGAGCCAGAATCCTCTCGTTATAAGGTACGTGGGGGTCCTGATGAGCACAAAACTGCCGACCATAGACAAACGGTAGATAAACCTCGGCGCTAGCAGGGCTTTGTGCAGCGCTGACGTTTATCTACTGTTGGCGGTCACAAAGTGGTTAAGTTAAGAGTATCATCATTTCTGTCCAGGCCTTTTTCCTGAGTTTTATTTTTTTTTAAATTCTGTGGAAGCATGGTTGGAAAGCAATGTCGGACATTTATTTGTTCATTTTCATAGATTTTTGATTTATTACTTTTGTCAGATTCAAGTTATTTCTGTCACCATTGTAGGGTTTTCTGTCATTAAATGAGGGGTACCAACAATTTTGACCACGTGTGTAGGAGGAATAAATATTTTGAATCCACATCCACTTTCTGGATGTCAAAATTAAGCATTTGCCATTTTATTACCCAGCACATAGTGCCCAGATTGTGCTTCAGGAGACACACACCGCAGAGTAAGTGAATTCTTCTCACTATAATTTTGCTAAATACAGGGATCCTAAATGTTGTTTGGGCACACTGCAAGACTCAGAAGTGAGAGCGGATTTTGCTGGATTGATTTATAGAAACTTTCAACAGCCTTTGAGCCACTAATAGTGTGGGAACCTGTTTTTCAAAGCTAGCAAAAGTGTGAGATGGGTCACACCTATACAATACCCTCAGGCATATCAGTAGAATATAGCACGGAGAGTCTCCCAATAACTAAAATGTAACTTTTAATCACTAAGATAAAATGGACAAACTAACATGACAAAATTAACACATATGAATAAGGTGCTCGTGCAAACCAGTGCTCAAGATAAAAATTGGTTTGATCTCACCAATGGGAACAGACAAATGTCCACAGCAGATTCCTCCATGTGTTAATTTTGTCATGCTAGCTTGTCCATTTTATCTTAGTGATTAAAAGTTACGTTTTAATTATTGGGAGACTCTCCGTGCTATATTCTATCCTCTGTTTATCCATTGACAGATGATGGACCTGAGTGGGGACTTGTTTTTTTGTGAGATGAGAATTGGTATTATTTTTGCCTACATAACATTGATTGATTCTTTTTATTCAATATTTGGGAGGCAGAATGAACAAACAGTTGAACACCACACACTACTGGTTCATCCAACAAGGTTTTCTTTTTTCTATTCTACTTTTCTAACCCAGCTCTTGCGCCGGCACTCCAGAGCGGAGCGTACGGCTCCATGTGTTGCTGTGTGGCTGCACGCTCCACTCCGGAGTGCCGGCGCCAGAGCTGGGTTTTCACCTGCGAGACTCGGACGTATCTCGCGTATGTGTGATCCCGGCCTTAGACTGTGAACAGTTATTGTTTGGTAAATAATTAAAGTTGCTTGCCATTTTTATGGATGGTTTAAGTTGAAATGTTCAAAAATATAAAACTCAAGGATATTTTATTAAAAAAATGTTTTTTTTTTTATCTTAGCAGATGACTGTACCAGGAGATCAGAGGGACAGTTGACATCTTCAATTTTTAAATCTGATAATCTTGAGATCCTGCAAGATACAACTGAAGGGAATGCCATTACTCCAGATATATCGTCATCCATTCACAGCAAAGATCTGTCATCTGGTCCTATGAAACAGGTCCCATCTTCTGATTCATTGCTAACTACTAAGGAAAATCAAAGTCATAAACGCGGCGGCATTAAAAGACAATCTGCTTCTACAGCAAATAAGTTATTTTCCTGTTCAGAATGTGGGAAATGTTTTATCCATAAATCAGGTTTGGTTAGGCACCATATAACTCACACAGGGGAGAAGCCTTTTTCCTGCTCAGAATGTGGGAAATATTTTAACCAGAAAGGGAATCTTGCTGAACACAAAAGAACTCACACAGGGGAGAAGCCATATTCATGTTCAGAATGTGGGAAATATTTTGCATTTAAAACAACTCGTGATAGCCATCAAAGAACCCACACAGGGGAGAAGCCTTTTTCCTGTTCAGACTGTGGGAAATGTTTTACACGTAAATCACTACTTTTTACTCACCATAGAACTCACACAGGGGAGAAGCCTTTTTCCTGTTCAGAATGTGGGAAATGTTTTAACCAGAAATGTCATGTTGTTAGTCACCAGAGAACTCACACAGGGGAGAAGCCTTTTTCCTGTTCAGAATGTGAGAAATGTTTTAACCTGAAATCAGATTTGGTTAGGCACCATAGAACGCACACAAGGGAGAAACCTTTTTCCTGTTCAGAATGTGGGAAATGTTTTAACCTGAAATCAGATTTGGTTAGGCACCATAGAACTCACACAGGGGAGAAGCCTTTTTCCTGTTCAGAATGTGGGAAATGTTTTAACCTGAAATCAGATTTGGTTATTCACCATAGAACTCACACAGGGGAGAAGCCTTTTTCCTGTTCAGAATGTGGGATATGTTTTAACAGGAATGCACTTCTTGTTAGGCATCAGAGCAGTCACACAGAGAAGCCTTTTTCATTTTCTTAATGTGGGAAATACTTTACTTGGAAATCAACTGTTAATAAACATCAGAGACATCACATAGGGGAGAAGCCTTTTTTATGTTCATAATGTTGGCATAGTTTTAACCAAAATTGAATCTTCTTAAATGGGTTGTCTCTTGTCATTCCTCATGTTTGCTGACAAAAGGATAAAACTACACTTTTTTAATTCCAAATGTAAAACTATACCCATAATTTACCCACTAAAGGTTAGTCAGTAGGTGACTAATAGAAAAAACATGTACCCCACATTTCATTATATAGGGTGAGGTGACGTATACACACTGACTCTTCAAGCCTCTCATTTCTACGGGTTTCAGCGTCCTCACCAAAGGCGACACATCAGGAGACTATTTAATATTGACCTATATTTAAGGAATACTAGATAAAAAACCATGTATCATGTTATCCGAAACAGTCAGAAAACCAGCCACATATTGGCAGATCCCAGACCTCAAACTATATACTTCATAAGTTTATAATTATAAGCCACTCCAGTGTCAGGAATAGATAGTATGTGGAAAATACAGTATAATTCTTGTGTTTTTCTCCTATAGTGACTGCCCTAGTTTGGTATTGTAACGGCTGTTAATTAGTAGTGCAGACAAAGTGTCCTAGGCTAAACTCCGTTTTCAGATGGCCCAATATGTACCACTCAGGGAAAACTTGCCTGCTCCAAAGATCAATAGCAGCTTCTAATGGTCATGCTGTCAAGGAATGAGTGCAATATGGTTATAAAGACTAGGGATATGTGCAACCATAATGTATGGAGGATCTGTGCCATTATTTAGTATGAAAATGTCATGGAGTGGCTGGCCCAGTGTGACACGACCCAGCAACATACAGCATTGTATCTTAATTAACCAGAAAACTATTTTTAGCAAATGAAGAATAATAGAATGCTATCTGTATGTTGGTTTTCAAATTTAAGTGTTGATTTCTGGTTGGTCAATAAAACAGACTTTTGTTAGTGTAAGCCTGGAATATTGACTTTTATTGTGGCTTATCCTTGATCACTAGTGATGTTTGCTGTTAAGGTACCGTCACACTAGACGATATCGCTAGCGATCCGTGACGTTGCAGCGTCCTGGCTAGCGAGATCGTCCAGTGTGACAGGCAGCAGCGATCAGAATCCTGCTGTGATATCGCTGGTCGGGGAAGAAAGTCCAGAACTTTGTTTCGTCGCTGTATCTCCCGCTGACATTGCTGAATCGGCGTGTGTGACGCCGATTCAGCGATGTCTTCGCTGGTAACCAGGGTAAACATCGGGTTACTAAGCGCAGGGCCGCGCTTAGTAACCCGATGTTTACCCTGGTTACTATCGTTAAAGTAAAAAAACCAAACGCTTCATACTTACTTTCCGCTGTCTGTCCTTGGCGCTGTGCTTCTCTGCTCTGGCTGTGAGCGCCGGGCAGCCGGAAAGCAGAGCGGTGACGTCACCGCTGTGCTTTCCGGCCGCTGTTCTTACACAGGGCAGAGAAGCAGAGCGCCGAGGACAGACAGCGGTAGGTAAGTATGTAGTGGTTTTTTTTTTACTTTTAGGATGGTAACCAGGGTAAACATTGGATTACTAAGCACGGCCCTGCGCTTAGTAACACGATGTTTACCCTGGTTACCGGCATCGTTGGTCGCTGGAGAGCGGTCTGTGTGACAGCTCTCCAGCGACCAAACAGCGACGCTGCAGCGATCCGGATCGTTGTCGGTATCGCTGCAGCGTCGCTTAGTGTGACGGTACCTTTATGTTAATTATGCATTGTTTTATTGAGCCAGTTTGTTGACTTCTAAAGCAGAGAGGGAAAAGCTAAACAGAGAGGTTAAATAATCAAGTAATGCTATTTGATCTTGTCTGCTTTCTTACCCTTTATGTAAATACTGAATGAGGGCCACTTGTTAAGTCTAAAAATAGGTTACATGCCTCTGTATAAAGATACTGAGAGAAACAGCCAGAGAGATACTGCCAAGACATCCATATATCTCAAAAGGACCAGAGAAAGGACAGCAGCCATTTTACATCATGGCTCCATTACGAGGGACACGGAACTATCATTCTATAGGTAACAACCTATGGGTTTTCAGCCTCAGTTGGAAGAATACAGATCTGTTCCATAGACCATCACTGAACCATGGATACATTTGGAGAAGCCAGGTTGTGATCCTCAGATCAACTGGCCTTGTACATTGTATGGACTTGGTGGACTGTCATTTTCCTACACTTGTTGTTACCTCCTCTGTGTGCGTGCTGTTGTGAATTCTGCTCTTGGGTTCCCTCCAGTGGTTGTAGGTGGGAATGCAGTTGTCTCTGAGTCGCAGTCCTGGACAGGTGTATCTGCTGATTACAATTCTGACTGAGATATTTAAGTGTGCAGGATTCATTAGCCCTTGCCAGTTGTCAATGTTCCTTGTGAAGTGTTGGATCACTTTCTGGCTTCTCCTGCTTAGCTGCCAAATTCAGCAAAGATAAGTGTTTGTTTTTTTGTATTTGTGGCACACTGCTGTGTGCTTGTTTTTGTTTGTATTCCTGCTCTGATTATAGGATTCACTGGAGTTGCAGATATACGCTCCTACATCTTTAGTTAGATGTAGGAAGTTTTTGTATATTCTGCTGTGGATATTTTTGAAGGGTTTTAACCCCTTAGTGACGGAGCCAAATTTTTAAAATCTGACCAGTGTCACTTTATGTGGTAATGACTCTGGAACGCTTCAACAAATCCCAGTGATTTTGAGAAAGTTTTTTCGTGACACATTATACTTTATGATAATGGTAAATTTAGGTCGATATGTTTTGTGTTTATTTATAAAAAAATATCAAACATTTGAGAAAAATGTTAAAAAATTTGCAATTTTCAAACTTTGAATGAATATGCCTTTAATCCAGATGGCCATACCACAGCAAACCATTAATAAATAATATTTCCCTCATGTCTGCTTTACATCAGCACCACTTGTAAAATGTTATTTTATTTTGTTAGCATTTTAGGAGGATTAAAAATGTAGCAGCGATTTTTAATTTTTTCAAGAAAATTTACAAAATGTATTTTTTTAGGGACTTATCCATGTTTGAAGTGCCCTTAGGGGTCTCATATATTGGGAAACCCCCAAACGTGATACCATTTTAAAAACAGCACCCCCAGACATATTGAAAACTGCAGTCAGGTAGTTTATTAACCCTTCAGGTGCTTTTCAGGAATTAATGCAAAGTGGTATGACAAAAATGAAAATGTGTATTTTTACCACCTAAATGTCTCTAACTTCTGAGCAGATTAGGTCATGAATTGCCATGGCAAACATTAGGACCACACAATCATGATCGGAGGGCACCAATTTGGTTAAATAGGAAGCCCCCACACTCTGTTAACCATTTACAATGATGTAGTCACTATTGACAGCAGCATCTAAGGGGTTAAACAGAGTTGGATGGGGCAAACAGTGATCATGGCTGATACAGAAAGCTGTCAGCTATAGTGGACAGCTGACAGCTACTGGATTGTCACCTGTATGGGGAGGCTATTCTCTTATATCTCAGGTCAGTTAAAAGACGTATTGGCTGTCATTAAGGGGTTAATACTGACCGCACAGAACTCTGTCCTATCCTGTCCTATCTAGCTAGAGTGGCCTCCTGTGCTAAATCCTGTTTTTCTGCCTGTGTATGTTTTTTCCTCTCTTTGTGGGTGGCTGTCTATCCTTTGGGGATCTGCTCTGAGGTAAGATAGTATTCCTATTTCCATCTTTATGGGTATTTAGTCCTCCGGCTGTGACAAGGTGTCTAGGATTGTTAGGTACACTCCACGGCTACTTCTAGTTGCGGTGTTAAGTTCAGGATTGCGGTCAGTATAGTGACCACCTACTCCAGTGAAAGTTCTCATGCTGCTCTAAGGTCACCGGATCATAACAGCGTGCCACAGGTGGAGTATCCGACCCTGGAATATGAAGCCAGGTTGTGATCCTCAGATCCACTGGCCTTGTAGCTTGTATGGACTCAGTGGACTCTCATCTTCCTACACTTGTAGTTGCCTCCTCTCTGTGCATGCCACAGGTGGGGTAGCAACCCTGGAAGATCTGTAGTCACAGCTGCTATTATCCCGGCGAGTCAGCGGAAGGGCGAGACTCTAATGTGCACCATCTTGGGATGTTTGCTGGGACTGTTCTATGTGTTATCTGCCTGTTTTGTGGTACAATAAAGCATTGCCACACTGTTTTACCCTCACCCTGTGTTGCCTGAGTAGCGTTTTGACCATGTTAAAAGGAGAGCGGGTGTTCGGCGAGATGATCCCTGGTGCATGGGTTTTCAGCTAGCGGGCGGAGCTCATAGCAATCCGGCAGTGACAACCATAGACTTCTGCTGGAGACCTCTGGTTGTCATGCCAACCCATTGGTGAGCCGCGATCATGTGACGGGATCACTGATGAGCGGGATTTCTGGCGCGCTTGCTTACATGTGCCAGAAAAGATGTGGCTCAGCGCTGGAGCCCACATCAAAGGGAGGGAGGTTCTGTAGAAGGACGTGATTCTGGGGATTTATTATGATGGAATATAGGCTGAACTGGATGGACAAATGTCTTTTTTCAGCCTTATTAACTATGTTACTATGAGTCTGACATCGGCGTACATTTACGGCTGGTGTCGTATAGGGGTTAAAGGGGATTGTTTTTACAGAGACAGAAGTTGTAATCAATCATGAAAACATACATATATGTATGTGTGTATGAAGCCCCGCCCATTCCACATAGCCCCACACACTCCACACTCACTCCACACGCAAAGCCCCGTATAATATCTAATATATCTATTTCATAGGCACATCTTCTTGTCCACAATATCTTACACTGCCTGTGTTGCCCATAGCAACCAAGCAATCAATCACTAAGCATCTTTCATTTCACCAGAGCTGTTTAGAAGATGAAAGCTGAGCTGTGATTGGCTGCTATGAGCAACAGTTTTCCTTGTAGACAGTTGTGGTAACTGAGGCCTATTATTCTTCTCATTTCTATGGTGTTATCTTCCTTCTGTAAAGCTGGAAATAACACAATTTATTACCGTGCCGACACAGACCCCCCTCTGCCACAGACCGCAGGGGGCCCAGAATCAGGAACTTTTTTGTCTGGCATGAAGCATCTCATTAACTTCAACCACAGATTAAAGAAAGAAACACAAGACGGATTTCTCTAACCCAGGAACCATTTTCCTCGGTGTAACAGCGCCAACCTGACAATGCCGGGTTCACGTTATACCTATTTATACAGCTACAACTAATGCCGCTCTAAATGACTCCATCTATACAATTTCTAACTAAATGGTATTACTGAAATGCTCTTTGCTGCGGGTACACTCGCCTCCACCGTGTACAGACGGGCAACCTCGAGACGACACACAGGTATATACTGTATACAGGGGAGAGGACACACAGATATATACTATATACATGAAGAGATGACACACAGGTACAGTACAGACCAAAAGTTTGGACACACCTCATTTAAAGATTTTTCTGTATTTTCATTAACATGAAAATTGTACATTCACACTGAAGGCATCAAAACTATGAATTAACATATGTGGAATTATATACTTAACAAAAAAGTGTGAAACAACTGAAAATATGTCTTATATTCTAGGTTCTTCAAAGTAGCCACCTTTTGCTTTGATGATGGCTTTGCACACACTTGGCATTCTCTTGATGAGCTTCAAGAGGTAGTCTCCGGGAATGGTCTTCCAACAATCTTGAAGGAGTTCTGTTATGATCTGGTGGTTTACGAACAACATGAGACAAGCTCTGAAGGAGGTGGTATCTGTACTGACCGCAAACCCTGAACCTAGCAGCGCAACTAAAAATAGCCGTGGGGGGTACCTGACGCTCCCTAGACCCCTCGGCACAGCCTAAGATCTAACTTCCCCTAAAGATGGAAACAGGAAACCTATCTTGCCTCAGAGAAAATCCCCAAAGGAAAGATAGCCCCCCACAAATATTGACGGTGAGAGGAGGGGAAAATAACATACGCAGAAATGAAATCAGATTTTAGCATAGGAGGCCAGTCTAGCTTGATAGATAGGACAGGAATGGATACTGTGCGGTCAGTATAAAAACTACAAAACAATCCACACAGAGTTTACAAAAATCTCCACACCTGACTAAAGGTGTGGAGGGTAAATCTGCTTCCCAGAGCTTCCAGCTAACAGAAATAATCCATACTGACAAGCTGGACAAATATAGAATGCACAGAACAATAAGTCCACAACAAGTGGACTGAAATGAGCAAAGCCAGAACTTATCTTTGCTGAACTGGTCAGGAAGCCAGGAAAATCCAAGCAGAGATGTGAATCCAGCCAGGAAACATTGACAAGTGGGACTGGCTGAAGGAAAGAGCCAGGCATAAATAGCCGAGCAGAAAGACAGTTAGTGGAAGCAGCTGCAGACTGCTAAATCCAAGGAGCAGCCATTCCACTCAAAACCACCGGAGGGAGCCCAAGAGCAGAACTCACAAAAGTGCCACTTACAACCCCCGGAGGGAGCCCAAGAGCGGAATTCACAACAGAGTTCCCAGAGACGCTTAGCACTTGTTGGCCCTTTTGCCTTCACTCTGCGGTCCAGCTCACCCCAAACCATCTCGATTGGGTTCAGGTCTGGTGTCTGTGGAGGCCAGGTCATCTGGCGTAGCATGTCATCACTCTCCTTCTTGGTCAAATAGCCCTTACACAGCCTGGAGGTGTGTTTCGGGTCATTGTCCTGTTGAAAAATAAATGATGATGCAATTAAACGCAAACCGGATGGAATAGCATGCCGCTGCAAGATGCTGTGGTAGCCATGCTGGTTCAGTATGCCTTCAATTTTGAATAAATCACCAACAGTGTCACCAGCAAAGCACCCCTGCACTATCACACCTCCTCCTCCATGCTTCACGGTGGGAACCAGGCATGTAGAGTCCATCCGATCTCCTTTTCTGCGTCAAAGACACGGTGGTTGAAACCAAAAATCTCAAATTTGGACTCATCAGACCAAAGCACAGATTTCCACTGGTCTAATGCCCATTTCTTGTGTTCTTTAGCCCAAACAAGTCTCTCCTGCTTGTTACTTGTCCTTAGCAGTGGTTACCTAGCAGCTGTTTTACCATAAAGGCATGCTGCACAAAGTCTCTTAACAGTTGTAGAGATGTGTCTGCTGCTAGAACTCTGTGTGGCATTGATCTGGTCTCTAATCTGAGCTGCTGTTAACCTGCGATTTCTGAGGCTAGTGACTCGGATAAACTTATCCTCAGAAGCAGAGGTGACTCTTGGTCTTCCTTTCCTGGGGCGGTCCTAGTGTGAGCCAGTTTCTTTGTAGCGCTTGATGGTTTTTGCCACTGCACTTGGGGACACTTTCAAAGTTTTCCCAATTTTTCGGACTGACTGACCTTCATTTCTTATAGTAATGATGGCCACTCGTTTTTCTTTACTTAGGTGCTTTTTTCATGCCATTATACAAATTCTAACAGTCTATTTGGTAGGACTATCAGCTGTGTATCCGCCAATCACTGTAATGCCACAACCAACATGGCTACGGCATTAGGCTATGTGCACACGCTGCGGATTGGGGTGCAGAATTTTCTCCACAAAATCCGCATCTCCTGGCAGAAAACGCAGATGCGGATTTGACGCTTTTTTATGCCGATTTTGTGTGTTTTTGTTGCGGATTTTGTGCGGATTTTCTGAGTTTTTTACCTCTGCGGATTTCTATAATGGAAGGGTTCAGAAACGCTGCAGTTCCACACAAAAGAAGTGACATGCTACTTCTTTTGATCCACAGCGTTTTTCATGCGGATTTTTCCGCACCATTAGCATAGCATTTTTTCTCAATTGATTTACATTGTACTGTATATCACTTAGCGGAACTGCAGCGTTTCTGCACGAAAAAAAACGCTGCGGATCCGCACTAAATCCGCATCGTGTGCACACAGCCTTACAGTGCGTGGCAGACAATCCCTGCATGTTTATTGGCTCTCTAAAGAGCGCCAAGCATGCAGCGCGGGGACCAGAACTCCCGCCGAGCAAACACGGAAATGCTCGATGCTCACCGAGTACAGCGATGCTCGGGCCAGTAACGACCATTACCAAGTATGCTCGCTCATCACTAGTGTAGTTCGTTCCCCCAGTTTTTTCGTTGTCTCTGGCATCCAGAGTGCTCATCCAATGGATCCTCCATTCTGTAGCCTGAGTGATCAGCCGACCCTCTTTGTATCGCATTATTCACCTCATCAACACCTCCCTCATTTTCCCTTACTCCCATTCACTACACATTCTATCTGCTTCCACCATAGTAGCTTGACCCCGATACATGCTCACTAGGTTTATGTCTCCTGTCACCAGAACAGCCGCGATCAGGAACCAACACGCGCTCTTCGAATAGACAGCCGTCACATACAAGATTCAATCACATTCTTGTTTTGTCAGCACTTCCATTTCTTACTATGTAACACCCCAGGCTGACGTTCATTCTTATTACTTACTAGATGGTGGCCCGATTCTAACGTATCGGGTATTCTAGAATATGTAGGTAGTATATAGCACAGGCTACGTACTATATTGCACAGTGACGTGGTATATAACACAACCGACGTTGTGCTGCTCAGTTTATTCTGATAGACTTTCAGTCATACATGGACATTTATGTAATGCTAATATACCTAGTTCTATCATTTATTGTATTTGTTATACTTTGCTGCCATCTACTGGCCGTTGCTATATCACACTGTAATATTTTGTGTTAAGGAACTTCCCACACCTTTCTGTCTTTAGCTCCTCCTATCTTTTTCCTTCTTTTCCTGTTTTGTACTCCGTGCCATCTTGGATCACACATGTGCTGCAGAGCTGGAGAAAGGATTCTCTTGTTACCTCTAATCTGAAGCTTCTATTATCTCTATCTGGTGATTCTGTAACAGCTGTAACCTACAGTCCTCACTCTCACCAAGGTACTGTAAATAAACCTGTTGAATGTATCACTGCATCATCCTTCCGGATCACCACGTGCGTCTGATAGAGACTGGTGGCACAGGTTGGCGAGTAACGCTACATGCCATTGTTTATATAGCGATTTGTGATCACATCACTCTGACACATCTCAGCCACGTATATCGGTGGCAGAATAGTAACAAGAGACCTAAGTCTACAGTGTCTGTGTGCAAATGCATTGTCTGCTAGCAAGTCTTAACCGTCCGCCATCTTAGCTAAAACATGTCCACAAAGGGCACCGTGGACCCATCTGCAAGTGAAGCACATCAGATTCCCGACACCATAGATGCTGCAGGAGCAGAGTCCACACTTACTGCAGAGCAGGACGTATGACCCAAACGTGTAACTAAGCCGACACAAAAGGCCAGAAAGAACTTTGAGACTACTAGAGACAAGTTCCAAGATAACCTAGCGATACATATATGCTAGCCACCTTAGGGAGAGACCCAAGTTGGGCTAAATGTAGCGGGACGAAAGAGACCGAAAAGCCCTCTACTTAAGGTCTCTCCCTAAGGTGGCTAGCATATATGTATCGCTTGCTCACCGAGCCCCACTCCATACAGCCAACCAATTCCAGCCCTGTGCTGATGAGGGCCTAAAGCCCGAAACACGTGTCCACAGGTAGGAATTGGTTGGCTGTGTAAATTTAGAAACTAATCCGCAGCATTGCACGCTTGGCGGTTCCAAGCGCTGTGGATTAGACCGGGGTGGAAAGAGATGATTTGCATAGCTCCGCCTACTGCAAAGGATTCTGGGTAAACCTGCTATTCTTTGTATTATGCTGCTTGCAAATACTTTCCGTTTCAGGAAATCATCCACTAAAGATAACCTAGAACATTTATGGGGCAGAGTTGATCACTATTTAGCAGCTCTTCCACGCTATCACAGTGACGCTGCAGGTTTAACCGCCACATTGAAGAGTTTATCTGCCGCCTATGATCGCTACCAGAGACTGTCTGCAAAGTACATCACATTTCTGAGTAACTGTGACATGGAAGATGCCCCAGCAGAAGTAACTGAAAGGGAAACTCTTCTCCAAGAAAATACCTCTTTAGTATGAGATGCCCAGGATAAAGCAGAACTCCGCATTGCTCACGTCCAAGAGGTTAGGTCACATCGCACAACATCGACCAAAATCACAGCTCGGTCTTCCAGATCATCTCACTCCACGAAGTCAACATTGTCCGACAAGCTACTGGAGATCCGTGCAGCTGCAGAGGAAGCTAGAGTAAAAAGCTCCTTGGCTAAAAGGGAGGCTGAAGTGGAAGTGGAAGCTCAAAGAAACAAAGTGGAAGCTCAAAGAAATGAGATGGAAGCTCAAAGGAAATTAAAAATACTCCAAGCAGAAAGGGAAGAAGCAACAGCCCTTGTTAAACTGAAGGTCCTTGAACAAGCATTGGGACAAGAAGACAACTCGGACTGTCTTATTCCAGAAGAAATGGAGGACTCAGCTGATCGCACCTCTGACTACGTGCTAAGACATCTAACATCTGCACCAGCACCACCTCCAGTTTCTAACACGGATGTGCCCACAAGTCAAGAAATGTCGCCACCTACTGCCGACAAGGTAACTTCCAGCACTAACTCACTATTTAGGCCACAGCCAGCGGACCCTATAGAGACTAAACCGCAGTTTAACCCTTATGCCGCATCATTTCATCCTGATTTGTCGCAGTCATATAAGCCAGAGAACTTACATTCCCTACGGATACCACAAGTTCATCCTGCAACAATGACCGGGAGATCGGACATGTCTGACTTTGCCAGATACATGATTCGCCGGGAGTTAATAAACATTAGTCTCTCAAAGTTTAATGATCGTGCTGAGAATTATAGAGCCTGGAAATCCACCTTTCAAGCAGTGATCCAAGACCTTAATGGCAAGGAACAACTGGATTTGCTTGTTAACTGGTTAGGCCCTGAATCAGCAGAGCGCATAAAGACAATAAGGGCAGTTCATGTGGACTATTCAGATGCAGGTCTTTTTGCAGCCTGGGAGAGACTGGAACAAACCTACGGCAGCTCAGAAGCTATAGAATGTGCCTTATTTAAAAGACTGCAAACCTTCCCAAAGATAACTAACAAGGACAATAGAAAACTTCAAGATCTGAGCGACCTGCTAAAGGAAATAGAATTGACAAAATTAGACCCACGTCTCTCAGGACTGAGCTACCTAGATATTGCTCATGGCGTTAATCCAATAGTGTCCAAGTTGCCACACGGCATGCAGGATAAATGGGCAGACCAAGGCTCACGGTATAAAAGGCAGCATGATGTGTCCTTTCCCCCCTTTTCATATTTTTCCAGGTTCATCAGTGACCAAGCTCGGAAGAAGAATGATCCCAGCTTCGACTTCAGTGAGCCTACTCCCCCAGCATCATCATCATCTATAAGGTATGATAACATTGCCAAACGTAGAGATTCAAGGAACACAGTATCTGTGAGAAAGACGGACGTTCCACTTACTACACCTGCCTTCACTAAGACAAATAATGTTGCTCCTAAAGTCATGGACAGTAACCGTATGTGCCCTATCCACAAAAGGCCTCACCCACTTAAAGAATGCCGTGGATTCAGAGCAAGGAATTTGCAGGAGCGTAAAGATACCCTCAAGGAGCTTGGGATATGTTATGTGTTGCACCTCCTCAGACCACCTCGCTAAGGACTGTAAGGCAGCCATTAAGTGCACTGAATGCAGCAGTGATAAACACATCACAGCCATGCATCCCACGCCAGCTCCACACAACTCACAACCTTCTGCAGTATCTAATCCTGCTCAAAAGCATGGCGGGGAGCCACAGGTCCCCGACCCAACTGCAACCGCTGTTTCCTCCTCATGTACTGAGGTACGTGGAGAAGGGACTGATCCTAAATGCTGTGCCAAGGTATGTCTGATTAAGGTCTATCCAGAAGGACAACCCGACAAGGCCTCCAAAATGTATGCCATAATAGATGAGCAAAGTAACCGATCTCTAGCAAGGCCCAAATTCTTTGAGATCTTCAACATAAAGGGACAAACGACTCCATACACCCTCAACACCTGCTCTGGTCGTATTGAGACTTCTGGCAGGAGAGCCTCTGGGTACATAGTCTCTTCAATCAAGGGAAACGTGCATATACCCTTGCCAACCCTAATTGAATGTGACCAGATACCTGATAACAGGGAGGAGATTCCCACTCCGGAAGCCGCACTTCATCATCGCCACTTGAGGCACCTGACTAATGAAATTCCTCCTCTGGACATGAATGCTGATATTCTAATCCTACTCGGAAGGGACATTCTGAAGGTCCACAAGGTACGCCAACAATGCAACGGCCCAGATGATGCTCCATACGCCCAAAGACTCGACCTAGGCTGGGTAATCGTGGGCGATGTATGTCTGGATAGGAGTCACAAGGCATCCGAAGTCAGCGCCTGTAAAACGTATGTGCTCCAAAATGGTCGCGCAACTCACTTTAAGCCATGCCTTCATCACTACGAAGTGAAAGAGAGGTTCTCTGATTGCATCCAGGAGCCTGACATCATTCCCACTCCCTACGGTGATGACTTAGGGAGAACAGTGTTTCACACAACAAAAGATGTCAACAAAGTCGCCTTATCCATAGAAGATAAGGAGTTTCTTAAAATTATGGACAGTGGATTCTTCAAAAATGAATCGGACCGCTGGGTTGCTCCCTTACCATTCAAGGCTTCAAGGACCAGGCTTCCTAACAAGAGAGAACAGGCCTTATCTAGATTCATCTCACTGCAGAGAACATTAAGGAACAAGCCTGAAATGAAGGAACATTTCATAGCCTTTATGGACAAGATATTTCGCAATGATCATGCAGAGCCAGCTCCACCATTGCAAGCTGATGAAGAATGCTGGTATCTACCTTCCTTTGGAGTGTATCATCCATGAAAGCCGAAACAAATCAGAGTGGTGTTCGATTCAAGCGCCAAACATGACGGCGTATCTCTGAATGACGTTCTCCTCACTGGTCCGAACTTGACTAACAACCTGGTGGGAGTGCTCATGAGATTCAGAAAGGAACCGGTCGCCATTACCGTTGACATCGAACAAATGTTCCATTGTTTCATCGTGCAACAAGATCACAGAAATTATCTCCGTTTTCTATGGCACGAGACAATGACAGCAACAAGGAAATGATCGAATACCGCATGAAGGTGCACGTTTTTGGAAACAGTCCTTCTCCTGCAGTCGCTACATACGGCCTACGTAGGACCGCCTCCAATGGTGCTGCGGAGTTCGGGAAGGATGCCCAACAGTTCGTTGAAAAGGACTTCTACGTGGACGACGGTCTTAAATCCCTTCCTACAGTGGAGGAAGCCATAGATCTGCTCCAACGGACACAAGGTATGCTTTCTAAAGCTCATTTAAGATTGCATAAAATTGCCTCCAATAGTGCTGTTGTCATGAAGGCCTTTCACCCTAATGATCATGCCGCAGAATTTAGGGACTTGAACCTAGGCTCAGACAATCCACCAGTACAGAGAAGTCTAGGCCTGAGGTGGAACTTGCTAAATGACTCCTTCAGCTTTCAGGTTAGTGGTGCAGAAAAACCATTTACTAAGCGTGGGGTTCTGTCAGTGGTGAACAGTCTATATGATCCACTTGGGTTTGTCGCACCCCTGACTATACAAGGCAAGCTCCTGCTGTGACAACTCTCAGAGTACATTAAGGACTGGGATATACCACTCCCTGCAGACAAACAACTAAAGTGGAAGTCATGGAGAGAATCTCTTTGCGCCTTGGATAAGATCCACATACCACGTTGTTACACTCCGGCATCCCTAACTACAAGTCAAAGGAAGGAGATTCATGTATTCGCTGATGCCTCCACTGAAGCTATTGCCGCTGTCGCTTACTTGAAGGTTGTAGACTCTAATAATGAAGCCCATGTTGGATTTCTATTTGGAAAGGCTAAACTGGCTCCTAAACCCGAGCACACCATACCCAGACTCGAGCTCTGTGGGGATGTACTAGCCATAGAGATGGCAGACTTCATACAGAGCGAACTAGCTATTCACGTGGATGACACAAAATTCTACACAGACAGTAAGGTAGTTCTGGGCTACATATACAACCAGACGAAACGCTTCTACGTCTATGTCAGTAACCGAGTGGAAAGGATCAGGAAATCCTCCAAACCCCAGCAATGGCAGCACATCCCATCCCATCTTAACCCTGCGGACCTTGCTACTAGACCAGTGTCTATTGGTGCCTTCGCAAGCTCTTCTTGGTTGACAGGATCGGAGTTCCTTCACGAACAGTGCAAAGAGACTGCCGTTGAAGACAGCTTCAGCCTTGAGGATCCAGATGTCGACCCAGAGATCCATCCTGATGTCAGTACCTTCATCACCAAATTCAAGGAGAAGGTTGGCTTGGACTGTCAGCGTTTTGATCGCTTCTCAAGATGGACGAGGCTGGTTCGTGCCATTGCAAGAAACTTGGAACTGTTCCTAACCCGCCTGAAGACTCTGTGTCCGGTAACAAATATCAGAGACGGTGGAAATATGTGCAACATCTGGATAATTGTTTCTGGAATAGATGGAAGAGGGAGTACCTGACACTTCTCCAAAAATGAAGAAAATGGCAACAAGTAAAGCCAAATTTACAAGTAGGAGATATTATCCTCATGAAAGACCAGAAGGAGGAAAGAAGCACATGGCCTATGGGACTTATATCTAAAACTTTTCCAAGTGACGATAGCAAGGTACGCAAGGTAGAAGTGACAGTTACTAAGCAAGGTGACCCCAAATCTTTCATTAAGCCTATATCAGAGATGATCTTACTCATACCGGTTGAGGATTGATTATCCATCCAATCAGTAGGAACTCTTTCAAGGAACTTCAACCTTTGGATTACAAATGGGTTGGAGACAGTTTGGCCTAGCGCGGCTTCTCCAATCCGAAGATGGGTTATCCGTTGGATTACTTCAGGAACTCGTTCTAGACATTCGTCTATCTTGTTATTCAATATGTTATTGTTGCATTGCATGCATTGTTTTTATCTTACAGGTTGAGGTATCCCTCCATGCACTTCAGGTAAACACTTCCAATTTGAGACTGTTTCATATAGTGAAATCCGAGGATTTCAGACGGGGAGTGTGCTGCTCAGTTTATTCTGATAGACTTTCAGTCATACATGGACATTTATGTAATGCTAATATACCTAATTCTATCATTTATTGTATTTGTTATACTTTGCTGCCATCTACTGGCCGTTGCTATATCACACTGTAATATTTTGTGTTAAGGAACTTCCCACAACACCTTTCTGTCTTTAGCTCCTCCTATCTTTTTCCTTCTTTTCCTGTTTTGTACTCCGTGCCATCTTGGATCACACATGTGCTGCAGAGCTGGAGAAAGGATTCTCTTGTTACCTCTAATCTGGAGCTTCTATTATCTCTATCTGGTGATTCTGTAACAGCTGTAACCTACAGTCCTCGCTCTCACCAAGGTACTGTAAATAAACCTGTTGAATGTATCACTGCATCATCCTTCCGGATCACCACACGCGTCTGATAGAGACTGGTGGCACAGGTTGGCGAGTAACGCTACCTGCCATTGTTTATATAGCGATTTGTGATCACATCCCTCAGACACATCTCATCCACGTATATCGGTGGCAGAATAGACGTAGTATATAACAGAGTTACGTAGTATGTAACACAGCGTACGTAGTATATAGCAGAGCTAGGTAGTATATAACACAGCCACGTAGTATATAACATAGCCACGTAGTGTATTGTACAGGTACATAGTATATTGGTCAGCCATGTAGTATATAGCAGAACCACGTAGTATATAACATAGCCACATAGTATATTGCACAGCTATGTAGTATATTGGCCAGCGACGTAGTATACAGCAGAGCCACATAACATAGCCACATAGTATTTTGTAGAGGCACGTAGTATATTGCACAGTCGACGTAGTATATAACAGGACCGACACAGCCACATAGTATATTGCACAGCTACGTAGTATATTGCCCAGCTACATAGTATATAGCACAGAGATGTAGTATATAACAGAGCCCATGCAGTATGTAATACAGCCCAGGTAGTATACAGCAAAAAAGCAAAAAAGACTTAAAATAAAAAATAAACATATACTCACCTTCCGAAGGCCCCTTGAAGTCCTGGCGCCTGTGTGCGGTGCACGCGGCAGCTTCCTGTCCCAGGGTTGGTATGAGCGCAGGACCTGAGATGACGTCGCGGTCACATGACTGTGAGGTCATGGCAGGTCCTTCTCGCATAGCATTCTTGGCACCGGAACCTGCTGCTTGCACTGCTGAGGAGGGTGAGAATAACCTTTTTTTTCTCTTTATTATTATTTGTAACATAAGATGTTTTTACTGTTGATGCTGCATATGCAGCATCAATAGTAAAAAGTTGGTCACACAGGGTTAATAGCTGCGTTACACTGCGGTCCGTTAACGCTGGCATTAACCCTGTGTGAGCGCTCAGCGCTGACTGCAGGGCAGTAAAGCAGCGGCCATTTCGCTGCCAGACTATGGCCGTCGCTGATTGGTCGTGGCAATGGTCATGGGCGTTTTGCCACGACCAATCAGCGACTTGGATTTCCATGACAGACAGAGGCCGCGACCAATGAATATCCATGGCAGACAGAAAGACAGACAGACAGAAAGACGGAAGTGACCCTTAGACAATTATATAGCAGATTAACCATTGGGTTACGTATTTGTCTTCTGCTTCGGTGGATTCTTTTCCAATAATCCTATTTCTTCAGTCCAATGCTGATCCATCAAGTTCACTAGTGGTGCCCAGCTTTACACCACTATACCTGTGACTTCAGAACCTTCCAGAACACCAGGTCACATCTCATATAGGAAACTACTGACACAACTCAATAACACCATTTATAAATGATTTATTTAATGGCAAGAACTTTCTCATTCACATCACATACATATTTATTCATTCTTTTAGGTGACCTCACTTAATTCATAAGTACTTTTTAATATAATTAATGTATGCAAATGTTTCTAGTTTTTTCATGAACCATAATTTATCTTTGATGGACTTTATCATGAACCCTGACATATCGTACTTTGTTTGGCTTTTTCTTTTTTTCAAAAACACTGCATATAAAAGTTCTAAGCTTAACATGTTCATCCGCTATCAGGTTTTGTCGTGAGGAAGAGTGTTGTGAATTCTGTGGCAGAGCTCCCTCCTGTGGTCACAAGTGGTACTTCGGCTGATTCTCTCTATGAGCTTCCGTTGGTGGAGGAAAGTGGTACTGTGGCTTCTGAGTTTCCTTCCTCAGGTGATGTGGTGAAGTCGTTAGGTGCTGCTCTATTTAACTCCACCTAGTGCTTTGATCCTGGCCTCCAGTCAATGTTCTAGTATTGGACTTGCTTCCTCCTGCATCGTTCCTGTGGCCTGCTGCTCTGCATAGCTAAGTTTCGCTTGTGTTATTTTTGTTATCTGTTTTTTCTGTCCAGCTTGCTTTTTTGGTTTTTCTTGCCTGCTGGAAGCTCTGGGACGCAGAGGGTGTACCTCCGTGCCGTTAGTCGGTACGTTGGATCTTTTTGCCCCCTTTGCGTGGTTGTTTGTAGGGTTTTGTGTAGACCGCAAAGTTACCTTTCCTATCCTCGCTCTGTTTAGAAAGTCGGGCCTCACTTTGCTAAATCTATTTCATCTCTACGTTTGTCTTTTCATCTTAACTCACAGTCATTATATGTGGGGGGCTGCCTTTTCCTTTGGGGTATTTCTCTGAGGCAAGGTAGGCTTATTTTCTATCTTCAGGCTAGCTAGTTTCTCAGGCTGTGCCGAGTTGCATAGGGAGCGTTAGGCGCAATCCTCGGCTGCCTCTAGTGTGGTTGGAGAGGATTAGGGATTGCGGTCAGCAGAGTTCCCACATCTCAGAGCTCGTTCTATGTTTTTGGGTTTTGTCAGGTCACTGTATGTGCTCTGACTTCTATGTCCATTGCGGTACTGAATTACCTAATCACAACAGTACTGGAGGCCCAAAGTACTAATGATTCTCAATAGAGGGAAAAAAGAAGTTCTGAGACCATTTTTTTTTCTCTGCACTGTGTTTTGCCATTTTTTTTCCCCTAGACATTTGGGTGGTTCAGGACACAGGTGTAGCGATGGACATTAAAGGTCTGTCTTCATGTGTGGATCAGCTCACGGCAAGAGTACAAAATATTCAAGACTTTGTGGTTCAGAATTCTATGTTAGAACCAAGAATTCCTATTCCTGATTTGTTTTTTGGAGATAGAACTAAATTTCTGAGTTTCAAAAATAATTGTAAACTATTCCTGGCTTTGAAACCTCGCTCCTCTGGTTACCCAGTTCAACAAGTTAGGATCATTATTTCTTTTTTACGTGGCGACCCTCAGGACTGGGCATTTTCTCTGGCACCAGGAGATCCTGCATTATGTAATATTGATGCGTTTTTCCTGGCGCTCGGATTGCTGTACGATGAACCTAATTCGGTGGATCAGGCAGAAAAAAAATTAACTTACTCTGTGTCAGGGTCAGGATGAGATAGAGGTATATTGTCAGAAATTTAGAAAGTGGTCCGTGCTCACTCAGTGGAATGAAGGTGCGCTCGCAGCTATCTTCAGAAAGGGTCTCTCTGAAGCCCTTAAGGATGTCATGGTGGGATTTCCTATGCCTGCTGGTCTGAATGAGTCTATGTCTTTGGCCAATCAGATCGGTCGACGCTTGCGTGAGCATAAATCTGTGCACCATTTGGCGGTATTATCTGAGCATAAACCTGAGCCTATGCAGTGCGATAGGACTTTGACCTGAGTTGAACGGCAAGAACACAGACGTCAGAATGGGCTGTGTTTCTACTGTGGTGATTCCACTCATGCTATCTCTGATTGTCCTAAGCGCACTAAGCGGTTCGCTAGGTCTGCCACCATTGGTACGGTACAGTCAAAATTTCTTTTGTCCGTTACCTTGATCTGCTCTTTGTCATCTTATTCTGTCATGGCATTTGTGGATTCAGGCGCTGCCCTGAATTTGATGGACTTGGAGTATGCTAGGCGTTGTGGGTTTTTCTTGGAGCCCTTGCAGTGTCCTATTCCATTGAGAGGAATTGATGCTACGCCTTTGGCCAAGAATAAGCCTCAGCATTGGACCCAGCTGACCATGTGCATGGCTCCTGCACATCAGGAGGTTATTCGCTTTCTGGTGTTGCATAATCTGCATGATGTGGTCGTGTTGGGGTTGCCATGGCTACAAGTCCATAATCCAGTATTAGATTGGAAATCCATGTCTGTGTCCAGCTGGGGTTGTCAGGGGGTACATGGTGATGTCCCATTTCTGTCTATTTCGTCATCCACCCCTTCTGAGGTCCCAGAGTTCTTGTCTGATTACCAGGATGTATTTGATGAGCCCAAGTCCGATACCCTACCTCCGCATAGGGATTGTGATTGTGCTATCGATTTGATTCCTGGTAGTAAATTCCCAAAAGGTCGACTGTTTAATTTATCTGTGCCTGAGCACGCCGCTATGCGGAGTTACGTGAAGGAGTCCTTGGAGAAGGGGCATATTCGCCCGTCATCGTCGCCATTGGGAGCGGGGTTCTTTTTTGTGGCCAAGAAGGATGGTTCGCTGAGACCTTGTATAGATTACCGCCTTCTAAATAAGATCACGGTTAAATTTCAGTACCCCTTGCCGCTGTTATCTGATTTGTTTGCTCGGATTAAGGGGGCTAGTTGGTTCACCAAGATAGATCTTCGTGGTGCATATAATCTTGTGCGTATTAAGCGAGGCGATGAATGGAAAACTGCATTTAATACGCCCGAGGGCCATTTTGAGTACCTAGTAATGCCATTCGGATTTGCCAATGCTCCATCAGTGTTTCAGTCCTTTATGCATGACATCTTCCGAGAGTACCTGGATAAATTCTTGATTGTATACTTGGATGATATTTTGGTCTTCTCGGATGATTGGGAGTCTCATGTGAAGCAAGTCAGAACTGTGTTTCAGGTCCTGCGTGCTAATTCTTTGTTTGTGAAGGGATCAAAGTGGCTCTTTGGTGTTCAGAAGGTTTCATTTTTGGGGTTCATTTTTTCCCCTTCTACTATCGAGATGGACCCTGTTAAGGTCCAGGCCATCCATGATTGGACTCAGCCGACATCTCTGAAAAGTCTGCAAAAGTTCCTGGGCTTTGCTAATTTTCATCGTCGCTTCATCTGCAATTTTTCTAGTATTGCTAAACCATTGACCGATTTGACCAAGAAGGGTGCTGATGTGGTCAATTGGTCTTCTGCTGCTGTGGAAGCTTTTCAAGAGTTGAAGCGTCGTTTTTCTTCTGCCCCTGTGTTGTGTCAACCAGATGTTTCGCTTCCGTTCCAGGTCGAGGTTGATGCTTCTGAGATTGGAGCCGGGGCTGTTTTGTCACAGAGAGGTTCTGATTGCTCGGTGATGAAACCATGCGCCTTCTTTTCCAGGAAGTTTTCGCCTGCTGAGCGAAATTATGATGTTGGCAATCGAGAGTTGCTGGCCATGAAGTGGGCATTCGAGGAGTGGCGTCATTGGCTTGAGGGAGCTAAGCATCGCGTGGTGGTCTTGACTGATCATAAGAACTTGACTTATCTCGAGTCTGCCAAGCGGTTGAATCCTAGACAGGCTCGTTGGTCGCTGTTTTTCGCCCGTTTTGACTTTGTGATTTCGTACCTTCCGGGCTCTAAAAATGTGAAGGCGGATGCTCTGTCTAGGAGTTTTGTGCCCGACTCTCTGGGTTTATCTGAGCCGGCGGGTATCCTCAAGGAAGGAGTAATTGTGTCTGCTATCTCCCCTGATTTGCGGCGGGTGCTGCAAAAATTTCAGGCTAATAAATCTGATCGTTGTCCAGCGGAGAAACTGTTTGTCCCGGATAGGTGGACAAATAAAGTGATCTCTGAGGTTCATTGTTCGGTGTTGGCTGGTCATCCTGGAATCTTTGGTACCAGAGAGTTAGTGGCTAGATCCTTTTGGTGGCCGTCTCTGTCGCGGGATGTGCGTTCTTTTGTGCAGTCCTGTGGGATTTGTGCTCGGGCTAAGCCCTGCTGTTCTCGTGCCAGTGGGTTGCTTTTGCCCTTGCCGGTCCCGAAGAGACCTTGGACACATATCTCTATGGATTTTATTTCAGATCTTCCCGTCTCTCAAAAGATGTCAGTCATTTGGGTGGTCTGTGATCGCTTTTCTAAGATGGTCCATCTGGTACCCTTGTCCAAGTTGCCTTCCTCCTCTGATTTGGTGCCATTGTTCTTCCAGCATGTGGTTCGTTTGCATGGCATTCCAGAGAATATCGTTTCTGACAGAGGTTCCCAGTTTGTTTCGAGGTTTTGGCGAGCCTTTTGTGGTAGGATGGGCATTGACTTGTCTTTTTCCTCGGCTTTTCATCCTCAGACTAATGGCCAGACCGAACGAACCAATCAGACCTTGGAAACCTATCTGAGATGCTTTGTTTCTGCCGATCAGGATGACTGGGTGTCCTTTTTGCCTTTGGCTGAGTTCGCCCTTAATAATCGGGCCAGCTCGGCTACCTTGGTTTCGCCATTTTTCTGCAATTCTGGGTTCCATCCTCGTTTCTCTTCAGGACAGGTTGAGTCTTCGGACTGTCCTGGTGTGGATACTGTGGTAGACAGGTTGCAGCAGATTTGGACTCATGTAGTGGACAATTTGACCTTGTCCCAGGAGAAGGCTCAACGTTTCGCTAATCGCAGACGCCGTGTGGGTCCCCGACTTCATGTTGGGGATCTGGTTTGGTTATCTTCTCGTCATATTCCTATGAAGGTTTCCTCTCCGAAGTTTAAACCTCGTTTCATTGGTCCTTATAGAATTTCTGAGGTTATTAATCCTGTGTCTTTTCGTCTGACCCTCCCAGATTCTTTTTTCATACATAACGTCTTCCATAGGTCATTGTTGCGGAGATACGTGGCACCTATGGTTCCATCTGTTGACCCTCCTGCCCCGGTTTTGGTGGAGGGGGAATTGGAGTATATTGTGGAGAAGATTTTGGATTCTCGTGTTTCAAGACGGAAACTCCAGTATCTGGTTAGTGGAAGGGTTATGCTCAGGAAGATAATTCCTGGGTCTTTGCCTCTGATGTCCATGCTCCCGATCTTGTTCGTGCCTTTCATATGGCTCATCCTGGTCGTCCTGGGGGCTCTGGTGAGGGTTCGGTGACCCCTCCTCAAGGGGGGGTACTGTTGTGAATTCTGTGGCAGAGCTCCCTCCTGTGGTCACAAGTGGTACTTCGGCTGATTCTCTCTATGAACTTCCGTTGGTGGAGGAAAGTGGTACTTCGGCTTCTGAGTTTCCTTCCTCAGGTGCCCACATCATAATTCCGCTCAGCAGGCGAAAACTTCCTGGAAAAAAAAGCGCACGGTTTCATCACTGAACAATCAGAACCTCTCTGCGACAAAACAGCCCCTGCTCCAATCTCAGAAGCATCAACCTCGACCTGGAACGGAAGAGAAACATCAGGTTGACACAACACAAGGGCAGAAGAAAAACGACGCTTCAACTCTTGAAAAGCTTCCACAGCAGCAGAAGACCAATTGACCAAATCAGCACCCTTCTTGGTCAAATCGGTCAATGGTTTGGCAATACTAGAAAAATTGCAGATGAAGCGACGATAAAAATTAGCAAAGCCCAGGAACTTTTGCAGACTTTTCAGAGATGTCGGCTGAGTCCAATCATGGATGGCATGGACCTTAACAGGATCCATCTCGATAGTAGAAGGGGAAAAGATGAACCCCAAAAATGAAACCTTCTGCACACCAAAGAGACACTTTGATCCCTTCACAAACAAAGAGTTAGCACGCAGGACCTGAAAAACCGTTCTGACCTGTTTCACATGAGACTCCCAATCATCCGAGAAGATCAAAATGTCATCCAAGTACACAGTCAGGAATTTATCCAGGTACTCTCGGAAGATGTCATGCATAAAGGACTGAAACACTGATGGAGCATTGGCAAGTCCGAATGGCATCACTAGATACTCAAAATGACCCTCGGGCGTATTAAATGCAGTTTTCCATTCATCGCCTCGCCTGATACGCACCAGATTATACGCACCACGAAGATCTATCTTGGTGAACCAACTAGCCCCCTTAATCCGAGCAAACAAATCAGATAACAAAGGCAAGGGGTACTGAAATTTAACAGTGATCTTATTAAGAAGGCGATAATCTATACAAGGTCTCAGCGAACCATCCTTTTTGGCTACAAAAAAGAACCCTGCTCCTAATGGCGACGATGACGGGCGAATATGGCCCTTCTCCAGGGATTCCTTCACATAACTGCGCATAGCGGTGTGCTCAGGCACGGATAAATTAAACAGTCGACCTTTTGGGAATTTACCACCAGGAATCAAATTGATAGCACAATCACAATCCCTATGCGGAGGTAGGGCATCGGACTTGGGCTCATCAAATACATCCCGGTAATCAGACAAGAACTCTGGAACCTCAGAAGGGGTGGATGACGAAATTGACCAAAATGGAACATCACCATGTACCCCGTGACAACCCCAGCTGGACACCGACATGGATTTCCAATCCAATACTGGATTATGGGCTTGTAGCCATGGCAACCCCAACACGACCACATCATGCAGATTATGCAACACCAGAAAGCGAATATCCTCCTCATGTGCAGGAGCCATGCACATGGTCAGCTGGGTCCAGTATTGAGGCTTATTCTTGGCCAAAGGCGTAGCATCAATACCTCTCAATGGAATAGGACACTGCAAGGGCTCCAAGAAAAACCCACAACGCTTAGCATATTCCAAGTCCATCAAATTCAGAGCAGCGCCTGAATCCACAAACGCCATGACAGAATATGATGACAAAGAGCAGATCAAGGTAACGGACAGAAGAAATTTTGACTGTACCGTACCAATGGTGGCAGACCTAGTGAACCGCTTAGTGCGCTTAGGACAATCAGAGATAGCATGAGTGGAATCACCACAGTAGAAACACAGCCCATTCAGACGTCTGTGTTCTTGCCGTTCAACTCTGGTCAAAGTCCTATCGCACTGCATAGGCTCAGGTTTAAGCTCAGGTAATACCGCCAAATGGTGCACAGATTTACGCTCACGCAAGCGTCGACCGATCTGAATAGCCAAAGACATAGACTCATTCAAACCAGCAGGCATAGGAAATCCCACCATGACATCCTTAAGGGCTTCAGAGAGACCCTTTCTGAACATAGCTGCCAGCGCAGATTCATTCCATTGAGTGAGCACTGACCATTTTCTAAATTTCTGGCAATATACCTCTATCTCATCCTGACCCTGACAAAGAGCCAGCAAATTCTTTTCTGCCTGATCCACTGAATTAGGCTCATCGTACAGCAATCTGAGCGCCAGGAAAAACGCATTGATATTACTAAATGCAGGATCTCCTGGCGCAAGAGAAAATGCCCAGTCCTGAGGGTCGCCGCGCAAAAAAGAAATAATAATCAAAACCTGTTGAACTGGATCACCAGAGGAACGAGGTTTCAAGGCCAGAAATAACTTACAATTATTTTTGAAACTCAGAAACTTAGTTCTATCTCCAAAAAACAAATCAGGAATAGGAATTCTTGGTTCTAACATAGATTTCTGATCAATAGTGTCTTGAATCTTTTGTACTCTTGCCGAGAGCTGATCCACAAATGAAGACAGACTTCTAATGTCCATCGCTACACCTGTGTCCTGAACCACCCAAATGTCTAGGGGAAAAAAAAGACAAAACACAAAGCCAAGAAAAAAAAAATGATCTCAGAACTTCTTTTTTCCCTCTATTGAGAATCATTAGTACTTTGGGCTTCCTGTACTGTTATGAAAGGCAATTCAGTATCACAATGGACATGGAGGTCAGAGCACATACAGTGGTCTGACAATAACCCAAAATAATAGAACGAGCTCTGAGACGTGGGAACTCTGCAGACCGCAATCCCTGATCCTCTCCAAACACAACTAGAGGCAGCCGTGGATTGCGCCTAACGCTACCTATGCAACTCGGCACAGCCTGAGAAACTAACTAGCCTGAAGATAGAAAAAATAAGCCTACCTTGCCTCAGAGAAATACCCCAAACGAAAAGGCAGCCCCCCACATATAATGACTGTGAGTAAGATGAAAAGACAAATGTAGGGATGAAATAGATTCAGCAAAGTGAGGCCCGATATTCTAGACAGAACGAGGATAGGAAAGATAACTTTGCGGTCTACACAAAACCCTAAAGAAAACCACGCAAAGGGGCAAAAAGACCCTCCGTACCGAACTAACGGCACGGAGGTACACCCTTTGCGTCCCAGAGCTTCCAGCAAAACAAATAGACAAGCTGGACAGAAAAAATAGCAACAAATAGCAAAGAAGCACTTAGCTATGCAGAGCAGCAGGCCACAGGAATGATCCAGAGAAACACAAGTCCAACACTGGAACATTGACAGGAAGCATGAATCAAAGCATTAGGTGGGGTTAAGTAGAGAAGCACCTAACGACCTCACCAGATCACCTGAGGGAGGAAACTCAGAAGCAGCAGTACCAGTTTCCTCCACAAACGGAAGCTCCCAGAGAGAATCAGCCGAAGTACCACTTGTGACCACAGGAGTGAGCTCTGCCACAGAATTCACAACAAAAGTTACCTTTCCTATCCTCGCTCTGTTTAGAAAGTCGGGCCTCACTTTGCTAAATCTATTTCATCTCTACGTTTGTCTTTTCATCTTAATTCACAGTCATTATATGTGGGGGGCTGCCTTTTCCTTTGGGGTATTTCTCTGAGGCAAGGTAGGCTTATTTTCTATCTTCAGGCTAGCTAGTTTCTCAGGCTGTGCCGAGTTGCATAGGGAGCGTTAGGCGCAATCCTCGGCTGCCTCTAGTGTGGTTGGAGAGGATTAGGGATTGCGGTCAGCAGAGTTCCCACGTCTCAGAGCTCGTTCTATGTTTTTGGGTTTTGTCAGGTCACTGTATGTGCTCTGACTTCTATGTCCATTGTGGTACTGAATTACCTAATCACAACAGAAGAGGTCCTGCATGACTGTAAAACACGTTGACTTTGAAAACCTATTTGAATAAACGTTTTTAAGGAAATCTCCATATCTGTTAGTCTTCATCAGCAGTGCAGGTACAGACACATGATACCCGGATCATCTATTCTGCTCGGTCTTTGGCCCCGTGTCCGGCAGCAGCTGATTTATGCATTGAACATGTTGCTGAGGTGCCGCTCTATCAGGTGAGTGTAATACTCCTCTATTCTCATTATATCTTGTTATCAGATAAGACCCTATTTTTCGCTTGTTTGTTCCTCAGTATCTCGACTACAAGAAATCTCTGTAACGCTTTCAGGTTACTTGGTTGAAAGCAATCAAGGACTGCTTGGACCTTAACGGGGTCCATCTGAACCCCCAATGCAGAAGCCAAAAGTCCTGATAACTGGACCTGCTGTACCACAAATTGCCATTTCTCAAGGTTAGCAAATAGTTGTCACGTAGAACTAGGAAAACCTGTCTGACATGCTCACCATGCTCCTCCAGACCCAAGACCCCAGAGTTTTATAAAAAAAAAAAAAAAAAAACCTAGCAGCGCAAATCCAGTTACCGTATATACTCGAGTATAAGCCGACCTGAGTATAAGCCGACCCCACTAATTTTGCCACAAAAAACTGGGAAAACTTAATGACTCGAGTATAAGCCTAGGGTGGAAAATGCAGCAGCTACCGGTAAATTTCAAAAGTAAAAATAGATACCAATAAAAGTAAAATTAATTGAGACATCAGTAGGTTAAGTGTTTTTGAATATCCATATTGAATCAGGAGCCTCATATAATGCTCCATAAAGTTTGATGGGCCCCATTAGAAGCTCCATATTAAAATATGCCCCATATAATCCTGCATAAAGGGTAATAAGGGCCCCATAAGATACTCCATAGAGATATTTGCCCTATATAATGCTGCACAAGTGTTATGGTCCCATAAGATGCTCCGCACAGTCACTTGCCCCTTATAATGCTGCACAAGTGTTATGGCCCCATAAGATTCTCCGCACAGCCACTTGCCCCTTATAGTGCTGCACAAATGTTATGGCCCCATAACATGCTCCTTATAGTCACTTGCCCCATATAATGCTGCACAAATGTTATGGCCCCATAAGATGCTCCGCACAGCCACTTGCCCCTTATAGTGCTGCACAAGAGTTATGGCCCCATAAGATGCTCCGTATAGTCACTTGCCCCATATAATGCTGCACAAGTGTTATGGCCCCATAAGATGCTCCGTACAGCCACTTGCCCCTTATAGTGCTGCACAAATGTTATGGCCCCATAAGATGCTCCGTATAGTCACTTGCCCCATTTGCTTTTGCTGCGATAAAAAAAAAAAATCACATACTCACCTCTCTTCGCTCAGGACCCCGGCACTGGAAATATTTACCTGCTCCTCGTGCGGCTCCGTCTTCGGCACTGACGTTCAGCAGAGGGCGCGCACTGACTGCGTCACCACGCCCTCTGACCTGAGCGTCACTGCCAGAGGACGCTGAAGACAGAGCCGCACTGGAACGAGGAGCAGGTAAATATCGCGCAGCGCTGCGCTCCCCCTCCCCGTATACTCACCTACTGCTGTCGCTGCATCCCTGCTTCTTCCAGTGCTGCATCTTCTATGATACTACGTAACTGGGCAATATACTACTTGGCTGCGCAATATAGTAACATAGTAACATAGTAAGGCCGAAAAAAGACATTTGTCCATCCAGTTCAGCCTATATTCCATCATAATAAATCCCCAGATCTACGTCCTTCTACAGAACCTAATAATTGTATGATACAATATTGTTCTGCTCCAGGAAGACATCCAGGCCTCTCTTGAACCCCTCGACTGAGTTCGCCATCACCACCTCCTCAGGCAAGCAATTCCAGATTCTCACTGCCCTAACAGTAAAGAATCCTCTTCTATGTTGGAGGAAAAACCTTCTTTCCTACAGACGCAAAGAATGCCCCCTTGTGCCCGTCACCTTCCTTGGTATAAACAGATCCTCAGCGAGATATTTGTATTGTCCCCTTATATACTTATACATGGTTATTAGATCGCCCCTCAGTCGTCTTTTTTCTAGACTAAATAATCCTAATTTCGCTAATCTATCTGGGTATTGTAGTTCTCCCATCCCCTTTATTAATTTTGTTGCCCTCCTTTGTACTCTCTCTAGTTCCATTATATCCTTCCTGAGCACCGGTGCCCAAAACTGGACACAGTACTCCATGTGCGGTCTAACTAGGGATTTGTACAGAGGCAGTATAATGCTCTTATCATGTGTATCCAGACCTCTTTTAATGCACCCCATGATCCTGTTTGCCTTGGCAGCTGCTGCCTGGCACTGGCTGCTCCAGGTAAGTTTATCATTAACTAGGATCCCCAAGTCCTTCTCCCTGTCAGATTTACCCAGTGTTTTCCCGTTCAGTGTGTAATGGTGATATTGATTCCTTCTTCCCATGTGTATAACCTTACATTTATCATTTTTAAACCTCATCTGCCACCTTTCAGCCCAAGTTTCCAACTTATCCAGATCCATCTGTAGCAGAATACTATCTTCTCTTGTATTAACTGCTTTACATAGTTTTGTATCATCTGCAAATATCGATATTTTACTATGTAAACCTTCTACCAGATCATTAATGAATATGTTGAAGAGAACAGGTCCCAATAGCGACCCCTGCGGTACCCCACTGGTCACAGCGACCCAGTTAGAGACTATACCATTTATAACCACCCTCTGCTTTCTATCACTAAGCCAGTTACTAACCCATTTACACACATTTTCCCCCAGACCAAGCATTCTCATTTTGTGTACCAACCTCTTGTGCGGCACGGTATGAAACGCTTTGGAAAAATCGAGATATACCACGTCCAATGACTCACCGTGGTCCAGCCTATAGCTTACCTCTTCATAAAAACTGACTAGATTGGTTTGACAGGAGCGATTTCTCATAAACCCATGCTGATATGGAGTTAAACAGTTATTCTCATTGAGATAATCCAGAATAACATCCCTCAGAAACCCTTCAAATATTTTACCAACAATAGAGGTTAGACTTACTGGCCTATAATTTCCAGGTTCACTTTTAGAGCCCTTTTTGAATATTGGCACCACATTTGCTATGCGCCAGTCCTGCGGAACAGACCCCGTCGCTATAGAGTCCCTAAAAATAAGAAATAATGGTTTATCTATTACATTACTTAGTTCTCTTAGTACTCGTGGGTGTATGCCTCCGGACCCGGAGAGTTATCCATTTTAATCTTATTTAGCCGGTTTCGCACCTCTTCTTGGGTTAGATTGGTGACCCTTAATATAGGGTTTTCATTGTTTCTTGGGATTTCACCTAGCATTTCATTTTCCACCGTGAATACCATGGAGAAGAAGGTGTTTAATATGTTAGCTTTTTCCTCGTCATCTACAACCATTCTTTCTTCACTATTTTTTAAGGGGCCTACATTTTCAGTTTTTATTCTTTTACTATTGATATAGTTGAAGAACAGTTTTGGATTAGTTTTACTCTCCTTAGCAATGTGCTTCTCTGTTTCCTTTTTGGCAGCTTTAATTAGTTTTTTGGATAAAGTATTTTTCTCCCTATAGTTTTTTAGAGCTTCAATGGTGCCATCCTGCTTTAGTAGTGCAAATGTTTTCTTTTTACTGTTAATTGCCTGTCTTACTTCTTTGTTTAGCCACATTGGGTTTTTCCTATTTCTAGTCCTTTTATTCCCACAAGGTATAAACCGCTTACAGTGCCTATTTAGGATGTTCTTAAACATTTTCCATTTATTATCTGTATTCTTATTTCTGAGGATATTGTCCCAGTCTACCAGATTAAGGGCATCTCTAAGCTGGTCAAACTTTGCCTTCCTAAAGTTCAGTGTTTTTGTGACTCCCTGACAAGTCCCCCTAGTGAAAGACAGGTGAAACTGTACAATATTGTGGGCGCTATTTCCTAGATGCCCGACCACCTGCAGATTTGTTATTCTGTCAGGTCTATTAGATAGTATTAGGTCTAAAAGTGCTGCTCCTCTGGTTGGATTCTGCACCAATTGTGAAAGATAATTTTTCTTGGTTATTAGCAGAAACCTGTTGCCTCTATGGGTTTCACAGGTTTCTGTTTCCCAGTTAATATCTGGGTAGTTAAAGTCCCCCATAACCAGGACCTCATTATGGGTTGCAGCTTCATCTATCTGCTTTAGAAGTAGACTTTCCATGATTTCTGTTATATTTGGGGGTTTGTAACAGACCCCAATGAGAATTTTGTTACCATTTTTCCCTCCATGAATTTCGACCCATATGGACTCGACATCCTCATTCCCTTCGCTAATATCCTCCCTTAAAGTGGACTTTAGACAAAACTTTACATAGAGACAAACCCCTCCTCCTCTCCGATTTTTACGATCCTTTCTAAACAGACTGTAACCCTGTAAGTTAATTGCCCAGTCATAGCTTTCATCTAACCATGTCTCGGTTATTCCCACTATGTCAAAGTTACCTGTAGATATTTCTGCTTCTAGTTCTTCCATCTTGTTTGTCAGGCTTCTGGCGTTTGCGAGCATACAGTTTAGAGGATTTTGTTTTGTTCCAATCTCCTTGCTGTGGATTGTTTTAGAAATGTTCTTACCTCCCTTCTGAGTATGTTTTCCTGGGTCTTCTTTGTTCGAGTCTAATGTTTTTCTTCCCATCCCCTCTTCTTCTAGTTTAACGTGACTGGGCAATATACTACGTAACAGGCTAATATACTACGTGGCTGGGCAATATACTACATGGCTGGGCAATATACTACGTGGCTGGGCAATATACTATACTACGTGGGCTGTGCAATATACTACGTGGACATGCATATTCTAGAATACCTGATGCGTTACAATCGGGCCACCATCTAGTATAAATATATATATATATACAGTGGGGCAAAAAAGTATTTAGTCAGTCAGCAATAGTGCAAGTTCCACCACTTAAAAAGATGAGAGGCGTCTGTAATTTACATCATAGGTAGACCTCAACTATGGGAGACAAACTGAGAAAAAAAAATCCAGAAAATCACATTGTCTGTTTTTTTAACAATTTATTTGCATATTATGGTGGAAAATAAGTATTTGGTCAGAAACAAAATTTCATCTCAATACTTTGTAATAGATCCTTTGTTGGCAATGACAGAGGTCAAACGTTTTCTGTAAGTCTTCACAAGGTTGCCACACACTGTTGTTGGTATGTTGGCCCATTCCTCCATGCAGATCTCCTCTAGAGCAGTGATGTTTTTGGCTTTTCGCTTGGCAACACGGACTTTCAACTCCCTCCAAAGGTTTTCTATAGGGTTGAGATCTGGAGACTGGCTAGGCCACTCCAGGACCTTGAAATGCTTCTTACGAAGCCACTCCTTCGTTGCCCTGGCGGTGTGCTTTGTCATGTTGAAAGACCCAGCCACGTTTCATCTTCAATGCCCTTGCTGATGGAAGGAGGTTTGCACTCAAAATCTCACGATACATGGCCCCATTCATTCTTTCATGTACCCGGATCAGTCGTCCTGGCCCCTTTGCAGAGAAACAGCCCCAAAGCATGATGTTTCCACCACCATGCTTTACAGTAGGTATGGTGTTTGATGGATGCAACTCAGTATTCTTTTTCCTCCAAACACGACAAGTTGTGTTTCTACCAAACAGTTCCAGTTTGGTTTCATCAGACCATAGGACATTCTCCCAAAACTCCTCTGGATCATCCAAATGCTCTCTAGCAAACTTCAGACGGGCCCGGACATGTACTGGCTTAAGCAGTGGGACACGTCTGGCACTGCAGGATCTGAGTCCATGGTGGCGTAGTGTGTTACTTATGGTAGGCCTTGTTACATTGGTCCCAGCTCTCTGCAGTTCATTCACTAGGTCCCCCCGCATGGTTCTGGGATTTTTGCTCACCGTTCTTGTGATCATTCTGACCCCACGGGGTGGGATTTTGCGTGGAGCCCCAGATCGAGGGAGATTATCAGTGGTCTTGTATGTCTTCCATTTTCTAATTATTGCTCCCACTGTTGATTTCTTCACTCCAAGCTGGTTGGCTATTGCAGATTCAGTCTTCCCAGCCTGGTGCAGGGCTACAATTTTGTTTCTGGTGTCCTTTGACAGCTCTTTGGTCTTCACCATAGTGGAGTTTGGAGTCAGACTGTTTGAGGGTGTGCACAGGTGTCTTTTTATACTGATAACAAGTTTAAACAGGTGCCATTACTACAGGTAATGAGTGGAGGAAAGAGGAGACTCTTAAAGAAGAAGTGACAGGTCTGTGAGAGCCAGAAATCTTGATTGTTTGTTTCTGACCAAATACTTATTTTCCACCATAATATGCAAATAAATTGTTAAAAAAACAGACAATGTGATTTTCTGGATTTTTTTTTCTCAGTTTGTCTCCCATAGTTGAGGTCTACCTATGATGTAAATTACAGACGCCTCTCATCTTTTTAAGTGGTGGAACTTGCACTATTGCTGACTGACTAAATACTTTTTTGCCCCACTGTATATATTTATATATATATATATATATATATATATATATATATATATATATATATATATATATATATATATATATATATATATAAAATCAGTATATAATGCCATGGATGAGGCCAGTAAAGTAGGATGGTGTAAGGCTAGGTTCACATTGCGTTAGGGCAATCCGTTAAGCGCATAGTGCTTGCGGATTGCACTAACGCAATGTTTGTTTAGGGTCGGCATTCTGCGTCCCCGCTAGAACAGATCCCCGATCTGCGCTAGTGAGGGATGGACCTCGGACGCACCTCGGATGCTGCAAGCAGCGTCCGAGGTCCGTCACAAAAGAACGGCACATCGCTAGCGCGTGCCGAAAATGGCATGCGCTAGCGATGCGCTACAGGCAGAAATCACATTGCTGTCAATGGGTGCGCTAACAGACCCGTTGCACGGCGCTAATTGCGACATTTTCGCTGTGCAACGCAGTCTGTTAGCGTTAACCCATTAACGCAATGTGAACCTAGCCTAACACTAATCCTTGCAGTCTGAGGGCACTTAAGGGTTAACAGACAGTCCACAGCTACCTCTCTCCTCACTGCTCCTCCCAGTCACACTTCACTAGCTGAATCTGATAAGCTGTAAGCATGCAGGCACCAGCCAAGAAAGAAAGAAAAAAAAAAGACTTGGAGTCAGCTCACTCACCCTTCACTTTCGTTCACAGGCTCAGCAGGGAGCCGGCTCTTTTTGTGGGCTCAATGGCTCTTCAGGAACGACACTTCACTGGCATCAGCAAGTGTCAGAGACTCAGAGCAGGGAAGGGAGAGTCGGCACCACGTGTTCTAGCTGTCACTCTGCCGCCCTCTGCAGCTCTGCCGCTGAGACAAAAGATTCAACTTGGTTCATGATAGCAGCGTCACTGCGTGTAGTGGTGGGATATGGGGTAATGAAGGGTTAATGTCACCTTGCTATTGTAAGGTGACATTAAGCCAGATTAATAATGGAAAGGCGTCAATTATGACACCGATCCATTATTAATCCAATTGTATGAAATGGTTAAAAAAAAACACACACACACACATTATTACAAGGTCTTTTAATGAAATAAATACACAGGTTGTTGGAACAGTTTATTATACTGGTAATCCACCTGAAGACCCTCGCTCTGTAAAAAAGGTAAAATAAAAAAACAACAATATCCCATACCTTCCGATGATCAGTCTCGTCCCACGCTGTAAATCCATCTGAAGGGGATAACTAATTTTACAAGCAGGAGCCTGCTAATGCAGCTGTGTTCCTGCCAGTAAAACCCCAGCGAATGAATGGAATGTAGGTCAATGACCTGTAGTTACCTTCAGTTGCGGTGAGGCGCCCTCTGCTGGATGTCCTCATATGAACTCGAGCCTGGGAACCTTTCAGAATATTTTCCCACGCTCGAGTTCGCTCTGCTGGATGTCCTCATATGAACTCGAACGTGGGAAAATATTAATTCCCCGGGGTTTTACAGCCAGGAGCACAGCTGCATTAGCAGAGCTTCTGGGAGCAAAATTAGTTAACTCCTTCAGATGGATTTACAGCGTGGGACGAGACTGATCATCGGAAGGTATGGGATATTGTTGATTTTTTATTTTACCTTTATTACAGAACGAGGGTCTTCAGGTGGATTACCAGTATAATAAACTACTCCAACAACCTGTGTATTTCCTTAATTAAAAGACTTTGTAATGATGTGTGTGTGTGTGTGTTTTTTAACCATTTCATACAATTGTATTAATAATGGATAGGTGTCATAATTGACGCCTCTCCATTATTAATCTGGATTAATGTCACCTTACAATAGCAAGGTGACATTAACCCTTCATTACCCCATATCCCACCGCTACACGGGAATGGGAAGAGAGTGGCCAAGTGCCAGAATAGGCGCATCTTACAGATGTGCTTTTTCTGGGGTGGCTGGGGGCAGATGTTTTTAGCCGGGGGGGCCAATAACCATGGACCCTCTCCAGGCTATTAATGTCTGCCCTCAGTCACTGGCTTTACTACTCTGGCGGAGAAAATTGCACGGGAGCCCACGCCAATTTTTTTCCGCGATTTATCCCTTAAATTTAATAGAGCGCCCAAATTTTGCATATACACACTACTAACGTTAGTAGTGTGGAATATGCAAAAAAAAGGGGATATGAGATGGTTTACTGTATGTAACCATGTGTCATATATTGTCGGGTTTAGGAAGGAGATAGCAAAAGCCGGCAATTGAATTACCGGCTTTTAAGCTATCTAGCGCTGCATTAAATATAAATATATAGGTGTCTCCCTGACATATATATATATATGTATATATACCTATTCTATGTGCGGAATATGTTGGCGCTATATAAATAAAATTATTATTATATAAAATTATTATATATATATACTCTAATCTAACCTGTCAGTGTGATTTTACTGTACGCCGCGCTGAATTGCCGGCTTTTCAAAGGACAGCGGTGCGTTAAAATCGGATGACACTCCCATACGTTACATCCATTTTTTCGGTCGGTAAATCGGACCGTTTTTTTTCTCTCAAGTGGAAAGGGGCCCTTAGCCGGACACTGTAAGGGGGTAAATAAGCGAGATTTCGGCATTTTAGCTCCAGTGTGGAGTCAATAGCACAATCATATGCCGCCATATACTAGACTTCCGGTAATAATTCCCTCATGTGTGGGGTCTATTTGTCTCCAGAGAAATCGCACGTTACATTCCACACATAACATTGTGTAGAAAAGGCGGCGCGAGGTAATTGTGCCAGTAGTGAGGGCGAATAATGGCGGAAATGTCATTGACTGAGGAGAAGTCTCCATGTAGCATCTTCACTGCGGATCACGTGACCCCTGACTCCTCCCGCTGTGACCTCATCACAGGTCCTGTGCGCACAGAGCAGCCATATATGTGGAGTGCGGCTCTGCAGGTGGAGGTATGTGGAGATTCCCCATTACTGAGCGCGGGGACATTAACCCCTTCTGCACAGAGACTCTTTATAAGAATCATAACGTTCTTGTTCTGTTTCCTGTAATAGATACATACGAGCCAACTATGGAGGACAGGAAGTGAGGGAGCGGATTGTTCTCCTAGTACAGGGCCCCTTTCTTGGCCCCACACAGTGTAATGCCCCCATTATGCCCTGTAAGCAGGGTTCTGCCCCACACCCAGCTGCCTCGGGCACTTTACCATGAGCTGGTACCTCAGATTCTTCCCCGCACCCCTTTCCTTTGCTTGGCGCCAAATCTGTTCTGCCTTTGGGGCTCCGGCCTTTATAATATCAGTAACTGCGTCATCAAGGTCTCCTGACCAGGTGCACCCTCTAGACTCTTCCCTCCGGAAACCCTCCCTCTTCCCATTGATGTCACATGGTCCCGTCTGGACGGCAGATAGCAGTCTGTACAAATGCAGCACAGCCCTGAGGAGTCTTTTTTATGACTTTCCTTTTTACAGCCCTTATGCAATATATATGATGCCGCTCACACAGTATAATGTTTCCACAGTACTGGCATCTCTCGTAAAAAAGGTATTTTCACACTACCGCTATACCCCCACACACAGTATAATGTTCCTACAGTACCGCCATACCCCCACACAGTATAATGTTTTCATAATACCGCCATATCCCCACACACAGTATAATGTTCTCATAGTACCGCCATACCCCCCCACACACTATAATGTTCCTACAGTATCGCCATACCCCCACACACAGTATAATGTTCTTACAGTCTCTCCATCCCACCACACACAGTATAATCTTCTCATAGTACCGCCATACCCCTCACACAGTATAATGTTCTTACAGTCCCTCCATCCCACCACACACAGTATAATCTTCTCATAGTACCGCCATACCCCCACACAGAGTATAATGTTCCTACAGTTCCTACAGTACCTCCATCCCACCACAAAGAGTATAATCTTCTCACTACCGCTATACCCCCACGCACCGTAAAATGTTCTCACAGTACTGCCATCCCACCGCACATAGTATAATGGTCTCACAGTGTCACCATCCCCCACACACAGTATAAAGTTCCCACAGTACCATCATCCACCACTCACAGTATTTTGTTCCCACAATAGTGCCTTCCCACAGACACAGGATAATGTTTTCCACAGGACTGGCATCCACCTCACACACAGTATAATGTCCTCCTCACCTCAATAAACGAGAGTGTCAAGAGCAAAGAGAGTCATGCCGGCTCGAACGTTGCCTGGATTAACAAGGTCTCCGATGATGCCCTGTACTACTGTAGTGTATCATCACTGCCTGTCAGTGTAATACTACTGGCCCCATATCATAGCTCCCAACCTTCCCAGATCCAGCGGGGCAGTCCCGACTTTGACAGTCTACCCCGCTGTCACAGGCGGGATATCACTTTTCCCGCACTGCAATGTGAGCCTCAGCCTCATCCCTCCACCCACAGAGCAGAATACCACATATATGGCTGCTCTGTGTGCACAGGACCTGTGATGAGGTCACAGGAGGGAAGGAGTCAGTGGTCACATCATTGAGGCCTCCGTGTATGCATGCAGTACTCTGCTGGGTGTCATGGTGCTGTATGAGGGTAAGTTTCTGTGTGGGGTCAGGAGGTGTTTACAGTGTGGATATAGCAGAGCCGTGTGTGTACAGAGCAGAGTCGTGTGTGTACAAGGTGTAAGTAGCGGAGCCGCATGTGAATGGCGCAGAGCAGTGGTGTCCGAAGGTGGAGCCATGTGTGTATGAAGTGTACGGAGTGGAGCCACGTGTGCAAAGCATATGGAGCCGAGATGTTTGTGTGTACGGAGCAGAGTCGCGTGTGTACGAGGTGTACGGAGCGAAGCCATGTGTGAACGAGGTGTATGGAGCGGAGCCACGTGTGAACGAGGTGTACAGAGCGGAGCCGCGTGTGTGTGAGGTGTACGGAGTGGAGCCGCGTGTGAGAGGTGTACGGAGCGGAGTCGTGTGTGTACGAAGCAGAGCTGCATGTGTGCGAGGTGTACGCAGCGGGCGCTAGCTGTGTCGTGTCGGAGCAGATATTGCTCCTCGCTCTGACACTGACTGGCACAGGAGACACAGAGAGGTCTTTATCAGTGGCGTATCGGAGCTGCAGCGACGTGAGCAGTCAGTGGTGCGGCGTGGCTGGATGATATCATTCAGCGCAGCGGGAGTGGAAGCTACCGGGAGCGCGTTGAAAGTTGAGTGTGTTTGTGTGTGTGGGTAAGGGTGTGTGTAGTGATGGAGAAGGCAATTATGAGGGTGAGGTAACCATGTGTGGCCATCATACTGTATGCAGTATCATGTGGGGCCATTATACTGTACCCAGCATCATGTGGGGCCACTATACAGTATGGAGTATCATGTGGGGCCATTATACAGTATGGAGCATCATGTGTGGCCATTATAATATACACAGCATCATGTGTGGCCATTATACAGTATGGAGCATCGTGTGTGGCCATTATACAGTATGGAGCATCATGTGTGGCCATTATACAGTATGGAGCATCATGTGTGGCCATTATACAGTATGGAGCATCATGTGTGGCCATTATACAGTATGGAGCATCATGTGTGGCTATTATACAGTATGGATCACTGTGTGGCCATTGTACAGTATGGAGCACTATGTGGGGCCATTATACAGTATAGAGCACTATATGGGGCCATTATACAGTATGGAGCATCATGTGGGGCCATTATACTGTTACCAGCATCATGTCGGTTCATTATACAGTTTGAAGCACTATGTGTAGCCATTATACAGTATGGCACCCTGTGTGGCCATTATACAGTATGGAGCACTGTGTGGCCATATTTTTTTTATTTATAATTATTGTTTATGAAACAGTGTGATCAGCAGTGATAAATGGGTGTGTTGGGGCGTGGATAGGGGTGTGACTAGTGAAATGGGTGTGGTTAGAGGCGTGGCCTAAAATTTACCCCTGCGCGTGCTGCAAACTTTGTCCCTCTTTCCTTTCTTCAAAAGTTGAGAGGTATGCCATACACATGAGATAAGAGTTGGCTGAACGGTCATTTGGCAGACGGCCATCTCTCCCGACTCCCCTATACACACAAATATTCCAGCTTTCCTGGGGTCTGTATGAGAGAGTCGCCTCCAGACTCCTCTAGCGGAGGATTATCTACAGGAAGAACAAACGGATTATCCTCTGAAATTCGGAATGTCAGATCCTTCTCTGCCCTGACATCATCTGTCGGGAGGCCCCCAAATACATTATATAGTCGCCCAAACCCCCGAAACCAGTGCTTTCATGGAACTTTAGTCTAATGTGTATGGGGGCGGTAAAAGGTAACTTATTGGACGCTGCCTCTGGCCTAATAGACCTTCATACATTGCAGCCCAGACCCCATTATTAGGCATGTAAGTATTGTAATAACTAGGCCGCCCCATACTATCGAGTACTTGGGGGCGGGGGGCATTCAGCCAAACTCTGTCACCTTCTTAGAGGCCATGTTTGCTTTTCACAGCAGCAAGTGGTTAAACTGCCAGGGTTTTTGTTGAAGCCTCATCTGTGCCGTCCCTGTGGTGCACATCTATGTACTGGGGCACAAAAAGATTAATTTCTTTTTAATAAATGTTTAACATGTTAAAAATTATAAAATGTGTCTTCTGCTTTTTCCATGTTTTTTTTTCTTTTTACAAGAATTGTTGGAACCAATTTTCTTTAGAAACATTTCAATATCTGTTTTTTTCTGGTGTTTTTCTTGTAATATAGGAAAGTCTAAGGCCAGAAATAAACCCCATAAATCACTGTACATGGAGACTTTGGGATCAGATCATTTCTGTCCGCGTTGATTGTGGAAACAAAAAATCTTTTCTAAAAGCCTCAAACTTCTGTGTGTGAATCAGACCTGGGATCTAACGTGATAGAAGATTACAGTGCGGGGAAGACGGAAAACCTTCATATAGAGGCCGGTGGTGATGGAGTCAGTGACCGACTCTGGCCTAATATGTCTCTAGAGCCGTAGTAGAAGATGAAGATGTCATCCTCATCATGAAGTAGTTATTTCTCATGTCGCGTGTAATGAATATCTCCTGCAGTATTGCTAATGCCGATTCCAGGGTCGGTAAATGAGACGAGAATTAGCGTTATGGAAGATGAGTCTATGAGAAACGTATTCAGTTGCCGACTTCGAGGAGGAAACTGCTTGTTGTCTGTGGCCTAAATATATAGGATTTATTAGTAGATGTAAAGAAGGAAACTAAATACTGTAAAATAATAAATCTCCTCATATGTTTCCCTTATTATCTCCAGTAATTGTATTATTACACAGGATTCTTATGATGTTACATCGGCTCATCTTCTCATTCAGGTCTCTACAATATCGGATCCTCTCAGTGAAGATCTTCTACAAAAGAAAATTTTCCTGATTTACCCATCACAGATGGATATGGACAGAGACAAGATGGTGGAGAGGATATTACACCTCACCCTAGAGATCCTCTTCCGGCTTACTGGAGAGGTGAGAGATTCTGATGACGCAACATTATGGGAATAACAGATGGACAGAACTGGAGAGGTGAGGACTCTGGAAATGTCTGTAGTGAGATTTATTAATGTGTCTCTCCATTACCAGGATTACACAGTGGTGAAGAAGACCTCTAGTGATCGCTGTCAGGACCCTGTGTCTGAGGGATGGGGAAGACCCCTGAGCCCAATCACGGGGCCTGCACCTCACCCGCTGATCCATGAGGACATCAATGACCAGAAGATCCTAGAACTCATCTACAAGATGATTGAGCTGCTGACTGGAGAGGTGACACTGTTGGGAATGCTGGGACATTATACAGTAACACTATAAAGGGATCGGGGGGGATGACGGTATCATTGTATGTGTCAGGTTCCTATAAGGTGTCAGGATGTTGCTGTCTATTTCTCCATGGAGGAGTGGGAGTATTTAGAAGGACACAGAGATCTGTACAAGAACGTCATAATGGAGGTTCCCCAGCCCCTCACATCTCCAGGTAATAGACAGGACTAAATACACACGGCCTACAATTATCTGTTTGTAAAGAATGAATTCAGTGCCTGTATGTGTTTCCTCCAGATCTATCCAGTAAGAGAACAACACCAGAGAGATGTCCCCGTCCTCTTCTTCCACAGGACTGTAACCAAGAAGATCCCAATGCTCCTCAGGATCATCAGGTAGATGGAGAGAAGGTGTCAGGAGATCTTCCCTATGATGTGTAGATGCCGGTGAAGGTCTTGTGCTCAGTCTTGTTTTATCCACCAGTATTATATGTTTTATACTTGTGTAATGAGAACGGTGGAGATGGCAGGATTAGAGCTGATCATAGATGGGACTTCTCCATCTGTCGGTGACTTTTATAATATTTGTTTCAGGGTGAAGATCTGACCCATATTAATACTACAGAGACATATGTGAGGGGGGATGAGTGGTGTAAAGAGGAGATTCCTACATATGACTACCCAGGTGAGTAGTAACCACTAAATGCAGAGAGGTCACAGATTCTTCTCAGTCACCGGCTGTGGCTGCTTTGTAGGTTGTGTAGTCCGGCCGTATTACCATAATTGCCATGGATTCTGGCTGATGAATTGGGACACAAATACATTTTTTGTAGGATAATATGCTCTAGCAAGCTATCTGTCAAACAAATTAAAAAAAATTGATTGGTCCAAAATTTTCCACCTCTACATTTATACCAGGAATGGCAATAAAATTAGGGATGAATGTAGTAGCCGAATCCGAATCCTCCCATCTGGGAAATGCTACATCTAGAGACAAAGCCCCTTGGACATTGGTGTGCGCCAACTCACGAGCACTAGGGACATCGCTAGTACTGGGCATTGTTCCCTGAGTTGCAGACATTTCTCCAGAAGCGCTGTTTGTCCTTCTTGTTGTACTGGTCCTTGTGTGTGAGGATGGACCAGAATCACTGCTCATTTCTGAGCTATCACTGTCGCTGCTCCTAAAGCCCTCGAAATCCACATCCCCATCCGGCACTGCGCTTTCTTCACTGTCAGAACATAAAAGTGCATAAGCCTCCTCTGCACTATAATACTAATGGGCCAATTTATTTGTTTTTTGTTTTTTTTCGGAAATAGAAAACACTGACGTGACCAAATTATTGGGGAGACAATTGAGAAAAGCTTAATTCTTTAGCCTAACCCTAACTTTAGAATAAACCCTAACTGTAGCCCCAACACTAGCCCTAACTATAGCACTAACCCTAACCTGCCTTATCTAACATAGTAACATAGTAACATAGTTAGTAAGGCGGAAAAAAGACATTTGTCCATCCAGTTCAGCCTATATTCCATCATAATAAATACCCAGATCTACGTCCTTCTACAGAACCTAATAATTGTATGATACAATATTGTTCTGCTCCAGGAAGACATCCAGGCCTCTCTTGAACCCCTCAAACCCCTGTTTGTTTTTTTTACTTTAGAACACGATCGCTGACTGACACAGCTGTTGCCAGCAGCACTTGTAAAGGTACCGTCACACATAACGATATCGTTAACGATATCGTTGCTTTTTGTGACGTAGCAACGATATCGTTAACGAAATCATTATGTGTGACAGCGACCAACGATCAGGCCCCTGCTGGGAGATCGTTGATCGCTGGGGAAAGTCCAGCACCTTATTTCGTCGCTGGATCTCCCGCTGACATCGCTGAATCGGCGTGTGTGACGCCGATTCAGCGATGTCTTCACTGGTAGCCAGGGTAAACATCGGGTTACTAAGCGCAGGGCCGCTCTTAGTAACCCGATGTTGACCTTGGTTACCAATGTAAAAGTAAAAAATAAAACAGTACATACTTACATTCCTGTCACGTTCCTCAGCTTCAGCTTCCCTGCGTCCCCCAGTGTCAGCGCCGGCCGGCCGTAAAGCAAAGCACAGCGGTGACGTCACCGCTCTGCTTTCCGGCAAGCGCGCTTACACAGAGCAGGGAAGCTGAGGCCGGGGGACGCGACAGGAATGTAAGTATGTACTGTTTTTTTTTTTTACTTTTACAATGGTAACCAGGGTAAACATCGGGTTACTAAGCGCGGCCCTGCGCTTAGTAACCCGATGTTTACCCTGGTTACCCGGGGACTTCGGGATCGTTGGTCGCTGGAGAGCTTTCTGTGTGACAGCTCTCCAGCGACCAAACAGCGACGCTGCAGCAATCGGGATCGTTGTCTAGATCGCTGCAGCGTCGCTTAATGTGACGGTACCTTAACACTGTTTCTCCTCTAATCTCTCACTGACAGGAGATCTGAGGAGTAACAGCGTTTTTATGAGGCAGATCGCCCAGGAAAGTTAATTGCTACAACACACTTTCTTAGTGATTTGTCTCATTGGCTGGTGTGACGCTGACGTCATCACGACCTGAACCAATCAAGTCTCAATGAGGTCGGGGGTCACAGTAAGTGTTGTGCGCCAGAATCCTCTCGTTATAAGGTACGTGGGGGTCCTGATGAGCACAAAACCGCCGACCGTAGACAAACGGTAGATAAACCTCGGCGCTAGCAGGGCTTTGTGCAGCTCTGACGTTTATTTACCGTTAGCAGTCATGAAGCGGTTAAGTTAAGAGTATCACCATTTCTGTCCAGGCCTATTTCCTGAGTTTTATTTATTTTTTTTAAATTCTGTGGAAGCATGGTTGAAAAGCAATGTCTGACTTTTATTTGTTCATTTTCATAGATTTTTGATTTATTACTTTCGTCAGATTCAAGTTATTTTTGTGACCATTGTGGGGTTTTCTGTCATTAAATGAGGGGTACCAACAATTTTGACCACGTGCGTAGGAGGAGTGAATATTTTGAATCCACATCCACTTTCTGGATGTCAAAATGACACATTTGCCATTTTATTACCCAGCACATAGTGCCCAGATTGTGCTCCAGGAGACACACACCGCAGAGTAAGTGAATTCTTCTCACTATAATATTGGTAAATACAGGGATCCTAAATGTTGTTTGAGCACACTGCAAGACTCAGAAGTGAGAGCGGATTTTGCTGGATTGGTTTATAGAAACTCTGTTGCTTTTCAACAGCCTTTGAGCCACTAATAGTGTGTGAACCTGTTTTTCAAAGCTAACAAAAGTGTGAGATGGGTCACACCTATACAATACCCTCAGACATATCAGTAGAATATAGCAAGGAGAGTCTCCCAATAATTAAAACGTAACTTTTAATCACTAAGCTAAAATGGACAAACTAACATGACACAATTAAGCCATGTGAATAAGGTGCTCGTGCAAACCAGTGCTCAAGATGAAAATAGGTTTGATCTCACCAGTGGGAACAGACAAATGTCCACAGCAGATTCCTCCTGTTGCCTTCTCTAAATAGGAGGGGAGGAAAGAGAGGGAGGGGGTATAGGGCTTTACTAAACTCCCTGTCGTGCCCCTTGTATTTCCCCTGTCCTAACAAGGACAGGCCCCAATTATACCCTGCTAGGGACAATCACCATCCACTATATCTAATATATAGCTCTCCCTACGCGTTTCCTCCACAGTCACGGGGATTCATGACTACCCATAGGGAGTGACACAAATTGTCACACCCATTGATAGGTACCCTGGCACTGCTGGGTTACCTAGATGACGGACACTTTAATTTTTTGCATACTTTATGTCCCATTGGCTTTAAATCAACTCCCCTGATGAATTCCTGTGACTGGGGAGGAAACACTTAGGGAGACTTATATATTATATGTAGTGGATGGTTGTTGTCCCTAGCAGGGTGTACTTGGGCCCTGTCCTTGTTAGGACAGGAGCAATACAAGGGGCATCGCAGGGAGTTTAGTAAAGCCCTATACCCCCTCCCTCTTTCCTCTCCTCCTATCTAGAGAAGGCAACAGGAGGAACCTGCTGTGGACGTTTGTCATTCCCACGGGTGAGACCAAACCAATTTTTATCTTGAGCACTGGTTTGTATGAGCACCTTATTCACATGTGTTAATTTTGTCATGTTAGTTTGTCCATTTTATCTTAGCGATTAAAAGTTAAGTTTTAATTATTGGGAGTGCTATATTCTAACCTCTGTTTATCCATTGATCGATGATGGACCTGACAGGGGACTTGTTTTTTTGTGGGATGAGAATTGGTATTATTTTTGCCTACATAACATTGATTGATTCATTTTATTCAATATTTGGGAGGCAGAATGAACAAACAGTTGAACACCACACACTACTGGTTCATCCAACAAGGTTTTCTATTAGGCCGGGATCACACATACACGAGATACGTCCGAGTCTCACAGGTGAAAACCCAGCTCTGGCACCGGCACTCCAGAGCGGAGCGTGCAGCTCCATGTGTTGCTCTGCGGCTGCACGCTCCGCTCCAGAGTGGCGGCGCCAGAGCTGGGTTTTCACCTGCGAGACTCGGATGTATCTCGCCTATGTGTGATCCCGGCCTTAGACTGTGAACAGTCACTATTTGGTAAATAATTAAAGTTTTTACACGGCTTGCCATTTTTATGGATGGTTTAAGTTGAAATGTTCAAAAATATAAAACTCAAGGATATTTTATTAAAAAAAAAAGGTATTTTTTATCTTAGTAGATGACTGTACCAGGAGATCAGACGGACAGTTGACATCTTCAGTTTTTAAATCTGATGATCTTGAGATCCTACAAGATACAACTGAAGGGAATGCCATTACTCCAGATATATCATCATTCTTTCACAGCAAAGATCTGTCATCTGGTCCTATGAAACAGGTTCCATCTTCTGATTCATTACTAACTACTAAGGAACATCAAAGTAAAAAACGAGGCATTAAAAGACAAACTGCTCCTAAAGCAAATAAGTCATTTTCGTATTCAGAATGTGGGAAATGTTTTAACTGGAAATCAGATTTGGTTAATCCCCATAGAACTCACACAGGGGAGAAGCCTTTTTCCATTTCAGAAAGTGGGAACTGTTTTAAATGGAAAATAAATCTTGATAGCCATCAAAGAATCAACACAGGGAGGAAACCTTTTACCTGTTCAGAATGTGGAAAATGTTTTACACGTAAATCACTGCTTGTTACTCACCATAGAACTCACACAGGGGAGAAGCCTTTTTTCTGTTCAGAATGTGAGAAATGTTTTGCACGTAAATCACTGCTTGTTACTCACCACAGAACTCACACAGGGGAGAAGCCTTTTTCCTGTTCAGAATGTGAGAAATGTTTTGCACGTAAATCACTGCTTGTTACTCACCATAGAACTCACACAGGGGAGAAGCCTTTTTTCTGTTCAGAATGTGGGAAATGTTTTAACCTGAAATCAGATTTGGTTAGGCACAATAGAACTCACACAGGGGAGAAGCCTTTTTCCTGTTCAGAATGTGGGAAATGTTTTAACCTGAAATCACATTTGGTTAGGCACCATAGAACTCACAAAGAGGAAAGTATTTTTCCTGTTCAGAATGTGGGAAATGTTTTAACCTGAAATCAGATTTGGTTAGGCACCATAGAACTCACACAGGGGAGAAGCCTTTTTCCTGTTCAGAAAGTGGGAACTGTTTTAAATGGAAAATAAATCTTGATAGCCATCAAAGAATCAACACAGGGAGGAAACCTTTTACCTGTTCAGAATGTGGAAAATGTTTTACACGTAAATCACTGCTTGTTACTCACCATAGAACTCACACAGGGGAGAAGCCTTTTTTCTGTTCAGAATGTGAGAAATGTTTTGCACGTAAATCACTGCTTGTTACTCACCATAGAACTCACACAGGGGAGAAGCCTTTTTCCTGTTCAGAATGTGAGAAATGTTTTGCACGTAAATCACTGCTTGTTACTCACCATAGAACTCACACAGGGGAGAAGCCTTTTTTCTGTTCAGAATGTGGGAAATGTTTTAACCAGAAATCAGATTTGGTTAGGCACAATAGAACTCACACAGGGGAGAAGCCTTTTTCCTGTTCAGAATGTGGGAAATGTTTTAACCTGAAATCACATTTGGTTAGGCACCATAGAACTCACACATGGGAGAAACCCCTTTCCTGTTCAGAATGTGGGAAATGTTTTAACCTGAAATCAGATTTGGTTAGGCACCACAGAACTCACACAGGGGAGAAGCCTTTTTCCTGTTCAGAATGTGGGAAATGTTTTAACCAGAAATGGCATCTTGTTAGTCACCTGAGAACTCACAAAGAGGAAAGTATTTTTCCTGTTCAGAATGTGGGAAATGTTTTAACCTGAAATCAGATTTGGTTAGGCACCATAGAACTCACACAGGGGAGAAGCCTTTTTCCTGTTCAGAATGTGAGATATGGAACATGAAAGCGCTTCTTGTTAGGCATCAGAGCAGTCACACAGAGAAGCCTTTTTCATTTTCCTAATGTGGGAAATATTTTACTTGGAAATCAACTGTTAATAAACATCAGAGACATCACATAGGGGAGAAGCCTTTTTTATGTTCATAATGTTGGAATAGTTTTAACCAAAATTGAATCTTCTTAAATGGGTTGTCTCTTTTCATTCCTCATGTTTGCTGACAAAAGGATAAAACTACACTTTATTAATTCCAAATGTAAAACTATACCCATAATTTACCCCCTGAAGGTTAGTCAGTATGTGACTAAAAGAAAAAACATGTACCCCACATTTCATTATATAGAGTGAGACGACGTATACACACTCACTCTCAAAGCCTCTCATTTCTATGGGTTTCAGCGTCCTCACCAAAGGCGACTCATCAGGAGACTATTTAATATTGACCTATATTTAAGCAAAACTAGACAAAAAACTAAAACCATGTATCGTGTTATCCGAAACAGTCAGAAAACCTGCCACATATTGGCAGGTCCCAGACCTCAAACTATATGCTTCGTAAGTTTATAATTATAAGCCACTCCAGTGTCATGAATAGATAGTATGTGAAAAATACAGTTTAATTCTTGTGTTTTTCTCCTATAGTGACTACCCTAGTTTGTTATTGTAACAGCTGTTAATTAGTAGTGCAAGCTGTCCTAGGCTAAACTCCGTTTTCAGTCGGCCCAATATGTACCACTCAGGGAAAACTTACCTGCTCCAAAGATCAATAGCAGCTTCTAATGGCCATGCTGTCAAGGAATGAGTGCAATATCGTTATAAAGACTAGGGATATGTGCAACCATAATGTATGGAGGATCTGTGCCATTATTTGACTGGCCCATTGTGACACGACCCAGCAACATACAGCATTGTATCTTAATTAACCAGAAAACTATTTTTAGCAAATGAAGAATAATAGAATGTTATCTGTTTGTTGGTTTTCAAATTTAAAGTGTTGATTTCTGGTTGGTCAAGAAAACAGACTTTTGTTAGTGTAACATACCACCAAAACAATTCCTCTGTAAACAATTTACTATGATCCTCTTCACAATCAGATAACTAACACCAAAAGAGACAGTGAGTATTCTACATTTTTATTGGAGGTTGAACATGTGCGCCCTTTGGCGTGGCTGCTTAGCTGCTCATCTATTGGTCTTGCGGATTGTTTACAAACACAGCATGGGATGTTTTGTGTGATTGGCACACAAAAGTACATGTGATTCCATGATTAAGGTATTTTGATTGGAGAATATATATACGATGTCTATTGGTGTGAGTCGAACATGTGGGGTTTTGAGATGATATGTGAAACCTCATTTGCTGGATACCGATATGTTGCTTAACCCCTTACTGACATCGGACGGTATAGTACGTCCGATGTCAGCTCCCCTGCTTTGATGCAGGGCTCCGCGGTGAGCACGCATCAAAGCCGGGACATGTCAGCTGTTTTGAACAGCTGACATGTGCCCGCAATAGCGGCGGGTGAAATCGCGATTCACCCGCCGCTATTAACTAGTTAAATGCCGCTGTCAAACGCAGACAGCGGCATTTAACTACCGTATCCGGCTGGGCGGCCGGAAATTACGTCATCGCCGACCCCCGTCACATGATCGGGGGTCGGCGATGCGTCAGGATGGTAACCATAGAGGTCCTAGAGACCTCTATGGTTACTGATCACCGGTGGCTGTGAGCGCCACCCTGTGGTCGGCGCTAACAGCACACCTCCATTTCTGCTACATAGCAGCGATCAGCAGATCGCTGCTATGTAGCAGAGGTGATCGAGTTGTGCCTGCTTCTAGCCTCCCATGGAGGCTATTGAAGCATGGCAAAAGTAAAAAAAAAAAAAAAGTTAAAAAAATGTGAAAAAAATAAAAAAAATATAAAAGTTGAAATCACCCCCCTTTCGCCCCAATCAAAATAAATCAATAAAAAAAAATCAAATCTACACATATTTGGTATCGCCACATTCAGAATCGCCCGATATATCAATAAAAAAAGCATTAACCTGATCGCTAAACGGCGTAATGAGAAAAAAAATCGAAACGCCAGAATTACGTTTTTTTGGTCGCCGCGACATTGCATTAAAATGCAATAACGGGCGATCAAAAGCACGTATCTGCACCAAATTGGAATCATTAAAAACGCAGCTCGGCACGCAAAAAATAAGCCCTCAACCGACCCCAGATCATGAAAAATGGAGACGCTACGAGTATAGGAAAATGGCGCAATTTTTTTTTTTTTTTAGCAAAGTTTGGAATTTTTTTTCACCACTTAGGTAAAAAATAACCTAGGCATGTTAGGTGTCTATGAAATCGTAATGACCTGGAGAATCATAATGGCAGGTCAGTTTTAGCATTTAGTGAACCTAGCAAAAAAGCCAAGCAAAAAACAAGTGTGGGATTGCACTTTTTTTGCAATTTCACCGCACTTGGAATTTTTTTCCCGTTTTCTAGTACACGACATGGTAAAACCAATGATGTCGTTCAAAAGTACAACTCGTCCTGCAAAAAATAAGTCCTCACATGGCCAAATTGACGGAAAAATAAAAAAGTTATGTCTCTGGGAAGGAGGGGAGTGAAAAACGAACATGGAAAAACGAAAAATCCCACGGTCATGAAGGGGTTAATACGGTCACAGGGATTGGCCGATAGTTGCCATGGGCACAATATTGTGTATATGATCCGTCTCATTCTGCATAAGAAGTCTGAGGGTTTTTTAAGGGATTATATGTATAGGTTATGATATGTGTTATGTATATAATATGACTTATGTATAGATGTATTTATGTGGTGATTTTATATTATGTTTAATGTATGGGCGTGCCTTGTGTGGGGATTGGTTGCTGGGATTCCATTTCCTATACAAGTCCACCATTATTCATGTTTTGTATGCTTGAAAAAGACCTATTTGGTCGAAACGTCGCACTTTATATGGCATAATAAAGGAACTTCTTTTTGGATATTTCACCCGGATTTGATGCTGTCCTTCATTATAACTTTGGTACGACCCGTAACCATGTCAACGCGATACCTATATAGAGCGCCGACACTCACACCGAACAAGAGCGCATGCGCAGGTCGCGCACAAGCCTGCAAATACATTTAACCTAACCGGGATGTATATCCCAGCAGAGATGATAAATTGTTTAAATAGAATCAAAATAGAATTAGGCCCATTTAAGACAACATCACATGTGAGGATATCTATAACTGACTATATATAACATCCCTATGGCTATCCTACCAACACTAATTATAATATGTCCATAGTGTTGATTGTGTAGACAATCAATATAGTGACATGTTTAATAATACAAAAAATGAAAAATAAATACAAATTACAAGTACATAACATATAAATCTATATAACTACAAAAAAGGAAGTGCTACATCCCAAGTATAATAAAATATACAAAAAATAAATAATAAATACATACAACTAAATGTGAAAAAATACTAATAGTGCACAAGTGCATATACAGGTCCTTCTCAAAAAATTAGCATATAGTGTTAAATTTCATTATTTACCATAATGTAATGATTACAATTAAACTTTCATATATTATAGATTCATTATCCACCAACTGAAATTTGTCAGGTCTTTTATTGTTTTAATACTGATGATTTTGGCATACAACTCCTGATAACCCAAAAAACCTGTCTCAATAAATTAGCATATCAAGAAAAGGTTCTCTAAACGACCTATTACCCTAATCTTCTGAATCAACTAATTAACTCTAAACACATGCAAAAGATACCTGAGGCTTTTATAAACTCCCTGCCTGGTTCATTACTCAAAACCCCCATCAAGGGTAAGACTAGCGACCTGACAGATGTCAAGAAGGCCATCATTGACACCCTCAAGCAAGAGAGTAAGACCCAGAAAGAAATTTCTCAACAAATAGGCTGTTCCCAGAGTGCTGTATCAAGGCACCTCAATGGTAAGTCTGTTGGAAGGAAACAATGTGGCAGAAAACGCTGTACAACGAGAAGAGGAGACCGGACCCTGAGGAAGATTGTGGAGAAGGACCGATTCCAGACCTTGAGGAACCTGAGGAAGCAGTGGACTGAGTCTGGTGTGGAAACATCCAGAGCCACCGTGCACAGGCGTGTGCAGAAAATGGGCTACAGGTGCCGCATTCCCCAGGTAAAGCCACTTTTGAACCATAAACAGCGGCAGAGGCGCCTGACCTGGGCTACAGAGAAGCAGCACTGGACTGTTGCTAAGTGGTCCCAAGTACTTTTTTCTGATGAAAGCAAATTTTGCATGTCATTCGGAAATCAAGGTGCCAGAGTCTGGAGGAAGACTGGGGAGAAGGAAATGCCAAAATGCCTGAAGTCCAGTGTCAAGTGCCCACAGTCAGTGATGGTGTGGGGTGCCATGTCAGCTGCTGGTGTTGGTCCACTGTGTTTCATCAAGGGCAGGGTCAATGCAGCTAGCTATCAGGAGATTTTGGAGCACTTCATGCTTCCATCGGCTGAAATGCTTTATGGAGATGAAGATTTCATTTTTCAGCACGACCTGGCACCTGCTCACAGTGCCAAAACCACTGGTAAATGGTTTACTGACCATGGTATTACTGTGCTCAATTGGCCTGCCAACTCTCCTGACCTGAACCCCATAGAGAATCTGTGGGATATTGTGAAGAGAAAGTTGAGAGACGCAAGACCCAACACTCTGGATGAGCTTAAGGCCGCTATTGAAGCATCCTGGGCCTCCATAACATCTCAGCAGTGTCACAGGCTGATTGCCTCCATGCCACGCCGCATTGAAGCAGTCATTTCTGCCAAAGGATTCCCGACCAAGTATTGAGTGCATAACTGAACATTATTATTTGTTGGTTTTTTTGTTTGTTGTTAAAAAACACTTTTATTTGATTGGATGGGTGAAATATGCTAATTTATTGAGACAGGTTTTTTGGGTTATCAGGAGTTGTATGCCAAAATCATCAGTATTGAAACAATAAAAGACCTGACAAATTTCAGTTGGTGGATAATGAATCTATAATATATGAAAGTTTAATTGTAATCATTACATTATGGTAAATAATGAAATTTAACACTATATGCTAATTTTTTGAGAAGGACCTGTATATTAAGAGGTACCAAAATCATAGGGAAAAGAAAATAAATATTATAACCTCACATATAAATAAATAACATTCCACATATTAAATAATAATAATAACAATTTCAGAGAAAGATGATGACAAGATCAGTTTGTTGATTCTTCTCCAACAGACCAGCGTATAGTAGGCCATTGTATCATCATCTGTAAAGTACTGCATCAATCATACTATAACTCTGGGAAATGAAACCAGGGTAAATAAATATCCTATAATACCTAAACATACAAACAATACTTAAATTCATGCCATAAGTTAGATAAAGGATTTGAAGCTCACCATTTCATTCAGACCATTAGGTGTGAGGGTGTTCAAGGATGTGATCCATTTTGTCTCCCTTCTTAACAATTCTCTTTGATAATTTCCCCCCCTAGTACCTAATTGTACTCTGTCAATACCTCTTACTTTAAGTCCTCTAGGATCACGGTTATGATAGTCCTTAAAATGCCTAGGGATTGTTTTGAGTGTTGTTACATCTTGTACTTGAACAGCATTTTTCATGTCTCTAACATGTTCCAATGTCCTAACTCTCAATTGACGAGTGGTCATGCCAATATAAATCTGATTACAGGGGCAGGATGCAAAATAGATAACCATATCGGTTTTACATGTAATGTGGTGAGTAGGGTTGAGCGACTTTTAGTTTTTTAGGGTCGAGTCGGGTTTCGCGAAACCCGACTATCTCAAAAGTCGAGTCGAGTGGAATCGTCCGATTATCGCGAAAAGTTGGGGATCGACCGAAACACGAAACCCAATGCAAGTCAATGGGGGAGCATAGTCGGCAGTGAGTGGAGGCCAGGAAAACATGTACAGTGCCCATTTTAATGGCAAAAACATCCATTCTTGTTACTGAAGCTTGTCAATCTTAATTTACCTTATAATAATAGTAAGGCATTGGAAATTGGGGGTCATTTGGCTAAAGTTGTGGGGGGTAGAGCTGGTTCAAGTATTTAGTGGGCCCAGGAAATCTGGACCACGTCACGGCAGTGGAGCTGGGAGAGGTAAGTATTTCAACTTTGCAAGTGCTGTGATCCTGAGCAAGCAGGGGGGGCCCACTCGTTGGCATTGGCACTGGCACAGGGCCCCTCAAAGTACGTCGGTGTGTTTGCACGGCGGGGGCGCCTCCCACCGGCAGCGTCACTTTTGCGTACTATGAGGGACCCTGTGCCAGTGACGTCGCCAACGAGTATTCCTCCCCCCACCTGATGAAGGAACCTGCACTTTCATCTGCACCTTCCTCTTTGTCTCCGTGTAAGGTGGTATGGTATGCGGGAAGAGGAACCTGACTTTCAGCAGGGTCACAATCTTGCTGTGTAGCGTGCACGGGGAATGTTGCGTTATGCGTCAATGTACCAGCAGACTCATCTATCACTGGCTGGGCAATGGGCAGGATGAGGAGGAAACACAGATATAGGCCCAAAGAATAAAGTGGGCTAAATGCAGTTCAAAATTGGTAACAGGACTAACCAGGGGGCATTGCTTTGTTCAGTGGAGGACAACTGTAATGAGAGGCTGACACAGAGAGTAGGCCCAAATCAGTAAGTAGTCTAAATGCAGTTCAAAATTGGCAACAGAAGTAAACAGGCGGCACAGCTTTGTTCAGTGGAGGAGAACAGCAAGGAGCGGCAGACACCGATAGTAGGCCCCAACCCAACTAGTAGGCCAAATGCAGTCTAACATTAACAACTACTTAACGAGAGCCTGAAAATGGAATTTCAGGACAGGAATAATAATAATACTAATCTTTATTTTTATATAGCGCTAACATATTCCGCAGCGCTTTACAGTTTGCACACATTAGCATCACTGTCCCCGATTGGGCTCACAATCTAAATCCCCTATCCCCTACCTTTGGAATGTGGGAGGAAACCGGAGTGCCCGGAGGAAACCCACGCAAACACGGAGAGAACATACAAACTCTTTGCAGATGTTGTCCTGGGTGGATTAGAACCCAGGACCCCAGCGCTGCAAGGCTGCTGTGCTAACCACTGCGCCACCGTGCTGCAGGAAACCAGGAGAACAGCAAGGAGCGGCAGACACTGTTAGTAGGCCCCAACCCAACTAGTAGGCCAAATGCAGTTGTTCCATTTAACAACTATTTAACAAGAGCCTTAAGATAGAAGCTCAGGAAAGGCAACCTGGAGAACACCTTGGAGCGGAAGACACCGTCTCTACAACCCAGACCCAACTTGTAGGCCTAATGCAGTGTTGTTTCAACAACTACTTAACGAGAGCTAGAAGATAGAAGCTATGGAGAGGCAACCTGGAGAACACCTGGGAGCGAGAGACACCGTCTCTACAACCCAGACCCAACTTGTAGGCCTAATGCAGTGTTGTTTCAACAACTACTTAACGAGAGCTAGAAGATAGTAGCTATGGAGAGGCAACCTGGAGAACACCTTGGAGCGGGAGACACCGTCTCTACAACCCAGACCCAACTTGTAGGCTTAATGCAGTGTTGTTTCAACAACTACTTAACGAGAGCTAGAAGATAGAAGCTATGGAGAGGCGACCTGGAGAACTCCTTGGAGCGTCAGACACCGTTAGTAGGCCCTACCGAAGTAGTAGCCCCAATGCAGTTTTCAAATTCCTATAGGCTGAAAACCAGACTATTGACGCTCAGCTTTTTTCAGAGGAGGACAGCTTTATTGAGTGGGGCAGACAGATACAGGTAGTAGGCCTTAAACAAAAAATTTGGCTCAGTGCAGTTTAAAAAAGGTTACAGGGGTACACAGGCAGCATTGCTCTGGTCAGTGGGGGACAATTTCAATTATGGACCGCAGACAGACTTAGTATGCCTACAATTATAAAAAGGATGCTCTATGCAATTTAAAATAGGTTCCAGGGGTACACGGGCAGCAGTGGTCTGGTCAGTGGAGGACTATTGGAAGGAGGGACCGCAGACAGGCTTAGTAGGCCTAACATAACAAAAGAAGGCTGTAGGCACTTTAAAATAGGTTCCAGGGGTAAACGGGCAGCAGTGGTCTGGTCAGTGGAGGACTATTGGAAGGAGGGACCGCAGACAGGCTTAGTAGGCCTAACATAACAAAAGTAGGCTGTAGGCACTTTAAAATAGGTTCCAGGGATACACGGGCAGCAGTGGTGTGGTCAGTGGAGGACTATTGGAAGGAGGGACCGCGGACAGGCTTAGTAGGCCTAACATAACAAAAGTAGGCTGTAGGCACTTTAAAATAGGTTCCAGGGGTACACGGACAGCAGTGGTGTGGTCAGTGGAGGACTATTGGAAGGAGGGACCGCAGACAGGCTTAGTAGGCCTAACATAACAAAAGTAGGCTGTAGGCACTTTAAAATAGGTTTCAGGGGTACACGGGCAGCAGTGGTGTGGTCAGTGGAGGACTATTGGAAGGAGGGACCGCAGACAGGCTTAGTAGGCCTAACATAACAAAAGTAGGCTGTAGGCACTTTAAAATAGGTTCCAGGGGTACTTGGGCAGCAGTGGTCTGGTCAGTGAAGGACTATTGGAAGGAGGGACCGCAGACAGGCTTAGTAGGCCTAACATAACAAAAGTAGGCTGTAGGCACTTTAAAATAGGTTCCAGGGGTACACGGGCAGCAGTGGTGTGGTCAGTGGAGGACTATTGGAAGGAGGGACCGCAGACAGGCTTAGTAGGCCTAACATAACAATAGTAGGCTGTAGGCACTTTAAAATAGGTTCCAGGGGTACGCGGGCAGCAGTGGTGTGGTCAGTGGAGGACTATTGGAAGGAGGGACCGCAGACAGGCTTAGTAGGCCTAACATAACAAAAGTAGGCTGTAGGCACTTTAAAATAGGTTCCTGGGGTACACGGGCAGCAGTGGTGTGGTCACTGGAGGACTATTGGAAGGAGGGACCGCAGACAGGCTTAGTAGGCCTAACATATCAAAAGTAGGCTGTAGGCACTTGGAATTATCTTGCAGGGGTACACAGGCAGCATTGGTGTTGTCAGCGGAGGCAGATTGTAATGAGTGTCTGACAGTTAGTACTCCCAAAAAATAAATAGATGTTAATGTCTCGCAATAAAACAAAACAAAAAAACAAATGGGTGGCATACTTAGGTACAAGGGTGGGCTCCTCTGCTGAGTTTCAGACCTAGTAATTTGGCGCAAAGTATTTACTGGTGTAAATATAGGACACTGCCCCTGACTATTTTAAGTAGCATCATACGTGTCAACACATTGGTATTGTCAGTGCCAGGCATTGAAGGATGTCAGCGCATAGACTAAACATTGGTGGAGGGGAAACTGTCTTGTGGCCGGCGGTACAGGCCCAGGGCCCCTCATGTTACAACGGTGTGTCTGACGTTGGTTGCGCGCCACCACCACCAGAGGCACTTTATTGTACTATGAGGGACCCAGTGGCAGTGCCGTCGACCAAAAGCGTGCACACCCACCTCTTCAGACAAACGGCACTCTCACGGGTGCTTGCGCCAAGTGGCGACACCACGGCCCTGTGGGGGGAGTTTGGCCATTTAGGGAGGTGTAAACATGTTGTATGCTGGACAAACAGCTGCTGCAAATTACGAGATTGGAAAACTCAGTCAGAGCAGTCCACAAGCAAGACCTTTCATTGGAAAGCTAGGTGTCAGCCGGGAAAGGTGGGGCAAAATAATTCGAAATCCAGTAGTGGTTCATTTTAATGAAGGTTAGATCATCAACATTTTGGGTAGCCAGACGAGTCCTTTTTTCGGTTAATATTGAACCAGCAGCACTGAATACTCTTTCTGATAGCACACTAGCTGCTGGGCAAGCAAGCTCCTGCAATGCATATTCTGCCAATTCTGGCCAGGTGTCTAATTTGGATGCCCAGTAATCAAATGGGAATGACGGTTGAGGGAGAACATCGATAAGGGATGAAAAATAGTTAGTAACCATACTGGACAAATGTCTCCTGTCACTTTGAATTGATGCTGCAGTACCTGTCCTGTCTGCGGTCATAGCAAAATCACTCCACAACCTGGTCAGAAAACCCCTCTGTCCAACGCCACTTCTGATTTGTGCAACTCTAACACCTCTGGTCTGCTGCCCCCTGCAGCTCGTGTGAGAACCATCACCGGCGCTGTGTGCTGGGAATGCCTGAATCAAACGGTCAACAAGAGTCGATTGTTTGGTTGCTAATATTTGTTCCAGGTTCTCATGTGGCATAATATTTAGCAATTTGCCTTTATAGCGAGGATCAAGGAGGCAGGCCAACCAGTAATCGTCATCGGTCATCATTTTAATAATGCGTGGGTCCCTTTTGAGGATACGTAAGGCATATTCCGCCATGTGGGCCAAAGTTCCAATTGTCAAATCTGCGGTTGTGCTGGGTTGAGGGGCAGTTACAGGCAAATCTACGTCACTTGTGTCCCTCAATAAACCAGAACCCGGCCTTGCCACGCCACCAATTTCCAGTGGCCCCGGAGAAGCTTCCTCATTAAAAAAATACTCATCCCCATCATCCTCCTCCTCCTGTTCGCCCGCTACCTCGTCCTGTACACTGCCCTGACCAGACAATGGCTGACTGTCATCAAGGCTTTCCTCTTCCTCTGCTGCAGACGCCTGCTCCTTTATGTGCATCAAACTTTGCATCAGCAGACGCATTAGGGGGATGCTCATGCTTATTATGGCATTGTCTGCACTAACCAGCAATGTGCATTCCTCAAAACACTGAAGGACTTGACACATGTCTTGTACCTTCGACCACTGCACACCTGACAACTCCATGTCTGCCATCCTACTGCCTGCCCGTGTATGTGTATCCTCCCACAAAAACATAACAGCACGCCTCTGTTCGCACAGTCTCTGAAGCATGTGCAGTGTTGAGTTCCACCTTGTTGCAACGTCGATGATTAGGCGATGCTGGGGAAGGTTCAAAGACCGCTGATAGGTCTGCATACGGCTGGAGTGTACGGGCGAACAGCGGATATGCGAGCAAAGTCCGCGCACTTTGAGGAGCAGGTCGGATAACCCCGGATAACTTTTCAGAAAACACTGCACCACCAGGTTTAAGGTGTGAGCCAGGCAAGGAATGTGTTTCAGTTGGGAAAGGGCGATGGCAGCCATGAAATTCCTTCCGTTATCACTCACTACCTTGCCTGCCTCAAGATCTACAGTGCCCAGCCACGACTGCGTTTCTTTCTGCAAGAACTCGGACAGAACTTCCGTGGTGTGTCTGTTGTCACCCAAACACTTCATAGCCAATACAGCCTGCTGACGCTTGCCAGTAGCTGCCCCATAATGGGACACCTGGTGTGCAATAGTGGCAGCTGCGGATGGAGTGGTTGTGCGACTGCGGTCTGTGGACGAGCTCTCGCTTCTGCAGGAGGACGAGGAGGAGGAGGAGGGGGGCGAACGGCTACAGCCAACTGTTTCCTAGACCGTGGGCTAGGCAGAACTGTCCCAATATTGCTGTCCCCTGTGGACCCTGCATCCACCACATTCACCCAGTGTGCCGTGATGGACACGTAACGTCCCTGGCCATGCCTACTGGTCCATGCATCTGTTGTCAGGTGCACCTTTGTACTCACAGATTGCCTGAGTGCATGGACGATGCGCTCTTTAACATGCTGGTGGAGAGCTGGGATGGCTTTTCTCGAAAAGAAGTGTCGACTGGGTAGCTCGTAGCATGGTACAGCGTAGTCCATCAGGGCTTTGAAAGCTTTGCTTTCAACTAACCGGTAGGGCATCCTCTCTAACGAGATTAGTCTAGCTATGTGGGCGTTCAAACCCTGTGTACGCAGATGCGAGGATGAGTACTTCCTTTTTCTAACGAGAGTCTCATGTAGGGTGAGCTGGACTGGAGAGCTGGAGATCGTGGAACTAGCGGGGGTGCCGGTGGACATGGCAGACTGAGAGACGGTTGGAGACGGTATTCTTGCCGGTGCCCTACATGCAGTGTTTCCTACTACGAAACTGGTGATTCCCTGACCCTGACTGCTTTGGCCTGGCAACGAAACCTGCACAGATACTGCAGGTGGTGCGGAAAATGGTGGCCTTTAAGTGACGGAAGGGATGTAGTGTTGCTGACTAGCTTCATTGGCCGAGGGTGCTACAACCTTAAGGGACGTTTGGCAGTTAGTCCAGGCTTGCAAATGCATGGTGGTTAAATGTCTATGCATGCAATTTGTATTTAGACTTTTCAGATTCTGACCTCTGCTTAAGGTAGTTGAACATTTTTGGCAGATGACTTTGCGCTGATCAATTGGATGTTGTTTAAAAAAATGCCAGACTGCACTCTTTCTAGCATCGGATACCTTTTCAGGCATTGCAGACTGAGCTTCTTTAACCAGATGGCCACGCTGTCCTCCAACTGGTTTTGGCTTTGCCACGCGTTTTGGGCCAGATACGGGCCCGGCAGATGGAACCTGTTGTGATGTTGATGCCTGCTGTGGCCCCTCCTCCTCCGCTTCAGAACTACTGCCGCCTGCACCCTGTTCCCCCTATGGCTGCCAATCGGGGTCAACAACTGGGTCATCTATGACCTGCTCTTCTATCTCATGTGCAACTTCGTCTGTGTTACCGTGTAAGCCGATGGTATAGCGTTCGTGACGGGGCACCATAGTCTCATCAGGGTCTGATTCTGGATCAGTACACTGCGAGGGCAATGTTGTGGTCTGAGTCAAGGGAACAGCATAGTAATCTGGCTGTGGCTGTGCATCTGTGCACTCCATGTCAGAATCTACTTGTAATGGGCATGGCCTGTTAACTGTTTCACTTTCTAACCCAGGAACGGTATGTGTAAAGAGCTCCATGGAGTAACCCGTTGTGTCGCCTGACACATCCTTCTCTGTTGTTGTTTTTGCTGAACAGGACAATGGAGCGACTTGTCCCTGAGCGTGAACATCCACTAACAACGCGCTGCTTTTACATTTACCAGTTTAAGAAGAGGAGGCAAAAGAGCTAGAGGCTGAGTCAGCAAGGAAAGCCAAAACTTGCTCTTGCTGCTCCGGCTTTAAAAGCGGTTTTCCTACTCCCAGAAAAGGGAGCGTTCGAGGCCTTGTGTAGCCAGACGACAATCCTGGCTCCACAGCTCGAGATTTAAGTGCTATATTGTTTTTCCCACGACCACCTGATGCTCCACCACCACTACCATCATTACCAGCTGGCAATGAACGCCCACAGCCATGACCTCTTCCACCAGACTTCCTCATTGTTTTAAAAACGTAACCAAAGTAACGGTATTTGTTACTGTAAAACAACTTACAAGGTGAACTCAAACTTCTGTAGGATTTAGATATCCCTTTATAGGTGGGTAAGACTGCAAGGAAAATCAGGCACAATGTTACACACTCGGTTTTCTGTGGCACAAAATGAGAGAGATGCCACACACGCAGAACTGGCACTCAAGCACAAATGCCAATATTAATTATTAATCTCCCACTATTTATTTTTTTTTCAGGGAGAATTTAAAAACCAAAATAAAAAAAAACAGACACTAGGCTTTCTGTGGCCCACAATTTGAGAGAGATGGCACACACGACTGTCACTCAAGCACAAATGCCAACATTAATCTCCCACTGTTTTTTTTCAGGGAGAATTTAAAAACCAAAATAAAAAAAAACAGACACTAGGCTTTCTGTGGCCCACAATTTGAGAGAGATGGCACACACGACTGGCACTCAAGCACAAATGCCAATATTAATCTCCCACTATTTTTTTTTTTTATTTCTAGGAGAATTGGCAAGAAATCAGGCCCACTGTTAGACAGTATGTTTTCTGTGCCAGAAAATGAGACACAGATGCCACACATAGGACTGCCACTGATGCAGATTTGCCAATTTTAATCTGCACCCTTTTTTTTTTTATTCAGGGAGACTAGTGAATAAATCTGGGCCACTGTATTAGAGTATATTTTCTGTGGCAGAAAGTGGCTTGAACAGATGTAACGGAAAAAAAAAAAAAGGGACTGTCCTACAATTACTATCTCCCTGCAGTTATCTCAGCAATGTATGGCAGGCAGCAATAACAAGGAGTGGACTGCTGCACAAATTAAATCAAAAGTGTGGACAAACAAACAAGATAGCTGTGCAGAAAGGAAGGAACAACAGGATTTGTGCTTTGAAAAAAGCAGTTGGTTTGCACAGCGGCGTACACACAGCAATGCAGCTATCAGGGAGCCTTCTAGGGCAGCCCAATGAGCTACAGTGCTGAGGAAAAAAAATGTAGCCTCCACTGTCCCTGCAAACAAAAGGTGGTGTTGGACAGTGGAAATCGCTACAGCACAAGCGGTTTGGGGGTTAATGGACCCTGCCTAACGCTATCCCTGCTTCTGACGAAGCGGCAGCAACCTCTCCCTATGCTCAGATCAGCAGCAGTAAGATGGCGGTCGGCGGGAACGCCCCTTTATAGCCCCTGTGACGCCGCAGACAGCAAGCCAATCACTGCAATGCCCTTCTCTAAGATGGTGGGGACTGAGACCTATGTCATCACGCTGCCCACACTCTGCGTCCACCTTCATTGGCTGAGAAATGGTGCTTTTCGCGTCATTGAAACGCGACTTTGGCGCGAAAGTCGCATACCGCATGGCTGACCCCACACAGGGATCGGGTCGGGTTTCATGAAACCCGACTGTGCCAAAAGTCGGCGACTTATGAAAATGACCGACCCGTTTCGCTCAACCCTAGTGGTGAGCAATCTCATATGTACGAGAATGGTCACTGTTATGAAACGTAAACGTTTGCTCTATAAATTTACAGGCTGAACAGTCACCACATTTGAAACAGCCCCATTTTGGACCCGTTCTTTCTGAGAAGAATTAATTATTTGGGGCCACATAGTGGCTATGAGTTAAAATGTCTTTCAAATTTTTTGATCGTCTCCACGTAATGGATGGGGTTACAGGGAGATACTTAGCTAGATCCTTATCCACTCTAAGGACCGACCAGTGCTTTATAAGTATCTGTGATATATCTGTCCATCTTGAATTGAAATCAGTAGTGTTGAGCATTCCGATACCGCAAGTATCGGGTATCGGCCGATATTTGCGGTATCGGAATTCCGATACCGAGTTCCGATATTTTTGTGATATCGGTATCGGGAATCGGTATCGGGATTAAGATTAATATGTAAAATAAAGAATAAAAATAAAAAATATTGATATACTTACCCTCGGACGCGCCCTGGTTGACACCGCTGCAACCGCCATGCTTCCGTTCCTAAGAATGAGCGCGTTAAGGACCTTCGATGACGTTGCGGCTTGTGATTGGTCGGGTGAGCGGTCACATGACAGGAACAGATTTGCATACGAGGACGCACAAGTCGCCCCCATAGCAGTGCCCTGGAGCTGTAGGAAGAAGCAGTCCTTAAATGTAAAAAAAATTGTGTGTTAATGAAAATTGTAAAAGATCAATAATAAAATTGATCAAATCCAAATCAAGATTAGTCACGCTTAAGAAGGACCTCGATGCCGTGATCCCATGGTCGTGACGTATAGATGTACACACTGATTCATCGTCGCATATAACAAGGAACAAATTTTGTTCAAATTGAATATCATTCAATCTCCTCAGAACATCAGAGATGTCCCTAATGAAGGATGGCAGTGTCTCAACGCATTTCAGCAAATAGTAATCAATAAACCGACACACCCCTTCACATAGGCCACCAATCCCAGAAACTAAGGGCTGTCCCGGTGGGTTAAGAGCATCTTTATGGATCTTGGGGGTAAGATAAAACGTAGGAACAACCGGTGAATTATTGATAAGACCCTCCAGCATTTTTTTGGAAATAACTCCCTGTTCATAACTATGTTGAAGAATTTTATCCAATTCATGTTTAAATTTGTTAAGGGGGTTATTCTCCAATTTAGCATAACAGTGTTTGGTATAAAGTTGTTTAAAAGCTTCATGCTCATACATATCTACAGGCCATAACACAACATTTCCCCCTTATATGCAGGTTTAATTACAAGATGTTTCATTTTTTTAAGTTCTTGAAAAGCCTTATTTTCAGCAGCAGATAAGTTATGCCTAGAACCATCTTCAGGTAATAACTGTCATCTTTTACTAATTTGACAAAAATGTCAACATTCGGACAAATACCTTTAGGGGGGAAATGTTATGAACGGCCATGCAGATGGGTAGGAAAACGTTCATCACCCAAAGCCCTTTGTTCTTCTAAAAGGGCCTCCAAATCTGCTAAGGCTTGTTGCTCTATATCTGTTGGAAACAAATTTTTAAATTGATTAGCAAAATATTTTTTGAATGAAAGTTTCCTAGCAAACAGTTCTAAATCCTTCACCATCGTAAAATAACTAAACTTTGCCTACGGAGAGAATGACAACCCCCTTTCCAACACCCGCATTTGTGCAGTAGACAGTTGTGTATTGGAAAGATTAATTACCTTTAGATTTTTATATTCTCTTGTTGTTTTTCTTGCTGTAATTGCATGTTTGAATAGGAGGAAATGGAGTTACGGTTCTGTTGTTCCAAACTGTTTCCCTCTCTTGGCCCACGCCGCTTGCCTAAAAAATGCTCGCCACATGATTCTTCTGATCTCAATGAAGTAATGGATGATCGTGACACCGATTTGCGGTGAATCTTTTTATATTGCCACTTTTTATTTGATGAATAATCTTGCAAGTCCCGTTGAAACTTACGGACCTTCAGTTCCTGTATCTCTTTTTCCTACTTATTTAGATCACTATCCAATACCTTATCAAATTTATTACACTCCTCTACTGATAAGGCACTCTGAATTTTATTTCTTAGAGCGTCAATCTCTCCTTCAACATTCTCCAGTGACTTACGATCTGCTCCAATAAGTAGTTCCAATAGTGTACGTGAACATTTGTTGAGAGATTCTTCCCACTTGTTCGTGAATATCAGATCAATAATGTCTAGAGTGGGATGTGTTTAGAGCCTCAAATCCCTAGGAATAATGTCTTTTTGTAGATAATTCTTAAGAGCTACTTTGTTCCACCACAATTTTGTACGTTTTTTAACCAAATCCTTAATGCTGAGCTTCAAATCCTTAACATCTATTTTCAGTCTCTGCTAGTTTTTATCACGTTTCCTAAAGTCGATGTAATCGGTACTAGAGGCATCTGTAAAGATAGACCATTATTAAACATACCACCAAAACAATTCCTCTGTAAACAATTTACTATGACCCTCTTCACAATCAGATAACTAACACCAAAAGAGACAGTGAAGTCACGACACAATCAAATAATATTAAATAATTAATTTTATTGAGATATCAAATAGGACAATTCCATAAATAGCATAAAGTATAAACATATCTTACTATAAATAACCACGTATATAATATGCAACAGGGGTGAAAAAAAACAGCCCTGTTGCTCATGGACAGAGAATGGCTTGCAACAGAGAAAAATAGAGAATATGACTAGTATGTCCTAACACTGCTAATATATAGGGATCTTAACTATTCTAAATGTATAAAGAGGTAGTATCATATATCAATTATCCCATATGATGTAAATCAGGGGTCCCCAACTCCAGGCCTCGAGGGCCGCCAACAGTGCAGGTTTTCAGGATTTCTTTAGTATTGCATCGGTGGTAATGTGATCATCTGCACAGGTGATGATTCCAACCCCTGTACAATACTAAGGAAATCCTGAAAACCTGCACTGTTGGCGGCTCTCGAGGCCTGGAGTTGGGGACCATTGATGTAAATCTACAAGGCCGCTACACATAACCTATCATAAGTATGCATACTAACTTAATCCACCATAAGTCTTGCCCGAAACAAGGCCCCAACAAACTCAATCTAATGACATGCTTAGTGTAAATAGATGTATTGATTACCTGCGGCCATAGCAGTATAGGGATAGTAGTAACAAGGCTGCACCTCGAAGCGCGTTTCGCTGTAAGCACAGCTTCGTCAGGAGGCAGACAGTATTGTGTATGGCATCTCTTTATATAGTGGTTATAATTACCTGAGTGTCTGCAGCTGTAGCGGTGCGTCCCCGGCATGTTTTTCACTCCTGTTGCGTATTATATACGTGGTTATTTATAGTAAGATATATTTATACTTTATTTACGCTATTTATGGAATTGTCCTATTTGATATCTCAATAAAATTAATTATTTTATATTTTATCATGTCGTGACTTCACTGTCTCTTTTGGTGTTTGTTTTGTTAGTGTAAACCTGGAATATTGACTTATTGTGGCTTATCCTTGATCACTAGTGATGTTTGCTGTTATGCTAATTATGCATTGTTTTATTGAGCCAGTTTGTTGACTTCTAAAGCAGAGAGGGAAAAGCCATGCAGATAGTTTAAATAATCAAGTAATGCTATTTGATCTGGTCTGCATTCTTACCCTTTATGTAAATACTGAATGAGGGCCACTTGTTAAGTCTAAAAATAGGTTACATGCCTCTGTATAAAGATACTGAGAGAAACAGCCAGAGAGATTCTGTCAAGACATCCATATATCTCAAAAGGACCAGAGAAAGGACAGCAGCCATTTTACATCATGGCTCCATTATGAGGGACACGGAGCTATCATTCTATAGGTAACAACCTATGGGTTTTCAGCCTCAGTTGGAAGAATACATATCGGTTCCATAGACCATCGCTGAACCATGGATACGTTTGGAGAAGCCAGGTCGTGATCCTCAGATCAACTGGCCTTGTAACTTGTATGGACTTGGTGGACTGTCATCTTCCTACACTTGTTTTTACCTCCTCTCTGTGTGCGTGCCACAGGTGGAGTAACCGACCCTGGAATATGAAGCCAGGTTGTGATCCTCAGATCAACTGGCCTTGTAGCTTGTATGGACTCAGTGAACTGTCATCTTCCTACGCTTGTAGTTACTTCCTCTCTGTGCATGCCACAGGTGGGGTAACGACTAGTGTTGAGCGATACCTTCCGATATCGGAAAGTATCGGTATTGGATAGAATCGGCCGATATTCAAAAAATATCGGATATCGCCGATACCGATACCCGATCCCAATGCAAGTCAATGGGACCAAAATATCGGAATTAAAATAAACCCTTTCTTTCCTTGTAGGTTCATTCTACTTGAAGGAAAACAACTAAGAATAATGCAGGATGTATTTGGGGAGGTGGCGGAGACATTAAAGTCATAGAGGTTTAGCCCAATCAAATAGAATAGCATGTTTTGTTTTTTTTTGAAAGACGTTCGGAGTGACAAAGATATTGACTATGTAAATTTTTTTTTTATTCTGTCAGATATTGATGTTTCACTATTCCACGCCCTTCCCCTTCTTTTTTTTTACTTTTCCCACACTTTCATCTTCATCACCATCAGCATCTTTGACATCAACTTCTTCTTCACCTTATTCATCTTCTTCTTCATCCTTTACCTTTTTTTTTTTTATTACATTCTTCATATTCATTTTATTCAACTATTATTATTCTTCCTATTCTACATATTCATTTTATTCAACTGTTATTATTCTTCCTATTCTACTTCTTTATCATATTCTCATTTGTGACAGGCATTCCCGTAGTTGTTATCTATAAAAGTTGGAAGATTACACCTTCCGTTCTGCCAGTCACAAAAGTTACATTTGTCCGCGTTCAGTTTGGCCTGCAGCATCAGGCTTTATCCAGGGGCACCACGAGGAGGAACGGACTCACCCCCATACACTGCTTAGTCTTCTTCTGCATATAATTTAGATAATATCTTTTGCTCTGATATTAAGTGTTATGCTTAATGTTCTTCTGCTCTTTGTTCTGCAGCCTCTTGTTCTTCTGCTTCTCGGTCTTCCATGTCGTCGTCTCCAGGGTCGTCGTCTCCAGTGTCGTCGTCTCCGCCGTCGTCGCCTCCGCCGTCGTCGTCGTCGTCATCGGGGTGGTCTTTCTGGTCGTCGACGTTAGGGTCTTCAACTTGGAAATGTAGCAGAAGGTACAAGAAGGCTGAGAAAATGCCAAGAACCAGCTGATGGAACTGGAACTCGGATGGCTACCCGAAGGTTCAAGAGCCTATGGAACTACCGAGGACCAGCTGACGTTACTGGAACCCGGTTACTAAGCAGGAGGTACCCGTGCTAAAAAGCACTACCAAGGACCGCCTGACGTTGGCGGAACTCGGATACCCAGAAGGAGGCACCTAAGCCAAAGGCTCTGCCCGGAACCAGCTGATGGTACTGGAACCAGGATGGGGAGAAGAAGGTACAAGAGCAAAAGACACTGCCGAGAACCAGCTGACGGTACTGGAACCCGGATGGGTAGCCGAAGGTCCAAGAGCCAATGGAACTACCGAGGACCAGCTGACGTTACTGGAACCCGGTTACTAAGCAGGAGGTACCCGTGCCTGAAAGCACTACCAATGACCACCTGACGTTGGTGGAACTTGGATACCCAGAAGGAGGCACCTAAGCCAAAGGCTCTGCCCGGAACCAGCTGACGGTACTGGAACCAGGATGGGGAGCAGAAGGTACAAGAGCAAAAGACACTGCCGAGAACCAGCTGACGGTGCTGGAACCAGGTGGTGGACCCGAAGGCCCACAGGAGAGGAGAGAACAGCTAGGCCGCGAGGCAGCCGCAGTTACCGAACCCCAACAGTCCTACAGGGGGAGCTGGGCCTACTGGCACTACAGAACCAGCCTTGACTACCAATTCATGCAGCCCACATAGGAAGCTCCTAAACTGGAGGCACCCTGGAGTTGGCTAACCCGACCGCAACACGACGGGGCAAGCATAGGCGTCTCAGCGAGTTTGACACAACCCGGAAACAGCTGACGGTGCTGAAACCAGGTTTGGCACGAGGGAGTACCTGTGACAAAAACACTGCCGAGAACCAGCTGGCGGTGCTGGAACCCGGATGCGTTGCCCCAGTGTGCAAGAGCCAATGGCACGACCGAGGACCAGCTGACGGTGCTGGAACCTGGTTACTAAGCTGTAGGTGCCCGCGCTTAAAAGCACTACCGAGGACCGCCAGGCGTTGGCGGAACTCGGATACCCAGGAGGAGGCACCTAAGCCAAAGGCTCGGCCCGGAACCAGCTGACGGTGCTGGAACCAGGTGGTGGACCCGAAGGCCCACAGGAGAGGAGAGAACAGCTAGGCCGCGAGGCAGCCGCAGTTACCGAACCCCAACAGTCCTACAGGGGGAGCTGGGCCTACTGGCACTACAGAACCAGCCTTGACTACCAATTCATGCAGCCCACATAGGAAGCTCCTAAACTGGAGGCACCCTGGAGTTGGCTAACCCGACCGCAACACGACGGGGCAAGCATAGGCGTCTCAGCGAGTTTGACACAACCCGGAAACAGCTGACGGTGCTGAAACCAGGTTTGGCACGAGGGAGTACCTGTGACAAAAACACTGCCGAGAACCAGCTGGCGGTGCTGGAACCCGGATGCGTTGCCCCAGTGTGCAAGAGCCAATGGCACGACCGAGGACCAGCTGACGGTGCTGGAACCCGGTTACTAAGCTGTAGGTGCCCGCGCTTAAAAGCACTACCGAGGACTGCCAGGCGTTGGCGGAACTCGGATACCCAGGAGGAGGCACCTAAGCCAAAGGCTCGGCCCGGAACCAGCTGACGGTGCTGGAACCAGGTGGTGGACCCGAAGGCCCACAGGAGAGGAGAGAACAGCTAGGCCACGAGGCAGCCGCAGTTACCGAACCCCAACAGTCCTACAGGGGGAGCTGGGCCTACTGGCACTACAGAACCAGCCTTGACTACCAATTCATGCAGCCCACATAGGAAGCTCCTAAACTGGAGGCACCCTGGAGTTGGCTAACCCGACCGCAACACGACTGGGCAAGCATAGGCGTCTCAGCGAGTTTGACACAACCCGGAAACAGCTGACGGTGCTGGAACCAGGCTGGGCACGAGGGAGTACCCGTGACAAAAACACTGCCGAGAACCAGCTGGCGGTGCTGGAACCCAGATGCGTTGCCTATGAAAGATTGTCTTCCTAGAGCCCCAACTAGCGGTGCTGGAGCAAAGGGTAAGCAGGGGGAGCAGAGTGTAGGCCGAAGCCTGCACTGGAGGCAGCTTTGTGTCTGCGTTGCGTTTGCAGGACACTTTGCCGGCTACACAGTGGGGGAACAGCTGGCGTTGCTGAACCCCACTAACACAATGGCGGGTGTTTTTCTCTGTGCAGCTAGCACTTGCGGGCAAAAACTAGCGATGTTAGAGCCCGTGGTGAAGCAGGAGGAGGAGGAGAGGAGCAGAGTGTAGGCCGAAGCCTAGTTGAACCAATTTCAAAGGAAACCTTTAACCCCCCCTCAGGTGTTACAAAGTACAAGAGACACACCTTGTGCAGTATTAATGCTGCACAAGTGAAAGGTTGCTCTATTAATTTGTCTACTTGCACACGCTGAATGAAAGACGTACACAATTTAGCCCATTCTACAGTCAAATTGTAGTGGATGCGTGACTTGGCTTTTTAAGGAGACGCAGCACAGGTGTCCCAAATAACGCCTTGGTGCTTGGCGCAGCTTCCTGAGCGTTGTTATTTGCTGTACAGGAGTCTGCGCTCTTGTGTTATCCCTTGGCAATGCCCTGTTAGCGCTGCCCGTCTTATGACCTCATTTCATGTTGGCCGATGCGGTTAACGATGGCCATAAATCCCAGACCCACAGTGCCTTTTCATAAAGTCACACTGCGGTGCTGGGATTCGTGGCCTTGAGCAGTAAATATTTTGGCCGCTCACACACGTCCTTACACCTGCATCAGACTGGGCGGCCTCAGCTGATCCCTTCTCGCATGCCGCGGCCATGAGGCTGCACAGTCTGAAGAAGGCGGAAGGAGATGAGTGACGACAGGCGAACATATGCACTGCTCGTGCCCATAAACCACACCCTCGCTGACAAAATAAATAAGAAACCGAGGGGCGTTGTTTGGAGCAGGGCGGACGCACAGGCGCAGCCAGCTAACCAATGATGTCAAAAGACGGGAAGCGCTACCAAGGGTGGTGCTGCGTATCACTAGAAAGGAAAGTCACACCTCAGGGACAGTGGAATGGTCTCAATGAGACACATTTTGTACGTGTTGCAGTACTGCTGTACAAGGTGGCTGTTATACATAGAAACACCTGGGGGTGGGGGGCAGGCTTCCTTCAATTTCTGTTAATGTGCCTGCGTGGCGTTTGCAGGTCGAGTTGCCGGCTACACAGCAGGGGAACAGCTGGCGTTGCTGAACCCCACTAACACATTGGCTGGTGTTTTTCTCTGTGCAGCTAGCACTTCCGGGCCAAAACTAGCGGTGTTTGAGCCCAGGGGCAGCAGCAGGAGGAGAGGAGCAGAGTGTAGGCCGAAGCCTGCACTGGTGGCAGCTTTTGGTCGGTTGTGCCAGCGTGGCTTGTGCTGGACACGATGCCGGCTACACAGCAGGGGAACAGCTGGCGGTGCAGAACCCCACTAACACATTGGCTGGTGTTTTTCTCTGTGCAGCTAGCACTTCAGGGCAAAAACTAGCGGTGTTAGAGCCCAGGGTCAGCAGGAGGAGGAGAGGAGCAGAGTGTAGGCCGAAGCCTAGTTGAACCAATTTCAAAGGTAACCTTTAACCCCCCCTCAGGTGTTGCAAGGTACAAGAGCCACACCTTGTGCAGCATTAATGCTGCACAAGTCAAAGGTTGCTCTCTTAATTTTGCTCCTTGCACACGCTGAATAAAACACGTTGTAAGTACTCGGGCAGAAATCCGAGAGTGGACCCTCTGGGTCGTGACTCTAGAGCCCCCGGGGTCGAGCGGACCAGATGGAATCACCCCCTATACAGGGAGTGTTAGGAGCAGGACCTCGGGGGAATGGAGACACAACAGCTAGAGCCAAAGGGGCGACCCAAGATAAAGAAGGAAACCACAGGCTATAAGGATGGCAGGGAATAATAGGAAAACAAGACTTAACTGAAAATGACTGGAACACGGAACGGCAGAACACAGCAGGAACACGGACTGGCAGGACTCAGCAGGAACACGGACCGGAAGGACTCAGCAGGAACACGGGCTGGCAGAACACAGCAGGAACACGGACTAGCAGGATACAACAGGAACACGGACAGGCAGGACACAGCAGGAACACGGACTGGCAGGATACAGCAGGAACACGGACAGGCAGGACACAGCAGGAACACGGACAGGCAAGACACAGCAGGAACACGGGCTGGCAGGACACTAAGACAAAGTAAAGACTGGGCTGAGAGAAGACACTGGTGCAGGGGAGCCTAGGGCATAGGGACACTGACGGCAGACAGTGCACCTACAAAGCAAAGGCGTCTTACCTAGGGAGACGCCGGGAAGAAATACCCGATGGGCGCCGCCATGTTGGGGCGGAGCCACCGGGTCGCGACCTCCCAGAAGGCTCTGCGATGGAGGAGACGTGACCGCGCATGCGCAGAGGGACCGGACGCCGTGAGCCGCGAAGGAGGAAGCAGAGCAGCGCTGGACAGGATCGCGAGTGCGCCGAGGGACGGGAGAAGCCGGGTAAGTATGCACAGCGTGCGCAGCGTACGTAACACACGTACACTATTTAGCCCATTATACTGTCAAACAGTATTGGAGGCGTGACTTTTCTTTTGAAGAAGACGCAGCACAGGTGTCAAAATTTACACCTAGGTGCTGAGCGCAGATTCCTTACCGTTGTCATTTGCAATACAGGACACTGCGCTCTTGTGTTATCCCTTGGCAATACCCTGTTAGTGCAGGCCGTCTTATGACCTCATTTCATGTTGGCCGGTGCGGTTAACGATGGCCATAAATCCCAGACCCACAGTGCCTTTTCATAAAGTCACACTGCGGTGCTGGGATTCGTGGCCTTGTGCAGTAAATATGTTCGCCGCTCACACATATCCTTACACCTGCTTCAGACTGGGCGGCCTCAGCTGATCCCTTATCACCTGCCACGGCCATGAGGCCGCACAGTCTGAAGAAGGCGGAAGGAGGGGAGTGAAGACAGGCGAACATATGCACTGCTCGTGCCCATCAATCACACCCTCGCAGTCAAAATATATGAGACAACGAGGGGCGTTGTGTCGGGCAGGGCGGACGCACAGGCACAGCCAGCCAACCAATGGTGTCAGAAGACGGGCAGCGCTAACATTGGGGGGGCTGCGTGTCATTAAAAAGGAAAGTCACACCTCAGGGACATTGTAATGGTCTCTAATGAGACACATTTTGTACGTGTTGAGTTCCACGTGGGCAAGGAGAAAAAGTCAGCCACCTTGTACAAATGCAGCAGTACTGCTGTACAAGGTGGCTGTTATACATAGAAACACCTGGGGGGTGGGGGCTGGTTCCCTTTAATTTCAGTTCAGGTGCCTGCATGGCGTTTGCAGGACACGTTGCCAGCTACACAGCAGGGGAACAGCTAGCTGTGCTGAACCCCACTGACACATTGACTGGTGTTTTTCTCTGTGCAGCTAGCATGTCCGGGCAAAAACTGGCGGTGTTAGAGCCCAGGGTCAGCAGGAGGAGGAGAGGAGCAGAGTGTAGGCCGAAGCCTGCACTGGTGGCAGCTTTTGGTCGGTTGTGCCAGCGTGGCTTGTGCTGGACACGATGCCGGATACACAGCAGGGGAACAGCTGGCGGTGCTGAACCCCACTAACACATTGGCGGGTGTTTTTCTCTGTGCAGCGCGCATTTCCGGGGAAAAACTAGCGGTGTTAGAGCCCAGGGTCAGCAGGAGGAGGAGAGGAGCAGAGTGTAGGCCGAAGCCTAGTTGAACCAATTTCAAAGGTAACCTTTAACCCCCCCCTCAGGTGTTGCAAGGTACAAGAGCCACACCTTGTGCAGCATTAATGCTGCACAAGTCAAAGGTTGCTCTATTTATTTTGCTCCTTGCACACGCTGAATAAAACACATACACTATTTAGCCCATTATACTGTCAAACAGTAGTGGAGGCGTGACTTGTCTTTTTAAGGAGATGCAGCACAGGTGTCCAAAATAACACCTTGGTGCATGGGCGCAGCTTCCTGAGCGTTGTTATTTGCTGTACAGGAGTCTGCGCTCTTGTTATCCCTTGGCCATGCGCTGTGAGCGCTGCCTGTCTTCTGACCTCATTTCATGTTGGCCGGTGCGGTTAGCGATGGCCATGAAACCCAGACCCGCAGTGTCTTTTCTTTAAGTCACACTACGGGGCTGGGATTCGTGACCTTGCGCAGTAAATTTTTTCGCCTGTCACTCATGTCCTTACACCTGCATCAGACTGGGCGGCCTCAGCTGATCCCTTCTCGCTTGCCGCGGCCATGAGGCCGGACAGTCTGAAGAAGGCGGAAGGAGATGAGTTAAGACAGGCGAAGATATGCACTGCTCGTGCCCATCAATCGCACCCTCGCAGTCAAAATAAGTAAGACAACGAGGAGCATTGTTTCAGGCAGGGCGGACGCACAGGCGCAACAAGCCAACCAATGATGTCAGAAGACGGGAAGCGCTACCAAGGGGGGTGCTGCGTATCATTAGAAAGGAAAGTCACACCTCAGGGACAGTGGAATGGTCGCAATGAGACACATTTTGTACGTGTTGAGTTCCACGTGGGCAAGTAGAAAAAGTCAGCCACCTTGTACAAATGCAGCATTACTGCTGTACAAGGTGGCTGTTATACATAGAAACATCTGGGGGTGGGGGGCAGGCTCCCTTCAATTTCAGTTCATGTGCCTGTGTGGCGTTTGCAGGTCACGTTGCCGGCTACACAGCAGGGGAACAGCTGGCGGTGCTGAACCCCACTAACACATTGGCTGGTGTTTTTCTCTTTGCAGCTAGCACTTCCGGGCAAAAACTAGCGGTGTTTGAGCCCAGGGGCAGCAGGAGGAGGAGAGGAGCAGAGTGTAGGCCGAAGCCTGCACTGGTGTCAGCTTTTGGTCGGTTGTGCCAGCGTGGCTTGTCCTGGACACGATGCCGGCTACACAGCAGGGGAACAGCTGGCGGTGCTGAACCCAACTAACACATTGGCGGGTGTTTTTCTCTGTGCAGCTAGCACTTCCAGGCTACAACTGGCGGTGTTATAGCCCAGGGTCAGCAGGAGGAGGAGAGGAGCAGAGTGTAGGCCGAAGCCTAGTTGAACCAATTTCAAAGGTAACCTTTAACCCCCCCTCAGGTGTTGCAAGGTACAAGAGCCACACCTTGTGCAGCATATATGCTGCACAAGTAAAAGGTTGCTCTATTACTTTTGCTCCTTGCACACGCTGAATAAAACACGTACACTATTTAGCCCATTATACTGTAAAACAGTAGTGGAGGCGTGACTTGTCTTTTTAAGGAGACGCAGCACAGGTGTCAAAATTTACACCTAGGTGCTGGGCGCAGCTTCCTGAGCGTTGTTATTTGCTGTACAGGAGTCTGCGCTCTTGTTATCCCTTGGCCATGCGCTGTGAGCGCTTCCTGTCTTCTGACCTCATTTCATGTCGGCCGTTGCGGTTAGCGATGGACATGAATCCCAGACCCACAGTGTGTTTTCAAAAAATCACACTGCGTGGCTGGGATTCGTGGCCTTGTGCAGTAAATATGTTTGCTGCTCACACATGTCCTTACACCTGCTTCAGACTGGGCGGCCTCATCTGATCCCTTATCGCATGCCGCGGCCATGAGGCCACCCAGTCTGAAGAAGGCGGAAGGAGATGAGTGAACACAGGCAAACATATGCACTGCACATGCCCATCAATCACACCCTCGCTGTCCTAAAAAATAAGACACCGAGGGGCGTTGTTTCGAGCAGGGCAGACGCACAGGCGCAGCCAGCTAACCAATGATGTCAAAAGATGGGCAGCGCTACCAAGGGTGGTGCTGCATATCATAGGAAAGTCACACCTCAGGGACAGTGGAATGGTCTCAATGAGACACATTTAGTACGTGTTTATTTAAACGTGGGCAAGGAGAAAAAGTCAGCCACCTTGTACAAATGCAGCAGTACTGCTGTACAAGGTGGCTGTTATACATAGAGACACCTGGGGGGTGGGGGCTGGTTCCCTTTAATTTCAGTTCAGGTGCCTGCATGGCGTTTGCAGGACACGTTGCCAGCTACACAGCAGGGGAACAGCTGGCTGTGCTGAACCCCACTGACACATTGACTGGTGTTTTTCTCTGTGCAGCTAGCATGTCCGGGCAAAAACTGGCGGTGTTAGAGCCCAGGGGCAGCAGGAGGAGGAGAGGAGCAGAGTGTAGGCCGAAGCCTGCACTGGTGGCAGCTTTTGTTCTGTTGTGTCAGCGTGGCTTGTGCTGGACACGTTGCCGACTACACAGCAGGGGAACAGCTGGCGGTGCTGAACCCCACTGACACATCAGCTAGTGTTTTTTCTGTGTAGACAACACTTCCAGGTGGCAACTGACAGTGTTGAAACCCAGGGAACCAAAGAGGAGCAGAGTGTAGGCCGAAGCCTGCAGTGGAGCAAGTTGAAAGGGAACCTTTAACCCACCCCCCCCTCCAGGCATTTGTTGCTGAAAGAGCCATGGACATGGAAAATGGTGGCTCCGAAAATTATGCTCCTTGCAAACGCTGAAGTACACACTCATATAATGTGTCCCCTCACACCGTCAAACCGTCCCGGAAGTGGGACTTTCCTTTGTAATGTGACACAGCACAGCCGTCATTCCAACCCCCTTGGTGCCGTGCGCCACCTCCTCAACGTTGTTTGGTTCTGTCACGGAGCCCACGCTGTAATGTTATCCTTTGCCCATGCACAGTTAGCGGTGCCCGTCTTCTGACATCATTTAGGTGTCAGGCTGGCAGTGCCTGTGCGTCCAAGCTGCCCAAGATCCAACCTCGCAGTGTCATCTAATGTAATCCCACTGCGGGCGAGGGATCCATGGGCATGCACAGTGCATATCATCGCCTCTCACTCACCTCCTTCCTGCTTCTTCAGACTGTGCGGCGTCACGGCCGTGGCATGCTATTAGGGATCAGCTGACGCCGCCTAGTCTGAAGAAGCGTGAAGAAGGGGAGTGAGAGGCTAGTATATGCACTGCGCATGGCCATGGATACCAGGCCCACTGTGGGATCACATTAGACGACACTGCGAGGTGGGATTTCGGGCAGCGTGGACGCACAGGCGCAGCCAGGACGACCACAAATGATGTCAGAGGACGGGCAGCGCAAACTGTGCATGGCCAAGGGATAACATAACAGCGCAGGGTCCAGGACGGAATCAAACAACGCTAAGGAGGCAGCGCACGGTGCCAAGGGGGTAGCAATGACGGCTGTGCTGCGTCACATTACAAAGGAAAGTCCCACCTCAGGGACAGTTTGACGGTGTGAGGGGACACATTACATGAGTGTGTAGTTCAGCGTTTGCAAGGAGCATAATTTCAAGAGCGACCTTTTCCTTGTGCAGTATTAGTGCTGCACAAGGTGGCTCTTTCAGTAACAAACGCCTAGGGGGGGGGGGGGGACAGGTCCCCTTACATTTTAGTTGTGCCAGCGTGGCGGTCGCATGACACGTTGCCGGATACACAGCTGGGGATCAGCTGACGTTACTGAACCCCAATAACAGAGGAGCGACTGTTGACTGTGCAGACAGCACTTCCAGGCACCAACTGGCGGTGTTAGAGCCCAGGGACAGCAGGAGGAGCAGATTGGAGGTATTGCCGCACACACAGCTGGGGATCAGCTGACGTTACTGAACCCCAATAACAGAGGAGCGACTGTTGACTGTGCAGACAGCACTTCCAGGCACCAACTGGCGGTGTTAGAGCCCAGGGACAGCAGGAGGAGCAGATTGGAGGTATTGCCGCACACACAGCTGGGGATCAGCTGACGTTACTGAACCCCAATAACAGAGGAGCGACTGTTGACTGTGCAGACAGCACTTCCAGGCACCAACTGGCGGTGTTAGAGCCCAGGGACAGCAGGAGGAGCAGATTGGAGGTATTGCCGCACACACAGCTGGGGATCAGCTGACGTTACTGAACCCCAATAACAGAGGAGCGACTGTTGACTGTGCAGACAGCACTTCCAGGCACCAACTGGCGGTGTTAGAGCCCAGGGACAGCAGGAGGAGCAGATTGGAGGTATTGCCGCACACACAGCTGGGGATCAGCTGACGTTACTGAACCCCAATAACAGAGGAGCGACTGTTGACTGTGCAGACAGCACTTCCAGGCACCAACTGGCGGTGTTAGAGCCCAGGGACAGCAGGAGGAGCAGAGGAACAGAGTGTAGGCCGAAGCCTGATTGGAGCAAGTTGAAAGGGAACCTTTAACCCCCCCTCCCCCCCAAGACGTTTGTAGCTGAAAGAGCCATCTTGTGCAGCACTAAGGATGCGAAAGGAAAAGGTTGCTCTTTTAATTATGCTCCTTGCAAACACAGAAGTAAACACTAAAAATGTGTCCCCTTATACCGTAAAACCGTCCCAGAGATGCAAATTTCCTTCGTAATGGGACACAACACAGCTGTCATTCCTATCCCCTTGGTGCCGTGCGCTGCCTCCTCAGTGTTGTTTTAAGCTGTCACGGAGCCTGCGCTGTTCTGTTATCCCTTGGCCATGCCCAATTAGCGCTGCCTGTCTTCTGACATAATTTGGTGTCAGGCTGTCAGTGCCTGTGCGTCCACGCTGCTCCAGATCCCACCTCGCAGTGTCGTCTAACGTAATCCGACTGCGGGCCCTGGATCCATGGGCATGCACAGTGCATATCCTCGACTCTCACTCCCCTCCTTCCCTCTTCTTCAGACTGTGCGGTGTCACGGCCGTGGCATGCTATTAGGGATCAGCTGACGGCGCACAGTCTAAAGAAGGCGGAGGGAGATGAGCGAGAGCCTGAGGGGAAGATATGCACTGCGCATGCCCATGGATCCAAGGCCCGCAGTGTGATTCAATCAGAAGACACTGCGAGGCGGGATCTCGGGCAGCGCGGCCGCACAGGCGCAGCCAGCCTGACACCAAATTATGTCAGAAGACAGGCAGCGCAAATAGGGCATGGCCAAGGGATAACAGAACAGCGCAGGCTCCGTGACAGCTTAAAACAACGTTGAGGAGGCAGCGCATGGCACCAAGGGGGTAGGAATGACGGCTGTGCTGCGTCACATTACGAAGGAAAGTCCCAGCTCCGGGACGGTATAACGGTATCAGTGAACACATTTTTTAAGTGTTAAGTTCTGCGTGTGCAAGGAGCTAAAATAAAAGAGCTACCTTTTCCTTGTGCAGCATTACTGCTGCACAAGATGGCTCTTTCAGTAACAAACGCCAAAGGGGGGACAGGTTCCCTTACATTTAGGTTGTTGTGCCAGCGTGGCGGTCGCAGGACACATTGCCGGCTACACAGCTGGGGATCAGCAGACGTTACTGAAACCCAATAACACTGGGTCGTATGTTTTTACTGTGCAGCCTGCACTTCTGAGCCGCAACTGGCGGTGTTGGAGCCCAGGAATAGCAGTTCGGGTGGTAGAAAGATGAACACATCAGGAGACCTGGATGACACCCAATTACTTAATCAGGCAGAGGAGTGGCAAATTCCTGCGAGATCCAGGCCTGGTTCATTTTCAGGAAAGTAAGCCGGTCAACGTTATCGGAGGATAGTCGCATGCGACGGTCTGTTAGTACACCACCTGCGGCACTAAAGACACGTTCCGATAAGACACTAGCCGCAGGGCAAGCCAGCACCTCCAATGCATACTGGCTTAGCTCTGGCCATGTATCCAGCTTAGAGACCCAAAACTTGAACGGGGAAGAGCCGTCTGGGAGTACAATAAGAGGGCAAGCCATGTAGTCTGTCACCATCTGACGGAACCGTTGCCTCCTGCTGACTGGAGCCACCGGTGATGGTGTAGACATTTGGGGCGGGCACACAAAAGTGTGCCAGAGTTGTGCCATACTGGGCTTGCCTTGGGCAGAGGCACTGCTTCTGCTCCCTCTTTGGGCAGAGCCTCCCCCACTGCCTCGACGCACTGAGCTGCTTTGTAAAGCACTAGCAGCACTCCTCTCAGTTGGACTGGAGAAGATGATGGAATTCACCAGTGTGTCGTGGTACTCCCGCAATTTACGCTCCCGGGTCAACGCTGGGATGAGGTTTTGGACGTTGTCCCGGTAGCGAGGATCGAGGAGGGTGAACACCCAATAATCAGGCATGTTGAGAATGTGGTCGATGCGGCGGTCGTTTCTCAGGCACTGCAGCATGAAATCCACCATGTGCTGCAGACTGCCAACTGGCCCAGAAACGCTGTCCCCTGCTTGAGACATGATCTCTGCCCGCTCGTCATCACCCCACCCTCGCTGTACACACTGACCACTGGACAATTGTGTCGCTCCCTCCTCTGGACAGAGCTCTTCCTCCTCCATTGACTCCTCCTCATCCTCCTCACAAAGTGGCCCCTGCGTACCCCTTTGTGAGGAACCACGTGGCGCTGACTCTCCAGAAGCTGATGGAAAAGGTGACTCCTCATCCTCCACCTCTTCCACAACATCATCCCTTAACCCTTGCAAAGTTTGCTGAAGCAGGCAGATAAGGGGGACAGTCATGCTGACTAGTGCATCATCTGCACTTGCCATCCGCGTGGAATAATCAAAAGGACGCAAAACCTGGCAGACGTCCTTCATAGTGGCCCACTCTGTGGTTGTGAAGTCTGATCGGCGCTGACTGCAACTTCTTTGCGCCTGATGCAGCTGGTACTCCATAACTGCTTGCTGCTGCTCACACAACCGCTCCAACATATGTAACGTGGAATTCCACCGGGTAGGTAGGTCACATATGATGCGGTGTTCCGGAAGGCGGAATCGGCGCTGCAGAGCAGCAATGCGGGATCTTGCCAAGCTGGAACGCCGCAAGTGAGCACACTCTAGGCGGACCTTGTGCAGCAGGGCATCAAGATCCGGATAGTCCCTCAGAAAACTCTGCACAACCAAATTGAGCACATGTGCCAGACATGGAATGTGAGTGAGGTTGCCAAGGGCCAAAGCTGCCACCAGATTTCGGCCATTGTCACACACTACCATGCCTGGCTGGAGATTCGCTGGCAGTAACCACACATCGCTCTCCTGCTTGATGGCATTCCAGAGCTCCTGCGCTGTGTGGCTTCGATTCCCCAATGAAACTAGTTTCAAGACGGCCTGCTGACGTTTGGCCACGGCTGTGCTCATGTCGGTCATAGGTAAACGTTCACGGGTCCATGTGGAGGTGGACTGTGACGGCTCCTGCAGAGATGATTCTGAGGAACTTGTGTAAGAGGAGGAGTCAATGCGTACAGACTGGATTCCTGCAATCCTTGGAGTGGGCAGGACACGTCCTGCGCCACACGCACGATCTGTACCTGGCTCAACAACATTAACCCAATGGGCAGTGAGGGAAACGTATCGCCCCTGTCCATGCTGACTGGTCCACGCATCGGTGGTGAGGTGGACCTTGCTACTGACGGCGTTCAGTAGCGCATGTTTTATGTTTCCCTCAACATGCCTGTGCAGGGCAGGGACAGCTTGCCTGCTGAAGTAAAAGCGGCTGGGCACCTTGTACTGTGGGACTGCCAATGCCATCAAGTCACGGAAGCTGTCAGTCTCCACCAGCCTGAATGAGAGCATTTCCAGGGACAACAGTTTGGCAATGCCTGCATTCAGAGCCTGTGCTCGGGGGTGGTTGGCCGAGAATGCCCGCCTTTTCTCCCATGCCTGTACTACCGATGGCTGTAGAGTAGACTGGGAGCGTGAGGATGACTGGGAAGGTGGTGCTGTGGGTGGAATTACACAAGGTCTCTGGACAACAGTGCCAGAGGTTCTTCCATGGCGATCCTGGGAGGAAGCCAAACCAGCTGTGCGTGAGCTGGAGGAAGAGGCAACATGAGCTGAAGAGGTGGTAGCTGCCGCTGTTGGCCTACATCTTCAGTGTGTTTCTGTAACTCCACCGCGTGCCTGGTCCGCACATGTTTCCACATATTTGTGGTATTGAGGTTGCTGACATTTTTCCCTCTTTTAACTTTCTGATGACACAGCTTGCATTTGACAAAACAAATGTCATCTGCAACTGTGTCAAAAAAGGACCAGGCACTGCAAGTCTTGGGAGCGCCCTTTTTGGCTTTGGAAAGAGACAGGCTCCTAAAGGGTGCCAAAGTGGAGGCTACAGGCTCCGCAGTCTTCCCCCTCCCTCTCCCTCTTTGGCCCGTAAGGGGAATCTCTTCCTCAGAGCTGCTCCCACCACCTTCCTGTTCCTCACGCCACGATGGGTCAATGACCTCATCATCTCCACTACCCTCTGCCACCAACTGCTCCTCCTGGGTAGTCTCGGCAGCACAGTACGCACCAGAAAGCGGCACCTGAGTTTCATCATCAGATGCGTACTGCGCTGTGGTCACCGGAGGCACTGGCCCACCCGCCTCTTCAGAGTCAGAGAGACAAAGCTGTTGGGCATCACTGCACACTGCCTCTTCTTCCATTTCTCCAATGCTGCTTGGCTGGCCCCCTGTTTCCAAGCCAAGAGATTCAGAGAACAGAAGTAGAGACTGCTCCTGTCCTGGGCTCTCTGACTGCCTGGCCAATTTGGCAGGTGGTGAAGAGACAGATGGCTGCTCTCCAGTGCTCTGTGCCTGAGAGGATGTGGCACTAACTGAAGTCGATGCCGAGGCGTTAGCTGCCATCCACCCGACAACGGCTTCAATTTGGTCTTCACGCAGCAGCGGTGCACGGCGCTCTCCGACAAAGCTGCGCATGAAGGACTGTTCCCTGCTGAAACTGAGTGACGACGAGTCACCGGTGCCCGCAGCAGGCACAGAATCACCACGTCCTCTCCCTGCTCCGCGCCCACGCCCACGTGCCTTACTCCCTGCCCTCTTCATCTTGGTTGACAGATAAAGATAAGCAGAAAAGTACTAAGGCCTTAGTGTGCTTATTCCTGAAATGCTCCTCCTAACAGGTGTAAGAAACACTAATGTTGTAAAGTGTGGACTAAACTTTATTATTTTTCAAATGTGGCCTACACAAGTGTTAAGTGGTGTTTGGTGAACTTTCCTTTTTTTTTTTTCTGCAGATCGGACTACAGAGCAAGTTTAACTCACACGGGGACCGTGCAGACAGCCGTAAACGGCGCTGCAAGGCCCAAAAACCCTCCTCTAGGTTATCCTATGTAGTGTTTTTCCACTATTTAGCTGGAGACGGGTGGAAAGACACTAATAGGAATTTTTTAAAAAAATTTTTAAACAGGCTGCACTATTTGAAAAAAAGGAAATTTTTTTTCAAGGTATGAGGCAGTAACGCACCCTGAGCTGAATCCAACCGGCTATGGCTGCACACAGACTACAGGGCGAGCTGCGCTCACACAGAGACCGTGCAGACAGCCGTAAACGGCGCTGCAAAGCCCAAAAACCCCCCTCTAGGTTATCCTATGTAGTGTTTTTCCACAATTTAGCTGGAGAAGGGTGGAAAAACACTAATAGGAATTTTTTTTTAAAATTTTAAACAGGCTGCACTATTTGAAAAAAAGGAAATTTTTTGTCAAGGTATGAGGCAGTAACGCACCCTGAGCTGAATCCAACCGGCTATGGCTGCACACAGACTACAGGGCGAGCTGCGCTCACACAGAGACCGTGCAGACAGCCGTAAACGGCGCTGCAAGGCCCAAAAAAACCCCTCTAGGTTATCCTATGTAGTGTTTTTCCACAATTTAGCTGGAGACAGGTGGAAAAACACTAATAGGAAATTTTTTTTTAAAATTTTAAACAGGCTGCACTATTTGAAAAAAAGGGAAATTTTTTTCAAGGTATGAGGCAGTAACGAACCCTGAGCTGAATCCAACCGGCTATGGCTGCACAGAGACTACAGGGCGAGCTGGGCTCACACGGAGACCGTGCAGACAGCCGTAAACGGCGCTGCAAGGCCCAAAAATCCCCCTCTAGGTTATCCTATGTAGTGTTTTTCCACAATTTAGCTGGAGACGGGTGGAAAAACACTAATAGGAATTTTTTTTTTTTAATTTTAAACAGGCTGCACTATTTGAAAAAAAGGGAAATTTTTTTCATGGTATGAGGCAGTAACGAACCCTGAGCTGAATCCAACCGGCTATGGCTGCACACAGACTACAGGGCGAGCTGGGCTCACACGGAGACCGTGCAGACAGCCGTAAACGGCGCTGCAAGGCCCAAAAACCCCCCTCTAGGTTATCCTATGTAGTGTTTTTCCACAATTTAGCTGGAGACGGGTGGAAAGACACTAATAGGAAATTTGAGAAAAAATGTGCAGCAGGCTGCACTATGAGCAAAAAAGGACAACTGTGTGAGGCAGTGTGAACCCCCCCTGAGCTGAATACAACCGGGTATATGGCTGCACACAGACTACAGAGTGAGCTGCACACACAGAGACCTTGCAGAACGCTGTTAAAACAGCGCTGCAAGGCAAGAGCAAGGTGAACAGTGAAGAACACACAGCGTTTTGCTAAATTAGCCTTGGGAAAGGAAAATAAAGCAATTAGCTATCTCAACTGGCCCTCAGTTAGAACACAGCGTCCTGTCCCTAACTGAAATCACAGCAGAGTGAGCGCAAAATGGCGGCAGCGTTTTTTATAGTGCAGAGTGACATCATTTCAGCAGCCAATCACAGCCTTGCCAGTACTTACATGCCCACCATGCTAAACAGGATGTGCCCACACTTCCATTCATTCCTCATTGGCTGCTGCGTTCAGTTTGAATTCTGGGAACTTCCGATTCCGGTATCCGATACGCGGGAAGTATCGGAATTCGGTATCGGAATTCCGATACCGCAAATATCGGCCGATACCCGATACTTGCGGTATCGGAATGCTCAACACTAGTAACGACCCTTGAAGATCTGTAGTCACAGGTGCTATTATCCCGGCGAGTCAGCGGAAGGGCGAGACTCTAATGTGCACCATCTTGGGATGTTTGCTGGGAATGTTCTATGTGTTATCTGCCTGTTTTGCAGTACAATAAAGCATTGCCACACTGTTTTACCCTCACCGTGTTGCCTGAGTAGCATTTTGCCCATGTTAAAAGGAGAGCGGGAGTTCGGCGAGACGATCACTGGTGCATGCGTTTTCGGCTAGCTCATAGCAATCCGGCAGTGACAACCATAGACTTCTGCTGGAGACCGTTGGTTGTCATGCCAACCCATCGGTGAGCCGCGATCATGTGACGGGATCACTGATGAGCGGGATTTTTGGTGCGCTTGCTGACATGTGCCAGAAAAGATGTGGCTCAGCGCTGGAGCCCACATCAAAGGGAGGGGAGTCTGACATCGGTGTACATTTACGGCTGGTGTCGTAAAGGGGTTAAAGGGGATTGTTTTTACAGAAACAGAAGTGGTAATCAATCATATATACATACATATATGTATGTGTGTAGGAAGCCACGCCCACTCCACATAGCTCCGCCCACTCCACATAGCCACACTCACTTGACACGCAAAGCCCCGTATAATATCTAATATATCTATTGCATAGGCACATCTTCTTGACCACAATAGCTTACACTGCCTGTGTTGCCCATAGCAACCAATCACTAAGCATCTTTCATTTCATCAGAGCTGCTTAGAAGATGAAAGCTGAGCTGTGATTGGCTGCTATGAGCAACAGTTTTCCTTGTAGACAGTTGTGGTAACTGAGGTCTACTATTCTTCTCATTTCTATGGTGTTATCGTCCTTCTGTAAAGCTGGAAATAACACAATTTATTACTGTGCCGACACAGACCCCCCTCTGCCACAGACTGCAGGGGGCCCAGAATCAGGAACTTCTTTATCTGGCATGAAGCATCTCATTAACTTCAAACTTCAAACACAGATTAAAGAAAGAAACACAAGATGGATTTCTCTAACCCAGGAACCATTTTACTCAGTGTAACAACGTCACCCTGACAATGCCGGGTTCACTGTATACCTATTTATACAGCTACAACTAATGCCGCTCTAAATGACTCCTCCTATACAATTTCTAACTAAATGGTATTACTGAAATGCTCTGTGCTGCGGGGACACCGTGTACAGACGGGAGGGACCTGGAGACGACACACAGGTATATACTATATGCAGGGGAGAGGACACACATATATACTATATACAAGGGAGATGACACACAGGTATATGCTATATACAGGGGAAAGGACACACAGGTATATGCTATATACAGGGGAGAGGACACATAGGTATATACTATATACAGGAGGAGATGACACACAGGTACAGTACAGACCAAAAGTTTGGACACACCTTCTCATTTAAAGATTTTTCTGTATTTTCATTACTATGAAAATTGTACATTCACACTGAAGGCATCAAAACAATGAATTAACACTTGTGGAATTATATACTTAACAAAAAAGTGTGAAACAACTGAAAATATGTCTTATATTTTAGGTTTTTCAAAGTAGCCACCTTTTGTTTTGATGACGGCTTTGCACACTCTTGGCATTCTCTTGATGAGCTTCAAGAGGTAGTCACCGGGAATGGTCTGCCAACAATCTTGAAGGAGTTCCCAGAGATGCTTAGCCCTTTTGCCTTCACTCTGCGGTCCAGCTCACCCCAAACCATCTCGATTGGGTTCAGGTCTGGTGACTGTTGAGGCCAGGTCATCTGGCGTAGCACCCCATCACTCTCCTTCTTGGTCAAATAGCCCTTACACAGCCTGGAGGTGTGTTTTGGGTCATTGTCCTGTTGAAAAATAAATGATGGTCCAACTAAACGCAAACCGGATGAAATAGCATGCCGCTGCAAGATGCTGTGGTAGCCTTGCTTGTTCAGTATGCCTTCAATTTTGAATAAATCCCCAACAGTGTCACCAGCAAAGCACCCCCACACCATCACACCTCCTCCTCCATGCGTCACGGTGGGAACCAGGCATATAGAGTCCATCTGTTCACCTTTTCTGCATCAAAGACACGGTGGTTGGAACCAAAGATCTCAAATTTGGACTCATCAAATCAAAGCACAGATTTCCACTGGTCTAATGTCCATTCCTTGTGTTCTTTAGCCCAAACAAGTCTCTCCTGTTTGTTGCCTGTCCTTAGCAGTGGTGTCAGGACTCTGAACATTTTTTATTACCTTTTGTGCATTACTGCCCTTTTCCAAGATGGCGTCTTTGGTCTCATGTGCACTGTGTCTTCCTGCTATAAAACAACATCCCAGCCTTCAGTCTGTGCTAGAGTATTCTGCCTTGCATCCAGCTCCTGACCCTGGTGACTCCCTGGCTATATACCCGTTCCTGTGAACCTGTGTGGTGATCCTGCTACTCTGCTCTGAGTTCCTGCTGCATACACCAGTTTCCAGTAATGCTCCTTCATCTGCTCGTGTTTTCTTCCATCTGCATTTGTTGGACATCTAAGCTGTTGCTGCTCTGCAGACACCTGAGACTGTTACCCAGGCCTCCCTGGTTGAGCTAAGATATTATTTGAACTGCCTTATAAGCATAGCTATCTGTGTTTGGACTAAACAAGGACTTATTTGTGTCAAGTATCCTCAAGAAGAACTGTGCTTCATAGACTTTCTGCGTGATTGCGTTATTCCTCTGTGTTGTTCCCTATAGACTGTTAAGCTGCGTTTAATATTTACATCAAGTGTTGTAGACTTGAGTTTCTCTCTGCACCTGTTTGAATCACCGTGTGATAATATAGACTTTACCACTTATAAAACTGTGTCCTGTAGTTGTCTTGTTCCACGCCAAGAGTCTCCTGAGTTATCCCCTATAATTATTACAAGTGGTTTCCTAGCAGCTGTTTTACCATGAAGGCCTGCTGCACAAAGTCTCCTCTTAACAGTTGTAGAGATGTGTCTGCTGCTAGAACTCTGTGAGGCTTTGATCTGGTCTCTAATGTGAGCTGCTGTTAACCTGCGATTTCTGAGGCTGGTGACTCGGATAAACTTATCCACAGAAGCAGAGGTGACTCTTGGTCTTCCTTTCCTGGGGCGGTCCTAGTGTGAGCCAGTTTCTTTGTAGCGCTTCATGGTTTTTGCCACTGCACTTGGGAACACTTTCAAAGTTTTCCCAATTTTTCGGACTGACTGACCTTCATTTCTTCTAGTAATGATGGCCACTCATTTTTCTTTACTTAGCTGCTTTTTTCTTGCCATAATACAAATTCTAACAGTCTATTCGGTAGGACTATCAGCTGAGTATCCGCCAATCACTGTAATGCCACAACCAACATGGCTACGGCATTAGGCTATCTGCACATGTTGCTGATTGGGGTGCAGAATTTTCTGCACAAAATCCGCATCTCCTGGCAGAAAACACAGGTGCGGATTTTACGCTTTTTTATGCGGATTTTGTGCGGATTTTCTGCGTTTTTTACCTCTGCGGATTTCTATAATGGAAGGGTTAAGAAACGCTGCAGTTCCACACAAAAGAAGTGACATGCTACTTCTTTTGATCTGCAGCCGTTTTCATGTGGATTTTTCCGCACCATTAGGACAGCATTTTTTTTCAATTGATTTACATTGTACTGTAAATCACTTAGCGGAACTGCAGCGTTTCTGCGTGGAAAAAAACGCGGCGGATCCACACTAAATCCGCATCGTGTGCACACAGCCTTACAGTGCGTGGCAAACAATCCCTGCATGTTTATTGGCTCTCTAAAGAGCGCCAAACATGCAGCGCGGAGACCCGAACTCCCGCCGAGCAAACCCGGAAATGCTCGGTGCTCGCAGAGCACAGCGATACTCTGGCCAGTAACGAGCATTACCGAGTATGCTTGCTCATCACTAGTGTAGTTCGTTCCCCCAATTTTTTTCGTTGTCTCTGGCATCCAGAGTGCTCATCCAATGGATCCTCCATTCTGTAGCCTGAGTGATCAGCCGACGCTCTTTGTATCGCATTATTCCCCTCATCATCACCTCCCTCATTTTCCCTTACTCCCATTCACTACACATTCTATCAGCTTCCACCATAGTAGCTTGGCCCCGATACATGCTCACTAGGTTTATGTCTCCTGTCACCAGAACAGCCGCGACCAGGAACCAACACGCGCTCTTCGAATAGACAGCCGTCACATACAAGATCCAATCACATTCTTGTGTTGTCAGCACTTCCATTTCTCACTATGTAACACCCCAGGCTGACATTCATTCTTATTACTTATTAACCATTGGGTTACGGATTTGTTTTCTGGTTCGATGGATTCTTTTCCAATAATCCTATTTTTTCAGTCCAATGCAGATCCATCAAGTTCACTAGTGGTGCCCAGCTTTACACCACTATACCTGTGACTTCAGAACCTTCCAGAACACCAGGTCACATCTCAGATAGGAAACTACTGACACAACTCAATAACACCATTTATAAATAATTTATTTACTGGCAAGAACTATCTCATTCATATCACATACATGTTTATTCATTCTTTTAGGTGACCTCCCTTCATTCATAAGTACTTTTTAATATAATTAATGTATGTAAATGTTTCTAGTTTTTTTCATGAACCATAATTTATCTTTGTCTGATGGACTTTCTCATGAACTCTGACATATCGTGCTTTGTTTGGCTTTTTTTTTTTAAAAAAGAAACTGCATATAAAACGTTCCAAGCTTGACATGTTCATCCGCTATCAGGTTTCTCCTGAGGAAGAGGTCCTGTGTGACTTTGAAACTCGTTGACTTTGAAAACCTATTTGAATAATCATTTTTAAGGAAATCTCCATATCTGTTAGTCTTCATCAGCAGTGCAGGTACAGATACATTATACCCGGATCAGCTATTCTGCTCGGTCTTTGGCCCCGTGTCCGGCAGCAGCTGATTTAGGCATTGAACATGTTGCTGAGGTGCCGCTCTATCAGGTGAGTGTAATACTCCTCTATTCTCATTATATCTTGTTATCAGATAAGACCCTATATTTTGCCTGTTTGTTCCTCAGGATCTCGACTACAAGAAATTTCTGTAACGCTTTCAGGTTACTTGGTCGAAAGCAATCAAGGACTGCTTGGACCTTAACGGGGTCCATCTGAAACCCCAATGTAGAAGCCAAATGTCCTGAGAACTGGACCTGCTGTACCACAAATTGCCATTTCTCCAGGTTAGCAAATAAATAGTCACGTAGAACCTGGAGAACCTGCCTGACATGCTCACCATGCTCCTCCAGAGTACGTGAGGAACTCAATATATCATCCAGGAAAATTACCACAAATCTACCAATCAGTGAGAAAAAATATAATTAATTACATTTTCAAAGACTGGAAGCATTGGTTACCCCGAATGGCAGCATCAAATGTTCAATCTGCTCCTCAGTGTATTGTGTGCGGTCTTCCATCCGTCACCATGGCGATACGTATAAGGTTATATGCCCCTCACGTTAAGTCTGTAAAACCATTTATCTCCAGGTAATTGGCCAAACAGGTCAGGTGTAAGGGGTAAAGGATCGGGAAAGTGATCTGTGATTTTATTACTCTCTCTGAAGTCCAAGCATGGACGCCGCCCTCCATCCTATTAACAAAACCCCCAGAGCGACTGGAGAGGAGCATGGCCGTATATCAGGGGTGTCAAACTGCATTCCTCGAGGGCCGCAAACCATGCATGTTTTCAAGATTTCCTTAGCATTTGCACAAGGTGCTGCAATCATTATGTGTGTAGGTGATTAAATTATCACCTGTGCAGTACAAGGAAATCCTGAAAACATGACCTGCTTGCAGCCCTTGAGGAATGCAGTTTGACACCCCTGCCGTATGACCCTTAGCCGGACACTGGAAGGGGTTAAATAAGCGAGATTTCGGCATTTTAGCTCCTGGTGTGGAGCCGATAGCACAATCATATGCCGCCATATACTAGACGTCCGGTAACCGGTAATAATTCCCTCATGTGTGGGGTCTATTTGTCTCCAGAGAAATCACACGTTACATTCCACACAGAACATTGTGTAGAAAAGGCGGCGCGAGGTAATTGTGCCAGTAGTGAGGGCGAATAATGGCGGAAATGTCACTGACTGAGGAGAAGTCTCCATGTAGCGTCTTCACTGCGGATCACATGACCCCTGACTCCTCCCCCTGTGACCTCATCACAGGTCCTGTGCGCACAGAGCAGCCATATATGTGGAGTGCGGCTCTGCAGGTGGAGGTATGTGGAGATTCCCCATTACTGAGCGCGGGGACATTAACCCATTCTGCACGGAGACTCTTTATAAGAATCATAACGTTGTTGTTCTGTTTCCTGTAATAGATACATACGAGCCAACTATGGAGGACAGGAAGTGAGGGAGCGGATTGTTCTCCTAGTACAGGGCCCCTTTCTTGGCCCCACACAGTGTAATGCCCCCATTATGCCCTGTAAGCAGGGTTCTGCCCCACACCCAGCCGCCTCGGGCACTTTACCATCAGCTGGTACCTCAGATTCTTCCCCGCACCCCTTTCCTTTGCTTGGCGCCAAATCTGTTCTGCCTTTGGGGCTCCGGCCTTTATAATATCAGTAACTGCGTCATCAAGGTCTCCTGACCAGGTGCACCCTCTAGACTCTTCCCTCCGGAAACCCTCCCTCTTCCCATTGATGTCACATGGTCCCGTCTGGACGGCAGATAGCAGTCTGTACAAATGCAGCACAGCCCTGAGGAGTCTTTTTTATGACTCTCCTTTTTACAACCCTTATGTAATATATATGATGGAGCTCACACAGTATAATGTTTCCACAGTACTGGCATCTCTCGTAAAAAAGGTATTTTCACACTACTGCCATACCCCCACACACATTATAATGTTCTCATAGTACCGCCATACCGCCACACACAGTATAATATTCCTACAGTGCCGCCATACCCCCACACACAGTATAATGTTCTCATAGTACCGCCATACCCCCCCACACAGTATAATGTTCCTACAGTGCCGCCATACCCCCACACACAGTATAATGTTCCTACAGTACCTACATCCCACCACACACAGTATAATATTCTCATAGTACCGCCATACCCCCCCCACAGTATAATGTTCTCATAGTACTGCCATACCCCCACACACAGTATAATGTTCTCATAGTACCGCCATACCCCCACACACAGTATAATGTTCTCACAGTACCGCCATACCCCCACACACAGTATAATGTTCCTACAGTACCGCAATATCCCCACACACAGTATAATGTTCTCATAGTACCGCCATACCCCCCCACAGTATAATGTTCTCATAGTACTGCCATACCCCCACACACAGTATAATGTTCTCATAGTACCGCCATACCCCCACACACAGTATAATGTTCTCATAGTACCGCAATACCCCCACACACAGAATAATGTTCTCATAGTACCTCCATCCCACCACACACAGTATAATGTAATACTAGGAACGAGGACAGATGCAGTCTTAGAATCCAGTAAAAACACCTTTTTATTGATAATAAATGTAAAAATACAGAAAAGAACCAAACAGTGTGCAGTAGGGCTAGAAGATGGTACAAAGTGCCAGAAGCAACATGTAAAACAGTAGCTTAAGGTACGGTAAATCCCGCTGGTAGTCCAGATACAGCTCATAGGTGTTAAATAACATTCAATATGTCAGAACTAATGATCCACAAATAGTGGCGCCAACACATATATCTCACACAACCGGTAATCAATATTATGGCGGTACTATGAGAAGATTATACTGTGTGTGGTGGGATGGAGGTACTGTAGGAACATTATACTGTGTGTGGGGTTATGGTGGTACTATGAGACGATTATACTGTGTCTGGGGGTATGGCGGTACTTTGAGAACATTATACTATGTGTGGGGGTATGGCGGTGCTATGAAAAGATAATACTGTGTATGGTGGTACTGTAGGAAGGAACATTATAATGTGTGTGGGGGCATGGTGGTACTATGAGAAGATTATACTGTGTGTGGTGGAATGGATGTACTGTAGGACCATTATACTGTGTGTGGGGGTATTGCGGTACTATGAGAAGATTATACTGTGTGTGGTGGGATGGACGTAATGTAGGAACATTATACTGTGTGTGGTAGTATAGCGGTACTGTGAGAACATTATACTGTGTGTGGGGGTATGGCGGTACTGTGAGAATATTATAATGTGTGGGGGGGTATTGCGGTACTATGAGAAGATTATACGGTGTGATGGCATGGAGGTACTGTGAAAACATACTGTGTAGGGGGTATGGCGGTACTATGAGAAGATAATACTGCGTCTGGGGTTATGGAAATACTGTAGGAATATTATACTGTGTGTGGGGGTATGGCGGTACTATGAGAAGATTATGCTGTGTGTGGGGGTAACTGTTGTGAATTCTGTGGCAGAGCTCCCTCCTGTGGTCACAAGTGGTACTTCGGGTGATTCTCTCTGGGAGCTTCCGTTTGTGGAGGAAAGTGGTACTGCGGCTTCTGAGTTTCCTCCCTCAGGTGATCTTGTGAGGTCGTTAGGTGCTTCTCTACTTAACTCCACCTAATGCTTTGATCCATGCTTCCTGTCAATGTTCCAGTGTTGGACTTGTTTTTCCCTGGATCATTCCTGTGGCCTGCTGCTCTGCATAGCTAAGTGCTTCTTTGCTATTTGTTTGCTTTTTTTCTGTCCAGCTTGTCTATTTGTTTTGCTGGAAGCTGTGGGACGCAAAGGGTGTACCTCCGTGCCGTTAGTTCGGTCTTTTTGCCCCCTTTGCGTGGTTTTCTTTAGGGTTTTGTGTAGACCGCAAAGTTATCTTTCCTATCCTCGCTCTGTTAAGAAAGTCGGGCCTCACTTTGCTGAATCTATTTCATCCCCACGTTTGTCTTTTCATCTTAACTCACAGTCATTAGATGTGGGGGGCTGCCTTTTCCTTTGGGGTATTTCTCTGAGGCAAGGTAGGCTTATTTTCTATCTTTAGGCTAGTTAGTTTCTCAGGTTGTGCCGAGTTGCATAGGCAGAGTTAGGCGCAATCCACGGCTGCCTCTAGTGTTGTTTGGAGAGGATTAGGGATTGCGGTCTGCAGAGTTCCCACGTCTCAGAGCTCGTTCTATGATTTTGGGTTATTGTCAGATCACTGTATGTGCTCTGACCGCTATGTCCATTGTGGTACTGAATTGCCTTTCAGAACAGTACAGGAAGCCACAAGTACTAATGATTCTCAATAGAGAGAAAAAAGAAGTTCTGAGACCATTTTTTTTTTCTTTGCACTGTGTTTTGCCTTTTTTTTCCCCTAGATATTTGGGTGGTACAGGACACAGGTGTGGACATGGAGATTCAGGGTCTGTGCTCTTCAGTGGATAATCTTGTTATAAATGTACAAAAGATTCAAGATTTGGTGGTTCAGAAGCCTATGTTCGAACCAAGAATTCCTATTCCTGATCTGTTTTATGGTGATAGAGTCAAGTTTGTGAATTTCAAAAATAATTGCAAACTATTTCTGGCTCTGAAACCTCGCTCCTCTGGTGACCCAGCTCAACAAGTGAAAATTATTATTTCTTTTTTGCGTGGCGACTCTCAAGACTGGGCATTTTCCCTTGCGCCAGGAGATCCTGCATTAAGTAATATTGATGCGTTTTTCCTGGCGCTCGGATTGCTGTACGATGAGCCTAATTCAGTGGATCAGGCAGAGAAAAATTTGCTGGCTTTGTGTCAGGGTCATGATGAGATAGAGGTATATTGTCAGAAATTTAGAAAGTGGTCTGTACTCACTCAATGGAATGAAGCTGCGCTCGCAGCGATTTTTAGAAAGGGTCTCTCTGAAGCCCTTAAAGATGTCATGGTGGGATTTCCTATGCCTGATGGTCTGAATGAATCTATGTCTTTGGCCATTCAGATCGGTCGACGCTTGCGTGAGCGTAAAGCTGTGCCCCATTTGGCGGTATTACCTGAGATTAAACCTAAGCCTATGCAGTGCGATAGGACTTTGTCCAGAGTTGAACGGCAAGAACACAGACGTCTGAATGGTCTGTGTTCCTACTGTGGTGATTCCACTCATGCCATCTCTGATTGTCCTAAGCGGTTCGCTAGGTCTGCCACCATTGGTACGGTACAGTCAAAATTTCTTCTGTCCGTTACCTTGATCTGCTCTTTGTCATCGTATTCTGTCATGGCATTTGTGGATTCAGGCGCTGCCCTGAATTTGATGGACTTATAGTATGCTAAGCGTTGTGGGTTTTTCTTGGAGCCCTTGCAGTGTCCTATTCCATTGAGAGGAATTGATGCTACACCTTTGGCCAAGAATAAGCCTCAGTACTGGACCCAGCTGACCATGTGCATGGCTCCTGCACATCAGGGGGATATTCGCTTTCTGGTGTTGCATAATCTGCATGATGTGGTCGTGTTGGGGTTGCCATGGCTACAAGTCCATAATCCAGTATTAGATTGGAAATCCATGTCAGTGTCCAGCTGGGGTTGTCAGGGGGTACATGGTGATGTTCCATTTCTGTCAATTTCGTCATCCACTCCTTCTGAGGTCCCAGAGTTCTTGTCTGATTACCGGGATGTATTTGATGAGCCCAAGTCCGATACCCTACCTCCGCATAGGGATTGTGATTGTGCTATCAATTTGATTCCTGGTAGTAAATTCCCAAAAGGTCGATTGTTTAATTTATCCGTGCCTGAGCACACCGCTATGCGCAGTTATGTGAAGGAATCCCTGGAGAAGGGGCATATTCGCCCGTCATCGTCGCCATTAGGAGCAGGGTTCTTTTTTGTAGCCAAGAAGGATGGTTCGCTGAGACCTTGTATAGATTACCGCCTTCTTAATAAGATCACGGTTAAATTTCAGTACCCCTTGCCATTGTTATATGATCTGTTTGCTCGGATTAAGGGGGCTAGTTGGTTCACAAAGATAGATCTTCGTGGTGCGTATAATCTGGTGCGAATTAAGCAAGGCGATGAATGGAAAACTGCATTTAATACGCCCGAGGGTCATTTTGAGTATCTAGTGATGCCGTTCGGACTTGCCAATGCTCCATCAGTGTTTCAGTCCTTTATGCATGACATTTTCCGAGAGTATCTGGATAAATTCCTGATTGTGTACTTGGATGACATTTTAGTAACATAGTAACATAGTAACATAGTTAGTAAGGCCGAAAAAAGACATTTGTCCATCCAGTTCAGCCTATATTCCATCATAATAAATCCCCAGATCTACGTCCTTCTACAGAACCTAATTGTATGATACAATATTGTTCTGCTCCAGGAAGACATCCAGGCCTCTCTTGAACCCCTCGACTGAGTTCGCCATCACCACCTCCTCAGGCAAGCAATTCCAGATTCTCACTGCCCTAACAGTAAAGAATCCTCTTCTATGTTGGTGGAAAAACCTTCTCTCCTCCAGACGCAAAGAATGCCCCCTTGTGCCCGTCACCTTCCTTGGTATAAACAGATCCTCAGCGAGATATTTGTATTGTCCCCTTATATACTTATACATGGTATTAGATCGCCCCTCAGTCGTCTTTTTTCTAGACTAAATAATCCTAATTTCGCTAATCTATCTGGGTATTGTAGTTCTCCCATCCCCTTTATTAATTTTGTTGCCCTCCTTTGTACTCTCTCTAGTTCCATTATATCCTTCCTGAGCACCGGTGCCCAAAACTGGACACAGTACTCCATGTGCGGTCTAACTAGGGATTTGTACAGAGGCAGTATAATGCTCTCATCATGTGTATCCAGACCTCTTTTAATGCACCCCATGATCCTGTTTGCCTTGGCAGCTGCTGCCTGGCACTGGCTGCTCCAGGTAAGTTTATTATTAACTAGGATCCCCAAGTCCTTCTCCCTGTCAGATTTACCCAGTGGTTTCCCGTTCAGTGTGTAATGGTGATATTGATTCCTTCTTCCCATGTGTATAACCTTACATTTATCATTGTTAAACCTCATCTGCCACCTTTCAGCCCAAGTTTCCAACTTATCCAGATCCATCTGTAGCAGAATACTATCTTCTCTTGTATTAACTGCTTTACATAGTTTTGTATCATCTGCAAATATCGATATTTTACTGTGTAAACCTTCTACCAGATCATTAATGAATATGTTGAAGAGAACAGGTCCCAATACTGACCCCTGCGGTACCCCACTGGTCACAGCGACCCAGTTAGAGACTATACCATTTATAACCACCCTCTGCTTTCTATCACTAAGCCAGTTACTAACCCATTTACACACATTTTCCCCCAGACCAAGCATTCTCATTTTGTGTACCAACCTCTTGTGCGGCACGGTATCAAACGCTTTGGAAAAATCGAGATATACCACGTCCAATGACTCACCTTGGTCCAGTCTATAGCTTACCTCTTCATAAAAACTGATTAGATTGGTTTGACAGGAGCGATTTCTCATAAACCCATGTTGATATGGAGTTAAACAGTTATTCTCATTGAGATAATCCAGAATAACATCCCTCAGAAACCCTTCAAATATTTTACCAACAATAGAGGTTAGACTTACTGGCCTATAATTTCCAGGTTCACTTTTAGAGCCCTTTTTGAATATTGGCACCACATTTGCTATGCGCCAATCCTGGGGAACAGACCCTGTCGCTATAGAGTCCCTAAAAATAAGAAATAATGGTTTATCTATTACATTACTTAGTTCTCTTAGTACTCGTGGGTGTATGCCATCCGGACCCGGAGATTTATCTATTTTAATCTTATTTAGCCGGTTTCGCACCTCTTCTTGGGTTAGATTGGTGACCCTTAATATAGGGTTTTCATTGTTTCTTGGGATTTCACCTAGCATTTCATTTTCCACCGTGAATACCGTGGAGAAGAAGGTGTTTAATATGTTAGCTTTTTCCTCGTCATCTACAACCATTCTTTCCTCGCTATTTTTTAAGGGGCCTACATTTTCAGTTTTTATTCTTTTACTATTGATATAGTTGAAGAACAGTTTGGGATTAGTTTTACTCTCCTTAGCAATGTGCTTCTCTGTTTCCTTTTTGGCAGCTTTAATTAGTTTTTTAGATAAAGTATTTTTCTCCCTATAGTTTTTTAGAGCTTCAATGGTGCCATCCTGCTTTAGTAGTGCAAATGCTTTCTTTTTACTGTTAATTGCCTGTCTTACTTCTTTGTTTAGCCACATTGGGTTTTTCCTATTTCTAGTCCTTTTATTCCCACAAGGTATAAACCGCTTACACTGCCTATTTAGGATGTTCTTAAACATTTCCCATTTATTATCTGTATTCTTATTTCTGAGGATATTGTCCCAGTCTACCAGATTAAGGGCATCTCTAAGCTGGTCAAACTTTGCCTTCCTAAAGTTCAGTGTTTTTGTGACTCCCTGAAAAGTCCCCCTAGTGAAAGACAGGTGAAACTGTACAATATTGTGGTCGCTATTTCCTAGATGCCCGACCACCTGCAGATTTGTTATTCTGTCAGGTCTATTAGATAGTATTAGGTCTAAAAGTGCTGCTCCTCTGGTTGGATTCTGCACCAATTGTGAAAGATAATTTTTCTTGGTTATTAGCAGAAACCTGTTGCCTTTATGGGTTTCACAGGTTTCTGTTTCCCAGTTAATATCCGGGTAGTTAAAGTCCCCCATAACCAGGACCTCATTATGGGTTGCAGCTTCATCTATCTGCTTTAGAAGTAGATTTTCCATGGTTTCTGTTATATTTGGGGGTTTGTAACAGACCCCAATGAGAATTTTGTTACCATTTTTCCCTCCATGAATTTCGACCCATATGGACTCGACATCCTCATTTCCTTTTTTGATCTTCTCGGATGATTGGGAGTCTCATGTGAAGCAGGTCAGAACGGTTTTTCAGGTCCTGCGTGCTAATTCTTTGTTTGTGAAGGGATCAAAGTGTCTCTTTGGTGTGCAGAAGGTTTCATTTTTGGGGTTCATCTTTTCCCCTTCTACTATCGAGATGGATCCTGTTAAGGTCCAAGCCATCCATGATTGGACTCAGCCGACATCTCTGAAAAGTCTGCAAAAGTTCCTGGGCTTTGCTAATTTTTATCGTCGCTTCATCTGCAATTTTTCTAGTATTGCTAAACCATTGACCGATTTGACCAAGAAGGGTGCTGATGTGGTCAATTGGTCTTCTGCTGCTGTGGAAGCCTTTCAAGAGTTGAAGCGTCGTTTTTCTTCTGCCCCTGTGTTGTGTCAACCTGATGTTTCTCTTCCGTTCCAGGTCGAGGTTAATGCTTCTGAGATTGGAGCAGGGGCTGTTTTGTCGCAGAGAGGTTCTGATTGCTCAGTGATGAAACCATGCGCTTTCTTTTCCAGGAAGTTTTCGCCTGCTGAGCGAAATTATGATGTGGGCAACCGAGAGTTGCTGGCCATGAAGTGGGCATTCGAGGAGTGGCGTCATTGGCTTGAAGGAGCTAAGCATCGCGTGGTGGTATTGACTGATCATAAGAACTTAACTTATCTCGAGTCTGCCAAGCGGTTGAATCTTAGACAGGCTCGTTGGTCGCTGTTTTTTGCCCGTTTTGACTTTGATTTCGTACCTTCCGGGCTCTAAAAATGTGAAGGCGGATGCTCTGTCTTGGAGTTTTGTGCCCGACTCTCCGGGTTTATCTGAGCCGGCGGGTATCCTCAAGGAAGGAGTAATTGTGTCTGCCATCTCCCCTGATTTGCGGCGGGTGTTGCAAAAATTTCAGGCTAATAAACCTGATCGTTGTCCAGCGGAGAGACTGTTTGTCCCTGATAGGTGGACGAATAAAGTTATCTCTGAGGTTCATTGTTCGGTGTTGGCTGGTCATCCTGGAATCTTTGGTACCAGAGAGTTAGTGGCTAGATCCTTTTGGTGGCCGTCTCTGTCGCGGGATGTGCGTACTTTTGTGCAGTCCTGTGGGATTTGTGCTCGGGCTAAGCCCTGCTGTTCTCGTGCCAGTGGGTTGCTTTTGCCCTTGCCGGTCCCGAAGAGGCCTTGGACACATATCTCTATGGATTTTATTTCAGATCTTCCCGTTTCTCAAAAGATGTCAGTCATTTGGGTGGTCTGTGATCGCTTTTCTAAGATGGTCCATCTGGTACCCTTGTCTAAATTACCTTCCTCCTCTGATTTGGTGCCATTGTTCTTCCAGCATGTGGTTAGTTTACATGGCATTCCAGAGAATATAGTTTCTGACAGAGGTTCCCAGTTTGTTTCGAGGTTTTGGCGAGTCTTTTGTGGTAGGATGGGCATTGACTTGTCTTTTTCCTCGGCTTTCCATCCTCAGACTAATGGCCAGACCGAACGAACCAATCAGACCTTGGAAACATATCTGAGATGTTTTGTTTCTGCTGATCAGGATGACTGGGTGTCCTTTTTGCCTTTGGCTGAGTTCGCCCTTAATAACCGGGCCAGCTCGGCTACCTTGGTTTCGCCATTTTTCTGCAACTCTGGGTTCCATCCTCGTTTCTCTTCAGGACAGGTTGAGTCTTCGGACTGTCCTGGTGTGGATACTGTGGTGGACAGGTTGCAGCAGATTTGGACTCATGTAGTGGACAATTTGACCTTGTCCCAGGAGAGGGCTCAACGTTTTGCTAATCGCAGACGCTGTGTGGGTCCCCGACTTCGTGTTGGGGATCTGGTTTGGTTATCTTCTCGTCATATTCCTATGAAGGTGTCCTCTCCTAAGTTTAAACCTCGTTTCATTGGTCCGTATAGGATTTCTGAGGTTCTTAATCCTGTGTCTTTTCGTCTGACCCTTCCAGATTCTTTTTCCATACATAACGTATTCCATAGGTCATTGTTGCGGAGATACGTGGCACCTATGGTTCCATCTGTTGACCCTCCTGCCCCGGTTTTGGTGGAGGGGGAGTTGGAGTATATTGTGGAGAAGATTTTGGATTCTCGTGTTTCAAGACGGAAACTCCAGTATCTGGTTAAATGGAAAGGTTATGCTCAGGAAGATAATTCCTGGGTTTTTGCCTCTGATGTCCATGCTCCCGATCTTGTTCGTGCCTTTCATGTGGCTCATCCTGGTCGGCCTGGGGGCTCTGGTGAGGGTTCGGTGACCCCTCCTCAAGGGGGGGGTACTGTTGTGAATTCTGTGGCAGAGCTCCCTCCTGTGGTCACAAGTGGTACTTCGGCTGATTCTCTCTGGGAGCTTCCGTTTGTGGAGGAAAGTGGTACTGCGGCTTCTGAGTTTCCTCCCTCAGGTGATCTTGTGAGGTCGTTAGGTGCTTCGCTACTTAACTCCACCTAATGCTTTGATCCTGGCTTCCTGTCAATGTTCCAGTGTTGGACTTGTTTTTCCCTGGATCATTCCTGTGGCCTGCTGCTCTGCATAGCTAAGTGCTTCTTTGCTATTTGTTTGATATTTTTTCTGTCCAGCTTGTCTATTTGTTTTGCTGGAAGCTCTGGGACGCAAAGGGTGTACCTCCGTGCCGTTAGTTCGGTACGGAGGGTCTTTTTGCCCCCTTTGCGTGGTTTTCTTTAGGGTTTTGTGTAGACCGCAAAGTTATCTTTCCTATCCTCGCTCTGTTAAGAAAGTCGGGCCTCACTTTGCTGAATCTATTTCATCCCTACGTTTGTCTTTTCATCTTACTCACAGTCATTAGATGTGGGGGGCTGCCTTTTCCTTTGGGGTATTTCTCTGAGGCAAGGTAGGCTTATTTTCTATCTTCAGGCTAGTTAGTTTCTCAGGCTGTGCCGAGTTGCATAGGCAGAGTTAGGCGCAATCCACGGCTGCCTCTAGTGTTGTTTGGAGAGGATTAGGGATTGCGGTCTGCAGAGTTCCCACGTCTCAGAGCTCGTTCTATGATTTTGGGTTATTGTCAGATCACTGTATGTGCTCTGACCGCTATGTCCATTGTGGTACTGAATTGCCTTTCATAACAGGTATGGAGGTACAGTAGGAACATTATACTGTGTGTGGTGGGATGGAGGTACTGTAGGAACATTATACTGTGTGTGGGGTTATGGCGGTACTATGAGATTATACCGTGTGTGGTGGCATGGAGGTACTGTGAAAACAGTATACTGCGTGGAGGGGTATGGCGGTACTATGAGAAGATTATACTGTGTGTGGTGGGATGGAGGTACTATATAGTAACATAGTAACATAGTTGATAAGGTTGAAAGAAGACTTAAAGTCCATCTAGTTCAACCCATAGCCTAACCTAACATGCCCTAACATGTTGATCCAGAGGAAGGCAAAAAAAACCATGTGGCAAATAGTAAGCTCCACTTTGGGGGAAAAAATTCCTTCCCGACTCCACATACGGCAATCAGACTAGCTCCCTGGATCAACGCCCTATCAGGGAATCTAGTGTATATACCCTGTAACATTATACTTTTCCAGAAAGATATCCAGTCCCCTCTTAAATGCAAGTAATGAATCACTCATTACAACATCATACGGCAGAGAGTTCCATAGTCTCACTGCTCTTACAGTAAAGAATCCGCGCCTGTTATTATGCTTAAACATTCTTTCCTCCAGAGGTAGAGGATGCCCCCTTGTCCCTGTCTCAGGTCTATGGTTAAAAAGATCATCAGAAAGGTCTTTGTACTGTCCCCTCATATATTTATACATTAACATAAGATCACCCCTTAATCTTCGTTTTTCCAAACTAAATAGCCCCAAGTGTAATAACCTATCTTGGTATTGCAGACCCCCCAGTCCTCTAATAACCTTGGTCGCTCTTCTCTGCACACTCTCCAGTTTAGCTATGTCTTTCTTATACACCAGAGACCAGAACTGTGCACAGTATTCTAAGTGTGGTCGCACTAGTGACTTGTAGAGAGATAAAATTATGTTCTCCTCATGTGCATCTATGCCTTTTTTAATGCATCCCATTATTTTATTTGCCTTTGTAGCAGCTGCCTGACACTGGCCACTGAATATGAGTTTGTCATCCACCCATACACCCAGGTCTTTTTCATTGACGGTTTTGCCCAGAGTTTTAGAATTAAGTGCATAGTTATACATCTTATTACTTCTACCCAAGTGCATGACCTTACATTTATCCCCATTAAAGCTCATTTGCCATTTATCAGCCCAAGCTTCTAATTTACATAAATCATCCTGTAATATAAAATTGTCCTCCTCTGTATTGATTACCCTGCAGAGTTAAGTGTCATCTGCAAATATTTAAATTCTGCTCTGAATGCCCCCTACTAGGTCATTAATAAATATGTCAAAAAGAAGAGGGCCCAATACTGACCCCTGTGGTACCCCACTGCTAACCACGACCCAGTCCGAGTGTGCTCCATTAATAACCACCCTTTGTTTCCTATCCCTGAGCCAGCTCTCAACCCACTTGCACATATTTTCCCCTATCCCCATTATTCTCATTTTATGTATCAACCTTTTGTGTGGCACCGTATCAAAAGCTTTTGAAAAGTCCATATACACTATGTCCACTGGGTTCCCTTGGTCCAGTCCGGAACTTACCTCTTCATAGAAGCTGATCAGATTAGTCTGACGTGAACGGTCCCTAGTAAACCCGTGCTGATACTGGGTCATGAGGTTATTCCTCTTCAGATACTCCAGTATAGCATCCCTTTAGAATGCCCTCCAGGATTTTACCCACAGTAGAGGTTAAGCTTACAGGCCTATAATTTCCGAGTTCAGTTTTTGTCCCCTTTTTGAATATTGGCACCACATTTGCTATACGCCAGTCCTGTGGTACAGACCCTGTTATTATGGAGTCTTTAAAGATTAAAAATAATGGTCTATCAATGACTGTACTTAATTCCTGCAGTACTCGGGGGTGTATCCCATCCGGGCCCAGAGATTTGTCAATTTTAGTGATTTTTAAACGCCGACTTACTTTCTGCTCGGTTAACCCCTTTCTGACATTAGACGTACTATCCCGTCGAGGTGGGGTGGGCCCCTATGACCACCGACGGGATAGTACATCATATGCGATCGGCAGCGCTCACGGGGGGAGCGCCGCCGATCGCGGCCGGGTGTCAGCTGCCTATCGCAGCTGACATCCGGCACTATGTGCCAGGAGCGGTCACGGACCGTCCCCGGCACATTAACCTCTGGCACACCGCGATCAAAGATGATCGCGATGTGCCGGCGGTACAGGGATGCATCGCGCAGGGAGGGGGCTCCCTGCGGGCTTCCCTGAGCCCCCCGCAGCAACGCGATGTGATCGCGTTGCTGCGAGGGTCTTACCTCCCTCCCTGCCTGCTCCAGCCCCGGATCCAAGATGGCCGCGGATCCAGGTCCTGCAGGGAGGGAGGTGGCTTCACAGAGCCTGCTCAGAGCAGGCACTGTGAAGCCTGCAGTGCTGCATGTCACATCGGTGATCTGACAGAGTGCTGTGCAAACTGTCAGATCACCGATCTGTGATGTCCCCCCCTGGGACAAAATAAAAAAGTTTTAAAAAAAATTTCCAAATGTGTAAAAAAAAAATAAAAAAAAAATATTCCTAAATAATGAAAAAAATATATATATATTATTCCCATAAATACATTTCTTCATCTAAATAAAAAAACAAAACAATAAAAGTACACATATTTAGTATCGCCGCGTCCGTAACGACCCAACCTATAAAACTGGCCCACTAGTTAACCCCTTCAGTAAACACCGTAAGAAAAAAAAAAACGAGGCAAAAACAACGCTTTATTATCATACCGCCGAACAAAAAGTGAAATAACACGCGATCAAAAAGACAGAATTAAATAACCATGGTACCACTGAAAACGTCATCTTGTTCCGCAAAAAATGATCCACCATACATCATCAGCAAAAAAATAAAAAAGTTATAGTCCCGAGAATAAAATGATGCAAAAATAATTATTTTTTCGGTAAAATAGTTTTTATCGTATATATAAGAGCGCCAAAACATAAAAAAATGATATAAATGAGGTGTTGCTGTAATCGTACTGACCTGAAGAATAAAACTGCTTTATCAATTTTACCAAACTCGGAACGGTATAAACGCCTCCCCCAAAAGAAATTCATGAATAGCTGGTTTTTGGTCATTCTTCCTCACAAAAATCGGAATAAAAAGCGATCAAAAAATGTCACGTGTCCGATAATGTTACCAATAAAAATGTCAACTTGTCCCGCAAAAAACAAGACCTCACATGACTCTGTGGACCAAAATATGGAAAAACTATAACTCTCAAAATGTGGTAACGCAAAAAATATTTTTTGCAATAAAAAGCGTCTTTCAGTGTGTGACGGCTGCCAATCATAGAAATCCGCTAAAAAACTCGCTATAAAAGTAAATCAAACCCCCCTTCATCACCCCCTTAGTTAGGGAAAATTTTTAAAAAATGTATTTATTTCCATTTTCTCATTAGGGCTAGGGTTAGGGCTAGGGTTAGGGTTGGGGCTACAGTTAGGGTTGGGGCTAAAGTTAGGGTTAGGGCTTAGATTACATTTACAGTTGGGAATAGGGTTGGGATTAGGGTTAGGGGTGTGTTAGGGTTAGAGGTGTGGTTAGGGTTACCGTTGGAATTAGGGTTAGGGTTGTGTTTGGATTAGGGTTTCAGTTATAATTGAGGGGTTTCCACTGTTTAGGCACATCAGAGCTCTCCAAACACGACGTCCGATCTCAATTCCAGCCAATTCTGCGTTGAAAAAGTAAAACTGTGCTCCTTCCCTTCCGAGCTCTCCCGTATGCCCAAACATTGGTTTACCCCAACATATGGGGTATCAGCGTACTCAGGACAAATAGGACAACAACTTTTGGGGTCCAATTTCTCCTGTTACCTTTGGGAAAATACAAAACTGGGAGCTAAAAAATAATTTTTGTGGGAAAAAAAAGATTTTTTATTTTCACGGCTCTGCGTTATAAACTGTAGTGAAACACTTGGGGGTTCAAAGCTCAAACAACACATCTTGATGAGTTCCTTAGGGTGTCTAGTTTCCAAAATGGTGTCATTTTGGGGGGTTTCTACTGTTTAGGTACATTAGGGGCTCTGCAAACGCAATGTGACACCTGCAGACCATTCCATCTAAGTCTGCATTCCAAATGGAGCTCCTTCCCTTCCGAGCCCTCCCATGCGCCCAAACAGTGGTTCCCCCCCACTTATGGGGTATCAGCGCACTCAGGGCAAATTGGGCAACAAATTTTGGGGTCCAATTTCTCCTGTTACCCTCGGGAAAATACAAAACTGGGGGCTAAAAAAATAATTTTTGTGGGAAAAAATTTTTGTTTTATTTTTACGGCTCTGCATTATAAACTTCTGTGAAGCCCTTGGTGGGTCAAAGCCCTCAAAACACATCTAGATAAGTTCTTTAGGGGGTCTACTTTCCAAAATGGTGTCACTTGTGGGGGGTTTCAATGTTTAGGCACATCAGTGGCTCTCTAAACGCAACATGGCGTCCCATCTCAAGTCCTGTCAATTTTGCATTGAAAAGTCAAACGGCACTCCTTCCCTTCCGAGCTCTCCCATGCGCCCAAGCAGTGGTTTACCCCCACATATGGGGTATCAGCGTACTCAGGACAAATTGTACAACAACTTTTGGGGTCCATTTTCTCCTGTTACCCTTGGTAAAATAAAACAAATTGGAGCTGAAGTAAATTTTTTGTGAAAAAAAGTTAAATGTTCATTTTTATTTAAACATTCCAAAAATTCCTGTGAAGCACCAGAAGGGTTAATAAACTTCTTAAATATGGTTTTGGGCACCATGAGGGGTGCAGTTTTTAGAATGGTGTCACACTTGGTGTCACACTTGGGTATTTTCTATCATATAGACCCCTCAAAATGACTTCAAATGAGATGTGGTCCCTAAAAAAAAAAATGGTGTTGTAAAAATGAGAAATTGCTGGTCAACTTTTAACCCTTATAACTCCCTAACAAAAAAAATTTTGGTTCCAAAATTGTGCTGATGTAAAGTAGACATGTGAGAAATGTTACTTATTAAGTATTTTGTGTGACATATCTCTGTGATTTAATTGCATAAAAATTCAAAGTTGGAAAATTGCGAAATTTTCATAATTTTTGCCAAATTTCCGCTTTTTTCACAAATAAACGCAGGTACTATCAAAGAATTTTTACCACCATCATGAAGTACAATATGTCACGAGAAAACAATGTCAGAATCGTTGAAGCGTTCCAGAGTTATAACCTCATAAAGGGACAGTGGTCAGAATTATAAAAATTGGCCCGGTCATTAACGTGCAAACCACCCTTGGTGGTAAAGGGGTTAAGCAAGTGACATTTAATGGGGAATTTTTTTCACTAGTCATTTTGTCTGCCATGGGATTTTCTTGTGTAAATACTGATGAAAAAAAGTCATTTAGCATATTGGCTTTTTCCTCATCCTTATCCACCATTTCACCCAGACTATTTTTAAGGCGGCCAACACGATCATTTTTTAGTTTCTTACTATTTACGTAGTTAAAGAATATTTTGGGATTATTTTTACTCTCTCTGTCTCCATCTTTGCTGCCTTGATTTGCTTTTTACAAAATTTATTTAATTTTCTGTATTTATTTAATGCCTCATCACTACCTGCTTCCTTTAATTCTCTAAATGCTTTCTTTTTGTCACTTATTGCGCCCCTTACAGCTCTATTTAGCCATATTGGTTTCCTTCTATTTCTAGTATATTTATTCCCATACGGTATATACTGTGCACAGGTCCTATCCAGGATGCTAATAAACGTCTCCCATTTTCCTTGTGTATTTTTATGTCTCAGGATATCGTCCCAGTTAATTGCACCAAGATCATCTCTCATCCGTTGGAAATTTGCCCTCCTGAAGTTTAGTGTCCGTGTAACCCCTCTACTACACATCTTATTAAATGATACATGAAAACTTATTATTTTGTGATCGCTATTCCCCAAGTGACCCCCAACCCTTATATTTGATATGCTGTCTGGCCTGTTGGTTAATATTAGGTCTAGCAGTGCCCCCTTCTTGTTGGGTCCTGAACCATTTGTGAAAGGTAATTGTCTCTCATAGTTGTCAAAAAACGATTACCTTTGCTGGAACTGCAGGTTTCTGTTCCCCAATCTATTTAAGGGTAGTTGAAGTCCCCCATAATAATGACTTCCCCTTGAGTCGCAGCTTCATCTGTTTGCTTTACGAGGATATTCTCCATTGCTTCCATTATTTTTGGAGATTTATAACAAACCCCTATCAGTAATTTATTATTTTTTCCCCCTCCCCTTATCTCCACCCACAGGGACTCTACATTTTCATTAAATTCACCTATATTATCATGCAGGATGGGTTTTAAGGATGATTATATAGACACACCCCTTTCCCCTCACTTATCTGTACGGTCATTTCTGAACAGGCTATAGCCCTGCAAGTTAACAGCCCAGTCATGGCTCTCATCCAGCCACGTCTCAGATATCCCCACCATGTGATAATTATGCTCCAACAACATTAGTTCTAATTCGTCCATTTTGTTGGCGAGGCTTCTGGCATTAGTATACATGCACTTGATGTTCCTCTCTGTATTCTATTCCTTTTTAAATTATTAACTGTTCTAACCCCACCCCCCATGCCACTGCCACCCCCAACTTCCTTATTTGTGGCCAGGTCACTATCTGCACTATCTTCCCCTCCTATAAAATGAATACCCTCCCCCCCAATCCCTAGTTTAAACACTCCTCCAACCTTCTAGCGATTTTCTCCCCCTGCACAGGTACACCTTCCCCACTGAGTACTGTAGGAACATTATACTGTGTGTGGGGGTATGGTGGTACTATGAGAATATTATAGTGTGTGTGGAGGTATGGCGGTACTATGAGAAGATTATACTGTGTGTGGTGGGATGGAGGTACTGTGAGAACATTATACTGTGTGTGGTGGGATGGAGGTACAGTAGGAACATTCTACTGTGTGTGTGGTGGGATGGAGGTACTGTAGGAACATTATACTGTGTATGGGGTTATGGCGGTACTATGAGAAGATTATACTGTGTGTGGTGGCATAGAGGTACTGTGAAAACAGTATACTGTGTGGAGGGGTATGGTGGTACTATGAGACGACTACACTGTGTGGTGGGATGGAGGTACTGTAGGAACATTATACTGTGTGCTTGGGTATGGTGGTACTGTGAGAACGTTATAGTGTGTGGTGGGATGAAGGTTCTGTGAGAACATTATAATGTGTGTGGGGGTTTGGTGGTACTATGAGAAGATTATACTGTATCTGGGGGTATAGCGGTACTATGAGAAGATTATACTGTGTATGGTGGTACTGTAGGAACATCATAATGTGTGAGGGGGCATGGTGGTACTATGAGAAGATTATACTGTGTGTGGGGTATGGCGGTACTGTAGGAACATTATACTGCGTGGGGGGGTACGATGTCACTATGAGAAGATTATACTGTGTGGTGGGATGGAGGTACTGTAGGAACATTATACTGTGTGTGGTGGGATGGAGGTACTTTAGGAACATTATACTGTGTGTAGGGGTATGGCGGTACTATGAGAAGATTATTCTGTGTGTGCTGGGATGGAGGTACTGTAGGAACATTATACTGTGCGTGGGGGGTATACTGTGTGGGGACGTTAGGCACATCAGGGGTTCGCCAAACGCGACATGGCGTCCAATCTCAATTCCAGCCAATTTTAGCTTGAAAATGTCAAATGGCACTCCTTTCCTTTTCCTTTCCTGCCGTGCGCCCAAAAAGTGGTTCCCCCCACATGTGAGGTAACAGCGTACTCGGGACAAATTGGACAACAACATTTGATGTCCATTTTCTCTTTTTACCCTTGGGAAAATAAAAAAAATTATTGCTGAAAGATCATTTTGTTACTGAAAAGTAAAATGTTCATTTTTTCCTTCTACGTCCCTTCTGCTTCTGTGAAATACCTGAAGGGTTAATAAACTTCTTGAATGTGGTTTTGATCATCTTGAGGGGTGCAGTTTTCAGAATGGTGTCGCTTTTGGGTATTTTTGCCATATAAACCCCTCAAAGTGACTTCAAATGTGAGGTGGTCCCTAAAAAAAAAAATCGCTGGTCAAATTTTAACCGTTATAACTTCCTAGCAAAAAAACCCTTTGTTTCAAAAATTGTGCTGATGTAAAGTAGACATGTGGGAAATGTTATTTATTAACTATTTTGTGTCACATAACTCTCTGGTTTAACAGAATAAAAATTCAAAATTTCGAAATTTTCAACATTTTTGCCAAATTTCCATTTTTTACACAAATAAACGCGAGTTATATGGAAGAAATTTTACCACTAAGGCTGGGTTCCCATTGCGTTATGGGAACGCGCTTAACGGACAGCGTTGCACGGCGAAATTAACGCCGTGCAACGCATCCGTTAGCGCGCCCATTCACGGCAATGGGAACGCGCAGCACTAGCGCGTGCCATGTTCGGCACGCGCTAGCGACGCGCCGGTGTTTCATGGTGCGCCGCGGACGCTGCTTGCAGCGTCCGAGGCGCGCCCGCGGTCCGTTCCCCGCTCTCGCAGATCGGGGATCTGCGAGAGCGGGGACGTTACCGCGACCCCTGGACGCGGCCACAGTAAAAACATTGCGTTAGCGCAACCCGCTAGCGCTAGCACTAAACGGGTTGCACTAACTCAATGTGACCCTAGCCTTACATGAAGTACAATATGTCACAAGAAAACATTCTCTGAATCATCAGGATGCGTTCAAGCGTTTCGGAGTTATAACCTCATAAAGGGACAGTGGTCAGAATTGTAAAACTTGGCCCGGTCATTAACGTGCAAACCACACTTGGGGTTAAAGGGGATAATCTTCTCATAGTACTGCCATACACCAAACACACAGTATAATGTTCCTACAGTACCTCTATCCCACCACACACAGTATAATGTTCTCACGATACCGCCATACCCCCACACACAGTATAATGTTCTCACAGTACCATCATCCCAACACACACAGTATAATCTTCTCATAGTACTGCCATACCCCCACATACAGTATAATGTTCCCACAGTACCTCCAGCCCACCACACACAGTATAATCTTCTCACAGTACCGCTACACCCCCACACACAGTATAATGTTCCTATAATACCGCTATACCCCCACAAACACAGTATAATGTTCCTACAGTACCTCCATCCCACCACACACAGTATAATCTTCTCATAGTACCGCCATACCCCCACACACAGTATAATCTCATAGTACCACTATACTCCCACACACAGTATAAAGTTCCCCCAATACCAGCATCCCACCACGCACAGTATTTTGTTCCCACAGAGACAGGATAATGTTTCCACAGGACTGGCTTCCCCCTCACACACAGTATGATGTCCCCACAGTACTGCCATCCCCACAATTTTTAATGTTCCCACAGTACTGCCCCCTACATGCACAATATGGTACCATCCACCTCACTGACTACCACCGACCGTTAATTAATAAATACTCACTTAGCCTCATTCTTGGTGCAA